>NC_045567.1:17207583-18425083 GCF_009819795.1 Aythya fuligula | reverse complement strand
GAATTGGTATAAATGCACAAGAGCAAATGAAATTTTTTTGTCACATGCAGTTCAAAAGATAATGAGTAATGTCAGTGAACAATATCCCAAATACACTTTAGTTGGATTTTTTCCCTTTTAGTTCTGTTTGTCTTCAGTGAGCAAGACACTTGGACCTTGAATAGGAACTACCACATCTTGTTACTCTTTGGGCATGATATCATGGCCTTCGGCTTAAGTACTACACAAACATAGTTGTGCTATGAGTTTTGACACTGAACCACTTTGATCATTTAATTTGCAAAGTTATTTTCAAGAAGATAAATATCTGTTTGTGGCTTTCATCACTTTTCTACAAAACAATAGTTTTATTTCTGTACAAGTGTTTTCCTCTTTCAAACACTGCTATGCCTACAAGTGCTGAAGTGCTTTTTGAAAGTGCTATTTTTCATATGAGAATACTGAAGCATAGAAGGGCTGTGTGACACTGTTACGTCTTTGGTGTTCGTTTGGAATATATCAAGTTTCCCAGTAAAAAAGTAAAATAATAATGCCCATCATTGCAAAAGACGGGAGGGTGTAGCTGTGGATCAAATTGGCATGTGTCAGCCTTTTCCTGTGTGTACCCAGTAGGAGATCTCAGTGCTGACATACTGAGAACCTTCAGTGAAGGCGTAGAAGCTCTTCTCCTCAGAGAATGAGGCACTCCAGTCTCCAGTTCGTCAGCTGTACTCTTTGTGTACACTGATGTTATCCTTACTCTGCTGTTAAATGTACCTGGCAACTGACTGCTGGGTCTGATGGTCTGGGAAATGAGTTGGGCTAAATGTGCTAGCAAAGATCATAGATGTTTTGTAATGTGGAAGAGAATGAGAGGTCAAGCGCATCACCTAGACTGTGATCTACCAGCTTTCCTGTTCCTGGAAATGTCCCCTTTGTGTGACAGGTCCTCTTCAACCCTTCTACTCATCCCCAGGGTGGGAAAAGCAGCTGAAAAGAACACCCTGTAAGAGTTCTTTAAAGGCATAACAGGGGTTTAGGCTCCCAGTTCCCATTGACTTCAGTTCAATTATCACTTAGCTGAAATTCAATAGGAATAATGTACCCAATTCCTTCATGCTATTGCGAACCTTCACTTATGGGTCTTGCAGTGTGCTATGGAATGAGAGAATATTGGCTTTTAGTGGGATGTGGTAAACATTAAGAAAAATGAAAAAGTCAGTGTATTTCGTAGGACTTGATACAAAGCTAACACGATTGGTGTTTCATATAAAATGACTGATTTTGTGTAAAGAAGGAAAAAATGACTAGTGAAGACATGGTGATAGCAGTCTCAAATGACAGATACCAAAGGCCTAAGCAGAAACTATGCCACATCTTTTGTTAACACGAGCCTTAACCAAAGACTTAAAAAATAATTTTAAAGAAATTAGATTATTAATGCCAGGTCTAAAGGATACTCTAGAGATTCACATACTTGAGAAACAAAAATGAGATGTGATCAGTAAGATACATGAAACTGCATTTTATGCACATTCAAAGTAATATGGTGCTAACAAGGAAAAGGTCTGCTAGTCAACAGGACGAGGTAATGTCATTGAGAAACGAGGCTAAATATGAAGAGGTACCTAATACATGCAATAAACAATAGTTTACTTTTAAAAAGTAACATCTGTGAGGAGATGGGTAGCACAAAAAATATCAGTGACAAAAGAATATAGATAATTTGCAAGTTTTTGTAACCCATCTTCTGATGTCATGTGTTGCGTGGACCATCAGTAGATCCACTGATTGCAGGCTGAGAAACACTAAAGTACACAACCACCCAAAGTCCCCTGAAGACTTTTTTTCTGTGATTCATTAGTTTGCTATGAGGACATAAATTCAAGAGGTGGCCTCTACCTCACTTCTATTTCACCCCTTCCTAGAATAATTCTGAAATTGTTCATGTGCCCACTTAGTTGCATAGCTGATTGTTACTTCTGTTTCTTTCTATACTTGTAATTATCTTTTCAGTTCAGTTCTATGGATTTTCCCTCTTTCAAATTGCTTAATTCTTCAGTTTACTCAGTGTAATATTCCTTGCTGTCATCCAGCCCTTATTCATTAGACTTTTTCTTATGCCGGTTTCTGAACTGAAGAAATGGCTAAAAAGTGGTGTTGGTTTATGTTATGTTGGCACTGACTAGAGAAAATGGAAAGAAACCCTTGCCTCCTGTATGGTTCCATGTATCTCCAAACATTAATATGTTGATGAGGACTGTGGAGAGATTTCACTCTTGATCTGTGTAGCTATTCTGGCAGAAACCTCAGATGCAGACATAGATACTTCATCAAAAGAGCACTTTTTATGTTTTGTTTTCTTTGTGCTTTTTTCTTAATTGAAAAATAATCTCAGAGATGCTTAATATTTTTCATTAATAAAATGTCATTTTCAAACAGTTGTTTATACATCAGGCTAAAAATATTCAAGAAGTTGTTTTAAAAATTTCTGAAAACAATGTGCTAGATTAAAAAAAAGGTTCCAAACTTTCCAAAGCACTTCAAATTTTCCCTTTTCTTTCTTTTGAAGAATGTTTTGTTTTTCAACCAGTTCTGCCAGGAGAAGCGTTAACTTCTGTCTGTTAGAGTCCTAATTAGATTAAGTTGAATCCACACTTTGCATGTTCTCCCAAGCTAATTCCCGTGATCACTGTGCTTTAAAACCTTTATTAAGGGCTTTTGTTAAAGATGCATCACTTTACTGTTGTTATTCATCTGACAAGAGGAGTGGATTCAAATGTACCCTTCTTTCAAAGCTGTGTTTGTCACTGACCTCGGGTGTTGGACCAAGAAGAGAATTAGTTTCTAAACACTGCACTATGTGTGCAGTGCCAGGAAAACTGGGGAGTTCTGACTGGCATCCTTCTAAGAGAGGTGATTTGAAAACCTTATTGTCTGATGCATTACATTCATCAGAGCTAAAAATATTTAGGTGTTGTTAAAAGACATAGAGATTCAAAACTAGTTATTGTCTCTCTAGTTCTCAAGATAAAATGAAGGATGCACCACTGTGCAGAAAGAAATCTTGGGATCTCAGTTTGAAAGAGGAAATTATGCATAGGGATTCAGAAACTTCCTTCAGTGAATCTTGAGCAAAGTGGAGAGTTACTGGTGAGGGAACACAATCTGTTGCTGATACCAGCTTTTTCGAGACAATAAAGACAAAAACACTTAGCCGTGACTGCCTGGAGGATCTTATGAAACTCAGCAGCTAGTCCTTAAAATACCAAATGAAATTCAGTTTAAATAAGAGTTAAGGTGGTGCATCTGGGAATAATCAAAACTTTGCAAAAATAAAAAAATAAAAAAGATGGGCTTTCAGCTGAGTTACCACCAAGGAATGAGATCTCGGGATTATAAAAGACAGGTCCATGAAAGAATCCATTTGGTGGTCAGTGGTGTTCAAAAAGAAAATGAATGTTAGGAATAAATTGGAAAAGGATAGAAGATAAGCACAGAATATTTATGCCGGTGTATAAATCTATGGTGCACCCACATTTTGCATATTGCCTTCCCCCTGCCTTTTCAAAAGGTTCACAAAAGGGCAACAATGATGATCACAGGAACAGAGCGATTTCCATTAAAAGGAAACTAAGCAAAGTAGACTCTTTGTATACCTAGAAAAGGAGACTGTTGGGAGAGATGATAAAGGTATCTAAAGTCATCATAAAGACAGGCTCTGCACATGGTTTGTGCACAGTCTTTGCCAGGACAAAAACTTAAGATCATCAAAGGCAAATGATAGATATGACAGCTGGAAAAGAAACAGAAGAAGATCTTTAGATGTAACAAAATTAAGCCACGGGATACTGTCAAAGTTTAAAGTTTACATGGGTTCAAGTGAAGCTTGAACAAGTTCCCATAGAGAAATACATAGAGGTTAATACACATCAACCTTATCTGGCTCAGGTAGTCTTCGAGACTCGGATTGGTAGAGGTTGGTAGGGTACTCAGGGGAAGTGTTATTACATGCCTGTTCTGTTCTCAAGGCATTTGCTTCTGGCTACTGATAGAGTTCTTGGTTAGATGGACATTTGGCCCAGTACAGCTGTTTTATATTCTTATGATAACATTCATTTGTGTTGTGAGCTCACACTTCCTCTTCACATCCAGATGAAGGACAGATCAGAAACTGTAGAAGTAGCCCAGGAAAATAGTTTCGATACTGGAATCTCTTTTTGATCTTCTTTTTGCTTATATCTTCCTCTTCAGCTGAGCTAAGAAAGGGTCTGTCTTCCACAGTGCAGCTAGATGGCAATCAGATGGAAATACTGACAATCAGAAGTATGTTTTTAAAGCTTACAAGTTCCAGATTAATATGATTTTTAAAAACCTGGGGAAAACCATGAAAAATTTATCAGCATATAATAGCTGAACAATCTCTCCAGGAGACTTTAATTTCTGCTTCTAATCGTTTCATCTCAATCTGCTGGGTCAGCTTTGCACTTCTCCTTATGTGCACAACGGGGAACTGTGTTTAGCTGATGACAGAAGTGCAGGATGGGGATTAAGTACCCCCCAAGCTGTCTGTATTTTAGTAATGGTATTGAAAGTTTCCCAGTCCCTGATTTTCCTCCCTCCTACTCTTCCAATAAATTAACTCCTAAATCTGAAAATCAAGACGTAACTTCACTGGTCAGGGAATATACACCCTGCAAGTTTTCCTAAATACCTCTTTAGAAAAAGTTTGATTGTTGTAATTGATTATCTTTAGCCCCTGAGTGTCAGAATTCTGCATTACTCTCTGCACGTAGTTTGATGAAATGCTGGATTTGACAGCAGTCTTTGGGGTCCCCACGTCACCATACCCACCCACTATTTTCTGGCCTATGCTCTAGATTTGCTCCCCTAACCCCAGTGCAGATTCCAAATTAAGTGAATCTGAATATTCACTGCTGTTAAATACATTGGTCATACCATGAGCTTTGTGTGTGTCTTCCCTAGTCCCTGTGACAGGACAAGTGCTGCAGATCTGTGCAGTTAGAAAAAAACTAATGACTTGCTTAATAAAGTTAGTTTTTATCCTTATCTGCTCATTCATATGAGCACTAGTGCCAGCAAAATACAGCTGGCGGAAACACATGGCTTAGGGAAGGGAAGGTGGCCTTTTGTTAGGTGGCAACTCAGATTCGGGAAAATTTAAGCCTATCATTATGTTGCACCTCCCATGTTTGTATGGGAGGTTGCATGGTAAACTAGAGTCCCAAGTCAGTCCAGGTAACAAATAACTTTGAAAATAACCCCAAAGAGCAGCTGAGAAACAATTTACACAAGGAATAAAAAGTAATAGTATCCTCTTTTTCAAACAAATCAGGATCATGGTTACTGTCAGAAAATTTGTAAGATTTTCAAGGTGTGAAAGGAGCATTCAGAAACAGGTAAAGCTGTAGCAGGAAAGCTAAGTGGGTTTTTGTTGTTTTGGTTGTTCTTTTGTTTGTTGTTTTTTTTTTTTTGCATCTGCCCTTATCTTGGAGGAGGCTGGAGAGATCCCATCTTAGAATCATAATTTATGGAATGCATTTTAGGATTTGTTTTAAATTGAAATGTCCAGAAATAGTTTATGGAACAAATGGACAAAACAAACTATCGCAACACAGCAGGAACAGAGACTTTCATTCAGCAGTTCTAAAGAAACTCAGGAGTGGAACAGGTGATTGCCACGTACAACTTCTCGGTTTCAATTATTTTGTACCAGAGGCCTGCCAGCTGACTCATGCAGCAACAGATTTTAAAGAGGAGTTCAGGCAAATCCAGAAAACTGCTGTCTAGTAAATATGATACCTGTGCTGGGGAAATGAATAGAAATTCTAACAAATTATAAAATTAGTGCAATCTGAGTAATATGACATATTGTGAGGAGTCAATGTGGATTTTGAAATAGAAGTCGTGACTTAAAAATACAGAATCATACAGTAAAATTCTCTGAAGGAATCTTCAAGCAAGAGAACACTGGAGACCCAGCTGACAAGACCTGCTTGCATTTTCAAAAGATGTTAAGGTTGATCCCCAAAGGCCTTTGAGAAAATAAGGTGTGCTGGAATAAAAGGGAAGGTCCTCACATCAATAAATAACTACCTAACAGTACAAAACAAAGTGTAGGAAAAAATGGACAGTGTTCACAGCAGAGGTGGGTTGTTACCGAAATCCCCAATCCCCATGGAGGTCTGTGTTATTAAACATATTCATAAGCAATCTGGGGAAAACAAAACAAAACAAAACAAAACAAAAATTGCTGATGGTACTGTTACTCAGGAAAGTCAAGAGAAGGACCAGCTATGGTATATTGAGAAAGATCTTAGAATGATGGCAATAATAGGGGAAAAAAAAAAAAAAAGACATGAAATTCAGTGCAGACTAATGCACAGAGGAAAAATAACTCTATCTTTACATATGAAATGATGGGCTGGGAACTAACCATCACTTCTCAGAAATGAGATCTTCAATTAAATGGATAGTTCTGTGAAACTGTCACCTCAAGAACAGTCAAACCAAAATTTTAAGAATAGAGAACAAAATAAAAGCCATCATTACAACACTATTTATATCCATTGTACACCTGCATCTTGAATACTCTGTGCATTAGCAGCCTCCTCAACTCAGAAGGAACCGAGTAAAATCAGAAAAGCCTGAAAGTCTTGTGGCAAGAATGGTTGTGATGATAGAGTGGGTTCAGGGGATATGGCTAGGACCCAGCAAGCTGGAAAGGATATGACCGGGGCTGGGGCAGGTTGGTAGAGGTCAATGAAACATGCATTCTGTAGAAAGTGCAGTGATTGATTATTTGCATTGAACTAAATCTAGGGATATCAAATGAAACTAGTTAGTATTCAGTATAAAAAGAGGCAATTCCTAAACACGGAATATAGTTAAACTATGGAAATCCTTCTCAGACGTAGTTACTGAAAGATCATGTGAATTCTGCAAGTGATGTTAAAAAAATAAAATTGTGGAAAATATATTGTGGGTTATTAAATGTAAAGATGGGATTTTTGTTTAAAAACGACTGTGAGTTAAAAATTACTGAAGGCTGAAACTGTATCAGAGGGAAGTCTGCCCACTTTTATTCTTCTCTGGACATTGATTTTTAGCTACCTGAAAGGTTTCTGGTTAGATGGTCTGAACCACTGTCTGCAATCACTTCTTTCCTCAGAGACAGCGGTGGGATGATATATTTTTGATCTAGACCAGTTCAGCAGTTTGTTTTATAGCATCACCACAGAAACAAATGTACCATCACAAATGATAGGAGGGTGGACATCCAGTTTAAAAATGAGACAGGAATTCTAAGCTGTTTTTGTGGCTACGATCCTGTGTTTTTGTGCCTTGCTGAGCCACACCATCAGAAAAGTAGAGGAAAAAACAGTGATAGTGCGTAAGAAACTGGGCACGCAAATATTCATAGGGCACTTAATTTAACTGTTTTTCTCATTAGCTTATTTGGGTCTTCTCTGCAATCCATGGAGAGAGAATTTCACCGTTTGGGCAGTGAAGGGCACCTATATTATGATTCTCTTCTGAACTGGACCCTGAATGACAATCTCTGTCTCCATTAATTACAAAAGTGATCCAAGGAGACTGGCCAGCCAAGGAAACAAAACTGGATACCTAACACTGGTTGAGATGACATGAATACCATAATAGGCTGTAGTGTTCCTATAAGTGGGGAGAGGGTGTATGTAAAGCAGTTGCTGTCATGGATTGGTGTGGAGGATAGAAAGCTCTGGATTTCTGCCTAGAGGCTCTTCTCAAGGAATATATATGTAACTGTGACCAGGGACTGAAAATGCGGTCCCAGGAGAAAAGCATTTTAAAGCTACACAGAAATGGTCATAATCAACATAGTAACCAAACCATCAGTTATCTTTATCCTATACTAGACTAAATAATTTGTGTCTTCTTTTAAAAGAGCATCTGTGCAACTCAGCATATATTCCATTCTTCAGGAACTGCTCTTGCCAGCAGCATTATAAACTACTGACATATTCCAGATACAACACATTCAGTGTTATTTTTTGAGTACTGTAGAAGAAAACAACCCATTATAAGACCCATGGAGGCTACCTGGAGTTAAAGGTGTGGCAGCAATAACTCAAACTGTGTTTCATTTTGAAGCATTCACAAAACCAGTGTGAGTTCACTAACTTCTTTTACCCATAGCTTTAAGCTGTGTATTTTTAAGAGATTCAGTTTTTCTAAGTTTTCTAAATCAAATAGGAAGCTGTTAGTGCATAGTAAGGGAACACTCTCTGCATAAAACTCTAAATATATTGACACAGGTGAGCAACTTAGTTTTGACATAAATTGCTTTTATTTGTGAATAATATTTGTCTGCTCTCTTTCTTTTAAGATTACGTTCCTTCAGTTGTTTCAGTTCATTTCCTCTGACCATCTTATTTTCAGTGATTTTTCACCCCTTTTCCCTTTAGTCCTTCTGGTAAGCCACAAACCACAATCTTTCCTATGGAGAAAATGAGGGCATGGAAGTTTGAGATGAGGGCAGACTTTTGAACCATGAAATTTGAGTGTTTAATTTAGTGCAGACAATTTTGTCTATCTCTAGTAGCTATGCCCTTTTTATATTGCTTATAGTTCTGATAATATTTATGAATTAGGAGTATAAATACTATTTAAAATTACACTAGAAAGAAAAAAAAAAAAAAAGATGTAAATCTTAATACTTTAAGGCATGCATTCATTGCCCACAACACTTAGGCAGATTCTCCCTTCCCGTAGCAGTACAAATAGCATGTAATAATCGCTCACGGTCAGTATTAGTATAGAAGCTTATCATCAATCTTTGTTTTTTGGCATTATTTGGAAGTTTCAGGGTCGTTTATATATACATACACACACACACATATATATAATACTTGGTAGTTTAAGTGAAAAAAATAATTTATAAAAATATGTCTGTATTTTTAATACATCTGAAGTGAAGTTATTGCTATTATAAAGCCTCTTCTGCAGTTTGTTTTACTTCTTATGTACAAGCTTTCCCCTTAGAGTTGCTTTGCAAGGTAGGTCGTCCCCCCCCACCCCCCTTTTTTTGGTCAGCTTTTTTCACAATTGACAGCAAATTGTTGCAGATTGTGCACATTTCATGTTTTCTTTTGTAATAACCTAAGAAGTAGCTCTAACAAAATTTGCCATTACCAGGTTTACTGAAAGAATAAATAATTTAAAGAGATTTTGTTAGCATTTTTTAGCAGATCATTATTTTTGCCATCTAGTGTTGCACACCTTTTCTGTAACTTGCTCATTTTTTGTATCTGAAAGAGGGGAAAATGCAGTATTGATGAAAGAATCTCTTTTGGCCATGCATTAGCATCTCTGATGGCTTATTTGAGTATCAAAGAATTGTGTTTATAATCCTCTGAATTATAATTAGAACAGGTACTGAAATAATTTTACATAGCTGAAAATTATTATGTAAAATTCATGCATGGTGTCTTTTTAATAAACAACAACAAAATCATTTAAATAAATGAAGCAATCGGCTCTTAGGTGCTTGAATTTTCTTTTTAAAAGTTGAGTTAGTCTTAACTTATTGATTTTGAAGACACTATAATAAAGAATTAGTGAAGGAAATATTGCTTTTACTGTTTTCAGATAATGCTTAATGTTTTTGCAAATTATAAAATTTAATTAGCTATATAAATGCCAGAGGAACAAATAATGTGCTATTGTCTTGATATCTTTCCAGAAATTAGTCTTTTAAAACAAATTTGCCATATTAATCATCTAAAAATATTTTTGATCACTGAATTAATAGTTTGCAGCCTGTTTTCAGGTATTCATTGCCATAGGTGATTGCCTCTTAATTACTACATGGGCGCTTTCTATTCACTCTTATTAATTCATGTTTTCTGGCACAGTCCCAAAAGGCAGCCTTGCCCTATATCTTCTAATTACTTCTATAATTGAATTTGCCCACTTTTTCTAACCTATTTTTTAAACTGACTGTGTTTGTTCATGGTTTATTGTGTCTTTTTTGTGTCAGTTCTCTGCAAGCAGAATGTACATTGATTCTTTCCTCGTTTCTCATTAATTTTCAAGAGCTTTGCTGCATGTCTGTTTTTTCAGCCTGTCAAACCTATTGCTAGACCAAAAAAAGATTCTTATTATTAAAGGTTAGGTAAAATAGACTGAAGTTAATTAATTCATTAGTAACTCTGAGCCAATTACTGAATCCTTCTCTCATTTATATACTTGTTAACAAGACAGAGATGAGAAAGGCCTATTATAGGCACATGTCCTTCAGAAGTTGGGCAAACCCTCTGGAGCATATGCATTTAGTTCCACCAAAGAAAAAATTGATTCCAAAATGAAGACTTGAAGATCTAGCTAGAAAATACTTCATAACCTGATGGACCTTCTTGTGACCATCTAATCAGTGTTTTGGATTCTGTTTTTTGATCACAAGGAACAACTTTTAATGTTCGGCCTTACGTACATAAGTAATACACACATACATACGCCTTACACACATAGCATTTAAATATAAATATATCGACTTACCAACTTCCCTAGAATTTATTCATGGGATGTTTGGTAATAGTTGAACAAAGAGGACTTACCCATGCATATCTATGCAATTAAGACATGAGCTGCTGATTGTGGCTTCATACAATTTCCTTGTATTGATGAATGCAAAGAGATATGTAGCTGGAAAATTATTATTTTTTTCATAAATACTTTGCATATTATGAAACTTATATGAAAACTGAAGTAATTCACAATCAACAGTCTTATAAATAAACTAGGGAAAGTATCTAGTGGCCACTGATCAAGGTCAGTTGTTTAAATTAATGACATTAACACTTACTTTAAGTATTGCTTATGGTACCTGCACATATGTTTTCCATCATAAAACAATTTACTCTTTCACTGAATTCAAAATAATGTAACTCATCTTGCAGTGCTGACACAAGGTTGTTCGTTTATTTTATAGAGTCACTAGTACTTTATTGAGGAAAAAAATCTGCTTATCGTGAACTCTGTGTATTCTTCAGTTGAGACTGTAATCATCATATCAAAATTAAATAATACATTAAAAAGTCCAAGCAAATCTTTTTGTTATATTTTCTTACAATTTGACAACTTGAGCTGAGATCACTAGTATTAGGAAACCTTTATAGAATTTCATCCATACATCTTGCAAACCTGGGCTGATAGCTAGATTTAGAGGGACAACGCTGAGATTGAGGAATATTAAATGAGTATTTTAAAAATAAGAGACAAAACATGGATTTGGAAATACCTTCCAGTAAGTCCTTATAGAATATGGATCCAAATAAATTTATCAGGAAGAAAAAAAATAGTGTTTGAACCATTGAGACCAGAAAGCTTGGTCTAGTCCTGTCAATTAGATTTTGAAGAAAACTTGGTCTAGTGTTTTAGATTTTAAATGGTACAAGAAGGACAGTTAGGAAATTATTGGGAAGATAATGTGCTCTATGCTAAAAGTAACTTTAGGTGAGTATCTTTAGTTAAACCCAAAGTTATTTCAAACTTAAGAGACAATAGGAAGAAAAGGAATAATCATGTGTTCTTCACCTGCACCTCATTTCTATTATAAAATCTGGATATAATCACCATACTGTGCCAAAATGTTTGTCAATTTGCCTCTGCATTCCTTCTGGAACACACAAATTTCTCAACACCCGTGCATGCTGTACAACTCACTGAAGAATTGACATTGTTATTATCAGTCTTGCTTATTCATCCTCTTCCTGAAATCAGTTAGGAAATAGCTGTCTGATTGGAACTAATGATATCTTGATCAGATCATTATTATTTCTGGTATGAAATAAATAAGCAATTAATTATGGCAGTGCTCTGGCTGCTTTGTAGTTAAAATAGCTTTGAGACTTGCACTTAAAACAGATATTCACTTTTTCATTGTGTGTGCATTATATGATGTGTGCTTGCCAAATTTAGTTTATTTCTGGAATGGAAAGTTACCGGTATTGAGAACTTTTCAAGTACATCTCTTGATTTTAGTTATTGGCACTTATCCTTAGGAATATCTGTGTGTTAGTGGGACAGAGGGATAGACTGCAAATATTTGGATCCTTTTAGTAGAAACAATGCAAACAGGTCTTTGAAAATCTTGTGAGAAAGGTAGTTGAACATTAAGTTCAGAATTGTAACAAAATAAATGTTTCCCGTAATGCTTCATTTTTCTACTGATGAACTTTTTCTGGAATAAGCATTATTGTATGTATTGAAATCATTTTTTGCCATTTTAAGATATATGTTATGGGGGGGGAATCACTTATCTGCCCCTCACCTTACCACATTTTGCAGTTTCGGCAGAGCTGTGCCAAAGCTCCATGAGGACAGACCCTCTGATAAAGTCAGTAAAGTTTTAAGTAAATGAAATACATTTCCATGACATCAATTGTATTATCAGAACCAGGGAAAGTAATTTAGAGATTTTGATATTCAAGATGTTCATTGAAGTATGCTATGGTCTTTTTGATAACATGCATTCATGGTGGCAATATTATCAAACTAAAGTAATCAGAAGTTGTGGTGATTGCACTATGGAGAACTGCAACAGGATGGTAACGCTATTTTCTATTTTGTAGAAGACAATACAATATAACTGCCATTAGAAGCAGTTAAAAAAAACGCAGTGTTTGTTGTCTGAAAAGCTCCTAGTTTACCATGTGTTTTATAGTTCTTGCATGTTTTATACATTTAGTTCCGTCCTTTACCGATGTACATGTTCTGCTGCATTTAACTCTACTTCTGTCATATATACTGAATTGAAAATACAACTGTAAGCTATTTCCTTTCATAGTTATTCCTGCTCTTTTCTACTCAGAGTACCCTCTAACACATCCTGGAAATATTATTCTGCCTGCTGTTCTTATCTCACTTCACGTGAATGCATTTTGGCTTCTGCACGAGTCACTGTAGTGCTTTTACTTAATTCTGTATCCTTTCAGTAGCTTCATGTAGTCATCAAGGAACTTGTAAAGATTCTATTGACTTTTAGGAACATGCTTGTTCCTTGTGGGATTTCCTTTAAAATTATTATTGGTTCCACTTTGTAGAATATCCTGTGATTGCAGCAAGTGAATATGCTGAGTTTAAAATCATAATTGTCATTTACATAAAACAACACAGAGATACTGAGATTTCATGTATGTGACGAGGAAGGAATGTGGCAGAACGAGCAACATGGTACCTGTTGCCTGTTTTGTCATCCTGGGCTTTTACTGTTGGGCTATCTTTTAGTCCTTTCTAGTAGACACTAACAATTAGAGGACTAATATGGAAAAATAAAAGCATATGCATATTATATAGTGAGTAGAATCTTATAATTGTTGGTTGATATTAAAAAAGTGTTATAGAGGAAACATTCAAAGATATTTTCTGCTGCTTTCCATGAAATTAAGTAATTATTAGGACTTTTTCTGTGTATGTCAGAGACTTTCTGGAAAACGAGTCATCTGATTAAGTAAAACAGTGAACACTGATCATTCCTGCATTCCTGCTTTCCTAAATGTGTATTCTTTGATGACTTTCAATCTAATAGTGTTTAAAATAAATAAGCAATATAAAATAGAACTGTAAGATATTAGAGGGAAGAAGGCCATAATGAACACAGTTTGCTGTCTCAGCACAGCTACAAGGTAGGGAATTCAGCATCCAGTGCTGGCCTTAGCCCAAAGCAGGGTGAAAGAGCACTAAGGCTTGTGTGCAGAAGTTGAACATTCTTTCTGGATCCTGAAGGAAGCAATTCATTATATCTTCCATCCTTCATCACTAGAAGCATGGCAATAGAGAAACATAGTTCTGGTTTTGCTTACCTCTGCAGCAAGCGCAAGCATGGAGTCTTGCAAATAAGGAGAGCAATTTCTGTATTAAGATATGTTAGATAAATCCTTTAACTGATATTTCATTATCTTCCTGAATAAGCTGTAAACGCTTAAGAAATATATTTTCTCATATTTTAATTCTGAAGAGGAGGTGAGTTTAATGAATGGTTGTCTCCTGCTTCCAGTCTTGGTGCTATTTCCTAGAAGATCAGTTTGTAAAAGCAGATAAGATGTAAATTAATAGTAAAAAGAGGGAAGATATAATTTCAAGTAGAAATTAATATAATTTTTAAAGTAAAGTTTTAGTGTAAGACATCAGCCTGGCAATGATCATGTACACTTCAAGGGGACTGGATGAGTCCTTGTGTTCGTAGCATCTGTTTCAGGACACCTAGAAATGTAATTGTGTTCCTTATGTGTATCCAAACTGCTAGTATAAAACCAGTATGAGTAGTTATTATCTGCATGTTGGCATTATGTATTTTACATCTACAGTAAGTGCCACCACTCAAATGCCAAACCTGTGCTTAACATTGTGCCAATTGGCCTCCTCACTGATAAACCTTGACAGTACATTGTTCTCTTGTCAAGGGGCATTATCCTAGCAATTCAGCAAAAAATTTTCTTCATTTGGACAGTGCATCTTTCAGACATTCCCTTCTTCTATTGATTTGTTTTCTCCTGTCCCTTTCTCCTTCTTTTGTTTTCTTATCATAGCTTCAGGTTATTAAGTGCAAAGTATTGATGGGAATGGATGGTTTTGGTCGATGGAGAGCTAATGCATCCCTAATCCTGCCATTGTTACAGAGTTATGCTTTACTCTGGTTCCTGATGGGGGAAAAGGTGCAAAGCTCTTGATCCTAGTTTTATTTGTCACAAACCCATCCATCAATCAAGCACAAGCATGTCTGAATGCTGAATGACATGTGGGTCTCAGCTGAAAAAATTCGATAACACTGTATTGTCAGGTTGCTCACTCTTTTTTTTTTCTTTTTTTTTTTTTTTTTTCGATAAGAAATACATTTGACTGAAATAGATAAGCATGCAACTACTAAAGACTTGAAGAGAGAGAGTGACATACATGGACCAAAGGTTGTCAATCTTTGGTATTAATGATACTTATGAGTAAATAAAAGAGGAAGAAAAAAAAAACCCTCTAGACATGCAACGTGCCTAAATCCTGTAGGTTTTTCTCATTAAGTTGGTGTTTAAAGTTTTTTTATGTGGACATATATTATAAACTGTCACCTAAGTCCACATGCTAATAGAATCTGATTGAATTTATTAAATATATATATAGGTTAATAAAGCAGATATTTCTGAACATTATATTATTTTAATGTATGTTGATAAATCTACCCATTTACTATTTAAAATGAGTATTAACACATATATATATATATGTTGTAAATTTATATATGTTATCCTTTTAGGATTGGAAATAATTTTAAAATAAAATTATAGTACACACATATTTTATGCTATACAAGTGTATATGCACATCATTTCATAAATGTCCTTTTTAATTGTAGCTGTATACTGAAATATGTTTGGTATCCCTTTATTCTAGTTCCTGAGTGATGTACGTTAATACATTATTGAAAGCTCATCTTCTTACTTATATACAAGTTCATACTCGCTTAAGATGATTGCTCTTAGGAACTGTTAAAATATTCCCACTGTACACTGTAAGTTTGGGAAAAATAATCAACAGATTGGAATAATCTATAAAATTCTTTTTATTTTCTTACCATAGAAGTAAATGTTTTAGAGAACTGTATCAAATGACCTAAAACATCTATCAACAAAGATAACAAAAAGGCAACCCAAATCAGAGGCTCTATGATAAACATGATGTAGCCCCAAGTACTTGCACACTCTATGAGTAAGCCATTTTTTCTCTGCTCTGTGACTAGGGGCTACAAAACTGCAAAAATCAATGTGGGAGTGCGTTAGATTTGTTGGGTAAATTACATGTGCTTGGCTGCTCTATTGTATCTGGCCCATATTCCATACCAGATACTTCTAGATGGAACTGTCACATAATACATATACTCAATATTGATTTTTATAGATTTAACAGAGCTTGAACTGAACTCTATGGTAAGCAAGGAAAAACTTACGAAGTGTAGCTTCTTAAAATTGGGATGAACACATAAATACTATTGAATGTTTGTGTCTGGGAATCTCCTGGCCCAGTTTTTATTTGGTATGGGCAAAGTAAGCATTAGGGAATCATAAACTTGTGGCATTAAATGTCCATTGGTTTATCTCCAGATAATTATTTTAATAATGATGTGATAGTTATTTTGTGGATTTAATTCATTTTATTTTTTTACATTTGAACCAACACAAAGACATGAATACTTATTAAAAAAAAATAATTAAAGACATTCTTTATGTTGTCTGAATACCGGATGATGCCAGATTAAATCCAAAACACCTCTCCTAGCACTGAAAAGCACTTTGGGGTCTCTGTGTGTATCACGACCAATTTTAAATAAATTTCAGTACATGCTGTAATGATCAAGACACTCAGATGCAGGAGAGCTAAGTCTACATTTAGACTTTCAAGTAGGTGGTCTCTTGTGGTGGTCTCAAGTTGCGTATGCTGTTTTATGGGGGGGAACGCATAATTTCAAGTGTCTAAATGTGAAAACAAAATTTGTCTGCCTTTGAAAATATCCATGTTATTTATCATATATGAAGCAATCAGATGTAAACAGTTTGGTAGTTTTTAGGTGACAAACGCTAATGTGACAGGAGTGTTAACACTCCTTTGTAAACATGAAAAAGTCTAATATTTTCTCACAGAAAGCAAAAGCAAAGATATTTGTAACTTTAAACAGTAAAATAAGACTACACGTGCAAATGTTAGCTTGCTTTTATCATATTTGTGAACAGTATATTACTAACGGTACGTGTTTAAGTGATCACATTTTTAAATACCAGTCTCCAGAGTTGTTCATGATCAGGCAAGAGAAGAATCGCAGTTAGAATTACTTGAAAAATATAAAGCCAGAAGTCTGAATCCACGCTCATTCAGGCATCAGCGCCACTGAAACCCTGCCTGCACTTTCAAAGTCATGACCCAGCCTGCACTGAGTGCAGTAACTGATACCAATAACTGATACTGGTTGTAACACACTTACAGGAAAAACATACTGCATACCAGTCCTGTAGTGAAGGACTTCTGGTCACTGATGCAGTGAGGAATACTGAAAATGTATTTACAAGAAATAGAGAAAATAAGTCTTAAATTTCAGGGGGATGCTTTCACACAACCAGCTCTGCTCCTTGTTCCTCACCTCTCCCCTGACCTACTGCCATATCTGCCTACATAGGGCTTTGAATGCACAGAGAACAGGCAGCATGCAGTCCTTGGGCTATAGGCACTCTTGAAAACATCCAGCTTGCACCACCTGCAATTCAGAAGCCTAATTGTAGTCTTTGAAAGTCTCCTTATAGTTTTGCTGTATTTAAGAATTACAGGAAATGTCCTCAGCTGGTATTAATTGATATAATTCCAATAATGTTCTTGTTAGGACAGAAGTTTCCACTAATGAACATCCGGCATTGTATCTCTATGGGCATTCAGATGTGGTAATCAGACCAGCCAGCCTCTAAGAGTAAAGCGGAGCCTTGTCAGGGGGCCTCCACTTTAAAACTTTGCTTCTTAGTGTGTCAATGCTTGATTTTATTATTCTAAGGGCATTTTGATAACCCCTCTGTGGTTGGGTCCTCATGGTGCGAAGGTCTGACTAAATAATGAGGGTACTTTCTCTTTTATCTTTAGAGGGAGGATTTCCTTATTACTGCCGATAATATGGGTCAGATTTTCAAAGGTGTTTTAACTTCACCTCTGTGTTTGTACTGCATAAACACTTGCAATTGCTTTTGTATCCAGTCACTCCTACAGATGAGCATTTACCATTAGCTTGATATGCAAGTGATACTTGTGCATGTTGTCTTCTGTCTTATTTCTATAGATAAATATACACAGGCACAAGCGAATGTCATGCTTTTATATGGCATTTTGAAATATTCAGTAATTAAATGGACTGGACTGTAACACTATTTGCATTCTCAAGATATACAATGGGCTTGTTTTGCACCTGGGGAGGGAGAAGATTTGAACATTTTCCTATGATTTTGTACTGTCTCATGTGACAAGAGGGCATGAAGGGTCCATGATCATATGTGAATTTCCTGATAAAAGAAATGCCTCTCTATATCCTAATGCTATCTGTGATACTGCATAGTGATCCTTCCTTTTTATGAAACACAGATGAGTCACATGAAAAGGAATTTTAACTTTCACAAAACCACTATAGCTCTGCTCCTTAGACAATAAAAAAGGCATGCGGAAGCAGTTATTTATCTTCTGTTGAAAGGAAAATGCATGCAGATAGTGTCTCATCAACAAAAAAGTTCATTTTATGTTCCAGAGTTCAATTCTACTCATGGAGCCTTAGCCATTTAACACCACGACTTCTGACTCCTCTGCCTGAGAACTGGATGCCAGTGATAGAAATGTGCTGTTGTATCATAGTAGCAGCTCTGCTATGTTTTCAGTTTACTCTGGGGTGGTATAATAGAGTCCCCTGATAGTATGCTTAGAAGCAAATCAACTGCTGAAGTGAATGACAGTAGCATTGTTGACATCCAGTATACATTAGAAGTCAGCACAAGTATCATGTTGGTGCATGTCTAGTGGACGTCCAGGACCACTCAAGAGGTTAAGGACGTTGTTCATCAACTGGGAACACAACTTGAGAAATGTAAAGCCAATGGAATTAGAAAGAAAGGGCAAAACACCATATGATTTCTCTGTTTAAGTGCCATATGGCATCTCTTTAAAATGTATAGTACTAGGGAAAAAGGAGATTAGTGGAAAATGTAAGAGCTGCTTCATAGGGCCCTAAGGACCAGCAGTTCAAAATGCTATAGTGTCCAGACAGCAGCGCCTGCATCTTAAGGAATAAATGATGTTAAGCTAGAGAAAATGATGCATGCAGTACTTCTTGTTAGCCTGACACACTTGCCAGAGTGGAATGATCAGCACAGCACTGTTGCATGATTGCTACATGTGTATGCTGTACTGTACAACCATGGCTGTTGTACAGCTGTATGACTGCTGAGTTAGCGCGAGTGCATGTCGGCTGCAGCTGAGGTGACAAATTGTAGTATCACTTTAGTGCCTTGCTATAAAGAGAGGTTGCTGAGATCAATTACTGTTTTCCTAAACTGCCTCAAACTAAATTTTAGCTATCATAGGTACATGTTATTGCTTTACACCTTCAGGTTAGTTTGGTGGGATTTTATTTGTAATGAGAGTAATTGCTGGTCCATACCCTTCAGCACTCTTGCATTTTGTGCCATTACTGCTCCAGGCAGACAACAGTTGTCTGTGATTAGTTTTTGATCTGTTTTGAGGAAAAAAAAAAATATATATATATATACATATATATATATACATAGAGCAAGATAGATATATGTATGTATGAATATATATATTTGTATTTTCAAATATATATTTATATGTTGGTTTTCATTTGGATCAGCTGAACTGATTCAACTGAACATGCAGCTACATGAACATAAAACCACAAAAAGTAGGTTCTGATATGAAAGCGTATTTCCAAACCTACAGTTTTGAGAAAAGGAATCTAGCAGAAAACTCTTGCTTAATTTCCACATACAGATTGATTGATTTTCAGAACAGGAGGAAAATCATTGACTGGTCTGGATTTTTCAAGTATCTCTAAATACTACATTATGAATTTTCTTTCAGTATCAGAATAGTTATTTCTTCATTTAGCACATGCAAAATTTTAAAGCTCTATTTATTACATGTGAATATATATATGAGAAAACTAAAAAATAGTCAAAAACTAAAATACCAATTAAAAATTTGAAGTAGTTGAAATAGCTATTCTTTGCTGTTTGTGGACCTGATTCTGCATCCTTTATGCTAATTTGCAACTGATTCCCATGAAGGAAAATAACTCAAAAAGGGATCTTTGAATTAGTCCCTTTGGCTGTAAAATTTCAGATATGAGATAAAAACCCATGGAGTGCTGTACAGCATTAACTGAAGAGATGAAATTGTTCCATCAAACTGAAGCCCCTAAAAGCTATTCATTTCCCACTTTTTGTGCACATGTAAGTCCCAGTAATGTCAGTGAGAGCAGCTTGCATGCTTAAAGCAAAAATCAACCCAAAGGCAACAATTCATAAAGAAAAGGAGAGAGAGAGGAAAAAAAAAAAAAGGCCTAGGAACAAAAATTTTCCAGCTTGAATTAAAAACCCATCAAATCCACCACATATGCTTGACTCAAACAATATTTTGTTGGCTGTAAATTGTTTGCAGTAGGGATGCTATATTTTTAGAGGAAACAATCCAGAAAAGCTTTCCACCAAACTCATGATAATTTGATTGCAAAGTCCATATTTGGAGCGTATTAGCATATTCACTTGTGTGTACAAATATATAAACTGTCATCTCCCAAGCAGTGAGAAGAAAATTGACAGAGGAGGTTTAGATGGGGGAGAAGAGAAGGAGTTGCCAATAAGGCCGAAGGCTTGCCAAAATCCTGTAAGTGAAGGAAACGAAACAAAACGCAGAGAATAGATGAGGAGAATGAGTGGCTAATTACTGTACATCCCACTCAGCTAAAAATGAAACATACAGGCACGAGACATCAGAGAGGCACATATTGCATAGGCACATCCTGACAGCAATGACAAAACAGTGTAATCACAAACAGAAAACTAGGAACCTTTCCCTCTTTGTTGGCAGCATTGGATTGAATGTATTCTAGCAGAGAGGCTGTTATTCCCTTGTCACTGCCGGTCCCTTTTCTTTCCCATGCAGAGTGGGAAGATGTTCCCCCCGTGCTAGCTTGGAAATGGCTCTGGGAGAACCAGGACTCTGAACTAGCAGGTTCCTTGTGCCTGATGCCAGCAGGGCCCAATTTACTTCCCATCAAAGCCAGCGCTTTCTCTTGTCCTTGACTCAGGTGGCAGGTATGTTGTGGGCTCACAACAGGACATGTGTAGGTCAAGTCTTAATACAAGCCACTGGTTAAAAATTTGGGATAGTTGAGAGATCCCAACTTTTGGCATGATTTATTTCATAATTGTGAGCAGGTGTTATCTCTTGGCACTGAAGTTTGTATGACTTTAAGATGTAGCTTTTTATTTATTTATTTTATTTATTATTTATTTATTTTATTTATTATTTATTTAATTAGAGAACCCTGTATGAAAGGCATAATGTATGGGGCTGTGGCTTTTCCAAGATGTAGCTGATAATCACCAAACATCACTGTAATTCACCAAGCAGACTGATACATTACTTCACGTTGCAGTGGTTTTGTACTGGTCACTATATTGTTTTAAACCAAATATATGCAAATTAAAATGAAAGATGTGACTGTAACTCAAAGTTGAGAAATCTGAACACTGCAGGAAAGGACTGAAGTGCTTCTGTTTGTGCTCATTTTTTCAGCTGGGCACCTGGCTCTGAGTAACCAAGGTGCACAAACTGGAGTAGTCTTTCTGTATGAGACTGCATTATCACTTTTGACTATATACTGTTTATGGTCGTATGACTTGTCCATATATGCCAAATAATTTGTGGGGGAAGTTGAAAACAGCGTAGGTTTGGTGAAGAAAGGCAAAGAAGGAATAGTGTTGTATTTCCCAACAAACTTAAAAGGAGTACATGCTGCCAACTGCACTGAAAGGAATTACAGATGGAAGCAATTAGCTAGATAGTTAAATATATACTGGCTGATGAGATTTCCAAGCCTCATTGCAAATTGCTCCAGGCTCTGCCTGGACCTCAGCCTCTCTGCTACAAGTGGTCCAGCTCCTTGCTTTGTGGTAGATACGGAAGGGCACAGTGGATCTCCAAGGACAGACGTGCAGCTTCACACAAGTTAATCCCAGCAGCAGTTAGTTTGCATTAGCACAGTAAATGAACCAAGCTAATGAAGGTACTTCATTAGGGACCTCTGCCTTCTGTTTACATGCCCTGAAGGTGAAGTGAGAGTGACTATGAAGTGAGTGCAAAATTAATTTAATATAATTTAATATAATTGTAATTTGATACAGGGCATTTTTAACACTGGCTTTGAGTTTTGCATTCCATGGTAATTTTAGGCTGAGAAACCTGTTGCAGTGACAAATCATCTCTAGAGTTGCAATGGAGATACCATCACAGCTCCATCTCTGTTATGGAGAAGGGTGTGAAATTGCAGTGAGCAGCTGTTAGGCTGCACTGGGTGAATAATCTGCAATTCAGGATTATTTAGTGAAAATAAATTTGTGAATAATGTTTTCTTCCATCTTCAGTTGGCTACAGTAATGCTCTACTGTTACTTAATTATGCCTTAATCACCTCCCAGGTGTGCTGTGATGCACAACTGCTGAGAAAACTATTGCAGCATCAGCTGCTGACAATCTTAGATGTCTTCTGAATGCTCTACAGAATATAGGCTATCACAAAATTAGACAGAAGTTCTTAGTCCTTATGTCCATGTAGCTCAGTTATCTGAACCCCAGATAACTGAAAAGAAACCCCCTTGAAACTCTAGGAAAATGTTGAGAATTAATCTCAAAGCCCATGGAAACCTACAATGAGAAGAAAATAGTTAAACTATACAAAACGCACATTTCAGAGTATTAGCCCATCATTATGGAGAAAATTCTAAGGATCTCAGTTGATAGCACTCACCATTTCAAATTAAAAGATAAATTATTTTAATAACAAGGATAGTATGAACAAATAGAAGTGCAGAAATTTGGGTTATACTGTATGTAGCAAAGTTTCTTTAAAATTTTTGGACAGTCACACAACAAAGAAGTGTTATATTTATGCTCAAACATGCATTTTGTTTGCCCTAAAGATCAAAAATAAAAATGGCAAGTGAACAGCTATATTTCCTTCTTATTAAATTCCTACTTTTTTCTAAACTAAGGGAAAAAAGCTCCAATGAAACAATGTTTTAACTTGGGAGCTTCATAACAAATATAGAAGTTTGTTTCAAGTTTTACATATTAAGCATAAATAATTTTTAATTTTGATAAGCCTACAAAGGACAGAGTTGAGCATAAAAGTGAGGTCTTAGCGACATATGAATCTCTCTCAAAAAAAAAAAAAAAAAAAAAAAAAAAAAAAAAAAGAAGTATTAACAGTATCATTTTGACTGATTTGAATATAAATCTCTGGGAAAAACAAGCCTGGAAATAATGCAACACCAAACCTGATCCCTTGGCTGTACAGAGCTTTGTTTGGCTTCTGAGCAGACATGGGATTGAGGAAGGAGTGTGGGACCTGTATGTAAGGCTGCCCAGAGGTTCTGCAAGGCTGTAAGATTCCAGACATTTTCCCTGGCGAGCAGCTGCTGCTGGAGTAGTGTGACTCAGCCAACTCTTACTGCTTTTAATTGCTGCTGACTGGTACAGGAGGGGGGATAATGGAGCTTACAGTGTGCTGCCTGCACTACCTGGCAATCCTTGTGCAGGAAGGGGTTCTTCTCAGTGCCAGCCCCACTAGCTTTCTGTAGTCTGTACCAAAAGGTCTACTACATTACTGCAGTGTATGCACAACTTCTGTTGAGTGAGTGATAGTAGTTAGAGAAAACAATCAAATCAGTTGGTAAACAGCATATAGCAAGAAAGCACCCTTCTAACTTCATTTTTTTTCTCTTTCAGGCACCTTATATTTTATCATTTAAAAACAAAAAAGGAAGGGGGGGGGGGGGGGAAGGCATTGTGTTCAGATAAAGTCAGTGAAGGTTCGAACCGTAGGATGTTACTGCAGTGCTGGTTCACAGATGATACACCCTGACACTCTGTAGACTTAACAGCTTAATGCTAAATGCCATATAAGCAGATACTCTAGGTGAGGGATGGTTTTATCTGGCTGGCTCAGAGCAAGACCAAAGCAGACACAGAGTTGTCCACACCCGTCAGTATAAACATCACAGCAAGGGGAGGGTGTGATCCATGCACTTTTTATCCTCCAGTGTCTTTTTCCAAGGAGAGGAGAATTCTCCTTTGGGGGAAATAGTTGTGTGACATGATCTGTACAGCAGTAAACTTAACAAAAGCAAGATTTATTAGAAAAAGTAACTAACTCAATGGGGCAGGGATAGAGACAAAGTAAAGCCAGTTTATTCAGAATAAAAGTAATCTCACAGGGATTTACTTTACTTTAACTAATGCTCTAAATTTGTTTTCACTCTGTTACTTAATTTGACTTATATTATCCAAATGTCTCTATGTAGACATGGCCAACTTTGTATAAGGAAAATGTGAAAAAAGCACTCTACTATTGTTTTACAGCTGACAGATTGTTCCTGCTTCAGAATCCTTTATGTTCTAGCAGGTGTTGGCAGGAGGAAGTCTGGCTCACAGATTGAAATGTAATATTAAGTGGAAAAGGGCACACAAATTTCTGGGGAAAGACTTGAAAAAATGTTGCTAATATCAGTGAGTGCTTTTGCCATTCCAACTACATACAGACTTGTGGGTTTCTTTCAATGTCAAATGTCTATCCTAAGCTTTATAAAGTACTTATCTATGATAAAGTATAAATCCTGCATCATCATCTCATCTTAAAAGCCAAATGAAGAAATGAATAACTAGTCACAAATAAAAGTGAAATCCAAGCCAGACACACCTTTAGCCAGAAATGAAAGCCATTCTCCTCTGTTCCCTGAACCAAAGATGAATAATGTCATATACCCAATCTTTGGGTTCAGCAATCTTTGAGTAGTTTGGAACAAGGATCTGAGAATTTGCACTGCAGCTCTGGCAGTATGCTGTGCCCTAGGCAATGGTCTTTCAGCGATGTGTGCACAGTTAAGGCTATTCAGGCCACTGATGGAAATGTTAGGTTCTCTGTCAAGTCCAGTGGAAGCTGTTTAGTCTAACAGCTAAATGAAATTTGGCAGTTCCTCTTTTAAACTTTTGATAGAGAAGACAGGAAGGAAGAGGTAGCTTCCATAGCTGGATGTTATGGTTGCGTGCAATACGATTGCATGCAGATATTGAGGATTCTATTGCATATTTCTATACTCTGATTTAGTACAGGCAGACAAAACATTTCTTGCCAATGTGTTTAGATTATTTTTGGCTAGCAAGTAACTACACCCTGTGAAGCTAATCCTGCAAAGAAAACCCTTCTATTTAAAAATAAATAAATAAATAAATAAATAAATAAATAAAATCAGAATCATCTCTTGTGGAGAAAAAGCAGCGTGCAAGATGGTTGAGCTGTTCCCATTTACTTGCAAGGATGTACTAAAGGCCGTCTGTGGAGGCATGGTCATGCCATAGCCTTTCTGCCAGGCTGTAGTCACATTTTCTATGCTCCTTCCAGCCCAGTAAGCTGCAGAGAACCACCTAAGACTAATTTTCCTTCACTCGTCCTGCTTGTTCCATGCAAATTTCCACTTGTTTGTGTGGCATACATACAGCCCCAATGACATAGTGACTCTATGACAAAAGCAGTACAGAATAAAGAGAAGGAACAATTTGCAAGAGTTTTTCCAACCAGCGAGAAATAACAGGATGCTCTCAGACCTGACCAAGAAGTGTTTGCTTGGTCCAAGAAAATAGCATTTAATAACTTGCAACCCTATTTCTGATATACACGCACCATGGGAAAGAAGGAAGAAAATACAAAAAGTTGAAGCCTTGTGCAGAGCAGAGCCTCTTCTGAACGATCAGCTTTTGTAGCCACAGGAAGGGGCTTCTTGATTTCTGACTGACACCTCAGCATTCTCCTGTGATGTTTGAAGTGCAGGATAACAACAGCAGTAATTTAAAACATGTTTTCCACCAGCAGCAGGACTAATGAAGTCTAGTTTCCTACAAATTTTTATTCCACATCTTGAAACCCACCAACCTAGTGCAACAGTCTCAAATTCTCCTGTCTTACTGTCATGGCTTACCTAAGTCTCTTCAGTTTCCATTAAAAAATCCTTCCAAACTTGCTGCCTCATTCTCTAACAATGCTGGGGACGATGGGAAGTAAACACTGTTTCTTTTTCTTGAGCCAGGGCTGTGCTGAGTGGGCACATGATAGCTTGGCTAGTGGGCAGCCACCCAGACTAGGTTGCTGTTTCCTTGCGTTCTGGTCTTTCCTACACTGGAAATGTTGCTTTTGGTTCCTTTCTCTTTGCAGTTCCTGATTTTTACAGAATTTATTTCTAAGACTATGTACGCCTCTGTCAAATTTGATTAAAATTGGCCAATAGGTTCAAAAGTTAACTTCAGGTTGATGGATAATGGGTGAATGTGGCAAAGTCCTTCATGCTCCTGACTTTCTTCTCTGTAGCTCCCTATAATTCTCCCTATAAGTTGATTTCCACTGTTGGAGCTGGACACAGCTGTAGCACAACTATTCTTGTGATTTCACATTTCATGTAGTCGGGTCTTGTAAGAGTGCTGTGTGAATCTGCAACTGCATGTCCTGAAATCTGTGAAGTTCTTAACTTTTTCTGAAGTCCTTGGAAGGCACTTGAAATGCCTGGTTACAGTCCTGAAACTGCTAACCTTACTTACATATATTTGAAATAAATTGTTACTCATTCTCCCCAATAAAGCTCTCCCATTTGGGGGCTATTTTAAAGAGGGAAGGGCACATAATTTAGCTCAAATGAGGGTTTGTGTGGTTTGAGCATGGAAGTGCCTGACCTTTTACAATCTGCTGTGAGTGTGCATGCATCATTGTTTGTAATTTGGCTTTTTAAGGATGTAATGTTTTGTATCAAACATGTTCTTTGAGAAAAGTAATGTAAGTTAATTTGCAACAAGCATCCTATACAAAATAATAATAACCAAAAAAAAAGGAGAAAAAAAAAAAGTAAAACTTTTACATTCTTAGTAGGACTTAATTTAGTCATTCTGAAATGTAGAATAGCTACTTCATCTATTAAACTGTATAGTCTCGGTTATCATCCACTGAAGTACATCTTTTTCCAGAGTTGTAATGGAAATATAATGAATGGCAAAAAAATTGAGTGGAAGGAAAAGAAAATTATGCTAGCTCCTCTGAAATTGAACATTTTAATGGCAATAGGATGGGGAGGAGATGTATGTTGCAAAGGACTTTTCACTTGGATTATAATTTTCTTCCATAATTGGAACATCCTAAATGATATTATGACATTTAGTATGCGAGATTAGATTATTAGCATGAGTAAATGTAGAAAAAGGACACAAAAAGACAAATTTCAAGCATTTGGCTCTGGGGGAGCAGTAATAGCAATATGAATTGACTCACCAAGGCTCCAGTCCAGCAGTTACTGATGTACTTAAGTTCACATAAGTGAATTTTTCCTGTGGAACTATTTAAAAACCTAAGGCTGAACAGGATCGTAGGGTCTTATAATACTGGGGCAAAATTAGTCTTCTACAGAAGAATTCTGGTTTTCTAATTTAGCTGAGGTCACTACCTTGGTAGCATTATTGTAAGGTTTTAAAAGAATCTCAATGACTTAAAAATATTATTAATAATAAAAACAACAGCACAGTTCCCTTTTGCTTCTCCCAGTGATAAAAAGTGTCCTGGACACTGTCACTACACACTCAGCAGCAGTGAAGGCCACATTGTGTATGTGCATTACAGATAGCGAACAAAATCAAAGGTACAGAAATCATATCGCTGTCATTTGATGATCAGCCAGCATCATTTCAATCTTATCCAGATATAACATTTAAAAGATTAAGTCAGTTACTTGAGAGTTGGAGGCTCGTAAGTGTGAATATAATGAAGAGCCTAAAATGCTTTGATTTCCCAGTGTCTTTTTGGGTCTGGACTCTAAGGTTATCTATCATCAGTATATTTTAAAATAGCATAGAACATATCTCTCCACTAACTATTTTATTATCCCTAACTGCCCGCTGCATAAAAAAAAAAAAAAGGTAGATCTACACAGGACTCGTCATGGAAACACTGATTCCAAGAGGAAAAGCCAGTCAGGTTCAGCACTGTCCACTCTACACAAGTACAGAAACTTTCCAGAGTATTTTATGAGAAAATATTTGTGGGTGTGAGAATTATATACACAAGTGTCAGCCCCTGACAGGGTGAATGTAGCCATTAACTAATTAGGAACAGAATTTGCATAGCCTGCAACTCTCAAACATTTATATGAATAAATTGATGGTCATCCAAATACTTGTAAATGAATTAATTAAAAGAGATGATAGGATTCTACAGATAACCAAATCTAGTAATTAAAACATTTTACTCATATGATTACTCACCTAATTCTACTAGCAAGGTTATTTTTCTCTAGTTCAGTGGAAATATTGTGACCTGTTACTATATTGTATATTTTCTGAGATTTTTTGTTTTGTTTTGTTTTTTAATTATTATTATTATTATTTTATCTCTTGACTGTGCTGCACTGTCTGAGGTATAAAATAATTAATGCATTAGCTTGTTAGTGATTAGCTTCTTAGCCAGGACTTGTGAAAATTTAGAGTATTTAAAATTCTCCAGCTGGCTGCTACTGTCTATTTTGACTGCTACAAAACTCACACATACCCACAACATATTTCTCTTGTCCTTTGATAATTAACAGGCTAGAAGTGCCAAAAAAAAAAAAAAAAAAAAAAAAAAAAAAAAATCCTGTTGTCCTGACACTATTAGAGCAGGAACTATGAGCCTCTAAAAAGTATGAAATACCTTATTCTGTGTTTAGAGCTGATTATATTACTTGGTGGTTGTGGCCTTGAAGTATTTTGATTTTATCTTAGAAAACAAGGCTGATCTGGATGAATTCCAGCTGAAGCTACAGGAATTGAAGAATTAAGCTACAGAACATAATGAAATGATTCAGTCCCATGCAATCTGATGAGCATCACTGTGTGTAATGGGGTGTGTGTGTGTGGTTGCATCTGAAGCTGGTTGTATACCATTGATTACAAAAGTACCTTTTACACATAGTGTAAGATAATTACTTTGTATGAAAAGCAGACTATTTTAAAGCATTTATTTTAATAAATACATTTAGCACTAGTTTTCTGTATGTGGGTATATTGTTAGTGGGTAGTATTCAAGGCTAAAGCCCTTACCTTTGTGCTGATGTTGAAAACTATCAATTATAAAACACCTAACAATGTTCCACCAATGAGCGCGCTCTGCTAGCGGCACGTTCCTATTCCTCTCTTTAAAAGACAGATATTGCTGCGTGCAGGAGTGCCGAGACTGGGGTACCATTGTTAGGGTTGATTAAGGGGAGGAGGAACTGTTCAAATTTTAGGGTTCTTTTCTTATCAGACATCTATTGAACTGAATAGCATTTTGTTTTATATCACACTTTTTATGGCCTAGGTATCTCAAAGCTCTTTACAAAACAATCTGTTTCAATAATAAATGTTACTAGTATAGTGAATGTGTAGGCATCTATTATGTGATCTGCAATAGCTCACGTACTCTTTGGCATTTGAACAATACATTTAGGTAGTAGGGTGATGAGAATAGGTAAGACAGTTTTATTTGCAAGTGGTAAAATAAATGTTTAAGAATCTTAGCATTGAAACCAAAAGTAGAAGGAAAATATTTATCCTGTAGCTTATAATTTGGTATAAATCTATTTCACATCCACCTGGATGCAGAGTTGTGATAGGTAAGAAAAACCAGAGCAGTAATTGCTCATTGGAGGTATGGGATCTTGAAAGAAGTAGTCCCAACCTACATCTTGGGCAGTCTACAAACATCTCCCAAGTGGCTTAGGACCACAGTAGAAACGGTTCTGTCACTGAATTGTCCTTGCTGGAGTTCTGGACCCCAGACTGCATGGAGTATGTAAAATTACTAGATTGCTAGCAGAGTTTACAAAAAAAAAAAAAAAAAAAAAAGTCTGCAGCTCAGCTACCACAAATCACACACTAGCAGCGTGGAAACTAGGGTAGAATTGGTAAAATCCTGTACTGACCCCAACTGTATAGATTGTCCTGAACGTAGTCTTTCTTAAAGCTACACCTATGACATGCTATAGCTATGCGGATGCTTTTCTCTGACTGTGCACCCCAGATGCATTTTCTCTTTCTTTTCTCCTGTAGTCAAGGTCTCTCTCTCTTCTTTCTCAACCTCCTTCTGCTCTCATCTCCCTTTAAACTCTTCTCTGCCCCCCCCTCCTTCAACCTGGACAACACCATACCTCTTTTCAAAGCCTTTATTTTAAGAAGAAAATAAAATACATGAAATCTGAATGACTTCAAAACCATATTCTGGTGCTTTCTCTTGCTTCTCAGTCCACTATTGTTGTTCAGACAGTGTATAGAGCACTATATCAAGTAATTGGGTATTATCTTCTGGACTGTAGTTCAGGCACTAAAAATAGCGTATTAGTGACCACTTTGTTCCATATGCCTCCTCTTTATGAAAGGAGCGAGCGGCACTTCTTTCAGGCTTTCCATGTTGGAATGTTAACTTCTAGCAGAGGTGCTGTTCTTTTTGTGGTGAAAGCAAAATACGTATGAACTGGATGTGATTGTTGCTTCCATATAACGTTGTAAAACTCATTGCCACATGATTATTTTCTGTCACTAGGCTCATACTTGCAAGTTCAGACTGACATGGTCTCCACTGCTGTTGTTTGACAGCATTGCTTTGTTGTTCTACTGTTCTTTATCCTGTGCTCCAAAAGACTGGGCAGTGCACGTCTCTCATTAAGACAACCACCAAGTGGGCCACTGTTTCCAAAGCTAGCTGATGATTTTCAGCTAGCAGCATCTCATAGGAGCCTGAATATCACAAATGATAAGCAACCATCTTCCACAAATCATGCTCAGATAAAGTGTATCACCTGGGCCTCCAGGGCTTAGGAACCCAAAATACCTGGTCACTTTTTGAAGGCTCTGTGTTGTCCACAATCAGGTAGGTGATCTTCAGGAAAGGACAGTGGTTTCTGTCTCTTGCTGTGAAAAGGGACCAAATGTGGTCCTGATAAAAGGTGGCTTGAAGGCCTGTGTCTCTTCCAGTCTACCCCTTTCCATTCAGTTACTGGGGAGCCTCTGGAACACGCTTCTGTTCCTGAAAGCCCGGCCACTTAGTACCCCACTCCCTTCATCAGCAGCCAGTCAGGTCCAGCTTCTGTGCATCGCTGCAAGGTGATCTCTTTTTCTTACTGCAGATGTTGAGGAGGATGACCAACTGACAGTAAAATTGCTTGGTACTGATGAGCCCTTGGCTTTGTTATTGTGGTAAAACATACATCATTTGACAGCTGCATGTGCATGGAAAAAAACATAGATGATTAACGGTTTCCTGTCTTTTCTTGCTACTGATCTTCTTTGCTATGACAGATGAGACTCAGATGTCTTTTTTTTTTTTTTTTTTTTTTTTTTAAGAGACAGAGAGAGAAAGGGAGAATATTTAAACTTGTTCTCACCTAAGTCTTTTATGTTATCCTAAGGACCTTATTTGTAGTAGAGATTTTTTTTTTTTTTCTGAATTTCAGCTCTCCTAAAATGATCAGCTCTGCCATTCAGCTTTGAAAGGAAATGTATATTTTTCCCTTCCTGGATTTTTTTTTTTTCCCAAAAGGGTCTAATGCTAATTTTACTTATTCAGAAATTAAAATAGCAAACAGTTTATATGAGGTGTTGATAATTACCTATATTACTGTAATGCTGTGACAGATGTTGGCAAAAAGAAGCAGAAAATGCCTACAGCTGTGCACTCCATGACATCCAGTTTATACTCAGACAGAAGGCTAACAGATGTTCTGAACTGTCACTTTGCCTAAATGTTTTTAAAGTCTAAGGACCTGCTTTATAATTCACTAGGGCCTCGTTTGGTTTCATAGAGGTCCTCAGAATTCCCATCTGTGACAATTAATGTCGAAGACTTTTATAAATCAACCACTGTCCTTATAAGCCCTCTGCAAATAGATATTTTGTAACTGTGTACTCCTGAGACTTCTGTTTTTTGTAACCTAGCTGTGAATTTCTACAACTTGTATATAAAATAACTCTTGAACAGAAAGAGAACAGACATGAGTACAGCTAGAGCAACAAAGATCACTGATGTATGTTTGACTGACTTCAGAATACCTACGTTAAAATAGTCTTTATTCTTTTCCCATATGCTATGGTCATTTCTAAGTTGACTTTAAAATGCTAACCACTTCCAACTACTTAGTCATTTTCCCAAAGGAAAATATGAATCTTGGTAGTATTAAAATATAGCACTTAAACAAGTATGTTCAGCTGCTAGAGATATTCCTATTCCTGGAGAATATTCTTATTCAAAAATAGTGAAATTATATAAGGGAGACTTTAAAATATGATTCAAGCTTTATGTTCTACATTATTTCAAAATGGAGATGTTATAAGAGTGACATGTGCGTAGTGTGTGCATGTAAAAATCTGAGATTTAAAACAGTCTTCAATCTTTAAGCTCCACCCAAGTTTTCCAGCATACCTTTAGATAAGCAAAAAATGTCTCTGCTATAAAGCAACTTAACACATTATTGATAGTTGCCATTTCTTTTTAAAAGCTGCATTCCTGTTGTACAGTAGTTTAATAGTTTAAACATTGTGCTAACATAATCAGTGTTTGGCCTCTTCTGTTCCCCAATCCTGTATAGAAGCAGAACTCCAAATTGTACATCTTTCTGGGTTTGTTTCTAAATTACTCCCCACACTTAATTACGAGGATGAGAGGGATGCCTTATTCCTCTTTGTTATAGGCTAAGCTCTCAGTAATCCCAAACAAAAGAGCCAGTTCTGGAAGATATAGGATTTGCTAGCAGGATTATGGTCTCATAGATAATGATGTGCAGTCAGCAGAAGCGAAGCTTTATTTTAATTCAAATAAGCTAGTAAACAAACCACTGACAAGTCTGCTGGTGAGAGTAACTGGCTTCTGTTGCCACATTGGCAGCTAAATTATAGAAAATCTATTATACCCTGTTCACCATATGTTTAATTTAATACAGATACAAATTAAACTATCCACAGTGCCTATTAAAATAACAATACATATTTCTTAAATATATGAATGTTTTAAGATACATTCCCCTGACCTTAAGAAGGGCAATGCTGATTTGGGAGACTACAGCAAAACACATGCTATAGTCAACAGATTCTCTTCAACAACAACAGTAATTTGAAAACCTCAGAATATTAATAGTACAGTTTTGTAAAAGATAATGAGGTTAATTGGGGTGTTCTACCTTCTAAACATCTGCTTTTACGCATTTCCCTCCCCCTAGGTTCCTGGGCCTTGGTTTTGATAGAAGTGGTTGATATCTAATCCATTGTACACTTTTTAATTCTGTGCCAGATACAGTATGAGTTGTTTGCCCTTTTCCTGCTGCAAATAGATATCTCTCATTTCTGCATATTATCATGTATTAATGTTTTTTTTTTTTTCAAATAGCTGTGTAACCTGGATTTTTGACCCATCGGGAACATTGGAGCTGCTCCTCTGTAATACTGGTTCAGGGTTTCAAGTTGTGTAAAAGGAGTCCTACTTCATGCCCATGTTGTTCAGAAGGAGAAGTATTGAGCACAATGTGTTGTGATCCACTCTGGACCCTGATTGCCATCTTGAGTCCTAAAATGGCTTTTTGCAAGGGTTTCTCTAAATCTGGGTGTTTTTCTCTAACTTTTGTCTAAGCAAGTTGAACATCCCTCATAAAGTCACTAAGTCTCTAAGTCACTGCATGTAGCAGGTTATGGGGTAGGGGCTAAAGGTCAGCAGGTGTTACTGTGCTGAGGTGGTGATGATGACGGACTACCTGAAAACATACAGAAATCATAGAAAAAAAAAAAAATAACCTCTCCAAATTCACGTTGCATCTTAAGTGATTGATTACAAACAAGTGCCAGGCAGAACATTGCTGGTGAAGTGCTCTCCAGACTTTGCCGGGAGCCTCCAGCCAAGATGAGCTTTCTCCCTTCTAGTTCCAGGCTGCTAACAGCAACAGGAAACATGAATGGAAACGGAAGTTTTGAGGTGATTTGTGGATTGCCATCTTGCTCCCCAGTAACATAATCAGGAATTAGCATTCAGAATGATGTTTCTCTCATCATTTAAGACGTAAGAATGCATTTATACTCCATGTGCATGTGTGGAAGTGAGTGCATAGAAAGGGGTCTCAGGGTTCTGTAAATGCCCAGGATTGCATGCCATGTATTTGTGTCAGGCATTAGATTGTATGCTGGCATGCGTATAGTGCATAGCATGTGCATGGGTATGTGAAGTATTACTTTTTGTATGCACATATATGCACATTGTCTGTAAATTGTTTTAATTTACTGTTGTTATTTGCCAAAAGATTTTCAGAATCAATGTCTGTAACACAGGTGTAACATACCCAGGAATTAATTAATTAGTTGTAGCAAAGAAGTTTAACTTCTTCAAAAAATTCATCTTAGTGTGTAAAAGAAGTCCAACTCCAGAGAAAGTTGTAATCTAAAGAATTGAATAAAGGAAGGTATCAAATCCTAGAGGTACTTGGACAAAATGCTGACAGGATATTACTAGCTCTATACTTTCCTTTTCCAGGAGAAATGCATCCTTTACCATGTGGTCATCCTTCAGTAAAGGCATATTTGGCAGTGCAGCAATCCATTGCAATTGGCAGCAAAAATATTGCAGCAAATGTTGAAGCAATAAATGAACAGGTCTCTTACAGCAATCATGAAAAAAAAGAAAGTTGAAAATTCTTCAGTTTTAGGAGACGTGTGAAGTTCATACATCCATTTATGGACAGTGAAAGGCCTGCATGCTGTGCAGACCTGCAGCTCTTCATGAGCCACTTTTGCAAAGTGAGTGCTCTTTGCTTTCAATTAACTGGAGATTTTACTATCATGTCCCAGGACAATTAAAAAATAATAATAATAATTAAAAAAAAAAAATCCATCGAGGTTTCACAAATGTTCTCCTAACACTGAGAGGTGGTGGGATGCCTCTCTAACCTTTCCAAGGACAGTATGATCTCTGTGCGGACTCCCAGCACACCAGAATCCACACCCGTGGTTTTTGAGCTAGAAAAGCCTGGAATTAGTTGAAATGGAAGCGAGCTGAGAACTTAGGAGCATCCCCCGGGCGGGCGGAGTGGGGCGCGGAGCCGCAGCTTCCCTCCGGGGCCGGGGGGGTCCCTCGGGGCTCCGGTCCCGCGTGGGCAGCGGGAGGAGGGCTGGGGACCGCGGGGCGGCCGGAGGGGGGCTCCGTGTGCCACAGCCCGGGCAGCGAGCGCGGAGCTGCTGGCAGGGGCGAGGAGCGCCGGCAGCAGCCTGGCTTTTGCTCTCGGCTGGAGCAGGGCCAGTGCTTACCCCTGGGTGGGAGCCCCCAGGTTCGGGAATGATTTGTACGGGGGCACAGCTGGGGGTCTTGCACTCAGACCCTCTACGAGAGAGCGCCTCTTGGCAAACTCCTTACGGGGCTTTTCTGTTTGAATTGCCGATGTAGAGGTGTAGATCTCGCTTGCAGATTTAGAGGGATCTCATATTTTATCTGCACTGCTAGGTGCTGATTTTTTTTTCCGCCCGAGTCTAAAATGACTTGTGAATACCAAAATCTGGGACGCTCAATTTCCCGTCCCGTGGGACCTCTTTCGGGACACAGCCTTAAGTATATCAGTGCCCGTGCATTTCGTTTTTCCCTCTGCGGGGCACAGCGAAAAATGCGAGTTGAGATGCGAGTTTTTTTTTAGAGCCCTTCCAACCTGTGGTTCACGCTTTTTTTTTTTTTTTTTTTTTTTTTTCCTCTCCTCTAGAAAGTCTTAACCATTGATACAGCGCGTTAGAAAGTTGCAGCCAGACGGTCCCACGCACTGATGATTTCGTTTCCGGCTATCTGCAAAATGAGCTTTAAGCCAATTTCGTGCTTCAAGCTAAAGAGAAGGATTCGTATTTCCCTCCTAGATGCGTGGCATTCCTGGAATCTCTTTGTCAGCTTGCTGTAGGATGCTGCTGTAATTTGCCTGGAAACTCTCCCCAAGATTTGTATACAGCGGTTAAGAACGACGTAAAATTTCTGAGCCATCGGGATGCTTTGTCTGGGGGAAAAAAAAAAATCATCTTTCCTTCCTACTTCCGTATTAAACTGTTCATAGTCTGGTTCACATTTAACCCAAAGAACCTCTATAGGTAGCAAAATGCGTATTTTCTACTAATCCCTTTCCTTCACTGCTGTGAGTAATAAAATATCTCCTCAGGAGGAGCGGTACTTTCTTCCCCAGTGTCACCAGTTTAGGAAAGCACTTGCACGATTTCAACTTTGACACGGTTGGATCTTTTTTGCCCCCGATTTCATTATTTTTTTCTCCTTTGCGTTTAGAGGCTATTGCAAATTGACTGGAGGTTGCTTGAGCCCCGCAGGTGGAGGTGAGCTCCGCCACCCTCCCCGCATGCGGCTCTTGGCGAGGAGCCTGGCAAGGGAAAGAGCCCCCGGCCCCTGGGAGCGCAGCCCCCCTGCGCCGAGCCTGTAGGGTTGGGGGCCGGGGGCTGCCGTCGGGGGCCGGAGGGGTCGGGGGGCTCCGAGGAGCCTCGCCGAGGCTCCCCGCACCCTCCCCGCTCCGGCGGGGCGAGCCGGCGCGAAGATGTTTATCCTGAGATAGAAAATGGGTTGTTGAAAAACAAGCCATGTGCAAATAGTTTAATTTTCCGTTTTGATGCTTATCTTTGTCTCCCGAATTTCATCGGAGAGGCTTTAATTGGCGTGTGGGTAATAGTTCCTAAATAATCCCTTATTAGATGACTTCAGACGAGTTGTGAACCAATAACGTCTTAGTCCCAAAAGTGAAAGTAGAATTTGAAGGCGCGGGTCAGTTTTTGTCAAAGGGCTCATTTGAGCATCTTTTAGTTTGCTGAAAAAGCTAATTAAAGAATGTTTGAAGGTTAAAGTCATTATTCCGTGCTGTTGTCGTGCTACAAGTGAGCCGAGTTTTGTGAAAACACAAAGGGCAGAAGTCACAGAGGTGGATTACTGTCAGTCCCGGCTACAGAGGCACGGAGAACTGTGGCATTAATTCCTATAGAAAGGTAGACAAACACAGGCAGTGACTAACAACTTCCCGCAGCGCCCTATTGTCTAAGCACTTTCTTTTGCTTTAGGGCTCTCTTCCAGTTGCTACAGCCGCAACCAGATTCAACCCTAGGTACCGGGGAGACTTTCGGCCGCGCAATTTTTGACCCGCGGAGCAATTTCCAGCACAGAAATAGCTGCGGCTCCCGGTCCTTGCTCCCAGCGCACCCTTCCCTTTGAGCGGTGCTAATTTATTCATGACTCGGCAGAAAGTTAGCAACGCGCCAGAACTCTGCCGCAGCCCGGGGCACCCTGGCAGGCTCGGGGCTTGCTCCCCAGGCTGAAGCCCGGCAGCTGCGGTGAGGGGCGGCGACGCCCCCGACCTGCGGGGATGCTTCGAGCGCTGGGCACCGACTTTGGCTGCGGCGCGCCCCGGCCGCGGGGGCTGCGCGCTGCGGGGGCGCAGGGACCCGCCCGTGTTCACACGCCGGGAAATCCCTGGGGCCGGTCCCTGGGGCCCTTCGCCCCGCTTTGCGCCTTTGTGTGCGTGTGTGCATGCGGGCAGCAGGCTGCGAAGCGGCGCGCACAAAGATAGGCGCAGACACCGCACGGGAGGGTCTCCTCTGGCTCGCTTCTCCAGCGCTCCTTGCCTTCGCCTCGGAGCCGCGGTGCCCCGCTCGCTCCCAAAGCCTAGGTTTTTAGGTCTGGCTCCGACCGCAGATCTCCCCAAATTCAAAGAAACAGATGTTTGGGCCGATTAAGGCTGGGGCGCGGGGGGAGGGGAGGAGGGAACCCTGCAGCTGCAACTCAAAGAAATATATTGATAAAATATTTCAGTAGTAATAAATACGCGGAGATCAGCTCGACCTTGCAAGGTCTTTATTTTAATTTTTCCCCCCTATATACAAAAATCTTTATCAAACCTCTATTCTATGGCTTCAATAAACAGAACCCATTACCTCACGGCAGCTTTTGTTGGCCTGTATACAAGCGAGAACAAAATGGTTATTCAGGAGAACGCTTTCGATTTTTATTGTGTGTAGTATGCACAAAGAGCAGTGTTATTGTATTAAAAAGAACCATCTGTAGCAGAAACAATGGCATCAAATTATCTTTGAATACCCACTGCAAAAATATAAAGCTTTTTTATTATTCTTCTGCTGTACGGTGGGGGACAGAGAAGTGACTTTTTTGTTGTTGTGGGTGCATTCTTATAACACACACACAGAATCAGCCATTTGGATTTTTTAAGCCATAAACGATTTTTTCCCCTCTTGTTCCAGGGACTGCAGTTAAAAGCTAGGGCTAGGACTTGGAGGATGTGTAGGCAAACGGAAGGAGAGCCGGGGGAAGAAAAACCGAAATGGATTCATTCTCCGTCCTGGATGGAGGAGGAGAGGAGAGGAGAGGAGAAGGGGACGTGCGAGCTTCCTTCAGCTGCCTCTGTCCGGTGAAAAGTGCTCGAAGCCCCGGGGCTGCCTCGGGCTCAGGAGTCCGCGCGGACTTTCGCTGTAAGCTGCCAATCAAACTGCTAACTAGCCACCACCCTGCTCTGGCACGGACATGTAAGTAGCTGCAGCCCAACTTTGACATTCACACTTTTTCCCCCCTCCTCCCCCGTGACCTTTAAAGCGATCGAGAAACCCGGCTCCCACCTACGACCCGCCGCTCCGAGCTGGCGAGCGTGAAACTCGGGGACCGGTGCGCGCCGGGCGGCTTCTGCTTTCACCGACTTTCAGCGGCAGCCGCTTGGCGAGCGGAGCTCCGGGCAGGAGCGGTGCCTCCCCGAGCCTGCCCCTTGTCCCGGCTCTCACTGCTTCAACCGGGACCGCGGTTACCCCGCGGGAAGAGCCGCGGAGCGGGACCGGCACCGCGGTGCCCCCATCCCGCGCGGTGCCCCTATCCCGCGCGGTGCCCCCATCCCGCGCGGTGCCCCCATCCTGCGCGGTGCCCATCCTGCGCGGTGCCCCCATCCTGCGCGGTGCTGATCCCGCTGCCCCCGCAAGGTTCCTGCGGCTGGGGGCGCTCCGCGGGGGCGGCTGCGGGCTGGGGGCTGCCGCCCGGCCGGGGCTCACCTGGGCGCGCAGCGGCGCGCAGCGCTGGCGCAACGCCCGCGCAACGCCCGCGCAACGCCCGCGCTCTGGCTCCCCCTGCCGGCTGCGCGCCGCGCAACCCGCACCCGCCCGCTCCCCGCCTCCCCAGGCTCGCCCGGGAAGAGCGGGGCGGCCGCGGACATCGCCCCCCCGGCGGCTCCTGGGCTGGCAAGGGGGGGTCCGGCCCGAGGGGAGACGCGGGGCGAAGGGGCCGTGCCCGGGGAAGTTGCGAATAAATCGCGGCGTGTGACTGCCGCCGGCTAACGCTGCCTCCTGACGCACCGCAATTTGGGCTGGGGAAGATCGATTTTGACGTTTGGGCTCGTTATAATGCCATTTAAAGGGAAGCTCTTTTTAGTTACAGTTAGCAAAGTTGAGGTTGGATTTTCCCCCCCTCTTCTCCCCCTCCTCTTTTTTGGGGGGTAAGAATTTGGTAGATAAAGGTTAATCTTGGGCTGAATGATAGAGCTGTGATTGACAAGAGAAAAGGTGTTGAGGGCAGGTCGAGCTGTCTTATTTACAGCCCACTGCTTGCTATAGAGCCTTTGTTAGGACTGGAAAGCTAATTTAGTGCTGATCAAAAGCACCACAGAGTTAAAGGACTGGTAATGACTGCTAATTTCATTTCAGCCTCATACATCCCCAACTGCTGTAATTAAAGACGTGCTATTTAAATACAGGTGAAGAGTTTTTGTAGTAGGGGGAAAGTGGGTAGCCGGTTACAATTTGATTTATGCTTAATATGGTAAAAGACCGGCGGCTGCTGCCTGGTTTTAGCGGCGGGCCTTTGTGCGGCACCCCGCCTCTGCGGAGCCGGCCCCGCGGGGAAAGGGGGGCGCAGCCCGGGGCGCACGGGGAGCCGAGCCCCAGGCTGCCGGGGGTCGGTGCCGCTCCTAATTGCTCCCATCGAACAAGCCGGCAAGCCCTGGGAGAGCAGGGGAGAGGGGAGACGGAGGGGCATGTGTCAGCCTTGAAGTGCCTCTGCGGAAGCTCGGGTCCTCATATTATTATTATTTTTAATTAAATTATTTTACCACTCCGCGCTGGCTCCGAAGCGATGTAATTTCACGACCGATATATAACAGTTTCTTTCTGGGGAAACATCAAAGGATAAAAAGCTCTACGTTTTCGTAGTTGGTTAAAATTGATACAAAAAAAAAAAAAAAAAAAAAAAAAAAAAAAAAAGAATTTAGCCTTTAATCTCTTTTTATCCCCCAAGACTGAAGATCTGTACTCGACCCCGCTAAGCTCCGGGCTCCCCCCCTTCCGGGGCCGCGGCGGGCGGCTGGCAGCTCCCCCTGTCGGCAGCGCCCGGAGCCGCCGCTGCCCGCGGAACTTGCGCGGCGCAAACCAGCGCGGGGAGCGCGGCACCGGGCGAGGAGCGGTGCCCGGCGGTGTCGCCGAGCCGCTGGGCTTCGTAAGGCAAACCCCGAAAAAAGCCCAGCGCAGAGAGCAAGGGATGAGCAGCTCCTGCCCGAGCTGCTCGCTTTGAGGGAGAACGGACAGACACGGGGATGATGCCACCGGGCTGTAGCTGCGCCCTGTTGGGGAAGGCCCGGCAGAAATGGCCGTGCCTTTTGCTCTCCGAGGAACAGGGCTGCTGCTGCGGGACCGCTTGTGCTCTGCTGGCCGGCCGGCGTGCAAAGACCAACGTGGGTCTTGGCAGCATAGGGCTGAAAATTAAAAATAAGGGTGGCCTTTTCCTCCTGCCCAGCTCCGGCGTGCCGGTGCGGCCAGGATAAATCCCAGCCTGCTTGAGGCTTGGATTGGTGTTTGCATCCCAAGGGGTCCTAAAGGAGTCGGCACTGACAGGTGCTGCTTGTGAGCAGAGGAAACGTTTCCGTTTCGTTAGGGGAAAAAACGTGTAAAATGGCATGTGTGGAAACGCGGAGCTGTAAGTCTTTTCCCCCCGCCTCCCCCCAAAAAAAGAGCAAAATAACCCCCCCCCCCCCCCAAATTCCTGGAAAAAGAAGAAGCCTTGTCTGGAATGAATGCTTGGAGTGAGGTTTGTCTTCCTACTGAGTTGACAGATTAAAAAGAAAGCCGGTTGATATAAATCGATTAGCCAAAATACATGAACTGCTGCGTTGCCACCAACTTTTGAGGTGATTTAGGTGAATTATTTCGGAGGCACCTGCACAGCTCCGAGGAGAGCATTTAGCGGCTGAGTCCGCGCGTTGCAGTAACGCCGAACCCACTTTGTGCGTCTTGCGTGCGAGGAGAAACGCTAATGGAAACCAAATTATTTCTGCTAAATTGGGGTTATTTTGTATCTCCTGTTGATAGCCTGGTCGCAAGTCATAGCGCCGCAATTTTTCTATTAAATGAATCCCATGGCTGTGGGTCTCACAATAAACTTTTCACTTTGGAAATTATACGAACAGCGTTTTTTAAGGATTGTTTGTCGCGCTGAGTAGACTTTCCCCATTCTCTAGGTTTGATCTCCGCTTGAGACTCTTAATAAGGCAATTCTGTAGTAAGAGCGCCCAAACTAAAGACATAGCATTTTCTATAAATAATAGCAAAAGCCCTGCACAGATTTCCTGCACAACGGAATTCCCAGATTTCCTTTACTGTTTCTTTAGTTGGCATGCGTTGGTATATATAACTCCGAAATTAAGCAAAAATATACATCTGTATAGATCTGTCAAACGAGCTATAAACAGAGATATTATATGTCAATTACTACAGGAAACGGACAAAATACAGAGCGGTTGGTACACCCGTTTTCACGTCAGAAGACACTGCACAAAACCGCAGTGACTCCTGCCGAAGCGTGAATGATTAACCCAGATCCAGGAGCGGTGCAGTTGGTGCTCCCCTTAGGAACAATAGTTGTGATGGGGGCTATAAACGGGTCGTAAACCCCCCTTAACAAGGGTAGAAACTGGCATAGAAAGTCGAAGCTCCCGAGTGACGACTTTAACCAAAATGCGCCTTTTTTCAGGGCTGGGTTCGCAGCCCGACGGCACCCACGGGAGGAGAGCGGGGGCCGCGGCCCGGTGGGCAGACACCTGGCAGCGGGGGAGGAGGGACAGCCCCGGGCTCTTTCTCGCTCTTTTCCAGTCTGGGGAAAGGTGCATCTGCAGCTTACTTCGGTCTTTTGGAAGGAGAGATTTTTGGATGCCGCTATTTCCCACAGCTCTCTCTCCAGAGCAGCGGAAGGGGAGACTCGAAGAAAGAAACCCGAAAAGCGACCTTAAATACCAGTTTTCAGGGCGGCTTTTCCCACTTTTTCCCTCCTTCCCCCCCCTTTCTCCCCTCCCCGCCCCTCTGTGGCACCTGGGTGCTGCGAGCACCCTCCTCCGGCAGCGCTGCCTGGGCACGGGGAGCCAAGGGACTGGCACCCCCGGTGCCCCCCTTCGCCCCGCTTTTCTCAGGCTGAAGCGGGGGAAGAAGCCACGCTCCCCCAGGATGTCCAGGCAGAGAGGGCTGCGACCCCCCTTGCCCCAGCCCCGAAGGGGACAGGTCTTCCTGCGCCCCCAAAACTTGCCCTGTCCCCGCGGGGTGCACACGCGTCCTTGGCCTATGGCCGGGCGCAGGATGCAGGATGCTGGGAGCATCCTATGAGGCACCCCCAGCTCCCTCTCGAGCTCCCTTAGGTCATTCTTGGGTGAAGGACCGTAGATAGACACATGGGAAGTGGTGGTGGTATTATTTATAGCGCCGTCTCTCTGCTCCGATTAAGCGCCGTCTAAATATGAATTCACAGTATAGACAGCTAGTCTATAATTTGAATTAAAATCCCCACAACGAGCCCGTCACTGGAGAATTCTGAAATCACAAGCCTAAGTTGACACAATGAGCCCATGGTGTCAATAAACCATGGGCGAGATGGAGAGATTGTCACTCCAGACCATAACAGTTCTGAAAGTGTCATTACCGGCTGTCCTGTCAATGAGCTCCAAATTAAGGACTATGAGGAACAGCGAGATAAAAGTCACCGTCTTGGCTCCATTATGGGCGATCGTGTCAGTGATCTGAGGATCGCTGGAATGGGATTTTGCTTTTTTTTTTCTTCTTTTTCTGTATTTTTTTTAATGTATTTTTCAAGCCATACCTCGGGATTCCAGGATTTGAGGTGCGCTGGGGAGAGGAGCAACCTTGAAGCACCCCAGGCTCTGTCTCAGGCGTTCCCATTGAAAGTGCGAGAGCTTCTTTGGGAAACGTTGTGAATTCAATGGAGGAGCCGGAATAATTCCATCAAAACTGCTCTGGGGCCAAAAAGGACTTCATTTGATTAGGGCGACACGTGTGATCCCATGAACAGACCCATTTTAACACCATTTTTTTTTCTTATGTCAATACAAAGGTGGTGAGGGGGAACGAGAGAAAGAAAATAGGAACCTCAGCTTTAGCAAAAGACACGTTTCTGTTTAAGATAGCGCCTTCCAGGCATTAAAACTTTCAGAAAATGTCCCAACCTCTCTCTCCTGTGAGCCTGAGAGAGTTAAGGGGACTTACTCAGGAATTGGAAACCTTCAATTCTGGATTTTCGTGTCTTTGTGGGTTTAAGCAAAGCAGTTAGCGTTCTTCAGGAGGGGTTTTGTGTTTAATATACATGAGTTCATTCAACTACAATGGGAAAAGAAAACTCATTTGTTCTTATGAAACTAGGAAGGAAAGATAACTTTAAATAGACTGCCAAAAAGGATCCTGCTCAAGGGGGCTGCCTCCCCGGCAAAGGGCCTACTTCCAACTGTAATTTCACCCTGTTATGTTGTGCAGTAATTCCCGAGTTTATCCTCGCCACTGGTGCTTGATTTTCTGTTTTATTTTTAAGGTCATGTAAGAAAAAATAACGGCTTCCATTCTGCTCTCCTCTGGGAAGGAGGTCCAGGGAGTGGTATTTCAGAAGCAGGGAAAAATCGCAGAGTTTGAGGAGGCTGTTGGCTATTTATGAAGAGTCCTGGAAGCGTGTTTGGACAGACGGCTTCTCCGTTTATTGAGAAGCCTTTTGAAAGCGACTTTGAGAGGTGCTGTGTGTGCATGTCAGTCGGCTGTTCTGCTGTTTATTGTGTACGAGAAACTCGTCCCAGCATCCGAGGTTTATTATTATTATTATTATTAATTTCGCTTCTCACAGCACTGAAGAAAGGTGGAGCCGGTTGTTGTTTTTCTTTTTTAACCTCGCTATCATTTTTTTCCCTCTTTTTTTTTTTTTTTTTCTTCCTTTTTAAAATCTTTTTTTGTTTGTTTGTTGCTTTTATTTTTTAACGCCCTGAAAAAACAGCAGCAGAAAGCCCATGCAGGCGGCAGTCGCTGGGCGGGGAGGTGGCAGAGGGGCCGCTCGGAGGGCACACCGCTCCCCGCCGGCACCTTTCGGTCCCCTTCGGTCCCCGTCAGTCACCCCCGGTCCCCGCCGGTCCCCCGAGCATCCCCGGGCATCCCCGGGAGCGGCGGGGCCGTGCGCTGTCGCCCTGCCGCACGTGTGCTCGCCCCGCGGCTGCCTTAGGGAGAAGGAGGATGAAAGGGGTCGCGGAGCTCCCTCCGCATTCCCCAGCTTTCAAGGGTCCTCAGAGCCCTTGAGGGAAATTATTGGGCGAAACTGGGGCTGGATGCGGCGGTGGTGCCTCGCCCCCCTCGACCGCTTGTACGTGTAATGCCACTTCTGAGAGCGACAATCGGGCTACTTGCTGGACAGGCAGGGACAAAAAGCAGATTAAACCGTTTTAAATAATAATAAAAAAATATATCCCGAACGCAAGCAGAGTGGATTACGCTTGCCCCAGCGGCTCGGGTCCCCAGGACTCCCCGAGCGGCCGCCCCTTCCCCTCGGGCCCCGCCGAGAGGGGTGGCCCCGGGCCGCCGGGCGGGGGGCGCAGGAGCCCCGCTGGGGTCCGGGGCCGGCCCTGCCCCTCGGCCCCGCGAACTTGGAACTCGTGAAGTTTATTTGAGCTTGTGCTTTGGTATTTTTTTGGTGTTCTTTTTTTTTTTTTTTTAATTATTTTATTTTTTTTTTGCCGGTGCCCAAGGTTGTCGCTAGGTCTGCGCCCGTCGCTGTGCCAGCTTGCTTTGGCTGAGCAAATGGGGCGCTTCTGCCACCGCGGAGAGGGCAGGGGGCTGGAAAAGGAGCTCCGTACCCACTCGATTTTTATTATTATTATCATTTTTGGCATTGGAGGCTGTCTCTCCCCACGTTTGTCACGGGAGAGTAGCACAAACCCACGGTGTGATTTCTGAAATTCCCCAGGGATGGGAAATTTGGCTTTGGCTTCGTGTGCCGAAACGTCCTGGGCGAACTTCAGCTCCTGAGCTCCTGCGGGGGGGTGGGGGGGAGGAAATTTCTCTGCGCGTTTTCGTCTTCTGAATTTTTTTAAACGTAATGAAATTAAAACTTTTGGAGCTCACAGTTGACATTTTGCAGAAAATTGAGTTATCAAGGCAGTAATTATTTCACAGGGAGATAAAACTCTCATAGCCCTAACTGTCAAATAGGGCCCTTTTCAGATTTTAATTACAAAATAAAATTAGTCTGCTCTTCCTCGGAAGGGTTTGTGAGTGGCTAAACAGAGCTTTCCCCAATACTGGTGGTCGTCAAACTCTGCTAATTAGCAATGCTGAGAAATTCCAGTTAACAAGGACATTCTCTAAGTCTCTGCAGGTTCCCTGCCGTTCGCCTTCATTTCCATAAGAAGATTAAGAGTGGAGGGGAACACACTCAAATGCAGATGCAGAAAAGAAGCGTTTTTAACAAGCATCATAATAGTAAGATGCTTGGCTAGTTCTCACCTAATTACTGCAAGTTAAACCTCTATTTGCAGCTAAGGACAAAAAATGGAGCTGCAATCTTCCATCTCCACAAGACTGCTTAATAGTTTGCTTTAGATTGGTTACTAGCAGGTTCAGAAAAAAAAATAATATGAAAATGTGTATATTCTTTCCGATACAGTTAACACGATAGGTTGTATCCTCAGGGCTTTTAGAGAAATCGGCGGTTATTAGAACAATAAATACACAAAATCCAAGTAGTTAACATTCATTTTCTTTAAAGAAACTCATAACCTGGAAATAAGAGTGCATGTGCCGTAAAGCCCATCACTGAGAACATTTGCAGACTATTTGTTTAATGTAAGCACTTTTCATTTCCATAAATTATACCAAAGGCAACGATTTTTTAAATCCACTCAGATTAAACCATCCCTCCGCAGGCCTCCCTTTCAACGTGGCTATATTCTTCCGCAGAGTGCTGTTGTTATTGTCATTAATACAGAAAACCGGGGGACTATTTCATCTTTCTTATTTTCCAGCCTGCAACCCGGGCTGTCCGTGCTTCCCCGGCCGTGTGTCCATATACCCAACCCCACACACCCTAGAGGAAAGGCAGAAAATGCCCTAAAGGAGCTGTATCGCCCTCACCTTCTTTCCTACGGCGTGTTAGTATGTATCCACGCCGGATAGATAGTTTATTGCATCGATAATTAAAACGGTTAATTAAAATAAAGCCGTAAATACTCCCCGATAACACAATTGGTAGGCATTTCCCAGCCTTTATTCGGAGGATAAATGCAATTAGAAGGGGGCCAGGCCCCGTAAGGCCCCCGGCGGGCACAGCGCAGCCCCCGCCGCCCTGCTCCTGCGGGTCCCCGCGCTGCGCACCCCACGCGGCAGCAGCCGGAGCCAGAGCCTCGCTCTGCCTGTGCACCACCAAGCCTCCGGTATCACTTTATTACGCTGAACAAACACCAAAGCCACCCACCCCACCCCCTCTTTTTTTTTTTTTTTTTTTTTTCAATTTAATTATCCCTAAGATTTTATTATTATTATTTGGCATGGCGTTATCAACTGCCGACCCGAGCATAAACAATACGAAAGTAAATAGTCGCCGTGCCCTCAGGAGCGGCCGGACAATCAGAACCCCTTTACATCCCTCATCTCGTAATTTGCACCTATTTTTTTCGCCGCTTTAACCTATCACTTATCTACCGGCTCTATCCCTATCTCCGAATTAAACTCATTAAACCCGATAGGATTTATTTGCATAATCCCCACACGCAAAGATGGCACGGAGGTTGTTCAGCAGGATGATTTGGAAGGGGTGTAATAACTCGGGCCCTTCCCAACCCCCCTCCTACCTCCCCCCCGGGCATCTCTCGGGGCCGGGTGGGGCCGGCAGGGGGCGCCGCAGCGCCGCGGCTGGGACCGTGCGGGGCGCCCGGGCGCGGCCCCGGCCCCCGCCTGCGGTGCCCGGTCCCGGGGCGCCCCCTGCCCCTCGCCCCCCTGCCCGGGGGCTGCTCGCACCCCCGGGGGGGCTCCCACCTCCGGGAGGGGCAGCCCAGGCCCCGGTGGGTTGGAGGAGGAGGAGGCGGCGTGGGTAGAGCGGGGCCGGCGTGCGGCTCCCCCCCGCTCGGCGTCCTCTTTTCCCCTCCTTCCTTTGTCGTCAAGTGCGTTTTAGCAACAAAGATCCCAACAAGAGAGTGGAAGTAAACTTAGCCGGGGCTTTGTGCGGCCCCGTGTAGCGACAAGAAGAGAAACAAAACTACCTATTTGTACCGCCGGGCGCGCCCACCCAGCGCCGCCCGCACAAAGGGCGCGGGGCAGCCTTGGGCCGCCGCGGGTCCCTGCCCCGCCGTGCGTGCTCCGCGGGGGGACTTTTGGGGTCCCCTCCCTATTGTCCTGAGTCTCCCCGACACCGTGAGACCGGAGGAAGGGCTCAGTGATGAGGGCACGAAGGGGGCGCACCCCGGGCTGTGCGGAACGGCCTCGGCTCCCCGGCGGGGAGGCAGCGGGCTCCGCTCCTCCGAGCACCCCACGGGTGGGGAGACCCCGGCCCCACGGGCGGGGTGAGCGTTGCCCATGCGGGACCCCGCCGGTCCCGGGGGGGTGCCTGCAGCGGGGCGTGGGGGGCCGAGGGGAGGCCGAGGCTGGGGGGGGGAAGTCTGGGGGGAGGCCTTTCCCTCTCCGCGCTCCCCCCACGGCTTCTCCCAGCCTCAAGCCAACACCAACTTGGGAAAGGGGAGGAAAAAAAAAAAATAGGAAAAAAAAAAAAAACGTCGCAACAATGCTGTTTACCCACTTCCTCCAAAAGGCGTGTGTGACCTGTTGCTGGAAGGGGAGCTACAAAGGCTTCCCAGTGGCTGCCTGGGCCGCCTCTGGGCCCGCCCCCCCCCGCCGAGCCGTCCCGGCGGCTCCGAGCCCCCGCCCCGTTTCATGCAAAACCAGGGGTAGAGACTTGTCCTCAGTGGCGGAGCCGCCGAGCGCTGATTGGCCGGGGCGAACACATTTATTCCCTGACAAGCCCCCATCACATGGATGGTTGTCTATTAACTTGTTCAAAAAAGTATCAGGAGTTGTCAAGGCAGAGAGAGAGAGTGTGTGTGTTTGCAAAAGGGGGTAAAGTAGTTTGCTGGCTCTTTAAGACTGAGGTGGAGAGAGAGAGAGAGAGAGAGAGAGAGAGAGAGAGAGGCAGGCAGAGAAAAGGGAAAAAGGAGGAAGAAGAAGTTTTTTAAAAGCAAGGCTCCGGCGGTAATAATAGCAGTTATTAGCATTATTAATCCATCAGCGAAGAGGAAGATTCTGATCGTGATCCAAGTGTGGTTTTGGGGAGTCCCCCTCCCCCCTTTCATACCCCTCCCTAGGAAAAAAAAAAAAAAAAAGTCCCAGCTTGGGACTTTGCTGCCGCTGCTCCTCGCTTCTCTGCTCAAGGCTGGTTCCAGGCAAAAGTAGTTTGAATGTACAACATGATGGAAACCGAGCTGAAACCTCCCGCCCCCCAGCAAACTTCGGGGGGAGGCACAGGCAACTCCAACTCGGCCGCCAACAACCAGAAGAACAGCCCGGACCGGGTCAAGCGCCCCATGAACGCCTTCATGGTGTGGTCCCGCGGGCAGCGGCGGAAAATGGCCCAGGAGAACCCGAAGATGCACAACTCCGAGATCAGCAAGCGGCTCGGGGCCGAGTGGAAACTTTTATCCGAGGCGGAAAAGAGACCCTTCATTGACGAAGCCAAGCGGCTCAGAGCTCTGCACATGAAGGAGCACCCGGATTATAAATACCGACCCCGGAGGAAAACCAAGACCCTGATGAAGAAGGATAAGTACACGTTGCCAGGGGGCTTACTGGCACCGGGCACCAATACCATGACGACTGGGGTAGGGGTTGGGGCCACCTTGGGAGCTGGGGTGAACCAGAGGATGGACAGTTACGCGCACATGAACGGCTGGACCAACGGAGGCTATGGGATGATGCAAGAGCAGCTCGGCTACCCGCAGCACCCGGGCTTGAACGCGCACAACGCGGCGCAGATGCAGCCCATGCACCGCTACGACGTGAGCGCCCTGCAGTACAACTCCATGACCAGCTCGCAGACTTACATGAACGGATCGCCTACCTACAGCATGTCGTACTCCCAGCAAGGGACCCCGGGCATGGCCCTGGGCTCCATGGGCTCGGTGGTCAAGACGGAATCCAGCTCCAGTCCCCCCGTAGTCACCTCGTCGTCTCATTCAAGGGCTCCTTGCCAAGCTGGGGACCTTCGGGACATGATCAGCATGTATCTACCAGGTGCTGAAGTACCAGAACCAGCTGCCCCAAGCAGACTTCATATGTCCCAACACTACCAGAGTGCACCTGTTCCTGGCACAGCCATTAATGGCACACTCCCTCTATCACATATGTAAGACAAAGGGGCTGGGGGGGCGGAGGGGCGGGGGGGGGGTGGGGGGAGGAAAACTAAACAAAACAAACAAACAAAAAAACTTTTATTAGAAATTCTGGACTTTTTTTTTTTTTTTTTTTGGACTATTTTTGTACAGAGAAAACCGGGGGCGGGGGAGGGGGGGCAGAAATAAAACCGACGAGGAACTTGTATAGAGCTTGGAGGGGAAGCAACTACACAAAACTTTTAAAAAGTTCTAGTGAAAACGGTAGGAACTTTGCAGAAAGTTTGCAAAAGTCTTTACCAATAATATTTAGAGCTAGACTCAAAGAGCGAAGAGGAAAATGTTTTAATATTTGCAGGCAACTTTTGTACAGTATTTATCAAAATAAACATGGCAATCAGAATGTCCATTGGTAATATAGAGAGGAAAAAAAAAAAACAAACTCGAGAATTTGCCAATTATTTTTTAAAAATAGAGTCTACTTGGAGCATTGTGGCTTTGGCAGCTGAATTTATAACAGCTGCGAGAGGAGAGGAAATTATTTTACAGCGTTTGGACATTTAAATTGTTTTAGAAATTGTACAAAAGGCAAAAACGGTAGGACGAGTACTTGCGAACCATGGGCTTGGTTTGCTGTAAAAGGGCAAACGTTTAGATGTACTAAATTTTATTTTATTTTATTTTTTACTTCTTGTTAAAAAGCAAAAATTGCCATGCAGGTTCACATGCCGTTTGTTAATTTATAATAAGTTTTTGTTTCCAGACTTCATCCTGTTCAAAGAAAAGAAAAAAAAAAAAAAGAAAAAAAAAAAGAAAAATACCAACCTGAAATTACTGTGTTTGAAATATTTTCTTATGGTTTGTAATATTTCTGTAAATTTATTGTGATGATATTTTAAGTTCTTTTTTTTTTTTTTTTCCTCATTTTCCGTAGTTGTATTTTAAAGATTCGGCTCTGTATTATTTGAAATCAGTCTGCCGACAGTCCATGTATATATTTGAACTAATACCATCCTTATAACAGGTACATATTCAAGTTAAGTTTTTACTCCATTATGCACAGTTTGAGATAAATAAATTTTTGACATATGGACACTGAAGTTCCGCTTGAGTCTTGGATTTATTTTTGCAACGCAAGCTGTTTTTGGTTTTGTTTTTGTTTTTAATAATACATGCGGCAGAAGCTCTCCCGGGGGCCAACCGAGCACTGGAAATAACGAGCATTGCAAATGTAGGAGCGTGAATATTTGTGTGGGTAGCGAAGGGAGAGGGAAGGTGCAGCAGGCGGGACGCGCCAGGTCCCCGGGCCATGCTCCGGGGGGCAGGGGCCGCTCGGCTCCCGCTGCCCCCCGGGGCCGGTGGCGATGCCGGTGGCGATGCCGGTGCTGGTGGCCACTTGTTGCCTTCCTCGGGGCCGTGCCCGAGCCGGCGGCTGGGGGACGCGGCGGCCCGGCCTGCAGGGCTCGATCAGCCGGAGCGTTTCTTTCTCCCCCCCCGTGTGTCCTCCCCTCCGTGTCCCCCCCCGTGGGGAGCTGCCTGTCGTGGCCCCCCGAGGCCGGGCTGCCGGGGGCTGAGCGCTGCCTTTGTTCGGGACTTGCTCAACTTTTCCTCTCCTCGCTCCGGGGCAGCGCAGGAGGAGGTGAGAGGTGGGGGCGGGGGGGTTCGGCTGGGCAAAGGTAAGAACCGACAAAAATGGAGCAAACAAACAGAACAACCCCCCAAAAAAATATATATATATTAAAAAAAAAAAATCGAATGCCAGAGACTTTCACCTTATATCACAGCCCTTTCTTGAATCCTATTTCTTAAATTGCCAGCGCGGTGTAGCCCCAGTTCGGACAATCTCTGCAGCCGGTCACAAGCCCCAAAGAGAAGCGGTGGCGCCCGCCAAATAGGAGGAGAGCACCGCCAGCCGTGCCAGGTAGAGTTTCACTTTGTACAGTTGCAACCGCAATCGTCGAGGGGCCGCTCCGCGCTGCGGCCCCGGCCGGGCATGGGGCGGTGGGCAGCACGGTGGGGCAGCCCCGGTGGCAGCCCCTCGCTCCCCCCTCCCTCCCGAAAGTCCCAGCGTTTATTTGGGGTTGCTAACGCGGCTGGGGGTTCCTTTGGGAGACACGCGTGAGGAGGTGCGATAATAATAATAATAATAATAAAAACCACAATCAGCTGGGAGTGGGGGCCCTGTGATTGCAAACTGGTCGCGTCTGCTGCTAATCCTGTGTTGTGCGTGGAGAGAAAAGGATGCGATGGTTCGCTTAGGCAAGGCACAAACCAAGCGCTCTGGAGTGGGGGCAAGTGTTGCTCAGTTTTTCTTGCTCGGATTTCTTGTCGGTCACTGGATTGTGCTTTAGTTCAGGGGGAAGGAAGGAGGGGAAAAAAAAATCACAAATAGTGTTACCCGGCTCATCTTGGCCTTTTTTTTTTTTTCGGTAGTGCTATTTCCTAGGCTCAGTTCTGGCCTTCCTACTTGAAGCCTGGTGTCCAGATGAAAACTCAAATTGCCAGACCAGGAGATGTGGAGTTTTGCTCACTGTCTGTTTATGTAGTTTAGCTCCCTTTGTCCTTTTTATTTCTGCGCCGTCGCGGTACTTGGGCAGCAGAGCATTTATTACAGATTCCCAACCTTTTTATTTCTTTTACATTAATGCAACGAGTAAAACATATTTTTTTTTCAGAGCTGTGCGGCGTTTGTAATGCATCTAGGGATTATTCACGTGGTAACGAGCACACATCCCCGCTCCCGCTCGCCTCTCTGAGAAAAGAGAAGTGGGAATAAAAGCCCAATCGATATCGCGATTCCATTTTTTAAGGGGAATCTTAGCCAATTAACAGCAATAAAACCTGGCCCCTTTTTGAAGTGCTAACTAAAATATTCGAGGGGGGTAGTTGGAAATGTTGGTCCTTTTACAATTCGCATAGAGAAGGCGAGGTAATACCATTAAACAAAAGACACTAAGCCACATATTCAGGCTTAGTGAATTCAGCAACTTTTTATACGAGCAATTTGTTTAAGCTTAGATTTCGGAGTATGATGTAAAATATATGTTGTTGAAACCTGATCTCCCCTGGACAGATTCCTTCCTTCCTTCCATCCATCCATCCATCCATCCATCCATCCATCCATCCATCCATGCGCTTAGAGAAGATAACCCAAGCATTTTACGAGTCCAGCTGAACGATTTGATTTTTTGAAGTGTTACTTGGAAGAACGCCATTGTCCACAGCTGATTTTAAATTCAACCCATTAAGTAACCCCATTTACACCTAAGCCGTTGTACTGGGCTGTCGTTTCTTGCAGCTGAGATGGGTAGCAGAGCTCGTGGATGTGTTTTTATGCTGGTTATTGAAGCCCTTTTGGGTTCCCTCTCGTGAGTTGTTGTGTGCTCCATGGTCGGGGTGATGCTCGGTTCACGAGCGTCAGTGTTAATATTTCGCTAACCTTGTACAGAGCCGAAATGAACCCGAGGATAAGATTATAGTTTCCCCTGTGTGTTTTTTTTTTTTACTTTTTTTTTAAGGACTGGGGTGTTAAAATATTTTGCGGAACTGGAGAGGTAGATTAGCAGGGTTTCTTGCCAAAGCTGGGAAGCTGGTATTACAGCCTGTCCCAGGGGGAAATCGCTCACATTAACCACTAAATGAATATTTGACAAGGGCTCATTCGGGGGTATTATTACTACAAACGGGTCCCTACTGGACTTTCCAAGGGTCAAAGAGCAATGGTTCAATTAATTATTTAGACGGTTAGTAGATTTGGTTGTAATAGCCGGACTGATTTCTGCAACCGACAGCTTCTGCCGGTGGGGACCCGGCGAGCGCCGCTGCCCGCAGCCCAGCACCAGCCGCCGGCCGGCAGCGACGGAGCGGACGGCTGCCGCCTGCCCTCGGCCATTTCTTGGCCGAAAACCTCTTTTTCTGTTCGGAGACAACCTCTGGGGCCGTGGGAGCCCTCGAGGCTTGTGGAGACCCCCGCAGCAGCGCGTCGTTGCTCAGGATTAATCCCTTCTCGCCTCCGACGTGCAGCAGCCCCGTCTATCTGGCTCGGCGTAGCAGGTAGATAGCTGAGCGCTTTAAGTAGTATATAATGGAGGTCCCACTGAAGGCAAGAGGCCCATTACTGATAGGTGTGATTAGATACACTTCACTTATTTAAAGCCCGATCTAACTCAAATATTAAAAGCTCCAGCGGGCTCTGGTGCGTACGGGATTTCCGAGGAAGCTCTCGGCCGGCGGGGGAGCCGCTGCCGGGCGTGTTTGCCGGCAGCCAGCCGCGCCTGGCACTGGCGTTCCCACATTTTTGTTGTTGGGGGGGGGGGGGAGAGACGAGGGAAGGGAGGGTTATTTTGTTTAATTTCTACAACAAACATGTCCGCAGTAGTAGATACTAAAAAAAAAAAAAAAATGTTGGGAGTGTGCGATTAGGTGACAATAATATATGTTGAATGAATAAGAGATAAGCTGCAAGGGGGGAGAGGGAAGCAGTAATTACAAACCCAATTCATTCAGCTTTTCAGGACTTTTGTTGTGGGAGCTCCATTGACGGGCTTCGAGCTGCCAGTTTTCTCACATTAAAAAGAACTGATCAGCGCCTCAGGGGGACAAGCAACACCGCTTAACTGCATAGTGATGGGGTCCTCATTTAGAGCCATTACAACAAGAAAATTAAACAGAGCCTTTGTGTGCACCAGGTTTACTTTTCAATTGCTGACAGTTTATAGCTAACTGCTCAGAGATTGAAGTTTGATTGCGGTTTGATCGCCTGCTAGTTAGCACCACCGCTATTTTAGTTTTGGTAATTAAAACCAGTTTTCTGACGATGGCACGGGGAATTGCAAGAAGTTTGCTACTATTTTGCTTTTGAGGAATCAAGTTCACTTGGCAAGGATGTCCAGCGCTGAAGTGAGTGCGGGGGCTTTTTCGCTTAAAAACTTGGGAGAAAAAAAATGAAAAAAAAAAAAAAAAGAAGAAAAAAACAGAAATGGAAAATCTCGGAGTTGCAAATCTGGCAGTGCAAGCGCGGAGCGGCGCGGAGCAGAGACAAGAAGATCGGCCCGGGCCGACTCTGGGCTGCCTTCGGCCGGCGGCAAGGGCACAGCGGGGCCGGGGGAGCTCCGAGAGCTCCCCGGGGACGGGGGGCAGCAGCCGGGACAGGGAGGGTAATGGGGTGAGAGTGGGGTGAGTGTGGGTGCGAGAGGAGGTGTGTGAGTGTGAGGCTGTGAGTGTGCAAGTGTCTGTGTGAAAGAATGTGTGTGCATGTGCAAGTGTGTGTGTGCTTGTACAAGTGTGTGTAGGATTGTCTGTGAGTTTCTGAATGTGCAAGTCCGCTTGTGAGTGTGTGTGCAAGTATGCACAAGTGCATATGAGTGTGCACATCTGTGTGTATGCATGTGTGAATATGTGTCTGCATGCATGTGTGTGCATGTGTGTTTTTGTGTTCACGTGTCTGTGTTCATGTACATGTGCATGCGTGTGCGCTGTGCTCGTGTGTGTGCACATGCACGCGTGTGCGCACACGTGTGCGTGTGTGTGTATACATGTGCATGTGCACGTGCGTGTGCGCCTGTGCGTGCAGAGGGAGGGGGCGCGCCGCAGCGAGCCGTAATTCTGCCTTCCCATTTGCAATGTTCGCAGGAGATGGGCTCGGCCATTTATTGCACGGGGAGCCCCGTGCCTGGAGCTCGGCTTCCCGGCAGGACGAGTGTGTGGGGCTGAGCCCTGCCGGCAGCAGGGCCGGGACGCAGCCTGTGCATGGGGCTCCCGCTGCGGGGACGCTGGGCCAGGCTGGAGAAGTTTGTCCCAGAGTTTGTCCTCACAACTTGCAGGACCATGTGGATGAGATCTTTTACGGTGTCTTTTCATTTATTTTATTTCTTTTTCTTCTTCTTCCTCTTCTTTTTTTTTTTTTTTTTTTTTTTTTTTTTTTTTTTGTTTCTTTCAGGATTTACATTTGTTTTGTTTGCATCCCCTTTCCCACAGAAAATCGAGCCTCTTCTGCCGTTGATTACTTTCAGCCTCAAGTAACTGAGTGCTTATTTCAAGGCTGTTGTCTTCTCCAGAGAACAGGAAGGCCAAAACCCCAGGGTGCAGGGGGGCCTAGGGGTACCCACCAGGACAGCTGCCCCCAAGCCGTCGAATGGAGCTCTGTGGGGCCAAAGCAGCAATGCTGCAGGTTGTCCAGGGGCTATGGGACCCCAACAAGCACCGGGGAGCCATTCAGCCCTTCCAGTGGGGCTGGACCCCATCCCCTTGGCTCCCCAAAGTGCGTCCCTTCTTCCTGAGCAAGGCAGGGGCCGCGGGGCAGCTGCAGAGCCCTGGACCCGGGCGGGTGATCTGGGAGAGCGGGAGGGGAGGCCTGGTGACCTCAGTGACCCCATCACCCCTCGGCAGTTAGGGCTGCTGACGTCACCTGCGATCTTTTTACAGAAAGTCGTGATTAATGGGGAGTAGGCGGGGGGATCCCACCGGGCGTGGACAGAAGCAGGCCCCTGCACAGCCTGCAGGGTCTCCACTGAGGCTGCCTTGGGTGTGGAGACCCCTGGCCCTCTCCAGGGCTGCCGGCTGGATCCCACAGCCTGGCCTCCCCTCAGCCTGGCCTCCCCACTGCTCCCAGCCTCCCGAGGCTAGGCAGGGATGCGCTGCTCTGGGCCTGGGGGCGCCCCAGCCAGGGATGGGTGTGCGTCAGGAGAAGCCCTCTGGCCTGTCCCCTGGCACGCCGTGCCGTGATGGTTCCTTTAAGCTCCTCCAAATTGCAAAACTTGCGTGAGACGGAGAAATAATTAATGTATTAAAACAAGCAGCGAATTCCTCAGGAGGCACCTTATCAACTCCAGCCACACTGGCTTCATCCCTCCTCGTATGCTAATGCCCCGTGACGTCACCGGCACCAGATTGAATGTGAATCAGTTATGAAATTATTAGTTTTAGCCTAAAAAGCAATCTGGCTCTCCCGTGAGTGGAGTTTGCGCTGCTGCGGGTTCTCGCTCCGTGGCCTCCCCACACTAGGCACACTCGGTAGTTGCGACTTCCCCGTCACATGAAATCGATATTTCTAAAGCACACATCTGAGCTGGGTTTGAGGTAAAGAAAGCCATAGATTAATTGGGTCCCGTGGCAGAGCTGGCAGTGTCTTCCTTATCGATACACACATTACACCCGAAAGCAGGCACTTGGATTTCCTCCGACTTTTCAGGTAGGGAAGAGCTCCTCGGGATTTATTTCTGCTCAGACCCCACCGAGGGGGTGCGATCCTCTGCTGGTGTCGGAGAAAAAAATACCCAGGAGTGTTTGCTTTCACTCGCGATAGAGGAAAGTGGGCCGGAAAGAGGGGAAATATATATATATATTTCGGTTTAAAATACAAAGATTTCTGTTCTTGACGTTGAGCAGGAGGTAACCCAGTGGTGGAGGGCCAGGGGCTGGGAGTGGGGAACAATGGGCATTAACACCGTTTCAATCGCTGAGGCCACTCTAATTAGATGTCTGGATCCGGCGAGATCAAATACCTGAATCTAAAACCTCTGCTCTCGGGTTCTTTCGCTTGCAAATGCTTCTGAAAAATGGGGTTTGAAGCCCCCAAGCCAACCCCGCCGAGGGGCTTCGTTGTCCCCCCGGCCCACCCCTGGGGTACCCGGGCCGCCTGCCGGGGGTGGCCGCGGGACAGGGGCAGCTCCGCTCCCCTCGGCTGCTGCTTTCCTGCCGGCTCCGAGGGCTGGCCGCGCCGCTAGGATGAATTATGAATAAACTTGTAGCTCTTGCTCCTGGGGGAACGCGGGGCTGGGCTCTCGCTCTGCTCCCTGCGACCGCAGGGGGGCCGTGCGAAGCCCCCCGGTGCGGGAGGGAGCCCGTGCCTGGCCCGGCCCCGCCGTCCGGAGAGAAGGGGAGAGAGCAAACCAAAGTTGTAACCGGCTGGGAAGTGAGTTTTCTGACTAATGAAATCCGAAATGAGTTGCGAATATCAAGTATTGTAAGATTTCTTTCCCTGCCCCCCCGGCACTGATTGGCAATACACTTTTTTTTTTTTTTTTTTTTTTTTTTTTTTTTGTGTGTTGGTTTGAAAAGCAGGAAGAAATGTAATGAATTGAGTGCTGTCAGAGATGTCTTCTCTGTTGATGTGGTGAATGGCAGTAGCTCCCTGATCCAGTGCAGGTGCAGTAGAGCTGGGGAATAAAAGAGGGGGGCTCTCTGTTCAGTGGAAAAAGCACATTCCCTACAATAGACCACACACTGCCAGCCAGCACGGCATCAGCTCACACTCTCAGACTTTTTTCGCCTCTTTCCACAGTCCTGAGCTCACAAAATGGCTATACATTAGCACTAGTTAGGGTTTGCTTTTAATGAACAGTTGTGACTCCTTTTGACCAACATTTAAATCTGCTGTGCTCTCTCTGAAGACAGGTCTGTTTTGATCACAGGTTTTAAAAAATGGCCCGTTTCCTTCCAAGGCGGCTCATTCAGGGCCATCAGTTGCATTTGATTGGGAAAAAAAAAAAAAAAAAAAAAAAAAAAAGCCTCTCGATTAATAAAATGCATTTTCCAAGTTCTCATAACAGGAAAAGTTTTTTTTTTTTTTTTTTTTTTAATATATATAATAAAATGGTGTGTGGAGGAGGAGAGACACTGTTTTTAAATGGATGAGATGGTCTAATCCTATACACGAACGCATATTAATCCTGTTTAGAGATAACCTGTCTCCTTTTTGGCTTAATATATTATCCTTACACACGGATAAAAACTTTGTGGTCCTATTAATTCGGCGCAGATTGGTTTTTCTTGGCTTATTTCCGTCATTTTTTTTTTTTTTTTTCCCTTCGGCGATCTGCTCAGAGGAAACTAGCTGGTTACACTTGGTTACTCAAGTTTTATTCGAAATTATTTCCAGAGCGGGGGCTCACTCCTCACCGAGGGGGCTGATTGATTCTGCCCATCTCCGCCTCGCCCCGTGGCGGGGAAGGCAACGAACCGGCATTTTCATGGCATCCCGGAGCAGCCCCTGCGCTTGCTGATTCCTCTCGCCCCTATCCTGCAAGAAGTAGATTAAGCTCTTTTGGATATACTTGCTGATGCATTGCGCTGAGGAAAATTGCTCTGTGTTTGCTTATAAAAACCCATGTTACTGTGAAAGTTCTTTTTTCCCCCTAATCGTGGTAACAAATAGCATCAGCTTCTGGAACAGTTTGGCAAAGCCATTCTTTGCCTGAATACCGCTAAACGGGAGAAGCTGACAGCTAACCGGTTATTACCTGAGCTGCGAGTAACCCCCCCTCCCCAGCTGATAACAAAACGTGTTCACAGCAAATGACATTAGAAAGAGCAGGCAGATTCTGCTGAGCGCCTGGAGCATGTTTTCAGGGGTCAGATCTTGTCATCCCGAGCACAAAAGAGCGGATCTTGTCTACATATAAGAGAAGAGATAATATTGATGAGTCTATACGGGAGAAAAAAATAAAATCCTTCACACTTTCACACTTAGTTTTCGGGATGTTTCGGGCGGGTCTGCCGCTGGTTGCCCGCCGAGCATCACCTGTCAGCGCCTTATTTGCTGCCAACAAGTTGGAGCTCTCCCAGCGCCCCCCTGCCCCCGGTAGCGGGCTGAAGCTAAAAGCTGGGGCTTTGCGGGGTGCTGGGGGCATATCCCGGTGGAGAACTGATGTTAAAGGCTGGGGCTTTGCGGGCAAGCGGCTGCGGCTCCCAGCCCCTCGCTGCCCGCCCGCAGTTCCCCACTTTCTTCCCCCCCGTGCTACTTGATAGCCTTTGTGTCCTATTGCTGCACACACCCATAATTAATCCTCCTGCTTACCGCTTACATCCCGTACCCAAGGGGCAACTCAAACCTATTTAGATCGCCTTGGTTGGTTGCACAAATTTACGTGGCAAATGAGTTATAAACCTAATAACTGCTTTAATAAAAAAATAATTATTTGATTATGGCGGAGCAAATTTGCTGGAGCGCAAGGATGCGCCTGGGTCTGCGTTTTGGTGGCGCTGAGCGAGGTTCGTCTCCGGATCGAACTCCAGCCCTTTTAAAAACATTGCTCCGAAAACAAACGAAACCAGCCCAAAACAAAAAACCCTTCGAATGCCCACCCTAACCCCCACCTCACACCGACAAAAAAAATCTCCCCGATTCACCGAGCGTCGCGGAACATTTTCTGTGATATTATTAAGAAGAATTAATTTGTAAACAGCAAATCAATGTAAGGTTTGGGTGGCTTTGAATTAATTGAAAACAATCAACCCGGGGGACCATTAACCACACATGTTGTTACCTCTCTCACTCTTTTCCCGTTAGGACGAAGTTTATGCGCCTCTTTCAAGTGCATTTATGCTTCTGGTTTTACAAGTAAAAGTGAGGATGCAACAAGACCAGTCGCGCTGTCCTCTCTATACTTTTAACGCTAGCATATTGTTTGATTACTAATTCGAGTTAATATGATCTTTATGGCAACATAACAGTGGATAATTGGCCCTTTTTCTGAACAACAATGTAAATCACAATCGCTTTATTATTTAATAACGTCAAACGCTTCGTTGGATTGGCCCCGACAGAGAAGACCTTTTCTTTCTAGGCAGTGTTGTTGAGAAAGAACAATGCAGATCTAATTGTGGAGATTTCAGAAGTTGGCTCCTGTAAATGAACAGCTTAGATATGGAAGTTCCAGCAGATGTCTGCACTTTTCCCTGTGACAAACCTTGTAACCCCCCTTCCTCCCCCACTGCCCTGTCCTCCCCCCTCCCCGACTTATTGAAGATTTTTTGTTCTCACATCCTAGCAACAACCTAAATCTTCCAGCAGCAAATACACCCCTTTCCCCTCGTTGCTATACAGCCCTTCAGATGGCAGGCTTAAGCGTACACACCAAATTAGTGCTTGGCCCAAGGCGCGCTCGCCCCTCGCTCGCTGCTCGCCCCGTGCTGTCCGCCCCCCCCTCCCCGGTCAGCGGCGGGATGGGGGGGTCGGGTCGGTGGAGGGGAGGGCCTGGGGAGAGGGGGGGCTCTGTGCTGGGCCTCGCCACCCTCCTGGCAGCCCTGCAGACGTGCCGGGGGGTTGTTTTGCAACACTTTGGAGGCGACTGCAAACCGCGCACGCCCTTATGTGGCGGAAAAGGTGCCAGGGCCTGTGTGCCCGGAGGGGTTCAGGAGGGGACGGACCCCCCCGGGGTCCCAGTGTCGGCCGTCCGCACTGCTCGGGCGGGGTCTGCTTGTCCCCCGGCCCGACAAACCCAAACCTTCCCGGATCCACCGCGGCACCAGCAGCGACCCAGCTCCGGGGGGGCACGGCAGTGGGGTCGAGGATCCCCCCGGGAGGGCTCCGAGGGAGAAGTTGCGTGGTTCTTAGCGACGGGGGGGGCGCATCCCGGCGCGGTTGTGTCCCCCCCACCCATCCCCTACTCTGCGCGGCTGCTCCGCGGAGAGCTTTGTGCGCTGCGCCCAAGCCTAGGCTGAGCCCGGTGCGGCGGAGCTCTCTCCTCTCCCGCACCTCCGGGCTCTCCGAGGGCAATTCTGCCGGCAGGAGCTGACTTGGAAAACTTTGGCCGAGGGGAGCTGGCAGCGGTGCGGAGCCTCTGCCCCGTCTTGTCGGCTCCCCCCGAGCGCCGAACAATGCGCGCTTTGATGCGCGCCCGGGGCTCCGCCAGCGGGAGCTGAGGGCGATGCGTATCAGCCCTCCCGCAGCCAGGGGTGTCAAGAGATGGAGGCAGAGATACCAAACACGGCATTTTTTTTCCCCTTCCTTTAGTTTTGCAGTTTTGACCCAAACAAGAGGCCGGGATAACGGCAGCTAAACACTGCTCTGCAGCAGCAAGCCCGCCCCAGCCCCTTCCCGCTCCCTCCCGGCGCGTCCCCGCCGCTGCCCGGGGCAGGAGCAGCGGTGTGGACCCGGGGGGTCCCGACCCCCCAGCCCGGGCAGCCGGAGCTCCACCGCCCCAGGGACCAGGGGCAGTGGCCGCAGCCCTGCCACAGTGCGTTTTTTTTTTTTTTTTTTTTGGTTTGTTTGCTTGTTTGCAAGAACCCACCGGAGGAAAGTGGCGACAACACAGACCCGAGCACTGAAATTCCCCGAAAGAGAGATCCGGGGGGCATGGGGATTGCAAACCCTGCCTGCAGCCAGGGGAAGCGAACGATGAATCCCTATTGACCTTCGAGTGAAAAATCTGGATTTTTTTTTTTTTCCAATTTGTTTGTTTGTTTGCTCAGCTCTACCCTTCCCGGCTCGTTTGCTTTGCAAACTTCGCTTCTCCCCGCTGACATCACCTGGCGGGGGGAGCGCCGCGCACGCTGGGTGCTGCCCGTGGGAGCTCGGGGGCGGGGGCTGCGGGGGTGCAGGCCGGAGGGGGGATACGAAGGGGGGTCCTTGGGGCTCTCCAGGCCGCCCCCGCCGGCAGCAGCGGCCCCCCGGCGTGCCGGGGGTTAAGAGCGCCCACTGTGGGGCTCTGCGCTCTCCCTCCCCCCCCCAAAAAAAAACCAAAAAAAAAACACCGAGAGGAGGGGGCTCTCCCGCAGCCCCCGGGGTTGCAGCGGGCCGGGCCGAGCCGGGCCGGGCCGGGCCGGGCCGGGCCGGGGGCGGGGAGGCCTCCAGGGCTGCCACTCCCCCCCGTAATGAGCTCATTTCCATGTCTGCGCCTCCCGCAAACTGTGAGAAAATCCGCCGGGACATCCAGCGTGCCGATGCGGCCGGGGCTGCCCCGGTCTCCCCGGTGACAGCGGCCGCCCGGGAGAGCAGTGCTGGCAGGGGGGAGGTGTGGGGGGGAAAGAAATGAAGCAAATAAAAAGCTCCGGCCGGGCTCGGCAGCTCGCAGCTCGCTGCTTTCCGCGGGGGGACCCCACGCCCACGCGTGTCTTCCTTCCGAGGGGCTCCCGCATGCGGGGCGCGGGGGGAGCCCGGCGCGGGGGAAAGGGGGCACCCGTGGGGAAGGGGGCACTTGGGGAAGGGGGAAGGGAGCTCTGCAAAGCCCCACACTTATCAATAACAAGATGTATAAATATCAAAGTGAAGGAGCCCGAGTAAGTCTTTCTAGAAGCGAGGAGGAAGCTTAAGCAGCTTTCTTTAATGGTGATTTGTAGCTCTGTAAGGGGCACGGATAGCAAATACCCTGCAGGTGCATGTTGTAACACTGCCATCCGGACTTTAATGTAGATTACTCTCCAACTCGTTTGATCGGTCCTTTGAAACCCTTTACAATTGCCTGTGACGAACCGCCAGTCTCAGTTTTTTTTCTTTGAATAATGCCTTAAGGGTAAGTCCTCGGGGCTTTTAAAGATCTCCAGCACATTTTGAAAAATCACGTTAGATTTCACTTTAGAGCGTGGGTCCATGTCTCTCAACTTGGGGCTGTTAACAGGCATCTTTTAAATCATTAATCATTTAATAACCACCAACTTTACTCTGGAAGGGAGATACTCGCGGGGATCTTCTAAAGACTCCCGAACATTTGTGTTGCCAGTTTGGGATCCTGCCGGTTAACATTTCGGAGGCGACCTTCCCCCGGCCCCCCGCCCGGAGCTGCCGGATCCCCCGTGGCCGTGGGCTCCCCGGGGAAATCCTCCTGAAACCCCCCCCGGGAACCGGGCACCGGGAAGCCCTCGGGCTGCATTCCCGCAGCAAACCCCAAAGGCGAAACCCGGTGGGGGCAGCAGGGGAGCCCGGGGGACCCCAGCTCCCCAGCCTGGGGACCTGCCTGGGACCCTTGCCCGTGCCTTGCCCAGCATACAGTGAGCATTTTTGGGGGCGGCATGAGGAGGAGATGCAATAAATCCTGCAGATGCTTCTACTCGCTCTGCAAATAACGCTTAACCTTTAATATTTATTTGTTACTATTAATTCCCAAAAATAATTACTGAACTCTTGGCCCTTCGACTTCGACAAGCGGCGCTTTGTTTCTATAAAATAAACTTGAGAGAATCAATCCCTCCATATCAAACTAGGGATTTGAATTAAAGGCCCATTTGGGACACTTGAGACTACAAAGGGTTACACATAAATAAATGCCACATTTGCCTATTGCAAAAGTTTTCTCTGTCCTTTCTCAGTCACAACAGGGGAGGAAAAAGCCGTCGTTTATTATCTAGCGCTGGGCAGGAGCAGCCCCTCCAGAATGTGCTCTTAGATTTGGCCGGCAGAAGAGGGACTCTTTTTTCCCCCCTCAACAGCAGCTCCTTTTGTTCTCCAGATCTCTTTCCCAATTTCAAGCTTCACTTGCAGATCCTAAGTTTGTTTGTTAATGACGCTATTACCATCTGGCTCGTCCTACTTTCCAAAAGATATAAATCTCCCCGGTTTCATTGCCTACATTATCATTTAAGTGCCACCATCGCTGGAAGAAAAATATGCTTTCAAGGCTGCGAATTCTCCCGCACGCAGCAATTCCCGGCCGCGGAGCTGCCGCCGGCCGCGGGAGGCTCCAAATGCATTTCACCTTGCAGCGGTCCTCGCAGAGGGGCCCGCCGCGATTTGAGGTTTTCGACAGAAAGTGAAGGGAGCCCCCCCTCCCCTGCCCCCGTCCTGGCGCTGGTTAATGCATCTGGCTACTTTGAACCGTTATCTGGGTGCGCGCCCGGCCGCCGGGGTTGGAAGGGGGGAAAGGATGGGTCCTGCCCTTGGCAGGCTCCTGGGGGCCCTCAGCCGGTCCCCCCCGTCCCCCTACCATAAGCGCCTACTCAGTACGTGCGGATAAACCTTTCCCACAGGCGTCGTACTGTAAAGGGAAGAAAAGTTTGGGCTCCTCTTAGCGCAAAGCGCTCGCAGATTTGTGTGCGTTTGGGCATAAAGGGACGGGGGGAGGGCGAGGAGGGATGGGGGAGGGAGTTGGGTCGGTTTGTGTATGGGCTCCACAATGACTCTATTTATTCGCTGCAACCAGCCTGGGCAGATTGAATAGGCGCGAGAGAGACACTCAGCCTTCCCAACGCGTGGGCTTTGTGGGACCCAGTCCCCACTAGCAGATTTGGACTGCTAATTTCCCATGCTGCGGGGCTCTCCCTCAAGAGACGCAGCCGTGCCCATCAGCTCCGTCTCCCCCAAACCCCGTCTGCGTTTCCAGGCTCTGAGCGCTCTCTGCTCGCTGCCTGGAGAAGTTGAGCGAGGGGAGAAGTTTAAAACCTTTATCGTTTCTTTGCTGGGTGTCCGGCAACGCTCTTGCGGAGAAAAAAATTGATTTAAATGTACGTATACGCACACACACACATAATATTGTCAAGCGAGGGAAAAGCTATTCCTCTAATATGCGAAAGAAACCCAGGGATTTTTTTTCCCCGAGAGATCTAATTGTTATAAACAATTACGGATGAAAAGAAAACTCACTTATTATGCACTTGTAATACTGTGACTGCATGGGAGAGAAAGGGGCCAAACCAGTGATTAATTAATATCGCACCGGCGTAGCTGCTTTCTCGCGGAAGGCCTTTTCCCCCTTTGCCGCTGCAGAGTTATCATTCCAGCTCGAGTCATGTGCAGCCAGGAAGGGATCTTGTTTATAAATTTATATGACGACCTTTTCTTTGTGTCTGCTCTAAAGTTGATATGGACAAATTGCAGAGGTATACAATTTAAGTAGATGCACTTTTAATCACCGATCATTAAAATGGTTATGTTAAATATACTCAATTACATGCATGACTTCACCCTAACAGTACTTTCTATTCTCCCAGCTGCTCACGTATTCCTTAACTATAGTCAGCAGAAGAAACTCGATTATGCTGAATCCATACATTTCTATGGATTTCATCAGCCTAATTAATGCTTCAGTGTGGTCCATGTGTCTGAAAGGTCCCTTTGCTATTACTTGGGTAAGGAGGCAGTGCAGGAATGCAGAGGGTCTTTCTTTCAAAGATACCCATGGGGGTCACTCTAGGACTCTAATGGCAAAGGTAGCAAGTGTTAAATAGCAGAAACATGCAGAGAAAGGGAAGGCAACGATGTAAAAGGGACATTGATACTGTAGGTATGCCCAACAGGTCAGTGATGATAATTAAAGCGCTTAAAGAAGAAAAGGTAAATGTAAGGCTTCCACAATTCGCAGCGTGCCTGGTTGAAAGCAAACAAATCAGCCCACAGAAACGCACCTTGCTGGTCCTGGTGTGAAAAAAAAAAAAAAAAAAAAAAAAAAAGTTGACAGCAGATTTTTAGCCTAAATAACTATCAGGGCAGCCTCTTCTGTGAGCACCGTGTTTGAATGCCCCGTCTATTCTCTAATTTTCTCGTTGTGGAAATGCAAAGTGTCGTGGAGATGCCTGTGCAGCCAGGAAGAACTGGGTGCTCCCACGCTGCTGCATCCTGTGCACTCGCAGTGCTGGCACAAGCCAGGGGATTTTCCTGTGATCTCCGAGGTCAGTGTGCTCAAGCAGTACAGGTGCATATGGAGCTGGCAGAAGGAGCTCTTTCCCCAGCTTTCTTCCAAAATGAAGAAGTGATTAAAATAAATGGGATGCGCTGCAGCTCTAGCCAGTGGCTGCTTTTATAATGCATCTTCCCATCTCAGCATTCAGTGGGATCTCAAAGGCAAGAGTGCTGCCTCCTCTTCAAGCAACACGTTAATCAATGAGAAATTCATCGAGATGTATTTATTTTTTTGTTCCCACCTGTTGTGGTAGAAGACCATCTGATCAGACCTTTCTCTGGCTGCTGGGAGACATGAGGGGAAATCAGAGAGCATTCTTGTCACCCACTGCACTGCCAAGAAGGCAGCAGTGGAGCCCAGCTCTCTTCCCCATTCCTCCGTCGTGCACTCTGCAGCTCAGTTGTCCTAACTCGTGCCAGTGCCTCGCTGCAGCCTTCATCCTTGAAGTGGAGAGAGAGAACAGGGAAGATTTCAGATCTATAACCAAATTATAACCTAGGAACTTTATGCTTGTCATGCTAATTTAATGACTTTTATAGTAAGTGTAGACTTTCTGTCTTTTGAAATTAGCTCTTCAAAATGCTTTGTGTAATGACAGACACTAGACATAAGAGACAAATGCACAAGCAATAGTGGGATAATAATCTGGCAAACACTGTGCCATTTAATATTAAGATGGAGAAGGAAGCGCAGTGAATCTCAGCAGAGATGTGCATTGTTGCCTGAGGCCATCAGCCCACTCCAGGCTCCAGAGTGACCCAAAACGAGGGTGTCCTCCAACCCTGCCCTGCCTGGCTTCACCTGGGAAATGAGCAGATCCTGGATGTTGAGTGCAGATTAGCATTTTGTGAAATGACCCTTTGCTTTCTGGTGGTGTTTACAGGTGTCTGAGTACCTAAACGTCCTGATTTAGATGGGCTGGCTCTGCCTGCACCCAGCATGCCCCGTGGGAGACATATATGCCGCATGCACTCATATGGCTCTGAGCGTGCAGATCACCTCTGTCCTTCGGAGCACTTCTGTGCTCCCGTGTTATGAGTGGTCCAGAAATCTGTCCCAGAGATGGTCTTGATAACAAAGGGCTGGGTAAGCCCAAAGCTATATGTGTACTGCAACCTGGGCGACTCACTCATTGCCTATAATTGTAAATAAGGTAAGTTCACACGACGATCGAGTAACGAGGGAACAAGAGGCCTATTTTAATCAGGTGGTTATCTCTCCTTGGTGGAGATCAGAGCTCCATCGCTCCTGGCCTTCTCATTGTGTCCCCCCTGCTGGAAATGACAGCTCCTTCAGAAATAAGCAACTTGGTCCCTGGATGGGATTTCAGCTCTTTTGCACTACACATGTACCAATTGTCATTTTACATCTACAGCGAAACCTCTAAATTATATAAGTGTATAAACTCGGCCTCATTAAATCCCCCCTTTTGGATAGCCTCAAGGTTGGAGAGTATATTACTGTAAGCCAGAGGAGACTTAAATTATATCCAAATGGGGATTGAAACGTAGTGGTACTTAGGCACACTCCTTGTCTCAGCTACAGAGGTTTCATTTTTCCCCTTTCGAGTGTTATAATATTACAAACGCAACTGTTTCCGTATGTCAAATCAAACGATCTGAAATCCTATTTCTTGATTCAGCCTACGGGTCCCTTTGTGGTGGGGACAAAAACACAAAGATATGATCAAACACTGCAGTCTGACCAAAGAGAAATTTATCGTTCATCTGAGAGAGCTTCCTAATTTGAAGCTGAAGCCCTCCCCTTCCTGAACGCATGGGGACATGCTGGGGAAGTTGTTTGCTCGCGTGCGTGCCCGTGTGCACGGCTAAACGGGGGTGTGCAGGGCAGGGTCACCCCACGGCTTAGAGCACACCCTGCCTGCGGGCTGATCCTTCCAATCAAGCCGATTAAAAAAAATAATGAAAGGCTTGAGTGGGAAATCTGTGCCCACAGGGCTGCCTTGTGTCCTCTGGCCCTGCCTGGGGGTACAGCTGGGGCCGGGGGGCTCTGCCTGGACCCCCCCCGGGGGCATCTGCTTGGGCCCCCCCCGGCTTGGCGCTGCCAGCTCTGCCTGGTGGCACCGCGGGGGGCTCCTGCAGAGCCTCTGTCGAAGTCCCCCGAAGTTGGGGCCGCCGGGAGGGGGTCGCTGCTCCCCCCCTCCTTTCGCAGCCCTCGCAGGAGGGTCAGTGGTTTAACCAGGCGTCACCAGGACTTCGTTTTATCCCCGGCCCACTGAAGCGTGTGGCTTCCAGTGACTGATGGCCGCTGTGCTGCACAGTTGCTCTCACGGTGCGTGCTCCAGATGGGCACGGCCCGGAGGCTTGGGGGGAGCAGGGGGGGCACCGCTTTGGAAAGGCCACCGGGGTTTGTTCTGGGTCCTCCCCCCCATGCCAGAACGCCAAAGTTGGGCAACTTCTTTAGCGGTGTGGGGCGGGGGGGGGGGGAGTGATGCTGTCCCCCCGTCACCCCCCGTCCCCCGGCGCAGGCAGCACGTTCCCAAACTCCGAAATGCCAAATCACGTTACTGCTGCGGCGGGAGGCTGCTTGCGGGTCCGTGACAGCTGAGTTTTTCCTATCGATTATGTGACACTGCAGTTCATTTACACGGCTCCAAAGCTTAAAGACACGGGAGGAGCCCCCCGGTTTAACCCGAAATCCTAACAGAAAGCGGATCAACTTTCTGGCCGCTGTTTAAACTGATAGATCGGGACTTAATTCGGAGAGACAGAAAGGGAGAGAAACGACAGCACGGATTTATCTTGCCGGCCGTCTTTGGTGCAACTTTAGAAACTGCGGCGTTGCAAACGGGGGGCCGAGATGCTAACGAGCAGCAGCAGCGAGTTTAGCTCCTGCTTTTCGTATCGATTTTAGGAAGGGGGTCCCAGCTCCGGGCTCCCCCCGCGGGTGCGCGCCCCGAGGGCGCGGCTGCGTGCGGCTGCTCGGGGCCTTTCGGGCTCGTCCCAGCACCGGGGAGGGGGTCTTTTGCCAACCCCCCCGGGGACGGCAGCGGTCCCAGTGTACTGCCGGGGCCTTCCCCTGCCTCTTCGAGCCGGGGGCTTTGCAAACGCCGGTCCCGCTGCTCCCTCCCCCTGCCCTCGCCGAGGTTTCACTCCTTGCTGTTAGTGCCTGGAAACAATAAAGGATGTCGGGCTGGGCTTTTATTGATTATTTGTCACCCCGTATTTGTCAGTTTCAATAACTTTTCCTGAAGTTTTACTCACGGGCACTTGAGCTTTCGGATTAGGCCAGCTCTGCGGATTGCAGCGAGGGGTAATTATCCGCCGGCCTGCTTCCCCGCCGCCGGGCTGCGCAGCCCGAGAGAAAAGAGCATTACCGGGGAGGGGACGAGCAGAATTCGGCCCGAGCCCCCCCAAAGCGCTGCCCGGGCCCGAGGCGGTTGCAGCCGCCCCCCCGCCGCCCCTATCCGCGGCTGCGCTCGTTCCGCGAAGGGAGCCGGAGCCCCCATCCCTCCTCCCCTGCCCCAAGTTTTGGAGGCCGGGACATCGCCTCCCTCGGGGGCAGAAATGGGAGGGTTGGACCCGCGGAGCTGGGGCCCGAGCCGCAGCTCTCGGCAGCCGCCGCATCCCCGGGATTCGGTGGAGGGATGCGACACCGGGGCTTCGCCGTGCGGGGAGCCGGGAACCGGCCCGGAGGCGGCGGGGCTGCGGCACCTGCCCTGGGGTGGTGGTGGGGGACGAGATCTGAGTCTGTGGGGGGTGGGCTCGGACCCTCCTGGAGGGGAGGGAAAGCCCCGCTCCCCGGCCCGCCTCCTCCCCTCGGCACTGGGCGACGGGTCCCGAGCGCTGAGCGCGGCCCCGTGCGCGCTCCGGCCGCGGGTGATGGCTGGAGGCGGCCGGGAGCAGTCGTCCCGAGGGCTGGCAGAGTGCTCGCCCCAGCATGTGGGGTGCCCGGGGTACCCCATGGCATCCCACCGCAAACCAAGAGACGAGCGAGCACGGAGCGGCCGGGTCCCCGGGATTTAATTACAGCGGAATGCATTCTCCATGCTGATTAGGAGGAAAATCAATCGGGGGCTTATTTGGCACAAGGAACCAATAAAACACACGCACGCACACACGCACAATTTATTAGAGCAATAATCTCAGCCCCAAATGGCCTAAATATTATTGTTTCAGTTGCAGTGAGGGAATAAGTGTTACACAGAGAGCATCAGGGAGTCCTTTCCCAGGAATTCAGAAAGAGTTTTGAGCCTCTTGCCTGGCACTGGCTTGCCAGCTCATAACCTTTGAGATAGTGGGTTGCTTTCCCCTATTTCGGGTCCAGGTGTCCGGACTGCTGTAGTACCTACAGGACGAGCAGCTCTGTGGTCCGCAGCTGTTTGTGCCAAGAGGCAAACATGGTACAGAGCTTCTCACTTGCTCTTCCAGATTTCCTGCTTTCCAGTGATTTATATGTGAAATTCCTAGAAGAGAGGAGGCCACATAAAAGATCCCCAAACCACGGGCCGTGCTAAATGCCTTGCTGGGAAAAGACAGTTTGTGCCAAAAATTCTCTGCTAGGGATGGGGCAGAAAAGCATCCCCACAGGAGGGTGCTGAGCCCTGAGGCCAGGCCGGAGTGCGTGGGGAGGCTGGGGGCAGCGGTGCCCCCCTGCTTCCTCTCTGCCAGGCGACATCGCTGCCTTGTTCTCTGCCAGAGCTGCAGCTCTCAGGAGGTCTCTCGGGAGTTGGGGGATGCTTGGGGGGCATGCAGGGGGCCAGGTCACGCCAGGAACTGCGGGGTCCCTGAGAGCTTCAAGTGTGTGACTCAGGAGATTCTGGGTTTGCATTGCAGCTTTCTGTAACCCCAGTCATCTCCGTCCCCAACCGGAGAGGACCTCATTTCCTGCTCAGAGCTCTGCCAACCACAAGGTCTTTTAATAAGGCTGCCAGGGGTGCCGGGCTGCGGGAAGGACAGTCAGTGTTTGTCACCAGGGAATGAGCTGGCATCATAGCTCTCATCTGAGTCAACAACCTGGCTAGCCCTGAGCATGACTTCATAAATCATGGCATCTAATTGAAAAGCACATACTTATATACACAGGGCTGTTCAAAAAGAATGAAAAAAAAAAAAAAAGTAACAAACACTTCTGTTTTCCCCACTAGCCTGTTCATCAGTCACCTGATTGTTTCAACTTACTTTATTTCACGCAGAAAAAAAAAAGAAAAAGAAAACATAAAACCATCTTGTATAGCCATAATAAAAGCACAAATGAAAAAATTCATCTCTTAATGAGAGGCTTAGCCTTTTTCTAACACAACCCTAATAATAGGAAAACAATCTTTAAGTGTTTTTAATTTAAATTGTTTTCACGGTTAATTCAAAATCACTGAATAATATTATCACGTGTCTATGTATCTATTTGGCATTGAGGCATATGATATTTCAAAGCAATTGAACTACTTTTGAAAGCAAAAAGAGTCCTTTACAATTCATGTATTCGCTTTTTGGAAGTTGTTTAGTACACATATGCTGGCCTTCCTTTTTCTCCTCCTTCCAGTTGAAATGAAAAGTTAAATCTGCGACAAAAGATTGGTTACATGCATTCTGCTTTTCACACACAAATCTCCTGCTTTATTTTTTCACCCACAGGAGCTGAGGGATATCCTCGTGTCAGAGACATCTCCGCAGCCCTGGCCCTTCTGCCATCTCACCCGGGAGTGCAGAAGCCGAGAAGGAGCGTAGGGCAGTGGCTGAGCAGCAGCTGAATATTCAGATTTCACTCTTCAAGCAACCAGAGACACTTCAAAACCACGCGTGAGACAAAATGACGTTAAAATTTCAATCCTTAAACCTCTGTTTAGTCGTACTCCAGAAGTGAGCAGTTCATAGCAGACCGGGATTTCTGATTGACACTTTGCCATCAGAAGCCCTCGAGTAGGATTTCTCCAGCTATAACACAGCTATAACACTGGGCTCTGCTCCCTTTCGGAAGATGCTATTTCGCGAATAGAAGCACGGGAGAAATTTGCATAAAAGCTTCATATATAATACATGATTGCTTGGAAATTAAGAAGCAGCAGTTTTTCCCTTATTGTTTTTGGAATAAAGGGTGCGCTTTGTTTTCTTGTTTACTTAGTGTGCTCTCTGATCCCTTGATGTGTTTCAAGAGTTTTCTGTCAGCATCATGAGACCTTGCTTACCTGGTAAATTTTAAGTGTGAAATGGTTAGTGTTCAAAGTGCCTGAAAAATACAACAGTAACAATGTCTGACAACTTTTTTTTTTTCCTTCTCTTGTTAAATAATATTTCATGGTACATTAAATGGGTTGTGCAGCCTCTTCTGAAGAGACCAAAGCAACGCATTGCCACATGCTTAATGTTTTCATCAAGTAGCAGTTCTTAAAAGGGAAAGAGCTGAAGGCAACCTGCAATCCTTCCCTGAGCCTTTTCTTGGTTTGTTCTGAATTCAATTAGAAATGGTACTAATTTGGGGACATATATGGAAAGAAAATAAATATTATTTCACAATAAACCTCTTAGTGTGTCATTTGCAATCACAGGCAGATACTAGAAATGCTACCCGTTAAATCCACTGAACGTTACTTTTCCAGAAGTCGAAATGTTTTCAGCCAAACTGATTTATTGACAGTAGCTTCGGATGCAATCGCTAGAGCCAGAGCAGCCCAAGGAGAGAAGCAAACAATTAAAACATTTACGTATTTGATTCTTGATAGACATCTCCACAAGGTAGGTTTTAACATTTTTTTTTCCTCTCTCTCTCTTTTTTTTTTTTTCAGTAAAGAAGGATAAGCTTGGAGTGCCCAGTCACCGTGGTAACTGCCAGAAAAATTCTCCTGAAGTTTGAAGAGGTCAGCTAACGGGGTCAACAACTCTGGCCTCTTTCTGAGCTGGGGCTGGCAGGCTCCATCCTGCGGCTGGGGTGTTAGCGCAGGCTGAGCCCTGGGAGGTGGACCATTCCAGCTCTGATATAAATTTTTTGAGTCAGTTCACGGCCTGGACTCTCCAGGTGGCCTCCAAAATCGATTGTGACCTTGTGACCCTGTCTAACGGAGGCATAGCATCCACCCTAAGTAAGGATTTAGCCAGGAACGACAGCTTTCCACTGAGTGTTATTGGGGACAGTACAAACAGTTTTGGAAGCAAGGAGGTAGGTATGAGGAGTTGAGGTCATTAAAGGCATATTAAAAAACAATTTTAAAAATCCTTGTTAGTGGAAAGTTTTTATTAGCATTATTCCTTAAATAAACTGTTCTGGCAAGGACCCTTTTATCTTCCCTAACAATATCATATCAAGTATTTCAGCACATTAACATATGAAAAATTGGCACTTTCTATATTCCAAACCGAACTAATATTTTGTCTACCTCTGGATTTTGAACTTGTAAATGAAGCTGGCAGACGTGTGATAAAATAGACTTCTGTGAAGCATGTTTTTTTCCTTAATACCATAGAAACCAGAAGACTGCTTATTAAAGCAGGTTGTTTATTTTAGGAAGTAACTTCTCTGATATATGTGTTCTTTTTAGATTCAAGAAGCTCTTTATTGATGTCATTTTGTTATTAAACTGGGAAATGAAGTCACATTCGGAATAGCACAGGATGAAAGTATGAGTCTCACAGGCTGCTTCCCTCTCTGGTTTGTAATACACACAGACAAGCCATAGATTTGGTTACATGTTTTTGTAGAAGAAAACTGTCATCATACTAAGATCATATTTATAGAAAAAAAATATTTTTTCCTTAAGATTTTAAGCAACAAACCATTGGGGTGAGGCAGGGGGAAACTGCTGCAGAGGTCTGATTTTGTTAAAAAAAATAAATCTATAAGTATGCCCTTCCAAGCAAGCAGCCTTGTTATTGTGCTCCTGGGTAACACTGTCCTGGTTCATTACCACTTCTACAAAACCTCAGCTCTGCACACACTGCTCACATGAGTAATCAGTCGTCATCAGGTGAGTAAGTGGAACTACATGGAGGAGCAAAGTCCACTTTCCAAGGTGGAAAATGCTCTCGAACTTTGAGTGACTTTAAAACTGCTCTGAAGGAAGAAAATTGCATTAATGTTTGTTCCCAGTCTTGGAAAAATTACACAAACTTATCCCAGCGGGAATCTTGCCCAAACACTTCTTGTGCCTCGCAGGAGAGGGCCTGGCTCTGACGTCCTTCTTCCCATCACTCACCTGCGGAGCAGTTCCCCTCGGGTCAGAGGGCTTGTGCAGAGATGGGGCTATTAAATACGACTCGGAACGAGAGCCTGAGCCCTCTCCACACTAAATAACATGGTACCGCTGAGAAGTCCCATTCGTTACAACAGCAAGAGTCCCTGGCTTTTACTTGTGGTAAAACCTTGCTCTGCAGAAAGCCCCCCAGAACCAGCGGATGCCTGTTGGCCAAGGTCCTGCCTCTTGTAGGGCTGGCGTAATCTGCCCAGTGGGATTATCTGAAGAGCAGGAGTTAAATTACCACAAATAAGAAAGGGGGCAGAACTGTGCTCTAAAATAATCTGGGGCCCAGACGTGCACGTGCAGGTATCAACGGCAACACTCTATTTAATTCCTTCCTAAATACTAACTCTAGTTTGTTGCTGTTGATTTTTAATAGAACTATGCTGAAAACAATTTACTCACATCAGCGGGAGTGTTGATTCAGGGGAGTGCCTTGTATGACTAAGCTTGGCAAGACAGAGCTCACAGTCCTCAGAGAGGACCAGCATATTTGCTCAGTTTTCAGAAAAAGCATTTAAAAATACAAATTGTGAGCAGCTGCAAGGTGAATACAAATCTGCAGAATTTTTAGCATTTTTTTTTTTTAAATATTCATACCTCTTTTGTAATGAGGGCATAAAGTTTCCCAATTCTACCTGAAAAATGGGATTGCTTCTAAAACAGATGGCACAACCTTCACATTGGAACTTCTGGACCAAAATTACCCCAAACTTTCCCAAAAGCCTCAGGCTTGGAACAAGGAATCATTGGCAGAGAGAATGACAAGGGGTCTCAGGATCTTTTACTTGCTGCAAAGTCTTTTGGGTTGATTTCTGTAGATCCTATTGAATTTATAATCAACTGAAAACCTACAAATGTCACTTGAAACAGGTCCTGGATTTGTGTCTTTTGTAACTCTTTGCCTTTTTCTGTTGATCATCTCTAGTACAACTGGGATGTGGAGGGCATTAGCAGCAGCTGCAGCAGGACTGTGGTCTTCCTCAGCCCTTCCAGCTTCATGAAGTGCTCGCTCCAAATCATTTGATTCCATGACATATTTTCTGAAGTGCAGGCTGCTTTAGTTTTGGCAGAATGATATACATGAATGGGTTTAATACAGCATTAGAGATGAACAGTCAGAATCACCAAGGGTGCTGGACTGGTGGTTCCCAGCCTCTATCATATGGATCACTGATAATCCATGGGGCCTTGGGAAGTTTGCTGCAGGTGGTCTGTGGAACTGTATTAAATAATAACGTTCATAGTCTTCAATTAAAATTTTGATGAGAAGAGTGTGTGGCAGTCTGCACTCAAGTCTGAGAACTGAGAGCGATCTGCCAGCCTAAAAGGTCTGAGGATGTCTGCTTTGCATGAATGTGTCTCAGCCTGTGGTCCATCAGGCATTAGAAAGTATTTTGAGAATGCTTTCAAATTAAATACATGTGCAGTAAATGAACATGCCTTCTCACTCATGCAAGCGAGCAAGCAAAAGAAAACAACAGCAAGGAAAAAAAAAAAAAGGACTTCAAAACAAAACGAAGAAAATAAAGGTAATAAATTAACACTGACGCCTCAGCCTAGTTTGTGTTTGTTTGTATCTGAAAACCACATTTCCAGCGCTGCACAGAGCGGGGAGCAGGGCTCTGGCAAGCATTGCCTCGCCATGGCCTGGAGCAGGGCTGCTGAGGGTCTGCGCTAGCTGGAGGAAGCGGCGAGGGCAAGCGGGCGCTCGGGACTTGCAGGTGCGCTGCCAGAAGGGCCCGAACAAGTGCCGCATTTCCTTCGCCTTTTACTTTCCTCGCCGCGTTAAGTGTGTGTGCGGCTGGCATGCAGAGGAAAAGTCAAACTAATTCTGATGCTTTTCCCTATTCTGGGTGGACTAAGTCAGAGAAAGCACTTACGGCAGCCTTTGTGGAAGGGTTACAATGTAGGTTGATACTTTAGGAGCTATAGGAAGTTCTTAATCCTTCACTGCCTACGGGACTGTCATTTATAGACCTGCCATTGTCTCATCTTTTATAAGGATGCTTCCTTACATTAAGGTTCCAAGAGCAACCGGACTTGGCCATTGTTCACAGCTATTTCAGCTAGTGCCTTAATGCACATCTAATATTTTGTTTATGCTTTCACTGCTCTCCTACGCAGCAGACTGTACCTTCACACTGGTTTAGGTGACATCATTGACAAAACATTCATTACAGTGTTTTTTTTTTTTTTTTCTCATTTATTTATTTTTTTCTTTCTTTCTTTCTTTTTTTTCTCCTGATTTGTCTGTACATCTTGATTTTGCATTAACCTTGTTTGTTACAGGTAACAGGTGGAACTTTATGCATTTAGTTGCTCATTTTGTGTTCAGTTCTCAGTTGAAGGAAAGCCACACAAACACACTTCCTTCTTATAAAAAAGTGTCCACATGTTAAATTTCCACCAGGTCAAATTCATTACATGTGTATTATCTAAATTAAAGTATCTCTTACCATGTAACAAGAATGAATTTGGCCATGAGCAGACAAAATGGAAGCAGGGATTATTTTGGTTGTATAAAATGTAGCTTGATGTTAGTGGTGGTTTAATTACAGGATTTTTTTTATTGCTATTCATACAGACAACTGCTGTTTTCCCCTTTGATTTATCTCCAGATCAGCCCCGTTCAGCACCCCATTTCTGGCAGTCTCAGCAACACGTGGGGTCTGGCAGTCTTCTGCAGACATTTCCATCCTCCCTGCACTGCTCCTTCCTCTGCCCTGTCGCAGCAGCCCCGCAGCCTGGTGTTTCTCAGAATTCCTCAGTGATGCCTTTCCTCTCTAATCTGCTCCATGGCTGCTCCAGAATCCAATGCTTTTGTCAAAGTTTTTCAAACAGTTCTAGAAATAGAGGCTGAAATACAGGTGGGTGATCTGGCGACCGGGTGGTGTTCTGCCACTGCCTTCCTGCCCTGCCTTGGGTAAATTACAGACCTCCTCTAGAGCTCATCTCTGTATCCATAAAATAATAACAATAATTTTTCAGAGTGCTTTTATATTCCTAAAAAAAAAAAAAATGATGTAAATCAAAAGCTACCTAGATTTTGTCAAACACAACTCTGTCTAACACTCCCCACCTTTTCCTTTGCTGTCTTACCTGCTGAGGCTTTGTGATTAGCCTTACAGAGTCAAGGTTTTTTTCGTGTCCTGCATAGAGTGACTTTTGGGCTTTTAAATTACCTTTGTGTGTACAACATATGTAGCATATGTGCTGATATATATATATATATATATATATTTTTTTTTTTTTCACATGCGTTCTTGCTTTGCTGAAACCCCCCTGAACAAACTACACCCAGGCTGGTGCCACACAGCCACCAAGTGCCTGGTCACCTTTGTGTGCTGCAGGCAGTGTGAGGCTTTAGCATGGCCATCAGTGGGGCAGCGCATGTCGAAATACGTGATGTGGTCCTTCCTGACCCCGAGTTACACCTCGCTTAGCGGTCCCTCTTGCTGTTTAGTTGCTCTTGTAGTTTCCAGTTATGTAACACATCTCGTTTTGTGAATATATTTAACAGCTGTCATTGTCAGCAGTGGTGGTGTGGTTTCTTTTTTCTTTTTTTTTTTTTTTTTTGGCAAGCTGGCATTACTCATCAGTCTCATGGTAGTTTTGTTTGAAAAATGCTTGTGTTAGAAAAAGTGGATTTATCAGCTCAGCACTGTATGGTGCTAGCATGCAGCACAACAAAAGACAAGTGCTCATTTCAGTAACGCTTGCAGCATTTCATGGGGCCCCCAAATAGGCTGAACAAGGCTTCTCTGGCAGCTAAACCCAAGTACAGTGGGAAACTGTTAAAGTGGCAGTGTCACTGCCTGGAAAATGGGTTCTGTTTTCTCCCATCAGTTATTGCTGCTTTCTGTTTTTTTTTTTTTTTTTTTTTAATTTGTTTGTTATGTTTTTAAAGACTATTTACTGCTTTAGAAGTTTCACTGAATGTTTGAGAAAAGAGAGAGCTAAATGTAAGTGTTGCGCTCTTAGAAATGATTTTTTCTTACCATTTCTTGGAGCACAGACCAAACAGTTTGTCATTCTCAAAGTGGTTTTGTCATACGGGAAAAAAAGATACTTGCGGCTTTTTCAAGTAATACTATAAAGTCGGTCATGTTGCGGCCCTTCAAGGAGATCTCTTTCCCTATGTGCATCAGTTTATTTTCAGAATGATTTGCTGCACTTACAATTTCTTTCAGAACTGCTCTTCCAGAATGCAAATTCAACCTGGAGAGTTTTCTGTATTTAATTGAATGTGTCAGGTGGTTAAAACCATGTTTTAAAAACAGTATTACATACTGCAAATGTGTCAAACCCTTTGTTCACAGATATTTAAAACAAATGCATTTTTCAGTATTTGTTTATTCTCTCTGTTTGCACTCCATACAGATGGTGAAGATAAACTAGTGGGTTTCATTTTGGCTTATAAATTGTCTTGTACATTTTCAGGCAAGATGTTACAAAGCCCGTGTGACAAACATCAGAGGGAAGTACTTTTTAGAAATGTTTGCCACTAGATGTATTGTAAGATTTATGAAAGGTTCAGTTTTATAAAATGCAAATTCTGGACCAATTGTTTCTCTAAAAGACTTTACAATCTCCGTAGCTTCATAGTTAATCTGCTACCCCGTTCTCATCAGGTGTCCAACAGGAGTCAGAGCTGGATAGAACACATATTTTACAGATCTATGAATCTTACATACATTTTTAACTTTGACAGCTTTTGTTTGCTAAAATGTGGTTGTTTACCACAACTTGCGCCCAGACAAATGTATCTAAGCACGGACACTTTTAAGACTGCACAAAAGGCAACTGCATCCGCCCCTGGAGGCACACAACCAGGACGGTGTTGCTGTGTGTTCACCTCCCACATGTGCTCGTGCTCCAGATGATGCTGGACTGTGTGGGTGTACCAGGCGCACACGATTCCCATCTCATCCTGTCCACTGCAGAAAGAGGCAGCTGTGGTGAGCTGCCTGCTCTCTGAGAACAGAGGTCTGAGCTCTTGGCTGCTAGACAGCCTACAACACCTCAGGCAGAGGCACACTGACCTTGCCATAAATGCGTGTTGGCATCACACCGTGCCAGCGCACAATGACCCCTTGGTTTCCACACCTGGTATGGCAGCAACCACACAGCAGACACTGCTGCATACCAAAGCTTGATGTGATTAACCTGTCAGGGTTCACGCTTGTCCAAGGCCAGCACTGCTGGAGCTGGTAAGATGTTTGTGTTTCAGTACCCAGAAAGCTTGGTGTCTCTTGGTTTCTCAACTCCTGTGCACAAATTGGAGACCCTTGGTCCTTGGCCAGACCAGACACAAATAACACACCAAAGTGATGCTTCAAGGAGGCAAGGATGATGTTCAGGGCTTCCTCCTCCCTTGAATGGAGTAAATCTGAAAGCCACATAGAGGCAGCCAGTGCAAGTTGGGGGCACAGCTTCATTTAAGACCTGCTTTTCCTGATACCCCCATGCCCTCTTCTTGCTACCCACATCTGCTTGCAGGCTGCCCAGGGCTGCTGGTGAATGAGACCTCCTTTGTGATCACTGTGCCCACATGGCTGTAGTTCATTCCCTGGTGTGTGGGCACTAAGGGCCAGGTACACTGCAGGACCCCACTGTGAGAGTGTCACCAAGGTGTCTGACCGGGAAGGCCAAGAAAAGGTGACGTGTGACTGTGAAGGTGGGGGTGGCTGTTTCGGTACAAAACATGTGGGAAATGTTTCTCCCACACCTACCGCAGCCAAGCTGTGGTCATTGACTTGAGTGACAGGGGAATGGGAGACTGGGATGTCTCAGCACAAGCCCCCCTAAGCCTTGGCTTGCAGGGTGAGGTCTTGAACACAGCCAGAGCCTGTTACATTAAAGGCTTTGTAAAAGCAACAGTGCCAGGCTAACATCTACCTCCCACGTTAGCAGCAGCCCCGGCAGGTGTAACGCGATCTGGGCAGCCCAAGCCAGTGAGTAAACAAACGGCTGCTTTCTGCACAAGCTGCACCAAATAACCTCTCCCAGCAGGGAATTAGGGTGGATACTGGTGCTAAGTGAGCTGTGCTGCTATGGAAAGGTCTGTGACGATAGAGAGTGTTGTGGGACTCTTAATTCTCCGTATTCCACACAGGTTTTAACCTCTACACCCAGTATGGGTTAGGGGAAAACTGTAGGGAAAAACTCTCCTAATAGGCCTGTGAAGTTTGGTGGGATTGAGCCTGATCCAGCTCATTGAGCTTTTGTGGGGATCTTCTGCTGCTTGGTTTCCCTAAGCTAAAGAAAGCAATTGCACTGCTTCAACACTGCCAAGCCAGACAGTGGCATTTCATGTTGCCTTCAAGAGCTGCTTCCTCACTCTTCTGCTGGAATCCATCTCCAGTGAGCAACACTAGCCAAAGGGCTTTCTTCTTCACTACAACACCAGTCACTTTTTCCTCCTTCAACGTCAGCATTTAAGCCTCCCAGCTGCAGTGCGTCCCCCCTTCCTACACAGCCGAGGCAAACAAGGTGCATCTGTGGGCCTGGCAGGGCTCTTGCAGCCTGCAGCCTGTGGGTGCACCACACCAAGGTTGTGGCTGGGCAGTGCTGCCACTATGCCTCTGCTGCCCATCCTGCCCCAGCTCTCCCCCCGGCCTCCTTGCCCGTGCTCTGGCTCCTCACGAGTTATGATAACATGTAAGTAGCTTAGAGAATTCTTATCGGAACGAGTTGAACACAATGCAACATTTAACTCTTAATGACAGCCACCTCTGACTGTGAGTGGCATATTATAAATTATGTTTGAACTGGATTTTTTTTTTTTTCAGAGGCAGATATTCCCCCTGCCACCCAGCCAGTCTTGCGAAGTTGCACTTGTGGCCTTAATCCCACTTGGATGTGTGCCCCACTGCCTCCACTCTCTGTCACTTGGGTACTTTAGTATTCTTGAACAAGTGAACAATCTTTGTTTCTGTACCTTATTAGGCCAAAGACCATAGTAGCTAGCGATGGCATCAGCAGGCCCTGCAGGCAAGATTCTCTGCAGACACAGCCAACCTCCAACAAACCCCTTTTTATCCTCCTGTTTCTAGGAAGAATTATGATGGTGGTGCCCTGCTGTTGATCAGTCAAATCTGTGGTAGGCCTAGAGATAAGTCCTGTAAGTGTGGTGTACTGTAAAACAGCGGCTCCCATTCATTAGTAGCTTGTGTGTAATAAACCACCAAAAGGAGGGGGATGGGGCGGGAGAGGGGAAGAGCAGCTGCAGTGTGCAGGAACAAACAACACAACTCATTCTTGGGAGCCAAAACTTTCTAATTTGCTGCTGGGCTGCTGGGAGCACTCAAATTCTTTCTGATAATGCGCTTGTGCCCTCGGTGTCTCTCCCCACATTTCCCGAGTTCTGCTCTCCAGAGGTCCCCCAGTCTGGGACAGCTTCACTCCCAACCAAAACTATAGACGCTGTTGCACAGGGAGGAGGAGGGGAACACAGCAGCCTCCCAGTGTTTGCAGACTCCGGCGCAGCAAAGTGGTGGACCCGAGACAAGTCGTCCTGCCTGGGAATGGCCGTTGCACGTATCTGCTTGTGCAGTGGGTAAACAAAGCATCACATGGGCTGCAGAGCAAGCACGAGACGCGTCGCAAACCCATATGTATCTGAGGCATGCAGGAGGGCTAGAGTGTTGTTATCGATATAGAGACTGGTGGAATAATTAGGAACTTTTATCTCCCAAAGTGCAGAAACAAACAAACAAAACAAAACAACAGAAAAAAAAAAAAAAAACACCCTCAAATCTATAGTAGTTGAAAAATTATTTGGCTTAATTTCTAGTTTTTCTTTTTCTTTTTCTTTTTTTTTCTTTTTTTTTTTTCCCCACAAGTTTCAGTAAATATTTACATGAGCATAATATTTCCCCATTGCCCTGTATTGGAAACCGCTCGTAGGCATGTGCATTTAAATGGCATTTACTAAGTATAATGTAACATGCTGCATCTGTTGAGACCTCGGTGGTTACTAATGCTTGCACAGCTGTGAATATGTTGGTGCTTTAAGAGCTTAGCCTTGGACCTGACTGCGTGTAGACCATTTTAGACCAGAAATTAAAATTACTGCGTGTTGCAGAACTGCCCTCATAGAACAAGTCTTTGTGCTAAAGCTTGTACGTTCATAAGAAAGGAAAATTAATTTTGCATAGATGCTGCTCTGAAGGACCATTATACACTTGCAGATCACAGTGACTGCTTTTTTCACAGTGATGTGCCAGGCTGTGATGGTGCTTGGACTGCCTCCTAACATTTCTATAGACAAGAGATACTTAAATGGCACATCCAGGCTTGGGCCAAACTGCAAGCACTCTTTATGCAGACATGAGGTTTTCCACTCTCTTGCAGGAGATCTTGCTTGCTTTCCCTTCCCTGACCTCCTGGAGACTGGTGCCCTGTGCTGCCTGAGTCTTTACCACTGCAATGAGAGATGCTTCTCCAGGCTGTTCTTGGTTGTGGTACCCAGTGGGTGGAGGGAATAAAATCCCTGAGGATCCCAAGTGTGTATCCACCAAATGGTGTTAGCTAGACATGGGCACAGAACCGTTCTCACATCTCTTAAAAGTTTACATAGTGAAGGAACTGAAACTGGCTGCTTACCTGCACGTGGCTAGTGCAGAGTTCAGCTTATACAACATTTTGGCATTTTTTTAAAAAGTCTTTTGGCATTTTGAGTTTCCTTCCCCCAACTTTGATTGATAGATAGATAGATAGGTCAGTCAGTAGGTGGGTAGGTAAGTATATATTTTTATAATCAAAATTGTGTCCTGACTTTTCAAAGAAAATGAGGAAGGTAACATGCCTGGTAATTGCCTTGTGTCCTTACCACATAAGCATATGGGTTTGTAGCAGAGAACCAGCCATTGGAAAACTCCAGCACTGGTCTTTATGTATTTCATGTGCAATAACGTTATATATTGCACACTGATTATCAAGATCAGAGCATTCCTTTAACTGACATCTTCCCTTGATAGCAGGCACCACACAACAGTTACCTGTCTGTGGTAAAGCTATCAGCAAAATGTTTGAAATTATAAATAGGACCATAAAATTGAGTGAATGTGCTGGGTAGCTATGAAACCATGGAGGGACTTTTTTTTTTTTTTTTTTTTCCTAAAGGTTCAAGCCCCATCTCCCCATCTCCAGCACAAGAGAAGTGGTGTAGCCCTTCCTTTTGTGGCCAGAGCTGCAAAACAGCCCCGCAGCCAGAGCACTCGCACGAGGAGCCATTAGACAAGACAGACATTGGGAAAAGCTATAAATAGTAAATAACCTGCCTGCAAAAATACCTTGAATCATTAGAAATGGATGTTTTGTGAGTTTCCTTGGAATCAGTTATTGCCTTTATATTTTTATAGTGTTCTGCTAGAAGGGCTATTTTCTAACTATTGTTTGACAGAGGTAAACATCAGTAACCTGGCTCACTTCTTACACTTGAGAAACTGAAAAAAGCTGAGTAAACCCTGAGGTTTTCATATCTACCCAACTGAAGCTGGGGTAAATTGATTGTTTCATATCGAACTGAGGCAAAATATGCCTTAGTGATATTTTAAGCAAAGCAATTTAATCATTTTGGGATGAAAACTGTCTTCTTTGGTGTTATTAAATCACTCAACCCAGTTTTCTTTAAAAAGAGATGCATGAATCAATGATATTCATCCATTAGCTGAATCCAAACTATTATAAAAACTCTCCTTTTAGAAAGAATATTATTTGTGAAAGGATGACGACTGCCGGCTTGTTTTGCAGTACTCCTGAGCTGGACAAAATGTAAAAATAAGAAGGCTGATCAGACTACAATACTTTTAGTTCTTTGCAGGGAACTCTACCTGATGCTATGTAATTAAGAATGACTCCTAAAGGAAGATGTAACTGTTTCATGTAGAGAAATTAAATTTCTGATGTATGTTTTTAAATGGATGGAAACTTAGAACTGAGGCTTGCAAGTAAAATAAAATATGTTTGTAAGTAGCTGTTTGCTAATATGTGTGAAAGAGGGGCTACATGTTACTGTGATTCTTTTGTTGCTGTTTTTGATAACTTGCACAGTATGAAAACTTTTGGGGGCAGTAACTCACATTCTGTTCTGCCTTCTCTATCTACAGAAGCAACTCTGGCAGTGAAGGGGCTGCTCTGGGCAGCACGATGCAGCCCTCAGCCCCGTCTTTCCACAGGTGTCTGGCACCCCAAAACCCCTGGCAGCCCCACGGCTGCACATCCCATATGGGTCCAGTCGCTCGTGTGGCCACTGGTCCTAGCAATCCCCATGGCCCTGATCTCCCTTGGCCCATGTGAAGCTGTGCAAGGAGAATAAAGTTTGTTGTAAATGTGAATTTAATGTGTTTTCAGACTTGACAGCCTCTTTTAAATGAAAACATTTAAGTTGAGCGAAAGGCACATTTGCCTCTCCAAATAAATGGAATTATGGATCAAAGATCTGACTTAATCCCAAGGCTCTTGCACTGTGCAGTAAGTAGGAAAGAAAGAGGATTGCTCGGATGAGCAGGGGTTAGCAGGATCAGTGGCCGTTTTATATCATTTGCCTCATTTTCCTTCTGGTATTTAATATACCTTTTGAGAACTTGCACTGACAATTTGTGAAAAGTCAAAGTAGCATCACACTTATTACCTAACGGCAAACAAACTATTAATTGGAACTAATGAAGGATGGTACAGAGAGTTTCCATCCAGCTTTCCTGCTAGGAAAATTTGACAATTGTTAAACAAACAAAAATGCCATTTTTCCAGATGTATTTTATCATACAGTCACGTCGTCGTCGTCTTTTTCTTAAGTTCTTTTCAGGACTTTTCTCAAATCCATTTTATTTGTTATAACTACTTGTTCTTTTTCTACCTTTTTCTTTTTTAATTGTTTTGAATTCTGAATTGACGTTTCAATGATTTGAGGAAAGATTTTTACAAAATAACTGTGCCATTTGTATTTATTGTATCTCTAAGACCAACATTTCTGCACCCTGCTGCCACTGTAAGCCCGAGGTGAAACAAACAGCCCGCGAGGAGAAAATAAACTTTAAACTTTAAACTTTTGCCACTGAAAATGATCCGAAGTAACATCTAGGTTAAAAAAGACTTTTATTTTTTTTTTTTCTTCCCCCCCCTGATGAAGATGATGCATGAAACTTTTCAGCCAGCTCCAGGTGGAAACAGCTTACTTTTTCTTTTTAGATTCAAATTTAAACTAGTTTCCATTCACAAGTTTTAAAGGGACACACACCATTTAATTCTTCAGGATGACATTTGAGTCTCATTCCCTGCCAGGAAGGATACCTTAGCCTCCCTGTTGCTGAAAAGATGAGGGAGAATAATATATATATATATATATATATATATATTTTTTTTTTTTTTCCCTTGCTGCTACTTTGAGTAAAGTGAGGTAATTGTAACTCCTCTGCTTTGTGCTTCACCTTTCTGTTTGAGTGGCACTTTCTGTAGCTGTACAGATGCAGAGGAAAATATTTAAAGCAAGCAAAAGATAAAGTCTAAACTACAAAATATCACTGTAGATTACATAGGCTACACGGGCTCTTCACATACAGGTAATGTGAAAAGGAGATTATTTTGTAGATGATTTTGAGAACCACCAGGCTGTCAATATCTCCCTAGGATCATGCTGAACCATCCCCACGTGTCAGTATAACTGCAAAACACGCTGCTTTTGCAGAAACTGCTTTACACACAGCTGTGAAATGTGGGCAAATCTCTGAATATTTTTCTTATTTTTTCTATGTAAAAATCAAAAAGATTTTTGTTTTGTTTTATATTGTTTTGTGACTGGGAGCAGACCTCAATTTCACAGAACAAATATATTATTAAAATATTCCCCACATTTCTCCCTATCTTCCTCGAGCCATTCCAACTAAAAGCTTTTGTAAGCATGTGGGGGCAGCACTGACCTTTCCATTCTGTTTATGTGATGGCTAACAAAACAAATCCCTGGTCGGGGAGGACCTGATCTGGTTGGAGTTGTCTCAAGAAGTTCTTAGCAGCTCTGCCCTGTGCCCCGAGCCACCATCTCTGCTCCCACAGGCACTTGGGGGCTGTCACTGGGTTCACTGGGAGACACAAGGGCTCAGGTACTGTCCCAGTGGCCTAAGAGGTGGGTGGTGCTGAGGTCCTTTGCCTGGGAGCACTTTTGCATGGCTCAATGTCCTCTCCATGTGGTTCAGCATCCTCTGTGCACTGCAGCAGGGATGTGGCTCTGCAGAGGCACTGGTGGGTATTTAATGGCATGGCCGTGGCATGTCCAGCCCCACAAGATCCCTCATTTTTGGGATTGCTGCTCACCCAGCCCCACAACACACAGATTTGTTCGAGTTTGCTTTTGAATGGTTTTGGTCCCCAAAATATCTCCTGTGGATGGGCTCAGCAGTGGCAGCACAAGGAGGCCGGGGGGCTGTGCTGCTACCAAAATGGGGGACAGGAGGGTTGCTGTGTTGCAAAACCATGTCTATCGAGTTAGTGCCCACCATGTAAAAGAGAGAGGAAAACACGTTGTTGCGTCTGTGTGATGGGAGATTGCAAGGCAGCCCATGGGCAGGCAAGACTCAGGCCTGTGTCAGTCTCTATTCCTAGGAGCCAAACACTGCCTTCCAGCACATTTTTTTTTTTCTTATTCTTATTCTTATTCTTATTTGTTTTTCTCAGCCACGTGCTCCTCCATTGCAGCATGAAGACGTGGAGGCAGCAACAGTGCAAGGCGCAGCCACCAGCCGGGGCCGCCATCCTGTGCGGTGCTCAGCGCCCGCTCCGAGCCTGTGCCCGCTGCTGCCATCGGCGCCGGGGGAATTGAGGGCATTTCACAGCTTTCAGGCACAGGAACAAATTGTAAACCCTGGTGTTGCATCCATGTGCGAACACACACACTCACACACACATACACACACACACACACACACACAGCCACCAGCAGCTGATGCTTCACACTAATCACTCTTATAAATGCCTCTAATTAGACTCATAAATACCTCTAACTTTCCTACAGGGAACAAAATGCCCAACAGGCTTAATGTAAACTAAGGGAAAAAAAGGAGTTAAAAAGATGAGTAAAAGCTATTTTTAAACCTGGCAAGTCCTAGAGCAGCACTCTTGAAAATCCAACCAGTGCTACAGAAATCCTAAATTGCAGTGCCCTGCACCCCCCGGAGCCGCAGCATGGGCAGATTGGGGGTGAGCAGCCGGGGGAGGGGCTGCAGCCCTCAGCCTTTGTAGCCGGAGGGCGAAACATTGGGATCCTGCAGAGAGGGAACACAGAAACCCTCAAGGCAGAGAGAAATAGGCCCAGACAAAAGCCCGTTACATGGTTGCAAATCACCCCACTGCTGTTATTTTATTTACTGCTGTCCGCAGGAGGATTGTTTTCTCTCGCGAAAATTTAAGCTTTCCTTTTTCTTTTCTTTTTTTTTTTTTTTTTTTCCTTCCTCAGGCAGTGCCTGCTGATCCCACAGTGTGCAGCCTGTGCCCACCCCAGTGCCCACTGCCCGGGGCTGTGCTGGGGGAACCCCAAACCCCTTCCCAGGAGGGGGCTTTGGGTGGATGAGGGCATGGTGCTTGCCAGCTGCACAGGTGCTCAGCCTGATCTCATGCCAGGATTTTATATATTATTGTTTTATCTTTATTTGTTTATTTTTTTTTTTTTGGGAGGGTGTAAGGAAAATGAGCAAAGGACCCTGGAGCATCACATCCATGTCTAGGGTGTTAGTATGGGAAATACATTCCTCTTTCAGCGCGGTGCTGTGGGGATGCACTCATCTCCCCAGTCTCTTGAGCATGTTCCAGTTTGGGGCTACTGGAATTCAACCATCTCCAGCAAAAACGACCCATGGACTTTTGTGCTTTGAAAGATGCTGTGATAAGGGCTGGAATTTGATGACGATTCCCCCACCTTCAGCTTTAGCATCAATGAAACCCCTTTTGGACATTATTCACCAGGCACATAAAAGCATCATCGGAGTAAACCAGGAAGGAGGAAAGACTGAAGCTGCCCCTTGTCCCTGTGGGATCAAAGCAGCTCCCATCCTTCCTGTAAATACATTTTTGTGGTAGTGGCTGCAGCAGACAGGCTGTGGGGGCACAGGGGACATGGGGGAGATGTCGGCCAGATCCAGGGGCCACAGTCTGTGCTCTTCCCTCATCTGCCAGCACCTCAGAGGCACTTCGAAGGTTCTTGAACAGGTAATTAGTGTCCAAGCCAGGCCACAGGAAACAATCCTGGTCATCCCGCCCAGCACATGCAATGAGTTGCAGGCTTGATTTTCGACGGCTGATTTACCCTGAACAAAGGCTCCAAACAGCACTGAGCGCCCAACTTAGGGATGGAAACTTTAGAGCCAATGGGCTCTTTTCCCATCAGTTTAAAATAGTGTTATTTTTTTCTGAGCTGATAACATTTTAAACATTTTGCGAGACAGTTTTCTTGGGAGGCAGAGAAACCCATGTATTTACTATAAAAGAAACTTCTGTGGATAAGGAAAGCCTTCCTGTGAATTCACCTGTTGCCAGCCAAGGAGAAATGTTTGGTGTTTTATTTCAATCAAGAATTCGCTGCGTATCTGGTGCTTTATCTAACCTCACTCTTTGAAAGATTTGATGTCACGCTTGGCGGAGCTCTCAGATCCAAGCTGCTTTATGGTGCCGCGCTCTGCTAAAACTTTTCATGTTTTGGACTGGCATTATTATAGGAATAAAAATAAAACCTATGAATCCTCACAGAACGGGCAAGGTGCATTTCATGTGGCCCAAACTTGTCTTGAATTTTAAATCAGGCGTTTGTGCAGGCAAATTGAATAAAACAGCAACACTTTTCTATAAGGAAGGTCTTAGCAATGCACAGCACATCTCTGCCTGTCAGATGAGCTCTTCTGGCCTCAACCAGCAACTGCACCATCTGTACCCAGCACCTCCTCCTCTGTGGGTGCAGAAACCCAACAAACCCAGAGTTACCAGTCCCCAGCTGAGGAAATTTGCTGTGGCCCCACTGGCATAAACCTTTGTCCCTCCCTCCCCCCCATTGGATAAACTCCATCAGCTCCATGCAGCTATCCCAAAGCCTGAGCAATGCCACTACATCCAGTGACGTGATGGGCTGTGTCACTTGCTGTGCACAAGAGTACTTCTGCCTCACGTCCCCATTTTTATCATGCCTTGTCTACTGGCCTTTACTTTTCTTTATTTTTATTTATACAAAGACAGCACTACCCTGTAGCAGCAGGCTGATGAGGAGTCCTAGCTGCTCAGAACCTGTGTAACACCACTGACTTCATGGACCAACATCTGCAGCTATTTTGATTTAAACCACTTTCTTCAGTCCACCTCATTTATGGAAGTTACTCTTAGGTAGGGTAGGATGCTGAAATATGCCTCCATGTTCCAACCATTTTAGTCCATATTTTTTTCATGTAAATCTGCTTTTGGCAAATATGGGTTTGGGGCACAATTTGGGGCTGCCTTTCATCTCAGGTGGTGGCAGTTGCCAATGAATTTGTAACATCAACCAGCTGGGGACATTACCTCTAATGTTATCACAATTCGAGTCACCCTAGCTGTTTGTCACGGCACAGAGATTACCCATAGACAACATGAATTTAGGATTACTGAGATTCATTGGTCACTACGAGGTATGATCCTGTTACAACCTCTAATTATGGGTGCAAGCATTTTGTGCACAAGGCATAGCATCTTGCTCTTCTGGTTTTGAATGCTGGGGCCTCACTGTTCAGTGCATCAGCCAAGGCTACAGATAGGAAACCTTTTCTGCAGTGAAGACCCTGCTTGACTTGACTCAATGGGGTCGCAGCTGTGGCTGTCATTAGTGTATAAGTTTAGCCAGCTGCTTTCTTACAACCCTTTGGTGGGGGTCTGGTTGGTGCTAAGAGTTACTGCTTCCTCTCTTGGTAAGGATTTTTAATTTTTTCATTATTCGTATTTTTTATTACTTTCAGATATGTTCTTATTTCATTTTTTTTTCTTCCTAAAGAATGGGGAAAAAATATATCTTCTAGGAGAAGGATGAGTATGTAACGAGGTCTGTTCATGTAATGAGGTCTGTTCTGTAGGAGAAGGTTGGTTTGTTTGTTTAACATTGCTGTAAGTGTACTGTGTGATTAAACTGTGAATGTGCTTAAATCTGCTAGTGTTTTTCTTGAAACAATTGAGTTTGATGTGGTAAGTTCATGCTGAAGTTGGAAACAATTAATGCCTTTAGTTGCAAATGAATCCAAAGTTAATTCTACGCTCAGAAAATATGTATTCTTCATCTGGGACAACAGTGGTGTGTTGTAACTGTAAGTGGAATAAAACAAAAATTGCTGCTTTGGTAATAGATATCTTCTTAACCAACATACCGCATCCCACTGAACACAATGAAGTGCAGTGGTGGCCTGCATTGGCACTGAAATGGTTTCAGGAGTCCTAGGGATATTCTGAAAAAGGAGTAAATTAATTTTGTAAAATCAAGGAAAGATGTAGGGAATTGTGCTCTGGTCCTTTGTGACAGTGAAGCCTCTGAGTACCAGGTGCTGGGAAGGTATATTGCAAGAGGTGGTCAATGCTAACCATCAGAAATCCCGTGTCTGGGTTCTCCACTGAGAATTCCAATGTGTTAATGACTCTCTCGGAGTGTTTGTTGAGTGGCTTGTGCAATCAGAGGATGTTTCCAAGCATTGTCTTTCTGTCTGTGGTTTAGAGACATGTTTCACGTATTTGTGCCTCAGAAAAAGCAGTAGCTGTGGGAATGTGAGTTTTAAATCCTCTCTGAGTGCATGTGAAGTTCCCAGCAGTGTCTAGAGGCTCTGCTCTGGCCTCTGCAGGGCTCAGCATGGATGTGCTGTGGGCATGCAGCAGTGTGACTCTCCTCCCTGGACTACATCCTTCCCTGGCAGTGGGGCTGGGCTTTGCTGGAGATGCTGGGTGTGCAAGAGACCAATGGCCAGAAAGCCAAGTCACCTTTCCCTCCCCAAAGGAGGGGTGTGTGGTGGTGATGGGGGGGGAGGGGGGGGGGGGGGGGGGGGGGGGGGGGGGGGGGGGGGGGGGGGGGCGGAGGGATGAAGCCAACTTATTTTCCTGGCTCTCATCAGAGTGCTTTTTGCATCACTCTGGGCAGGGACCCGGGCAGCCCCACAAGTCCGTGAGTTACCTACGCGGCTTCTCACCACATCAAAACCTGCCCCTGGTGGAGGATGGTGAGACATGCTTATTGGTGGCTGACCGGGGTCACATCACAGCATTGCTCTGCTCTGTAATGCCCAGAGCTGAGCTTCAGTTGTGGGGTTCGTGTGCAGAAAATGGAGGTGCTTGAGTGGACACCTAGAGCCTGTCGGGTGTCTGTAAGCAGGTACAGGGAGAGCCATTGCCATGTGAATTCTTTCGTGGTTCAGAGTTGACCATGGGGAGGCTTTTCTTCAAGTGTGCCACTAATTTAATCCAATCACCTTCTGTCGCCTCATACCATACTTTTTTTTCTTCTTTTTTTTTTTTTTTTTGTTAATAGGACCATGTCAAGTACGGTTGTCATTCTTTTCCAGCAACAAGGAAGAAACTAAAGAAGAAGAGTCAAGTGTTGTGTACAAACTGTTTTGTCTCTTCATCTGTGCATAACTTATCCTTATTACTTTCTGTAATGACTTTAATAATGACTAATGTGATGCTATAACAAAACACAGTTATTACTGTGCTGAGAGTTCAGGAAATAAATTACAAAAACACTTAACTCACAGGAAGGTTTTAAATATCTTGCTGAAAGCTGCCAGACCCAGGCTCCCAGATCTCTCTCTGCAGAGCAGACGTTAGCTTTGGACGTACCTTTAAAGACTTTAAACAGCTTGAGGCTTGTAGTTTGCCACAGGAGCTTAGAGCAAATTCATGTTTCTAGGTTTTAAACCCTGAGCTGGAGTACAAGAGCCCTGCACAGGAAGGTAAGAAAAGGTGTAACAAGGTCATTTTGAACCACATATATTCAGGTTGTACCTTTAAAGTCAATTCTAAATTTAATTGAAAGCTGAGGGCAAGGGAGGCAGGGTGGCAGTGAGGTGCTGATTTATTTTGAAGTGTGTCGGGAGCCGTGCCATTGAATGCTCAATGAGCCGCGATCTGAATAAAATGGCACTGGGCGAGTCAGTGGGAAGGTAGCTCGTGCTAGAAGAAGGAGCTCAGCTGGGGACTGTGAGCGCCGGTGCACATGTGTGCGGCCTTTCCTCAGGTTCTGGTGCTCTCAGGTTGACAGCAGCATGTGAGCATGTAGAAGGTGGCAACCAAGTTGTGTGTTTCACCAAAACTTCCACCAGAAGATTTTGCAGGAACTTTTGTTGCGCTGGAGAAATGATGTATGAACAGAAATTGACCAGATATAAGTATTTTAAATGGAACTGAAGAAGGTGATAATTTCACTAAATTTATGCTCAGTTTGAGCAATAGATTTTTCTCTTCCCCATTGTTTTTTTTAGGGTGCTCAAGAGATCCACTAGTAAAGGAGATGATGTGCGCTCTGTGCAAATGGAGACTGACTAGATGCAGAGCCTTGTCCTGCGTCACCCAGCAGGTGAGGGATATGTTGGAGGAATTGTTCTTACTACAAGTAGACTGCAGTTGCCTTCTCTAGTCTACAGTTTCTGAAAAGGCTTCTTAAGTCCAGTTTGGTCCTTCTCACCTCATGATTTACAGAGCATAAAACTAGTCCTTCCATCTACATTCATTCACTCCAGTCTATCGAAGAGAAGACTTGCTTGGGCTATCAGTTGTGTTGACTACTTGTACCATATCTAGACCTAATACTGTCTGAAGGCAAACTGTTTTTTACTCTTTTGGGTGTTATAACTTGCCAGAACATGACACCTGTGTTTTCTTGTTGTGCATTGAGCTGTATGGAGCAGGGAAGACTTCTCTGTCTATGCCAAGCTCAACCAAGTAAAGAACATGCATCCAGGTCTCGATGTTTTATGGTCACAAACAGGCAAATTTTTATGTTAACAGCTCAATTCATGTTTCTAGGCCTCCTTCCTCTAACTGATGCATGGCAGGGCATGGGTGGGATGGGGAGAAACTGATTTCTTTCTCTGTTTTTTTTTTTTTTGGTTTGGTAATATGGTGTTAGTCCACTGTGTCATCTCTGTTTATTCCATCTGGTGAAATGGTCCAACTACAAGCAAATAATAATAATAAAAACAGAATCAAAACTGTGACAGGGATCGAAAGCTATTCCACGCTCTTCTTATAGAATTGAAATATAGTTATTTTTTTTTCCATTCAAAAAAAATATCGGTCTGACTAATTAAACTTATTCCACAAGTAATGTTTTTGGGTTTGCCAATTAATGAAACATCACCAGTTAAGGTTATGCTAATAATCTAAAGTTGCCTGCATGTGATTTATACATAGGAGATGGGATGTCTCTCTCTTCATTATTTGTAAGAATTTTTTTTTTGTAATAAATTCTGTGATCACTCCTTTGGTTTTCTTGTCTCTAATGCTTCCAAGTTAATTAATATTTTGAGTCTTCTTTCTCTTTAACTACCAAATGGGGTTGCAATCATAAGCACATTTTTAAACCTCTTAGTACTGAAAGGAAGACCTAAATAACTTCTAAATCTGTAAGACAATGTTGAGAAATGTACTTGCTTAAATTTAATCCATCACTCTGTGCCAGCAACACATATAGCTGAAAGGTCAGAGAATCATTGAGAGGGAGAAAAACAATTAATTTGGTATCAAAAAGGTAATAGGATAAGGCCTTGCCAACCCTCTTCTATTGTTCTGCCGCATTAACTTCAGCAGGTCAGATGCCACTGGTCATTGACCTCAGGCTAAACAGGGTCAGCCCAGGCTGATTACAAAAGAGATGTGTTTGCACTTACCCAAGTGTGTCTTAAAAAAACTGAACCCACATCTGTGTTGTTCCTGGGGAGAAACACAAAGGATAAACATTTTTCAATGCAAATATCACTTGCAGAAGATTTTGCATGAGGAATGGTGTCTCCCATCTCCACGTGGCCCCTGTGCCTGGGTCCTTCTGACCGCTGTGATGCATTGCAACCCCAGACCCATTGGTAGGTGCATGCCAAAGAACTCGTGATGCACTGGGAAAATATGCTGTGAAAGGAACTGGAAGAAAATAATTGTATGCTTTTTTTCTGAACTTCGCTGCCATGCATGATTTCAGTAGGAGGTCTACTCTAAGAGGTGCTGCTGATGTTAGGAAAACAAAGGTGTCAGTGGGTTAAATAATTCTCTCCTAGGGGCTGGAGGGGAGAGGAACACCCCAAAACTCTCTATCCCTGCAATTCTGTGTGGTTGGGGTTGGCTTATTATTATTTTTTAATATGCAAGCCTTTAGTAAAGCTCATCCCACTGTAGTGGGTCAGATCTTGGTGTCAACCTGTCTCTTAGTTTCACCTGCCTAAACCTTTGACATCTTGCTCTGTGCTCTAGCTGGGGTGAGAGGTGCTCATTCCACTTCTGTGTCGGTTCCTTGGGTGTCATGGTGCTCTGCTATATTGCACCAAAGGTTGGTTTTCTGGTATAGTTCTGGGTGGCTAAGGGCAGGGTGAGGATACTGTGTTGTATATCTCCTTGCAGCAGCTTCTGGTGCTTTTGGTCAACTTCAGCCAAAGCTTACAGACTGATAAAGACCTACAAGCTTCCACAAGATTTGTAACAGCAGAGTGTAGGGCAGAGAGACTCTCGAAGTCTCCTAATCGGAGAGGAGGAAAGATTCATAATATCAGCTTGCTTTTATGGTAAGGAAACCATAGGGAGAAGAGACAGTAGCTCAGGCACAGGCATTGTTATAGAGAAGACTAACTAAAATAAGATGTAAATTGTTGGAGACCTGGCTTCTGTAGCTTTTCAGTTTTCCAAAGCTAGCTTACACCCTAACTGGATGGAAGTATCTTATTTTTGTACCTTATGTCAGGCTGCCCCATCCAAGACATCCAGCTTGCAGCTCTGGAGTTCAGATGATTTTAATAATTACAAAGCTGTAAATATTCCAGCTGACAGATGTGAACTGGAGTATCACTGTGTTGTAAAAACATTTGAGAGACTAGCTCCAGGCTAGAGACGGTTAGCTAATTGGAAAGCTTCTACTTTCATATGCCATCTACCTGCTTAAATTTTAATAGGATTTCTCCCCTGAAGATACTCATTTGCTCTATGGCTGAGACCTTTTGGAACCAGTTAAATTCTTATTACCTTTATTGCTGGGCTTGATTCTACAAAGTGCTGGGCATTCCCCACCCTGCTCAGGAACATTAGGTATAGGCTTGGCTTTTAAACGCCAGTGTTTCTTATGCAGATAGTGAAGACTTCTAACTGTGCAAGTGTTTTCCAGGAAAGGAACAAGTGAAAACAGGGCTCTGGTAATTGCTAGTAAATATAAATTGCTTAGTGGAGATTGGGCGGGCATGGGGAAATGACAATTCTCAAAGTAAGAAAAGTAGGAACCATTTGCATCTGTAAAAATATTTAACTGTAGCAGTGCTTTTTGGCTCAAGATCATGCAATTACAAGCACTATTTGGCAAGATTTCCTGTATGTTCTTGAGTGCTGCTAGGCTTTGTCTCACGGTACCCAGCAGCTCTCTGCCATCTTCTGCGTTTGAAGTCTTCCTTCATGCAATGCTTTCATGTTTGAACACTAATAGGTTGTATAGGTAAAGCCTTAATTGTCTTCATCACTGTGCGAGCAGGTGATGGCCTGCTGTGCTGAAGGCACCCAGATGCAGGTATTCCTGCATCAGGAAAGAGCGAAGCACATACATGTACATATATACATGTACTTCACTCAGACAGCTCAGGAAACAAATCAGAGTGGGAAATTAGTGCTGAATGAAGATTAAGTTAGGTACGTGGAAATGTAAGAAGGATTTTGCCTAGCTGAAGCTGTCCTGTGGTGTCTGTCACTTAGAAACCCAATTGCACGGTCAACTGCAATAGCATGAAAGCCCATCAGCCCAGTAATCTCCAGTTTGTAATTGATTCTGCTTCTACAAATGTTAGCTAAAGCAAAAATCTGCATTAAGGTAAGTGCTAAACATCCATCAGCCTGACTGATTAGTCGAAGTAGGAATAGCTGGAGAAATGCATGCTATTTGCCATCAGATTAAGTGAAGTTTTGCTTCCACAGTCAGAAAGCTAATAATTTGCTTGCAATGGGATCAATTCAGTTTTCAGCTCTGCTTGCCTTTGAAATCTGTTTTTGAATGCACATCTCTTCAGGTCACAAGGCAGATGGGCAAAATAAAAATATTTTCGGATTAAATAAATATCAAAAGAGATTGGCTAAAGAAGTGTTTGAGTTCCAAAGACTGAACAACTAAACTAGACAATCAGTGGGACAGACTCCTGATACAGACCTAATTGGATCTACCTGTAAGATTATCAAAATCTTCACTGATATAACTTTGTCTTATTTCTATTTTTCTTTCTGGCTTTGTTTTCTTAAAGCATGATCAGCACACTTGCTGATATCTGTTTCCATGAGCCTGTTAATATGACCATGCTGTTGTGAACTGGGCAACTCAATTCCACAGCTAAGAATGCATGCGGAGAATATGTTCTCTCAGTGTAATAAATGTGTTTACTTTGTGGGTAAATAATACTGAATATGAAAATCTCATTTTTGAAATATTTTCTAATGATTACAGGTGTCCATATTAAAATTATTCCTTGTCCAGCCAAAAATCCGGCATTTGCTGATGTTGAACAATTATGTGGCAGATCATATTACTTTCTTTTCTGGTTTATATAACTCAGCAAGACATCATGAATTACAAGTTTTATGATATCCTGCTCATACTTTCATTGAACATTCTAGTATTTATACTTAAAATTCACTTAAAAATATTCTCTAGCAATCATAGGACCCTTATGCTTAGAGAAAATAAATGCAAGAGGGTTATAAAGAGATTAAAACTTGGTATTCTTTGTATTCAAGCAACTACCTGTGAATATTTTTTTTTCTCTACTTGCTAAGCTCTGAGGTAAGCATTTTGCACATACTTTAATAAATCCAGTGAGTATAGAACAGATCTGCAGCTCAACAGCAACCCTTCCCTTGGCAAAGTGCTGTAGGATTTTTAATAACCATTGGTGGTCAGAACTCTGCTTTTTCCACTGACAGTGATCAACTGTAGCTGTGAGTGCTGGCCTAGCAGACTTGATGTCCACAGAGCATGCTTACCTGAATCAGTGTATAGAAGACAGAGCAGAACAAGCAGCTCTGCGGGCAGCAGGAATCTTCCCATATGGACCTGCTCATCCTGCAGGATGCTTAGAAGGTGGGTGGAGTGTGAGCTCTGCTGAAATGTTCCCTGCAGTCAGGGTGAGTTGTGAGGCTTCTCTCCTGTGTGGGTGCTGTGGTTTGTGTCCATGCTGCATCCTTCCTCTCTGCTAGGAGAGGTGCTGTACCTGAACTGGCTGTTCCCATGAACCTTATAAGGCTGCTCCTTCCAAAGGCCTTTTTCAAAGATAGCTGAAGCTGGTCCTCAGGTTCAAAAAGGGAGCAGGAGAAGCTGATACCAGCTGATACCATAGTCTGGGTTCCTAGTGCTTACTGTAACATCTTACACGACCAGCAGTGTTTTCAGTTCTCAAGCTTGCTGATGAAATTTCTCTGCAAGGCAAGCTGAGTGGTGAAATTCAGTGGCAGGATGTGCACTTGCCATGTTTCTGTCCACAGCAGGGAAACAAAGAGTTTTGGCCTCTGTGGGGTAACTTTCTTTGGTGAGACTTTCAGCTGACTTTTCTGGCCCAAAAAGAGTTGATGAGACTTTGTGTAAGTACCTAAACATTTAGATACATGTGAACTAAATAAAACCACCAAACCATGAGCAGTTTATCTGAGGTTACAATAGCTTAATTTCTTAAGCATCCTTGTTCAGAAATGAGCAACAATTCAGCCTTTAATACAATGTTGACCTGTGATTCATAGTTGGTAGTAGGAGAAAGCAGTGAACTAATTGCTTGGATCTGGTCAGCAGACAGTGAAGCAGCTCCCTTGTCCGTGATACCATGCCCCTTCCCTTGCTGATTATTCACCAGAAAACATCCTACGGTCTCATTCATAAAGTCCAGTAATGACACAAGAAATGTCAGGAGTATCTGCTGAAAGAGTGGGAGGCTGACAGAGCAGCACATTGTGAGTCTGCAAGAGCAGCTCTGCATTTCCTCTGGGGTTGTTTTCAGTTCTTTTGTCAGCTGATTACATGGTCTTTTATAATTTCTAATCTACAGAATAGAGCTATTTGCTTGTGGATTATGTGAAAGTCGCAGGCTTATGCAAAAGAAAAACAAAATAATCTGGAAGTGGATTCTGTTGGCAAATGTTATACTTCATTTAGGTGTTTTTTATCTAAAGGGGAGCTTAATCTAGGGGTGTGGAAGAGGGGGGGGAAAAAACCAACAAAACCAACACCACACCAGAACAAAGCCCAGCTTCTGTCAGTCTTTCAGATTTCAGCCTCATGGTGTTAATTCTTCAGTGCTCCCAAGCACGTGACTTAAATTTCTTGTCCCCACTCAGCAAAATATTTTTAACACTACTTAAAGTTAAATGTTGGCTTTATGTGTTTTGGTGAATAGGAGTGGATTCAAATGTGTGCTGAACTGCTTTGCTGATTCTTGGGCCTGTATGCATTAAACACTATAAACAAGTTTACTGTATTTACTGTCATCTCTATTGTTAATGAGAATAGCATGTACCTATCGTGATGCTTTTTTATTTTTATCGTGATGCTGTGGGAGTGAGAGCTGTCTCTGCAAAAAGTCTCTGTGCTATTGGGATATGAGCAAAGTGAGCTGTGAAATATTTTTGCTGACCTCTGGACTTCTCTGCTGGTAGACCGGAGTTTGCAGTCTCAAGGGGAGGGAGGGGCAGAAAGTGTCAGATATGCCTGTTATGTGATATATCTACAATCAAAAATATCTTTTTGATACTTTCTTGCTTTTTTTCCTCCCCACCATGAATACCATCCTAGCTAGATACATCCTAGCTATCAAGTCTCAGTCAAGGTGACACTCAGCAGTGTATATGTATCTAAATATATACAAAGAAGTGGTGAAATAAAAAGGTTTTGGTGAACAGTATAGTTTCTTGTGGGTCTCCAGGTCCAAAGAAGAACCTTGAGATGGGACATGAAACGAGGGAGGATTTTTCTTGGCCACTGTGAGAGTTGAACTAGTGTGAGGGATGTGAAATTCCAGCATTGATGGACTAGGGAAGGATTTGCTCAGCTGCATGTAAAATGTCCCTGAGCTTCTTGCAAGTCTTCCATGAGACCTGCAGATGTGACTAGGTGTGTGCAGATGGCTTGTGTGATATGCTATGATTTATCAATATGAACTTTGGAAGTTGGCTTTAACTCCTCTCCTTAGCACCTGCAGCAGGCCCCCTGATATCTGCTGTGCAAAGTGGACAGATGTGTATCAACGAGGCACGCTTTATTTTTCTTGGGTCAACATTTCACATGGAGTTTCTAGAAGGATAGTTTTGTTTGGTTTTCACTGAGCCTCTTATTAGCATACTTCTGTTGGGGGCTGAATAGTAGTGCCAGAATAAGATCTGTGGTGGAGGGCGGTGTGCTGATACTGCGGAGTTCAACCTCCCAAGAAACTGTTCTTCTACTTGAGCAAATGCACTGTTGGAACAGAAAACTACCAACCAAAAAAAGGAGACAGTGTGCCAGTGTGGAGATAAATGGTCTTGGGGATAGAATTTGGCTCTGTAATTAAAACGAACACCCCTTGGCCCCCAGTAATAAGTCTTCTGATCTCCTGATTTGCTATGAAATCTCTAAGAATGAGAGTGAAGGAATCTCATTGGCTTTGAAAACTATTAACAAAGTTTAATATCTTAGTGCTTGTTGGATAGATGTATTTGGTTGGAGGCATTAAAGGAGTTTGTCCATGAGAAAGCTTGATTTGAGAAAATGATTCTTGTTCCTGATTTTCTGGCTTACAACGGAGTTTCAGGATTTCTGCTTCCTATTACAAAAGTACTGTTTACTTATAGCTAATTTCCATGTTGTCTAATTTGTGTCATTACAAAATTAATTTGATAGTAAACTGAATAATTTTGTTAACGTGGAAATGAGGAGGAGGAGGTTGCTCAAGGCACCTAGATGCCCATCCTACTTGTGCCCCAGTCCAGCACTCCAATGAGTACATGACCCAATGTAAACAAGCATTTACCTTGCAGAAAAAATGTACAAAGTATCTTGCTCCATTACCGCACATAGGAATAAATTAAAATGAGCTGTTTGCTTGGGGAGGTACGTGACTCTTCACTGAGTCAGAACAGGGCATTTGGCTTCTAAAGACACCAAAAATATTGTATGCTCTGCTTGTACTCTATTTGTAAAATACTCCCTTCAAGGAGTTTAGAGTTGACTTATAGTAGTTTTTTTTTGTCTCAAAGATTACAAAGTGGTTTATATACTGTTTATGTAGGGATTACTTTATTTATCTCTCAGCTGTCTCTCAGGACTTGACAGCTGTGTCTCATGATAATGCATAATTGTTTTTGATTTTTTTAAAATCTGCATTATGAGGAGCCAGTCTACAAATCCAGGCTCACTCACCCTGTTTACATGAATACATGTATCTGGGTAGTAGTTTAGACTCAAGTCTGGCACAGGGAAGCCTATGCATGCTTTGTCCCAGTAGCAAATTGTTAAACTTTTTATTTATTTACTTATTCCATCAAATGGTGCTGGACAATATGTACCATCAACAGGCCAAATGTGGTCTAGTCTTTGGCAGATGCTTCAAGTCTGGCTCTTACTAGTTCTGCGTGCATTCTGCAACTCTGCCTGGCATTGAAGCGTGATTGGGAAGCACCATCCAGGAGACTCAGCAGCTTTTGTTGTTATTCTCCATGTGTTGTAGGCAGCTTTTGTGTTCATCTAGCTGAGATAGAAAATATGTATTTCATTCCCATTATAAAAACAGAGCTGAAGCAACAGAAAGCACAATTGCCACTAACCTTGGAAATTTGGAAACAAGTTAAAAAAAAAATTAAAAAAAAAAAAATAGGAGAGAACTCAGATCTTCTTGTGCCTGTGACCTTACAGGCTTCGCTTCTGGCCTTGATCCCAAATTCTGTTACTCACATCTTATTTCTTTTTTTTTTTTTTTTTAATATTTTTTGTTTATATTTTTATGGAGCTAAATTAAATCCTTAGGATGGCCCAATCATTTCTTTTTGCTGGAAGGTCCAGTGAGTTAAAGCTTTACCTCTCTGGTCCTCAAGATGCTTGTACTGTTACTTTTTCACATTAGGTTATTGTCATGAGGAAGGTCACAGGACAGGGCTTTGATGCTAAGACAACTCAATATAAAACCAAGTAGTTTCAGCTGCAAAATATTGGTACATTATATGCAGATATTTATATTTACACATAGCGCTTTATTTCATGTCCTTAGTCATAAGAGCAGGTGTTTCTCTTCCTGCTTGGAGCTGGTGGTTTTCCCAGGAACTGTCCCTGTGTAGCCCTTGTTTTCTGTTCCACCGGCCAGCACTGTCATCTTTCTGGTAATAACCACAAGAGCCTGTTTTGTTCCTGCAGAAGTCAGGGGAGGAAAGGCTTGTCCTGCCTGGCAGAAGTTGTGCTGCCCCTTGCTTTCATTTGGACTCTTCCTCTAAATCTACAGGACATCAGAACTTTCCCCCATGTGATGCAGGCTCTGTGGCCTGTTCTGAAATGAAACAATGGCTTCCCTATATTCTGGGATCTGTGCTAGAAAGTGTCTGTCTGCCTGGCTAATGGGGTTCAGGCTGTTTCTGCCATAAAGGGCTGGTTGTCTTTTGCGTGATGGCCTTTGATAGATGTTCTGAGAGGATACCCCTTAGAGTATAAGGGGAGAGGGTAACAATTGCAGCCATGAATGTTTTGTTTAAGATTAAAATCACATACAATTTGAAAAAATATGAAATAGAAATGATCTGTATCACAACAGGTACAGAATCTGTGTTCTAAATCACCCAGAGGTGAAGTGCAGGTGTGAATCTATACTGTTTGTCAAGTTAATTTAATCTAGACAAGGTAGCAAAAGAATTGGGGAAAAAAAAAAAAAGTAGTTTTTTTTAAATGGAGTCAGTGGTCCCAGGTGGGCTTGAAAATTATGAAGTCTTAAAACTTTGAAAATAAGCTGGGGCACTGCTCCTGCATTGATCTTTGCACTCGGGTTACGTAGAGAAAAGCTTGTTTGCAGACATCTTGTTGGCAAAGTTTTGGTACAATTCTGCCCAATTTTTAGAAATAATGTGAGACCTGTTTTTGAAAAATAAGACCTACTTTTGACAACGTAATTATGTATCACTGGAATTTAGGTTGTGCTGATGCAAAGCTTGGTTATGCACAAGTCCATCTAATCACTGTTCATGATCATGTATTACTGCTGTCTGACTTCTACCTCTTGAGCACAATTGTGTGTTCTTCAGAAATGCAGGGATCACTTGAAGGGGAAATGAAAAAGACAAAAGTATTTTTGGTTTTCTTTAATTACTTTTGAAAGTTTTGTCAGGATACTTAGAGTTTTGCAAAAGGGAGATCTTGAAGGGAATTTTGTGTGCAAATATTTAATTTTGAAGACAAAAATGAATATTTTGGATGTTTTTCATCTGAGAATAGTTTGGAACTGAAAACAGTGAAATTTGAGGAAAGCAAATGGGAGAATAAAATTGGAAAAGAAGTATCTCTTGCTGCTTAGGAGAAAGCTTTAATAATAAAAGCAAGTGTTTTTTGTCCATGCTCTATCTCAAGGGACATTCATGGCTGAGACTCCTGTCTGATACCAGTATAGCATCCATTGAGTGTTGATGTCTGATGCTAGAACACTAAATAACCCTCTCTTGCTCTAAGTTTTTGTGTTTTTAAGCACAATTGAGTTTTTTGCAGCTGTGCCTGACAATTTCTGTAAGACTGCAAAGTCATTGTTTCCTCTGTAGCTTGGATTCCTTCCTGTAAACAGAGATGTGCTGACTGCAGGGTGCTCACGCAGCCATGGCCGTGTAAGCTGTCAAACAATAGTTCACATCACGTACATTAAGTCAGAACATTCCTGCTTGGTCAACTTGGGTTTTGACAACCATTGTTCTTCTTGTGTGTGCAGTATAGTATCGCAGGCAAATAAGGAAAATTGCTTTTTATTAGTAACTGTATGAATTGGAATGAAATAGTGTCCTAACTATTTCAGTCAACCTGAAAAGAAAATCCCTCCTGTCAGGATATTGACAACACACTTAACTACTGAAACACAAAATGCAAGGATTGCGTCACAAGAATATTTTCATCAGCTAAATACACCTCGGGAAGCTGGAGATACATGGTTACTTTCGGAAGCTCATTAACTTTCTGGTAGTGTCCTTTAGGTTGTTACATCCTGGAAAAATATTTGTTTCCTATCATTCAACTCTGTTTTCAGATCACTTTCCAATGACAGTGCTTGTTTGCCGAGTCCCAGATTACTTACAAAGGTTTACGTTACTCCCACTGGATAGAGATAATTTATCTCTATACTCCTATTTATATTTAACACAAGGAGCACTAGCTGAAATTATTATGGGTTATGGGTCTGACCTGCAGGAGAAACACATGCTGGGTTTGTGGTGCATTGCCTGAGCAGATGTGGAAATGTGAATCACTTTGACAAAAATGCCTTCTGGAGAAAAGCAGTTTTGCTGCACCTTTCACGACTTTGCTGTTTTTGAACACAGTGAAGGAAGCTATTTTGGAAGACTAGGTTTGAGAGACAAAAATCAATGAAGATTCCTCCCTACCCCAGTTAAAAATAGTCACAAACATTTTCTGTGTATTTGGCACTACTTCCTTGCCTTTTTTAAAAATTATTATTATTTTAAATCAAATCTGTGCTAAGTGACAAAGCATTGCTGCAGAGCAGCTCTGGCTTTGTTTTGTTTGCTCATCACTGCTAGTCAGAAAGGAATAAGAAGAAACTATTGCTGTATTACAGAAGCGGTTGCTTCAGGAAAACAGACCTTAGCACTCAGGATAAACACCTGAACAGCTCTCTTGTCCTGGGCCAGTGTCGCCAGTGTCTAGTAGCTTCTGAGGTCTAGCAGACAAGAGGTAGAAGTATTACAGACCAGTTCCATCTAAAATGTAATCACCTGTGGCTGATGGATTAGGACAAGGCAGAGGTAAGTGTTTGGGAAGGTATGTTGCCAGAGTGTAAACAGAAAAATTTGCACCCCTTGCTCCCCACACTGGTTGCTAATGACTTTGCAGGATACAAAATCTGTTTTTCTATTTCAGTTTTGTTCTTACATACTGTTCAGGTGTTCCACCCCAAGTCTTCAGGTTCAGTGTTATTCTTGTTTTCATGAGACTGTGTACTGGTGGAGATGGCATACACCCATCGTCAGTTTAGCCACCCCCAAAATTAGGCAGCTGGGCTTAGGCAGATGAATGTATTTCCCCAGTAGCTAGTGACCAGAACTGTGCTCAAGAGGTTGCCTTGTCCTGCGTTTCAGGCACACAAAGTGAGGTGAGTCATACTCTGATCCTTCCTTTTTTCCAAAGAATATTCATCTCCTCCATTGCTGCCCTCATGGCTCTGCTTATCACTTTGAAGGTGGAAATGACCAAGGGAATGCTTATGTGGCCTGGGTTAAGCTCAGGCACAGACCAGGCTGAACCTGGGGTGGGGGTGGGGGGTAGGGTGGGGTGATTTATTTAGGGAATTAGTCACTTTACTCTTGTGAGAACAGTGAGAGACAAACTTTTGGCATTAGAAAAACAAAGTTCTGATTTGAGCTTTTTAATGAAGTGTTATTACCTGTCATTGTAAACCCTAAAGAGCATTCTCATAACATCTTCAGCTTCTCTAAGTTGTTTTTCTGATGCCATCTCTGTCTCCATCCTTCTGCCCTGCTGCTCTGGGAACGTTTTGACCCAGCTCACCAAAGGGCCAGAGCTCATCTAGCAGGAAACCAGCCCACCCCAAAAAGTGCTGGTAGGGCTGTGTGGCAGCTTTGGGAAAGCTGTGGGGCCTGGGTCATCAGTTGGATGACTTCAAGCACATCAAACAAGTTGAAAACAGATTGTTGAGATGTGCAAAGCTGGAGGCTTAGTTGCTGATTCAACTACTGTTTTAAGGGGCAAAAATTTGCTTGCTGCCTGCCTGGAGTCCTTCAGGTGGTGCTAGTAGGTGTCACCAGTAACCTAAACAGTGGTCATCAGCCACCTTTGTCTTCAGCATCAGGTGTCTGACATCAAGGTAAAGGCAGAACAAAATGCAATGCTGACTGCTTGGCATCCTCATTTTCTGACACAGGAAGGTGAAGAATTTACACAGATAATACTGATTCCCCTGCTAACTAACCAGTAGGCTGTGCTTATAGGTAAGTTTTTATTTTGGTACTGGATTCTCTCAGGGTGTTCATGCAGCCACTTCCGGTGAATGCTGAGGGGGCAAGAAGGATGAGGGATGGAGATAAATGACCAATGCACGCAAAGTATCTTATCGGCCTGGGGCATGCCAGCCTGCAGGCTTCCTTATATGCTGTTTGTTGAAGTCTGGTGGAGCCTTTTGTGGGCCAGTCTAGTCAAGAAATATCCCTTCCCAAGGGGGAGGGAGCAAAATGCATCTGGAAAGTTTGCAGGAACCGAGGCCTCGACTTTGGATCTGCCTATACCTGTCACACGGTAAACAAAGCTCCCTGGGAGGACTAGGGGTTAGCCGAACACCTTGGTCACACACTAAGCAAACTATCCCCCAGGTGTGCTTGCAGAACAGACTCTCCATCAGCGTCCTGTCATGCACAAAATGTTTATCCAATTTGTCAAGATAATCTTTCTTCAAATAAGCTCAGGTCCTAGGCCTCAGAACAGCCCAATTTCAAGCAGTATGAAGTAACTCTTTTTTTCCCTCCTTTTCTTGCCCTCCCCTCCACCCCCCTTTAATCACTGTGTCAACTTTTCCTTGGCTTTAAGCAAACTGAAAGTAATTATATCATTCTCAAGTGAGTTATCTTTTGACTGAGTTAGCTGATTTGTAATTTACTTCAAAATGCTCCCAAGTTGTGGTATCCCTTTCTAAACATACATTCTCAGATGTTTCACAAAATTGAGCTCATCAATGACCCAACAGTTTGTTTATACTGACACATATAACAGCTAACTAATGATAACTAATTTAGGACATTTCTAAAGAAATAAAAGTTAGTTTTGTGTGTGTGCGCTTTTTCTCCCCTCCTTAATGGTAGCTTTACCCATAGTTCTGGTTTTCCTTAGGGAGTTTAAAAGAGCCTTTACATTGTCATTTTCTGTTTGAAGCTGTCAATACATTTTAAGTCTATTCTGAAGTATGGATTAATAATAGATCAGGTGTTACTGCCTAAGACAATGCTCACTCCTTTTTGATAGACAACGGTTGCTTCGTTTTATTGCATAAAGGATATTACTTCTGTGATCACTCAGAACTGTCAGATTGAAAGCAAATTGTGTGTTTTTCCCCAACGTTCCCAAAGAATTGAATGTATATCCAAAAATAGAAAGATAAATCATCTATTTTTTCCCCTGATGTTTCATTCATTGATTTCCTCTTTTCTCCCTCCCTCCCTAGCTGATACTACAAAATCTGCCATTTGGTTTTCACTTAAATTAAGGTGGAACCAAGCTTCATGTAGTCCTGCTTCTCCACAGCTAAAATTCTGCATCCAAAAGGGCTGCTCTGTGTGCTGCTTCATTTTAAGCTTTGTGGGTGAAATCCTGCTCAATTTGAGGTGATGGATGTGTTTCTGAGGGGCTGTGAGAGCCAGAAGTAGTCAGTGGGTTAAACGGGAAACTTGCAGCAGGAGATGGGTAGGAGTCTGTGTGTGTTCTTCCATTGCATCCATCAGTGCAATGGCCAGGTCACAGCTATTTTTGAGCTTTGCATTAGAAAGCCTGTGTTTAAAACATGATTTTAAAGGGTATAAAGCAGCATCAATCATTATGTTAATGAGGCTCGTTGTTTTGGGAAGAATTGCTGTGTTTAAATATGCTGGTGATATCCTATTTATTGCTTGAGAGAAGGAAATGGTAAAATGTGCCTGTGCAGCAGATTGTGAATTGGAAGAGAAAAAAATTGATCCATTCTTAAAAACAGCCATGTTCACTTTTCTCTGTGTAGATTCCAGTTGGATTAATTGGCCAAACTTTAGTAAGTATTAGCCTCCATACATACCTCTGGTAGAGCGAAGCGGCTACAGTAGGTGAACAAATGTAACCCCCGTGTTTCCTGCTTTATGCAGTCAATTCTAGAAGATCAGAAAAATTAGTCTTTGGATTACAGTGTGGCAAAAAAATTAAAGGATTAAAAAGTGTCTAGAGCTGCTATAAAGATAATTATTGGTATTTACATAAGTAAGGGATGTGATAGCCAATAAATAGAACTTAATTAATAAAGATTGCCATTATGCAGCTGAAGACCTTGAAGCGCTTAAAAATTAATTAAGCCTCCCAAACCTTCTGCGTTATTGATAAGTGTTATGATTATATACCTATTCTACAATAGGTAAATGGAGATACTGTGCACTTAAGTGAATCTTTTTGCTCAAGGTCACATAATGACTTGGCAATAGAACTCAGGAATCTTTATCGCCACCTGAGACTGGTCCTTACAATACATGTTTTTTGGAATTGAGGCGAGGAAAAAAAAAAAGGAATATATTCATGCTGGTGTCAATACAGCTCTTCTGTCTAAGAAACTATTGTCTTTGGTTCGTGTCGAGTACATGTTATATGTGCTGTTCAGGGTTTCTTAATGGTAAATTAATCTTTTCTATTGCATTGCCAGTCAAATAATTACTGTCTGTGCAGCCTCACAACTGCTAAGTTTGTTCTTTACAATTTTATTTCTGTTCATGCTCTCTCATGCTGTTGTTTATATAACTTGGTTTGCACATTAAGCAGCACTTGTCAGGCTCATTTGCAAGGAAATAACTGAAGAATTGCGCTGCATAATATTGTGAGTGAGAAGTCTGTCTTCATCTGGTTGATTTTAATAGTAGCAGGAATCACTTTGCTGGTTGCTGCATGTAAACGGGTGTGAGCAGACACACACTCAGTAGTGAAAGGGAAATTAAAAATCAGCGTGTCAAAGCTAAATCTACGTTTTGTAGAGGTAAGTTGCATGTTGCCTGATTCATCAAGGGCAGCAAGAAACTATTGCTTTTGGGTAGAGCAAAGGCAGTGCCCTCCTTCACAGGTACTGCTAAAACTATAGAAAAGCCTTTCCTTTCCTACAGGCAGTGTGGGAATATTCTTGTTAATCTGACAGGCTCCTTTTGCTAGCCCTGTGCAAAGAGCTGTCCTGGTGCCCTGTAAAAATAATGATCGAGTATCCCCAGAAATCATTAGTCAAGAAGTATTTCTGGCAGAAGAGAAGTGTTCTCTGAGCCTATACTCTGTCAGAAAAATAGTGAAATGCTTACAACCAACCCCAAATGATGGATGATTTACTTTTCATGAGTCAGATATTTCAGAATAATGAAGCTGGATTAAAAGTACTATTTTGCCTATACTAGTGAGAGTTGAGCATTTAGTCTTTTTAGATAAAATAGATTCTTAAATAACTAAAACATTCTAGGAGCTGATGTGTTTATGAGAAGTTTGCTGTTTTCGATAAACCTTACGACTAAATGATGAATTTTGGCTCCAGTAATGTTGCTTGGTGACTGGTGAGTGGTGGGGGGAGCTTTTGGACTGATCAGGTCTTTTAATTTTCTTTCTCTTTTTAAAGCAAAACTGTTTGTTTCCGAACATTTTTTTTGTCATATGAGGGAGGAGAAAAAACAAACAACTATTTTTTAAAATATATTTTCATGTTATGGTTATTGGAAAGGTATACTCTTAATTTCCTTAAGTTTTGGAATCTCAAGGACACTTACACTTGATATTTCATATGTTTTTGTTGCCATCCTGGATGTGATGTGTTGCTATCGACCTGTAACAACTAAGGCTTTGTGTGTGGTAGGGCCACTCCCCTTTTATAGTTGCGGCTAAAACCAAGCTCAAATCTGCTGTATGCAAACAAAACAGACACTTGCCAACAATGAATGCTAAAGCAGTCTCTGGAACTGTTGGTTCCATGAGGAAAACAATAGTTACTGCAGTCTTACTGCAGTGGCATATGGTGAAGTTCCTAGTACTCTTTGGACAGTTCTGTATAAATGGAACATTGAGCTTTGATGCTGACCCATGCATATGTGTAAAAATTAAGCCAAGGAACCCATCACTTTATGAAGTATTATGGCAGAAGCATCTCCTAATTTAATATTGAGACTTGTATGATTGTTTTTAGGAAAGGTGGACTCTTTTGTCACTTAAGTTTGAACTCTGTCAAAATTGGAGGTCAGTCCTAATTGTGTTGCTGCTGGAATATAAGAAAACATGCATGCATTCCAGTCTTCTTTTCCTCTTCCCTCGATTATTATTTTAATATGGTTTTCTTAGTAGTATTGTGTGATATTTGGGAGGAAAAAATTGGTTTTTCAGAATTTATTACTCTGAGTGTATCACAAGGAATGCAATCGGACAGTGGTGGTTCTTGGGAAAATCTCAACCTCGCTTTGCAGACTCAAGAAGTTCAAATAATTCTGACAGCATGCAAATGTCAGTGCTTAACCAGGGTTTGTCTCTGAACCTTTATGTTCATTCCTGCTTCTTGATTGAGTATTCATGTCGTTGTATGGAAGAAGAAAAGGTTGCCAGATAATTCCTAACCACTCTGGCAAGCTACACTTTGGGGCGTGGAGGGAATCATCTCTCTTATTTTGTCAGTGCTACTCCTTTGAACTCCTGGCTAAAAAGCTATAATAAAGATCTGTCTAAAAAGGAAGGTCATCAGGCAAGTGCTGAGACTTCAGGAAGTCTTAAGCAAACCTAGAGTCTTTTTTGCCATTCAATTGCTCCATCTTGAGATAGGCCCTTCCTCACCAGTGTGTGTTATAATGAAAATGCCAGTGCTGCTCTAACTCCTGCTGCTCTAACATGCTTCTCCAGGGTCCTTGGGCTGAATGCTGATTATTCCCTCAGTGGTGGTGCCTGTGCATGTGGTACTTTGTGTAGAGCCTTGGAGGAGCAATAGATAGTCACAAAGTCTGAAACAAAATGAGGCTGAGTCTATTCATGGGGCAATCAGATACTGGATGGTAAATAGTATGTTGGGGAAGGTCAAAATATAAAGAGGGGAGGGAGAGCAGCCAAGTTTAGCAACATACCTCAAAAACGGATGTTTGAAAGCTTTTGGAATGAACATTTTTCACTTTTTTTTTTTTTCTTTAAGTAGCATATTCTGATGCTTCCAATTTATTTACCTGGCTCTTACTGTTGGAAGCTTGTTGCGAGGACCGTGGGGTACAATGGTAGTACTTCGTTACTGTGCTATGCAATACCGGATAAATAACAGTTGGTGTAGAATGAGGAAGAACATGAATGGGAATTCAAGTAAAAGTGTTCTTAGAAGTTCTTTTCTCACGAATTGCCCCAAGGACTTTATCTGCTTGAAAGACATATCCCAAGGGCAAACTTATTCTCTAAGAAGACAACAGACATCTGATCTTGGCAGACTAGTGTGAAAGCTTGTTAATGCCTACATTAACTCTTTAGCTGCTAAACTTATTTTTTTTTCTTCTTCTTGAATGCTGTCAATATAACATTTGGAAGAAGTTGACCTAGAAATTGAAGCTGCTCAGGGAGTTTGGTTGTGAGGCTCAGTGGTAGTCTAGCTGAAATCTTAGAAATGGTTCCTTACAGAGAATGCTGTAGCTGTTGTCTTCTCTGGTCAGTGTAAGCACATTTTAAAAAAAAAAAAAAAAAAAAAAAAAAAAAAAAAGCTGCTTGCAACTTTTCTTCCATGCACTGTTTCTGTAAGTTGCCCATTGGCCTAAACATTTTCCAGGAACTCTTTTTTTTTTTTTAACATGAATTGTCACATAGAGTATGTGCATGGGAGTCAGCAGGAATGTAGCCTCTATGTTAAAATATTCAGATGTGATTTTTTTTCTTCATTTAAGACTTTAGGAGCTACCCAGCTTTTTGAGATGTACAAAGCTTAATGTCCATCATCATGTGATCAGATTCTCTGAGGTGTTTTGTTTTGTTTTTTTGTTTTTTTTTTTTTTTTTTTTTTTTTTGAGAGGGTCTATTATGTAAATCAAATGCCCACAGTTATCATGGATGTCAATAGGAGTCCATAATCATTATAGGGGGTTATTACCTCTTGAGGAGTGATCCTCAAATGACCTAAGGAAAGTAGTTTGGAATAACTGTTCCCATTTCACTGATAGCTAAGTTTTAGTCCTGCAAAAGAAGAACCAGATGTCTAGCTTGGCATCAGTAGGTACAGTTCTGCCCATAGAGGAAGCCGTAATGTGGCCTTAACAAGAAAAGAAACCATGCAGTTTTGAGCAGATTAGATAATTGAGATTAGCACTCTGTGATCTTGCTGTGTTTTCATTTATTTCAAAACAGTTTAACACAGAGCATGTTGAGCAATCAGTTGAAAATCACGTGCAAACACTGCCTAAGTACCGATAAGAATCATGGAGGTAAACAATGAATTCCTACTAATGGCTAAGTCACCAAGGTAAGATCGAGTCTAAACACACACCCTTAGTTAAATATAATTTCATTAACTCAGGTTACGTGGCTTCAGTAAAGGTTTTTTTCTCCTCCTTGCTCTCCACTTTCTGATGCTTGTCAAATGAATTGCATACAATCAATCCATCATTTTCAGCTTTCTTTGTCTGTACCAGAGATGTTTTGAGCCAAGCAATAACCCAGCACGGTTCTGTAAATCTCACAGCAGACCAGCACTAGATGAATGTGGTAATGCTGGTTCGGGAAGGGTGATTTTGTTTTTCATATGATGTTTCTAGAACTGAATCCTACTAAAAAAATAAAAAGCTTATCTTAATAAAAAGTATGGTCTATTACAAATAAATACCACAGTATTACCCTTTTAGACATATACAGATCTCACTGGCATATTTTTACTGCAGGGGTTAAAGGGTTTCAAATTCCCTGTTAGAATTATATGTTGTGTAGTATGCACTTGATTGTCATCCACTCATCCCTTTTCATCCTCTCTCCTATGCCTGAATTTAACACTGATTTTTTTTTTTTTTTTTTAATGGCCAGGTATCTCAAGTATAAACACATTATCATTGGTTTAACATTTTGTGGAAGATTCTTCTAAATCTATTATCTAACTGATATTTACATCTCAGAATTTGACTCTGCAAGACTTTTTGTGATGTTTCTTGTCCTTTGTTTTGTATTTCTCCTGTTTTGTCACTTCTTTAGTTTAGTTGTCCTTCTCGATTTGCTGGCCAACCACCCCTTCTAAAAATCCCGATTCCCTTTTGCTAAATATTCTGCAGTAAACTTTCTAATCAGTGATGTAGCAGATGCAAGCAATCAGCAAACAATGCAAGGACTCAGTTTTCTATAGTGAATTCTAGCTCCCATTAAAAAATATTTTTGTTTTACTACTTGTTTCATGGTTCCTGTTAAGTTCTGCAGAATCACTTTTTAAGACACAATGAAAAACTTTTCACCCTCCAACTGATCCCAAGGAGACAGTTAACATGTAATAGATAAAAATAAATAATAGCAATAATTGAAGCATCAGTGGCAGTGGATTTAGAATATACTGTGTTATTTATCAGCATGCATAGAAAAATAGATCTCCTTGCTGTCATAGTCAGTAGCCTGACAAGAGTCAGCAATATACTCTTCAAGATGGAATACAGTAAAACCCATAGTGGGAATGTTTGGGCTCTTCCAAGAATTAATACATGAATAAATCATGTTTATATGTTCATAAGTAACATGTCTGATGTAGATGTGACCTGATTTTATTTTTGCTTTCAAATCCATATTGTTCTTAGATATCTTAGCCATAAGGAAAAATCCAAGCTGGAATAGCAGAGAGATGTGGAATAGATTTCTTAGATTGTTTGCTTTTTCTCTAATCTGAAGAGCAATCATCTCAAGATGGCAAAGTAAGAAAAGTAATTGTGAACACTGTAGCACATAAATAGTGCATAGGAAGGAGCTGAAGGCATCCTTTATTACTGTTAGTCTGATTTGCCTCTTTAATCTCTAGTGCCCTTCTCTTGCTTGGGAAGGCAATAGTTTAGCCTTGTTCCCAGATATATGCAATTATAAATGCACATATTTGCTGTATGCTTTTTGTATTCAGAATTCTGGCATTAGATATTGAGATCTTCTAGGTAGATCTACCTATATATCTAGGTAGATCTTCTATTACTGTCCAAGGAATGATCTAAATTTCCAATAATTACTATATTTCTGCTAAGTGTTTTTGGCTAACAGCTTCGGTATTCTCTGCATTTTTGTTTGCAGTCCTTAGTCAGAGAATCCTATAGTTGATATTTGGAATTGGGGTGTTTGAGGGTGTTTTTCCCTCTGTCCCAGCTGGAATATGAGTGTCCTTGCTGCCACCCAACTGTGACAGTTATGGGTGTCTTTTTAAAGACTGCTGGGGATGGATCTCCTTTGGGATATAGCACAGCATCTCTAGCAAGTGTGGTCTCAGGTGCATGTTGACCTGCTTTGCTGAGTAATGGTGGTTAAAGAGATACATGGCAAGTTAGTGGAGGCCTGTCTCACTGTGGCAGAAAGGATGCAACAAAGTTCCTTGTCCTTTGCCCTGAGCTGTGTCCATCCACCTGCAAGAACAGCAGAGCAATACAATGAACAGTTCACCTGCTTTAATGCATCTCAGAGTACTTAGTTGTCACTTTGCCGAGTTAGCCTCTATCAGGACTGCAGACAAAGTCTCTTATTCCAGGTCTTGTTGCCTTTTTGTGCAAAGCCTGTCCCCAGTTTTTGGAAAGCAAAGAGTAGCATTGAGTATGTGAGTGGATCATGGGAAGCTTCCTTTTTTAAAAAAAAAAAAAAAAAAAAAAAAAACCATTTAATCTCATCACTTTCTGTTGAAATTATACTGTTCTGTTTGTGCTTAAATAGCAGGAAATTATCTCTTTGTAAACTATGTCTGGGAGTCAAAATCTGTTCATGTGGCTGCTGGCTCCACAGCCCCTGCATTAGTTGGTTCTAGAGGAGGCAGCATGGAAAGGGGAGATTGACTGACAAATATGTCTAGGGAGGGAAGGAGCTGTGTGCTGCCAAGTGTCAGCTTTCTGTGTGCAGGAAAATCAGTCAGCAATGAGTACTAAGACTCGAGGGCTGTATGATGTTATAGCCCAAACTACATTTATTAAAGCTGTGGAACAGGTTTGTTGTACCAACAAGGTTGTATTCCAAGCCAGGCAGCTGGTAGCTATGGCTAACCTGGTGTGTACGTGATGTTCTGACCAGATCAGAGTTGGGGTTGGTTTTGGATTTGGGTCTGAACTAGGAGGCAGCAATATGGTATCTCATGAAGTTCAGCCTCCTCCTTTTCTTCAGTTTAAAAAGCATGGCCGCCCTTACATGACATCTTACATGATGTATTACAAGGAAGAATCTAAATGGCATTTTTAGTATCTTTGGCTAGAACTGGGAAAAGACCCTTTTGCAACTAAATCTGGCCCACTAGCACAACAGAAAGATCTGAGGTTATATTTCAATGGGAAATCCTATCTCTTCTGGTAGATTGCCTAATCCTCTTTATAAATTCCACCTACCCAACAGCACACAGTTGTACACTACCCAGGCCTTGACACCTGAGAACAGTGAGCAAAGAACTTATTAAATAATGAGAAACTTTGGAGCCAGTTTTGGTTCCCTCCAGAATAAGGTTCTAGAATATCTGATAGTTATAAAGAAAATCGTGGTATTTTAGGGCAGCTCAAAGTCTGTTAACTGAAAAAATCATAGCCCAAGTGGTTAATCAGATTTGAAACAATTGGCTAAGTAAGATTGTTGTATCCATGAGCAACTCTGAAGGTATACCTGAACCCTGTGAAGCTAAGGCTGTGGGAGCAGGAAGGGAAAGTTAAACACCAAAGAGCAGCCAGGTGCTGTTGTTAGCAAATGTTTTGCCAATAACTAGATCACCCTGTGGTGGGAAGAGTGGAGCCAGATGGTGTGGGAGAGTTCATGTAGTTTAAAAATAAATAAATAAATAAAAAATAATAAAAAAAAAAAAAAAAGAGGCAATGAAGTTTTACAATAAATTTCACTTTCCGTGTCTCTCAACTACACGATTTCCCCCCACCCCACCCCCCTCATTCTATGTTATCTTTTGGCAATGTTGACGGCTTTCTCTTGTTCTTTTGGAAGTATTTTCAACACTGCACAGCTGTTTATTTAATATGTCTCTAGTGCCTCAGCAGATAATAGCAAGTCAGAATGAATATTTACCTTATTTCTGAAGTACTATCCATTCAGCACTTCTAGCACTCCATTTGACTGTTTCAAGTGACCAGTGTATCACTTTAATTTTTCTTTGCTTTGGGCATTCAGTCACTCTAGAACAAGAATATTGCTCATGTTCTTTCTCCCATTACCTTTTTGTTTTCCTCAATTTGTAAATATCTTCATTACCTCTTTTCCCTGGCAGACCTCCAAATTTTTATTTGACAGGTTTGAGTGACCTCATAGAAAATCGCAGTTCCCCTTGCCCTCCTGAGAAGGTTGCAGAGTGCTCGGGAAAGTACCACAGAGCGTTGTTATGGTGTTCCCAGTCCTGCTACCAGCAATACCAATTAGCTGAAAAGTAGACAGGAAAGTCTATTAACATAAAGAGAAAGAAGCCCCAAATACTGCTCCCCTGCTGTGAGAAAGCTAAGCTGTGTTTTTTCCATTGCTCATCATGGTGTTGGTTTGGGGGTGTATTCCCAAAACTCCTGTGCACTGCTTTTGCTAAAATCATAAATCTCTAATAAACTTCTCGTGAACACCAAGTGCTTCTGAAAACCCTATCCACATCAGATGCCCATGGAGGAGGGGTTCTCTGCTTGTTTTGTACTTGTGCAAACTACTAAATAGCAGTGGAGAGGTGAAGAAATATTTTTCTTATTTTTCAGAAATAAAAATATTATTTGCAGCTGAAGCTAGGGCGTTTGTTTAACATCAGCCTTTTTTACTGCTGTATGCTGTAACTTTAACTTTATACTTCATAACAAATATGTAATTGTAGGAATCTATTCTGGTCCTAACAAGATAGTTTTATATTGTATCTAAGCATCCCTTCATTTGAACCAGATTAAGAATTCACTGTATCTTGGAGAATAGGCAGTAAGGGAAATATTCTTCAGATGGCAAGGGTTATTTTTGTACTTAGCTTTGATAGCACACATTACATCAGCCAGAGCTCTTCTGTAAAGGTCTGCCAACTCCTAAATTTTCAATAATCCTGCTTCCTTCTCTTAAAATTGAAAAGGTAGTGACTCCCCTGGGAATGCGTGTCATTTCAGCATTCCCGTTGACTGTGTATTCTGAAATGCTGCAGTCTGTTTGCTTAGTAATCCCCTTGTCTGTGTAAGTTGTTAGGGGTAACCAAAGGCAGCTGATTACTTAATTGTATAAGGCAGGAAATCAGGTTCTTTCATTAGTTCCCATAATGTTCTTGAGAGCAACCAGTATTCTGCCTGACTGAGTTTTCGATCCTTTAATTCAAAAGATATACTTTCCCTTGGCATACTCAGTGACCCTTTATCCTGATACACTATTTACTGAACAAGTAGAACATTTTAGGTTTAAAAAAAGAACTGAGACTTTCTAAATAAAATAACATATTTTATGAAATACCACATCTTGCAACCAGAAGAGAAATACCTGCATGTAAGGTCTTCACGTTACTCTTTGCACTTCTGTAAGATAATTGATTTTTTTTTTTTTTTGCGTGCTTGTGTGTTGCTTGAACTGATGGGCACAAATAGGGGAAAAAAAAAAAGATTCCTATCAACTTGTCACAGCTTTAGAGACCTGCTTTTGTTTAGTGTCTTCAGTTTAGGAAGCCCTTTTCCATACTGATGATTGGTTTTCTTTTGCTGAATTTAATACAGAGCTTTGGGCCAAATTTCACTTCTTTTTGCCCACTGGCAAATAGTTGTCAAGGATGGAGGCAAAGTTCCTGGACTGACATGTGATTAGGGGTATGTGCAAAATGCTGGTCAGTGTTGGTGTGGGGGCTGTGGTTCAGGTACATTTCCCCCACTCCCAAATGCAGTGAGTTGGAGCATGGAGTTAGCATAGGATCTCTGAGCTGATGCTGCATGTCAGTGTGACCCTTGTGACTATGAGTAGCAGGGGAAGAAAGGTACAACTGCAGCCTGGTCTCTAGCATTATCTGTTGGTTATCTTATTAAGAAAGAAAATATTTTTAGCTGCCTTCCACCCTCCATCATCTCTATGTAAGTTAACTTGGTAAAATCATGGCACTTGCTTTTTAGAAAATGCTCATAAATGTCCCTATTGCTTCTCCTCTTCTATACCCCAGAAGATCAATATTTGTTGTGTTGGCCCTGTTTCATGCCATGGGAGTTGAATGGAACTTTGTAGAATTTGGGGTGCTTGTGCATCTGTCTTGAGTCCCAGCTGAAACTTCTCTTTTTAAGCATTTTGCTGTGTAAGGTAGAAAAGTTTTCTGTGTACTACTTGCTTATATATGCAATAGCATTTTTTTTTTTTTTTTTTTTTTTAATGAAAGGATGATAACAATGAATGAGTATACATGTCTTTGAGCAAACTTCTCCAAGAAATGAGGAGACAGCTCCTCTTCAAGAGTGAAGTAACTTTGTAAGACAACCATCAAGAAATAGCAGGGACGAAAACCTAGAGTGGTTAGAATGATTTGGTGTCCAAGCCTGGCTTTCCAAATTCCTGTAAATGCCAGCTGAGGTTAAAATGACCTTTTGGGAATGAGTGAGCTGCTCTTCAAGCTCATTTTTGTTGTTCTTGGCAACTACAACACGCTGTTATGGAAGGTGGCAGAGCCTGGGGAAATGTCATCATCCATTCAGGATGATGGGGCCTGGCCCTGGGGATGGAGCAGCAGCTCCACTCTTAACCTCAAGATCTGTCAAGATCATGCAATGATGATTTTGTAGACTTTAAAAGTTAGTAACTGTCGAATAGAAGCTTTTTTTTTTTTTTCTTTGAATGGGAAGAATGGCACAATCCTCTTTGCATAATTAGCTTTCCCAAAATTTTCTATGATCTTTCCTATTCCTCTTTGCAACTTATTTTTTCAGTAAAATTGCATGTCCTATGTCTGTTGTCAGAGGGGAAGAAAAGTAGCAGTTGCCCTCTGCAACCATTTCATGGATGTGACTGTTTGCTGTCTCCAGAGGAAAGCAGCAGGTAGCAGTAAGGAGATAGTTTTGTTGCATCTTTCTTGTCTGCAATCTTTGCATCGGTCTGCTCTTAGAATCACTCTTGCCTTTCCTGCTTGAAGGGCATGAAGGAATGAATGATTGGTTCAAGTAGAAAAGCAAGGGGGCTATTTTCTCAGCTATTGACACAACTGTGGATAATTTCAAGACTAGGTTCATTCTCAGAAGTTCAAGGAACTTCAGACCTCTTCTGCCCCAGTTTCTCTCCATCTCTTATCTGTTCCCTGGAGGCAAAGCTGGGGTCTGTCCAAACTAGACTTGAGTACCCTGCATGCCTGCAGTGATGCTTGACGTGACCTAAGACATCTTAGGCACAGCTTCAGGATGGAATGATATTTTCTTCTACTTGCCACAGGTCACTTGAGTTACCTGTTTGTATCACTGAAGAGAAGCATAGCATTCAGAATCTTGTAGACACCAAAAGCATAAACTCTCAACATCTTAATTTTTTCATTGTTCCGAGTAGGAGAAAATATCTTAGAAGGGATATTTTTGAATGTTTTAGACAGTTGGATTGCAATGTTAAAACCATGTTAGTGGGAGAGTTTTACTGGGTTATTTGAGATAAAGTTGAGTATAGCTTGTGAAGAGGAGTCTTAATCACTGAGCAAAGGTGTTCACTTTGCTTTAGACTGATCTGGAAACAATCGTGTCTGTATGCTGCTGTGTGTCTTGGTGGATGTGGAAAAGGTGAAATGAACTGTGAAAATGTTTGCGAAACATGCATGATTTCAGTGGACTGTGGTGGTACTGCCCTTCTATTGAGTTTAGTTACTTTCCCTGGATTTGTAAGAGGACACCTTTGCTGGTCACTGGCCCATATTGACATAACACAGAAGACAGATCTATAACTAGCTGTTTACTTTGGATCTGATTTAATGCTCACGGCAGTTACTGAAAAATCATCAGGTGATTTAAATGCCCTTTATATAAATAGATGAGCTATTTTTTTCTTAAGGAAAATGTAAGGCTGCCTAAATGAGTAGAGACCGCAAAAGAGTGTGAACACATTTTGAGTCTAATTTCAAACAAATATGTGACTCAACTTAAATTAATTGGAGGTTTCTACTTCTAACTATAACATTTCTTATCTTGTAAAGCATTAAGGCAGCATAACATACACAAGACAAATATTAAACAAAGGTATTATGGATGGGAAATTCCTAATCTAGCTCACTATGTTGGTACAGTGGAAGTTTCTTAATCCAATATCTGATGAAGGAACAAGGAGAGAATTAATTTACTGCACACTAATTACTGAGGAGTATGCACTGTATATACAGTGAAAGGCGCTGAAATGAATACTTGATAAACAATATCTGGCAAATTAAAAATCTGAAATGTTAAATGAAATGCAAATTAAAAATCTGGACCGTTAAATTAATTGAATGCCAAAAAAAAAAAAAAACACCACTCTGACATTAACTATCATCAAGGGTTGAAGTTATATCAGCAAAAGCAAAGCTATTCAGAGTTATATCCTGCTTCTCTCTGTAATTTACTTGTTATGAATGGGTGGCAACTAGAGGAGCCCCAAAGATACGAATGGATTTACATAAACCAGGAGCCATCCTCTCTGTGCTAAATACGGCCCTAAGAAATAAAAGGGATGGTTAGTACCTAAAAGAAGGTCCGCTCAAATGAGTGGGTCCCTTGAGTATAGGCAAAGTGCAAGACCTGTGTTGTGGAGTCTGTACCATCTTCAAATGAGCTAATTTTTTTTGCAAGTTTTAATCTAGAAGGAGACTTGATTTTTCTCTTTTGTTGTGTTTTCTTATATCTATTTTCCTTGATATTTTTTAGTTGGAATGGCGACAGGAAATCACTATACTGTGGGGATGTCAGATGTTTCTAAAAATGAATTTATAGAGTTTGTTAAGGTTTAATATATGCTCTCACAAGCATATTATATGACACTTTTCCAAAAATATCCCCTTTAAGGATTTAATGTTACAAATATGTATGTAACTTCCTACTGCAATAGAAACACACAAATATCTTTTAAAAATCATGCTGCTTATATCATTTCAGTCAATGAGAGACCGACAAGATGAGGGAAAAATCTAGTATTTATGTTAAAATTCTAGAATGTGCCACGGGAGTAAGCTGTGCATTATCAAAGGGCTTTTATTTAACCATTAGGTGTTTTTTTCACTCATCTTCCTCAATTTTCATGTTAGTTTGATTATTTGTGCAGGGTATAACACTGTATAAAGCACTGAAAGTGAGACTTGTTTTATATGAGAGCTGTTTCTGCACAGCCTCCAGGCTGGGCGAGGGAACCTTGCAGAAGGCACATCGGAGCCCAGCCTTAAAATTAAACCCTTCCAAACATGCACATACACACATACATAAACACAATTTAGCCCTTAGTGTAAGGTGAATAAGAACACTCCCAATTTTAAGCATGCATATATGGCAATAAAAGCCATGTGTTGAGCTGGAGATTGCTCTGATAATTCATGTTCTCTTCTGGGGGTAAGAGTCAGATTTAACAGCTCAGAGTCAAATTGATTAGGCCACAGTTAGCGTGAGGCTCTTGTAGGTGCTTGCAGGTATCATCTGGTTGCAAAGAGATGTTACATTGCTTGGTGTTAAGACTACAGCAGACTTGAGTGTATATCCGGAGAAGTGCGCAGCATGTGTTCTGCATCTTTACACCAGTTTCTTCAAGTGCTGGGTGTTTTTCCAACTGAAGAGCCTGCTAGTGATGAGGGGGATTGATTTCACTGTTTGAAGATGAAGCCCTCAGAATGGTGTTTTTCATTGATTAAATGAGGGCACTTTTCAGAGGGAAGTGATTGCAGTAAATTCCAGGTTAAACTGATATTAGGATTTGAATTACAGGCAAGTTTTGTAATGACTAAGCTTTAGGTATAAGCTGCAGGTCCTATTTTAACATGATATCGATCTGGGGGAAGTTCTGCTACTGAGGAAGGAAGATCTATATATTACCCCTGTAAAATAATGTCATGACCTAGTTGCAGTGTACAGTTATTTAAAGACTGGGAAGTATGCAATGCAATTAGTTTAACATTTAACTAATCTGAACTATAGCCTAGTGCTATATTTCTATTAATCTTGGTTTGTTCCAATGTGTTTTAATAGGTTTAGACATACGGTAGCAGATCTATCGCAATTAAAATGAAAAGTTCTTATGTACTAGTAGCGTTTCCCTGGAGGTCTAGTCAATCTCCCAGAGCAATGAAGATATAATTATACTGATGTAAATCACAGCACCATAACTAGGAGGGATTGGCCTTTCCCCTCCTTTAATTCATTGAAAGATTTTATCTTTGACAGGTACTGTCAAACAGGGTGATGGGCTGGGAGGCAGGATGTTTTTTCTGGTAACTAATTTGCTTGGGGAGAAAATGATTTTTTTTTTTTTTTTCCTGATGGTTTCAATACTGAGATGATTCTCAAGTCCTGCTTCTCCCATTCCAGGATAGCAACAATTCCTGTAGACTTCCTAATGAAGCGTGGTTGAGATCAGACTTTTCTGTTCTGTGCTGTGCTCAACCAGGGAATGGGAAGATGTGTCTGAAGGCAGCTCGAGGTTACCTCTTGGGTTTTAGCGTAGTTAGCTCTGCAAAGAGTCTACACAACTCCTGCTGTAAATAAGTAAATAAAAAACAAAAAAATAAATGTATATATACGTGCCCCGGGACTGATTTATGTCTTCCTCAGCTGTGATAGTCCCAGGCACCCATTCTTTTCCATGAGAATGGCAGAGTGCAACATGCTCAAACAACAACCTTTTCTCCCTTGGTAGGCTTCCAGACGTACTTCCTACCTGTCAGAAGCAGCAAAAGGCTACTTTGCCAGCTTAGTGCTGCCTGAAAAAATCCATCAACTTAAGATGTTTTCTGCTGGTTTGCTTCTACTTTGCTGCTACCTGACTTATATAAATGAGCCACAATAGAGGGAGACTCCTACCTGTTGGTTTGTTTTTCTTGGCCACCACATGTGACTTGTTCCACTGAGCTGTCAGTGTCTTAGAAAAGGACTGAAGTCTAAAAAACAGTCATCTTAAAGTGAAATAACAAATTAATTGCTGCCAGCTCGTATGTTCTGTGTTGTTTATTCATATTCATTATAGAATATCGCTTTTCAATATATATTCGTATACGTAGTTGTATATACATACTTATTGAAAAACAAAACCAACATCAGAAAGTGGTGATGGAACACGTTCCTTCAATAATAGACAATAATTGAACTTAGCAAGTCTCCTTCTGTTACACTCCTGGACTGGAACAGCACTTATTTTCCCTCTGGTCTCTTATTCAGTAAACACCTCAAGTCACTTTGTTTCCTTCTGTAACATCTTCTCCTCGAATGTACGCATGTGTTTTGTGCCCTGTTAAAGTCCACAAACAAAATATTAAATTAAGCCTAACCAGAAGATCCACTCCTTGTTTTATTGCGTAGTTGGGACATGATGGCTGAAAGGGGAGGAGATGGTTCCTGCAGGGACATCTGAGCAGCTGCATGTTTCAAGCACTTCCAGCAGTCTGGTTGCAAGGCAAGGTGCTTTCACAGAAATGGGTTAATGGTATCAAAACTCTGAAGGGAGACCAGAGAGGCTGTTCAACATGTTTCTTCATTCCAATTAACTGACAGTTTTTAATGTGCTCCTCATCAGATAGGTGACCAGAAGGTACTGTAGTGGGACATTGAGGCAAATGTGATAATATGTAACTTGAATTTGTTATTTAACACCCAATCTCCCAAGCCTTTTTTTTTTTTAAATAAATAAATAAATAAAATCTAAAACTTTGAGATCCTCTTTCTTAAATAACTGTTGGATGAACTGACTCATAGCCTATGTAAACATGCATTGCAAGGCAAAGTGATGTTGGAAATACAAAGAGCTTGTTTGATTTGCAATCCAATCTTAGTCTGCCTAGGTCATAATTTCATACATATCACTGGAAATCTTCATGACTCCTTGTTCCTCATGCCCAGCATGTTCTTGGAAAGTTGAGCCATGCCCAGTGCCAGCTATCCTGAAGGAAAGCTAGGAATAGGGGTCTGTGATGACATTTACCAGTGATGGTGATCTGGTTTAGGACTAAGAAGAGAAGGACGGTTACCATTATACTACTGGGAAAAGATATATTTATTTCCTTCCTCTCACTTTTCTTGGGTAGATATTGAGTGTTTTTTTTTTTTTTTTTTTTTTTTTCCCCCAATGAAAATAGGGCTTTGAAACATGGTGGAAGACACAAGCTGCCTACACCTAGGGTGACTCCCTGCTGACCTATGGGGGCTCCTTTCAGGAGCAGAGGTGGCTGCTGTGACATGTCTGCTTCTGGGAGTGAACTTCAGTGCTGTGTCCAATGCCTTTCCCAACTGCTGAAATTCACTGAGGGGAAAATACAAAAATAAATGTCTTGGTTTTATTTTCCATTGAACTGAAGTTTCTTTAGAATTGACTGCTCCACATACTACTCACCTTGCTGGCAAAAGCATCAGTGATCAATGAGGACAAAGTGATTCTGACTGTCAGCTTGTCACATACATCCAGAGCAAACGAACACATCAGAAGCTGATTTTGTGCAAGGCCTGCTTTTGATTTGTGCATTTTTCTGGCAGACTTGGGCTATGCCCTATTACTTTCTTACAATAAAAGGGAACGTTTCTTCTACTGGAGCTTGCAGCATGCAGCTGCAATAATCATAGGGGAGCCCCAGGTGGTCTGATTTATGGTGTTTAATGTGAACCCCTGAGGTTTTGTAGGGAGAGATTATATAAGGTATAAAACATTTTTGTAGAATTGTTTTGCAACACTTCAGTTCAAACTTTGCAATGGGCCTGCTTCATTTATCTTGTTGCCCCAAGATAGCTTATCTCAATGCGTGTTTATTAAAGAGCTCCTAAATCCTGTTAAAGTTGCTTCTGAAAATATTCTGACTGATGGCAGCGTTGATGAGGGTGAGTCATTGCTGAGAACACAGTGCTCATCAGGATGGTTTTTCAGCTGATGGGGTTTGGCAGAGTGCCATGGAAGTTCATGGTGCTTTTCTGTGGATTGATATTGGGTGAGGACTGAGATTCCAGGCAGGCGTTTACTGACCGAAGCTCTGTGGATTTGTACTGTCCGAGAGCATGCAGTTCATAAAAGCAAGCTCTGAAATTGAATCAGTCAAATACTTTTACCCAGGGAATGACATTTATTGCTGTTAGCAACGTGCTAGCATGCTTCTGTGAGGATGTATCTGTGAAGTAGGCTAGGAGCAAGAAGCTGTTTGTTTAGTTTCGCTGCAGTTGTTAAGGTACCAGTTACAGGTTTCATTGCTGTCCTTCTCAAGAACAAGTTGGAGCAAGCTTGGCTAGTGCTACCCCTCCTCGCACTGGGAGTCCATGGCGGGAGCGGTAGAGGAGGTGTGCTGGCTGCACCCCTCCAACTGGCACCAGAGGCAGGGAGTGACTGGCTTAGCAAGCTCAAGGGATGTGCCTGAGGCTTTGGCTGAGCCTCTTCAAACAATAGTTTGTCCAGGCAAGGAGGCTGATTTCCACCCTGGTACAGCCCATGACTCAGAGTCCATGCTGGAGCCCTTCTCTGTGCTCTCAGGGAGTAGGGTTGCAAAATACCATGACAGGTCCAGATCTCATCCTCCCTCAGCAGCCAGAGGGGCTTAGACTCAAGGTTTAAATCTAGATTCCTCTGTAACTAGAAATGGTGTGTGTATACAGTATTACTAGCCAAGATAGTCCTGAAGATGGCATTTTTGTCCTCAAGTGTTTAGTGAAATAAGTAAGGTCGCAGCTGGGGGGGGGCGGGGGGAGAAGGTACTTGCTATAAGCTGATGCTTGCTTGATGAGGAAGTGAAGGAATGAAATCAGAGTATAGGCTTTGCATGGGTACAATGATTAAACTTGTACTGGATCATGGCAGGGGTTTGGTTTTTCTTAACCCTGTCTCTTCCTGTGCCACCTACAAATGAACAAATTTCCTAATTTTTTTGGCAGAGTAGATGTTTGTTATAGCACTTGGTTTCAGCTAATGACAAGGAGACATAATCTGTAATCTTACCTATTAACTGCCCTGTTCATTTACTACACCCTTTCATTTACTACATTAAAGCAGTAGTAAAAAGCATTCCAAGAGACACAATGGGGCAGCATAGCAGCCCCAAGAGAGTTTAAGGCTGAGTATTATATTACAAAATTATGTTTTGGGGGGTGGTGGTGGTGGTTAGGGGGGAAAAAGGATGATGATGTGCCTGTTTACAGGAAGGTTGGGCAAAAGGTCAGGGAAAGTGCATAATTATTATCGGCTCTGCTGAGGCCACACCTGTGTGAAATGTTTAATGCTGACACAAGAAAGAACTTGAAGTGTTTGAAATGTACAAGCAGCGAAGATAACCAGAGAACTTCAACTGAAATTTTAAACTGCATTAAAAAGTCTGATGCAGGATGGAGAGACCAAAAGCAGCCCACAGAGATCTAAAAATGTAGTCAAGGCCACCCTCATCTAACTGAAGACATGAAGTGCACAGAGCTTACAGAGATTGGTGTGAAAATGGTCCATGAGGAGTAGCCTTGGCAGATGAAGGAAGAGGGCTTGGTTTTAGTTTGAAGTGAACATGTTCTGTAAGAAAGACAGGCTACTGCCATGGTTTTACTGCTGGATTTGGAACCTGTAAACTGGAAGACTGATGGGCTTCTGTACTTGCACACTTACTCTACAGGAGGCAGAAGCCGTTTTCTGCATTGCTACAAATCTGCTTAGCTTTGCTAGCATCGGTTGGTTTGTGACTGTTTATACTAGTTCAAACTTACTGCCGGTTGCAACTTGCTCACCACTGCTGACTGGAGTAGAACCCAAATCTGGCTCCTGTACTTATGCTTTATCATAACAACCTTCGTCGTCTCCTCCTTTGAAAGTCTTGCACTGGGGATATTGAACCCTAAAGGAGAAGTGACTCTCAGCAGACGTAATTTTGTATGAGTAATTCACTTTTAAAGCTTGGATATATTCCATCTTCCTTGTGACTAATGGTACCCGAACAGAACATAATTGTATAATCATTTTCCAATTGCTTAATAACTCATTTTCCTTGTTTGTAAGATGCTGTTTTTAGCTTTTCAGAGAGATGCGAGGACCTGCATGCCATAATGAGTGACAGACAATTGTTTATTTCTCAGCAATAATGCCATTAAAGAAAACCTCTTTATGTTTAGAGCCATGACAGCTGGCCAGATCCTGCCATTCTTACTCATCTCTCATCACAGTGAAAGGCCTGCTGGCAGGCAATTAGCCCACAGTTTCACATCACGTTGTCTTTGGCAGCAACGCTCACTTGAGGAACTCTGACCCCACTGTTTCCGCCTCCCAATCCCCGCCTAAAAGCCAGCACATCCTGGCAGCCTGGGGCTGTGCTGCAGGGGAAGGTGCAGTGGCCCCCCGTGAATATTTCTGTTGGTGAAGCTGATGGAGAGGACAGGAGAGACCAGCTGGGAGCTGAAACCTCTCAGGCTGGCTGTTGGAGGGGGTTGAGCTTCTTTCTTAGATGAGAACATGGAAAGGTTGGGCTGGGCAAAAGGAAAGATCCCACACGTGTAGCAGATAATGTTGCTTCTGACTGCTGGTTCAGCAGAGTGAAGTTATTTAGGAGCTTGGCAGAGGGAGAGGAGCAAAAGAGTGGATGTCTGTGGAAATGCACATGTCTCTCTGATCTGGCAGGAGAACTGTGAAGGGTGCACGAAGACCAGAAATTTCCCTGGGGCTTCGATATTGATCTTACTGCCCTAGAAGGAGAGGGGACCAGTGCAGGAAAATAGCATAAATTATCTATGATATCTATACTACCTATTTTTAATCAGAGCTGATGTCTCAGTGACTTCACTGTTGTATTATTGATAAGATGAATGAAGAATGTTCATGCCTTTAGGAGAAAGGATGCCTGAGCCTTCCATCTCGGTGGTGGTGTTTAGAGGTAGAAAGAGAGAAGCCTTTTGCATGGAGGCAATAAACATCTATTCCCTCCAAGAGGCAGCAGGCAATCTGTGCCCAAGGTATCTTTCCAGGAACCGCAACCTCCTGAAAGAAATGGAAACTTAAAGTGCAGAGGTCCAGATGGAATTGGATTGAAATCCAAAACCCAGTGAATGCCCACTTAGTTCTAGCAGGGTTGTGTGATCCTGGCTAGGATGAAGAAATTAATCTTATACTGCAATTACAGACATGAATACTAAAATCGCTGTTGCATTTGGTGGTGCAGTACCAAACGCTAGTTTGGCTTACATGAATCGGTGTTCTAGTCTTGGACAGTTTGATCAGTGGAGCACTAGATTTCTAGAAGAATCACAAAGAATTTTCTACAGGGTCTTTTGAAATCTATTGAACATAACAACAAAACTCAGAGTTAGGTGATGCTCTTGGGAATTGTGTTTGAGGGGAGAAATTTATACATGTATCTGAATATTAAAAGCTCAGCTCTTGTGAAGAAATTCCACCAACTTCTTCAGAATTGCACAAAAGGTACATTTAAAAGTAGAAAAATCTGTGGAGAATAGGGATTTGAATTGTACTGCATTTGTCAGTGGATGCCTAGAGGTTGCTGTAGTTGATGTATTTGGTGGTACCACAAACCAGTGAGAGGACAATAGGACCAATTGAAAAATCAGTATTGAATCTTAACTATCTGAATAAGTATTTCTGACCCACCTGCAGGGACACCTGACTTGTCTCCTTCCCATTATCCAGATAGCTACCAAGATGAGGAAAGAACCAGTTCATATGATGACCCGGGGAGAGTAGCTGCTGAATTAGTTGCTGTGAAATACCTATAGGTGAGTGTTTAATCTGGGACTTCTTTAGAGGAAGAGTGTGTTTGGCTTTGTTACTTCTTTCCTGATGTGAAAATATTTGGATCATCTCTTAGGAACTTCTGTTATTGCATGCATGGAAGTTTCTGCAGACTGTTCTAGTAGAGGAGCATTGCATTGTTTTTGTTTCCTGCTGGTATGCATTTCTTGGATTTCTTTTTTTCTGATATTGCCAAAATCTGCTATAGCAAGTTATGCTATCTTACAACCCGGTCCATGTTGAAATGTAAACCCATTGCAACACAGCCCATCTGGCAAATACTGTCATAGCTTTTAAAAAGTTGTCCTCCTTTTCTGTTGGCGTTGAGAATTTTATTAAACAAGTATTTATTTTTCCAAATTCCCCATGGGCAAAAGCAGGTAGAAGGTAGATACAAGGTTATAATTAGACATAGGTATTTCACATTAATCTCTCTTAATTTTCTTTCATCCTACCTCCAGCGTGCATTCTCTCGTTCATAATTGCCACTGGATAATTTGAAGTCATTTGCTTACTCAGGGTTTTATGCCATACACTCATGGATTGTAGCAGATGAATCCTCTGCAAAAAATAAAATGAGAAGCTTATTCTTGCTGTATAGGTAGCTCCCTCTCTCCCCATCCCAAAGTTATTGAGCAAATTGTTGCTATTAATTTTAAAATTACTTGTTGCTCAGGGAAAAGTGTTCAGAGGAATTTTGCAATAGATTCAAGACTGACTTTGCCTCTCCAGGAGAGCTGTTCCATGCTATGAGTTGGTTGCCTAAATGCCTGGTGTGTGGTTACTCCTAGGCTTTTGTGGGGATTTCATTGTTCCCAAGGAACTTAGTTGCAAAGGGAGAAAGGGTTGCTCAGCTATCTGATTCTTAGTCCATATAGGATTTTTAGAGTTAGAGCACTGACTCCCATGTGGATGCTGTACCTGACCTCAGTGATGAGTACAAGGTTGTTGCTTTTTAATCCCTCCCCCCAGCCCCAATCAATGTTTTGCTCTGCAAGAGTGAAATATTTAGGGCTTATTTGGAAATACTACTGCTGCTTCATCATGGGGCATGAGGGAGAGGAGTCCTCCCCAGATGGAAAACCTAAGAGAATTCAGAAAGAACGGAAAAAGCAAACAAACTTGCAAGGCTCCCTAGCATAGTAAATACGCTCTAGCTTCTGTTACCTAAATGTAGGGCTTGATCATGGTGAAATTTTAGTGGCAGTTGTCCTAAAAGGAGAGAATTGTTTTTCTAGTTCACTGTCCTCACCTCCCTTAAAGTACACTTTCCTTTTTTATGGAGTTAAGTCACATAAATCCTTTGGTTCATTAGATATGGACCAACAAAAGGGGAAATATGCTTTCACCTAGCTGTTCATTGGGGAAAGGCCTACCCCAGTTTCCAAACAGTCTGAAGTCCTTGTGTAGTTTTCTTTCCTTTGGTTTTCTTTGGCCACACAGCCCACTGAGTTGGGCAGAGAATCGCTGTTACTGTCAAACAAATGTGTTTACACAAAAACAAGTCCTAGCAAGGCTTCTTATGCATCAAGACAGAATATTCCCACTGCCTTTCCTTGCAGTTCAGTCACCAATGGCTCAACCTCAGTTTCCCTTTCTTTTTGTTAGGGACCAACACATACATGGTTTTTCTTTTCCCTAAGCACTTAGGCCACAGCTTAAAAAATGCATTTGTGACCTGCTTTCTTTTGGCTTTCAGTGAGAATTAAAACCATTACTACAGCAGGGGAATGGTCCTACATAGCACCATAGGCTGACTCAAACGTTGCACCATGTATTTTCTGAAAGGCAAATGTCATCCCACTGGGTTAACCTGTCGGACACACGCTGATCTCTTACTTTGTATTCACTTCCTTTGGTCAAGAAGTATGCAAAACCTTGGTCTTCTACACTGGTAAATGTATTCTGCTATTCACATTTCTTCCAATCCATTTTATGCAGCCCTATTTTTTTGGTTGAAGTCTTTCATATGCCAAGTCATTTATCTTATAAAACAGCTACTTAGTTGCAACTTCGGTGTTAGGAATTTACAGTGTGATAGAGCTGGGGACAGGGTGGCTGAAAATCAAACATTATCAAGCAGAAGCACATGCCACTTCTTGTGTATCTCATCCTGCGGTTCTTTGAAGTTTAATCTTTTCAAAAGAAAAGCCTTTCAGCTACTTTGTGGCAACAACTCGGGCTTGTAACTTTTGACTGCACAGTGCTCCTAGTTCATAAACTGATCTCATCCTCTTCTGACAATTAATACTAAAGTGAATTTAAATTGGATCTGCTCCTGCCACCGCATCAGCTGTCTGGAACAGTTTCCTACCTTGGTCTCCCACACTAATGCTCTCTGTACCTTTTCAAACTGCTGCTAAAAATCCTGACCTCCTTTAGGGCTCTGGCAGCCAGCAAGCTATCTAACAGCTTCCCTTCACTTGTGGATTTGGTAACGCATCCGCTTTGCAGAGCTGTAGAGGTCTGCAGAGGAGATGGGTGACGGAGCACTGGGCCCTGTGTGCAGGGATCAGGATATCTGCTTAGCAGTGCTGTATGCCTTTGGAGCCACCCTTCATATTCTGCCTCAGCTGCATTAAGAGGCAGCCCCGAGCAGGGGCAGTGCAGCTCACACGTACCCCAGACAAAGCCTGGTGTGGCCTTGTCCTTCCTTCTCCTGCTCTCCTTCTTGTTCTCTCTGCAGAGCTGCGATCCCATCTTTCCATCCCTCTCCTGAGCAGTTTTGTGGACTGTGGGCATTCATAAACAGGCACGCACGTTCTTGTAGGTCAAATCTGGGGGTATAAAAGGAGGAACTCTCCTCGCATCCTTTGTTTTTCATGCAAGCAAGGAGCATTTACAGGCTGGCTCTCAAGCTGTCCTTTCATCTAAAAAGTACTACCTTAATTACTGGGTTAAGACTGGAAATATTTTTAGACAAAAAAATAGAAATCGTATAAATGTGGGCTGGTAAACAGCATATGTCACATTGTCTTGTGGTTTGTTCTGTGGTCAAAAGAATAATTATACTAAAGTCTTTTTTCTTCTCCTTTAGGTCCATGTTATATAGTAATTCTCCTTGCATTGAATTGTTAGACGGTTGTATTAATAGTAAGGTCTCTGAAATAGTTTGTGTAGAGACTCATGGAGTCAAGACCAAGAGCTTATGATGTACATCTGCATTTCTAGTTGCAAGTTATACATGTCAGAGCATTCGTTACACATCCTATTTTCAAGAACTCAGCACTTGTACAGAATCACAGAATAGTTTGGGTTGGGACCTTAAAGGCCATCTAGTTCATAGCTAGGGGCAAATTCTCAAACATTCTGCTGGTAAAGCCTGATCTATTGGGTAGCTGTAAAAACATGGTTGTTACCTATCAAATTGCATTTTGGAAATCCTGGTAACTTATTTTAGTTGCCTTAACAGCATATTTGGTTAAACACCTACATTCATAAAGTCATCTTGCACTTTGTGAACTGATGTTTCCTGAGGACTTCTACATATTGGTGGCATAATTTGTTTCCATGGAAACCAACATAATTTTAAAGGAAAATAATAATAAAAAGGACATCAGGGAACATTAAAAAAAAATAAAAGGCCATAGCAGGTTAGAGCACAGGTCTATCAAGATGTGTGACATGTATTCTACAGTGGCCAACAGAAGGTCCCTGGGGAAGGTACATTAGAAAAATGCAAGTGGATAATGAAACTACTCAAGAAATGCTTTCAGCTTTAACAGTTCTGGATTCCAGAATTTCCTGAGCCCAAGGTGGCAGCCTCATGAGCAAAATGAAAATTTTATTGCTACCTGGAAAACCTTGTACAGCACAATGACACGCCTTCATAATCAGGCTCTAGCAACAATGCAATTCTGCAGAGAATGTAGGGGCAATTTTACTGTGTTTAGTTGTTAATTCATCCTTCCTCAAGGAAAATGCCTGCTAGCTTAGCTTCCTTAAAGGTTTCAAGATTAACTGTCTAGAATTCATCACAGAGATGCTTTAGGGGAAGAACTGGGGTCACAGGGTTTCATTTAGAATGACAGTTGGGAAGAGAGCAATCCTCTGTATATTATTACACTCTTTTATCCTAAGAGGTAATCATTTGCTCAATTTTTTTTAATATCACATATCTAACATAACCTTGTTCACTTCACCTGCCCTTTGTCCCTGCCCCTGTCCATCTCTATCAGGACACTGCTTTTAAAACAGGTGGTTAAGTCAGTGTGCTGCTTGTCCTTTTTTAAGGAGGATTGCACACCTTCATGTATGTTGAAGCCAGGCTTCAAAGAAATGTGGTTTCCAATTGTGAAAGTGTGCAATTTTTTTCTATACATATGGAAGTGAGTATTGAAATTTCAGCACACTGTTAGTGCTGAAACTTAAGGGAGTGTTCCCCTTGCATGCTAAATTGCATCAGTGAAAAGCCTTCCTTCTTAGGGAGAAGGCAAAAGGTGCGCCCATGTGCTCACATGCAAGCTGCTTGATCCCAGCTGACAAGCATAGTCCTAATATCCCATAAACCCGATGAGTTGCTCATGGCTTGACCACACTCTGCTGCAGATCTTCAGACATCCAGAGCATGTACTGTGTGTTTGCCTACGTGGGCTAGTGAAGTAGTAGTTTGGGAAAATCCCTGATTTATTAAGTGTTAAACAGAAAGTCCACCTTGGCTGTTAATTGGAATCTAAATTCAGGTGTTAACCTCTGACTGAAAGTACGTGCTGAGTAATTGCAGGAAAGGGGCCAGCTTCAGGCACAGCAGTAATTACTGAATTAGTAGAAAAGTTCAAGAAGAGCTTCAAATTTCATATCATTGCTAAGGTTTCTCAGGAACAGCTAATCCTGAAGTGATTGGCTTCCTCACACCTGTATATGTTTTTGGAAACTCCACCTAAATTTTAAACAAATCTATGTGAATAATTCCAGAACCAGATGTCAATATTTCTTAAAATGTTTTGGTCTTAAATGCAGAAAATCAACCAGCAGTGATGAAATCAGGGAGAAGATCTTTTTTTGGTTGGGCAGTATTTTTTTTTCTTGTTCTTTACCTTGGTGTTCTCTTGCCTGGTTTTAGTGGAATTACCAAATCACAGAAACAAATTTTACACGTGCTCTCACAAATTTCAGATTTAAGGCCATTAACACTTAGGATATTTTCTCTGGACAACAACTGAAGATTGAAAGCTGTGTCTCTTTAACAAGTTAGAATCTCTTCTCCTGAGAACTCTTCTGCTCTCATCAGATGTTGTGATGCAGCAAAAAAAAAAAAGATAAAAGCAATATACCTCAAGTATTCAGTTACACTAATAAGAGCTTAGAAGTGTCTGGGATGAAACCTTGATAATGTTGAAGTACAGTGGCAGGACCCTTCTGGGTTTTATGGTCTGATAAAATTGCGTGATAAAAGGAGTATGGCCAGAGATGCCATTTGGAAACTGCAAAGTCTGTTCCACGAGTGGTCAGTATCATGAATGAATCTTGCAGTGACAACTTAACACAAATTCTTAAATATAGAAGCTTCCTATTAAACTTTCAATAGGTACTGGACCATTATTGTATAAATCTTTCCATTAATTTCCAACAACTTTTATTGGAGAGAAATCCATTTACAGCCGAACAGTTCAGTTCCTTGAAACAAACTGGTCATGTATTGTTATCAATTAACTTGAGCGAAAGCTACTCCCAGATTCAAACAACTTTTCTTATTGAAAGTGGAGGTTATGATTGTTTCAGGGTACTTAAGGCCAGCTTGATAAGACAAATCCAGCCAGCAACTTGGAGAACTTATAAACTGTTTTGTCTAATTTATCACGTACCTAAATGACATGCTGTGTTGTTGGAAGGAAAAGTATCTGGTAGACAAAATGAAAGAATTTGTGTATCAAGACAAATCCTTGGTCAATTGCTTCTTTGCTCCTTCCATTTGCTGCATTCAATATTTTTGACTAAGAAAAAAATAAGTGCATTCCACATATGCTGAGTGTGATGGATAAATTGAAGGATGTACAAGAACAATATAGACATGAAATTCACCAGGGTTCTATTTCATAATAAAAATGGTATATTATACATTTTTCCAATACTCTTTTCTATGTGCATTGATTCTCGGAGTTTGCTGCAATCAGGCAAAGCCACTGTGCGACTCATCAGAAAGTAATCTCACATTGTGAAATCATTCTCAGCCATTAACATCTCCATGAATTTGAATTGAACAGTTGAACAATTCACACTTGTCCTTTTTTATTGTATCCAACACAAAAATCTGAGTCCTGCAGGATATTTATTTTGCACATACCTGACACATTAATCAATGAGAGAAAGAGCTGTACACTGATTAAATGCTCTGCTCAAAATGAATGATCCAAACATTACTTTCAATTGTTTTGAATGGCTTTTATTAAGGTTTCAAGTGTAGCTGTTCAACTTACCCTGCAACCAGCATTTGCAACGGTGCTGATGGGAGATGATAGCTTTGTGAGGTTTATTCAGCGATGACTATATGTGGTATTTTTAACTGTCATTGCATTTTACTTGTTCCATATACCATATTAGGCCTTGAAATGAAATAATAGAATGGGATTAAGGAGAAAAATAAATGGGGAGATGACAAGATAGTATTTATGTTCAACGGCCAGGGGTGTCTTCCCAAGACTTCCAGAAAGGAGTTCTGGTACTTGCTGCATAGAATGGTGAAATTTGACAAAATCAAATCTTCCTGTTGTCTAGGAGCAGCGATGCCCTTGATCACCTTTGTCTCTGTGTTGGGAGACCTGGCCGATTAGTCTCAGAACCATCACAGACAGTATTCAGATTGCTTTCTGCAGGGACCTGACCTGTTTCTTGCTGGTGTTGTCATCTGCATCATTCAGGGATGGCTGGACCATGGCTCCCTAAATGACTAACATAGGGAGATGCTAATATTTGTGAAAGGTCGTTTACCTAAGCTGGGCTCTGAAACTACTTCTTTTCATTGATGCACCAGGGATCAGTCTACCTTGCACTGGTGAGGTCTACAGATATTTGTGGTGGGTGGTCTCTATGCAAGTTCCAGTTAGCTCTGATATGAAGTTTGCTGTGATAGTTCTGTCCAACTGTGCAGAGTCTCACCACAATTCTAGACTTACTGAAGGTTCATGTTTTTCTAGTTCTGTGTTAAAGCAGGAGGAGAAAAAAGAAGGCAGGGAGATGGAAAAGGGGGGAAATCCATAGGATAATTAAGGACAATAACTCTATGCCTGTTTATTTTATCCTGTCTTAAACCTTCCTGACATGTACTGATGTCTGTAATGTAAGTGCCCTAAAGGTGTGTGGGCCGTCATATTCTTTAGTGGTGTTTGCTTTAGGAACTTAGCTGTCTGAAAGCTTTAATATCTAAGAGGAGCTCCATGTTCTGGCAAGATGCAGCTTGCAGGCTTCAGGGAGGAAAAACAAGCCCAGCAATGCAGGCACTAGTCCCCTTTTAAGCTGCTGGAGGTAAAAGCATAGAAGTTCAGGCATTTAGATGTCCAGACTGAATGTAAGGAGATAAGTGATTGTATTTGTAATACCTCAGTGTGCTGGCTGATTCATTCAACCAATTAATAAACCCCTGCCCTGAGCATAAAGCAAAGCCTGTTTGGAAAGGTTAATGTCAGGCTCTCAGACAGCTCAGTTAAAGTTACCTTTTTGCACTCTGCAGGAGCTCCCTGAGAATTTTGTCATAAAGTCTGCTTAGTGGAGTGGAGCAAAATAATGCAATAATAACACTTAGTATCTTGTAAAAAAGCTACTGGAGGATCTCCAAGTGTTTTGGACAAATACATAAAGGCAGCTCAGCTTTCTCTATTGCCAGGTAGAGCAGCGTTGTGTTCAGCAAGAAGTTTTTTTTTAATTTATTTTTATTAAAAATAAAATAAACTATTTTGCACCTTGTAAACCTTGTAAAAGTGTTTCAATTTATTCATGGTCTCAAAAATAAAAATTCTCCCAAGACCACTGCTGGGAAAACAGCAGTTTAAAGGGGGGAGTCTGTTCAGAGTTGTGAAGGAGCTGAAGACAGAAGTGCAGGATTTAGATGTTGCTTCTCAAGCAGCTGAAGCTTAAATAAAAAAAAAAAAAAGAAAAAGGTTTCTCCGGATCAAGTCCCACCCCACCTGATGGCAACTGGAATTTTGGCATTCATTTCAATGGAGACACTATTGTCACCCATAAAGGCTTCACTCAGAACAGCACCGGATCCTGAGGGTGGGGAAGATCCAAGGAGAGGTTAGTTGTCTGCCTGTTTTCTTTTTCATGAAACTTTCTTAATTTTCTCTGTCCCACCTCCTTTCTAAAGATGACTTCTGTCTTGTTTTCCTTCAATAGAACTCTAGTTTCAAAATCTCCCACAGTTCTAAGCAGAAGTTTGTCTGTCTTGCAAAAAAATAAACACTTTTGTTGTGAAAGTAATTATTATTTTTTGAGCTGACATGATCAAGCTAAGGTTAAAAGATCACTTAGTAGTCAAGGAAATTCACTCCCACATCTTTACCCTTATGCTATTTATTTTAAAAAGGCTTTGAATAGAATGTTATTCCATACCTTATAATAACTTTAATTTGTTTAGCAATTGGATAAAAAGAAAATTAATCACCCAAGTACCTTCAAAGGGAGAATTTGTACATAGTAAATCTTCAGCTGTAAAACAGCCACCTGCCATAGCACTTTAAGTTAGTACCCCTGAGCTGTGCATTTGAGCACTCTTAATCCTTTCCAGAGCAAAGTAAAAAGGGCTTGCTATTGTTTTTCAGCTGTTCAGTGTTAGTATATTGTGAGCGGGATAGCTGTCTGAGTAGTGAGTATGTGTCTATGTATTATATATGAAAAAGTATCTTGCTTAGTAGATAGCCAGAATGAGATCTAGGTTATGGAGGCAGTAGTCAGAAAACTACACAATCTCCCCAAATTTAGAAGCAGTAAATCTAATTAACAAACAGGAAGAGCTTACCAAGTAGCAATGACAGTTTTACTCCATATCTTGTCCATTTCAAAAATGAGTTTAAAGAAAAACACTTTGGGTAGGAGCTGTTGAATTTGAGTATTTCTAGAAATTTTATTTCTGTTCAACCCAATAATCCAGGGACTGCTGCTTTAAAGCCTAAACTCTGCATTTTGGGTAGCATAGGGAACATAACCTGGAGCAGGTATTTTTCTGGATCAAGTATGGGTGGACAGCAGACATAACATTGAAAAACATTCTAAATTACTTTTATTTACACTTGCCATTCTTTCAATGAAATCTAGTTATGGAAAACATATCAACAGCTACATCACAAGATTGCCTCACAGTAGCAAACTAATCCAATGATGTAAAACCTCTTGTTTGTTTAGAAAATTATTTGACCTTCTATCTTAACGTCCACCCTCTGCCATGAGCTACTTCAAAAGAACATTGGAATTGCTTGTTTTGAGTTGTTTTCTTGCATCTATTATCTGCCTGTTTTAATATCTCCTATTTTAGGGATGTTTATTTTTTTCCCCTGAATATTAGCTGTGGGTTGCAGAGCTAGAAAAGTGACCTGACTCTTCAGGTGCTTGTGCTGGACTGCTTCATATGAGCAGCAGTGTGTCTCTGTCCTTATGGTAGGAAGTCAAGGAGCACACAGCTCTCAGAATGTTCCATGCTTGGCACCAAGTCCTGAGGCTGGCTTACCTCTGCCATGGCTCCATGTGCCTAAGGACATACGAGAAAAGTTTAACAGTAAAAGTGTCTCTAGATTGAGAATAAGAGGCCTACTTCTCCCGTAACAACACATACATGGGAGAAGATCACAGAACTCTCTTTCTGCCTATAAATCTAGCCCTGAGGCTTGAGGCTCATACATTTCACTCATTTTTGGTCTGAAACGGATCCAATGTCAATCAAGGGTTGGAAGAGGGGAAAGAATGCTCAGAGGAAATGACTGAACGAGAGCCTCTCTTCATAAAGATTTCTTGCTTAAACAGTAAAACAAAGTAAATATAGTTTTGTGACAACACTGAGGAGGAGGAAGGTGAGGGCTGGGATGGTGCCCATGAGACTGGGCCTGGTGGTGAGGGGACAGCCCAGGGTGCTGCTATGGGTGTAAGCCTAAAAGAGCAGCATTTTCCTTCTCACTGCTCTCACCCAGAACAGCCCCTCCTTCTGACAGGAAACTTTCAGGATTTGGGTGAATCCTGAATGGTTTTGCAGTAAGGGAGTTGTTGTGACAAAGTTTCCTCAGGACTAGGGTAGAAATCTTTCCTGAGGGAAGGGAAAGGCCTGCTCTGCACTGGGCCACCCTGTTGTGAGGCACAGGCTGCCAAGCAGCACCGGATCTCCTGCTGCACCTCCCCATGTGTGGGGCCAGCCTCAAGGCCTCAGTCCCTATTTAATCCTCAGTTTGGTGGAATGAAATCCCCTGAAATTGGCTGCTGATTTCTTTCCAGCTAGTTCTGGTAGCAGCATGTTACTGAGATGTCTGGTCATTTGGAAGAGGTTCATTTTCATTATGCTTGTCCTTATAGGATTTATGGAAGTTTGAGTCTCATCAAACTAATAGCCTTCATCTTTTCAGTATACATGTTTAAAAACATCTTGTCCTAAATGCTGTGTTTCGTTACCTATAAAAGAAATGACAGGTTTGGAAGCCTCATTCCAGCCCTGAAGCAAGCAACATCAACAACAAAAAAGTGCTCTACTCCATTCACAAACACTGAAAATTTACACTCTCCTGGGTAAGCAGCTGTTTCTCAAAGACTTGGTGGCAAGTCTGTCAGTATAGCCTGCTTCTGACCAAAGTTTGATGGCCTCTTCTGAAGTGGAGGCCATGAAATGCAGCTGGCAATGTTCACAGTTGAAAGCACAAAGCTGTCCCTTCTCTGGCCTGCTAGCAGCATGAAACAGGTATAACCATGGCCTAAAAAATCCTACAAAACTCAAACCTTAAATTACACCACAGTCTTCCCCAGAAAGTTCTTTCTCTTGTTTCCAACTCTGTTGGCTTCTTGACTCGCACCAAGCCAGAGACATGGTTGTGTGTGGTGTTCTTCTAAAGAGTCCTCATCTGAGGTATGAGGATATCCTGCTGCATAAAATCTGACAGTAAAATATTTGATACTGCTCTAAGAGTGAAGTTAGGAGGTTGCCTGAAAACAAGACATTTCAATATATCAAACGACATTAGATGTTAGATTAGCATTAGATCAAACAGGCATCTAGTTAGATGAGCAGATGTTTACTAAGGACCTTTTTTTTTTTTTTTCTGGTATATATGGTGTGAAATAAAACAGTGAGAAGGCAGTTGTGAACTACGTGAACAGGAGGAAAATATACTTGACCTTATTGCTGGTTTGAATTGCTTCCCACTCCAGTTACTGGAATCCTTTGCTTGTTTTGTTTTCATGTGATTGAATGCAATGTTTTAGGGTTTAAAATTTATACTCAAAAGCTTTGTTGAGGTTTCCTAAGACTTCAGAACTTCACGTTTCATGCAGACGCTTGTATTGTCTGAATCCAAAGGAATTTAAATTATAGGAGTTGATAGATAGTTTTACCTGTGGCGTTGTTTATGCTGTATGCAATTGCTTGTGTGTGTGTGTACAATCTTGTAACTTTGCCTGAAAATTATAGTAAGTGCTTCACTATGTAGCGATTTTTGAATCGAGCCTGAATGTTTTAGTCAAGTTGTTGGGGTGTAGCTGTAGGACATACATTCAGCTATGTGTGATGATGGGCTGGAATTGGAAGGAAGCATTATCTAGCTCACAATGTAATATGACATTACCAAGACTGTACTCATTTTCCTTCTCCAAAAGACATCTATCATCCCTGAGAAAGCATTAGTCCAAAGCTCAGACAGAGAGATCTGAATAATTTTCTGTGGGAGAACTAAAGGAAAACCTTGCAGATGGGCTGAAGTTACTTAAACTGTCCCTTCACATTCTTTTCAAGTGTTACTGTCTTTGAAGTGAGGTCTGTATTTTGCATGGAAGATGGAGTGCATGTAGGTGTAACGAAGACCTTCTAAGATTCACCTGTGGCTGAAATGATCTGTGTGGAGAACATATGTCTGTATATTGGCTTGTGCCTCAGCTACTGAGTAATGCAGGTTGTATGTGGCTGTGTAATATGTTGCTATCATCCTACACGCTACCTCAGACATTTTTGTAAGAAGGAATGTCAAAATTCATCTTGGCCTGTCTTACAAAGTAGTGTAGAATGGCAGCCAGAGATGGATTCTGTGACCTGCTTCCTTTATGTGGATACCCTTTTTAGGATTTTCTTTACTGTCTTGGTGACTTTTAAAAAAAACAACCAACCAACAACCACCAACAACAAAGGCATTGCTCCCTCTGAATGTGCTCTCTGTTTTATTCACATCCCCCTTCGTCTTCTGTGTCAGGCAAGGAAAGTGTCAACAAAAACATCCAAGTGCAGGTGTACTCAAGTGGGTTCGGAATAAGCAAACAAGATCACCCAGGCCAGGACACCAATGCAGTCCAAACTCTCCTATGTTTGTGTTGTAGGAATTTACTTTTATCAGCTCTTGTGATTGAGGTCTCTGGAGTAAATGGAGCATCCAACTCAGATAACCACTGCTGTATCAAGTTTGTGTAGTGTTGCCTATTAAAATAAGATTAGTTAGATGGGATGTTCCCTTTATAGTCTCCTTAACAAGTAAGAAACTGATGCCTAAGGCACTGAGCCGTGTCTGTGAGAGAGAATGCACCTTAAATCATCCCTTTGAATATGTATTTAGGGTACTAACTTCTTTGCGGCTCAATGTTTTGCAAAGATGGGCCCCTAACAGAGCTGTTAAATGGGCTCAGCTACAAGAGTTGTTGCAAGTGTGCACCTGTCTAGTAACAGCAAGTTAAAAGATAAGTGCTTGAATAAATCAGTCAACAGGTTTTATGAAAGACTTGGGAGGAGAAGAGAGGACAGCAGAAAGTAGCTGTAATGCTAATCAAAAATGAAAGATATCCTAAAAGCATGTGAGAACAGGCAAATATTAGCAGGTGTTGCAAATGTCCAGACTTACAGCAGAGTTTGAACCACACTGGGCAAAGCTACTTTGGCATGGGTTAAAATGCACTAAAGATGCTAGTTCAGCCATGTAGTTTTAGTGAAAGAAATTATAATTTAGCAATGGATGGAATACTGTAGAATAGAGAAGAATAGAGATGCTTCTTTCCAGGTCTACCCTGGGCACCTTAACCTACCTAAACTATGTATGCACTTGAGTGTCCCTTTATTTATTTATTTAGTTTTTGAGGCAAAACCCAGGTCTTAAGCCACCTCTCACAACACTTCTATCAATGTAAGCTTTCTCAGTGACCATTTCCATTGTATTTCAGACCATCAGGAGCAGTTTCCAAGGAGACTACCTTCTTGTGGGCTGAATCTTCAGCAGGTGCATATTAGCTCATTTCCAGTGAAGTCTGCAGGGTGAGTTGTTCAAGTTTGTTTATAGTATTAAGTTCATAAATCAAACTGTTAGCTGTATCACAATTATGGGGGGAAGGGTAAAAAAAAAAAAAAAAAAAAAAGTTTAATCTCCTTTGACTCTTCTTGAGGGCAACATTGATGATCAGTCTGTGGTTTCAAAATAAATAAGCTCATTCTGGCTACAAAATGTAAAGCCTGTTTTGCAGACCATGCATTGTATTCAACCACGGGTTTGAGATTTTTAAGGAAACAGCAAGTTCTGGAAAACAATATGTTCACATGTGATTTCTGTAAGTCTTAATTTTCAGAGCACTAGGGGATCAGCCTGCAGCTCTTCTAGTTGCTTTGTGTAAAATCGAGAACATCAGGTTTCTGATGATATTTTGCAGCTTTTTTCCTCCTTTGGCACTTTTCTCTCTGTATTGGTGATACAGGTGGCAATTGTGAAGTAAAGTGTACTTATCTTTTCCATTCAAAGCCTGAAGTTAGTATTTGCTACAAATCATTGCTGTGTCTCCCTCAGCAGGTCCCATCCTGGAATTAATTGACTTCCTGTTTGGTGTGCATGTTCCTGAGGGAGGTGCATATGATTTTTATTTTAATTATCAGTATACCAGGCTAGACTTGCCTGTGTATAGCATTAGAAATAGAAGAAACGCTGTAGGCAGTTTATGTCATATTAATTTATAGCTTGGATACAATTTGGATAACCATATGAATTACTTTACCAGTGGACTTGACCTTTACATGTGGTGGTAAATTGTGTGAAAGAGAGAACACCAACAATGTATTTAAGGAGGGGAGGAATTTGAATCTGAATGGTCTTGATTTTGTAATAAATCAGCCACAGAATAAACATGTCTCTTCTCTCATACCCCCACATATGGAAGGATGATTAGAACCAGGACATCAAAGATTGTAGAGGTAAACAAATCTATTTATGACACTTCTCTTTTTTTTTTTTTTTTTTTTTTTTTTAAATTTATGAGAGTGTTTAAAACACTAACTTTGTAATCTCTTTTAACGCACATAAATCAAGTATATGTTTTAATAGTAACAATATGGATGTGTTCTAGCCTTGCCCTTCATAAATATATTTTGGGCTGTTTCTTAAATAGCTGTGACTTAACGAAAGGTATGTATAGCATTGTACGTGTTTCCTAGAAAGGATGTTGTATTTCTAAGGTTATTGCATGCCTATTTCTATTCTGGGAGGTCTCCTAGACCACACCCTCTCTTCTGACTGTTACATCAATAAATATGGTAATGTTACAAAATATTATTTAAGGGAGCTAGTAGTTCTACCCTTTCTGTGCCTCTCAGTCTTCCAGCTTGAGTCAAGACGCAAGATAACTTTGGCACATCATATGCAGCTTCGTTGGCTAGGGCTTGAAAAATGGTTTTGCAGCTAACTCAGATGTGTCACTGCTATTGTTTTCATACGTGATTTATCATCAAATATGCCAAGAAAGCTATAAAAAGCAAAGCTTTTTTTTTTTTTTTTTTTTTTAAAGTGCAAAATGTAAAGTCTAGATCTAGAATTAAGTAGTTGAGCTTGTAGGTTAATATAAGTGAGATTTCACCCGAGGTTTTAATTTTGGGCTCAGTCTATAATGTAATTTATCTGTTGATGGTATGGTGAGCTGCTCTGGTAAGTCTCTAGTTCAGACTAAATTCGTGGGAGTAGGTGATCTAATAACATTCAGAATATGTTGCTGGGTGAGATGGTTTGGAGAAGGGTTGGAGTGTCTTGTCTGCAAATTTTAAAGCAAAGTCAGTTTTAGCTCATGTATAATTAAAATCTTTCAAGCATCTAACCTACTTGTTTCTATTGGATTGAAAGTCTGATTCAATTGGACTTAGCATGGAACTGTATGCATACCTTGATTCTTGTACATTAGCATGCCTTTCCCCAACCCCCATGCTATTAACTAACTGTTGAGCATCACTGCAAATAGATATTATGGTGTGACAATTTCCTACTGTATTTGGGTAAATGTTGTAGGAAACATAATGCTGTAACTCTGTTTAGTCAGACTCTGTACAGATGTAAGGTTAGTCATGGATCAGACTTCGTTTTCATCTCTCCTTCTGCTTCATTGCCCACATATGGGGTTTTGAGCATGAATTATTAATAATTGAATCATTTTAAATGCTGGAGATGCACCAATTGTTGTCAGATTTAAAATTTGTTCCTTTTAATTGCATAGTTACCATTTAATGCACAACATGGATCCAAGGAGTTCTAATTGTTAAAGAACATTTTTCACCTCTCCTGATTGGTATGAAGTAGATTCAGGGTATAGAAAAAGCTTATTGTCAAACCCACTGAATTTTCTTGTCAGTGCTAAATTAACACAATATGAATGTAAGAAATGACCATGAATAAACATTTTAAAGAATGTATTTTTTTTAATCTGTGCATTTCTGTTCTGTTAATAATGTAGGGGGGCTAAAACTTCGAGTTGTTTTACCTGGTAACTGTGGATAGCATAGGAAGTAAAACAAACAAGTGAGGATTAATTACTTCATATGGATGAAAACATGAAGTCACCCTGGAGATGCTATTGCATCTGTTATTGCTTTGCTTTCAGTGGTTGGTGCTAATGGTAATGTTCTATCAAGGGCCCTGGAAAAATTTACATCCTTAAGTACTTAGGGATAGGCTTAACAAAATGGATTTTGGAATATTCTGATCATACTTATTTTCATCTTGTTGTACTAGACACATTGGGCCCACTTACCACCTAGATCCTGGATCAAGGAAGTGCAATTTGGAGAACGTTCCCCAGAGATTTTCCACTAGAACTTTGTACAAAATTGAATGAGAATTTAAAATAATCTGTAGACAAAGGTAGTTCCAAAGGTAAGTTCAGATTTCAGCAGAACCATGTACCTACTGCGTTTCTCTTTCTAAGAATTATGAAAGTGTAGAGAAGGCTTCTTCTGTTTTTCTTTCTTTTTTTTTTCTTTCTCTACAACATTTGGGCGCCAACTGTTACTTCTGTGATCATTCTATGCTTACTTGTATAGAACAGCCTGAAGGGAGATGAAAAAGTGTGAGCATGGAAGAATTTCTAAAAAGCAAAATCTAGGTCTGTAATGAAGAATGATAGATATAGCTGGAGATTTCCCACAGTGGGTAAATAGGAAACATTGCCTGTACCTCTGCCTCTGTCCCTCAACCAGTTTCTGTCGGAGGCCACAAATTAAATGGAGGACAGCTAGGACCTGGGATATACAACAAGTTGCATTTATAAGGGACAGCTTTCCATTGAGAAGTAGGCATTTGAAAAAATGATGCACTTGGCTTAGGTACATTAGAAAATGCACTTTCTAAACATCACATCTTTTTTTTAAAATAAATAAATAAATATATGCAGGTTGCTCCTGAAAAAAAAAAAAATATATATATATATATAGCTTTAGGAAATGTTTCTGTTCAGGTAACAGAATGGAAATATTACAGAAATTCCTGTGCTATTGCAGAGGGGAAATGATCTGTCCTAATAGGAAACATGTCTTGCTTGATCCCAGTAGTGAAAGTCTGGTCCTTAGAGTTAGGAATTACATCAGAACCACCACAATCTTCCATATGGGTCAGGCTTCCTAGAAACACCACTAGTCTTTGTTATCTAACAAAGAGTTATTGTCTCTGATAGCTCCTAGAAGTCCACTTGAAGGAGATACTTTCTGGATAGTGCAAGTGTTCACCAGTCAAGGCAAAAAATAAGTAGATCCCAATCTCGATCTATTTCTATAAAGTTCGTCTAGCCTGCAAACCATTAACAACTGCTGGTGGAGCTATGTACTACTTGATAAAACCAGTTTTGAAGCATTGATGTGAAATCAGTTCTTAGAGTTCAAACTAAAGTGCTGCACAGAGATGTGGCCTCTTTACACTTATGTCATTATAAATGTGACTTCAGACCTGGCAGATGGCTCATGATGGTGGTGAGGTTAAATGACTGGAGGGGCTTATCTGTAGATGGATGCAGTAGTCTTTTAATCTGGAATGTTATAACACTACAAATACTTCAGGAAGAGTTAAAATCAAACTACTCAGGTACTATGTGGTAGAGAGATGGTGATAAGGGAGTACATGACTGTTTTAAGAGGAAATTCTCCGTTTCCTAAAAAGAAAGGCAGACCATTGATTTTGTCTTAAACTTGTGCCTACAGAAAGATCCAAACAAAGTCTAGTTTGGAAAAAAAAAAAAAAAAAAAAATCCTGCTAAGGTGAGAAATCTACGTGTTTACACGGGAGCACTTAGAACACTTAGAACAATGCCCCTTGGTATGAACAGCCCTTCTCTAGTGCACTGTGGCACCCACCGAATTGTATTGGTTTTTGCTTTGAAAATTAAGCTGATGCTATCTTGTAGATTCTTTTCTCTTCCTCCTCTTTTTCTATTTTTTTTCTAATGATTTGTTGAAACCAGAGGAGTAATTTTAGCTTTACATAGTATGAATTCCAAAACTGTTCCACTGGGACTTCTCATGGGTATAAGATAATAATTAAACTATTTCAATACTGCAAATGATCTAATTTTTCTTTCACCTTGCCCTAGTATAATATTAACTACTCATCATTTACATAGCTAAAATAAGTTTCTGAATACTGAGGAAGTCAGTGTAGTATGAAATTTGACTTTCTTGTGTCTTCTTCTGGAGCTGGTTCATGAAAGCTCTATAGAATCACAGGACGGTTTGTGTTGGAAGGAACATCAACTATCATCTAATTCCAACCCACCTGCAATGGGCAGGAACACCTCTCACCAGATCAGGTTGCCCAAAGCCCCATCCAACCCGGTCTTCACCACTTCAGCACTGGGATGGGGCATCCACAGCTTCTCTGGGCAACTTGTGCCAGTGCTTCACCACCCTCATAATCATTTATCACTTTTTTTTATAGTACCATTTAAATATCAAAGTAATAACACCTAAACTCACCTAATGTAAGGTAAGAATCTAGTCCTATTGGTTCAGCTGTTAGCTTAGCACCACTGAAGTTGATAAAATACTCCTGAGTTACAGTATGTGCTTGGGATCAGGCCATGTGCAGGACTGCCTGAGTTGGGAAGGATTTGTAAAGTCTGTTGAGTCTTCCTGGTGTAACCAATCTGGAATTTTAGTAAGAGAAGAAATTTTCACAACTTTTGAGGCTTAACTGATTTAAGCTTTCAGATTGAAACCTGATAAACTTTGCAACCTGTTGCAGCTTTAAGATTTTATTGCTTCTTGCTGCTTTCATTCACCATATGGTCTGCTATTCACAAACTGTGCCCTAATGAGAATTACTCTTGCAGGTAATTTTCTAATGATTGTCTTGGGATAAACAAATTTTTCATACTTGTTTTGCTAATGTATTCAAGTAGGTTCACAGGGGAAAAGATTAATCATCTAAAAAGCAAGCCGGTGTCTTTCATTATGCTAAAGGATCCAAATATGATCAGAGCAAAGCCACTCGTTGCTATGACAGCAGATACCTTTTTCTCCCTTTGTGAGGTAAATGGCAGCTCCCAAGCTGATTGGCCAAAATGAGCTTATCCTGGTGACCAACCATAGGGAGTTAATTTCATCAGAAAGAGAAAATGGTGGGAAATCCTGCCGCGATCTTACAAAGGAATTTTCATTAGAAGGCAACAGAGTCAGGGGTTCTCTTTCATTATAATTAATATGTTCCATCTAATAAAATAATTTAGGTGAGGCAGACAATAGAATTAGCCTATCTATTATTTTGTATATCCACATAAGCTTTAATCTGTTTTCTACTAAGACCTACGCTCAAAGTAAAGCAACCCTTATTTTTCCCCATAATACCTCTATTACTGAAGACTGTCATCATGTACCTGTTTATATAATTGTAGATAAGCTAATTGCAGGCAATACAAAAGGGCTGGCATTCTTACAGGTATTTGCTGGAAACACTCATGCTCTATGGAAGTAATGGATGCAATAAACTTTACATAAAAGCATTTCCCTTTGGTTTATGGTGGTAATTCACATTGTATTTCTCACTTTCTTAATGAATGAGACTTTTAATTGGATCAGATTCAAGAATGGAGGTTCTATGCCAGTTCACAGGTGAAAGGAAGGGATCGTAATGAGGCACTAAGGTTCACAGTTCGGTAACATGGGAAAGACCTGCACCAGCCTGCATGAATTCTCACTTCTGGTGAGCTTTTAGGTGTCGCCATCTCATCCGCTCTTTCAGGCAGGACTCCGTTTGAAGAGGTCAGACTCACTGTGACGGTTGCAGAACATAATACAATATATACAATATTGTGTATAAAGATGATAAAGTGCTCTCCTATTGTCAGTGTATACCTGTGGGATGAAAAAAAAAAATAACCTGGAATTGAGTTATTAAATAAAATCGGTGTTCTTGGTGCTTTAAAATGCAAAGGTCAGTCAGTCCCTATAAATCAGCTTTACATACCCATATACATAAAGGGGAAAATACTTGGATATATCTAATATAGGAAGAAAACTAAGACAGTGGAAAGCTTAATTAGTTGCCTAAAACCACAGAGATTTAGTTGTACGCATGAGATTACAACTCAGGAGTTTCTGGCCCTTTGCCCAGGCTCTCTCAGTATCATGGAGCTCTTAGTGTACGTGTTATTCTACTAGGACACTTACTTCCAAGACCTGATTTTCTGCACTTTGTGTATGTACACGTGCACAAACACTTATGGCAAAACTTGCATGTGCTTTCTATGTAGCTTTGCTAATTACATATGCAAATCCACAGCTGACAGACTATTTGCCTTCATCATATGCTGTTGTAGTAACTTCATGTGCAGATTGGCCTTGCAACTGTAACCTACCCTTTTGCATCTGCACACTCCTGGGAATCCTGTTCTTGGCTTTTCTTCTGAGGTTGGTGTGGTGGAGATAGCTCACCCAATTTGTAAACAGTAATGTACCATCTGAAGGAAGACCTGCTCTTCTAGCAGTCTGGACATTGTCCTGTATGGTACTGTGTATGTTCAGCTGTTACAGAACAAGCTTCAGACTCAGCATTCAGTGTCTTTCCTTGAGATATCAAATCTTGATTGCAAGTTCATAGCATGACTTCATGTGAGTCATATAAGCAACTGCTTGGGTGTCCTGGCATGGCAACAATTAGTAGCCAGAAAAGGGAATCATAAAGGAACGTTCAGCCTCACCTAGATTAAATCTTCCTCCTTTAGGATGAAGATTTGTTTGCAGTCTTAATATCAGTCTATCTTGAATCAATGGTGAAACTATGTGGCCACGTGAAGATACCAAAGATGTCTCTTCAGGTGCTAATGCAGCACCTTTAAAATCAGACATCTTTAAAACTGATGTGTTCTAGTTTCCTTCTGTAAAAAGTGGCATTCTCAGGTATGATAAATCTTTCTGAAAAGGGCAAGTTTAACCATTGCCTTTAATGTAGAGAGGTAGTCTTGTGATTGCACTCCAAACAATGGTGAATACTCAGGAATTCCAGCCCTTTCCCAAAGAGGCCCCAGTGGGTTGTTGCTTTGGGAAGGGTCAGTGTGCAGAACAGGAGAAAACCTGAAACAGCTCCCAGGTAAATGAGGCATGTTCTAGTGGGGAAGCAAAGCTAAGTTTCTACCCTCCTATGCTGCTCTCTAGCACTGCAAACAAGGTCACAACTGTGGCACAGAGGCAAGAATGAGAATGGGTAGGGAAACAGAAGAAATCTTTCTTGTTTAAGCTTCCTATGGGAGCTGGGGTTGTGTATAGTAGCCCCCATAGCTTTTGCCTATGTACCTCTGTCTTCTCTGATGGGCTGTGGCCACAAATTTATGTGCTTCTTCTCTCCATGCCAGCAGGAAACTGAATCAGAGTCACCTGCCCAGAAAATTTTTGAGCTTATGTGTCTGCTCAGCTATAAAGTAAAAACTAATTTCTCATAAAAATAGTGAACAGAACTGAAAAAGCTCATTGTCTCTATGGTAGTTCATGCAAAAGTTCTGTTGTAAATGGCCTCAGAATTTTACAGTCCTGAGGGACTGAGGTTTTGCTTCTTCTATGAGTTAAGTACTTGACTGCAGCACGGCTCAGAAACTTGGATTAAAATTTCTACGAAGGTAATGAGTATTTTGTATTTTTGGTTTAGGGTCAACCTTGATCCAATGCAGGTAGAGAAGACAAAAAAAAAAAAAAAAGTCTTGTAAAAATTCTCATAGGATTGAATTATAGCTTCTGAAGGTTTTATGTGTATTCAAAATAAAAAGGCACCTCAAAACCATCTTTTTTTAACTGTACATTTCCAAGACAATGCTGAATTTTATTTGTTTCCTCTGACAGGATATAGGATGAATTTTTGAGCAGAGAATAAAAGTAAGCAAGTTTTTAAATTTAAGCGAAAATTTTCACGGGCCTGCTCTCTAATTTTCAGCTGCAATGTCTCAATCTCTCCTTAAAGAGCAAATGAACTGAATTAACTAACAATGGTAGAGAAGTTATTTCAGGATATGTGTTTTTCTCCTATGGAAGTTAAAACCATAGTTTCTGACATAAGCAGCAACTTGTACTATGTTCATTGATTTACAGAATTTTATATGGTTGAAATCTTCATAAAGGTGATCTATGCAAATTCCAGGTAGAAAAGATATTTAAAAGTGCACATGTAAATGAGCTGGCTTTGAATGTTTTCTCATAAAATGCATTAATGTGATGTGAAGGCAGCAATGGAGCTGATATTGTTCTGCTGTCTGTAATGGTCCTATTAAACTACTGCATGATTAAATTGATAGGACTTGGCTTAAAAATTCCAGCACCAGTCTCAATGCTGTGCTTTTCAGTGCTTTCGAATTAGGTCAGAACGTGGAGATAAAACATACTATTGTAGAAACAGAATCCATTTACAGCCTGTGCTGTCAAAACCTGAGTGATGACTCCCCTCCTAAAGATGGTGTTGATGATGTATTTTATGACACCAAACTTCTATTTTTGACTCTCTAATTCTATTGTTGCATTTCTGTTCAGTGCCCTTTGATTTGTATTCAGTCTCACTGTACTTCAGGAGCTGTAATTCTGTCATTTACAAGATAGACTTGGATCTTTCTTGCAACTGTTCTGACATGCTCATAACAGGTACTGGTTTTTTGACAGTGCAGTACCTGTTTTTATCAGCATGTGGGCTGCTGCTGGCGATTTACAATCTAAAGTTAATAAAATTTGTCTGCTCCTTGTACTGTGTTTATTTAAGCAGTTACTCTGAGCCTTTTCGTGAGTTGTTCCAAATAAGATCAAAGGGTTGAGAAAAATGTTTGTCAATCTGAGAAGTTATAGTGGCGGTGTTCTTGTAAACTCTGTATCCTAAAAATTCATTGCTAGTAAAGTGCTGTGCATACATGATTAACAACTTAATGGTAGATGACAAGATAGAATACTTTTTGGTAAAGTTTCACTTTAAACACAAAGAGTAATCTGTTTCAAGCTTAGAGAGGTGGGGGGTGTTGGTGGGGGAAGACAGTGTCAGGCTAGATTTCCCCTGTAGATACCTCTAGAGCTTCTGTCGCTGCTGTTGAGCACAACAGCTGGTAAGTAGCAAGCAACTGGAGAAAGATCCGCTTTTAATCCAGTACAATGTTTTCTTGTGCCCATTTTACTGTAAGTCTCAGTGGCAAGGGGACAAAAGCTGTTGACTGATCTATGCAATTACCTCCTCTAATATTGCTTTCAACTGTCTGCCCAGAGTGACAAGAGTGGATGAGGTTTAGTTAAAGTCTGGGAAAAATGCCCTTTTAATAAATAAATAAATGCCCCTCTCTGTTATCAAGCTGCTCTTTTAGGCCTTTGAATGTCTTTTGGAAGAGTGAAGGTGATGTGATTGAAAGTTAGTGAGCCTGAACTCAAACAGCAGCAATGCAATCAATTTTTTTTATATTTTTTTTAAACTGAAATACCCTTAAGACTCTGTGCCATTTGCACTGGGACAAGAAGTTTAAAAGTCTCTTTTTTTGCTTTCTGGTTTGCGTCTGTGGGGTGGTGTCTCCTTTTACACTGTGAATAGAGGCAAACATTTAAAAATCATTGCCCAATGTGATCTTCATTTAGAGACTTTGTCCTTGATGACAGAAATGTCATTTTTATAAAAAAAAAAAAAAATAAAGCTAATTCAAACTGCTATTTATTTCTAACATAGATGATAGAAAAGTAAAATTGTGTTTAATGAACTGTAGATGGAAGCCTTTTCCTTTTAACTGATGAGATGGAGATGCTGCGCATACCTTTATACTCTGAATCAGTGCAGTGGAGTTAAAGCCTAATACCAAAGCCCTTTCCATGATGCAGGTGGCTGTAGCAACTGGTATCCTGGTCCCTGTTTTCATGGAGTTCTTGTGCAAGTGAATCAAGAGGTGACAAATGAACAGGAGTGTATGCTGTATGCAAGGGCTGGATGTGTGCTATGGTTCTGCAGTCATAGCAATGAATGCACTGTTGACTGACAAACAGGCAGCACTTCAGTAAGTACAGATGTCCAGATATCACATGAGATGTTGCAGAGCCATTTGTGGTATGTGGTAGAGGAAATATGGTAGCTTGAGCTGCAGAGAGCTGTAATCCAACATTTTTACCAAAATCATGAGAGAAGGTGTTTGCATTAGGTAGCTTTCTGTTCCTTTCATACTTTTAGCCAGGAAGAGGCTAGATAGGGAGACAGCCACACTCTTTCCCTTTTATGAATCTGGGGATTTCAAGAAAAAAAAATCCACATCTGAATAGCTGCAGAATTGAGCTGTATGGGGCTCCTTTTTTTTGCTGAATATGAAGATGCAGCATTTGGAAGGCAGCAGATTTCACTCCGTCTTCCTGCAGAGCATTGATTACCTGCTTGCAAAATTTCATACCTAATGGTACTGCAAATTCTGCTTATTTTATTAACAGTTATTTTTATCATCCACCCTGAGGCCACCAGGTATCTTAACACTCAATTGTCTCCTAAAATGCCTGAGAGGGAAGGCCAGTGAGAAGTTAATTTAGATTTCATTGTATGGCATTTCTGATTATAGCAGCAGAGTAGGAGTTTGGAGTGAGACCATCAAATCCTTTCACATATAGTGTCAAATATCCTTGCTGTTCAGCCCGTAGCAATGTCTGTTGAATAATGCCCATATATTCTGTGATGAACCTATTCACTCATTAATATTTAAGCTCCTGCTCAGTACATTCTAACCACTGCTGCCCCTCTTAGCATCACTTTGATTTATCAGCTTCTATATACATTGTTTGTCTACTGACAAGAAAAAATGTTGTCCAATAGATTTAATGGTAGTGGCTGTCAAGAGAGAGAAACTCCACTCCCGGTCCCTACACCTTCCACTCCTGGTCCCTACTTTTGATTCCTACTGTGACTGTGCTCAAGTATTTTTTTCTTTTCACACTTAAATATTCCTGATCAAAACACAGGGAATATTTTATTTAAAATGATCCCTTTTTCTGTGAAAAAAAAAAAAAATGAGATCTGGAGTAGAAAAAAAAAAAGGCGGAAATTGCTAAATAGAAGCTAAAATTTGTAACGGTGGCTTAGTATGTCACTGAATTGGCAGTGACTGTCTGAGCACCGTCTGGAAGGGCATGGACTAAGAATTTTGCTGTGCTTCCACTTCTGACCCTGGGCAGGAAATTTACTGTATTTGTACTGCTTAGCGTTGCATAGTTAAGTAGGGTTTGCAGAAAATGTACTATTTTTGTGTTCTTTGTTGAACAGAAAGCCATGCCTAATGTCCATCACTTCTTCAAAATTTCAGAATTGCAATTTATTAATTGCCGTTGCTTTGGCACCTTTCTAATTCTGTCGGCGCATTGTTGACTGTTGCAGTATCTGTGTGCCTCAAGGACGTAGCTTGCCCAGCTCAATCTGCACTTCAGTTCTTGTACCGGCTGAAATGACTGCAGAACACTGATATTATAACTCTGGGCTATAAGACACTTGTGCAGAGCACTGAGAATAAAGAAAAACCTTCTTGTGATGACTTCATTTTATTTTCTCTCCAGAATCTATTTGTTCTGTAAAACCACAATAACAGAAGTAAAAGCCAGTGCTACTCTTTCTTACTTCTTTGGGTGTGTGTGAAATTAAAATGAATTTAAAAACTTGACTAAAAAAAAAAAAACAAAATAAACAAACAAAAAAAAACTTAAAATCTTTCCGCTTAAAAAGAGGAAAGAGGAAAGGAAACAGTACTTATGTATTTGTCTTTCTTCTGTATTTCTTTAACAGTGTTTTGGGAGAATTAACCTGTGTGGAAATAAAATAAGGAGAAATTAATACAAGAAACTGAAATGTCTCTTTCCCTCATTATTTTGGTTTAAACTTCATCATTTACCAAACTCAGGGTAATTTTGGAATTTATTTGCCACACACCCTTATATTTTGCCTTTTGCATGGACAAAAAGTGGCACTTGTTTCCTTTCTGGCCTCACTGTGAGGCTCAAGTATCATTTCAGCACTGCACCAGGTCATCCAGTTTGTAGCCGTCTCTTCTGTTTTTCCTATTGGAAGACTATACCCAAACTTCTCTGCTCTAGTACTGAAAGCCTTTCAAAGCCCAACTGTTCTTTGTTCACCTCATGTTACACCACAGCTTTGCTTCGATTCCAGTTCTGGGCCGTATGCAGGGCTGGAAAGGAGTTACTGATCATCTATGGGGCTTCTATACGGACTGGGGCAAAACTATTCTGTGTTCGTGAGCTATGGAGTTGGAAAATGTATGATTCCAAAGACAAATCTTTGTCTTCTTTTTCTGCTCATTCTTATTTCAGTTATGATTGGTTTGGAAACATTTAAAAAAAAAAAAAAAAAAAAGTAGTGCCTGAATCACAAGTCTGAATAGTGTATTCGATGAGGGAAATTCCTAGGGTGTGGTGAATTTTTACAAGACAGACTTTTAATGGTAGAGAGGCATTCCTTTGAAGTGTTGGATGAGGAGTGGAGGAGCCAGGAATCTCAGAAAGCCCAACTCAACCAATGCATTCAGTTTAGTTTAAAAGGTTTGTTGTTTGCAGAATGCTGATGAATTTTCATAAAAGAGTTATCAGAAGGTGGCTAGAGTTACCATTCCCTGCTCTGTGCTAAGAAATAAATAATAAAAAAAGCCAACTTACATTAGTGTGGTCTGAAAACTAACACACAGGTGGGCTCTGCTAATGCTTCAGTACTTTCTCATATCTGATCCTTTCTCAGAAAAGGAATCTCTGCTGTCACTGCTTAAGCACCTCCTGTTGCATAGATGTGGTGTAATTAAGCCTCTTAATCTTTTTCTTCTCTGTTCTTTTTCATAAATATCTGGTTGTTATTGTAAATTTATATTAAAATTGGTCAAAGGATTCCTATAAAACATATTCACCTCAGATTCAGAGACATGATGGTGAACAGCTGCACTAAATGTGAGGGTATAGACTTTAGAAAAATACAAGGTCTAATCATTTCCTCCTTATCAGCTTAAAAGAAAGTTAGCTTCTCTGATTTCAGTTGTTACAGCTTAGGCCATCCTTGACTGAAAGTGATGTTCACCTTGTTTATAATACCTTTGGGTCACTTCAAAGAGTAGGAATCATGAAAGGAGACTCATGATGTTTTGTGTTCTGCTGATTTGGAAAACCAAGAAGTACCAAAAGATCAGACAAATATACTTTCAAAATTTAGCAGCACTAAATGACCTAAAATGCAGTCTGGCACTGCTTACAGCTATTTGGTTACTCAGAAAATTCACTTTGAAAAATCCAAGTTGAAAATCTAAGTAAAATTCCTGAGTCTACCAAGATAGTATATGAAGCTGTGTGATCACAAGCAGCTGGGGCTACTGCAGAAGTTTTTTATAAAAATGTCTTATGTGTGGTTATTGTGAATGCCGTGGGTCTGGACTTGATGACTTTGCCTATTGTTTTGGTCCTGTTGTTCACCCAACAATGTTTTACATCAGTTTTCCACGTATAAGAACGGGCCTAATAGATGTAAGGCAGAAGAGCATAGAAACCTGTTGCTTTTGGTATTTTTTCCATTAAAATATTACGCTCCCCAACTAAAAGTCAGTGTTGACCAATAGAGGTGCTGCACCCAGTAGAAAAGATCTTTCGAAGGCACAAACAGCTGATTGAATCTTTTTAGTGCCTCTAAGCCTTTACGAAGTTCAGTACTCATTTCTCCAGTCTGAAATCTAGTCATAACTGGTAATTTCTATTCTACACTAATTGTTGGCAAGTGAATGCTAGCTCTGTTGGAGTGACTTGCTTTAAGATGAAAAAAGGAGTTCTTGGTGTATTTTTTTTTTCTCTAAGGACCTGGCAGGCCTGTTTGACCTTGATGTATCAGCTCCATTCATTATTCTTCTGCAAGGTGCTGGTTCATTTCCTACGTCACAGGAATAAGTGGAAAGGGACTAGACAGTAGAGGGCTACTGCTTGCTTCCTGTTAGCTGAAGTCAGGTGTCAAGGCTCTCTGTTCTCTGGTTTGATTGATAAGCTTGAAGGAGTCCATGGCAGGTATGCAGGTCAGGGGGATAACAGCTGGAAAATATGCACCCAGCAGAGAGACCACACAGAGACCAAATTCTTTCTCACTTATCACTGAACAATTTCAGGATAACTTAGTGGTTAACATGACACAATTTGACTTTTGACTCAGTGTGTAATCTGTGGATATAGCCATATAATTATGCTCTGAATTCTACTTGACTGATAAAATACTCTGTAACAAAGTGGGTGGATGCTAATTGTTTCTTTAATTTCAGCTGCAAAGCAATATCCAAGATTCAGCAACAACTGTCAATATGCTATCAGGTATCCAGAGATTTTAAATGTAACTGTAAACTAGTTACATTCAAAGGGTGTGATGACTCCTGCTCCTGACTGGACACAGAAAAATCAAAAAGCACAGGAAAAGATGGCAAGAACCTTCTCCTACCCTTCTCAGAGGTAGGAAAGAGGCAATAGGCCTGTGCTGGGACAGAAGCAATGCCAGTCTGGCATCACTGGTAACGCTATGTTCCTATTAGACAGGGAAGGAGCCCTTCCCATGTTAGTTTTGGTTTTACGATATGATCTGTCCAAGGCAGCCACATTGTTTTGAATAATTTTGACCTCAGTTATTACTGCTGTAGCTCATGTAGATACCCTACCCAAACTGGGAGGTTTTGGGTGGGCAATGAATCCTTGTAGACCTGGCATGTTGCCTGTTTGTTCCCACTCTGTGCGGCCTCACCTCTGCACATCACCTCTGACTCTGGTAGATAACATGAAGGCTCTTCTAGTGAAGGTCTTGGATGCTCTGGCAAACAATATTGCTGCAAGGGTGAATGCTGTGCCTGGCAAAATGTAAGTCTGCTTAATCATGAAGTACAGGTCCCTGTAAAGGAATGTGCCTGTGAACTACCCCATAGCAGCTCAAGCTTGCTGTTCCTCATGACCTGCCCATTTCCAAATATGTCACAATCTTCTCCCTTTATCAGCATTAGGTGCCTACACTCTGCAATAGTTAGAAACAAGCTACATTAGAGAAGAATTGACTTCAGGGCTTGGCACTGTCTGAAGAGCCCCAGGCCTACTCTGTAAGCTCTGCCTTTAAGTCTCAGTTGAAAAGTTAGGGATAAAACTGGTCTGAGATCACTTTGATAAACACTTCTGGATGGCCCAGAATTAAACAACATTGGCTCAGGTCTGGGCTCTGTCTGTTTACAGAGCATTAACGCACAAAAAACCAAACCAGCAATATCATTAAAAATAATATTAATAATGAGTTCAGATCCTCTTACTACAGAAAATAGGGAAAAAACAGGGATGAACAGTTGTTTTTGACAAAGACATCCTCGTGCCCACATTTTATACAGTTTTGTTTGTTCTCAATGCGTCGGTGGTGGACACTACAGTGACACTTGTGAAGAGTTGTGAATACCCTCTCAGGAACACTGCTGTTAGGCACGTATATAACTATAGAGAACGATAGTCATGCACAATTTGGGTTTTATGTGCTCTTTTGTTAACAGTAATCACTGAAGCATAAATATATTCTACTGATCACATTTCGTTACGGATGTTTTAGAGTGCTCTCCATGTTCGGTTATAGGCAGCTGTCTAGCAGAGGCATAATCCAACTGTAGTGCAATGATAGTGTTTTATGTTCTCATTTCACAGATGTATTTTGAAACAAAGAGAAATCAATAGGCTTAATTTATCCAGACTGCATTTATGGAAAAATTGTTGTAGTATTTTACCAGTCTTTCCATGCATTTTGGCGATGGAGATTCGGTAACAAATTAAATTTTAGGTCCTCTAAGTGGCAGCTATTGTGAGCTCTGACCTCTTGTTTTGGAATTATTAGACTGATTTCTCCTGATGTAACCCACTTCACTAGGTATAAAACAGGTAAAAACTTCACTGGGAATTTCACAGGAGTGCAGGTTTCATCGTCAGGTGTTTGTAATGTACCCACAGGTAGCAAGTAATACTCCTCCTCTTCAAAACATCAAACCAGTCTTTTAACTGCGTAATTCCACCTCTTCCCTTCCTCCCTCTGCACTCTCCTTCCTGCTCCAGCCCCAGTGCAGGTGTCTGGTCTGACCCGTCAGGTGGGTCTCTGTTTGCCCGTCAGTTTGGGAGCTGATGGCCTTACCGAAGTACGGCTGATTGCACAAAGTGGAACGGGGTTAGTCTGAATTGCAGGTGTGAGCGATCGGCAGAGATCTCTGCTAATCCTGGGGATAGCAGAGCACCCTGGGCTGGAGCAGATGCAGCCAGAGAGGGCTAAGGAGGTGCAAAAGGGGAAAAAGAAAAAGTTAAATGCTGTGGCTTCCTTCTTCCAGGTGGCTTGAGTTATCTGGGGCTTGTAAAGGGAGTTGCTCTCATTTTTCTGCACACCATGAAGATGCAGTCTTGGAACGTGGCTGGGACTTTATATGTATATCTTTATTTAATATCTTTATAACAAAACATTTAGATCATGGCTTTCTAAGTTGCTGGAAAATCCTGTCCACTTAAATTTTGGGGTAAAGTACAAATAAAACTTAGTTTTGCTCTGTCTTACTCAGCGTCTGTGGAAACCAGGTAGCTGAAAGTGTGGTTGAGTTTTGGGCTTTACATACAATGTGCTTGAAAGCTCTGCTGGGTGCTGAATGGATTTGACTGAATTGGGAGAGAAGAGGAATTGATTCACTGAGAAACTGCCTGCCTTGAGCATCTAAAGCAATGTGCAGGCTGTATGCTGTGGGAAGTCCAGGGAACAGTTGTATTATATAGGTGGGAGTGCTAAGGCAGGCAGGGGATGTGATACAGGTTTGAGAAACTGTAATAGGGAGAAAAGAGGTGTTGCTGAAGAGGAAAAAATGGGGTAACTGGAGCTGGGGGAGAGGGCAGTAGAAAAATGCAGAGGTGGTGTGTCTTGTGAACTGGATGCCTTTGATCTGCTACGAGTAAACACTGCTTTGCTTTATGAGTTTTTAAGTTCTACTCAGACTTTATCTTCGGGGTTCTCCTAAAATCTTGTAAGTTACAAGTTCACATTTCTTATTTGTATATTAAACTCTCTGTATCACAGGATTTCAGATGCTGAGGTTCGGAAGAAATACTATCCAATAAATCTAGACACTAATATCATAATAACATTTAACATATGCATACAATTTATTTACAGACCTTTAATGTTAACAACAAGTAACTATAACATTTTGCTATAGTCACTGGAGCTGACTTTTCATATAGCAGGGACAAATTCAGCCTAGAAATGATATATTGCAACTTAAGGTCCCAATTCTGTCATTTGGAGAAAGTACTGCAGGATATAGCCATTTATTTGCAAACAGGGAAGGGCGCTTACACTAAGCAAAGCATGCCTTAAAAAACTAACAAGAAATTGGAGAGGTACAGAGAAAACTTGAGTATTCCGCAGCAAGGCAAGTTAATCCAATTTCTCAGCACAAATTTTTCTATACTTAAGAGGAGATTGTACATGTATTTTGCATTGCTAATCCATCAGGTGTGAGCTCGTTTAATGCAATGGTCACCTGTGTTTGCTTTATATTTATTTATCTCTAAACATATATTTCATATAAGTAGTGTGATACAATATAAATAGTGGTATGACTTCTGTTCCTCCCCTCCTTCTCCACACACGAAGTCAAATTGATTCTATAGTTTTCACTCTCTGAGACCCTAGAGAGACCCCACTTCAACTTTTATTCTCATCCTTGCTAGCATGGTATAATGTCACTTTGTCACACTTAGTTTGCTTGTAGTATAACCTCTCCTTTGCATTGTGAAACACTTCAAAAACACAGGAGATGCATGCATAGGTTCCTACCTCTCAGTGTAAATTGAGAGGACAAAAACAGAATAAAATAAAGGCCTGTAACATGTGAGTAAAGTGACCAGAACAATGCCTGGATTGTAGCTTATTGTTTGGTTTTCAAGTTAAAATCCCTAAGAAAATCCCTCCTGTCAATTAAACTGGAAGGGGTGTGGGGGGAGCTCTCTTGCTTTCCTTCTCTCAGAACTTCCTCCCTCCTGCCTAGAAGCGCAGCACACTTAGCTGCTGTTGGATTTGACAAACTCCTGTATTGACCCCAGGAGGCCTGGGGTGGACCTGTCAGTGCCGGTTTCTAGAGGGCTCTGCAGAAGCAGGTTTCCGGGAGAGACAAAGTGCTTGAGGATAGTGCCAGCCAAAGAGCGGCATTAATGCTCGAGTATCTTTAAAAGAGATTTTTTCCCCCCTTCCCCTTTATCTAATTCCTCAAAGTGAAATGGATGCAGGTGTGTGGAATGAATTCATCCAGGATTTAGAAACACCGTTTTGTATGCGTACCCACCCACATAATTGCTTTCCTTTCACAAACTGCACTCCCGTGCACACCTGTGGGATGTTGGCAGGACCTCTTGGATATTAGATCTACTGAACATATGACCCATGCAGCTCTCAGTATGTTTAAGTTACAGAACTGCCCATGGGTAGCCTTGGTGGGCAATGAATTGTGTTCATGGTTCATCTTCTGCATCTTTTTGTTGTGTTACATACAGCAGTATGATAGGGATCATCATTAGCATGTCCTTTGTGGTTTACAATTTTGTATCTCTGTTTATTCGTACATTAAGCTTCCTCATTAAACAGTTTGCTGGATTTCATTATTTCTACAGGGAGGCCTATGATGTTGTTTATTCTTGCTATGACTAAGTGTACCTATACATAAAGTAGGGACAGTGTTTACCTACTCAACTAATTTTCCTGTGAAGATCAAGTACTGCTCTTGGGTAGGGCCAGCGGGGTCATCATGGAGACTTGTCTTTCTGGAACGGGTGGAAGCTGGGCAGGATAGCACAACACATCTAAGGCCATGCTCTGTGGCCTGGCTTTATACCCTGGAGCCAAGATTTAAATAAAGGGTGGCATCTTTGATGTTTTCAGCCTTCTAGACAGTATTCCCTCACCTTCATTCTTTTGACTGCTTTTCAGATGATCCCAAGTAGTAGTATCTCTTCCTCCCAAGTAGCATATCATTAGGTTATACTGCAGTCCTAACTGGTTAGAAGTTACAGCACTCTACAGTGTTTTTGTGGTCTCTCATCTCCTCTATTTCTGTTTAGGGACAGAAATTCTGGTAAACTTGGATCATGCTAGAAATGTCAAATACAACTTGAAAAGGCATCACAAACAGATTGACTTAAGGGTCAGTTGGCAACTTTAGCCAGGTGGTACTTGGTCTCTGCGTAATCGGATAAAGATACATACTACAGGTGTGACATGCAGGAATCCTGTCTATCAAGATGTGCAGCTATTGACAGATGCAGCCAAGAGGTGCAGGGGATTTTCAGAACTGCTGAATGTAGCTTTGAATTTTTGTGTGTGTTCATGAATCACGTGTTCTCCTATAATGGTACTGTGCATATCGAATGTCCATCAGTCATCCAGGAAGAACAGTACAATATCTTACATACTCTTCTTGTTTCAGTCTGTTTTACTTCTGTCTAAACATTTTTATCATAAATTAGTGGACAGTTATTTAGTTTGCAATATCTGTTATTGAAAAGAGTCTCCCCTGCTTCTCTAATAAGTGAGCTAAGTACTGAAGTAGGCTTTATACTAGAGGACTTATTCTTACTCTTCCGTGCTGTTTTGGAAAAAATGGTGAATAGGAATAAGTTGCTCAAAACCAAAGAATGATGAAGTGTGAGTGAGGGTTTCTCTCCCTAATCCTACACTTTTACACATTGATCAACAATTTAGGACAGAAGGGAAAACAAGAATGATGTATACAGCTGAATTTACAGATGAATGCAATTACTCAGGGTGGAAGTTATACCAGCTGCAGGGGATGACAATATTGACTTGGAGCTGTTTTTGGTGCAGCCTTTTTCTGCATCACCCCCAACTAACAGCTCCTTTTCCTGCATGTTACCTCGTAAAGATAACAATGTGTTGCTCACCCTGATGCCTTGAAGCCTGTTTCTGAGTCTTGGGGGAAGAGCTCTAGTATAGAAAAAAGGTAGTTGGAACTTTTAGAGGCACCTACTTTGTAGGACCTAGGCTGTGTTATTTAGTTATAGGAATGGCAGCTCTGTTGTCACTGCAGTACTGTGGGGGAGAGTCTTTGCTGTTCCTGACTTACAGGAAGAAGGTCGCTCACTGATTTACTTGCACCATTTCTTAAGGTGCTTAGGATTTTCCTTGGAAAGTCCTTCATCCAAATTCTGATAACTTCTAACTTTGTTTAGATTTCTTGGGTACTGGTGGAACCACGGCCCCACATGTGTTACTGGCTGCAAGTTATCAAAATGTTGTACAATTACGTTGCATAAAAATAATTTTCTTGTTTATGTGATGGTGATTTTTCTTTCAGTTACAAGTTACTTAGCTTCACTTTACTGTCCCCACACATTTCCTTCAAAGAAGGAAAAAGTCTTAAATATGTGCCTATTTCAGAGATTTGGGAACATTGGAAAGATCAGTCAAAATAGGTACCTAATTTCCCACTACTTGCAATTCACAATCTGTGAAACACTTTCACACCAATCTGCAAGGCTGGAAAGTGTTACTAACCCCACTGCATGGGGTTCCGGAGACCTGGGCTACAATGCTAACTCTTTTTCTTCTGGATTTGTTTCAGTTTGGGAGCATAGATTTTGATTCTACTTCCCTGACTGAATGACCGTATGTTTAAAAAAATAAAATTGTAGACTTCCCCTGGAAATATAGGGAAGGAAATAAAACAATTTGCTTGCAAATGGGAGGTAATTGGTATGTTAATTAAAGTTGACTTTATGTCTCTTAATGTTAACCTCCTGATTTTCTCCAGTGTTTCAGGTAGGGGAAAAGAATTTATTCTTTAGTATTCTCAAGAATGAGATTGGATAATAGACACAAATGAAGTCCAAACCTAGCACAAAAAAACATGAGAAGATATGTCTCCCGGCTGCTTTCCTAATACAGCATAAGGAGGACGAGATAGTTATCTGAGCAGTCACTCCACAGCTCAGACTTCAAATTATAGTAATTATGACAATTTGTGCCAATAGCCATGAGGTGGGTTTTTTTGATGTGGTTAAAAATAACATCTGTAAAAATCCAATAAAAAAAATTACATTTCGCTAATTTTCTGATAAGATAATGTTTAACTGTACTGTGTGCCTTCTACTGCCAGTTTTCAATTAGAGTATTTCCTTCTGGGCTTTTACCATCTCGTCTCATGGATCCAATTCCATCCTGAGCAGTTCATTTGTTTTAACTTTCTTAATTAATTGTTTTGTGTAGGTTTTGCCTTTCAAACTGATATCAATCTTCTAGACTTATTAACGTGCTGATTGCTAACGCGCGATACAAAGCACGACTCAGTTAAATTGTTCTTCCTGTCATATTAAACAGAGTTCCCATATTAGTCTGCTAAACAAAATAATTGTAGATAATTTAGAGGGTAACAAATGACAAGAGTCCTGTACCTGGGAGAGTAGAAAAAAGTTCTATTTGCAGATTCTCTGCGTTGGCTTGAGGCACAATTTTGAGCCCGCATACAGAGGCAGAGTAAAACAAAATAATTAGCTCCCAAGAAATTGTAGGAGAGTCAGTGGGGGGAAAAAAATTACTTTTCCCATGCTGTAAAGGCTCTCACCTTATCTGAGGAATATGGTTTGCAAGGAGAACTAGGGTACCTGACCAGTCAATAGCTTCCCTTCTGTGTGCACTATGTTACTGAAAGTGAATTTCCTCTTATGTTTGGATTAATTCAATTTATGTTCCTCAGTTAAACAAGGCAGATGCAATTGGGGGGCAGCATAGCATCCACACAGTCCTTATGTATGTCTGTTCCATATAGTTTGACTGAAAGGGATCATGATTGTAAATTCTTATACGGTTTAATTAGTGTATGACAAGGAACAGACATCCCAGGGGATGAGGGTTGTCTTTGAAGTAGTCATATAGATAACCTGGAACAAGTTCAGTGCGTGGCAATGCAGAAGAAGTGTTTCGCAGAAAAGGCATCAATCCTTAGGCTCTCTAAATGCACTTGAGATGATGACCAGAGCCCATGTAGCTGGGAATTTGTTTGCACAATAGTATCACTACTGTGCATAACCAAGCTGAGCTCTCATTATGCTCTGTATCATGCAAATGATTTCTCAAATTGCTCAATGATTGTATAGCTGCTCCCAGAGATTTTACCTCTGGCATTGGTGGGAGCAGACAGGTGATTGAGCCCTGTTGACAGTCTCCCTTTCAAATTTCAAATTTCCTTTTCTAACCTTAACGTTACTGTTATGCCAATATTTCTTTAAGAGAATGTGTTAAAGCTTTTAACTTGCAAATCTAGTATGTGTATTGCAAGGTATTGGGGTATGCCTGATGACATGTATTTTTCTAGAGTTTTTAGCTGCTAAAGCTGATAGAACGCATGACAGCTACTTCAGTGCAGTAGTTGTATTGAGCACCATTGTACCTGGTTGCTGCAGAGGTGGTCGCTCTCTTATTTGATGCAAATCTGTCTTACTCTCCAGTGCTCCTTAGCCACCAAGGCCTTGGTGCATGTGGCCACTGAAGGGAGCTTGCAAGATGGCTTGTGGTGCCAGTGTGACTACAGACTGATTCAGAGCTGCTGCAAAACCTGTACCAGCTGTGATTCAGGTAGTGAAGCCTTTTTCCTGCCTTACAAAGTAGACCCTTCCCTGTAGAGAGGACTTCCTCTGTGCTTTGTGCCATGCAAAAGCTGTAGACCGGCCCCACGCAAAACTGTATAGAAAAATTTCCTCTTTTCTACTTGCAACTAAAGTCCCTGTGCAGTTTCCCTAGCACTGTAGGCATCAGCATGTCCTGTTTGAGAGGGGTCATGTTTGCAAAGCAGTAAGAAGCACCTTGCACCTGAATTTATCTCATGCTCAGGCAAGGGTTGGCTATTGTCAGCCTAGAACTTCTCTGAGCTTCCTGGCTTTTTATACACAAGCCCACGTGTGCTGACACAGATTTCTCAGCACTGGTACTAAATTGCTCACAGAATAAAAATAATAGAAATATGCAAAGCATTTTGCTTGATTCAAATTTCGCAGAAAACTGAAACAGAATGAACTTTGGCTTCTGTTCAGCTGCAATCTAGACATGAATTAACAGGCGCTTCAAACTTAAATTAGACGAGTCAACCATTGAATGTAGTTCAGCAGCACACCAAAATAAATCCAGATGACATTTATGACATTTTTCATTGTTTCCATAATCTAAGTAACACAAAAGGCATAAGTCACAGCACAATACTTTATTGCATTTCTTTTTGAAACACTGGCCATGAATACATTTAGAGTGGAAACTGGAAGTTTTGTTACTATCAAAGTGGGAAATATATGATGCTGCTGCTGTGACTGCACTGGAATACAGCTGCCCATACTGAACTAGAGCTCACAGTCCAACTCCACTCCCGGCTAATGTTCCGTAGTACACAAGCTTGGGTTATTTAAAACAAATGTCAACACCAAATTTTTTGGGCTCCCTTGAGTACCGCTTCTATCATGGAGTCATCAGAGAACATAAAAAAAATAAAAACTTTAATGAAGTATTTCAAATAATTTTTAAAGCTTTATTTGTGGTCTAAGAAAATGTAAGTGCTGGTTATAGCCTCCTTTATCTGAATATCCCTTCTGTGTCATGTATATTTAAAACTTCAGGCATGTTTCATAATTATTTACCTTATACATATATGTTTATATATATGTGGTGAAGATCATAAGAATGAGGGAATTGTGACATTCCCCAGTGCAGCCATCCAGCTGAAAGACATATTTGACCCATTTACTAATTAGACTGCACATTTTTCTCTGCCCTTCCCACTAAAAATACATAGCATTAATTCATGTAGCACTCATGGTAGATCTAGCAAAGTGTCTGTGGCATGCTGTTATTGGGCAAACTGCTTTCTAATGTTTCTGTTGTTTTTTCAGTTTAATGCAGATTGAGAATTGAGATGTTAAGTGGATTGGATACTTAGTGGTGAACGGGACTGGGTCTTGAGAAGCCCTTCCATGCAGACAGGCTCCATTCCTCACGGGAAGGACTCTCACACTTTTAATAGTCTCAGGTTAATAACAATGCTAGATATGCAGTATTGCTAGCCCAGACTGCAAGTATAGTGCCCAGCAGCACAAATGAAGGCAGGAAAACTTCAGTGACACATCTAGTCTAAAGCATAAAAGTCAAGCGAAAACCACAAGAAAAATAAGTGTATTTAAATATAGCAGACTACAAGTGACATGGGTACAACAGATAACCTAAGATCTCAATGACTGATAGTTGTACAGCATAATTTTAAGGATGAACTGTTCCTAAACAATTTTTCCAGTGTATTAAGCACTAACAGCATCAGGCATGCATGTCTTGTTCCACTCTTTTTTTTCTTGAACAAACAAGTTGAATGTGGCCAATACAAGAAAAGAGCCCACTCTCCACTTATGTGTTCACGTTCCTTTGTCCTCTTTCCAATATCCCTCAGTAATGACGAAGCACAGGATCATGTTCTGCTCTAATGTCTTTCTTGTAAGATTCGGAGGGTAGTGCCGTTGTGACCTTCGGGAGCAGTTTTTTCCATTTGGAAGGAGACGAGGGAGGGAGCATTGAATTTGAGATTGATTTTCCTCCTTTTAGCATGTGGAAATTCAAAGCAAGCTCCTTGATTCATCAACAATGACTGCATCTCCAGCCTCAGAGAATGCAAAGGCATCAGCAGGAGCAGACTGATCAAGTTAATACCCCCAGACCATATTGTGAATGTGACTAGAGCCCAGTTTGCTGTATGCTATTGAAAAATGTTCATATTCCTGGCAGTGGTTGGTCAGTTTTAATCGGAGAATTGCTATCTAAGGATTAAAGGAGTGGGGAGGTCAAGCAGTTTCAGACATCACAGTATGTTCACAGTTTCTTACTGGGGCACCTGGGGCTCTGCATATGTACTGTATGATTTGGAGGCTTCCAAGGAATGCGTCTAGCTAAAGGCCAAAATATGTGAGATGCTGGTTTTCCCTGTTTCCCTTGCATGCTAAGTGCTGGGATGTGATGGAGTCTTTCAGTTCAAGCTGTATTTTCAGTAAAGAGCAGATTGATTATTCCAGTAGAAAGACCTGAGTTACTGAGTTCTTCGGCAGGAATCTTTGGGAAACCACACTGGATCCAGGCCACGGGGACCTTTGAATCCTGGACTTCCCTTATTTTCCTGTGAGTCTCTTTTGTCCAGGCTTCAAATCTGATCATGCCCTGCTGGCCCAGGGAAAAGGATGACACCTAAAATATCAGCAAGAATTGACAATACCTGCCTGTCTTCAGGTTCTGGAGAAGCAACAGCTGAGTGTACCACTGATTTCTCAGAGGTGGTGTTTCTACAAAACCATGTGCATGACTGAGGGAATAAATGGATGGCACTTTGAGTTAGTGGATATTTGAAGATATTCATTCACTTCCTCTAATAGCTTATTAACTTTTTTCAATTGTGCAAGAGGACAAAAGGTAGGAAAACGTCAGGTTTAAGCAATTTGTTTTTGGTTAATTCAGTTCTCTCTCCACCTGCCTAATTATATCATATTGCTGCACAGTATAGGAAATATTTATCTTTCACTGCATACTATAGTTTCACAATAACAAATATGTGTGTTTAGTTGTCGTGCACAGGTTTATATGAATTTCAGTTCTGAAAAAGGGTTATGAAACTGGTAGGGGAAAATAGGTGGAGTTGTGTTAAAATTCTTGTTAGAAAGATTTCAATTTAGGTGTATTTGAGAATCTATAAATGAAGTTGCTTACTCTAATCACTACTTTGAGCACAGTCATAAGGATCTGTGGATGTTTCTGCACATCAGAATAGCATGTGTCCAAAAACACATGGTGGGATTTAGGTTGCTGAAAAAAAAAATATATATATATATATATTCATATATATTCATATATATTCATATATATATATATATATATATATAATATATTATCAAGAAGATCAAGCTTCATTACAGTTACCACTGATGTAATTCAAAGTACAATTTGAATTGTACTTGGTGTTTGCTGTATTCGTTCTACTACAAAATGTTTTTTCCTTGCTATCAGTGAATTACAACTATTTGAGTTTAGCCCCCAGAAGTCTCGCTTATTGTGCCTCTTGGTATTGTATATGAAATCATTTTTACTGTGTTCTTTAGTTTTTGGACATAAGGTCTGAACTTTTCCCAAGTTACTTTAACCTAAAAAAAAGATCAGTTACTTGTACCCATCTATCTGTGACAGGAAAGGAATGTGTTTTGCTGTACATCTGGATATAAATGTACCAAGAATTCTATTCAAGAATATGTTAATCCAATTCATACCTCTTTTTGGCTCATCTTTGATATCTGAAGTGAAGTTCTAAGCCAGAAATGAAGCGTGTTCCAGTACTTAGAATTATGATTTTGCAGTCACCTATGTCCAGTTCAAGTACTAATGTATACAAGAAAAATGGAAATAAATAGTTTGCAGAAGACTACAGAAATCTTGGGGCTGTCATCTGAAAAAGTAGATCTCAAGCCTATTGATGGGTTCAAGGTATTTGTAACTTAATTGCTAAGGAAAGCAGAATTTAATAATAGGATATTTTTTAACACAGTCAGGTGATCTTAATTAGATATGTAGTCAGCACAAACCTGCTGGGTTTTCTGCTTCTGTTTCCACATAATTATAGTCCACATAAATGTAAATTCTTTCCACCAGGAATGTTATGTTTATCTGGTATACTACATAAAGCTGTTAGGGTTCAGAATTATCCTTCATATGGATAATGTTCTTCTGAAATTATGATAATTTAATAAATAGTTCATAAAATAATAGCTTACTTTAAAACACTATGGAAAATCCAATTAAACTGGAAAGAATTCCAGTAATGCAGCGTTTTTTACAATTGTGGATTTGCATTAGAGGATATGCAGACTTGCACACCTAGAAGTAAGTGGCAGGATGACTATATTATAAAGTTTCATATTAGTTAGGAGTCACTAACAGGCTTTATGGTCTTTACCTTCAGTCTCAGGTGACAACTCTTTTGTAATGTTAGCCTATATTGCTCTCTGCATGTGGAAAGATAGCATATTTTTAGAATGTTTGGGAGTTTTGGGAAATATTAGTGTGCTTTTCAAACTCTTTCACCTCCACAATTGTATACATTGGTTGCTGTAGCCCAAGCAAGGAAGTCTTAAACTGTTCACAAGCAGCTTAGAATAGCTATTCTGGAGCTGAAAATATTGTAGCTTTAAATTGTAGCATCCCACAATCTGCCAGGTCTAAAAGCCAAGTTTGTGGTCCCACTGAAAGAGGGAAATGTCTCATTCCTGATATTTTTCCAATTTCTTGTCCATTAGTGATATTCATCTAAATGAATAATGGTTACTAAAATGGGGAATAAAGACTGCCAGGGAAGATCCTGTTTGGAAGGAACCTCTCTCCCACCACCATAATTTCTGAAGTGTATTTTTTTTTTTTCCTTTCTCTTAAATTTGGTGTGCTAATAGTGGTTTTAGAGGCATAAATGAGTGAGCAGAGGATAGGGAAGACGGTTAAAGGCTGTACCATAACAGTTTCAAAAAAAATGTCATTATACATCTGCAGCTTAACAATGATGTATTATCTCATTTGCACTAGGTATTTACAGTATCGAAGATACTAATTCTGTGCTGGGTATATAGTTGATTCCTGCTGTTAAAGCTGTTATTTATACTTGTTATGCTTATTGCACTTAATGTTATATGTCAAACAGTGCTCATCTTAATCAAAGTCAAATGCAAGTCATTGCATACAAATGACACAGGAAGGTGTCTGTATTTTGCGGAACGCAAACATGAAGTCTCTAGGAGCTTAGACTCCTATCCGCAAACACATGATCTACGTTCTCCCTTTGAGTATGCTGAGATTTGACTAATTGATTCTATGTTAATTTGTTATTTTTGAAAGATCAATATTTTGGAAAATGGACTTGCATTTTCTTTCTCAGTTTTAGGTGACTCATGCTCAAAGGCTGAAGTGTTATGAACCTTTTGACTCGTAAGAATTTAGATCTTAACTGTGGTGATCCTATTTTCTATATATATAGTAATCTGTTTCATTGTCAGGTGAAAAATTAGTGTGAATTTTCTAAAGCACAGAATAAGGGTAGGCTACTCATTTTGTTTTCAAATGCAAGCTCTATTAAAATTAAGTGATGTGATTGTTATCGATGAAAAAATTATTTGGTCTTTTAGTCATCCATGTCCAAGCAGAAGTACCCCAGTGTGGTCAGCATTAGCTAAATTTTGCTCTGAAGTAAGTGATTGCTTTCATTGGGTGAAATATTTGGCCAATACTTAGGTGCTTTTAAAACTCTTATCCTTTAATCTGGTTCTTTCTTTAGCTGTTAATATACCCTTTTGGCTCTCATAATGCCATGTTTCTAAGGGCAAATGTCAGGTAGTGTAAGGATTACCTTGTTTTCCTTTGCTGGAATGTACTCAGAAAGCTAGAGATATCAGATCGGGGATCATTGCTGCAATTAATATTGTGTAGTGCATCTATCATCAGTCTGTAGAAAGCTCGATGCTGTGGGCAGATGCTTTTGCAGGTCTAGCCCTGCGAGGGAAAGAGCTTTTCATCCACAACTGCTCCTCCCTCTGGCAGAAGCTGTGGGGTGATTTTGTGCATCATCCCTAAGACACCTTCTCCAGGCCAAGCTTGGTTGGCAGAGCAGGGGCCAGCAGATCTCTGCTCATCTGAAGACTGCCCTGAGTGGAAGTGCTCTCGTGTGCTCCAGCACCCATCGGTCTGCAGGGGTGGCAATCCTACCAGCTGGAAGGCAAACTGGTAGCTAACAGGCTTCTTCCCAGTCACTGCCGTTTGCAGAGTTCTCAGCTGTCTCTACATCAAGGTGTTTTCTTTCCACGAATCCTGACTGAAGAGTTAACACCAGCACTTCTGAAGTATGCTGAAAATGTTTACTGGAGAGCTAGGACTATGTTCATTTATCCCCAGGACTTAATTTACTATCTTATCACTAGCTAATCTAATTAGCTTCCTTCACCTTTAAGAAAAGTCAAATGTTCTCCTCTATAGACCTATTACCTCCTCTTCCTTCATCCCCAGTCTTTTCCATGTAGTGCAAAAAGCAAGCGATCAGGCCCCCGGAGCAGTAGTTGCTGCATAACTGGTATGGCTGTGTCACGCAAACACTGAAGAGGTATGGAACTAAATCAACACATTCTGATTTGTTGGTTCAACTCAGTACAAACTAGCTACGGTAAAACCAAGCTGGAAATGGAGAGCAAATATATGTGAGAGGCAAGCCGTGGCTTGCAGTAAAGAAAATGTTTGCAGAAAACGCCAGCATTACAGGTTTATCTAAGGTGTGGTCTAGCTTAAGCTGCAGTAATTACCCAAGGTACCATAGCTGTGGCTGGAAAATGAAGTGCTTTATAAACTTAACCCATTCATGTCTCCTGAGACCAACCACAGTGTTACATCTAGGTCAAGCTGTGCTTTGTCCAGTGCAATTGAAAATTCCCAAAGAAGATCACATCCTCTTTCATTTGCCTGCCAAGTGCATATGGTGGCTCTGTGTTCTCACGTCAGTTCATGGCATTACAAACAGAACAGCAAATTCTTTTCTTTTACTATTTATAGATGTTAGTGATTCCATCAACTGTAGGCAAAGCAGTTGAATGAGAGGAAATCTTCGAAAATACAAAATACCTGTTGGGCAAAGTATTTGTGAGGTAGTTATATACAGGGTTATATCAGTGGAGAAATAATACTGGGTGAGTGTTGGGTGAGTAGGGGAGGCAGACTTAAACTTGCTGCTTTTTGGCTTTACGTATCTGATGGTTTAATTATCAGGGGGCAGCAATGCTGCTGTCTTCAGGAGAGTTACACAGAGCTTGCCTAATTTTATTTACTTCTCAAAAAACAGAATAATATCCAGGAGGATACTGAAATATTTATGTAAACTTGAAGCAATGCCTCATAAGATGGCCAGGATCTGAAGGAGTTTGTTTATAAGGAAAGAACTCAAAATCATGAGTAGGTGAAATCTGTCCAAAGAGTACTCTTAAGCATGTGAAAATTTAAAATGTGAAGGAGACACTGTAATAGAGTGTCTATTATGGATGAATTCCTAGGGACTGGCTGAAAAGGAGAACACTAAATTTGTGTTCCAATTCACAGATGTACAGTGAAATGGCTTTCAGAGATGACATTAAGACTTCGCCTAACTTAATATCCTTTATAAATGCTTGCACAGGATCTGATTTGGTACCAATAACTTCAGTTTTAGTCAAAGTATTGGGCATAATGCTTTGGCTTATAAAATCAGAGATGAATCTTCTACTTCACATGCTGACACGTTCCAATGTTTAATCTTGAACAGCTCATTTGGTTGGTTATGCTGACCACGATTAATAATCTTCCCTGGTTGGAACAGATATCTTTAGTTTCAATCAGATTACTAGATTTGTTTGGTTTAGACTTCCAGGGAATTAATCAGGAGCTATTAGTTTTTTTGTTTTTTGTTTGGCAGGATGGGGGAGAATTATTTTTTTTGGCTTGCCAAACACTGCAATTTTCAGTAAGCTTTCTGGTTTGCCAGAACGAAGCCCAACTACCCACTACCCCTTGCATCTTCTGTTCTTGGAGAATCTTTGTTGAGAAGGAGGCTGTTCTGGCATGTTTTCATGTATGCTACGTTTATTTTTAAAATGTTTTCCAAAGAAACTTGGCAACAAGCGCTGAGGCTGTCATTACTGTGGTGATCTGGAAAATAAAAGAACAGCTGGTGTGTTTGCTGTCCTGGGAGCTGTCACTTTTAGGATTCCCCCTCCAAAGGTGAAATAAAAGCATGTATTTGTTTCTTTTTCATAGTGTGTAATAAGTTATAGGAAGCTGAGAAAAAAACCAAGCCAAGTCCTGGGGAAAAAAGAATAATCAGTAGAAAGTTGACAATTGCCCACTGGCAAAGTACATTCCTGGCATATGGGAAAGGAAAGAAAGTAGTAGGGGAATCTTAACCAAGGTTATTACCCTAAATTACTTGGGGGGTTGTCCTTAGTTTGCATAGGCTGTTCTTAATGCCATCAATGAGCAATGCACAACAGGTAGTCATGAGCACTGGTACAAGCCTATAGGCTGGCTGCATGGCACACAGCAGTACCAAAAAGAAGTATCCAAACTGTAGGCACTGGCAGCTGGCCTTTTGCTCCATCTGGGCTAACTGGTGCTGCGGAGGAAGAAGAGTATCATGATCTGGACAAAACTGCATGCGTTGCCCTGTGTCAAATGGATGTACCTTACCTCTTGTGTACCTCCCTTGGCAGTGGGAGGGTACTGCTGCTTATCTGGCCTCCCTGCTTCCCCTGCACCCCCTGCCTGTGGCAGTTGGTCCTCATTGGCTTTTCTCTGAATGCTATTCATTTATCTATTTATTTACTTTAGGAATCTGCTCCATGTTTGCTCATTTCATTTTTTATCTTGATTAAATAGCTTTCTAAGTTTGGTTTTTACAGGCCCTTGTTATCCAATGTAGAAAGCAATGGAGGGAGAGTTTGCTTAAGAGAGGAGTGCAGAATGGCAGTATTCACACTAAGGCTGGTGAAGTTGGTGTAAATCTCTCCTTGACATTGGCGTACAAGAGATCAAACCCATATATTTTATTTTTCCAGTGTTTGCCATGCTGACCTGAGACTTCTGCTTCCATTCAATCCTCGTTCAAGTTGATAACATCCCTGTTGTCCTGAGTGGTGTTACATACAAAATGTTTGTGTTGTTTGTGAAAGTTATTTGCAAGTATTTCCTTGTGCTCATTTATTTATTCTGCCTAATTACAAAGAATATGTGAAGGCAATTTTAAAACCCTAGATTTAGGAGGAAACACTTTACAAAGTGCTCTGAGGGAGTAAACAGTTTTCACTTTAACCAAATTGTTGGTGTGACTTTTCTTGGTAGGGTTTTTCATGCAGAAAACCAAACCTGCTCACACTTATTTCTCTTGTCTCTCTGTGCCTCTCACTGCCTCTGTGTCTCTTTAACTTTCTTTTCTTAAACGTTTTTATTTGTTGTTCAAATATTTGCAGTCCTTAGAGCAGAAAAACTTCAAGCATTTCAAAAACACAGAAGGGCTCCTTAAACTCGATAAAAATTACTGAGATATTGCTTTAAAGTGCCCTGCTTAAATAAATTAGAGCGTTCTACAACTCTTAAATGCCCAATAGAGATGCAAGAAGCACCTAGAATAATAGACTAGGTCACACTTAAATGAATCTCTCTTGAAGAACATAACAGTAATAAGATAAACTGGCTCTGCACTAAACCACAGAAGCAGAGATAATACAATACAGCTACCCTAAATGAATCTTTCTTAGAGGAAGTGACCAGGTGATAAACTGGAGCATGAAAAGGGGAAAAAAAATTAAAATTACTTAACTTGTTGAAAGAATCAATTTTTCTGAGTATCAGGGCAAAACGTTACCAAGCTTATAGATAGCTCTTCAGAAGCAGAAAGGCTTTTTAAAGCACTTCCTTTCGTATAGAAGCAATTCATTGACTAGATATACACAGTATATGAATTTAGTAGCTGCAGGTAGGAACTAATAAAGCACTGTTTTTTATAGTGCTGGGCTTTTCTTTTCTTGTAACCTCTAAATCCAGGATTTAACCCCCGTGAGTGTCAGAATACTGTTACGATCAGATTTTTGTCAACAGGCCCTGCACAAATTGAGTTTGGTAGGTTCGTCAAGGTTATATAACAGCAAACATTTGGAAAAATTGGGCACAATTGTCAGCCTTTGCTCTGAAAGGGCACAGGATTAAATGAGCATAAAAATTTAATTGTCCTCTCACCCTGAATGAGGCTGGGGCTTTCCATATTAGGGTCGGGCTGGCTAGTTGAGCAGCAATTTTTATCTGGCCCCTGGATAAATAGATGCATTCAGCCTTCTCGGGCCTTCAACCTTCATTACCACAGAAATTAATCACATAAATTAAACATATATATTTTGCTGGAAGAAGTCTTAACAAGCTGCATCCTCTACTGGATGAGAGAAAAGAATCAGGCATGTGTACATATTTAGCCTGACAATGCCAAGATTTCCAGAATATGTTTAGATTTCTGTCCTTAATTTTCAAGAAGCAGCTTGGCAGCTGGTGTAAATTGTCTACACTAATCACAGTGGAGTTAGGCCAATATATACCATGCAGGAATTGATTTGTAGTTTGCTTGAGGCACTCAAATTCCCATTCTCAACATGTTTTGTCTTTTAAACTTCATTGGTACATTGCTGTAATTCAGTTGCTTTCAGTGGAGGTATATGTGTATGTAATTCGAATAACCAAGTAAAGAATTAGTCCTTTAGATCTTATGAGGACAAGTGTATTCCTGTGCTTCAGGAGTGAGATGCAATATGTGTAAGATACCAAATTTCTGATACATAATGCCATTTTACATTTATATGGTCTCTTTCATTCCATGTAATTCCACAGAGATTTACAAGTAGCTTAATGGCAGCAAACTGTGTCTGATTTTTTAACTGAATTATTTCTGCCCTTGGAGCAGTTGGTCAGTCATGTAATTGACATTAAAGAACAGAATAATCATTGATAACCTGGGTGTTACTAGAGTTGCAGAAGTTCTCAACCTCCCACCGTAAATGGCAGCATGTTATGTGATAATGTTGACTATAAGCCATTGAAATAAGGCAGGATTTGCCTAAAAGCAAATGCTTTGTATTTAAGGTTTATTTTTCTCATGTTTAAAATATGAAATTACAGAGTAAAAGGAAGTGGTAAAACCTCCATCACTCAAAGCCATGGGAATGTATCCGCTTGTTCACACATGCTCCATAGTTATTGAAAGTGTGATTCTCATTTTACCTACTAATCCAACAGTTGGATGTATTTAGAGGAGAGCTTAGTCCTAGCCCTACGTTTTGATTTCCAAGTGATTATAAAGAAGAATGTGTCGCATCATACTGATCTTTTATTTGTGTGTCAGTGACCAATAAAACATTAAAAGTGCAATTACAGGTAGACAAAGTTGCGTGCAACATACAGAGCTCATATAGATAACCTAAGTGCCTCTCATGAAAGGCACTTATGGAATTTGGTAGGTGCATGCATCTAGGCTCACAGGGACATGACAAAGAACAAGCTAACTTTAGGCAGTGAAACTTGTTTGTGTCATTTTATGGCCACCAAATCCTACCAGCTCTTCCTTGGCAGGCTCCTTGCTCCCATCCATCCTTCTTTGCTTTGTGCTGGGCACTGTCTAATGTCAGGTGCCGAGGAGCAGAGAAGATTCAGGGAGCTCTGGTTTTCTGGGTGTCCCACTGTTTTATAGAGCAGGAGATGCTGAACAGTCCTCTGAAATGTCACCAGCATTGGGGTGAATTTCACAGTCTGGATTTCTTAACTTTGGCATTCATCTCCAGGGGAGCTTTCTACCTTAAACTAACTGGGAATTAGATATCTTTTCCTATGGAAATAGTATAGGTTTTGAAACAGCATACATAATGAATCAGGCTGAAATATCTGGGGTCATGAGGGCAGCCGTACTTTCACATGTGTAGTTATGTGTTGCTGGGTGGGTGCCTGGTAGTTTCTCAGAGAATCCAGCTTTTGAGAGTGAACAAATGAACATGGTTTTGGCATCTTAGATGGATTTCTGGAACCCCCTGTCCCATCCTGAATGTTACAAAGCTGGAAAGGGGAGAGAGGCAAGGAAGCAGGAAGATAAGGGGCACTGGAAACCCAGGAGCTTGTTTCTGGCAGACTGCTCTTCCCCTTGCTTCTCCTTGTTCCTCCTCTTCTCTGGAAGGCTTCTGTCAATTTAATAAGGAGGGAGATTAACAGAAGCTCTGTGTCTAGGGAAATCACGTTGGTTTTTTCTGCTAAATTTAAATGTTTCCCACAGAATTTTTCTATTGTGCAAGCACAGCATTTCTGATTAGAAAATTATCATGGGAGACAATTTCTCAGTTCTGTTCTGATTACCCACCAGTGAATGCAATGTAGTTCACACTGCTTTATGTAGCCATTATGGTCACTTCTAATAAGATTAAGTCTTTTCCTCTGAGGTGTTTTGGACAGAACTTCAGGATTTTGAGCACTAGAAAACAATGTTGAGGTGCCCAGATTTATGTGCCTCCATTTTCACTGGAAAGCCTGATTCTTCATGACTAGTCCCCCAAAATACATGCTCCAGTTTCTCAAGAGCATTCCTAATTCTCCTGTTTTGTGAGCTTTGTATACTCAGTCTGTGTCCTTACAGGGCTCACCATTAATAACATGCTGCATCCACAGTATAATGTGATTTAAGTGAATGAAAGACTTTAAAATAAAGGACCTCATACTCAAGGCACTTTTAAAAAAAAAAAAAGAATAAACACAAACCACTTCCTGAACAATAAAAAATATCTGATAAAAGATATGTGCTCTAAGAAACACTAGTACTGTTTTAGAAGTTAGACTGCACAGAGGTGTTTCATTACTCCTTCGCTAGATGTGGGAAAAATTCAGAGTTTGGAGGGACTACGAGAAAGCAACTTCGGAATTCCTACACTGATGTTGGACTCTTGGATATTATTTTTGTCAGGCTGATTTATCTCATCTAAGTGGTTATTAGGTATTATCACAGTAGGTTGTATTTTGTTACCTCGAAGGCTAATCATAGCATTAGTATTTTCAAGTTTATAACAAGTTCTGTTACTGACATATTAAATATAAGCAGGGGATATAAACTGAGAAATTTGGTCTTTAAAGTATTTACTAGCAGAATTAGAATTTCTTTAGAAGAAAAATTCCTACTTATTTGTTACTATTGTGCTGGTGTCTCCATTTACATCTTTTGTTTAAACTTATTAGTGGTAGGACACAGCATTTGAATTTAACTATAATAGTCTTGAACGATAACTGCAATTAAAGTTAATGAATGTTTGCTATTAACGTTACTTCTTGATATATTGCGCTTGACGAAATCCTATTGTAAGTGGGTTGGTTAGAAGCCTGCTTGTCCTTGAGAATGGCAGGATGAAGGGAGTGTTAGCAGCACAGCAGTATATTGTGGCTCAAAAGTGTAAGTTGGGGAAGCGACGAGGGTTGCCATCTCTCAGACCTCATGGATTTCAAAGGCTGCAGGCTTAACAGAAACTCTTTTAATTTCATGCCACCCATCTTGTTTTCATGGTGACCCATGAAAATTGACACAAGACAGTGGCATGTCAGTGTCTTGAAGGAAAATCACTTTATTACTAGAGCTTTCAGAACTTAGAAAAAAGCTATGGGAGCAAGGTTTATTTCTCCCTTTCAGCCAGCAGAAAGTTTCCCAGCTTTGTAATCTTGCTTAAAGTAGGAAAGATTTCTGTGGTGCAGAAAAGTAACAAAAGATAGGTGAACCCAAGGCATTCACTGCCCTGTTCTGGGCTACTACAGGCTCTGACCAGGCTCAGGACTGATAGAAGTTTGCACTTACATCATCTGTGCTTTTTCCCTGCCTGCTGCAGTCCGTCCCTTAGGCTGAGCAACTCAAACTAAAGCATGCAGCATGTGATGGTAGGCTGATGGGTAGGTTGCCTCAAAATCATAGATCTGGGCTCTTTTTGGTAGCTTACTAATGTTTAAGATGAAAGCGTATGAAGCAGCCCAGGACCAGAGCTGTTTGGTTTGAACAGCATCAGCCCCTGTTCCTCCCACCCCAGCTCTGGGTCAGTGGCTTGTGCTGCGCCCTGTCCATGTTTGGCTTCTTTTACTTCACTCAGATGGGAAGGAAAGTCTCTAACCTTCTGGCTGATGGGAACTAGAGATACAGGGAAGGGAAATGGTTGTCTCCCATGCCTACACATCACCTTTCCCTCTTGTTGGACCTTGTCTCTCCAGGTTATTTCTTGTATATGTTACTGCAAGGACACCAGGGCAGACCATCAAACTAGATGTGTTGTGGCTTAAATCCAGTTAGGGTGCAGTTCAACCTAGATGGAAAAGAAAATGGGCTTTGTTTCCCTCAGCACACTGCTGTGTAAATCCACACTAAAAGTTTTCTAGATTACTGTTGCTAACCAAGTACAGAAATCTCTGCATGAAACAAATCCATAGGTCTCTATTCTGCAGGCTGTAGGCACTCTGAACTGAGGGACAGATTTTGCTGTGTGGGGAATGCAAGACTTTTTTAGCAGCTTGCAGCATTGCAAGGTGATGAACAGTCCTCACAGTACTGAATACCCCCACTTTCTCCATCACATCTGCAGAAATAGAGGGTGCTTCAGGAGCACTCTGCACTGCAAAGGATCAAGTCTGTCATCTCTTCTGGTGTTTTCAGAAAAAAAAAAAAAAATCACCATTGAGAGTTTCCGAAAGCCTCTAGCTTTTAATGATCCATCCATACCTTTCCATTGTGTTCTGCTGGAAAAGACATTTAATTTATTTTAAAAGGTCTGGGGTGTTCAGTGAGCCCAGTTTGCACATTTCTCATGACATATCCAGCACTCCCAGCAAGGGCAACTTCTTAGCATGGCAGGCTGCAGAACAATGCAGCTTTTTTTCTTTACCCCTGTTTCTTCCAAGGAACATAAGTCTTCCAGAGAAGAGAGGATCTCTCATTATATAAAAATGTGTGTGCCTGGTTTTGTGTATTATATAGGTGGGAAATATGAACTTTACAAAAAAAAAAAAAGAAAAAAAAAAAGCCATTCTGGAAGTGGGTGCTATCAGTTCGATGACTAAATTGATTGTCCTCATACCCCCTTAACTTGAAAATGCTTGAAGGGGAAAAAAACCGCTTTATTTTTTTTTTATTTTTTGAGGTGAAAATGAGTATTTGAATTAATCTATAGAAAAATTGCAGTTTTTAACTCTTTAATGGCAGGTGATGGCTGCTTGTGAGGTGTGTGAGCAGTGCTTTTACACAGTGGAGACAAACTTCCTGGCACAAGCTTGTTAGTGCTGCTGCAATAGAAGTAATAACAAAATCCTCTTTGTCTCAAGTTGGTATGTACAAATTCTCACAAGGAGAAACAAAACAACACAAAAACACAACAGTCCAACATGTCAAACCCTCGCTATTTTCGCATGTGAAAATCCCCTGAGAGAAATATTGTGCATCGCTACTGTAGATAGAGTACATGTACTCAAGAACAAAGAGGGCTTAAGAAGAAGACATGGTGAATATATAATAACTCTGAATAAATACGGTAAGTCCTCTCTTGTTTCTTTGCAAGTGCTTTTCAAGAAGTGAATAATAGTAAAGCTCTCCAAGTCACTTAGGGTCTGAGCCTGCAAATATCTACTCGTATGAGTACTTCTTACTCATGTAAGTAGTCCCATTGAAGTCTGTAAACCTGCTCATGTGAGTAAGGCTAAACAAGTTCAGGGTCTAAAACACTATGGGGGAGACAAAAGCATATACAAGTACAGCCCTAAGACTCTTCAGACATGGAGCAGCAAAAGATTTATCTGAGGCTTCCAATGTAAAGCCTTGTAAATTAGTAGGAAGATCTAAAAAATCAGGCCGCCGCTGCATTGGGAAGCAATGGAGCTCTCTTAATATGGGGATATAGGGGTAATGTGATGGAAAGACTTAGATGCAGCATGTAGTCTACCAGTTGTATTCTGTACTCCCCACAGTCAGAGCAGTAGCTGGAAGTCTAGTGAGCAAATAATTATAGTAATCAAGTCACGATGAAACAAAGGAGAGGCTATTATTCCAGCAACTGGCCGAGGGAACACAAGTTTGGCTGGCTGGATTCCTGAAGGAGAGTAGGATTTACTACGTAATGTGGGATATAAACTTTGATGCATTTAAACTGTTTTATGGATAAGTTTGCTTTTATTTTTTAAATAACTTCTGACAAAAAATAAGCCTTGTTGCTTTCACCGCTGTTGTGGTAGCTGTGCTCAAGGTCCATTTTTCCTGGCTGTTCAGCTAGTCCTGGATTTTCTCTTGCTGAATCCAGAGTTTTACTCAATAACCTAGATGTTTCTTTGGATTGTGACTGAACCTGAAATTCTTTGACTCCTTGGGATTAAGTCTTATACCTCAAATACTGAGAAAGCCAGCTAGTGGAGAGATTTCTTGTAAAAAATAAATAAATAAATAAATAAATAAATAGGAGTATCCACAGTTTTTCCACAAATCCAAAGTTTACTTGATTCATACTTCTGTAGATTGCACCATTCAGACTTTGATTTCACCATTTTAAAGCCAGTGGTATTCACATGAAGTTAATGGAGTTTCTACCAGTGCAAAATCTGTCCTCTACTCTTTCAACTTTTCAGAGAGATTTCATCTTTGTGCCTTTTTCCCTTTTTTTTCTAAGAAAAAAAAAAAAAAAGAAACATTTAAGAGGGGAAAATAGAGATAAGAAAGCACATGAAGAAATACTATTTCTAAGTAATGTACTTTTTCCAATGACAGCTTAGTATTTTTGTTAAACGGCACCACTTTCAGCTTTCAAAAAGGTTTAGCCAACAGTGCTCACACTGCTTTCGACAAGGTAAACCGTGCCCACCCGTTATAACCTTTAGGTCATTCCAATCATGTTATTTCTCCCATAATGCCAGAAGTAATGGAGTAGGCAGGAAGTGAAAGTAGAAGTTATACAGCACTGCTCTCCTGCCTTTTGTTTGCTTGTCTATAACTACCTTAAACTACTTCCTTCTCATCATTATAACAATGGGATGAAATGGTTCTTTATAAATGGCCATGAAGTAAAGGCAGGCTGCAAAGGCTTCTGTAACCTATTATTATGACCTTTCTCTCATCAGTAATTGTTTAGCAATTTGTACCTGAAAAATCCAAGCCGTCTGTAATGTGCCACACAAGGTGTGGTGAAAGGGCTTTGGAGACAGATAGAATAATTATTAAATACCAACGTGGTACAAAGCAGTAAGTCTAAGCAGCATGAAAAGGCATCAGAAGGTTGAATAATGAATTCATCTTCAAATGTATTAGGTCCTGGCTAATCCTGGTGAAATAAATGCATGTGATTTAACACACAGAAGCTGCTGATGTTGTGTCTAGATTAACTTCATTAAGGAGAAAAACAAATGAAAAACAAATCTAGTGTAATTCTACTGTAGGTATCTGTAGGAAGAAATCAAAATCTATAAAAAATCTTAGTATGTCCCAGAAGTAGGAGAAGCATATAGGCTTGAAATACCCTCAGACCTTATTCATAAGCTACAAGGTTTGTTGTAAGTATCGATGTCAGAGCCCTCCTATTTGTTTGGTTTAAAGCTGCAAGTAGCCTCACCTTTCCCAAACTACTTCAGCTGATCTCTGGGGACAGAAGCTTTATAGGTATTTTTTCACTGTTTTTTGAGCATGGCAACTAATAGAGCTGTCCTCTTGTGACTCACAATGACTCAGAGCCAGACACAGTAGGCATGGGTAAGTGTAACGCAAGATGAAAGTAAGTGTCTGTGGGATGTGAACGCTGCTGTGTCCCCAGTAGCGCAGTGGTTTCAGTAAGGTCTCTGTTTATGTTTTGGAATTGAAAAGTAAAACTTCTGAAGTGTCCAATGTTTGCCTTGAGCTGGGATCTTTTAAGGAATTTGGTCCAACTGTTCCTTGTCCTAAGTCTGGCCACCCACTATTTTGTGTGGTTTGTCTTTTGCTGGCCCTTTTCCCATACCCGTTAGTGTTTGCCCAGCGAGTGCCAAAGCTTTCATTCTTCCTTCTCTGAATGGCTCCAAATTTGCATCTCATGCAAACAGCCCAGCTGCTAGAGTCACACTCGCAGTACGTAGCTGCCACGCTATTTATACACACTTCGTCTTGGGTAGCAACTTGCTTCTTGGCTATGAGGAGAAAATAATATTGCCTGTTTTTCTCACTTTAAAAATAAATAAATAAACACTTCCTTTTAAAATATTTTGACAGATTTTTCTGGCTTGATAGTTTTGGCAACAGTCATGATTTTCTTTATGGTTAATCTTTTTTCACTGTGGTTTTGAACACAGTCAGTCTGGATGGTTAACAAGGGGCATCAGCGCAAAGAAGCGGCCATGAAGATGGGAAGAGCAAGTGGCTGCAACGCAGTCTTGCAGCGAACTGCCTTGTGTGCCCTCTCCTGGCTGGAAGCAGCCAGCTCAGGCCGGCACGCCATGCTCCCTGCGCCGCTGGCTGCTCTAGCAGGTCAAGTAGCGAGAGATAATATAGGGATTTATGCAGCAAACAAGACTAGGCTCTTCCTCTGTAACCTCAGCTATTGTCACTGCATGTTCCTTTGTAATGCTCCAGACTTCCTGCCCTCCAGGCACGTCTTTTCCAACCTGTTTCCTTCAGCTCTGGCCCTCTAAGTTTGGCAGCAAGCTGCTAATGGGGAGGACTGGTCCTCCTCGGCATTATTAGGCTGTTGTGGTAAATTGGATTCTCTCTCCATGTGGTTGCTGATATCCTGCCCTCAGAGCAGAACTGCACCAATGCAGTTGACTGAAGATCTGAGAAAGGAGGTTTTGGGGTCCAGCTTGTCTCTCTCAAGTTGGGATCATTCTGGTTTGCTTAGTAGTGGACTTGTTACTTACTTCTGCAAATCGTATTCCCAGGTGCTTTGCAGGAGAACCTTATCCAAGTCCTTGTATGGCTTTTCCAGCTTGCTTCCTCTCCTTCCTTCTCTGGGATGTAAAGTCTTTCATGTCTGTTTGTTCAAATCCTGTGATCATGTGGATACACACATCAGTAAAAGGGCTGTCACTGCTTTATTTTTTGTGTTATGGTGACTGTCAGGTCCCGGGGTTGTGTGTGTGTGTGTGATAGGAACACAGAACAAGAAGTTTGGTCCTTTCTTAGTGCTGTCATACCTGGTGGGGCAGGTTTGACATATTTGCTCTGCAGTTTGCTTGCCTGAATGAGTAAGACATGAGGGAGTCACCACTGGGTTTTGCTCTGTCCTAAGGATGGAGACGTAGGTTTGTAATTCCACATGTTTGACATTATCAGATTTCAAAGATACTGTCCAAATCTAGTCATGGGCCAGCTCGCTGCTTATGCCACACAGAGCGGATGTGAAGTGTGCATTGGCGTAACTCTGCTCCTGGCCTCAAGGTGAGATACCAGAACTGCTCTTGCAGGTCCTTGTGTTAAGGACTCATCAGAGGCCTCAGTGCTGCAGGGATGACTGTATTTTACTCTCTCAGTTGCTGTGATATTTGTATAGCATTTCTGTAATTTTTTTTTTTTGAAAAAGTAAGGTTATTTAGCTTATACTGCCCAATGTTGCATTACATTTAACAGGGGTGCAGTTAGATAAATGTGTGAGTAGAGCAAAGCACATGGCAGTTTTTCTCTTCCCTCAATACTTTATTTATCTGTCGTTTACTCTGACTTTTCTGCTTTCAAATCTAAAAGGCATGATGATGGAGAAACATTTTCGTATCTGCCACTAAACAGAAACTGAAGCCCTAACCATGCAAATATTTATTCCTGTACTTAACTTTAAATTTAAGGATGTTCATTAATCTTTGCAAGATTGGAGGACAATTTATTGTTTAGATTTGAATCTACCAAACCACTGTTCAATAAGATACTGTTCTTTCCTGCACAGATGCAGTAAACGCTGTCCATTTAATATGGATGCTGTTTGGCCTCTTTTAGTTTGCTTCCCATTCGTAAGAAAGCGATGGAAGAAGTCCCTTTATTAAGCTTTAAATTTGTATGGGAATTTTGGTGACCTCCTGAACATTCAGTGGAAAGCTTAGTTTTAAAGTTAGGCGTTACGAGTATCAAATTAAGCTGTCAGCACATGAAGTGATACAGGGGAAGATGTGTACAAGAACAAGCACACTCACAGGAACACATGCACGCATCTTTTTCCTCTCTGTGCCAACTGGTAAGTCTTAACAGCAGAACTAGATGTTGGGAATTACATTTTAGTAATTCTTTTCTAGTTATGTCAGATTTCTAGCATGCTATTAGAGACATATGTGTCATCCTCACCATCACCCAACATATCATTGCTGTTTCAAACTGTTACCAGAGCTGTTGACACAGAATATTGTGTCTGTCGACAGCTCCAATTAGTTGGCGTGTCTGACTACTGACAGCACAGTCTACTTTTGTTTATGAAGACGGTGTGAGCTGTATCTCACTCTCACAACCTCCAGTGGCAGACAGATGGATAGAACTATATAATCATCAACGGAAGCGGGTGATATTCTGTCTTCACAAATCATCATGTGGAGCAGAACCAACGGCCTTTTGTCTGCTTTCAGAAATGACTGCAAGATTCCTCCCATCTGTCAAGTTATGAGGATGAATATGTATAAAATACATCAGATATATATGCGGGGTTTTGTATTGTGTTTTTTTTTGTTGTTTGATTGGGGGTGAGGGGGAAGGGGGGAAAACTGCTTCTTAATTTTCACCAGATGTTAGCTATGAGACATGGAACAGTAGAGGGAGAAGCACAATCATTTTCTCTCAAATTGAACTTTTTTTAAAGGAATGGACCAACCCCTCATCATTTGCAAATGTGGAACCCCATTGATTTCCTAAGGTTGTACAATTGCAACTGAGCACAGAATCTAGTCTAATGCACTCTTTACATATATTTAATCCTCTCTATTGTGTGATTATAAAATCTTAGCAGCTGCCCAACCAGCAATGCTCTGCTTCTCATTTAATGGCAGTTACAGATACAAACTATTTTCAAATATAATTCCAAGTTCCCGAGTGGTTCCTCAAGCACTGTGTACACTGAGCTCAGGGAGTGTTTGTTCCGAGAACAGGCCCCCCCAAAGTAGGTAAGTAGTATAAATTTAGCTAATTCATTCAAACAGCATACTGTTTAGTGTTCCTTAAAAGGCCTAGTTTTTAAGTGTGATGTTTGTTTTCTTAAGAATGGAAAACAAATTTCCTTAACATTTCCTTTTTTCCTTAACAAATCAAAATATCGTGGTTTTCAGTAGGAAAGTCTTTTGTTATAGACAGAAAATTCTTATAAATTCTTATAAAGCAAACAAATGTCCACTTGAAATAAGTGGGAAATCAGAATATGAAACGTCTTTGTACTGTTTCTCTGCCCAGTTTTCCTACTCTGTACTACATAATACTTTCCAGCTTTTCTCTACTATAACATGTGCTGTAACATTTAAGTGCTGATCTTGCCTGTTAAAATTAATTAGGGTTTATTATTAAATGAAGTGGAAGCAGGATTTGAGTTTTATCCAGAAATTAAGGAATATTGATTCGCTTATTTGCTATATATAAAAAAATATAATAATATCTTGCAAATATTTGTCAATTTCCTACCCTTATGGGACACAAATTCTAATCTTGCATTAATGTCCTAACCTTCATTGCAAAATCAGCAGGATTTAGTGTACAAAACATAAGCGTGTGAAACTAGTAAGCTAATGAGTAAAATTTAGTGGGATGGATGTAACTGCTTATTAGACTGCATGGATCTTCAGAGTAACCTCTGCTGGGGTTTCGAGCAAAATGTAAAAGTTTCATCCTGACTGTTTTCTCATCCCTATTAATTCCAAAGGGATTTTCTTGATTAGTGAAAGGAACCAAAAACTGGCAAAGAATGTTATTGCTCTGGATACGAGCCAGTTCCCAGTGTGTTCGATGCAGTAATTATAAGAGGTAAATCAGTAATGTAAAAGCACGGTATTTTATATAGAATTTAACAATTTTCCAGTAGAGGTTATTTTTTGATTTTTTTTTTTTTAAATCCTTATGGAATTGGATTGTTTGGGGTAAAATGCTTTTAACATGAAACTTCTTAAGCAATTTAAATTTAAAGTTTGCGTGACTTAGTAGTTGCATTCTAGTGTTTTTCACTTGTAAATGAGCAATGATATCATGAGATTCTGCTGCACACTGAAAGTCAGCTGAAATCTTGAATGTTCCTGAGCAGGCCACATAATATATGTATTAAAATAAATTTTAACATTTATGAAACCAAAGGAAATTCATTGTGAGCTTCTGGTTAATTTAAGATCAAAAGAGCAGCGAAGTTTAGCAAATTAATTTGTGATTATTCATTCAATTGTATGAATTACTGTGACCAGCTTCTAGAGATTCCAGTGAAATACTTTATGGAAGTTAGACATTTATTGAAATGAAACCTCCAATGTTTAGATAATAGGAAGCATGTGGTTTAGACTGAGAGAAACAGGGGCTGTTCACTGATGTTCTGAGAGAAACTGAGCACATGTGCTTATGAGTGATTACTGTGAAGCCCAGGCTGGGAAGTACTTGGGTATGCAGAGGACTTGCACTAGCTTTTCTTCTGTCATGGGGCCTTTTTGTTTCAAGACCATACTGGGGACAGAGTTACTTGGAGCAACAATAGGCTGAAGCAGCATCAAGTGAGTAGCCACTGCTTGTTTGGACCTCATGGATGCTGAGAGCTGCTGCAGAGCAGAAGTATTTTAATGGAGAGGATTTTGCACCTGCACACTCACTCCTTTTCTGGCTTGCATAGCAGCAATAAGGTGCAGCTGACTTAGAGAGAGACCCTTCTCAGAATTCGGATGCTGGAAGGGTTAATGGGTGGTGTCAGCCATGTCCCCAAAGCAACTTTGCTCTCAAATGTGGCATTCCCAAGAGCAACTCTAGGAGAGCTGTTCATTCTCTTGGGACACCCTCCTCATCTCCAAGCCCAAGTTCTTCCCATTTTTTTTTCTTGTTCTTTCATGCTGGTTTTGTAGTTGTTTGTGTGTGTATTGTAGTTGAATTTCACTGTGTTCATAACTTTTTTTTTTTTTTTTTTTTATGGTTAGGGTTTTAGAAACAAGTGATGTCTTTGTTTACTAAAATAAGAGTATTACTTAAATTGTGATTATTATTTGTACCCACGATCTGAGCTGGGCTTTGATAGACAAGGACCTCATTACCACCTGGGCTGCCATTGCACAGCAAAGATATACAGTCAGATAAAGCCCTGGTTGCCAAAAAGAACAGGCAAACCAGACAGGAAAAAAAAAAAAAAAAAAGGTTTTATTCCCATTCTACACAGGGGAGTTGAGGCAAGTCCATGGTATGAAAAAAGTTTGTATCTCTTGTGTTCCTGTATGTGTCCTAACCGCAAATCATCCTTCAGGCAAATTTACCTGTCACTCGGGCTGTTAGATGAGACTTGCTCCTGTGGTAACTTCTACAAGTTCAAACTTGTTCTGAGCACATTTTTGGAAGGACAAGTCACTGCAGATCCATACTTAAAGCACGTGGGAGCACACGACCACCAGCTCCTGGAGTGTTTTTCATCAAGAATGCATGAGGGTTTTCCTTATTTAGTTCTACTTTACTGTATTGGAAGTATTCACTATAGAAGCAAATTCTGTATCCCATGAAATGTTTAATGTTGAGAAAATGCTTTGGTTTGAATAGAGTTTAAAATCAAAATAGAATTTTACTTGAAACATGGAACTAAATCCTGGCAGCTGCAGTTGGCTTGAAAACAGTGGCAATGACCAAGGAAGAGTTATTGCTCCACTCTAATGGAAAACACCCCTTGGAGTTAAGTAAGTGAAGAGGAATATCCCTGTTTTGTAGGAGGAACCAGAGACACATTTTCAAAATGCTGCACCCGAGGCTTTGCAGGTTAGAGGGATAAGTTCAGTTTTAACTGAGTTAAAAGTCAGTCCTGTGCTGAGACCACTGGAGTGTGTCACCGTTCATGGGTAGCACTCCATCAGCAAGCGCGTTTTTGTCTTATTTTGCCTGGTTTGCTGTGTTGCCAGGTGCTAATCCTGCGACCTACCCTAATTCTCAGAGTTCTTTTCCTATTTTTCATTGCAGGATAACAAGTATCTTGACTGTAATCTATTAATTGAATTGAATAAACTTGTTTCCCTAGCAGTGAGAGCATATTGTTTGCACACAGTGTCATCCCAGGCCCTCCAGCTATCGAAAGATTGCCAGATATGTTTATTAAACCCCCTGAGCTTGGAAAGAACACAGAAAACTGTCATCTAGAGCAATACGAAAGTGCCTATCTCAGCTGGGGATCTGGCTGTTATGAATAAAGGAAGAGTTTGTGGTAGAGTTTTGAGATGTAAAGAGAAAAGGCTTCCCTATGGTGCAAATGTGTTGGAACCCTCAGGCGAGAAAAAAAACCACTGAATTGTTGCTGGCAGTACAATGTAATTATTGAGTTAGCTACAGCTAGGTCTGAGAGCTGCTGAGGTAAAGGCCTGGTGACTCTGGCTTCTGTTCTCTCTTTTTCCCCCCTCAGGGCAATTAAAATTTTTAATCATAACTTATTATTTTTTTCGTACTGGTGGTTGAACCACATACATATATATATATATCACATTTCTGATTATTTTGTGCAATAATGGCTTTCAAGGTTCCCCTGTTTTGTCTGCTTACTTTCCCTGTTCTAAGTGAAAACCAGCGAATGAAGAGATGGAACAAACAGTAAAGCTTGACTCCAGATCTAAGCTCTCCTACTCTGCACTGGAATCACAGACCTGGAGATTCCGGTTTCTTGCACTGTGTCCTGGCTTTATTGAGTGTTTCCTTTATGACATGAAAGAAATCAGAAGTTCACCTCCATGCAACAAAATCACAGCTGGAAAATCTAGATGAGAATTTTCTTTTTTGACCTGAAATCTCACATACCTGAAGATTAACTTCACATTAGATTAAAATATTTAAATCAGCAATTGCTAAAATATTTTGGTTGTCATCCCACTTAGAGACTGATTTCAATACAGACTACAACACAAACTGAAATTATATTATTAAAAGAGGTGAAGATTCATTTCTGTTGTTTTGATGACTCCACTTGAAGTTATGACTTTTCTTTGAAAGATGCTGCTCCAGGTGCTGCAAGGCTCCCAAGTGTTCCTTTTGCCTCTTTTCACTTTTTCCATTTACCATTATAAAGTTCTTGTTGGCCCCTTTGGAAAAAAAAACACAACTTCCTATTAATTAAGCTTATACCTTTTGTTCTTCATATGTGACGTGGCTTTATTTTAGTGGAAAAAATAGTGCTTTTACTGAATCTTATATATATTTTCAAACATAGATCTTGTAGGTGCTGATTTTGGCAGCTTGCAGTGCACAGGGAAGGTATGGTAGAGTACATACTCAATATTTAATGGTGAGAAGACAAAATGTGTTGTGAAGTGAATGACAAGTGGTGAGGTAGAGCTCAAACGAGTGCTGATGCTTATCTCTAGTTCCCATAAATTGCCCAAAGACAATCGGGATCTTTCCACTGACTTTGGTGAGTTGTGGCTTAGGTCCCATGTGTTTATATCCAAAATACATTGTTGTCCTTGAATATTTATGCTATGCCTCAAGGCTTCAGTCCAGATCTCTGGATCCTGTTGTGCTGGATCATTATCGAAGCACGCAGCTAGCACTGCTCTTAAAGCTCTTTCAATCTAAACAGAGTAGCTGTTTCATAAAACTGTCCTCTTCTAGAAGCAGTCATTTGATTCATGTGACAGCACACAAGAGTGGCCTGCTTGTCTTTTTGGCTGCCCTGGGTCTGTGTTACAGTCCCTGCTGCTGTTGCCATTAAGCCAAAATGAGATTTTTATTTATTTGTTTTATTTGTTGCTGTTCCTCAAGCTTAAGGAAGTACTTTACTTTTACAGGCATGCACTCCTTTGCATTCTGTTGCAGTGTAGCCATCTTTTCCTTGCTTTTTCAAAGGGAATGCTATCTGTGTGAAACTGTGGTTGTGTTCACCCTCACATGAGGTTTCTGTAAAATAATTTTGGCTTTACTCAAGTGTCTTCCAAGCAGATGCATTAAGATGTTCCTGTGGTCTGTTCTTTGTGTTGCATCTTTTAGTAGAGGTGAGCTTATTTCTTCAGATCACAGATTGCTGATTTGGAGAGTCATGAGCTTTTAAGATTCATATTTTCACTACTAATGTCGTAGATGGAAGGGCAGAAGAGAGATTTTGAAGTCTTTGGTGTGAGGGAGACAGTGGGTACTCAGCTGGGAGATCCAGGTTCTGTCTTCAGCTGGACTGCTGGAGTGACACTGAAGGCTAAACAAATGCCTTTGTGCATCCTTGGTTTTATTCCCAACTCTCCTGTGACCTGTCTGGGTAGTCTGGGGGAGGAGCTGTCACTTATTAAGTGTCAAATCTACAGTACAACATACATCTTCTCTAAGCACTTGCTCACCTGCCTCCTTTCATAGTTTACTGAAGATATATGTGATTCAGGCTTTGTCATTTAATAAGCATTGTGTTCTAAAATTGTTAGTGGTTAAAAGTAAGCAGGCAGTGATGAGTTAGATTACTAAAGATGATGTTTACACAGCATGAGCTCTGAAAACACCACAAAGTAGCTTTCACTACAAAAGACAGTCTTAGTAGACCTCTTAGCTCTCGGTGCATATCTGAGGCTTTTTTTTTTTTTTTTTTTTTCTTCTAGGGGAACTGGGGAGAAATTCTACAGCACCATCTGTAGTTCAAGGTTTTGCCTACAAATTCAAAGGTGTATTACAGTATAGAATAATTTTCAGTTTAAATAGGTAATATCCAGAGTCCCTTAAATGATCTTCGATATATTTATACTTAAATCTTTATATAAAAAGACATAAATATATAAAATTTGTACAATCATTACTTTGTTGAAGTCAATGGCAAAACTCCATCAGACTTAAGCGGAGCAGAACTTTTCCTGGTGTCCCTCTTTCACAAGGAATTTTGAGATTTCAGTTTGACTTCTGAGGCATACTTGAGCAGAACTCCCAGTTTCAGAACAGAACTCCTAGTTTCAGAACTCTTGAAGAAAACTTCAGGGAAAAAATGTTTTTCAATTTCAAGTTTTTTGTTTAGTATTTAAAGCAAACAAAACAAATTTAAGAAGAAAAAAAAATCTTTTTTTTTTTTTTTTAAAGATTTGTTTTGAAAATAGAAAAATGGAAAGTTTTCATGCTGTAGAGATGGGAAATTCTGTAGCAACAATGAAATTGCAAGGAAATTGACCCAATTTTGAGTCATTCATTGTAATGAAAATGTAGGGCTGTCAAAATATTTATTGCCAGCTCCAGATTTCATTCCAGAAACTGTATTAGTTGTGCTTCACACAGATCTTTTTTTTCAGTTTTACTTTCAGATCTTGGGGAATGAAGAATACCACAACATGTCATTATTAATGTAAAGATGACACCATTTAGTGCTTTGCTGTGGTCTTCCTGTGTCTATCCTCACCAATTGCTCAAGTATCTACCCCATAAAGCACTCCTACATTTATTACAAAAGTAAATATTTCAGATTAACATGTTTCAGCTGTAAATATTAAAGAGAGCAAAATGTAAAATTTGGCTTAAAGCCACTGTATCAGCATAGGAGAAAAATACCATCTACTAGCAACAACTAAGTCAAATGTCTATTTTCTATAAATTAACCATACCTGCAAAAGATCATATATTTAGGTTACAGTAAGCAAAATGATTGTATGCATTTCTTTAAAATATTTAGTTGTCCTTTGAAATATCTCTGCATTAATTTTTATTATTTTATCATTATATGATATTATATGATTATATGATAAAATAATTATCTTGATTTTATATATATATATATAACGGTAACCCCAGAGTTTACTTGCAACAGAGGTAAGTGTAAATCAAATCAGCTTGGATGACTTTGTGGTAAAGTCATTTTTTCCACAGGTCTTTTACCCAGAATGACAGTCTGTGTTCCCTATTACCCCTTTACACAATATTCAGTTGTTATGATATTGTATATATGCATTAACAAATAAAGGAATGCATCCACAACAATTATGTTCCTCTTCTGCTTGATTTAGTTGTCAGCATGCATTCATGACTCTGTAAAGTATCTCCTTCACAGCCTTGTCAGGCATACCTTTTTCTCCCCATAATGTCAACTTCGTACAGCAGGCAGGCCAGGTGAGCTTGGCTCACTTTCAGGTTTTGTCTGTCTCTTTATCTGAAATTTTTAAAGGGGGGACGTCAGAAGAGGTAATTGCCATAAATTACACACTGTCTGTTGTAAATTGTGATGAGAACATAATTGAAAATTGAGCTGAGAGGCACTTCCTGGATTCGAGCAGTAAGAGAGCCAGAGGACAGCCTTAGCAATTTGCGGTGGGTCTGCAAAGTCATTTTTTCCACCCCTCTCTCCAAAAGTGTAATTGATTCCGGTGCTGTACGATTACGCTCCTGTGTCAAGGGTTGGCCTGAGGGTCCTGGAGAGGGTTATGGAGATGATTCTGTGGGGCTCGCACAAATAATTGACTTGTTTCACGTGAGTACTGTGTGAGGGGAATATCAGCTTTTTCCGACAGGAGAAGTGGAGCTTGACTGCTTGTGCAGAGATGTCACCGTTCAGAAAGGAACATTGTTCAAGGTTCCCAGCCATTGTGTGTTTGTGTGAGCACTGGGATATTTGTGCCTCTCTCAGGCATTGCTGGGGGTGGAGATGAGTGCTAGGGCTGGGGGAGGGGGGAGTTAATTTTACTCTCTTCCACCCACTTTTTCCTCCTCTTTCCCTCTCAGCTAAATAAAAATGTGAAATGCTAATGAACAAATCAACTTAAGTAGGTATTATTATTCATAGCAGAGACTCAAACCGAGAGGAGTTAAGTGACTGACATGATAGGTACAGGAATCCGTACCAGGAAAGGATTAAGAGTTGAAATTTTCCTTGGCCATTCAATCCTGCAGATGCTGACCCAGCTCAGGATCCTTTCTGCGCAGTCCAGGGTCGCACCAGCTGGCAAGAGAAGAGCTTGTGGATTTGAAAATTGTGCTAAGAGGAATTTAGTGCAGTAACCTTGGCAGAGGCATCAAAAATGCATGAAAAAACAAGATTTTGTTTGTGACTTTTCTTTACAGAACAAGATGATGAATTTTAAAGTTTGGTTCCATTTCATGGTGTATCTTCAGCTTGACATACATTTAGACTTTCAAGTCCATTTGCATTCCTTTAGATCTGTGCATATATACAGTATCACTCCAGAACAACAAATTTGTGAAAAACAAAACACCTTCTTATGAGGGAATGTTACTTATCATATCGCATAAAAGACCTGTGCTAAAAATGAATTTACTATAGTCTCCCAACAGCTGGAATTACGCAAAGCTGAGAGTAGTTCTTTCTTATTCACAATTCATGTGAAAATAATTGTGTATGTGTGTGCACATACAGATGCGTATTTGCTTATATCCAGGGACTTTCAGCCTCCAGCTCTAAGGAGATTTAAATAAACATTTTCATTGCCATGGGGAAATAGCCTTTAAACCTCTGAATCCAATTCATGTTTTGAGTACTTCTTACCCCATTGTAATATTTATACCGCTACACCAGCCTTTTGTAGGTATAATTCTTTGATGGTGTTTCCCAAGAAGGATGACCTTTTTGCAAAAGCCTCGGTAACTTCTGGATAAAGAATAAGCAGTAGCAAAGTGGGCAGCCACCTGCGTTTGACATCCTTGGCCCCATGCCCCTGGGAATGGTCTGTGCCTTATGGGCTCTTTTGGAATTCCCCCAAAAGCAATGAGTAATGGCTTGGGAGAAGACTGAAGCAGGGAGGCAAGGCTCAGCATGTGGAGATATGACTTGGGACCTGTAAATTTCTACCTCTTTCTCCTCCTTCTCATAGAGCTAGAATTTGAGACATGTTTCAGAAGCAATCAAGAACGCCAAAAAAAAAATAATGTGTATTATGCCTTCATGTAAAGTAGTTCATTGCATGATTTTCGTATCTACGTTGTTTACAACATTCCGTTCAATGGCAAAGTTCATTTTATGAGGAAAAGTGGCCAGCCCTGCCTTGGCCCCTGTCCTCAGACTAAGAGAGGCAGCTCTGCTGGGCTAGGTGGTGGGTGGATACCTTGAATAACTGAAGATGAAGGGGTTTTAGGTAGCTGTAGTTAGTAGTTCTCAAGCTATTTTTTGGCTGCTGCAAGGATACAAGAAGCAGTGATAGTGGGTTACAGACCTGATAAAATTGTATTGGCTGAAAAGTGCTAGGGGGTTTGTCTGTAGTAGAGATGGGCAGCTAAGTGTATTAAAAAAGAGGAAAAAGTAGTTTTCATGAAAAATCTATTCCCTTTTTTTCAGTTGAAAAATTTAGCAGTTCTGACATTCATGCCTGTCTCTAAAATTAAGGAAAAGTGCCTGGCACATTTTTGGGTGGCTTTATCTGGGCTGTTACAAAGAGGTTATGGCCTTGGCAGGGCAATGGTATGTGGAGCAGTGGAGTTCCATGCTTGTCAGACCTGGTGAACCACAATTTGTTCATGCTGTTTATTTGATGGCTGTAGTTGGATTTTGTCTTGAATAAGAATATAGCCTTTTAGGACATGTACTGATGTATTAGCACAGGACTGAGTCCTTGAAGAATTGTTGAGGTGCCAGTGAGGCAAGTCTTTGGATCACCAAGTGAGTCTCAGGTTGTTTTATTTATTTATTTATTTTAAGCTTTGAGGTATGATTTATTTATGTTGTGATTTTCAGGCATGGGCCATTGTACCAAGTTTTGTAGAAACAACAAAAATATGACACATCCTCAGTTCTGGATCTGAGGCTGGAAATAGGTGAATAATTATGATTCTGAAGTACTGTCAGGAAAGCAGTGCTGAGTGTATTATCCTCAGAAGACGAAACTTGGGGGGAAAGTTGCACTGGTGGGTGAGTGAGGACCTAATTTTGAGCCAAAGCCTTAACAAAAAGGATTTTATGGCTAAGGTACTGGTCAGCATGGTTATCTTTTTAGCTAAGTGTCTCTGCGGCTGAGCACTGGTGACAAAACTGACTTTTCTATATTTTATATCACAGCAGGTTTGACTAGTTGTTTAATTTAATTTGATTGGGCTCATAGAGCTTAACAGACAAAGGAGGAGTTAAACTGCCGTACTGGAAAATGTGGAAATTACAGTCTTTTGTTTCAGTAAACCAATTGGTTTTCTGAACAGACAATCCCAGTCATCAAGTCTTGAAAGCAATACAAAGCAGATTGGATTGTGAAGAAACCTTCATGTCAACTAACCTGCAAAGAAAAAAAGTCTTTCAAGGGCAACTACCCTTGAAAATACTCAAGAGGTTTCTTTTTCTTTAAATGAGAGTCAATAAAAAGGTGTGGAGAAAAACTTAGAAAGTTACTTAAGTTTTTTTTTTTTTTTTTAATACACATTCATAGATTTCTGTCTTATTTGGACAAAAGTCTTCTAAGAAACTGAGGTTACTGGTAGGGGATACAGAAAATATCTTTTTATTCACAAATGAAAAGAACTTTTGAGGATGTTGGCATGCCTAGTAACAATGTTTTCAATGCAGAGGTTTCAAAACAAACAAAAGAGATACAAAGTGCAAAAAAAATTTAAAATAAAAAAAATAAAATAGTGCAGTTAAGCATGCAGTTCCCCCTCATCACTCATGAATAAAGTGATAAAACTGTTTTGCAGAGACAGGTTCAGCAACTAATATGGGAAAGTACAATATGGAAGATGAACTACCAGGCCCAAGGTAGCTGACAGAAGTGTATTACAATGGGGGAGATGCTGAAATATGGCCACTGGTGCTGGTAACTGGGGTCCTGAAAACTTGAGATAGAGGTGGGAAAAAAAGCTACCGAAATATTCCAAGCCTTAGGATGCAGTCTGTTTTAGGAAGAAGATGAAGATGTGACTGGGTGTGTGGTCAGCTTTTCAGAGGAAGAACATGGTATCTGAGAGAGACGGAAAGAAATTCTCTGCCAAAACCTCATTGGAGTGCAACAATTTGAGATTTAACAACATGCAGACCCCACAACAAACATATCAAGAAAGCCAAGAGCAACAGAATCTTGTTTGTGCTCCAAGTATTGGTTAATGTTGTGGGAATGGTGGGGGTTTGAATGATCTAGCAAGGGAAGTTCTTACAACAGAGAAAAGTAGTGGGATGAACACCTGTGTTAGAAAGGAGGTTTCTCTTTCCAGTAGTATGGACAATTAACTTTTTATATAAAATCTGGCTTTTCCATCCTCGATGTTGGAAGATGTGTGATCCAGGGAACATTTCTTCACTTCAGTATCAGATTAAATGGATAAAATTCTACACTCTGTATCTACACTTTATCACACAAAACATTATCTTTTGGCATTAGGAGATTTGATTTTTCTCATAACTGGACTTAAAAACTAAGTTTTAAATCCAGTTATAAAGGCAGCTATAAGAAGAGATGGCACTTGTCTCAACAGGTTGGTTTTATTGATGGTGTAGGCTGTGTTTCGTCTTTCAGATCACGTATAATTGAGATCAATACTCCCAATTTTAACACATGTATCACTGGACGATATAGTTATATATGTCTTCTTTGATGAAGGTTTTTCAGAGCAATTTTACATTATTTTCTTCCAAAAGAAAGAGGCTTTACTTGCCTTTTTGAGCTAGAGGTGAAACACAATTAGCTATTAACAGCCCTGAGTTAAGTGGTCCTGAGTTTTGACAGGGGACAGTGGTTACATGTTACTTGGATCTCAGTGTGTGTTGCTGTTCTCTATGATCGCTGCTTCATATTGTGTTTTCCCATAACGCTCTTTAAAAGCACTTGTTGTATTTGGTTATGCTTGTGGCATGTGATGCTCACCTTATTGTCTCTTCTAATTCAGGGAATGATAATTGTTCTCATTTATTCAGGGAATTTTCCTCTTTTAATGATGAGAAAAGTAGTAATGGGTTACAGGTGAAAATAAGCACACAATTAACGCAGTCAGGCTCCTGGGGTTTGGTGCTTACTACTCCTTAATCAGTTGCAATTAACACAAGATGAGTGTTTACTCTCAATTCTCTTAATACTTGTGTAATTGACCACAATAACAAATTTACATCTCTGGATGTGCTGAGTTTTTCTGCTACCCATGTTGCAGCTTATAAAATGTTTCATGTGCTGTGCGCATATATTTCAGGTACGAAAGCCTGAAATAAAATGCAATGACTTCAAGAAAGAAATAAAATAAGCTTTTAAAAATCAATGCATTTGGTGTGTAAACATGTTGAGAGTTAAATATCTAAGGGCTGGCAGGAATAAAGCCTAAAAACTACAAATTACGTGGAACAGAATGGTTGTTAATTGCAGATTTTTGGACTGAATTCCTGCTTTGTCATCAAATATCATATGAACTTTGGTTGGGTGAATTAGTCTTTGCTTCTGTATTAAAAAAAATAAAAATAAATAAATAAAAGGAAAAGAAAGAAAGAAACCTACAAGGGGAATAATGCATCATCATGCATATCATGCATATGAAAAAATATGTATACTAAACACATCAGAAAGTAGAGACCTTGTGGTGATGGGGCCACAGGTGTACTGAAGATAGGTAATAAAACATAAAGAGATGGACAAGAGACAGGCAAGGCATTGGGACACACAGTTTAAATGTCATAGTTTGCAACATTCCTATTTGACTTAATTTATTTAAAAAAAATAAACAGAAAAACTTGTGTTTAGTAAGTATGATTATAAAGAGAATTTGCAGGGAAAATTAAAAGGAAGTTAGAAGTTCATGGTTTGTTTTGTAAATGTGAGCAAATGCTTGGCATGTTTGCCTGCTTTCCTCTCTGAGAAAGTGTCTCAGAAATACCACACCATTTTGTGTTGGACAATAAAAATGTAGCTAGGGAGTCCCTGCCCCAAAGGCTTTCCAGTTTCAGTTGGAGAAGCTCAAGAGGCTGATTTAATGGAACAAAATAAGGATTTACAAACCCCAGCCTTGAAAATTACCTTCCCTGAAGCTTTGGTACTTTTAGTTCAGGTGGGTGTTGGTGGGTTTAAATGAAATAATAAAAGTTCAGCAGCAGAGCTCTATGCTCAAGTCTTTTAGGTTCCACCCTTGTAAACTAAGTATGACACTGCATTGAACAAATTTACTTATGTTTGTTGTCTTTGTACTATATACAGACTTTTTCTAGACCCTGGCTTATGATTTTATATCTGTAAATGCATGCACACAACTGGTGTGAATCAATGCTTTTAATTCTTGGCAAGTTCTTTAGTATGTGTTCATATGGGTATGTGTTCAATCTTGTCACTCTCTGTGTGTGTAGCTGCCTACATCATCTTCTGCATCCACTACAACAGCATTAAAAAAAGGTTTCAGCAAAGCAAACAGGAACAATTCAGAGTGAAAGTAACAGACAAACTCTACCCCTAGGGATTGCCAATCATGATGTTGGTAGTTTGTGCTGCACAGGGATCCAGAGCCAGCTCCTTTTTGTGTGGTGCTCCCAAAGTGACAAATGGCTGCTGAGGTTCAGGTGAAAGCCACAAATATTTTATCTGAAGCAGAAGCTTCAAGCTTTTCTTGATCCCCATGTGCACAAATTTGGCTTGGTAATTTAAAGAGGGACTTTTTCAATTTTTCAAAGATGGCTTGTGTCCTGAAAACAGAGACAACAGCCTGAAATCTCAAGTTAGAGCCTGGGTTCTCAGGAAACAACTGGCTCAAAAGGATTGCAGTTGTCAATGCAGAGAAAGGGAATAGGTGTAACGTACCTGGAGGGGAAGAATGTCTCTTTAAATGGTGATAGTTAGCCTGCAGCTTCTTACCATTTTTTTTTCTCTGTGTGCACTGAAGAACACCAGCACAAATAATCCTGTTGTCATCACTAAGACACTGCCACTCACCTAGTTGGATATTTGGGCTGTTCATGACCACCCAACAGCATTACTCTTGGGTGAGGATTCATAGGCACAGCTTTCCAGAACATCTGTAGAACGGGGTTGTTGTTCTGGCTCTATGTATGGTATCAGATTATTCAATTTACTTGTGTTTTTTTTTTTTTCTTTAGTTATTTGTAACCAAATGCACAAGCAGATTCACAACATTCCCTAATTACCCCTCTCTTTAAGATCAACAGTGTAATGAAAACAGCAGAAGCTGTTTTACCTTCTGTACCAAAACATAAACCAAATATAGATCTATTTTTCAAATTAGTTAAATGTTCAGTTTTAATAGGCCCTTTGGTTGCTCTTCATGAAAAGCGCTTGCACCATGCAGCCTGAAGTGTGTTCTGTGGTGGTCTATAATTTGTCTAAGTATACATTAGTGGAAATAATAGCGAAGGGCTGCCAGAAGACCTTTTGTCTGTACGTGTTGCCTTGTTTCTTATAAGAAGAGTTCCCCACATACTTATTTTTTGAATGTACCCTTTGTATTTATAATGGAAATGTATTCTTATTTGGTTTGGTTTAAGAAATTGAATAGTATACAGTCTTTCTGGTTACATGTATTTGCTTGAGTTAGAAAGTGCTCCAGGACCTAATGCAATCTATCAGGGAAACACTGAAGTTAAAAGGGTGGATGGGAGAGAAGAGGAAATTTGGGTTTCCAGGTAACTTAGGTCTTAGGTCACTTTTTTTTTTTTTTTTTTTTTTTTTTTAATTTCTGTTTAGTTATCCCTTTAAATCTTCAGTTCTGCCCCTTCTGATACATGCATGCTTTCAGCCTTGCCTGTACAGAAGCTGGCTGGAGCTATGGAACCATAGGAAAGCAGTGCCAGCTTTCAGCACGTGACCTTGGGACAATCACTGGCTCCTGGGTACTTGCCTACCCCTTAGCCATAGATCCTCTGGTCCTGCCTGCTGATTGCGAGCTGTGTCTGCCCCCAGGACTACCACATCCATATGCTGAAGTACTTTTTCCAGTGGTGTTCTATCTCTGGCATAAAATAGCATATATTTTCAGTTTAGGACTTTTCTTTTTACTTTGGTTATAGTCTGTGGGATCATCTACCTATTCAAACTTTTCCTGGAAAACTGGAGACTTAGAACGTCTTTTAAAATGAAGGTTGAAACTATTGTTTCTGACAGCTGTGACTGTAGGAGAACATCAGCCTTCCAAACACTGTGATAAAATTGAATGGCTTACCAAAACTCAACAGCTTATATCCGGGTTCAGTGTACACATAGGGTACATGGTTATCTTGCCTTGAGGAATTTTATTTGGGATTGAACTATTAGGGGAGAATATAACAAATGAGGTGAAGTGGTGAATAGTATAACGGTGTGGGTTCCTTCTCTCCCATGCCGAGTAATTTTCATTCTTCAGCCAGCAGTGGCATTCTCTAGACTATGAAAGATTGTAAAATACAATACATGAACAGCAAAGTCAGCTCTTGAGTGCATCCAAATGGCCACATTATATGAAACTAAAGATCCATGTGAGTCAGAATATCTAATGCTGAGATCAGCTAGAAGGAACAGGACTATAGAGAGGCTCCTTCCCTGGTGCAGTGTTCCACCGTGTGTCAGTTAGCAGCACAGGGATTTCCTCAGACATGGAAGACATCCTAGAATTATGAAATAATACAAATTGTTTATGTTTCTGTAACACCTAGAAATCCTAGCTGTGAACCAGAATGCTATTGTGCTGAGTGCTGCGTAATCGAGAAACAAAGAGGCTGTTCTCATTGTTGTTTTAAATCTGTTGAGCTTGCTATAAAATATAATTTGCGTAGTCTGATAGCAGATACAGAACTAGATCGTGATTTTGCAAGCCGTGACCTGTAAATGTAACTGTCTTCAAGGGATTAACCCTGCAGCTTTCACGTTTGCTCAGACAGCTGCACTCGGGAGAAATGATGTCCCTGGCATTGTGTGCAGAAGGGACGTGGGTTCATCCAGTGGGTCTGATCCTGCAGGAGGGCTGTGAAAACCATTGGCCATGTGTCCTCTCTGCTTTGCTAGTTCTAAATTTAAAACCAGGCGCTAGATGTGGGTATGCATTTGTAGTACATGAAGCAAAATCACATGAAAACTTTTGGGCATACTTGCAAAACCAGATAAGGAAAAAGGGGATCTCCAGCACTTTACTGTAGGAGAACTAAGCTTTACATTTCAAAATGCATTTAAATGCTTTATGAAAATGGAAAAAAATACCAATTTTAGTACCAAATTATTATTAAAAAACAAAACCAAACACAGCAGCATAGTGAAACTATTATTATTATTATTATTATTATTATTATTATTATCATTATTATTATTATCATTATTATTATTATTTTACCATTTGGGTATTATTAAAAAGTCATAATTAAAAAATAGTTCTAAATATTTCCATCTTAGAAATATTTTCTTCTATGGATGCTTCCTTTCACTTGAACTGCTGATTGAACAGGAACTTTTTTTTCCTCCCCTCAGCAGAAAGAACTTTTCACAGACCTGTCTTATCACCTGCTTCCTGTTTTATTCTTTCATGGATGCAACTTTCCCTGCAGGAAGAAGGTAGGAAATATATTCTTTTTAAGCAGCAGATTATAGTTGTACAATATCACATAAGTAAACTGGAAACTTAATGTGATTTTTGAATTAATAATCCAGAAGCTAAAATGTTGAAAAGGTTTAAAAAACAAAATCAAAAAAACTTCAAATGGGAGAGACTTATCATCAATCTTACCCTTTAAAATATTTGTGCTGCAGAAAACTTATATACTGCTAGACTCTTATTATTGCATAAGTCCAAGGGAGAGGTAGTTAAATGAAAAAATCTTCAGTATTACTCTCCTCACAATAATTTAAGTAGATGCTTTATTGATCCTACAATACCTACTGACTGTAGCAGCAAAAGCAGCAATACAAGTTTGCATGATACTGAAAATAATTAAAATGCATCAGTAGCTGTTAAAAATCACCTGTATGATTTTCAGTGAATGAGGCCTTTTTTGAGGGATGAGGACAGGAGCATTCACACTGTGATGTGATTATTCAAACTACCGTGACCATAAAGCTATGGAGATGGCAGTGACCTTTTAACCTTGATAAAATCAATAACGGTCCTTCTTAACTTTAAGTCATCTGTTGTCTAGTTTATACATATTAGAGTAAAATATGCAGAATAAATCTACAATTAAATGTGGTTTTAATCCAAATGCAATGTATTAAAATTATCTGCTTGTATGTTTGCAATATAAGAGCAGAACATGCTATGCTGAAGACATGTAGGCCTTTGCATTGCAGTGGATTTCTTCTTTAAAATCTGAAAACATCTCCCTCTGATGGAGGTGTTTGAATTTCTTCAAATGGTTTGTAGTTCTGTGCTTCGCTTCACCTCCTATTTCTTTTCTTTTATTTATGTCATGTTTTGTCACATGTTCAGGCTTTGCAAATAAAATCAAAATCAGTAGAGGCAACCAAAATCAATTTTGCCTTGGAAAAGAGAGATTTTTCTTTATAATAGAAAATTACACTTTTGATCATTTAAGTCAATCATTTCTTTTTGTGTAACCTTGCAATGACTTATGTGAATGTTTAATTTCATTTTTGCATTCAGCCCATGGGAGTCCTTACAACTGCTGACATGTAGAGACTGGGACACTGACTAGCAGGAGAGAGGTTATCTGATTTAAGATTAAGGATATGTATACTCAGTTTTGGTGTCAGAGATGTTTTTGTCTGTCAAGTTGTCTGTTGTGTCTGTGTGGTACTTGTGCAGATTAGTAGTGATGAAAGCCTGCGGAACGAATAGGAAACAGCTGATATTTAATTGTAAGTATTGGGTCTTCTCAACATTTCTCCTCTGTTCAATTTTGTAATCTGAGTTCACAGCTGAACAGAATGACATAATATAGGAAATTCAGATATTTTGTTTAAAGGAAAAAAAAAAGGAAAAATAGCAATAAGGCACTGAGGGGAGAGAAAATGTCTCTACAAATGCAACAGACATAAAAGAAAGTAAAGGAAAGTTAAAAATTACCATAGGGCAGGCAGGACACCTGCTAAAGAACCTTCTGCTGCCTCTCACAGCTGGAAAGAAAAATGAAAGAGATGCAAACAACTGTTCTGGAAGCATGAAATCAGCCTTTTGTCTTTCCGTGCCCCCTCCCCCCTTTCTGAACAGTTACAGTATGCAAAATTTAGGGGAATCTCAAAGTATGCAGAGGAAAAAAATTCAGCAGGCTCTGCATATAAAAAGCTTAGGCATGGAAGTGTGCCTCTTTGAAAACAGGAGCATGTTTGGGAGCTTCCCGGTGCATTGAAGAAAGTGGTAATTAATGCATAGTGAATGACTTCGAATGAAGGTTGAATAGGGGCATAACAATAGGAAGTTTTTTTTTTTTAGGTTAAAGTGTTGAAAAAGGAAAGCTGTTAAAAGATGGCTACTGTGAAGCTACAACTTCAATCCTTGTCTTCTCTGACATTCCTTTATAGACTGTGGTGGGTTTTGTTTTGTATGAGTCTCCAAATACAATGAAGTTAATTTGCACCAATTTCATTTTGTGTATGCTTTGGCTTTTTTTCTTTTTTAAAGTTTTTTTTCCTTTTTTTTTTTTTTTTTTTTTTTTTTGGCCGGGCTTGGTTCTTTGATGGTGCTTTTCAGCAAATGGTTTGCCCAAAGTTCAGATGGTGTTAGCTCCATCCTCTTTTTCATTTACAACATCAAGGGGATTACAGAGAATAACTTTGTTGCCCAACATCAAGGCTATATCTTCAGGCTACTAGAAAGGTAGTTCTCAGAAAGTGTGTCTTCTAATATTTTAGAACCTCCACAGGCTTCAGATAAAACAAGTATTAAATACAAAAAGCTCACAAGGATCCCAAGGAAGGTTAAACTCACACAACCTCCTTCATGTTGAACACCTGAAATGTATTTTTTTGGACTGTTCGAGTGTTATCATAGTGAAGACAGCAGTGAAGTCTTATATAACCGAAGACAGAAAGAATAATAATAATAATAATAAAAAAAAAAAAAAAAACAAAACAAAACACACACAGCACCTTGTTTAAAGACAGTCAATTTTTAATGGAACATGAGCTAAATATAATCTACTCTTGTCATCAAAAAGGGCATTTGGAGACTGAGCAAGTCATTTTGGAAGTGGTTATAGGGGTTAATTTTTATTGGATCACAAGCTAGTGGATCTGCAGTTTTGCTGTGCTTGATCCAAGGACAGAATTTATGAGGCTTGAGGACAGAAGAATTGGGACGTTTTGGAGAAATGAAATGAGGAATCTACTATGCTCAAAATAATTTCAGATATGTTTCTCTTGTTGGTAGTGCTTAGCAGGAATTCTGGGCTGGAGTTCATTAACCTTGGCACCTCAGTCCTTTATCATGTAAATCTTAACTACTTCTAAGGAAGGTATAAAATTAAAAACACCATACAAAACTCCCAGAGTATATTCTGTTTTCTGTTTTTCCAAAGGGAGGTAAAGAAAATGTAGTATTTGCTGTAGTATAGCAGAATGTGTGTTCTTTCCTCCCAGTACATACTGTTAGCACAGTTTTGAGAGGAAGGTGAGTCATTCTGGTGAGTACGAGTGAAAAGTTATCTGCTTTTGCTGCTTGCATAGAGCTGCTGTCTGTCCTGAGCAAGTCTCTTGCCATCTCCTGCTAACTCCAGCAGGTGTTTTATTACCCTCTGCTCCTTAATGTTTGCAAAAGGACCATGAATTCTCAGATTCTAGAATGGTGCTCTAAAATAGCTGTTGTCAATATTATGATGAGTGATGTTGATTTAGGTGTATGTATGTAGTTTTCCTTGGGTATACGTATAAAACAGTTCTCTGACACCCAAAATACTTATCGCTCCTGGTAGTTTTGCTAAATTGAAAATGCCAATGTTGAGTTAATTATATATTGGCAGATAGAGGCATCTTTTGAACTGCATAAAATCCTACTTAATATCTGCATTCTAATATGCCTTTTTCAGTGCTAAGGTGCATGCGCGTGATACGAATAACTTTATTAAAAAAGAAAAACAAAGAAGCAACCCCAACTTACATGGACATATTTTTGCAACAGATGTTTGAGATTCATCAGAGATCAAGTTGCAAAACTAAACTAGAGCCTTTTACTTGATCTGCGAAATTCTGGTTAGGCTGAGTTCCTGACTTCAAAACATTGCCCTCCCACCCCCACCCCTTTTTCTGGCTTGCTCCTTCAGGAAGCTCTTAGCAGTGTGCCAGGAGAAACAAATGCTAATGGTCCAAAAAGTCATTACCACCAGCCCTGGAGCATTAAGACATAGTCTACAGGGACTTGTGCAAGCTGCAGGGCAACATTTGGGACGTGACTTCCCTTTCTCAATGTATCTGCAGGTTTTTGTGGGAATCTGTTGGTCTTTCAGAGAAACCAACAGTAGTAGCATGGTGGAGAATGAAACCTGGGTTGGACTCTTAATTTCTCCTGTCTCTTTTGTAGACAGTCTAGTTCAAATGGGTTAAAAAAAGTGGGCAGATTTATTAGTGGAGGAGCAGGTGGAAGGAGCATGATGCTCTGCATTATGTGATGTAGCGGTGGCTGTACTTCTGCAGGTATCACCCCACTCATTGTCACAACAGCTTTGCTTCCTGGTAACCAGTTTTGGAGTTTGGGCAATGATGATTGGGTTTGGATGTGTTATACATACTGCATGGGCTGGATTGTATTTTTAAAGTTTTTTTTTTTTTTTTATTTACAAATCTGAGCTGATGTCATACAAAACAAAATAACATTAAGATGAAGTTCTTTGGGTTGCTAAGTCCTACAGACAGAATGTGAAGGTTATAGGAAACTTGGCTACTGAGCATTTTTGAATCAGTACTCTTGTGAGTCCTGAGCAGACTTTAGTGATGTGATTGTGTTAATTTTTTGTTCCTCTCACTTAGAGTGTTCATGGGAGATATAGCAATATGAATCATGAACAGGCCATGTGAACTTGATACTTCTTAAGTTGCAAAGTAAATAATCTGGTCTAGTTTTATATTCTTGTGCATGTATGTACATTATAGCTTAAAAAAAAAAAAAAAAACAGTGTCAGAAAATGTCAGGAGAAGATGTAATGTAAGAACTCCCTCTGCTGTAAAAACTCCCAGCATATAAAATGTGCTGTAGCACTAGCCATTGTGACCCAGAAATAAAATGTTTCCTGTGAATTAGAAGGATACAGAGTTGGATTAACTGGATGACATTTCCCCATCTGGTTTTTATTTATTGTTGCCCTTTTCCTTTCACTGTAATTAGTGCATAGAAGTAACAATAGGCATATACTGCACTCTAAGCTACAAGGATGTACCAACATTTTGAGCACTTTCCATTATTTTTTTCCCAGTGACACTTCTAAAACTCCTAGCATCTTAACTCTGCTGAAACCTATTATTTCTGTGAACTGAAGAGGCAATTTAAGGCACCTTTTCTGTTTGCAAACAATTTTCAAATATAACCTCACAATTTCTGAACTTTTCCCAAGGGCCTCATAAAATCGATAATTGTCCACTTTCCTCTAAGTGACTTGAAAAATTGAAGGTCTTACAATTCAAAATTCTGATCTGGATTTCAGGGTGCCCACCAACAACACTTCTGCTCAAAGGTGCTCAAAACCAGAATCCTTCTCCTTAAAGAGATTGGAGCTGTTTGGAAATGTAATACATCCTGGGCTCCAGAGAACCCAGTTTTCTTTTGGACTTTCACATAGCTTGAATTTAGAGTTATTGTTGATGGATATTTCATAAATACTAAAGGTACAGAAAGAGTCAACTTTTCGGTAGTAATTCAAGCTTGCAATTGGCATTAGAGTTTTATTTTAAAGGTGGGGCATTGACAGGATATCGCCACATCTAAACTTGCCTATAGTCCTAGGTGTTAGTCTGGTTTTAGGTAATCAACAGTTTTGTGATGGCCTGGCAGTAAATAAAGTAGTTGAGATGGCAGAAAGGTGATGCAAATGCTCAGCTGGTGTCACTTTTAGCACTGGAGATAGGTAGCAGTAAGTAGTGATACTAATCAGGTTATTCTGAAGACAAAAATAAAATCTTCACAACAAAAACCTGATGATATTTATTCCTAAAAAAGGGTCCTGTAAGGAAAACCACTAAAACCTGGGGCAAACCTTATACGCAGCAAAAAGGATGAATGTGATGATATCTCCACAAAGATGTAAGAGCATGAGAAGTCTGGCTGAAAATTGAGGGTTCTTATGAAATAAAGGTACACAAGACAGCCCCAAATCCATGACTCTACACCAAGAAAAATAAATAAATAAATAAAACCCCTTTTCTGGCTCAGTGTTGAAGTGAAAGCAGAAATTAGAAATAAAGCAGTTTATGACGAATAGAAAAAGCGACACTAACAGCAACTGATAGAGTTCAGAAGTTATGAAGTGTATAAAGTTGATAAAAGCCACTAAAGTATCTGAGATAAAGCCATATAAAATGACAGTAAGAATGTTTTCAAAAGTTTTTTTTTTTTTTTTTTTTCTTTAATGGATGACAGCACAGTGGCATTGCTCTGTTTCTGGACAGTGATGAGAAACATCAATTGTTTGATACTCACAGGCTTTGAATTTGTGTTCTGTGGCCAATCAAAAAAGACTCCCAAAATGAGATGTGTTTATATACTGGTATACTGGTGGAGTTCCAGAAGTCAGGAAGAATGTAAACATTTTGCCAGTTTTCAGATAGAGCAAGTAGCGGTTAAAAAAAAAATAAAATAAAAATAAAAATACCTGTTATCCATCCTGGGCAAAATAATAGAAGGTTTGTCAAATGACTAATAGGTTCTATTGTTCTGTTTCTTTCTGAATATATAGCCAAAAATTGTTAGGTATTGCTTCTGCTGTTTCTTTATCATTGGCATTTCTCTACTCTTCCCTCCTAGTTGTGAATCCTATGCTGTATTCAGAAAGCATGAGCAACTAAGTAGATGTTCCAATGCAATACAGTAAAAGAATAATGTATAATTTATTAAATAAGTGGAATTTGATGAGTAGAATTTGATTTTTGTTCTCTGCACCAAATATTGTTGGGCTCACACTAGACTGGTGGGTATAGTTCAAGATTCTGCATCCCACAAAAATACTGAAAATTGGATAAAGAATCCACAGTTTTTAGATCTGAATAAAATGTCATGCCATGACAGCCATATCTGTATCTGTATGTCTCAATCTGGAAAGTAAAATGAGAACCAGTTAGTTTTAAATATATATAATCAGTTTTATTTGTGGTTGGTTCTCAGAGGGTATTCCCATGCTATTATTTGAATACTGGTATGTGATCTTCTATGTTGTGTTAAAATAACATGCCTCTGGCTCTTAACAAACAGTGCTGATCCAACTGGTTCCTAGCCACAGGTCTGAAAGTGGCGCAGGCTGGGGACCATTCCCAATAAGTAGTTTGGATGTGGTCCTCCCGTATTAGATGGTAAGATGACTAATGTACATGTGAGCTGCTCTTTCTTGGTTGGCCTCAGCGTTAAAAGAATTTACTGAGGCATAGCCAATGGTCTAAGGTTCCCTTTAAGCCTCAAGCTTTAGCAAATAGAAGAGATCAAATGGCATGTCCCAGTTGGTGTGCTCTGATCCTACCAGTCGTGCACCTCTGAAAAAGGGGATGAAATGATTAAGATCTGACTTATGGTCTGTCATAGTACTGTTCTAGCCTGGGGGACTAACTGTGCAAAGGCAGCAGGATTTGTCCGCCGATGAACTGGAGTTCATTTTTCTGTTACATTGGTGCTAAGTGTTCTATACCCAAAGGTGTGTTTGTCTGTACTGTCTTTTCAGAACATGACTGTTTTAAGTTTTGATGTAGATCTTATTTTTACATGAGATGCATAACATATTCAAAAGCATTGCCAAGATGCAAATCCAGTAGACAAGCATCCAGATGCTTGCCATATCATATCTAGAACACACAGATTAAACAAAGATGACACAAGGAAATAAAAAGGAGACTTGCAATGTGGCCACAGGTAGGTTGATTCCCCTATTAAGCTCTGAGGGGAGACGTGATATTGCAGGAGTCTCGTGATGCTACACAATGATGATGACAGTAAGGGTGTGATGAAGACCACACAGAAGTCTTTGAAAAAGCTTTCAAATACTTTTGAAGTTTATATAATCTGTGGCAAAGAAAGAGTACAAAATACCTTTTAGATATCATTTTCTAATAGAAGGAAGATGATGGCTAGAAAATGATTGAAGATCTCTGGATGTTTTAAGGTGAGAATGACTGTAGCCACAAAGCAAGGGAAACTGCATTAATAGGGGTTTGCAAGAATACGCTGGGCAACTCAGTGTAGTCTTGACTATATGTAACACTGTAGGGAGCAATCCCAGAACGACCAACGTAAACTGTTTTTCCACCTTTCTGAGATTTCAAGCAGTTTCACTTCTGATCCCACCCGCAACTGTCTGTGAGACTAAGATGGGGTTTGGCATTTCCAGGCCTGAATGGAAATTCAGGCAGAATGAAAGGAAATAGTCAAGCCCAAATATTTAATGTTAAAAAGTACAGACATACTATTTGTTCTAGGAACATGTGGAAGTGAGAGAACATCTCTACAGTAAATAAACCACACTTTGCCTATCCCTTTTGGCAATGGGATGAAATGCAGACTGATTGTCAGCAGGAATGCCTTTCAGGACATACAATAGGTCATTGGATACCTACCAAGTACTTTAACAAGTGTGTCAACTGGCATCAAGTGGTCAAGCATAAATCCATATCCTGGGATGTAGTAATTTGTTAGGTGTGGTGCTGATAGTTTAGGACTTGGAATTTGTGACAGAAGTAAGTGCTCTCCCAAAAAGCATCTTTCCTATATTTACCAAGAAATTTCACCATTTGAACACACTGTATGTTGGCTGGGATGAATTAGGAAAATAACCTATTTAGAACTGATACTTTAACTAAGGGCAGAAGTGAGTGGAGGCACAGTTAGGGCAGCCAACTGGTTTAATGATTCTTTTTTGTTTGTTTTTGCTGATTTTCTCAAGAGCTTGTCCTTCTATCTCTGCTGAAACACTGTTCTGTTGAACCACTGCCTTCTCATATTCCTTGTTTCTTACCATATAGTTAAAATTAGCATTTTTACTGAACTTTTGAGCATCTGGGGAAGAAAAAAAAACCAAAACCCTAAACTTCTATCGGTTATTTTTCTTCCATTGTAGTGACCTTATGTTGTCCTTGTTTTTTCGGTTTCTTTTGCTACCTTTGGAAGTCTTAGCCAAAGATTTGGAGCTAAATTCAGCCCTGATGTAAAACAGTACTGTTTTTCTAAAGCTTTTACTTGGTTCTGCTTTGATCCTGGAAGACTTACTTTTAAAAGGTGGGAATGACACAGTTTCTCCTCTACAAGGAGCTATTTTTTTTCCCTAGCATTTATTGTAGGAGCAAAGCAAGAACAAAATTGCCCTGGAAAGATGTTTCAATAATCAGAAATCTTTTTTATGTAAAATTATCACAACTATTATTTTACTTGAAGGTAAGCTTGGTAGCTTCCAGAAAAATTAGTGGGAGAAAACTTGTTTTGTGGTTTGGACTGTTCTCGGAATATAGGACAATTCCAGTATTAAACACATTGGGCTACTGATGAACTGATCCTCAACTCTTCTCAAGGGCTGAAATAGTAAAACTTTAAGAAGTGGCAGAAGTTTGCCCAACTTTTTTTTTTTTCTTTTTTAGAACTGACCACACCAACAGAACTAAGAATTTCAGCTCTGTTGACTTAAACTTGTCCTTTCTTGTTACTGTATTGTTACTGTAACTTGTTAAACACATGCTACATCCTAAGGCAGATGAAGATAGTATCCCTGGTCCATACAGATAGGTCTTGACCTGAGTTTTGATGCAAAAATCTTGAGTTCTCTGAGGGACTCCGTGGGAAACAGTGGCTGGCTCCAGCTCACAGCTTTTAAGATGCTGGAAGAGACTTGGTGGTGGAGAAGGCTGCATGAATGCAAGAATTGTTAATATACTGTTTAGATCTTGTGTCACCGGAAAAGGTTTAACCCTTTGTCTCCAAAAGTTAGCATGAAGATAGTTGTGATATTAATTGCTCCACTTGTTAATTGGATTAGCTCCAAATTTGCATGTCATTCAGCAAAGACAGCCAGAAGTGGAACGACAAGCCAATTTATGAGTAGAAAGGTATTTGGCAGGATTGCTTTCAGTCAAAATATCCCTTTAATGAAATGCTATGGGGAGTAGTTGGTTAAGAGAACAAAGTCAGGTCTGTGGCAGGACTGTCAGTAATTTGAGAGGCTGCGCATCTCTGGAGCAGAATCTTGCAGAAAGGGTAATTGCAGCAAGTGTCAATCTTAAATATCAAAAAAAGACATTGTGCCCGAATGCCAGTATCATGTTCTGTGTGGTATCACAGTTCAAGAAATAGCCCTGAAGCATTATGGTGTGTCAGTTATCTGGACCCTTTGATTGGGAAGTGCTAAAATTCCCAAGAGATCCAAAGGATGTTGCCAAGAGTTCAACTTCTTGTAATGTTATTTGATAAAGATCTAGTAAAGATGGGGACCTTGCCAAACCAGAGTCTGTTGGTATTTCTGGGTTATGGATGGCATTGCCAGCAGTGAAATAGTGAGGTTGTAAAGGAATATAGCAAAAATCTGAGCTTGAACTAGTATTTAAAATAAATAAATAAATAAATAAATAAAAACTTCTGAAATAAATAAATAAAAACACCATGTTCCTGAACAAAGTGGGGTACATTGCATAAATTAATGATGTGTTAGGGAAATTGGCTTTAGCTGCTGACAGTGATTAATGGAAACTTCTGACTTAGGTTGTGTGAAATATTTTTAGGCTTATAGAGGAGCACTACAAATAAGCTATCACACTAATGGTTTTTGGTTTTCTTTGCACCCTACAATGACTGTTCTTTACCAGAGTGACCTTCCAGCATTTCTGGGGTTACCTGGTTTACAAGTACCAAATTCTGGGGTCCTTTAAAGCATGGAAAGAATGTGGGGAAAGAAGCAGCTGGAAAATATTTCTAGAACACATGTGTCTATTTATAATCAATTTTACTTTTGTCTTAAAAATGAGAAATGTACCATGTACAATTTAGTTACCATATAGAAAACAGTGATTAAATATTTATGAAATAAGGGTAAATTCTTAACCTCTGCATGATGACAAATACGCCTAAGGATGAAACTGCATTACATATTCAAGTACTAAGTGTACTTTTTTGCCTGTTGACATATCTTCAGAGTAGGAAGAAAGTAGTGTTGAAAATAGAAAAGCATTAATATTGTTGACAAGTAAACAAAAAGAAAGATTATATCCACACAGCTCAGCAAATGGTAGTGAATGCAGTCTGAAAGTTATAGTGCAGATACAGTAGAAATGTATGTTTTCTGCAGGGAAAGCTTAGAAAATGAGCATGACCTTTTCAAGCGCAATCACTATGATTTTAATAGTAGCACAGTATTAAGGTCCACTACTAAATTTTTTCTAAAGGATGAAGGTTTGCCATACGTAGGAATTTCTCATCTGACACATTAAGTGTTGAAATAAGCATTTCTGTCAAAGGAACTTAATCAGTCACAGAAAGCATTTTAAAAATGAAGCATAGCAGAAGTAATAGAATTTTGAATATTTCTCTAAACAATCTTCCAGTCTTTATTCTGAGAGAAAATATTTTAATAATGTGTTTATTTTTTTAACACAGACTGCCATTTTTTCATGGATTTTTGGGGAAGGGGAAGAATTATTTTTGTATTTGTTTTTTAGGTTTCTGGGTGTTTTACAGATCATGACCTCTGTAACCTGGTTACAGACAAGTGATGACATTTATTGAATATACAAAACCACACTGTATTGAAGAAAAAAAATCCCAATTCCATTCAACTGTGTCTCACTTTGGAAAAGGCAAGTTGAAAATATTACTCCTACGCTTACTGTTAATTTTCAGTCCAGACCACAGGCACTGCCTGCATGAAGATCAAAGGAAATATTTGCTGAAAGTGGAAACTAACTTGCATTTTTCTTCTAGAAAGGGGTGCTTTTTTTCTTAATAGATAGATATTAAAATATTTTATTTATCAGAACTCTGACCTGTAAATTATTCTAGCTACATGGATGGATGTAGATGAAAGATAGAACCAATCCTTGTCTTTGATGTTATCAAGATAGACATTTCTGGCATCTGTAGAAATGCAAAGAATGTTTTTTCTGTAGCCAAAATCTCATCAATTCTACCATGCAAAAAGGGTATTATATATTTATCCTGTAAGAAAAAGGAGATATTTGCCTAAAAATATGTTTTTAGCACCCACACCTTAATTCAATTTTTAAATACAAATTGGATTAAACAAACCATATCTCCGGTAAATTGGGTTCTCTGCACTCACGTGTGCTGTCATCTCCTGCTCATTGGTCAAGAAGGAGAGAAGTTCCTTAGAACTCATTTGGAAGTCAAACAATTATGGTTTATAGTTACTTATGGGAGTAGCCTCATTGGTAAAGAGAAACCTTGCTCCCTTGTTCCCAGATGTGAAATAGATGTGAAATGGCAGTTTTCTGATGGGGGGGTTGGGGGGGGGGGAAGAAAAAAAAAAAAAAGCCAAAACAAAAGGCAGTCTGCCAAAACCTTCTAATAAAATAATAATAATAATAATAAAAATCCAGATTCTTGAGGTATCTGGCAGAACAGGGGAATATGCCAGAAATCTGAATAAACGCCAAAGGCCTCAGAAGAACCCATGTGATTAGGGTTTTCCCAATGAAAGAACTTCATTTTATGTGATCTGTGTCAGACCTTAGGATGTTTAAAACAAACCAACAACTCACAAATGAACAACAACAAAAAAACAGAATAATCAGACGCTCTTGAATATGAGGATATGGGGTTTTGGCCAGGTGGTTTCTCTTTGAACTTGGGGTTTAACACACTTAGGCAGTTTCCAGGCTTTCCTAGTTGTGATGCAATTTTAGACTTGTATCGTATTTCCTGTTCCATCTTCTCCACGCTCTGGGTGATCCAGTTTGTGTTACAGCCCCATTTGGATTGCAGTGCCTAATTTTGGAGTTAGTGTGCCAGATGTTTGAATTTTGTTGTCTTATAGTGGCACACCTGAGCAAACTGCAAATGTTTAAAAAGCAGATTGAGTAATTAAAGGCCATCTTACTGGATGCTTAGAAAATTGTAGATGGTACCAGGTTGGGGGGGGAAGGGAGAGCAAATTATTGGGCAAGAAAGGGCCTGTCAGGGAGAGTAATGAGTTAGGAGATGAATAAACACCAGGTGATGAAAACAGTGACTGGTAAGTTTCTTGGCAAGAAATGAGCAATACATAGCAGAAAATGTTGCACACAATGGGATGGACAGATTGCTTAAGTTTCTATGACTGTGTGGCCTGTCACCCCAGGTATCCACCAAACCCAAGAAGACCAGAGAAAATATAGAACATAAAGAATTTCTTTCTGCTTGCTACCTGTGCATTTTGAAAGGAACAGATTTTTTAGGTAACATTTAAATACTAAGCAAGTGTTATTTGATAATCATCTGTCACTTCATCTGAAGAATTAAAAATGCTTCATGCTTGAGCAGTTGGTGTCATCACTTTTTCAAATGATATCAAGTATAAATAAATTATATTACTTACAATAAGATGCAGTTTTTGTTTTGCCTCAAAAGATTAGTCTTCAAACAACATCACTTTAATTTTCATTTAATTTTAAAGACATGGGGTGCATCTTATTCTAAAGCAGGCACTGGAGACTTTAGCACAGAAAGTGGTAGTGAAGCAAAGTGGTGGGCATTAATGCTTCTTTCCGTTTGTGAGAGCTCTAATATGAGTGTATTGCCTTTTCTCTAATTTAAAATATTGCAACTAAATATCACATAGTAATCACCAGAGTTACAGTATTTCTCATCCTTCTTAACTAGCTCACTGACCTGTTTAGAAAATCTGTCTGTAAAGAGTCCTAGTAAAAGATCTGTAAAACTGAGTATCCCTGTAGGGGCAGGATAATAAAGAAATTAAATGGTTATGTATAATATTTAAAAAATGTTAATTCAATAAATATTATTAACTTTGGGGTAATAATTTTGTGGTAATGGTATACTTCAGCTTAACATTTTGCTTGTTAGAGCTGGAGTGGTGGTTGTGTTGCAAGGAGTAGTAGTTTCTTGTGAAGTTTTTTTTGTTGTTGTTTCCTTCTATTATTTTGTCTCCACCTCAAATTTCTGAACTTGGAATATTTGCATTGTCAGTTTTGTGGTTCTAAAAGATTTTCAGTCAGGTTAAAACCAACTCTGAATCTCAACATTGTGTTGATTTAAGAGAAATTACATCATCTATTGTCTGGCAAATGATTGAGCTGCAATTGTTCTCGAGGAGGCAAAATAATCCAAGGGATTGATTATTGTATATCAATCATAGTCACAGCATAGTGGCAAATATCTTTCTTCTAAATGAATTATTTTTAAAAGTATCTTGCTGATGTCAAAACATTCAAAGCAATTAGAACTTCTCTATCCTGCTTTCCCTGAGCCCCTGGTGGTTGCAATAGGTTGAACTCCACATTAGCAGAGTTTCTTTGTGAGCCTGGCGTTTCTGGGATGTGGTGCTCATTTGCAGATGTTCTCAGGGTAACAAAAAAAGTGAGGGAATAGAAATTCAGCAAGGAAGTGAACCAAAGATGTGATGATTTTGTGAAGTAGCGTTAATATATTGAAGGCATCTGGTCCCTCTGTTGGCTCCAAAGGAGGTGACTGTATTTACATTGTTCCTAGCAGTCGTTTGTCCATAGTGTCCTTGAAACCCTGTTGTAGTGGAAAATCCATAATGCCCAGATGATCTGTGTCAGTGCTTTGCTGGTTTCATCAGCAGGGTTTGTTCCCTAATGTTTGACCTGCCTCCTTCCTTGGTGCAGCTGCTGCCACAACTACCTGGTCTGTGTGCCCTGGCAGGGAGAACAGATTATCCTTTCCTGGGCTGCAGCAGCAAGTGAATTTGAGGGCAATCTATCTATGCCCTCTCTCGAAAAGCAACCTTAATTTTACCTTCCCATACATTTTGTAGACTTCTGATTACATTATGTGATTCTGAAATATATCAATGATCGACACCTTCTTGCTTTTGTACAGTAAATTTCAGGGCTGAGAAAAAAAAAAAAAACACACTCATTTTTGCCTTCTTATCCAGGGTGATGCAGTCTTCTGGAATGTTGTTTTTGGAAACCACAGCTACTGCAGAGTTGTGCAACGCAGCTGAGTGACAAATGATCTGTGGGGAAAAGTGATGGAAGAATGTCCCATCAGTGTATTGCTGAGAAAATTCCCCTTTATGCTTGGGCAGCTGCAGTGGCTTCCCTCTTGCTTTTCGGTTTGTAATCAGCAGAACAATAGCAGTCTGTCAGGGGCTCTAAGCACAGTAGCTGAGATACTTTGATAAGCATATATCTGCTTTGGCTAAGTAACAGCTACATCCTTAGCATTAAAATCTTAATGACATCAACAGGAGGTGACTTCAATGGCAGCAGAGTAGAAGCCCTACCACTGCAGCTATAACCACAGAGCAGTTATAACTGTGTTGTAGCTGCAGTGGGAGCAGTTATAATTGTGTTGTAGTTGCAATGGGATGCCCCAGCTGAGCTCTCCCCAAGGCACTTGCAAGCATGGGATGGGGAGCAGTCTGACCTGAACGTCTTATGGTTTAAGGAGACAGGTTTAAGGGACAGGCTATTGTGTAGAGGAGAAAGGGAAGAAGAGCGAGGCTCAGCTCATGAGCCTTGTCCTGCTCACTGGGGAGACAAAAAAGTCACTGCTCTTTGCAATCCTTACCTGCTGCATAGTGTCCTGCTTAGATCACCAGCCAGCTTGCACTCACAATTGCTCCCAGGTCCACTTCTGTTGGTACGAAAGTGGTTCATCAAAATGTGTTTAGATGCTAGGTTTCTCTAAACTGGGTTAATGTAAAGGTAGAACTCTTTCCTGTGCACTGAAGAAAAAAAAAAAAAATTAAAAATCTCCCTCTTCCCCCCCCCCCCCCCCCCCCCCATGTCTCTCTATTTCATTTCTTTCTATACAAATTTCTGCAGTAAAATGAATGCAGCAGATGTCTACTCTTCTGCAAAAAGATTGTGCTTTGAAGCTACACGGTAGCCTCACTTTGCATGGCATTAATGATGTGGACTAAGCTTAGGGAATTGTATTTAAAAATACTCCAAACAGAATAGGGCTGTTCAGCTGCTAAGCACACCCGTATTTTTAGTAGCTAACATATTTGTATGTGTACATACACATACAGGGATTTTTTTTGTGTGTGTGCGTGTGTGTGTGTGTGAGTGTAGGCTGATTTATTCGCTCTCCAGATTGAAATTACCAGGATAAGATTTTCTCTTTTAGTGGTTAGATTTTCAATACATGGAAACAGTTTTCCAGGGAGGTGCTTCCCTGGTCCCTCCCTGTGGGGATCTCCCCATGGGAGCAGATGCACAGCTTTTGCTGGGGGCCAAGCAATGAGATTCAGAGTTGGGTGAAGTCAGCTCCAAAGTCAGCTGCTGGATCCTCTCAGAAAGGTTCTCTGTACTGAGAACCCAGTTACCAACTGTGCCTTCTCTGCACTTGTCCTGTCAGAGAGCAAGGAGAGAGGCTGTCAGTTCATGACTGCTGGATGCAAACATTGCACAAAAGACAGAACTAAATATAATAAACTCACAGGCAATGCATATTATCTTCAAATCAGTCCATTTTTATGTAGCAGAGGTAAGCCAGATTTTTATCATGCTGTAGTGTCTTTGTAATTCTGTAGCAATTTTGCTGGTTTTCACACAGAATAGGGGAAATGAAAAATTAAATTGAAATAATTTTATTATGTATTGGTTTTATTTATATTTCTGAGACACATTGGTGTCCAATAAAGCAGTTTTGCTTTAATGCCAAGTTGGTATTTATAGGTGCTCAGGTGCTCTGTTTGTTTTTCTTCCCTGTTGATAGTGTGTTTGTTTGTTTGTTTGTTTGTTTGTTTTTTTAAATCTTGCTTGGGTAGGAAGCTAGATGGCCCTAAGGTGTGAGTCCTGAGCTGTGAAACTTTAATACGCTAGGGATAAATAAAACCATCCCATGATGGCTTTCATGAAGAAAAAAAAAGTTTACTCTTCTTTTTAAACCTAAAAGTCCACCATGCTGAGAGCATTTGAAAGCTTTGGAGACATGATCTTTACATATTTACATTTTTCTAGTAGTTTATTTTATTGTTCTGCTATAAACTGTTAACAGATTGTTTTATTTTTAGAGGCAATAAATTCAAAGCAACCACACTTGTCTATAAAAAGGAGACTAAAAAATTCAGTGAAACCCTAATGAATAATACCACTGAATAATGATATCAGTGTTTTGAACTACTTGTGATATTTTCGTGTCCTATAGAGACTAGCGTTCTGCAAATATTCAATATTATGTTGACATAAGATTGGTGAATGCAGTACTAAATGTGAGGTAGCTAGCTAGCTAAAATTGTACATCAGTGCTGTATTCCACAAGGGGAAGATAACATTAGGAGTTCAGTAAGTGTTTTGATAAAATTTTGTAATTTTTCATCAAAATTCTTATTTAAAAAAATCATGTATAAACTTCCAGTACTCTTTTTCCCTGCACTGAACACTTTTGGAAAGACAAAAGAGATCCAAAAATCAAATGAAGATCTATGTTTGAAGTTGATTTCAATCAAATGAAGATCTAGTGTTTGAGTAACAGTTGCATTTAATTGATTAACTGGGTGGGGTATATGGCATAGTGGCAGAGTTTTCTGTTTTATCAGATTTTTTGCATACTAGATTATGTATCTGCAGAAAGCTAACTGGGTTACTGCTCGTTCTATGGGTAAGTCCATTTTAACAGTGGAGCACCTGTCAGATTTTGGAGACATTTATTTCTGCAAGTCATCATTTTTCCACTACAAAGCCAAATAAACTGAAGTCTTTTTACAACACAAAGTTTGGGCCAGGAAATATTAAAGTCAGAAGCTCAATTTTATTGCTTTCATTTGAACTTGTTTTTGAGAGAGTTGCTGCAGTCGGTTCTGCCAAACTGAGTTCTAGGTAACCGAGGGAGACTTCCCAGAAAGTTGAGTGTTTCTTTGTTCCAGGATATTACGAAAGGGAATCAGCAAGGGCCTCTGGCTAGAAAGCGTAAGGTGACCTGCAGTATGGGAGTGCAGGAGGTCAGCCATTTGATGTGGGATATATCTTCAGGCCATTCGAATAGCTTCATAGCTGGGTCTCAAAATGTGACTTCCTGCAGTTGTGACCCATGGACCTTTCAAGTACAGTGGAAGTCTTGATAGATCAGTCAGGCAGCTTCCAGGGCTCTCAAGCTGCATTTGCTTCTCAGCTGGTTTTCTGGTGGTGGAAATATTAAGACAGTCATCCAATGCTTTTCTTCTACTGTGAAGTTAAGTGCATTTTATTAAAATATATATTTTGTAAAAATGTAATAAAGCAGCTCAAACTTTTTCAAGGCTAGACAATACTTTGAAAAATGGTTCCAAGTCTCTGGCCTCAATATATGAATACTAATTGTATCTTATCTACTGTCGGTTATTGAAATCCCAACCAGTAGGAAAGCTAATCTGACATCTCCATTCACATACACCTTCTTTTGAGCCTCTTTACAATTCAGTCAGTGTTATCAATGATTAAATATCCCAGTCCCTACAGTTTTAACCTTTTTTTTTTTTTTTTAAATCCCCTAACTTTCCTTTTTGGTTGTTACTTTCAGTTAGTGAACAGCTCATTTTTGAGTAAAGACATTGTGAAATTCACTTAAAATGGCTGTTTGAAGATTTTATTAAAAAAATCTCTATGGACAGACTATGTCCTTCATCACAACAATAGGAATCTTCATTGTCTTCAGTAGTATCTTTCCAAATTTTCACGAAGGTTAAAATCTGAACTAAATGATGTAAAATATGTTTAAATGTGTGAGCCATCGATTGAGAACAGCACAGGTGTTTGTTTTCAGTGGGACTCATTTTGCTAACAACTAATGTATAATTACTGGGACTGTTCTTAGGTAGCTGCATGCAATCCTTAAAGAGATCAAGGCAGATGAACCTGGGTTATAGAAATTAGAATTTGAACCTATTAGTACAGTAATGGTTAAATCTGTATATAGTTTGCATTTTCCAGAGCTTGCATTTCTGGTGCTTTGTGCAAGGTATTACTAAATGGAGTAGTTCTTTATCCAGTGGAATTCTTCTCCACTTTATATTTATATTCAAGCCACAGATCCAGCCCTAGAACAAAACCAAAGTAGGTACTAGTATGATTGAAAAAATGACTACAGTCCTTGGACCTTTGACCAACTGGTGTTACTTTGCAATGCTCAAGTTGCTTTGCAAAGCAACCAGCTATATATTCTCTATTTAAGTGATTTTGTTGACTTTTTGTGCAAGGCCAATTTATTTACTTATTTTCAAGCACCCCCATTTTTATAATATGTCAGTAAAGGCAGGAATTAAGTTGAGCAGAGAAATTACAGCTGAGACCTTACAAAGGACCAGATACTTGACTACTGCATAGGAAAGCAAGGTTTTCTGTTTCTTTGTGATGACTCACTACACGTCAGATAATGGAATCCTATTAGTGCCAGCACAGGAGTACTAAGAAGGTTTGAGCATTTTAGTGGAAGAGATCAAAAAACTGAGGACATAGAATAAGGAAAAAAATGACTTTTTAGAAATATTAGTGAGGCCTTTGTTCACTAATTAAAGTTAACAGTGAAGAAGTCTGGCAAAATGTTGAATTTGGACTCTGTCCACTGTGTGCACAGTCTGCTTGGGACACAAAGAACCCTGTTGCTTACAAGCAATTTGAAATGCGTTAACTTACAGCAATCCTGCTAATCTATAGGGTTTGATTTTTGTTTGTTTGGTTTAGTATTTTCACTTCTTAACCAGGAAGCATCAAAGTTTGGGCTTCAGCCCAGAGCTTTAGGAGCCAAGACGAAAGAATTTGCTTTGTCTTTCATCAGATACAACCCCACTCTGTTTCCACAGGATTTCTCTCCTATGTTTGTATGAGACTTGAGTAGAATTTTTGTCTGTGTGAGGCCTGCAGTGGGTGCAGTGTCGGTATTATTGGCTGTTGTTTTTTTGCTCTCTGAGTTTAAAGAAATACATAGGATTTCTCTTCATGACTCCAGAAGTTATGGTAGTCTGAGTTTTCAGTTAAAGTAGTAAATTTTTCACCTTTGTGGTTTTCAAGTAAACATAATCCTTAAAGAACCGGTCATGAAGATACCACAGGATTTCTTATTTTGTAGATCTTGTGAGCTGCAAGATTGTTTTGTGACTTTTGATTGGCGTGGGTCATGATATTTAAATGTCAAGGAAAGCATTTTGGTATAAAAGAAACAAGTAAGCCTGAGTCCAACACCTTGGCTGGTATAAAACATACATCCATGTAACTATGGCAGTTGGGTGAATAAGATGTAAATTTAGGATGCTGAGAATGGGATCCAGATTTGCATTTTGGTATCTGATACATGTGTGTGCTGTTAAACTGCAGGTGTACCTCATCTATTTGCATTTTACTTATCGAAGTAGCACACCTAAAGGTGGGCTTCAGTGGCCAGACCTACACTCAGGCTTCCTAAAGTAGGAGAGGACACAAATATTCAGTGCTCTTATATTTTTTATTTTTCCTGCTTTTTCCCTTCATCTGTGACTGTATGTTTTGTTTGTTTAAATATAATGATCACTGCCACAGATTACAGGGCAGGGCTCGGGGAAATGTTTTTAAGCATCCCAAGATAATAAGGAAAAAATACATTTCTTTTAGAACAAGTAACAATTTTCAACATTTTGTGGAAACTGGTGATTTGAAAATTGCTGATCACTACAAAACATGAAAATTAAGATTTTTTTTCTCCCCCCAAATGCCTAAGAATTTTGCATTTAGTTGTGACTTGACACAGGTTCAGAAGTGTTCAATTCAGACACTGGCTCGAGACATCACTAGAAGCAGATCCAAGTTGTCATGTTTCATTATAGTTATTGAACTATTGCAAGCATGCTATTATGCTGTAATGAAAGGGGTCTTCTCCTGCTCTTTTCAACTTGCATATCTAGGAGAGATACCATATGTCATTAGTCCTTGGCACAGATTCTGGGGAAAGGAGTTCTCCAAAGTGCTTAAATATATGCGAGACCTTTTCCATTGGAAGAGGCGAAGGAAATACATTTTTGACCAGTTGAACCTGAATTTTATACTAAATCATTTAATGGGTATAGATCATTTAAAATAAAATTTCACCTACAGCATACTTTTTGGAGAATGATGCAGGTTAAGTTTATGCTGACCTGTAGGGATAGAAGTTGGCTGTATGGGGATGTGTGGAAACAGTAATGTCAATGCTACTGTTACCCGGCAAGTGTAGCATTGTCCCCTGCTGAGCACCTCGGGGCTGGGGGTACAGGACCATGGGAACTGCCTGGACAAGATCTTACCTAGAAATTAAGCTCTCTGGGTCAGGGCCTCTGCTGGTTCTTCATTCATCACTGCTGTATGTTGAAACAAATTTTTCTTGTGAAGGTAATGTGTAAGCCACTGTAGACTTGTACTGGGTTTCTGGGACTGAGATCTGACCCAACTGCCTTCCTTTAGCCCTGCTGGCATTTCTATGCTTGCTTCAACTTGCCAGGGTAATGTCTTCAGTGACGCATCATACTGCCATAACTTAAGCATTTAAATCTCTGATTTTCTTGAGAAGTCATTCAAACAGCTCTAATATTGCAAGGCTGTTTTCAAAAGATTGATTATGACATTTATTTAATTGACCAAGTATGTGTGAAGGGATTAAGACTCCTGATATTCAGCACAAGGAACTTCCAAAGCAGCCTATGCTTTAACAAGGATATGGATGCATTTGTTCTTTTCTGTTCAGTTCTATGCCACAAAAGTTGCTTCCAAACAAAAAACATTTTCTAATTTCTTTCCCTTATGATATAACAGCATTTTCTTCCTGATGAGGATAGAATAACATGTTCATTTGTATTAAAGAGTTTGAGTGAAGGTGGCAGTACTTTTGAAGTCTTTCAGTGCCTTCTCTCACCTGCATATGCCCCAAATACCTACCTTCCTAACTACGAAGTGACATCTGCAAATGCCCTGGATATGTTCAGCTAAGTGGAGATGCATCATGAAGAAACATCACATGGTTTCAGCCATCTGAAACCCAAACAATCCAGATGAGACTTGGAAGAGTCCCATAAAAATACTACCTTGGAATTGCATTGGAGTGCAATACTGCATTGGAATGATGAGATAATGAAGGATGTTTTTGTGGCCATGGCCAATGATATTTTATGCTGAGCTTGCTGGAGTAACTGCTTTTATTGTCAATGGTCTGCAGTTTCAGAAATGGGTAAATGCTGAGTTTTTCATGTAGACTCCATTATTAAAAGAAAAAAAAATATTTTGTGGGTTTACAGCCTTTTTTGTTTGTTTGTTTGTTTCTTGCTTTTTGGACTCAGGGTGTTTTTTTTATTTTTGGTAACAAGAAGTAAACCCCAACAAATAGCAGCAGGAGCGTGGTGTTCTCTGCAAGTCTATTTTTGACTCCTTTAGAATCAGCAGATCTCCCATTAATGTCAGTAGACTTTGGATGAGGCCTCGGATATGGGACCAGCCCTTCTGAGCCAGACCAGAAAATTGTCGTCCCTGATATTGCCTTCCCCGAAGATGGCAGGCCAAGAGGAGATTCTTTTAGCAAAGCCAGTGATTTAAAGAGTTTCTAAGATTCAGGTTGCCTCTCATCCAGCAAGTTTGTTAATGCTTGATAAGCCTTCCCCACCCCACTCCACCCCCAACTTATATTTTGGCTTTTAGAGCATACTATAGTACTGACTTCTACAATTGAGTTCTGTATATCAGTGTGTTATATGTATGGTCCTGCCTTACAGATGTCTTTGGGGGTTCCAGAGTCATAGGAAAAGATAAGGACCAGGTGCACAGACATAGATATAATTAATTCAAATAAGAGGAATAAAGTCAGGAAGAATGGCGAATTTCTTATGGCCTCAATTACCAGTTGTGATCTGAAAGAATATTAAACAGTGAGTTAAAGTATTTGTAAGACAAAGACAGAATTCAGTGTTTGGCTGTGGTAGGACCGGTGTGCATCCTTGTATTTCTTTGATACTTTTTTTTTAGGTTAAAAATAAAATAAAGGAGAGACAGTTCATCCTTGCTAGTAACACTTCAGTTTAACAATGCATCATTTAGGTGTCTGTTTTTCTGATATTCATTTTCAGAAACATTGGAGAATTCAACACTATAGTGCTATATCATGGGGATTTGTTTGACTCATGTGTTAGGATAAGAGGGAGTGCCTCTATTTGTATTAGCTGGAGGAGGATTGTGAACTATTATCTTACTTCGTTATCTGAGCTAGGAGTGTACAAGGAAGTTTCTTCTACTAATGGTTGAGCCGCTCTTCAGATAAAGCCCTCCACAGGATCCCTGTAGCCCTAATTAATCAGCTGTTAAAACAGTAGTTGATAGACAGGCTTGCTTTAAGTTAGAATTGCCTGCAATCAGAGATAACAGGTGAGTCCCATTTGGCAGTGAGATATGAAAGTAGGAGAGTGATCTGTTATCAAAATGAATATGGCACTCAAGTCAAAATTGAAGTTTGCAGAAAGAACCGGCAGAATAAAACAAAAGGGAATCTTTTTTACTTTGAGTGATCAAAACACCTTTGCTTTGGTGATTATTTTAGACAACTCTGAATCCATTTTGTAAAATTTTTGTATTAAGAGTATCCGTTATTAGGATAAATTCATGCTTCTAGAGAGCACTTATTACTCCAGTAATATTGCTAAAATTATTGATAGAGATCACTAAGTGCTATAGCAATTAGTGCTCCCACAGTACAAGCATACCCAACCAGCATGCAGGTTACATGCCTGTGTCTCAAGTCAGGATTAATGTGTGTCTTTCTCATTATGGGTCACTACCCTAATCATCAGGCCATGGAGTAACTTCCCTTACTCAGTTCACATTTAATAAATTATGTAGAATTGTACAGCTCCAGCACTGTGAGGAGAGTGTTGGATCCCTGTTGTTTGGTTGTTCACCTAGATCTGGCAGGTCTGGGCTTAAGTACCCATGCTATGGTCTTTAGAGCCACAAAGAATGACCATTTTATTTCCTCACGTTCAGCATTATCAGTTGAACAGATTGGATTGATGGTCACAAACTCTTTGGGCAGTAGGTGCCTGATTTATTTTGAAACATATTTCCATTATTGATTTTTTTTTTGTATCACACCAACCATGAAAAGCATCTCTCTGGACCAATGCTGTTCTGTCAGTTACTGTACAAATAGTGATAAAATTATTCTCTTCATTTAGGTTCCAATTACATTTTAAATTCTCTGAATATAACGAGAAATTGGTACCAGCTTCAGAGGGGCATGCAGAGAGACTGAAAGAGAGTTGGACCACTCTAGAAACCACCAAACTCCCTCTGTATCTTTTGCCCTGGACTTTTTTGATAGCTCCATGTTCCCAGGACCTGGCACAAGTGTTCCAGCAGTCTCTCTATAACAGCAATAGTATTTCTTTTCTTTGATTTCTATATATGCAGCTGTGAAAATTCTTCTGTTGACTCAATTGTTAGCTCTCAAGGGATGCTTATCAGTGCTTTAAAAATTAAATTACTGGTGGCTTCATACAAATGAAAGCAAGCTTGTCCCTAATCACATAATAGTCACAAATAGGGTATCAGCCTTTTTGGGGGCACATACACCCTAGTATTTCTTTTAATGTGCTACAGACTGCAGCAGATACCTTAATTTTTGTTGGAAGTCTCCATAACCATGATCAGTGCATGTACATTTACTTTTCCTTGTTGGAATGCCTGTGCTGCTGAAACAGAGTGCTGTTTTCTACATTCATTACTGGCTGACATTTTCTTTTGCTTTCCATACTCAATGTCCTAGACCAGGGTCTCTGTTTCTTGGTCCTTACCCCTGCTAGTAACTATGTTCTCCTAGTCTAGTACTTGTTATTGCTTATGTTTTTGGAGGACTGTTCAGATGCACTGTAGTCTGGAGGCATGTTTTTCTAGGCTAACTCTTCTTTCTGCCATGAAACTTTCTTGTCAGCTCAAAAGACATATCCTGTTCTTAAACCACTCACTTATCTAGAAGGTCATATAGGTCTCCATGATTACATGTGCATACGACTGCTTTCAGCTGTGAGCATAAAACTTGTGGTTTCATTTTATTGTGGGTAAGCCCTACCCCCGTTACATAGTCTCGTTCTTTTTTGGCTGATGCTTCTCATCAAGTACCGCTTTTTGGCATTCCAATGTTTTAGATGTTATTTTTGGCACTTGAATTTTACTTGTTCCTAATTCTTTTTCACTGATAAAATGATAAGAAAAAAATGTTTTAACTTTTTTTCCTTTTCATCCCTCTGTAGAATGCTCTGTACTGGTTCGTTTTGCTGTACTCTTGGGTTTACTTCTGAAAATTCAGCATCCTGGTGGTCACTCCTTTTGATGAAGTCTGTTTGCTCTGTTTCAAGGTGCTGCTTGGTCCCTCAGACAATCATATTTCTTTTCTTGTGGTGTCTCTCTTCATGTTGGCTGTTTCCTGTATGTATCGCCTACCACCTGGTGGGTAATAATATGAGAGTACTTAATGTTTCTAAAATTAAGCTCTCTTTTATTCAGAAAACACTTTACAGAGCATTGCAATTCATTTATTGCTGCTACAGGAGCCATATGCACGCAGACTAGCTCTCTGGTGTAACAGCCAAGATTCCTCCCAGTAGCAGTCCAAGATCCACACTGTTCAGTATCCAAGAATCTTGCAGCTGCTCAGGGCCAGATCAGCAGTGCATATATACATTTAGCAGATTTTCTCACTGTACTGGGTCTGGCTGGAATGTTAACTTTCCCGGCAGCAGCCCATTCAGTGCCGTACTCTGTACTTGTAGCTGGAACAGCAGTGTTATCACACCAGTGTTGTGTCTACTGCTGAGCAGCAGTGGCACAGCATTGGGCCTTTCTCTAACCCTCCTAGGGGGTGGGCAAAAAAGTGAGGAGAGAAACATCACTAGGGCAGCTGACCTAAACCAATCAAAGGGATATTCCATACCATGTGGTGTCACGCTGCGTGCGTTGAGGCCTTGCTTCAAGGACGTGGTCAATCATCGCTCATTTGTGGGAAGTAGAGAGTAATTTCTTTCCTCTGCACTTCCATATAGCTTTCATTTATTTTGTTTGTTTGTTTTCCTCCCTTTTTCCCCTTTCCCTTTTATTTCCCCTTAGTTAAATTGTTTAGTTCATGGTAGTTTTTATTTAATTATTATAATTATTTCCCTTTAATTAAATTATCCTTATCTCAACCCGTGAGTTGTTCTTTGCTTTACTTCTCCCCCTCCTTATCTAAAGGAGGGGGAGTGAGAGAGCGGTTGTGGGGTTTAGCTGCCCAGCACGGTAAAACCACCACACTCACCGGTCCAATATACATGGCTCCCAGGTATTTCTAACTAGATTTTCAATAGCCCTCCTTTGCCAGTGATCCGGTTGGAAGTAGAACAGTGACTGTAAAAAGTCACCCTGCATTAATTAATATGCAGCGAAGGGTGAAAAGGATGTAGGTAATTCTTCTGTGAACCAGCAGCTGTGTGACTGATGTGATGTCCCTATTCCCACCAAAACTTCAGAGCAGATTTTTTCTGACAGCAGTGGGTAAAAAAAAAATAAATAAATCTTCCAGGACCCCAAATTTTGCCTCCATTTTAGTCATATATCATGGAATGAAACAGCGACACTGGGAAGTTCCTATTTATACATTTAACCATTAACCAGACACGCACACATGTGTGCATGCACGCACACATGCACATGAGCTATATGAAAGACACATTAAAAGAAACACTTCCAGCACAGGGATTTAGCTGTGTGAATCCCATTAACATTAATGGGAATTGTTCCCCTAAATCCCCATGTATCTCGTTAAAATATACCTATTAGTGACAGGCTGAAGTCTACAAAAACCAGCAGTTTCCAAGTTAAAACTGAAACTTCATCATTAACCTATCCCATTGTGCCTAGGTAATGCAACACCCTTTAACTTCTCAGATTCAAAGGTATCTTTTCTCCATTGAACTTAAAACAAATCTCGTCTTGTTAATACAATAGGTTCTGCTATAGTTAGCCCACTCTGTAACTCTTGATCATGTTAGAAATGTTTTCCCTCTCTCAACCAATACCATCTATAAAGGGGTAGTGTTCCCAAAATATCTTTGAAATCTTTGAGAAATAGAATATAAAATATAAATGGACTAATGCGTTCTCTAATTACAGATCATAATGTTGAAGTACGACAGTGGTAAACTGCAAGGTACTGAGTTATTGTTCTTGGGATTTTTTAAAATAAAGACAGAGTTTGATATGTAACACCCAAGTCACTCTAGAGGAACAGTTACCTAAAGGAACCAGGTGGACAAAGGAAACTTCATTTGCAGCGAACCCATTTAGCACTGCACTTATGGCAAAAAGAGATTTTAAAATGGACACCCCAAATTCTAGTTGGTATAGTTGCATGCATTCTGCACGTGGCTGTACATGTGCATGATGACAGAGGTCCCTGTTGTTATGGTGTAGCACAGCAAAGAGATGACCAAACAGAGTAAATGAGCTGGTTTGGCTATCAAGCTGATGAGTTGTCTTTCCATAGAGCTATGCCTGAGTTACCAGAGAGGGTGAATTTAAGGGTAGGCTAGCATGTGTGGAGGTCTGTACTAATCATGTTGTACTGTTTCTGATACATCAGGCCACTCACCATTGGATCAGGTAAGTCTGTAGATACAATAGAAAACCATGCTTTTGTAGCTTTGATAATGGTGTAACTTTTTCAGCTTTTGATAGGAAGGTGAAATAAGGACTGCCAGCAGGATCCACAGTGATATACTAGTAAAATATTTAGAACATAGACTTGTATCAAATATAATTTCCTCCCAGTTTAATAGCAGAGATAAAAGGGTTACAGTAAAACTGAATAGCAGATCCACTAAATCCTGATTTTATTTTTTATTTTTAAGTAGAACATGGCACAAAAATAGACATCTATGCAGCCTCACTGCTGTTGTTTTCATTTTCACTGCAGTGGAAACAGTCCTTCCACCTTTGGGCTGGAACCAGTGGGTGAAAATATCCTCCCATGCAAGCAGAAATGACTGTAATTACCCTGTATGTGTGCGCTTATTTCCTCCTACTCTCCCCCAGTGTAGACCTGTGATTTACTACATTACAAATAATTTTTCTGGCTATAGGTCCCCAATGGTCCTTGTTAACCTGTGACCGGTCCTCCTGGTCTCAAGAAAATGCGGTCCCTGCTAGACCCAGCACAGGAGTTTGTTCGGTCAGGAGGAGCTCTAGTAGGGCTTCTTCCAGTAGCTTAACCATTAACAATAAGCAGCAAAATGAGTCATCCGTACTTTATTTTTAATTAGAGCTGCAGTGAGCTGAAGCTTGAGAGTTTTTTTGCCTGCAGAGCTCAGGAGTTGAAACCAGCAGCACTTTCCTGGTACTGACTGTGCAGGGATTTCTGTAAAGCAACATCGTTAGGTTGTTGTGGATACAAACAGTGGAGCAAAACCAACACAACATACAGATTCATCGAGGCAAGTTAGCATAATGCCTGTTGGCTGCCTGGCTGGGGATGCTTTGCTTGGTTCTATTTCTGGTTTTCTCCCTGTCCTATCCACCAAGAAAGAGAAACCCAAGTAGTGAGTGAGACAGCACTGCGTGAAGAGCAAATGAATATTTAACTATGAGGACTGTTTGTTTTAAATGTTTGATGTTTTAGATATGCTTAAGAAGGTTAATACGAAGTTTTGCTGCAACAAACCCACTGGAATATTTTCACTGACTCCTGGAGTGAAATATTACATTTGTATTTCAAACAACTTTTGAATTAATTTTGCATCCAGCCCTTGGACAAGCCCAGAAGATCGTTGTACAAAAGCTCTGATAAATTATTCTTTTTAGTGCCCATGACCCATTCAACCGTTAGTGCTTTTAAAATGAAGAGTGAACCCTGTGCCCACCTGAGCTGCAGTGCTAGCCCTTGTCATAACAACATTGCAGTCAATATGTTCTGCTAGGTGGTGGTTTTAAAGGAAGGTAGTTCTTAAAATATATCAGAAAGCAGTAGGATAATGTGCTGCTTGCCATTTTGTTAAATCTAGGTGAATTAAAATCCTCACTATAAACTTAGTTCCCTTATTTCTTACCTGGGCTGTTGTTACCTATAGAGGAAAATCCAACCCATCAAACCTGTATGCTTTGCAATGTCAGTGCCAAGCAGCTGGGAGCTATCAGAGCGCTGGACCCTGCTCTGGTTGCCTCTGTCAGCTTGGCCACACAAGCAATTTGCTCCCCTCCTTCCTCACCCATATTTTGTTTTCTCTTTCATTTTGGAAGTTTGTTGGGGCAGAAAATGTCATGAGATTTGAGACAGTATCCTTGATTTCAGCAAGCAGACCCACAGCAAAAGTCATGTTGGTTGTTATGTATACATGGTATTTATTTCCCAGGTGCTGTTACTGTGTCTTTCTACAGGTGCATTGAGCAGGTAATGATTAAGGCTTTTTCTCATGATGGGTGCATTCATTTTTTACCTTAGGTTGCTCTGGGATTTCTTTTGCATCCCTAGTTAATGGGTGGGAGGACAGTTTGTGATGGAACAGCTAGTGCGGTAATGTTGAAAGGGTAGGAAGCAAGCTGTGCTGGGCCAAGGACTTGCCTCTGCAGCACACTTCAAAGCAGCACACAAAATATTAATCAAACAGTCAGATGCTTCTTCCTGCACAGCCTTTCCGCAGAATTTCTTGTTCTGGGTGCAGGCAGAGTCACGCTCCTCAAGGTTTCTGCAGCTCAGGTCTAGGTGGCTCCAGCAGTACCTTTGCTTAGAGGGCAGTGTCTTTGGTGAAAGCAGCTGCGAAGGGGAGCAGGGAGAGAGCCCCAAACTCGGGCTGTCTGCCTTGCTCTTTCTCATCGCTGCAGCTTTACTGGGGGGCCTGCAAGAGAAGCAGCGGGGATGTGGGGTTGTGTGTGGATGCTGGTGGTTGTACATGGGCAGGGGGAGTGCTGTGCAGACTGGCAGCAGGGAAGGACACAGAGACATAGGCATGACAGGGAGGAGAACTCAGCTGGGCCACGGTGGGGCTGTGGTAGGCTGGTGGGGCTGTGAGCGCCCCTGGGGCACGCTGCTTCTCACTGGGCTAGGTTAGGCTGTGGGCAGTTTGATATTTCTTGCCATGAATAATAATCTCAAGACCAGACCCCACTATAGCATTTTTATTCAGAGTGCCACACAACTAAATAATACTTTTACAGAGATAAATGCAGATAGGAGCCGGTCAGGATGGGGAGAGCAGGTTGATATAGAAACTGGAGAGGAGTGAACACTAGGATGGATAAGGCAAAGAGTTAGAGATGGAGATGTTGGTGGACAACACTTGAAAATAAGCACCCTTATGCTGTGTAAAGAGATTAAGAGGAGGACAAAGCAGTGTGGGGAAAGAATTGCAGGAGGAAAGACCTGTGAGACGGGTTAGTTACAAATCTAACAGTAATTTAGAATTTTAAAACTGAGTGGCAGAAGCATTAGTATGAATAGTAGATATGTGTAGGAGCCAGACAGTATCTGGTTCTGACGTGGGATTACATTTTTGTCTCTTTTTGTGAGTATTACATATTTTCATAGGAAAACTCAAATTGCTGAGTAGCTGAGAAGTTATATTTAAGAGTATCCATGTAGTGATTTGTCATTACTGTACATTTTTATGTCTTCATGTAGTTAATGTAACCTTTCTTGGAGAGAGTTTGAAGGCAGCATTCAAAAAATAATTTGGCTTCCCTGCTTCTCCAATGGTTTAAATTGCTCTAAATGAAACCAGTATTATTTCATTTGATCTTGTAATTAAACAATGTAATTTATATCAATCCATTAAATATTTTGGCTAATTGCTTTTGCACTGATTGTATCTTGCCCTTTTTTCTTTTAATTTATTATTGGAAACAAGCAGTTATCTACTGAAAACCAGTAAGCTATAAGTGTAGAAAATATCTTTCTTGTGGTTTTTATTTATTTTTTTAAGGTTCTTTGATTAAAATTTGTGTTAAAATATGATCACAGAGTCTCCCATTCAGCAAAATGTTGAAGCATGTACTTTCATTGCTGTTTAGTAAACATTGGGGCTTTCTTGAATCGGAGTCTGAATGATGAAAAGACAGACTTTCCTCAGAAATGGAAACTTTGCAACACGGGGAAAAGAAATTTGGTCTCATATTAAGCAGAAGAAATTGTCTTTATTCCTGTTCCTGTATCACTGACCTGTAGTGAGTAACCTTAGTAACTCATCTTGAGTCCCCGTCTGCTCCTTGTGTAGAGTTTTTTGCTTCTTTACACATTTGGGTATGTGATACTATCAGCTGTAAACTATGCTCAGATGCACAGGGCTTGGGTGACTAATGGAGTATGACAAATAACACACAGCAAACAGTCAGCTTTACATTCACTGTTTAATTTGAAATCTGTTTATATGCATTCAGATAATGTTCGTTCATAGGAATATATTCACAGAGATCAAACTGTCGACTGTTTGAGAATCTTAAATGTACTCTGGTACTTAGGACGATCTGTTCACAGTTCATACACTTGAGTGTAATTGGACTTACTGCAGTTAAGATCATCTGTGTAAGAGTACCCGGGATGCACATGCCCTAGTGAGCAATTCAGAAAGTATTCACCTGTTGCAGTAAATCCTTGCTGCTTTACTCGTGGCACCTAATTATTGCTTTTGCTCTAAGCAGTTCAAACTGGGAGTGTACCCGACCATATAGGAAACTGCACATATCAAAATAAGCTGTGGTGTGAGAAATCCAAATGGATGAGAATGTACTCTCAGCATCGGTGGAACAGGCTTTGTACATACTGAGGGAGATCCTGCAAAATGTCTCTCTGCAGATGTTCAAACTTTTAGCTTCTGAGCAGAAATCTGATCAGTTTACATCCACCTCACTGATACATGCATATCACTGATGGAACAGGCCCCTCGGGGCTTGTTCTCTGCCTCGATCTGTTGTGATCTTTCTATTACTGCTATAACCTAAAGACTGCATAAATCAGATTAAAATTTACTGTGTATTTCATGGATGTGTGTTGCTGCTGCTAACTGCTCTCTGATAACTTTATGGTGGTGTTACGAGATTTTTGAATCATATTTACTGCATTTTTGCCATTGATCATTGTTCATTCATTTCAAGCATTTCATTCTTACTCTGTTGAGTTGGCTCAGTCAGCCAGGTTTGCCCTACCCTTCCTTTTATCTATTCAATAAATGTAATTGTGTACTTTCAAGTCTATTCCTTACATAATTTCTGGTAAACTGTAGTTGGATTAGACTTACTACTTGTGGCCTCATTTTGTCTTTTTATTTCTATATTCTAGCACTAATTACTAGCAATGTGATTAATGTTCCTCATACCTGGTAGCTTTGTTCTTTCTGGTTTTGAGATGTTGTTAATTAATTCAACTTCGCAAAATACTTGCAGTCCTGATCATATGTAACACTTCTAATTCTTTCCGGAAACCAGAGGCTATATAAAAGCTGAGCAATTAGAGATATATTTATGCAACTGTACTTAGAGAAGCTTTCAGTCTAGGTATCACTGTCAGAAGTACTAACTGCATGCAAGAGGATGACTATAAGTGATTCTTGGTTACATTTATTTTACATACGATTAAAACAAAGGCCACAATATAATTCCAGTGTTTTTTCATAGAATGTGATAGTAAGGGGTTGTTCAGTTTGAAGGAAAAAAAAATGACAACATAAAACACAAGAAAATTCTTTTTAAAACATCTGTCTAGTTTCAAACACACTTTAAAAATGTCTAATAAATACCTGAAGTTCAGGTTTTCCTGTATTGATAACTTCTGTCCATGAGTATTAAATTGCATAGTGGGATGCTTAACATTAACCATACAGAATGATGTTCAGCTGGTGAAAAATGCCTTGATTTTGTTGACTTCAGACAAAGTGAGATCATGGAGTGCATAATAGCAGTTTCGGAGAACATAAAGAAATAAATACACTACATGCAATGCATGCTAGTCACATCCCTTACTATGCTACTGGAAGGTGATCAGATAGGACAATGGTAAGGGCAGTTCAGGAACATATCGAAGAAATAATAGCAGTTACTTTCAGAGCACTTTGGTTTATCTTGCAATGTCTGTTTTCTTTGCAGAATCACTAATGGTCACTGTTACTGGAATTGTTAAAGTGACCTTTAAATTGCTTTACAAATATCGAGTTGTGGATGCAATTTACCTTTGCACAATATTCAATTGTCCATCACAACTTAAACAAAACAAAAAAACAGAGTGCATTTCAAAGTATTTCAAGCAAACTGCAAGTGTGTATGTTGTGTGGATGGTTTTTTTCTGTTTGTTTGTTTTTGTTCTTTTGTGTGTGTGTGTCTGTGTGTGTGTCACCAGTAATCCTTAGCTTTGCAATAATGCAATGTTAAGAGAGATTTTTTGGCCTGAAGAATGGCTAAAATCTTGGATGGTAATAAAAGCTTTTTTCTTTTTTCTATTTTTTTTTTTTTCTTTCTAGATTTTGATACTCTACAACTGAGACAGCAAGCAGTTTTCATTTAACTTTGCATATACCTGGGTACACTTATGTTATATATAAGTAAACATACTCATACATCTTTTAGAACAGGATATAGCAAGAGGAGTTCACACAGTGTTAGACTGAGTGCAAATCTCTTCCTCAGCCCATACTTCTGATGCGGCAGCTCTTTGGCCAGGTATATAGGTGTCTCTCCTCTCTCACCAATAACCAGAGTTGCTGATATAACCTTCCCCAACCCATATGGGCAGGTTAGTTTGAAAACTAGCAGACAATAGTTCTTCGGTTCCAGGTGATAGTGAGATAACCATGAGACCCCTCAGCAAGCAAAGCAGCTGGCACATGGGGGACAGGCAAGTCCTGTATGAAGGTAGAACCTTACAGCTTCTTCAGCACAAATGAAGTGAGCAGCTCTAAAGTTACTCTTATAACTCACATTTATTCTACAGTGGCTGTTCCACTGTATTAGGGGAACAGCACATTTGTGTACAGCAAACAAGTTCCTGACTCCCTAGAGGGATCTGCAGTCTTGATATTTACTCTTTACTAACCCATATGTCAAAAGTCATTGCATTAAAACAAAACAGAGTTCTGGTAGGTTCTCATCCCATCCATCATACTTCACATTTGCTTCCTTGATTGTCCATTGAAAATCTAATTTAAAACTCAGATGCTAGTTGTTCGGTAAAATAGGGCGATGCTAGTTGTTTTGTAAATGTACCTCCTCTCTAGTGGTGAGACACTTTATTTTTATTTTTGCATGGAAGATTCACTTCAAGAGAAGAGTTTTGGATCTAAGTGGCCTCATGCATTTCTTACCTCCTGCGCGTCAATATAGTTCTGTATTTTTCTGGTACCGATATCCCAAGTGATGTGACTGATATTTCAATGATGATCTGACCCCCAGCTTACAGGAATTAACCCAGACAAATGATTCTGATCAAACTCTCCCCAGCCTGAAGTTAGTTTCATTGTCTGCATCAACTGAGTTGATGTTAAGATCCTGCTGTGGACTCTCAACACCACTTATGATATGAGTCGTTAAAGCTGATGCCTACTTGTTATATTATCATTGTAGCTGTTGTTTATTATTTACACAGTGCTCTTGCTGTTTGTGAGACTTTACAGAAAATACAGATCCCTGACCCTGTGAGGCCCCCAAGCTGATGCCGGAGGAGTGTAGGAGAGATGTCAAACAAAAGCCTGAAGTGAGGAGAGGGGTGGTGTTTGTGGGAAGTGTAAGCATGAGTTTGGATAAAGCACTGAGATGCATATGGTTACATAAAGTTAATTATGGTTCTTTCTGCTGGGCCAGATCCTGATCTAATGGAAGATGGCCCTGCCTGTGGCAGGGGTGTAACTGGATAATCTTTAAAGATCCTTCCCAGCGCAAACCATTCTATGATTTCTCTGCACAGGGGAAATTTATTGTGATGAAAAGCAGCTTCAGCTCAGCCAGTTCCTCCCTTGGGAGACGTGCAGGTGTGCTGTGTGCCCTGACAGGCAACGCAGGGTGGCATCACCCACCATCTCCACTGCCAACTTGGTGGCACGGAGGTGGCTGACCTGCTTGGCTGGCCCAAGCACCCTATCATGCAGTTTGGCAATACCTCAACTTTCAGCAGTCTTGTGCTGGAGGTGGTTTAATGGGACAGAGGGCTACCCCCAGAATAATTCTCCACATCCCAGAGACAGATAGTGGTATTCCAGCATCCCCAGAAGTTAACAGGTACAAACTCTTAATGGGGGTGTGGGGAGGCGGTACACCTAAGACTGATGCGTTGGAAACACACAGACTGGAAGTTAGCTAGCTGTAGTTGGAAGGTGATTTTTCTCTGTACAGAAACCAAGAGAAAAATAGACTTATGCTGTGAATACCCAAATATCATTCAGAAAGAATAATTTTCCTCACAGTCTATGGCAAAAGCAAAATGTCTCTTGTAAGTGGGAAGGGGACCTGTTTACTGTGCTGCATCTCCAGAATCAGCCACTGCTAAGGGCTTGGGTACCCATTCAGGTTCCTGTATGTCAGTATAAATGCATGTTTATCCTTTGATCCATAGCAAATGTAAGATAATTCAACTTAGCTTGGTCAAGACATAAGGACAGAGGTAGCTGCAATCTTGCTTGCATTTTCATGGATGCAAAGCAATATTTAAAATGCCTTCTGCACGCTGGGAATTTGAAATGGTCCTTGAGGCAAGAGGCAGAATTCAGACATGGTATAAATCTATTGAATTCTACTGAAAACACTGCCTTTACAGTTGTGTTCACTCAGGCCTGATTTTGACCTGAAATTAATCATAAGGAACTAAATTTAACCGACATAAATGCACTTGTGTATGCATGTATATATAAAAAGGCACAAAAAGGTGTAGTTAGCATAGAAAATAAAATGCAGCTAATTATTGCAGATCTTTTTTAAGTATGTTTGCAAGTGATGTGTTTTCAAAACAAGCTAAACAATAATTCATCAGCTTGTGTACCACATGCTGGCTAATGAATAAAGTCAGGAATCAGGAAGCAAATGTAAATATGGGGTCTAATTCCCAAGTGCCAAATTAGAAGTATTTTGTGCCCACTTTGCACAGGTGCAAGTGACAACATAAGTTAAAAAACAGCTGGGAATCTGGTCCCACAGTATGTTGTACTGCTCAAATAATTGAATTTAAAGCATGGTTGCTGACTAACTAAAGGCTTTTCAACTGTATTGGTCCTAATTTCCCAACCTCAGGCCCAAGAGAAGACCAGGCCGTTTGAGATTTCCATTCAAGATTGTCCTTTCAATCAGAAACTGTAGGGTCAAAAAAAAAAAAAAAAAAAAAAAAAAAGCCCATTTGTTTTATGGTGGCAGTTAATCTGTAGGAGCAGATTCAAGTTTTGGCAAAGATCTGTGGTGAGATAAAATGAAAAAGCTGCCAAACAGCATTGTTAGCATGGGGAGGAGGAAGGGAGGGGAGCTGACACGACTTCCCCAAGTTAAATGCCAAGCACACCTACATCATTTTCAATCAGGCCATACAAAAACCAGGGTATTTATAGTTGTAGTAAGCTTTAGTGCTCATTTACCCTGGAGGCAGTGTGTTCATTGCAGAAATGGATTCATAATAACTAGTGCTCATTGCTACAAGGTTTTTATAGTTTCCTTGAGTCAGTATAGCATAACATGCTAATAGTTTTTAAATAAAGTACATCTAAACAATTTGTTTGTAGTGCCACATGATTTGCAGCTCAGTACAGAGTTCTGAGCATTTCAACTTCACGCTTTGGCTGCTTTCAAGTGCATTTCTTTCCTCTGTTGCTTTTTATTGTCTGCATTTAAGACCTGGAAAGAATTTGGTGCCAATTTTAGGATGGTAACTTGATTAACTGAGTACTCTTTTTTTTTTTTTTTTTTTTTTTTTTTTTTTTTTTTTTATGGGATTTAAAAATCTGCCTTCAAGTTTGTTTTTAGTTAGTTGCTATTGAATGAAAATTTATGCAGTTATTGTCTTGGTGGGATGCTGTTTTACCTCCCAAGTCAGAAAAAAGACACAAGATAGGCTTAAGGGGAGATGTTAATAAATAAATGTGATGATGAGTCTGAATCTTATTAATTACCTGCATCACTTGACTATTCCTTTTTTTCATGGGGTCTGGATTCAAACATTAGCTGCTAAGATAAAATCAGACCAGACAGATGTACAGTTTCTGTGTTGCACTACGTCCTTGCACTGCTTTGTACCTGTAATACAGGATTGTTGCAGCTGCTCTCTCCTTGTGTTCTCCTCACTTCTGGGGCAGAGGAGCAGGTGGACACCTGGATTAGCTGCAACACCGCTGTTTGTGGCTGAGGAGGAGAGTGAGAAGCTTTCCTTCCCTGGATTTCCCCTTGGTAACTTGAACACTGCTCTATGCTGTAGTCCAAGAAACTTAGTGCCACCCAGAGCGCAATCTGGCTGGTGCTACAGAGCCCAGTGGTGCCTGGTGAGGGTGCTGAGCCTACTGCTGGGAGATCCTGCCACCGGGTAGCCTCCATCTGTCTGTGCCAACTGTTGTCTCTGCTTTTTGCTGGTTACTCAGTGCTTTAGGGCACAGCTTGTTCTTTTGGGAGTGCAGGATTGGAAAGAACTCTCAGAGTTATTGAGTCTGCTCTGCTGCAACTGCAGGCAGCTGTGCACTTTGTTTCATGTGTAGGTGACACCTGGTAGCATCCTTGGCCTGAATAATCCAGCTGGTTTTGTTAATAAACAGTACACGGCCATTTGCGTCTTTAAATACTCTGACACCAGAGAGATTACAAGTTCCCCAGTTTCCCTTTGCAGTTTCAATATGAGCATGCAGAACAGCTTACTGGGTTACTTGGATGCTCTTAGAGCATATGTTTTAAGAGTCTCTTTTCCCACAAGCTTCCATTTTTATCTTCCATTATTTTCAAAAGTTCAGAGTTTAGGTATAAAAGTGTTTCAGGGGTTGGAAATGCATCCTTAAGGAAGCTTGTTGTTGATATAATAGTGTACTAAGTGTGTAGTTGGCATGGTACTCCACTTTCTGATTGGGTAGTTGCTAACAAGATCTTTTGAAGATGTCAGCTGTTTGCATAAAGTGTGCAGGATATCTAGGATAAGCAGAGCTTTCAGCTTTTGTGAGTCTCTTAGCCACATTTTCTTTTCACAGCCGTACAATCTTTAGCCAATGTGTTACTCTCCTATAGTTGGTCAGGCTTGTTTGAGTGAAAATTGGGTCTTAGTGTCTTTATTTCCATTGAGTATCAGATAGCTTGGTCAACTTTAATTATGAGAACGAGCTGACTTGGTTGTTACCTGATGCTGTTTTCATACCAGAGAGACAATCTGGCCAGTGTTTCTGGAATCTTTTTGATACAGTAACTATGCAAAATATGATCTCCATAATAAAATAAGGAGAAGGTGAGGAGAGTCTTTTCCTTGACCATGGGAAAAAACAAGTGTACATCTAAGCGCATCAGCTCTTGTAAGGGGAAACACCTGGAATTTCAGGCTGGCTTCAGGTGACATGGTGTGGCACAGGCTGAGGATCAATACCGGGAGACTTCTAGTGCTCACAGCCACAACAGCAGCAGTGTGTGGAAGATGCCTCTGTAAATCCCAAGTGACTACTCTCAGACACAGAGGCTTATTGTCAAATGCCTGGAGCCTATACGTCAATGAAACTGTTGAAGTAGTTCCTAAGCAGAGACATTGCTAAGATTTCTTTTGGCAAATCCATTTTCAGTGGGTAGAGAGAACCATCTGTGGAACTTCAGAGACCCTTCCGTGTGCAGGGTGTACTGCTGTGGTAAAGGGTATAATGAGTAAACCCTTTTGCTTGTGCGGTAAAAATTGAAATAGACCTAGCACTAGATACAATTTGAAGTATTTCATAATATGTGTTTAATGACAGCTACATGTAAATCCATTCACATTCCAACATTGCTCGGATTTTCTAATTACAAATTGACGGTTGGTTTTGTGTTTTTAATTTCAAAGCTGCTATCTACTCACATTTTTTTTTAACTGCCATACAGTAAGATTGAGAAATTGAGTTGGCTAGGACTGCTGAGTAACCCCATGAACTAATGAAGTAAACATTTGCAACCACTGTGACATGGAAATCATCCAGCTCTCCCTGGTGTACACCTGCAGAAACCTGTGATTCACCTCTGAGTCACTCTGCAAATGTTAGCAGGGCAAAGCTGACAGCCGTGTAGAGGGCTCACTCTGCTGCCAGTTCTCTCCTTCTCCCCTGGAATAATGACATTAATGATGCTTCCAAATGGCTCACGGGGTTGCAGAATGAGAGATCTAAAAATCCATGCGGCAGCTTGATTTCCTAATAGGATGCATTAAGTAGGACATTGCATGTTTTACAGGCTGAAGTTGATTAGACAATAAGACTTAAAATATGTAACTAAAGTGGTTAGAAAAATAGGTTTTGGAAGCTCAGATCAAAGCTTTACAGGGGGGTGATTAGATAAATAAAATTTTAAGCCTAACTGAGCAAATAATTGCACATCCTCTGAAAAGAACAGTTCATAGGGATTGATCAAATGTGAGTCACCCCAGGCACAGATGTCTTTCTAAGAATATTCCGTTTAATTTTCTTAATGTACACCAAAAGCAAAGAGATAGTGGTGCTGATCAGTGAATGCTCTTGTTTGCATAAGGAAAGGCTCTTTAAAAATAATGGAGAATGAAAAATACCCAACCAATTAACCACCAAAAAGTGATTCAGTTCCTGTTGTCTAACAGGGATAATTTCCTCTTTAGCAGTTTTTTTCCTCATTACAGGGTGTGGGCTCTCTGTTCTTTAGTGTCTGCTACATCCCCATAGCACACTCGAAGTGTTTACTTTAAAAGAAATGCAAGTCTCATCACAGACTTTCCTCTTAAGGGTCAATTTGTATTTTTCTATGGGAACATCAGTCAAGGGAGAGCAATAAGAACCTTACAAGTAGAAAATGAATAGATCCTAGAAGTCCATGAGATTCTAACTGTGCAAGGTTGTCTCTTGAGGTAAGGAATGGAGTATGAGGATGAAACAGGAAGAGATTGGAGCTTACACAGGTTCAGGGGATTCCTGGAGAGGGGAATCCCAGTCTCTGAGGACACTTTCAGAACTTTCCTCTTCCTCCCTTTGGCACTGCTTTTTGCACATGCACAGCCCTGTCCTCTGAAGGGTGTATATCTTAGGAGGATACATTAACTTTGAAGAGAATGGCCTGACAGGGTGAAAATCTGCCCTCACAGATTTTGGCATGTGTTCCATTTATTGCAACAAAGCCAGAATTTCAACTTTGCTGTTTCCGAAGGAGAAAGAATAATAACAGTGAGCTTGGCTTCTTCCAACCCATTCCTCAGACCTCCCTTTGACACAGGGAGTGCTGATGGAGTGAAGCTGTGCAAAAAGTAACAGGAAAAGTAACAAGAACAAAAAAAATCCTTAGAAATAAATCATCTGCACAAACCTGATATATGCAGTATTGTCATATTAAAGATGCTATACGGAAATCGGGTATCTCACTAGTGGAATATATTCCTTACTCAAACATTCCTCATGTTTTACTTTGCTTGTTCACTCTTTGAACACCAAGGTGTTAAATAAGGGATGCACAAACTCAAGGAAAATGCAGTCTGCTCCTGTTTTCCCCTATTGTATTTTTTATGTCTCTGCAGATTGCAGTAGGCATCTTCTAAATGCTTCCAACAAGCCGACAGTGGTAGAACTGGCATTATCCATTGGAAGGTTAGAGTTAGTAATAAAATAATGGCTATTGAATTTCACTTTAATGAGCAGCTTGGAACCATGACTAAATCTGCTTGTTCTTAATAAAAGAGGGTACCTGACCTTCTGTCTGGAGCTCTTTTATTTCATGTAATACCTGATTTCTGAAGGCAGCTAATGTTTTCTCACTGTTCCCTCCATTCTCCCCCTCCTCCACCTTCATGACAAACTTTCATGGCATTAGCTGAAATGTGACACAAGTGGGAGAGCTAAGAAATTGTCTTGAGGTGCTGTGTAGGTTTTGGTATGTTTCTGGCATTACTAGTGCGTTTTTTTAGCTCTAGAAGAACTGGCTAGACCATGTGAGCTATGAATTGCAAGTGCCTTTCATCTATACTTCACAGCTAATATAAAAATTTTGTTAATGGAGTAAAAAGTGAGTTTTATAATTCTGACTTTGAGACCTATTTGTGATTTTTAATAGAGTGGATAGGAGTTAAATAATGAAATAATGGGAGTGAAATTCCCACTTGGTTTCTAGCCTTTGCATTCCTTTTGACTGACATCTTTCGTAATTCAGTTCTTGCATTCATATTTAATGCCTACCTGTTTCTTCCTGTAACTTCTATTGTCTACTTGAGTTCCCTAGCCATCTTGGGCTGGAGAACCGAAGACTGTAGAAAGTTTGTCTCTCTGAGGTGAAAACAATTTGTTCTGTGATTGAGACCAAGGGGTGTTTTCTTCTGTCAAGGGGAAAGGTTTTCCTTTATCTAACACCAACTAGCTTTCATCGATGATTAACACTGCCACTTGTGATGTGTCCTTAAAATGGTTCCTTTCCTACTCTCACTTCTTAAATCCTCTCTCATGTTGGTGATGTAAATATGTGATGTGTGTTCATATAGAAAAGGGCTTAGTCTCATGTACAGAAGAGGGGGGTAAGGGTGTGCAGCACTTTAAGGTAGCAGCTTAATAGTTTGGAAAATCAGACGTTATATATCAGCAATTTCTCCTTGCAGCTGGGAAATGTATTTATAGCTTGGTATTTCTAAAAGAAAAAAACCACATCACTAGTTCTAATTGAAATGGTTAGAAGAGTAGACAGTTAAAATAAACATTTTTACTGTCTCATTTCTTATAGCTATACAATTAATTTTCTTCTGTTATATTTTGAACTTAAAATGATGATTTCCAAAAAAAGTGGAAGGATGAAAATTTGTCTTTATTCCAATCAACACCTATAAAATGTCTTTTAATTTTTCAAATACATTAAAACAGATATTCAGGAAATGGAAAACAATTTAATTCAGGTCATGTATTGAGTGCTTACATGCCTTGAAATGAGGCAGCTGTTGGAAATGTCTCAGAGGAAGCGTATTGTGTTGTCACTGTACCTGTGGAGAGGAATCTCCAATCTTTCCCCTTGCTAAAACTCTTTGGGGTAAACTTGTTTCTCTGAAAGGGAAGGTTAGTTCTCATTGCCTCCAATCTGATAGAAACCATACGTCTATGCAAGACAGATGAGAAGTGATTCAAGCGTGAATAAACCTATTTCTTTTCTGTTATATCTCTACTCCATCAGTACCTCTTGTCTTGCTCCATATTGATCTAGACTTGTACCAGTGACACTGATTTCAAATATACTTTATGAAGAATTCAGTGAAAGAAACTATATTAAAGATTATCCTGGGGTTTTGATGTTGTAATTTTACATCTTAGGTTCATGTCTGGAAGTGATGATTTGAATGTGGCAATTAACTCAGTTTCAAGAGGATGCAACATACAAACATGTTGTTGCGTCTTGATAATAGTGAGTTTTGTTCAGAAGAGGCTTATTTTATTACTACCCTTGACTACAATTTTTATTTTTCTCTAATATGAAAGAGGATTTTTTTTTTTTTTTTTTTTTTTTTTTTTTTTTTTTTTTGTGGGGAGCATGGATAAAATGAAAAGGAAACAGGGATTTAGCAGGGTCCAATCAAGAGTTAATTAGCTATTTGTGTGACAGACAGCATAAGCATAGCCCAACTAATCCCCTCTTTTGTGATTTCAGTCTGGAGTAAGGCTCAGACCTGGGTAAAAGTCAGTAACACTGGCAGATTTCTGTGAAATGTACACAAAGGTGCATTTGCTAAGTATCTCTTCATGGGAATGTTCCACAAAGCTCAAAAAAGCCACATGTGTTCTTAACATCCACAGCCATTAGGTCACAGTATGTTGAAATTCTTTTCAGTTTCAGAATTTAGCAGTGGCAGTTTCAGTTAAAATAGGAACTGGTCTTAAAAATAAACCCACATCCATTCATCTTACTGTGAGGAACAGAGCCGTTTGTTTTACTTCAAAATCAGTGATAGCCTTATGAGAAAATGTGATCCTTGAGAAGATTCTCAGGACACTTGCCTAGAGTCAAGAAATGTACAGCCTTAATAGCAGGACCTTAGGAGAGTCCTTTATTCTCTCAGTATTTTGGTTCTCCTTCTATGACGTGTTGTAATTACATTTGCTTAAATCACAGGGATTCTGTTATGTGCTCAGATAATTTGTACTGGCCATATAAGTGTGCAAGTAAGGCAGCAGTGACATTCTTAAAATCTAATATGGAAATGCCCTCTTATGAAATGTTTCCTAAGCCCTCTGCTTCAATGGTATCAATCAGAAGTCTGATTTGGTAACCTAAAAGCAAGTAAAAATAATGCTGAGCATGCTGTCTGGCTTAGAAGTTTACTTCTGCTCCTTTCCCGGATCCTCATGCTCCTCTTGGCCAGGCAGTTCTTCATTTATTCTTCCTTCCCATCATTTCCTTCCCAGAATTGGTGTGTGGGGCTTGGACTCTTATACAGGACTGTATAAGACTGTGTAGTGAAACTGTGGCATGAAACGTTTTCATCCCACTGCAGGAGCAGCTATATGTTCCGGTCAGCCAGACTCGCTTGTAATGTTTGGACTTGGTCCAGTGAACTGAAGCAAGTTGGTTTCAAGCAGCTTCATGTATTTTCCCAAAGAGTTTTCCCAAGCGTATTATCTACTGCTGCATTGTGTTCAGTGGTTAGCCTCAAAGAAATGGGTTACTAATGTATTCATGTTATTCTTTTCTCTACAATCAGCCCTGTGCCATTAAGTAGGTTCGTATGACCTTCAAATGAGACAATAAAGACCTGAACCCAGTTAGTTACTAGCTGTTACTTCAAGCACACCTTTCATTCAGCTCAGCTGGCTGCTCAGGGGGTCTGAGTGAAATGGTTGAGCTCTCCAGCTCTACACTGGATCTCTTGCACTATTTTTGAGTGGACAGGTGTCTGCACCGCCCAATCACCACTTGGCCAATCATATTATCATTAGACACTTTGGGAAAGTGATCAACACTTCTTGGTGGCCTGATGGTCTCCTCACACCCAGAGCTGACTTGGGGTGAGCTATGTTCATATGGGGCTTCTCAGGGCAGCACTGCAGTTATTTGTTTTCCCTGTAAAAGCTGGAAGGCCAGGTTAAGGGATCAGGGAAGTTCAGTGCTGTATAAATATAGACTACTTTTCTTTCTTCTTTACTGTGCGTGGTTTGTTGATTTTTTGCAAAACAAATACTAAAGATTGATTTGTGTAAAAAGCAGAAAAGGACATCCCTTTTCCTGAAATATCTGAGAACTGAAACTTTTTGCAAGTACAGTTCAGTCTTATTCTAATTATTTTTAAATGCTGCCTGTGCAGGGAAAAAAAAAAAAGGGGGGGGGGGGGGGCGGGAGGGGGAAGGAGAGGAAAAAAAAAAAAGGTGTGAGCTTTTACAATCTTATTCATTCCATCAATGTAAAAGCTTTTTATTTGGCTTCAAAGCGAGTCTACTACTTCACAACAAAATTTCATTATGTCCCAGCTGAGTTCTGTTTAATGGAATTAAATTTCACCCTTTCTAATTATCTTTTGGAACAGACAATCTTTACAGAATAATTAGTAATAGAAGTACACAATGGATCATTGTCTTTATTACTTGCAAAGAAATTCTAGATGCTGCACTAAATCTTGAGGTATGATCTCACAAAATGTAAGGTATCTTGCCCCCTTCCTCCTAAATTATATAACATTCAACATAGTCAACATAATTTAGGCACAATGGGTGGTAATTTTACTTCTTTGAGATGACCAGCTTTAAGTTGCTGTAATAGAATAACTTTCCCGATCCCATTCTAATTAAGCAAGACCATAGATAGGCAATCATTTTGTCTTCAATTAATTTTCAAGATTTCTAAACGAAGGACTTAACGTCCTTTTATTAAGGAGATAAAAACAACTGTATATTTCCTTATCAAGCCTCCAGTTTTCCATCAATGGTCATTTATATTGTGGCATTGTTTTAAAAAGCCTTCTTCTAATACTGCTAAAATGAAGTTAGTAATCACACAAGGATGGGATTTAAAAAGATAAGTACCCCTGCAATGAATGAACACACACAATCATAAATTAAAAGATGTATTCCTGGCATAGATGAGAGTCATTTAGAACATAGGGTTTCCTCCTCCCTGGCTTTTCCAAATGTTATAAAAAATAATAATAAATCTTCCTGGATTGTATCCCAAGACATAGTTTTCCTTTTTAAAAACAGAGAGAAGTAACTAAGTAAAAAGGTAATGAATTTTGTAGCAAAATGGGCTATTTCTCTAAGAATTGGATTGAAACTCACCTTTCATTGATTTAAAATTTACCTCGAAACAAGGAGATGAAAAAAAGAAAATGTGTAAGAAAAATGGGTAGGGTCCTCCTTGGACTGCTAGTCTTCATAATTTAATTTGTTGAGAATTTAAAATTACATTAATTGTGCTTAAATAACTGACATTATTTGACACTGCAACAACAGAGCAACGGAAATGAGTGACAAACGCACAAAAGACTTTTGTTATCTTTGTTTGTCTGCCTGAATAAATCTCAACAAGTAGTTCAAAGATTTAAATTTATAGCATACTTAATCGTCATTAGATGGCCAATCCTATTGACTCTAAACTGCGTTTCACTGATATTGAATAGTTTTGGCATCCGCTTCAGTTTGACTCATCAAGAATCTTTATTGTCAAATCATTGAAATTATGTAAAGAGAGGTCATAAAAAAAGATTGTATAGAGTGTTATGCTATACATGTTGTTTTTAATGTTCATCTATTTTTTTCCAATTTAAAAAGGTGCTTGTTTATGTTATTTCAATACTACAATGCTATTCAGAAATACAGATTGTGAGAGGGACAACTAATACATGTTTTCAATTTAGAAAATGATTATTTGGAGACTTAGCTTACTTGCATAAATTGGTGTATTGACATTAGTCCATAATACCACTCATCTGAGAAAAGTGAGGTTGGTTGTACCCATCCTCCCAAAAGGCAGTACATTCTGACTGAAAAATCCCATGGGCTGCAATGGGAACAAGCCCTCTAAAACAAAATAACGTGGCTAGAACCAGCTTGTCATAAATGTCTGGTTGTGCAGTTATACAGACGCATAGTTATATCTAGCTATCTGAGTGACATATCAATGCTCTTTGTATATCCATTTACCTATAACTGTACAGGAAAAATGCACACTATACTGTCTAGCAGCAAAAACCTCTTATGAGTGTCTTAGATGGGGTGGAAAAAAACTCCAAACTCTTATCAAGATCTCTTATTAACTGCCCACTTTTATGAAAATCTCACAAATTAGGCATGGCAAACTCTGGAGTGAAATGAAATATACGTGTGTTCTATTTGCTATGAAATATCAGTGCTATGAAATATCGGTACATAATGTGTACCAAACACCAGTAAATACAACATGTATCACATCAAGTATACTAAAGTAAGGTATTAGTTAGATTGCTTAACAGTCCTACTTGAGAAGAACATTTCCAGCAAACCTCAGCATGCCATTGAATCAGGCTTAAACTTAGAACAGTTTGAAATACCTGCTTGAGGGGTAGGGGTGTGTTAATTATTAGGTTTGCTACAGAACTAGTAAGTCAGAAATTTATTTAGACTTGTCTTTCTTTCCATATACATTGAATAAGGTACTAGCATATATCCCATTAACCATGGTTTTTCACATGTATTTTGCTGAGCAGGGTTGTTACTCTGAATTAGGACTCTGGAAAAAAGGGCTGATGTTGGAATCAGTGAAGTACATGAGAAATTAGAACAAGTTCAGGACCTGCCAAAGAGATTTACCTACATTAAAAATTCTCTACTTTGTTATATAAAATTAATAGTCAAGCTTCTTATTTTCTCTTATTCTAGAGCAGAGAGGAGCTGGAACCAGAAACAGAGAAATTGAGTGATAGGTATGCATACAAATGTGTAAGAGATTTGTAGCCTTCATCAGTGACATTAACTATTGTATCTCTTTGGTCTGATTCTGAGTCCATTTACACAAGCAGTTATATAAAAACATTGAATTTACTGGAGTTTTCCAATAGAAACGAGATCAGAATTTGGTCAATCTGGATTAAACACTGGTATTTGGCAAGGCGGTAACTTCCCTTAGGTTTTGGCTCTTTAATCAATCAGCTGGATGCTGTTATTTCACACTGTGATTGTGAGATAAATCAAGAAAAAGTATCTTTTCCTTTAGGCTCAGCAATAGCATCCCTTTCTGTGGGTGAAGTACTTTTTGTCCTGTTTGCAGACAGCTGCTCCACCACATCTTGCTTTGAACTTATGGTCTGCTTCAACACATTAACCTGAGTAAAAGGAACAGGAGATTTTAAGCACCTACTGAAATTCTTACTCAGAGTAATTATTATTTTTCTCTCCCTTTTTTTTCTTTTCTTTTCTTTTTTTTTTTTTTTTTAATATATAATATGAAGGGTTGCAATGTGCTCCCTGTCTTTCTGCAGCTCCTGTGTATCCTTGCACAGTAAGTATTCTGTGAGCAAGGTCAGAAGTATGCATGCTAAAATTCTGGAGGGAGGGACGTAAATGTCATCCTTTTTTATTAGCAATTCTTCTCTCTCGTTCAATAAACTCAGACAACCGATTCACTGCCATTTATGGGAGAAAACCAAATTCCATTATTCATAGTAAATTCAAAAAACAGGGGTTAGGTCTTCCAATTCATAGGAGACTGAGAGATTTAGTTATGATATCCTTACTCCTGAAGAGCCCAAATCTCCTGCAGTAAGCAACTTCCAGTATCTGTGAGTGGAGCAGAACTGGGACTTTAACCCTTGGTCTTTGTATTGGCATTTGAAAGGATTTCCCTTTGAACAGCTCAACTGAAGGCCCAGCTGGATGCTGAACAATCATTTCCTTCTGATGATGTAAATAAATTAGTAAAATGTAACATTGGGGTGAAAAAATACTAACTGGTCTCAGTAACGCTTGACTATCTTGCTATTTAATCTCAGTTGTACACTACTAAGGACATGCTAGAGTGCCTGATGTCTTTGCCATGCTTTAAACAAGGACATAATAGTCAAGAGCACTAGTGCCTTCTTTTGAGTGTAGCAGTGTGCTATTAAGCCGATAGGATCAGTAAACTTCCTAAAGCCTGCAGGATGAATTGATGTTTTTCAAAGACTTGTTTAGGAAAACAAGGGAAGCAAATGTTCATAGTCTTTTAAGCAATGGGGAAAAAGAGAGAAAACCCTCAACAAGGGATTATTCCTTTGTCGATTCTATTCTGACACAGAAAGAGAATGTGCACTGACGATGTTTTGCTTTTGTTTAAATACTTGTGTGTGCTACTCCATGGTAGTGGGGAGGAGAAAATCTGTCATGTCAGTAGGATGCAACGAGCAATGGGAGATTTATAAATGGATTGGTTACATGCAGAATCTAGTTGATGGCTTCAGTTCAAATACATAAAATTTCATATTTAGAAAGTTAGAAATATACCATGATGGGTGGTCACTGATAGGCATAGGGACAATTAAAAAAAAATAATAATAAAAAAGGATCAAGTCACTGTGTTAGGCTGAATTTTTGTTTGTTTTCCTTAATATAAAAATACCCAATTTAGTAACGTTAGCTTGCTGATGGTGGTGCATATAAGCGACTGTTAGAGAGATTTCTTCCATGGTGTTTTGGTTGAAGAACACTTGGTTTATCTTCCTTTTAGCTAGAGGAACCCTATGGATCCTTGCTCCACTGGGGACTGCAGATATACTTTATGGGATAGTTGAGTCCAGCTTTTTGTTTCCATATACACCTAAGCATTGGTAGAGTTTGGCATGAGATGGGTTTACATGTAAATAATTGGCATAAGAGTCTTTCTTTACTATAAGGGTGCTGAGGCACTAGAACAGGTTGCCCAGAGAAGCTGTGGGTGCTCCCATCATTAATAGGAGGAAAATGGACTTGAAGACTCAGATTAGTATTTCCATGTTACTTCTCCAAATTTGTTTGGCTCTCTATTTCCGGTCTCCACAAGCACCTCCACAGATAACTTTTATTAGCACAAATGTCCACAGAAACAAATGTTGGGCTTCAATGCATGCATTTCTTTTTGCTAAAAATAATTGTTGATTGCTAATTTAGGGATCAGAGAATGTGCTTGGCATTAAATAAAATGCATGTGAAAATAAATGAATAAAAATTAGCATAACTCTTAGAGAGGATGCAAGGTTGGCTGGACTTGGGTTACATCCACTACAACAGTTTCCATGTAATCAAAGGTATTGATTGTGCATATACCTTTTTTATTTTTCAGGAGGAAAACTACCTCACAAAACTGTTGTCCACTATTCATGCCCCTCAGCTGTATCAGCATGACAGTGTTGGGGGGGGGAGAAGGTGACCCTTGGATTCTAACTGTGCCAGATTAAAAATAAATCCTGATGAGAGAGAGAGAGATTCTAACTGAAGATTCATCACTGAGCTGGTTTGCTGTTGTGGCATCCCAGCAGAAAGGTGGCATAGGGCTGGCAGTGGGGTCTAGGGGAACCTCATAAACAATGCAGAGATATTTTTTTTATTATTTATTTATCCTTATCAATTGTGTTTGCAACAGAAGCAATTTAAGGTCTCAGTCTGTCCTGTGTCAGTGCTGTTGAACACCTGCTAATGTTCCTGAGAGCTCTTTTCCCTTATGTACCCCCTGTGGAAATATTTGTCAGTGGCCTGATTCAGCACTCACAGGAAGACACCTCCTGATTAAAAGGGAACTTATAGTAGCATCTAAGTTCTAGAGAGTCTCTTTGGGGGGACTGTAGTGTCTCACGCCTCATTCTCCACTGCCTTACATGTTGTGTTACCATTTGTTTGTGCTGGTGGTAGTGCATAAATCCATGCTCTTCTGATTTGGAAATACATGTGTTATATATGCTCTCAGCACAAGGTACAAGTGTCTGCACAAAGTGCAGAGCAACGGTGAACTGTATTTAACCAGTGCAAGGATATTTTTATAAGTCAGGATGCTTAGGAGCAAATAAGAGTCCTTTGAAAGGGTATTCACTTTGTAAATTTATGTGCTGTAGATATTTACAGAATTAAATGTATAGCTGTTTAGCCTTCCTCCTGAAGGGAAGCTTTCTTGGCAAAGTGTTTACAAAGCACAAGTAAATATAAAGAAATAGTTCTCTGTACATTGTTACACTTTTAAAATTACCCTATCTATAAGGTCAATAGGGAATTGGCGTAATCACATAGTTGAGTTTGTTTAAATTTAAGACTGTGCAGCATAAGAGTTAGGATAAATTAAATTTAGAACTAGATTCTGACATACATTTTTTTCCTAATAAACCATTCTTTATGTAACAGAGAAATCAAATCTGGAAAAAAACATACAACTTTCTCACAGAAATCCCCCGTAATTGCTCACGTTTATACTTTTGCAGTCACCTCTGTGTATAACTCAAATTCCATCTAAAAATTCCCTTCTTTTTCTTTTGTTTGGAAAGGAGGGTTTAACAGAAGTGTAACTGCATTTGAATCCAAGAGATTGTTTTTGCTGTAAAACTCTGAAGAGCCTATTATGCTACTGCCCTGTCTAAAGTAATGTAAAGTGAAGCTGTTCCAGTATGAGTAATGATGTGTCAGACTAATTGTTTTGACTAGCTGGGCATCCTCTGAGCTCACTGGATCATGAATACAGCAGCTACATCAGGTTTCATGCCACTGCACTCTGAATGAGGTGTTTGCCTCTCACTGTTGTTTTTATATATTTTACGTTGCACCTATTGTGTTGTATTTTTGCTGCTCAATGTTTGTCAACATCATATTTCAAAATACCACGGAAGTGCTGAGTGCTGTACAATCAATGCCGAACATTTAAAGAACACTATTTTGTAAGGGACAACCTGCTGTTAGTTTGAATATCAAGTATCCCATTTACATTTTGGTGGATAGTTCAGAAATTTGATGTTTGCCAAATATGAAGTGTTGAAGAACACTTCATGTGCTGGATTAGTTCACTGTTGTGATCCCCTTCACAATGAGCAGCCATCTAATAAAATTTTGTATGCACAAATTTACATGACTGCATTACGCTGTCTTGAGGGTGATGGTTCAAACATGCAGTAAAAAAAATCTCCAGATTCCTTTACTGTTTTTATCAGATGGGCACAAGATCATTCAGAAAAAGGAAACCAAAAGGAAATATTTGCCTCCAGCTATCTAAAAAAAATCATTCATAAATCAGCTGTAGCCAATAGACTGGCAAATAGTTGATCATGTGTGTTAAACTATTTTGTGACAGATAAAAACAAATGATTTTAAAAATTCACTTGGCATTTCACGCAAGTTATAATTTTATAATATTATGCACAGTAATAAAAAAAATAATATTATGTAAAGTCTCCTTAAGCTGTTGCCAAAAAGCTTGCTTTGTCTTTCAGTGTGAATTCCACCAGAGGAGTCCAGAAATCTATCAAAAACTGTGATTCGTGGAAACAAACACAGTTCACATCCTGTTTACTCATCAAATATCTCCTCATTCTTGCGTTTTGGTAACACAGCCCAGAACACCTTGCTGACTTGAACCCCCCACCCTGCATAAAACATAATAAACAGGGTTGGTGAGATTTGGTACAAAATAAGGAGCTTTAATTAATTTTAAATGGTGCTTTTCAGAGTGTCAAAAGCTCAGCCCACTGAAGTGGAAAAGGGGGTTAGAGTGGCTAGAGCCTGGCAACACAGCTAATCTAGGCACTCCTGAGCAAGCTCATTTCAAATGCTGACATCAGTGCATCGGCATTTTGAGGTAGAGCTGCCTGGGGACAGTGAAGGGAATGAGCCACATTATAGAGGGACCTACTAGTGCACGGCTGCGAAGTTATGGGTCTGTGGCAGCTTCTGTGACAAGGGCGCATTGTCACAGTGCAGGGCCTGTGCTGTGGGGATGGTGCAGCCTTGTTTGCGCTCTCGGCATTTGGAAGTAACCCAGACAAACTGGGAGCTTGATGCCCGGTGCACACAAAACCCTTAGACAGAGGCTGTAGAAATACCGACATGGATTAGATACAACTCTGTGGACCATGCTTTCAGTCACTAAATAGGACAGCTCCATTGCAGCAAAGCTGCTGCTCTGCTGGCCCAGGACATTTAGATGGTATTTTTCATATCAGAGGTTACACGTTTGCTGTAAAAGAGAGCAGAACTGTTCCCATGTGAAGATTCAGTTTTAATTTTCCAGTTTTAATTTCCAGTGTAAATTGAAACATGTTTTGAGTAGTTCCTTGTTGCTTGTTTAAAAGGCTGACTTGGCTTTTGAACATACTGCATAGAGATATAGTTCTTCTGGAGGCTGTCCTTCTCTTTTCCAAAGGCTGCTGATAGTGGTTATAAACAGAAATACCATTAACTAAGTGATGAAGTATTTTAAGTTTTTCTTCTTTTGTCTTTTTAACAGTAGGTAATATATGCTTCTCTGTCCAGTCTTGTTTTTCTTTAAATCAGTAGCCTTTCTATTTACTTTATCAAAACACACACAGCAAATCAGTACTTAACACAGTTAAACATAAACAAAAAAGGCTAGAATGCTGCAACGGGAGTGCACAACTTTTCCTAAAACAAAACCCTCAGAGGTATAAGGACACTGCTAATGCCCCTTAAAATTAAGGTTGTAATTCCTCTGGTAATGTCCCTTATTTTGAAGTGCAAGCTTAAGTTTAATTTCTCATTTATTCATTATTTACAAGTGGGAGCAAAAAGAAAACCTCTGTGCAATTTGCTGAGTACCAGACAGACAACCTACAGACAACAGAAGCTTGCAAAGGTTTAATAAGCTAAATAGTTCCTTTTTATAAATATAATTGTTCCTCTCAGCCACCGGAGCATAGCAGCTTCAAACTCTTCTCTTTCAAACCTCTACACTAAGTGATTTTCTACAACTTTTAATTGTAACCTCAGCTATATTCAAGTCCGATTTTGTATTTCAAGTTTGATCAGTGAAGAGGCTTAATATGTGGTATTGTTTCTACAAAGCATGTAATCCTAATGTGAGGCTGCTCATGTTTCCTATGTCTTTGCTACTGTGCTACCCTGGGTGGATCCACTATATGTGAGCTGCTTTTCAGGTGTGAAGCTCTGATGTTAAACCTGCCCTGAACATCTGTGTTATTGCACCACTTACTTATTTGGTTTGGGACATCACACATGATGAATTTGTCTCCTTAGAAAGGCTGTGCAGGTTCAAAGTCTGCTTATGAGCAAGTTCTCTAGAAATGTCATTCATATATAACTTAATATAAATCTTACCTGTTGGGGGAAAAAAAAAAAAAAAAAAAAAAAAAAAAAAAAAGATAAAAGAAAAAACAAAGAGCCCAGTTTTTTTTCCTTCAGGAAACAGTTTATCATTTCATTGATGCACTGACAAGGGTGGTCCTGAGTTCCTGTCTCCTACATGTGTCAGGCTAATAGCAGGTTGGGAAGAATTGCCAACATAGTGCGTGACTGCTTAGTGCCAGCTGGCTTCTTTTTGCTAATGGCTAATATTAAATCATTTCTCAGATTGAATTATTTGTCAAATGACAGTTACGCAGATTTAGTTTAGAAGTTGGTTTTAACTGGAAGCGTTCAAGGGAACCAGGTATCTGGGGAGATGGATTTTGGTATAAAGAGTAAACATCCTGTGAAATGTGGTGGCTCAACTTTTTGCTTATTCACAGACTATCTTGAAAATGTAACACTGTGGTAATGTGATTTCACTGGGAAATCTCATCACTTCGTGGCTATATTGTGGCACTCTACCATGGCTTGTCATCTTTTTGTAATCAAATGTTTAGGGCCTAGTCCTGAACACAGCAGATGAGATTACATTGAATTATGGTAACTCTTTGTCTAAGGAGATCAATACTAGGCTGTGTATTAAATACATTTATTCTGCATTCTAGATCCATATTACACAAAAATAGACTATTGTTGCAGTTCCTTTGTATGTGCGCTGTGAAGGCATAATAAGAATTATACACAAACCCAGGCTGAATGAAATCCATACTAGGTAGCCACAGTATAGAACGTGTTATTTTTAGCATTCATTCACCTCGTGTAGTGACAGAGCAGTCACGGGGAAGTATAGTAGGCTTTGGAAACCTATTGCTTACACAAAAGCATGTTAAATCAGAAAATGTCCACAGGCCTATTGGATCAATTCAACTTATACTGGTAAGAGAAATTGCCTCCCACCTTCTTATTCGAAATCATCTTTAGTTTCTCTAATGGATGTAATATGAAGACATTAAAGGGAAACATTACTTACCTACGATAGATCTTTTTTTCCCATGCATGGGAAGGTTCTGGCCATATGCACATTCCAGTCTTCTAATGAGTGCCAGGGAAAGGAGGGATGGTCTCGTGACTGGAGACTGAATAGTCTGAGGCCTTTTACTGGCCAGGCTCTGACACAAATTCGATTTGAGACCAGTCATTTTATCTCTCTATGACTCAATTCTGGTAATGAAAAAAAAAAATTAAAAAAATGTGGATCATTTCAGTGGTAAACAAAGTGTTTTCAGATCATCTCTGCAGTAAAAGGTATATACTTTTAAAAACATTTCAGAAAAGAGCAAGGGGCTTCCTGTATGCTTGAAAGTTCATTCAAAAACTTCCCAGCCATTCCAAAGTGTTTGCAGCTGGCAGTGCAAGGGTATGCAGCATGAAGGGTATGCTTTTTTTTTTTTTTTTAATGAGATTTCCAAAACTACAAGTGTGTGTCTTAAATATACATAGAATATTTAGAACAGAAATTTATTTTTTTGCCAAGTTAAAATATTTTCACTTTTGACTCTAGAATGTGCAAGTGAAAAAGGAAGGAGTAGAGGACAGGAAATTAAACAGCATCTTTTATCTTGGGATTAGTTTCATTACAAATTTTATGCAGTGATTTGATTTGCTCTTTATTTTATCCAGTGTGGTTTGTTCATCAGAGGTGGGTCTACATTGGGCCAGCCTGTGCACTATTCCACTCAGATAATTGATGTAATTAAATCACAGTGAGATAATTTTATCTTCATTTAAATTCTCTGCATCACTCACGGATCTTATTTTAACAACGCATGCAGATGAAAGATTTTTGACTTGAGGTATCATGGTGATTTAAAGAATAGGAAACGTTTCAGGATTCATTTTTCACTTACTTTTGCATAATGCAGATATTTTCATGAAGGTTGGCAGTAGCAAAGCTTATGCCCAGAAGCACTCTGCTCTAGACACGTACGTTTCACTAACAGTCTAACCTAAAAGGCCAAGCTGTTAGCTCAGGGATGTAGCTATCACAGCTTGTTCTATCTCAGAAAGTTTTTTGAGTTGGATCAGGTTGATGCAGGCAACCGCTTTTTGTGTTTTGAAGTAATATGAATGCATTTTTTTTGTTCTAATGTACAGTGACTTTTCATAGTATTTAGGTATGATCACGTTCTAAAAGGGTGAAAGAGAAATTGGGGGTGTTCAGACAGTGACACATCAACATCTCTGGATGTCTTATAATTTCAATCTATGCATTAATTACGGCAAGAGTGGGAATTTTTTGTGTGAATGTGAATCTTATGCAACAGAATATATTTTTTCATTAACTGAATGGACAATTTTGTCACTATGCGCAATTTTTGCTAAAAATAAATAAATCCATTTTGTAACTAAATGCATTTATTTAGAAACAAGGGACGTCTGTCTGATTGGGAGGGAGTGGGTGTTTTGAGAAAGAGGTGGCTTGTGAGTCAGAACTCCTTAGATCTATTCTTGGTTCTGCTTCTGATTCATGATTGGTTGGATCCCAAATCAGTGGAAATTGGGCCAAACTTGTTGTGACCTAAAACAAGTCACATCAAAGTAAAAGTCATGTATTAGGCAAAGAGTTTTTTAACCTGTCGTGCTTACTAAAACATGAGAAATCTGAAGGGAGAAATACGATGTAATTTTTCTCTGGTTCCTTGCCTTTGAATATCTGATACAAGACATGATGTTTCCCTTCTACATTTGGTCATTTTTCTCTCCTGTCCCACAGTCAACATATTTTTTTTTCCTAAAAACTGGGACTCTAAATATCCCATGAATATCATCACAGATTTATATATAGATGGCGTGACCAGAACCATTAATTTTTTTTATTTTATTTCAGGGAGCAACATTGAAGCTGATGATGTCCATTTTTGCTTTTGAATTCTGATTTTTTTGTTGTTGGTAAAAATATAATAATTCTATATTTTATAATTGTTGAGGCTTTTAAAACAACTAAAAGATTCCATGGGTAGTAAATGAAAGTAACAATTCAGTGTACTCGTGTACTCTCTTACCTATTTTGACTATAGCTATACCCACTGCCTTTCATTTAGGATCACAGAAATTCAGAAGAGATTTCCTAGGCTATCAAATCCAGTCCCTGGTGTTCACTAGAAATAATACAATTAAATAACTGCTAAGAAAAATCCACTCTATAGACGCAGTCCCCAATAGGTTTCCTATATCAAAATTCTGACCTGTAACTAAAACCCAAAGCCAAAACTACACTGTGTCACAGCAAAAGAACAACAAAAATTGAAGTGTTGCTAATGCCACAGTTCATTGCAACAGGGGAGAAGAAAGCTTTCATATAAAGCACTTATTTGATAAATTTGTGGTTTTGGGGTGCTCTGCAGAGAGAGGAAAGGATGTAAAATAATTAACTACAAGGCAATACTATTTCCAGATTGCACCAAGAACTGTCCCCAGCAGCATGCAGTATTGAACATTTACCTTTCTTTCTCAAAAATACCTGCAGTGAGTGGGGGAGGGTAGTTTACTGTGGCATACATCCCATTATTGCAGATGGGATTTTCTGTGTGTGTGTGTGTATTTCAATTTAGACTCAACAATATGGAAACAACTCTCAAAGGGCACCATGTTCTTGTTGCATGTATAGCATAATGCTACTAAACATTAGAATAACCGAATCAATAGAATGTATAAATAGATATCTCCTTTACCCATCTGTACAGCTACAACGTGTTTAATGTATTAATTAAAACTTTCAGCAAAAAGAAAAATGAAGCTTGAACACTAATCTGAAAACATTCTTTTTTTAACATGTCAGGATTGTACTGTACAAAACAGCTTCTTTAACAACTTAATAAGTAAGTGAGAAATGTTGCTTCAGGTAGTGGATCTTCAGTGATAACAGCTATTGCAAATGATTGATTTTTTAAAAAAAAAGACTTAGTTGAAATCTGTTAACTTGTGAAGACATTTAGTTGTTGCTGAGTAAAGAGTAAGGATCTTGCTCGTGCACCAGGTTCAGGGATAGAGAGAAAAGGTTAGAACTACTTTTAGCTCAAACACTAAGGTATTTATTCTCCCAAAGAAATTTGCAAATAGTAATGAGGACTTCATACACAAATTCTTTCTGTGTTCCTCTAAGCATACATTTCATGAGGTGTACTTGAGCTACACTTACTTTTAGACTGCTCTAGGTATAAATATTTTGAAGAATTTCAATGTGTTTTTTTTTTGTTTTTTTTTTTTCAAATTAGTTTTCCCTTGAAATTATGTACAGCGGGCAAAATTCTCTTTCCCACCAATGTTTAAATGAGGACGCTTCTCTTCTGCTGTCTTGTTGACATAACTGAGCACAATTTGTCTCAGTGTAGATCTGTAAAACAATTTACTCCTGCACCAGAAGTTATTTTCTATCCTGTAGGAGTTATCATTCAGAGACGATAACAGCTCACACCAGCAGCATTGTCTGTCATGAAATAAACTTCAGTGAGGTCAGCTTGTTTCATATGTCTACAGCTCCTTGGAGAATTAATTTGACATACAGAGTGCAAATGCATTATTAGCTTTTGGGATTTTCTTGCATGGTTATGGAGCTCTAGCAACATACCTTTCATTTCCTAGCTGGCAACCTTTTTTCTCAACAGATTTTTGAAGATGTGACTACTTGCAATTGCAAGTCCCATTTCTGGAACTAAATTCCTTGGCTGAGAACCTCAGGTGGGGATGTAACAAGCAATTAGTGGCATACCATACTATTGTAATAGTGTGAAACGTTATAGGTTAGGATAGGGGCTCGACTGTAGAAGGCAGCTGTATATCCCATGAGGATTGGGAATCACAGGATAGGGTGTATAGGGTTGAGTTGCTCCTATCGTTATGCTGTAGAGGAGGAGATATGCCCAGTGGCCTGCTCTGCTCTTCACCCTGCGATGCAGAACAGTCCCTGAAGAGAAAACTGTTTCAATGGTCCCCCATACGTTGTAGTGAGATCACAATACCAACAAGTAGGGGACTAATTGAGGGCAGAGGGCAAGAAAGAAATCCCCCACTCTGAAATTCCACTGTATCATTCTTTCCCTGTAAACTAATATGATTTCATATTATCTTTATATTAGCTTTTTATTTCACCATGCAGTACTGAAATGGTATTGCATATCAAAACTGAATTCTCTAGTTTGAGTTGGTCAGTGTCTGGGCAGTCCATGCCCAACACAACTTTTGCTGTAACAGTCACAAGTTAAGGCTAAATGTCTCTCATTGGGGTTAGTCAGGATTTTAAGATCAGGAACAGAGAAATTAGGTATCTGTCTTTGCACAGCGGAAGCTTTCTGAAAAATTTAAGAAATCTCAAATACAAAAACCCTAAGTATAAGGAACTCTCAGTTGTCAATGGTGGATTTTTTTTTTTTTTTTTTGAACATCAGTTCACATTTTCTGCAAACACAAGGGCTACAAACTTCTTTAAAAAAATAATGAGCTAAAGTTCTCATGTAACTAAACAACTTGAGAAGCTGAGGGTTTGTGAGGATCTCTAAACAACATAGACTGCAATCAGTACAAAAGATGAGGTGGTTCTAGTACTGTATATGTATTAGTAAGGTTTGATCTGCTCCTGCTCTTGATATATTACCACTTCAGTGGAACTTTGCTCAGCACTAAATAGTGGTTTACAACAAATAATGATGAATTTTCATATCCATCCATAGGCTGTAAAGGGAATGATCTGAAATCAATGCAAACAAGAAGCAGAGCACTATATTTAACTATTTTCACATTACTTGAACCTTTAGTAAATTACTCAGCTAATCACATTTTCCTTGATAGTAATCTTATAAAAATGACTTATATAAAGTATTAAATATATAGCTGGTGATATTTCTTCTTTCCTTGTGCAATTTGTTATTTTAACATTATTTTGTTTAGTTATTGGAGTAATTCTGGGTTTTGTTTGTAGAACAAATATTTTTTTTTTTAGGTAACATTTATTTTTGCCACGGTACATTAAAGATGCAGGACTAAAGCTTAAGCTGGTGTAAGCTGATCTGGCTTCCAGCGAAGTCAATCCTTTAACTTTGTGAAGACTTTCAGTTGCAGCAAAGAGAATAAAAAAGTCAATGTAGTCCTTTTACCTGTCGTAAGGATCAGACCTGTAATTGTACCAGGAAACTGAATGTTTTAAAAATTCTTTTGCTTGAGTCAGTTGATGAAAAATATATTTATTGATATACTGTACTTTGTGGAGTGAGTTTGTGAGTATGGTTGGGGAAGAGGATGTGGAGCTACGCAAAAATGTTCTTTGTAAAAGGGTACTTTAATTGAAACCAAGCAAACTAAAGAGGAAAATAATGTATCCAAACAAACTTTGTATCCTATAAAGATGTGGGTACATAAAGCACGCAAGCCCGTTGCTTATTAGATTATTTCAGGCCTTCACAAGCTGTTTGCTTACTCCAATAGCAACTTGTTGATAATAGGAAGCCTTTTGTGAGAAATGGCCCGAAAAACAATGGAAAGCGTCAGATTTAGTAAAGTGTCTAAGGAAAGTCTTAAAATGACACCCACGCTACGAAGGGAAGACCAAATTTGCTTTTTCTGAAGGGAATTTGTGTTTGTCAGGAAGGGCTCCTGGCGGCTTTGTTTCCAGGCCTTGATGTGTGACCAGGAGCCTCCAGGCCTCCCGTCACCCCTGGCCTTGTTCTGCCACCGCGCTGCCCACCCATACCGGCACCGCAGGGGGAAGGGTTTCAGAGGAGCCAGAATCAAAAGCGGAGGGAGGAAAAAAAGTGCTTTTCAGGGTCTGATGTGTGGGAATCAAATGAGAGGCCTAGCTCAAATCCGGTCGCCAGGCAACCATAGTGATATGCTGAGGGAATATCATTAAAGTTGGAAACTAAGCGGTCGCTCTGAATTAGCAAACCTGACTGCCGTGAGGATGATGCGCCAGAGCCACCTCAGCCCCCGAGCTCCGTTTCTGCACGTAGAGGGGGGAAAAAAGCAGCTGATTTGTGGAGTTTTTCATAAAAAAGACAATGGCTGTCCAGACATGGAGTTGGTGGTGAAATATGGTAACTGCCAGGCCTGCAGCTGGCCCTCTGACACAAGATTAATAAGTTGCCGTTTCCTAGCCGACCACAACCTAGTGGGAACTATCCAGCATTTTTCCATGAATTGTGGGTAACAGCCTTCCCGCAAGCTGGCCTACTTTACTGCTCTGTTTTTCGCAGCTCGCTGAAAGTGCAGTAAACATCTGTGGCTGCAACGAGGTCACTGGAGATGGTGCCCGGCAGCCGCCACCTGAGCAGGCCCAGCCTGGCCCCGTGCACAAAACCAGGGGCTCACTTCAAAGCACGGCACCTTGCACTGGGGAGGAGGCTCTGGTCCTGGGTTAAGCGCTTCAAAAAGTTTTGCTGCGGCTGGAGCGGGGAGGGGGTGGCGGGGGACCGGGTTCGGAAATGACAATGTGACAAGAGAGCGGGAGCAAACCTATTGAATTAGATTTAGGCTGTGCTGAATATTATCAACGACACGAACAAGCAAAGCTTATCGGCTCTTTCCTTCTTGAAAGGTTGAATGAAATTGAATTGCCAACCTCTGTATTTTACCACCGTTTGGCTGCAATGGCTCAGAGGCATACATGATCGCTTAAAAGGAAGCCAGGTTGAGTCAAACTGCAGAGCATATCTATATGTTTCTGACAGCAACATCTCAAACACAGTGTGACATGGCATAACATTTAGAGGTAATTTGATTACAGGCGCTGTGTAATGCAAATCAGACTTTCCCAAACATGTTAATTTTTTATCACAATAGCTCACCAACGCAGTCAAGTTTGCTTTATTTTAAGGTATTTTCAAGCTACATTTTCTATTATATTAAAGCGTCATAATATAATTGTGTGCATTTGCACACAAATTATAAAGAGCTAAAAGATCACAGAATCTACTGGCTTCTGTCGTTCCAGTTTTAATTTTTAATTGTGATATAATTAAAATCTTTTCATTAATACGTAGATGTTAGAGAATTGTTTGAATGGTACTTTAGACGGAAATTCAGAAAGAATGAGTTATAACTCACATTTATAGATTAATCCATGTAGAAAGAAAAGCACATGCATTTGTAAATGTTTTTTAAACTTCTCTATGGTCCATTTTTCCATTTCGAGCCACATGCAGCTGACTTGCAATTAATTTATGATATTACTTCTGTTGGTATGTAGGTAACCTGTCACAGTACCTCTGTGTTCTCTGAATGCAAAAGTGCTTTCAATTTCTGGATTTGCTTCTGTCCTTCTGTGCAACATTGGTGAAACAGGCTCCTTCTTTCTTGTCTTGGTTTCCCTAGTTTTCCACTGTACGTTCAGATTCACAAATGAAAAGGATCACACAGAAGTTAAGTTTGAATAATATCAGCCTGGGGAGAACATTCTTAAATTTTGAGCTTCTGTTTTTAGAAATCACTTTGTGGAGCAATATTATTCTGATGATTCAGAGCTAATGAAACTTTAAGTGGTGACAGAGTCCTGCTGGTAGGATCTATCCACCAAGCTGGAGCACAGCATAACCCCTCATATCTCCAGTGTATGTCAGATACCAACCAAAAGACTCAGCATTGGCGGGTGGTTGCCATTGGTGTGCTGTGTAATTGGCACTGGAAATCAGTCTGATTTGAGGCAGCATTGAAGTATCTTACTTGGTGAGATAGGAGAAGCTGATGAGAAGTTAAGAGATGGTCTGGCGTGGTTAGCTAAAGTTTGATCAACCCAATGACTGCAGAATGCAAACCCAGATTTGAAATGAAACAGAGCTGAGCGCAAACAGGGAGAAGCCCAGATGATGAGAATCCCAGCTGAGAACAGTGTGAATATATAGTCAGTTGCCTTTGCTAAAAAGGCAAGGTTTGCAGAAAGAACTGGTATATTGTCTTGCATCTGTGGTATAGCAGGAAAAAAACATTCAAGCAGCAACCAGTCATGATTATTGCTTTCCAGTATACGTGCCAAGGACTCCTTTTTAACATGTGTAAATGTGTAAATAAAAGAAATATCCCCCAGTCAGTATAAAAGAGGAACCCAAGACATAAACACAAGTGAAAGTTTATATGTGGTAAACATTTCCTGCACATCAGCTGATCTACCACAATCTTAGATGTATGCTTTTAGCTTGTGAAAAATGTCAAGTAATTCATGTTGGCTGAGCCCTCTGCTTTGAATAAAAGAGAGGAATTAACTAATTCCAGTTACCTGAGCTGCAAACTCAGAGCACATGCACAGACAGTTGCCATGAATCAGATGGCGTGCAATAACCTCTTTGCATGTGAACATCCCAAGTTTATATGAACTGAGCCTGCTCAGTCATAATGAGAGAGGCTAAGTTGCCTTCGGCTCTGCAGCCACAGAAACATTACTGCTGTTTGCCGCCTCCATGTCTTTTGGGGTCAGCGTAGATTTTGCTTTTTCTCTGGTTTATTTAATCTCCAGCACTTTCAAAATACTCACATTTCTGTTGTAGGATTTGCCTGGAGTGAGGAGAGAAGCTTAACAACATGGATCCCTTGTATTTATAAGAGCATTCTTCTCACGATCTCTGCCTGTCACAGACATGAGGATTAAGCATGATTCTGTTTCCAGTATGCATTTCTCTCATGTGTCCCAATGATTCCGGACCCTGCAAATACTTGGAAACCAGGTTTTCCAAGAATCTGAATATTGTAACTTTATGGTTACAAAAGTATTCCTATTCTGTCAATTAAGACTTGCTTCTGTTTTGTGTTCTGAATTATTTGGAACTACCAGATTTTAGGCACTTTAATGATGAAATCAAGCAAAGGGACATTAATTTACAGTTATAGTAATAGTTCTTGATATCTACTCTGTTGTGCATCTACTCTTGAACAACATATTTGGTATCTATAGCCTGATAATTATTTGTGTGTGTGTGAACTTATTTAACATAGCGTTACCATATGTGTTCAACCCAAATCCCCCAAGCCTGTTTAGTCCTATAGCATTTCTTCATCCTTCCTGCTCCTTGACATAGTTGGCTATTACTACAGCAGAAGCCTTGTGAAGTGTTTTTCACAGCCTCTGCAGCTTTTCTGGTTTCACTGGTTCCTGCAGTCAGATGGACTTTTTCTCTTTACGCAAGGAAGGTTTCACCTGACTGACTGTGTCCACTTGAAGAAACAGCTCTCCTCGAACAGGGCTAAGAAAACAACAGCCTCTATTCCCTCCCAGCACCAGCCCTTCAGGTGTGAGGGCAGGGCTGGCTGCACAGATGAGGAAGCAGCTTGCCTCAATTATGGGCTTTCCAATTATTGCAGCATTAACTCAGATCCATTTCCTGGCTGCATGGCAGCCACTTGTGGCTTTAAAAATCAACAATCAGTTTGCATCTGTGCCTGCCTGCCCTTCTGTATAGTGAAGGGAGAGGAAAAGGTGAGGTGGAGAGAGCCTAGTGGTTCTTGATGTTAATGAGAAGCCAGTGTGATCTCCTGTGAGTGTTCTTCAATAAGTGATGAATGGGACATGTAAGCACATCTTCTTGTTACCCGTGTGTACCTTTCTTGATATCAGATGTCTGTATTACTGCTCCCGCCATTGTAACCTAGGACTGTGATTTGTGAGCGGAATGTTCTTTATCTATTTAATAATCATATAGAATTGAGTATCTGGAAGAGTAGGATAGCCTGGGAAAGAAACTTCATTCTCCTGTAATCCTGAACTGATGGCGTTCATTTGGGTGGTTTGAATTTGTTTTTTTTCTGTTTCTTAAAGAATAATACTGTTTCTTTGAGTGCTGTTCTGACTCTGCAGGAGGGGCAGGCAGAGTGTTGGTTTAGGTACTCTATGAAATAGTGTGCATAGGGCACATCTGATCAGTTTCTGATAGAAAGTAATCACCTGTTGCTTTTTCATAGGTCTTGATAGGTCTTTTTGACAGGTTTTGACAGGATAGGTTTTGATAGGTTTTGACAGCATAGAGTTTCCTGTGTTCGGTGTAGGAAATTAGCTGCAGAGTGGCTGAAGTCTCCTGCCCCCACTAACATTTCCATAATGTTTTCTATGGTGCCAAAGCCCACAGCTATCTAGTGTGGAACTGGAAAGTTGAACAGATAATCTTTTTGTCCCCTTGAAGTATTTTGTTCAGATTTTCAAGCGCCATGAAAAAGAACAAAAACACAACAACCAAAAAAAAAAAACCCCACAACTAACTGAATGGGAAAAAAAATAATCAAAAACTTAATTTAAATGTGATATCAGTAGCCCAAATTCTCAGCTTGTTGAAAGTGGGCTCAGTCCGTGAAAGCTAACTTTTGAGACAAAGTGAGCGGGAATTAGGCAAAAGAGAGATGTTGAACTGGTTGTATGTTTTTTGTTTGTTTGTTTTTAATTAAAACAAAACCAAACCCTAGATCAAGTATATGCCAAGAATGTGTGGTACTGGAGAAGAACTCTCCTGGTCTTCATAGGCAGTTTATCAGACGAGTAGTTAGGAGGAGGAATTACCTCATGATTGGCATGCTATTTTCCTACTGCAAGTGTTAGAGCAAGTGGCTAAATTCCTGTGCTCTTGCTTTTGTTGGCCACCTCTGCAGCGTGCCTTGGGCCAGCAAGTTTGCTCTGTAAGTAGCGGTGATTTAACCCTTATGGTTCTCTTTTTTCTTGGCTGGTGGCTGGTGGCAAAGCGCCAAATGCTAACAACCATAATGGCTGAGCAGCTGGGGCTCCATGCAGAACATCTGAAAAATTACTTGCGTTCTGGCTCCTTCATTGCAACATGTTGATCTCTTCCTATTTGACTGGGGTGGTGGCAGAAGTGAGATGGGTATTCTGAGGGAATAGACAGGGCTGAGGTCTTATCCTTTGCAGGAAATAAATAAATAAAAAAATAATGCTGCTAAGTAAGGCAACTGCTAAAGAGAGCTTTCTTTCTAATTCGTAAATAGTTGAGCAGCTCTTTTCTGTAATTACACATTATGAAAGTTTGGAAGGGTTTCTTCTGGTTATTGCTTTCATTTGTAATCTTCCTTTAAGAACTGGCAGAGTTATCAGACTCTTCCCTGTCCTGGACAAGCTTGGACTAAATCCTGCCTCTTGGATTCCTGTAGGTTGTTATCAAGGAGAAGGAAGACGTAGTTGCCTTTGGTAGTATTTACTGTCATAATATCAGTAATGAACAGGAGACAGAACTGTTTACTAACACATAACCATTAAAAATGTGTTAAGCTGATGGAGCTCCAATAATATTTGTAGTTTGTTATTCAATTGGTAGAAATTGAGAGAAATTTGAGGTAGTGAGATTTAAATTTTGTAAAACTAATAAAATAAGGTAGCCTGCACAACTTTCCATAAGCAAGAAAAGAAATCCTTTATGTTTCATTTTATTTTAGGCAAGCAAGTGGTTTTGCTGTCAGCACCACTTGTAACAGTATAATGAAACTGAATCATTTTAAACAAACCCTCAAATACTTTTCACTTTGTGTTAGGATTATGCAACTGAGAGAGAATAGTAACTTCTTAAGAAAAAAGAAGCAATATGTGACATTTTGTCTGTCAGCACTGGTGAAGTGGAATACACAAGCTTATTTAAAATTATTATTGCGTTTTACTTATAGTGTTATAGCAATAAAGGAAAAAGAAATAGCTTGGAATATAATGAACCAAAATCATAAACAGCAAGGGGCATGATGGAATCAATAAGGAAGAATCTGAGCAAGCAAACTCTAGTGAATAATAAATCTTTATTGGATTCCTATAAATTATTCTTACTACAGTGGTAGTGGACACTGAGGAATAATCCCACCAAGGCCATTAAGCATATGACATTACTCATATGTAAACTGCAAAGGATCAGGCCCTGTATGGAGACGTGTAGTCCTTTTCCAGTACCGAAGGATTAATGTATCTAAATTTAAGCAGCACAGAGGAATTTTAAAAAACACTCAGTGTTAGCACTTCTGCTGACCTAAATGAGAGAAGAGCTTGGACAGCATTGGACTTCAGAAAATCCTACTAGTTTGTGTGTACATTGCCTCAAATCCTTAACTGCGTGCTAAATCAGCCCTTCCAATTTTAAAAATGATTAATGACTCACTTAACAGACCAGATTGAAAACCCTTTGAATCCTGATGATTTCAGATTTGGATTCATTTCAGAGTTGAATTTGTTTTGGAAAAACTTGGATATTTTATCCAAAAATAATTAGGCTGAGGGGCAATAGAACTGGATGCACCGATTGGCACCAGTTATATTTCTTACCTCTGGGGCATTCAGAGTGAAATTTCTATTGCTTTGAAATTTAAAGTAGCAGTTGAGATTTTCCTGATATATAGGTACAATTTATATTTACCATTGTTTCACCCCACACAGTTTTTATAGTTTATTTCACTACTGCTGATATTCTTCAGGGATGTGCAATCTCAGAGATTAATTCATTCAGGTAGATATTATTGAGGCAAGACTAGAAATTTAATTTTGGGAAATTTATCCTTCACATAGCTTCAGGTCACTGTTGTGTAATTCCGTGCATCTGCCTATAACTTGGTCCCTTTTCCTGCTTCTTTTGGCTCTTATCGTGCTAGATTGCGGTGTGGGAAGGGGGAGGATAGACCAGGCAGAAAGCACTTCCTTGAAGTGTATGGTAACGCGGTGCGCAGTCAGCACCCGCTCCGCTGGGTGAGTCCCAGGCTTGCCCTCGGCCTCATGGGACCCTTCCAAAATGATACAAATGAACCTGTTGTTGTACGTGGGTTTACTGCCTGTGAAATCTGATAGCGACCTGGAAAGAATCCAGTTTCACCTAATCCAGCAGGTAAACTCTGATGCTACTAGGGTGAACTTTGCAAAACTCCGTGGATAGAACCAGGGACTGCCAAAAACCTCTCCCCTCTCTGATCTCCGTGGCTAAAGAAAGAACTTCTGTACCAGTGCCTTGCAACACACTCAGTGCCTCCTTGGTTTACGCACCAAGGAGAGATACTTAATGGTGACCAGATGCACTTGTTTGTGTTGGAGTTGCGTTACTATGCGTTCATGCAACTTCCCCAGAAGAGAGAGATTTTCCTATTTGTGTTGTGTTTAAATATTTTCTAGTTTGTAATCTCATAATGCTCTTGACAAAAGAAAATCATTTCATAGCAGAACGACACATCCTGGAGATCCTGTGTCTTACACGAGGGCTGGCTCTTCATTAGTGCCGCGGTGGAATTCAGTATTGCTAACAAAGCAGAGTGTGCCCACGATATTAGCGTGGTGTGATCGGCCACTCAGTGAAGGAATAATTCATAGGCATACACTAACAAGGCTTTGACTGAGCTCTGCTCACTCTTTTAAGGAAGACAGGGCTGTTGTTTTGGGGTTCAGGCCTGGTCCTTCTGAAGGCCTGAGGACTGCACCGTCCCTTTGAGGTGTACAACAATGAGAGCACTGCCTCTTCCTGACAGGCCCTGTGCTATGCCTCTGTTAGAAAACAGAGCTCAGAGGTCTACCAAAAAGCCCACTGTGCCTGGAAATATCAGACAATGAAATACTGAATTAATAGAATCTGACACAGTTTTACTGTAGCAGCATGTTTTTTCTTGCTTAAATATATTTTTTCCTTCTCTCATGAACAGATTACTTGATGATCTTTTCAGAAACAGAAAAGTTTAAAAAAAAAAAAAAAGGTAAAACAAAAATGCTAACAATATTGGGGGTAAAGATTTTTTTTTCTTTTCTGTGTTTAAAATAATAAAAAATACAACACAAATGTCAGTCTGAAGCACTGCTGGCAGAGCTAAGAATGTGGTTCTGTGATAAAAGAAGCCGAGTTGTCTTTGACTATCCATTTGAACACACAGACCTGGTTGCAAGCCCAAACTAGAATTCTCGTCCAAATTTTGGGAGTGTTTGGATTCTGCTTTTTGGTTTGATCTCATATTGACACAGGAATTAGTAACTGAATTTGTACCTACATCTGTCTTCACGCGACATACTTGGAGTTTTGACCTTGTAGCTAACTGGAATTGCTACATATCTAACTTGTACATGACAGACAGTGGTTGGGTTTCTTATTCCAGAAAAATACATGCACCAACTGTATGCTCAGTCACTGGGTTTGAGATCTCCATTTTGAGAAGCAAGCCCATGCAAAAGGAATTTACTCAGTTTTCAGTCTGTATTGTCTCAGGTAAAACTCCAAATCCTCTGACATCCAGTGGTGTTTTGCTGTTGGCTTCAGTCTGGCTAGGGTTTTTCCTGTCTGATATTCCTGTGCTGGCCAAACAGCTGCTCACAAGGAAAGGGAAGCAAAGGCTCCCTTTCATGTTTTGGATTCTGTGTATTTCTAAGGTGTGTTCTCAGCCTGGATTAGGTGAGTTATGAACTGTTGTATAAAGGAGGATATTTGTAGCACTAGCGACAGAGAATCTGTCCCTCAGACCATCCTCTTTTCCATCTCTACCAACCCCTTGCAACCAGAATCTGGATGCCAAGAAACATACACCAGTCGGATGAGACAGGGAATCCTGTAGCAATAGCAGTCGTAGAGCAATTATGGTAAGCCTTTAACTAGCTACACAGTGAACATTTTACATTCCTAAATCTGCCACAATGCAAAATAATCTGTTTATGTTAGGGAAGACATTGCATTCTGCTCACTCATCCCTTCCCAGGCTTGTCTGCACAGGGCTAGGTTTCCATAACCCCTAACAGGAAAACACAGAATTGCCAAGAACTTGGGACTTTTTTTTTTTTTTTTTTAAGTATATATCACCTCAGTTGCTCTTCATAGCCAAAGGGCCTGTAATTGCTCATACAATAAAGAGTGACAATGAGAGCTATGGAGCTTGGTGCTCATCCCACAGGATCCCCTCACAGCTGCTGGATTCTCTTCCCAGTTAACACATCTGGCCTCCTCAGCAGCACTTTTAGGGTTCAGACATCGTTTTGTCTACAGTTTATGGGCAACATTTACTGATGTCCATTGCTTTCTGACATAGGAAGTTCTGAAGTCAGAAAAGCCTTAGCTTTTCCCCCAACCCAGTTTAAATGAGACTGTTTTTGGAGGCTACCATTCCATCTGATGGATGCCTTTTAGCAGGTCAATTATAATACTTTCAATAACCTAATTTCTAAACTTAGCAATAACATTTCACTAATGAAGTACTGATAGAGTTCCAAGCACAGTACCAGAATTTTGGATCCTTGCTTAGTGGGGCTTTATAATCTATGGGCTTGCTCTAACTGCAATTACAAATTGCTGTATTCTTATCCAGTTAAAGAGAGTTTGACTGAGCCCTAAACAAGATAGCAAGTTTCAAGAGTTTTCAGAAATCAGATTTAGATCAGATGAAGGCTTAAAAGCTAAATGTTTGGATGAAGTATGTTTTCAAGAAAAAAAAAAAAAAAAGTCTGTTTTTCTTCCTGATGATTTTCTATTATAGGCGGCAGCAGGCAATGCATTTGTTATATGAAGCAGGGTAATAAATGCATGAGTAACTTTAAGTATGTGACTAGCTCCATCGAAGGGTTAAATTTTTGCACATTGTTGAGTTCTCTGTATGTGATTGCCATTCCGGAGCCCAATCCCACATTCCTGAGCAGTCAAATTTCCCCTGGAAGTCAGTGGGAAGTTTTCAGGTGCATAGCAATGGACTACAAAGCAGAGAGTTTCTGGAGAAACAGGGGACCCACCATTTTCAAACTAAAAACTAGTCACCTTAAAAGTGACCTCTGTGCTCTCTCTCAGCCAGAGGCATAGAAAGAAAGCATTCATTTGTATTTGTCCTCTAACACTGAGTGGAACAAGCATTGCATACCCATCAAAGAAAACATTTTTTTAACTAAACAAGAAACGTTTAAAGCTTTTTGTACCTTTCTTTCAGTGGGATGCTTATTTATTTTAATAAATGCAGCCAAGCAATTATTGCAGGATGCTGCATGTGGCATTTCTTTTTGGGAAAAGCACGATTCCCTTATACATCCATCCATATTCCCCCCCCTTGTGATTCCTAGTTTCGGCTCTTCCCCTAACCTCATTTGGGCAGGGTGCCTGCAAGCAGCACTGAATACAAAGAAAGGAAGCAGCCCAAGAGTAAGTTTCCTTTGCCTTATGCCCCGTATTATTCTTTATTTGTTGTGCTAATTCAGCAGCGTAATTCCCAAATACAGCCTCCTTGAATTGTTTTGATGAGAACTGGTAACTCAGTGCAGACTATTTTTAATGAGCTTTGATGTCTAAGGAGCCAGATTTATTTGGTGTGAAGGGTCCATGCACTAACTTTTTAATGATATGGCCGATTACTGCAGTCCTACTACTATAAAAATAATAATAATAAAAAAATCCCTACTGCTATGTGATTAAAATTTGTTTCTCAAGCCATAAAGCAGCCTGTGCAGAGTGTGCAAGTTAACCAGGCCACTTGTCCTTTGTCCTTGGTGCCTTTTGGTGATGATGTGGTAGTGCCCTCTAGTGAAAAATCTCGACAAGCATCTTCCAGAGCACAATGCAGGACTTTGTTCCAGTTTCTGACAATTCTTTCTTTTGGACTCTATTTTGGGACAAAATTGATTTATGTCTAAATATTTCCAAAGCCAGCAGCTAGTGAAGGCATTAAAGTACAAAAACTAATACCTGTTTCCATACTTTTCAGAATCAGTGGGTGTTTTTTCACCTTTCAACTACCATCTTAACAAATGAGCCGTGGTTAAACATTTCAAAGAAGCAGAATTTTTATTTTTGCTCTTATGCATTACTTGTGCCAGCAGGGCTTTGCATGGATGAAGCCTTACAAAGTTTGTGGTTGAAGGCTCTGCCCAGTTCCCAGGAAATGCAGTACCCGAACTCTCATTAGGCTTCCACAGGAGCAGGATTGGGTTCACTGAATAGTCGTACAGTATTAAAAGGTAAACAGCTAGCCTGAAATGTTACCAAAACTTTTAGCTTCCTCTGCTCAGAAAAGAGAAAGATTCAGAAATATTCAGAGAAGAAAAAGAAAGAAAAAGAAGTAAAAGAACAGAAATGTATTATAGTTGTAAAAAATTTTCAGAAAGTGCAGGATACACACCTTTGTTGCTGTCGAAGAATATTTGCTCTGTTCTCCCACATACATTTTATTGCCTCCTTCTGACCAGAACAATAACATATTAGACTACGACCAAACCAGTGACCCGCTGTGCTCACACAATTGCTAACTTTTTGATATTTTCCATTGAAATGGAATCAGAGAACTATTATTTACCTTTCACATACAGAGTTTTTTGTTTTGTTTTGTCTTGGCCTGCTATAGTATAGTATACACTATTAATATGGTGTAGTATTTCCATGTATGACATGATTAACATACACGTATGTTAATCCAGTAGTTTTTTAATCCTGTAGTTTGTGGTCAGAGTACTGCTGCTACTGTTACTTTTAGTGAACTAGCACTGTGGAGTCTCAGAGCCAGATGTGCTTAGCGCTGTACAAATATGAGGGGGGGGGGGGGGGGGAAGTAGAGCCTGTCGAGTCAGTCTCCTTCCAGAATATTTTGTTTCATTTAAATTATCAAACTTTGTGCATCATAAACAAACAAAAGGCATCATGTTAACTGACACATTAAAGAGGTCACATCCTGTATTTCTTCTGTGATGGGGAGGGGGGCAAAAGGGGAAGTGATGCTATTGACCTATATAAGTGCTATTCAAAGTGAGCAAAAGTTAGCCTAAGAAAAGCAGAAATGTTCTGCGTGATCCTCTTCACATGGAAAGGTCAGGAGGTGGGGAGAGAAAATCAGGAGAAAAAGATGTGATTAAAATGAGGTTTTATTTTTGTTTCAGGTTAGGGGAGTGGGAGCTGATTGAACATTTTAGACATGAGAGAAGAGTAAGAGACATATCCCTCAGTGCTAGGGTTATCCATGTAACCTGAAGACCCTTTTTATTTAAAAAGCTATTGCTTGTGATCTTTTCCAAAGAGGGAATCAATAAATGTCCACCAAAGTTGCTCTTTTGGTCAAAATGATAAATGAACACTGAAGTGCTATAAATTGGTAGCAACCAGCATAGCAATCCCGGAATTCAACAAGAACGCCAGTAAGAGCAAAGTAACACTGATTTCTCACCAACTCTTCAGTTGTTGCTGACATTCCCCCAAATGACCCAAATATTTGGCATGGAATTGTTAACATGCTGTTTTTCTTTTCTTTGTTTTTCATTTGAACTAATTTAAAAATCACAAGCCCTCTGCTTCTCCATCAGTGTCTAGTCCATATCCCCAGAGAGCCATCGACACCACCACCACAGCGTCCATAGCCAGCCCTGGTACCCGCCTGCGCTGCAGGCTGCCTGCAGCATGGAGCAGGAGCAGGCACCAGCACCTTCCCACGCTCAGGGATCACTGTTGAGGCTCGTACTCTGCTCCTGAACTGGAGTTAGCAACAGTCCTGATGCTCCATGGGAACTCAGAGCCTGTGCTGCCACCAAAATCTAGCAAAGGCAATGCAGTTTTCCTGTGCACTGTTAACCAGGGTAGTAAGTACAAACTCTTGTATTTCCTGGGATTTAATTCCTGGGGGTTGCAATACTTCAGCTAACTTCTGGTAAGAACTTAGTGATTTTCACACTGGTCATAGACCCCCAAATGACAGAAGTTGTTCTTTATTCCTTTACTCTTTCAACTTTTTTAAAAGCAATCTGTATTTCCAGCCAGGCTTTCATTTAAAATAACCCTCTCATTCAAAACCTCACCTGTAATTTTATCCCAGTGGTAACTCTTACCTGCCATACTAGCCCTAGGCCCTTGTAGCACTTGACATCATCTTTTGGACAGGTTACAGAGCCTATTGAGGCAGTTGTTAGAAGCAGATTTACTCTGCAATGTGGAGCCAACCACAGAAGAAAATTAGTGCATTTATCTGTCAGCATTAGGCTAGATTATCAATCCAGTGCACTAGTCACAGGATCTGGTTTTTCTTTCTCTGGGGAAGTGAAATTGATATACTGGTAGGCAGTAAAGGTGTCAATTATAAACAGGACATTAGCATGAGAAAGTAGGTAAATGGCTAGTTTTAGGCAACGGTCCTTTTTCAAGTTTAAGTATAGGCTTGAAAAGTAGGTTTTCCTTCCTTCTAAATGGTCTTTCTAAAAGGAATGTGAAAACTCCTTCCTTCAAACCTGTTAGCTACATTTTCCCTTCAAAGGAAAGGGCAAGGAAAAAAAACAAAAAACAAAAACAAACAAACAAAAAAAAAAAACACACCACCACACACAAAAAAGCAAACACCAAACTTAATAAATAAATAAAAATTGTACTAGTGAACTTGAAAATTCTGCAAATACCACATAATATTACCAATCTTCAGAGGTTTGGACAGGCAAGTCTACCAATGACACTAAGCAAATAATTTGCAGTAGATTATTTACTGTGAAAATTAACTTCTTTTCCTGATCAACTTAGTCCATGAGCAGATTGCAACCTTTTCAGCTGGTAAGACAGCAGCAGCACCCACACAGCCCAGTCCAAATCACTGCTCTGGTTTGTTAGATGCTGAACAAATGCCCTTCCTTAAATAGTCCTCCTATTATGTATTCATCCAGGTGCCAAACACAGTTACTTCTTAATTCTCTGGGTGGCTTATAAAGACTTTGTTCAGAGGAACAGCAGGCTGACCTTAGTAATTGCTGTGGTTTATTTTTTTTTTGCCATACCTGCAAAGTATTCTATTACAAAGCCCAGCCAACCCATTGCTATTCCCATTATCCACCCGGACATAAATATGCCTCATGGAAAAAAAAAAAAAAAAAAAAAAAAAAAAAAAAAAAAAGACTATTGCTCCCTGCAATTACATTCCACTGTATATAGATGAGTATGAGATGTATAAGCATGGATTTTATATAAACAAGTAATGAATAATAATCCTTTGTCCCTAAAATGTGTCCCCAGTCTCTTTTAGGGTTTTGGACCACCATATATGAGACTTTTTTTTTTTTTTTGAATCCCAGTAGAGCAGCTGCCTACAAGTGCCACCAACCAGCAATGCTGTCAAGAAACCAGGTTGCCTTGAATGAAGATGGGCTTCAAGAGTCAGTTGGTGTCAGAGGCTATGACAGCCCCTTGTACAGGCGAGCACGCCCTGCTGCCTCCTGTGCACCACAGCAACCTCTCCCAAGTACAGAGGTCTGTGGCAGAAATAGATTTTGTCTCATGTAGGCAGCAGGGTGGTGTTGGAGCCTTGATGTATTCCTAATATTCCCAGTTCCTAAAGCAGGCAGCTGAAAAAAAAAAAAAAAATCAGAGCATGGGTGCTTGGTGCCTAATTCCCATGGAATATCAAAGGAGGTCTTTGCTCCTTATGTCTTTTTTCTTGATCTAATTTTATAGGAAAGCTGAAGTTTTCCCTTATATTTCTGTTTTTTTTTTGTTTTTATTTTATTTTTTTTTTCAGTTTGTAAATGCTTGTTCTGACAGTTGGTGCTACGGTTCTGAGATATACCACTTATTCCCAACAGTGACTGCATTTTCCAATGCTTCCATTCTTTCCCACTGCTGCCTTATGGACTTCAGGATTTTCTTGTACAGAATGTAGCGGTGTCTGTCCATGCTATTTTAACATTTGCCATGCAGAAGTACCCCAGTGTGAGATCTAAAAATGCTTGGGGTGTGCTTGCTTTCTTCCCAGATGATGCCAGGGGAACGCATTTTCAAGCTCCGTTTTCCTGCCATGCTTCTGCCGGAGCTGAGGGCAGAGCAGCAGCGTGCTGTTGCGGGGAATGCCTGCTCTGTGCTGCTCTGCTCCTGCTGCACGGGCCGCTGTGTGCTCACCACCTGCTCTCTGCCTTCCCGGCAATTAAATCGGGAACTGCTGGTAAATTGCCTCTGGTGCACATTCAGAGCTTTCCAGCCGACTGCTGTATGTTGCGTACAAGTATTGTTTTATGGGTGGAACATCTTTTTCTCTCTCCCCAAAAGGGAAACTGGGCTGTGATGTGTGGAGAGGCGTAGGTCAGTGCTGCTCCGTCTGTAGCTGTAATTTCTGGTTTGTGGGTCTGTTGAGAGGCACGCATGACCTAAAATTATCACTGTTGAAGGGTTAATGGGAAGATTGATTGAATTGACTCCCCCATCCAACCTGATTCTTTGGCCTGTAAGAACTGGTGAGAGCAAAACACTGCAGATCAGGCAAGAGAGATGAAAGAGTGCCTTCGCATGAGGTGGGGATGTTGTCTACAGCAGAAGGGGACAGGAAGCCTGGGGGGGCTAGAAATAATAAATTTGAGTTCCTTCAAGCCAAGGCACTTGGGTTGCCCTGCAAAGGAGTGAGTGAGTTTGTATTTCCCTATGCTCTGACTCTGGGTGGGCAGCTGTGCACGCAGGCAGAAAGTGAGCAAGCAGGAAGCCTCCGTTCGTGGACAGGTGATGGGTGTGGGTGGGGGCACCAGATGGGCACCTCGGCCCGCCCTGAACATCTCATTTCAGTGGAGGTTTTCTGTGCCTCCTTGTCTTCTGTTACAAAGGCCCCCCCATAGCTCTGATGCATGTCCCTACAGATGCAGCTGTTGGTGCTGGGAAATAGCTTGAGGCAAACCCTGGATCTTCACTTGTCTCTGTTATAACTTCTTTTTTCCATGGGAAATTCCCTCTCTCAGGCTGTTCCTGAGCTCAGAAGCCATGTACGTGTTTGGGCAGAGGTAGAGATTCACATTTTACTTTCAGAGACTTTGGAAATTTGGATTTCAGCAGCCTCTGGTGGCTTATTAAATCCTCTTAGTGTTAATTTCTGTACATGGAGTAGTGTTTAGCCCTACCAGGCTTTTCATAGTCCTTCAGCTGGGAAGGGTGGGAGGTGTCCCTGCCCTTGGTGTGGAGTTGAATTAGATGGTCTTTAAGGTTCTTTCCAACCCAAACCATTCTGTGAAGGAAGGGCTGCCTCTGATGTTAAAATTAGCATAAGCAAATGAATTTGATGCAAGACTGTGACAAGTAATAAGATCTGTGCTTCAATAAAACATAAGAAGGGGAAGCTCTCTATTGGGCACAGTGGACCTTCTCCCTGCAGAGCTGTCTGAGGTGGGGAAATGCTTCCATCTTGCCCAAGGTTTTTGAATAATTTACTTTTGTTTTGTATATTAGAAAATAATCCCCTAAGGAAATAGCTTGAGAAGAATAAATGCACAAATTTCAGTTTCTCTCCCTTGCCTGGTGAATCTGTCCAGCACCTTTCACTGCCTCAGCAGCAGAATGATGTTTCCAAAGCACAAGAAAGGTCATGACAGCTTCACCCTCATCAGTAAACTGTCGGTGAACAGAGTTGGTCCAAAGTCGTCATATAAAATTACTGCATTTTCATTGTCCTACATTGCGCCTCTCTTTGGTAACCAACATAAACATGTATATTTGGCAGTGTTGGCAGACAGGGAGCAAAGCCAGAGTGGTTTTGCTTTGCCTTTTCCCCAGTAGACAACTAAGGATGCCTGGCAAAGTGAAGGGCCCAGGGACTTCTTGCTGCACTAGAGAATTGCTATGCAGTGAGTCACTGCTATCCATCGATCTGTGCCCCTCAATCTCCTACAATTCTGAAAGTGCTCTTTAATTTGTTTTTACTTGTTTTTCTTCATCAGGCAGTGAAAAGCAAGCTAGATCTGTACCAGGAATAGATTCAGGGAATTCTTATCCAATTTGGTAAATTCTTTGCACACTCCCTCTTAAATGAAGCTATTTCCATTAGAAAGAACTACTTGTGTGAGTAAGCTTTGCCCAAATGTAGTACCAGCATTCATCATTTCAATCTATAAATTTGAGAAGCAAAATTTTCACATATTATATCTGCTGAAGCACTATCTGGAGTTTCTGGATAGTTGGAAAATCAAGCTGTAAAACTTTACCCTGTAGCTGCAAAATTATCTGTTGAATGCAAAGCATAAATTTAAGAGATTGTAATATGATTTGGAAAGGGCAGATCTGATGACCTAGAATTTTAAGACATTAATAAACTACTGAGGACAGTAAATGGCATAGAACATAGGCAGAGCTCTAAGATACTGGATCACCTTTATTGAAGATGCCGTGGACTTCTGTTTTATCTGCTGATGGTCCACTTGTGATGTTAGGTTTCCCACAGCCCTCTCCACTGCTTGGACTCTTGCAAACCTGATTGCTAAAGCTAATTGAAAACTAGTTAGGGAGTTTGCAAAAATGTCTTTCATTGCCAGGAATGGAAGGAGAGCAGGCTAACAAAAAACTGAAGTTTCTCCTGTATCCAGCTTTCTAGTTGGGCAAAAGTAACGTGGATGAGTGTGTCTTTATTAATGGGTTTTTCTCCCTCTCTTTGAACTTGAATTTTGTACAGTAGACCTGATAGGAAAGCTCATTTGTCTACTGGTGCAGTGAAGGAAGGGGAGAAATGTGCTATAACAGAAGAGCTCTGAGAAATGCTATAAGTAGGGAGAAACCATCTGTCCTTCCATCCCCAAAGGAAGGGATCCCTCACTCTGAACTGACATTTAGGTGGTCATGCTAATGAAAGCAATATTGGATAGGATGTTTAACCGTGTATTATTACACACGAAGTGCCTATAGATACATAAATAGTGAATGGCTAAATTTCAGTGGTTTCCCTAGTTTTTGCCAAACTGGTAGCCCTGGTCTTATGACGGTTTTTGATTTATTTTACTAAGGGAGCCCATGAGCATTACATCTGAGACAAAATATTATGCAAGCGCTGGTTATAGAAAAGATGGTAAGAGCAAATTCAGGGAGGAAGGAAGCAGCTTCTCCTGCTTGCTCTATTTTTTTTTTTTTTTTTTTTTTTGCTATTTTTCTTTAGTATAGAAGACAGGCAATCATTTACATGAATCTCTCCATTATAGACCAAAATAACAGTGCAGTTTTCATTAACAAAAAGACTACCTTTTTCTTCTTCGTTTGTGTTGTCAAGATACTTTAGCTGAAACATACAGTGATTTCCAACACTTACCCTAGTTGTCACACTGAGAGTGAAATAATGGCTGACATTAGGAAGATTATTTCTCAGCAATAAAATTACCTTTCACAACATATTTCTATCTAAGTGGAAATGATGGAAAATCATAGATTCTATTTTCAAATTGAGAGAGAGAAAGATGAAAATGAAATCAACAGGATTTCCTTCCAGTCACACAACTAGAGAATGCAAGCAAACCAAAGATGCTGCCAAAAATCCAGTGGGAGGATCTTCCCAGATCTATTTTTATTAATCGAGCCAGTTGATTTAGACAAGCAGAATTGTGTGAAATGTTTTCTGCACAGCGTAAAATGTGGAGGTTAATTAACTGGGATCCCAATCCTGCTGCCTCTGCTGTCAGCAACACGACTCATGGATATCATTAAGAGCCAAGACCGAGCTTTTACTCAGGTTTGTTAAGGAGTTTGTGAACTTTTTTGATGAATCTGTAGCCACATTTGACAGAAATGGGGTCAGTTTAAGGTTTTCCATAGAACTGTGATGTTCCTAGAAATGTACAATTTCAGTCATAGACCTGGTGAAACTTGGCTTCTCTGTGCATGGAGTTGAATTTGAATGGAGCTCAGGGCATCTGAAACTATGTGAATCAAAAGAAAAAATGCTCATGTGATCCCCGCTGAAGTGTAACAGCCAAATTAAGACTGCCTATAAAAATGAGTTTCTAAAGGAAAAGTGAAAGGGAATGCAGGCTGCCTTTATCAGTAAGATTGCATCTTCTGTCATCAGGCAGACATCCAGCAACCCAGTGGCTTGTTACTTGGGCAATACATTGCATAACTGTAAATAGAGATAACTCAAGTAAAAAGGAATAGATTGGTCACTCCCCGTTTGTGCCACGAGGGAAGAATCAGGCCTTCAGGCATGGTTCATACAGCCTTGGGCAAGAACATGGTGACTTTTTCCTTTGCAGAAAATAAACTGAAGACAATCAAACAATGCTTTCTGCAAATATTTCCCCCTTGATTTTAGCCCTCCAAAGACCTATTTTTAGATCTCTATTTCCTGCCAGCCTTGCTCCCGAGCCATTGTTCCCCTGACTTGTCGATGGCGAAGCAGCTGGCAGCGAATTGCAGCTAGATTGGAAGTGCACACAAACACGCTCGTCTACAAAGAGATTTTAGTTCTCATAGTGTTAACTGCCCCTTCCCTGCACTCCTCTCCCCCCGCTCCACCCCCGCCTGCTGCAAGCACGACCCAGATCACATTAGAGTCCCAGAGCACAGGGAACGGTTCTCATCTATCCGTCACCAAGGAGGCAGACGGGACAGGGAAACAAGAAGTCATTTGTACCTGATGAGGAGGACACTCCTGGGAAACAAACAGATGAGCCACCACATGAATCTGAGCTATTCTCTGAGGTAAACAGAACTGCATGAGAAACACACAAATTATCAGGGGCATCATGCTTAACTCCCTCGCTTCGGGCTGCTGAGTGGACCGCAGGCCTGAAACTCTAGATTACCCCACTATCTGATTGTGAGAAAGTTAACCCTCTAAAAGCAGCTAGGGAGAGCGAGGAAATCCCAGAGCCCAGGCCTCTGGAGCGACATTATTCACCTCAAAGCCCTTGCTCATGTTCAGTTGTCCAAACCACCACAAATGGTCCAAGGGGTCAGTCCAATGTCCCTTGAAGGGAGCTGCAGTGTGGTTTGTATAGATTTACCCTTTGAGGTCAATTCTGGTAAGATTTCCAGCTTAAGTCAAGTTTTTCTTCCACAACACATACATTTTAATAATAACGTGCCATACCAAATGGTGAGGTCCCTTCCTAAAAACAAAGCATTTGTCATAGGGTGCAATCGCTAGGAATTAGGACAGCGATGATACCTCTGCAGAGTAGTGGTTGTACTCAAATGCTCGTGTGCATACGGCACATCTTGCTCTGCCTGCACAAGTCAATTTGAGGGGGTTTACTTCAGCTCTTATTTTGCAAATGCTATCATCTTCTAGTTGAGGATAAGCACACAAACTCATTTATAGCAGGCCTAAGCTTTTAGCAAGGTGCGGGACAACTTACAGGAAGTTGTCATTGCAGCCTGGCCCTGGATTTGTGATACATATTGCAGAGGGCAGCTAGAGGCCATGCAAAGCTTTGTGGTGTGTCCACACAGGTAATATATTAATTTATCCCCATTTTAAGGTAGGAATATAGTAGTTTGGTTGGAACAGACCACAAAAATCCTTAAGTCCAACTGACCAAAACAACCAAAGCGCTAAACAACAGCTAAAGGATATTATTGAGGGCACAACCCAAATGCCTCTTGGACACTGACAGTCATGGAGCTTCAACAACCTCACTCAGGAGCCTTTTACTGTGTATGACCACCCTCACAGTTGAGACATTGAAGTAGAGAGGGATTTGATATGCAATTTGTCTGAAATCAGACAAGCAACCTGTATTAAAGTGAGAAATTAAACGACAATTTTTGAATTCTAGTCCAGCCCTTTTAATCACAAGGTCATTCTTCCATTCTGATAGTTAGCAAAACAAGAGTTTTAATTTGGTGCTTAATAATTTAAAAAGAGAAGACTGTGTATCCCAACTAAAGAGGAAAACAAGTGCAGTGGTTAAAAAGTTGGAGAAAGAAAAGATGCCCTGCTGGATTTGAGTTCAGAAGACTGGCACGAAGAAGGATCTTGTGATTAAGCATGACTTTGAATGTAGGTCACTTTGGAAAGCCAGGTGATTTCTGAACACAACACTTAGCAAAAGCCCTTCTGCTCTTGGTGGATTTAGAGCAGTACAACTCAGAGGAGATAAAGGCTCTAATTTTGACATTTTCTTTTCTTATTTTTTCTCCAGAGACAAGTATTGTTCTACTCCCTTTTCTTCTGTCTTTTCCCCTTTTTCCTTCTTTTTCCTTTGTGTAAGTGATTATCCCCTGTTGTGAGGCAATTACTGATAACAAATGATGCTCTTTTAGTAATATGTTAGGAATACCTTTTCACATTCATGAATTATAAGATGGGAGGGATAAAGTATGTTGTCACTATACCTTAACATTTTCACTTATGAATTGCCTATGAATGTTCCACATTATTTCTAATTTTGCTTTAAAGACTGGCACAGTATAGAAACATACAATTCCATTCAGAAATGCAAACATAAATGTTGAAGAATTTAAAATGCCGATTTGAGAGCTAAAAAACACATTGAGAACAAATCAACAATTTTGCACTATGATACCAACACATCTTTGAGAACAGGCACTAAATAAGGGTACTTTGGACAGGTAGAGAGCCATGAGCAGCTGGTCTCCTCCAGGAATCCAAGGGTGTGACTCTGCTGTGATTATTTGAATTGATTCCTGAATATCAGGGAAAATTTGGCTTTTAATGTATAAATGACAGTATTAGCAACTTAATGTTCTCTGTGAAGTGTGTTGTTAAGCTTCGCTTTTTTTTTCCCTATATATATATATATATATATATACTGTGTTGCTAAACCATTTATACATATCTCCCTGACATATGAACACATCTTATAATTAAATTTAATGAAACCATTTTCCATTAATTATTTCCTTATTCTCAGCAGTGAACTCTTGAATGTATCCCTATGAATGTCATCAGTGTTACTTTACTCCAGCCCAGTGAATGCCATTTTGAGTACATGGAAGCAACTATAAAATTAGCCAATCTTCATGGTGGAAGTATTAGTACTTTGGTAAAAAGAAGCACGTTGGTTTGTTATCAGAGTAGAAGGTAGCTGAATGAAAGAAGGTTATATTTGCCTTCCTTCCAAATTTGAAAAACAGAGAGATGGAAGAAGGAACAGCAGTTTCTCTGATTGCATTTTAGGATGTTATCATAGTTAAACAGATAAGGAATCATAGTCAAAATGACAGTGGAATTGTTATTTTAGACAAAGACTTAGCTCCACACACACACACACACAAAAAGTAGTTGCATAAAGTTCTCAGTTCTTGCATCATCAAAACCAAATGCCCCAGAACTGGCTTATCTTAATCCCACAATCGTGTTTTAGAACCTGTTTCTGCTAGTCTTTTCTGGGCATTCAGTGTACCTCGTTGTCATGCTATTCTGCTCTTGGTGCACTTACTGGTACGATTCCCATGGATTTTTCTTTACAAATAATGCTTTATTAAACATGTTCTCAACAAATTAGAGGTGTGTTTCTAATAGGATGGAGCATTAGTCAGTATGCATGATGGAAACCCCACACAATAGGGGAAAAGGCTGGTTTGTTTAGTCCTCTTTCAGAGCTGTGCATCTCTGATGCCACCTTTCCTGTCTGAGTCAGGGCATTGTCTCTTTTGCCTGTAAACTGTAGGGTCAAGTTGAGGTAAAACTCAGATGTGATGTGAAAGAGGGCAGTTCAGCTCTGTGATGGCAACTTCTGTACAGTATCATTGAGAGGTCATGTTTTTCACCCCATCAGATTTTCATAGGTTGCTTCATTAAAAATTGAGGTTCAACCACGTTACAAAACAGAGAGGCAGGCTGCTTGAAGCTTCTATCAATAATGTATCAGCTCATCTATTCTGATTTCTTCCAAATGTATTGCCTTAGTTATTTTTAGCACAAAAGGGAGTGCATCTAAATATCAGCTCCGTAAAGCGGGAGAAAACTTCACTCCTTGCCACGTTTAGCTAAACAGTGTCAAACACAAAACAACCTTTTGCTCTCATAGAGCTTTTCAGCTAAAGGGGAAAAGTTTCCATTCTCTGAATACTTGTTTTTGTTGCAGCCGAGATGAGCAATTTCTCAAAGCCCTCATTAACCAACGAGGGACACAGCTGTATTCAAGGATCCCTCCAAAGCACTAGTCATGTCAGTAGCATGACTAACACTTACTTGGTGATAGCTTATGGGCAAAACACTGAGTAGTGGTCACACCCATGATGCTGGAGAAATTGCCAGGAGAGAGCACTGTTTAGAAGGCATGGTAATTCCCTGTATCCCTCAAAGTACATGTAGAAATACTTTTACCATACTGTTTTACTATCCGTTTAATTTCAGCCAGATTTGAACCATCCCACAAAATATCTTGTTTCAGGGTGTGATAGCTCAGAAGATTTGATGTGAGATCTTGCTGAGATGCCTGTTGTCCTTATAACCATTGCTTTTGCTTAGTGTCTAGTGCCCTAGCTTAGAGGATTTTTATTGTCATGCACCCATGACACTATTTCAAAGAGGAGATGCCTAACACTTCTGAGCCAAGTTCAGAGATCGGGCAGGTGGGTGCCAGGTGAAGTCTCAAAGGATGGGTAGGGCAGCCACATGTTTTCTTTGTTTAATTCTTTGCTGATTTTCCTTGTCTGTTTGTTTTTCCAGTTGGGTTTCCTGTCCTGCTCCTGAATCACATAGTTTTCTTCCCTATTTGTTCTGTTTCTCTTGTTTGTTTCTGCTCATTGCCTGACACTGGGCATCAGAAGGCTTTTTGTGATGTACAACCTTGCAACTCTAATTTCAGAAGGTTTTCTTGTGTTAATGCAATGTTAAAATTCCAACGAGCAAGTTGTTAAAATAAACAGGCCAGAAGCATGTTTTTATTTTTTAAAGGAAGCAGGACTATTCTGCAAATGTTTTTAAGGATGTTCTTCAAATAGTGTTCATCTGTGGGGAAATGAGTATGAACTATTCTACTATTAGAAGCTTAGGTATTTGAGTAAGCATGTTCCAGTTAAGGTGTCTGTAGGGTAGCATCTTTGTTACACCATTAGTCTAAGGGTATCAGAGAAGCAAGCTCTTTAGAGAGGGGTAACACCTTTGATCAGACAAGGTAAAGTAGCTGGGAAAGGGGGAGATACTTTCAGAAACACAGGTCCATCGCACAGTCAATATGACTGCCTTAATTCACTCTCCAGTCTCAGATAAGCTGTCAGTAAAATAACAATTTAAATGATGATAAATTATGATATCTTCAACACTGGCGAGTTGAACAAACTGTGAGGGGAAGATGATGGGGAGCTCTTCGGTGCTATGTGGGTGGGTACAGAGAAGCAGAGGAAATAACTTGGACTTGTTTTATAAATTGTAGATTTAAACTGTAGATGTTTCAGTAACAGCATCAAGTTACTGTTTTAATGTTATGTCAATCTCTAAGTCTGGAGACATTATTTGAAATATAATGTGCGGTTTAAAGAACAGTAAGTCATATCTTGATACTTTGAGGAATTTCCACACTAAACTACAACTAGCACTGGAGCACAGTGGGACAGAAAGCAGCATGAAGATAAACTTGTAAACTGTGTGCTTGTGGTGACTTTCTTACTATTGCTTTAGGGAAAGTGTTTACTTATTTCTCCCAGTCCAAAACAAAAAGGTTGATCATTCATGGAATGCTGGAGAGAAAAATGCTGTGTGCTAGCAGGGCCCTATCATCAAGAATCATGTCACCTAACGAGTTCACTTTTCTTAAACTAACAGACAACAAATGTTTCTTTCCTTCAAAGACAGATTAACAAGGTAATTTACAAATCTCCTCCAGCACAAACAATATCAAACACAATGTTTATCTGCATTGAACCCAATAGCTTTGCAAATGAGTTTCAAAAGCCATTGAGCAGCACTGTGAATACAGATCCTGCAGATGAATCAACAGTTTGTTCCTAATGAAACAAATGCCTATCAGCACATTAATCAATCTAATCACAGGCAGAAATCATTCACTAAAGAAGTAGTTTAGTAACTTCATTTGGCCGCCTTGTGTCTGGTTGGTGCATGCTTTGTTAAAGCTTCACAGCTCTCCATGCAGTAGTTGAGTTGGTTAATCAAGGAAATCAATGTGAAAAGTTGATATGATTGGTTCCCTGAGGAAAAGGAGACAGAACAGCTCTGTAGCTTTAGTTCTCTGGAGTGGTGTTTTTATTCCCTCCTTCACAGGGAAAGTTCCAGACCCAGGGAGAGATGCATCCTGTGAAACTTGCAGAGCTGTGATTCCCCCTCTCAACCTGATGCTTACGCAGGCAAGAATTGTTCTCAGCACCTCCCTCGTGCATCTCCCTTGGAGTGCATAGGGAGGGCTGTGCAGTTTGTGATGCTCACAGGACCTCAAAATGTCTCTCCCTTCAGACTGACTGCAGACTTAGTATGCACAGAGCAGGTATAACTCTGGACTGATCACCTGCAGCACCCAGCAAACCTGATGTATAACTCCTGTGGTTGGACACCTCAATTTGTTTTCCTGACATTAGCGCAGGAGAGGGGCATGCTCCTCTCTTTGGATCATTACCTGCTTAGTAATGACTGGCTGCAATACTGCCAGAGAGGATATGAAGCTGCCCAGATCTTCACAGGGAGCTCAGTGTGATCTCAGAAATGAACCTTTGGTGATGTTCAAAAAGTTCCGTTAACTTTTTAAAAAATTATTTTGCTCTTCCCTGGGTGGAAAGTCAGCCGTGCTTCAGTGTGTGTGAAGTGCGATTCTCCTTTAGTTCTAGTGCCTGGGGGGCTTTTTGAAGTAGTAGGGTCTGAGCTCTCACCAGCTTATGTCTCCGAAATCCTGGGTAGTCTCAGTGTGCAGTGTAGTGATGGCTGTGAAGTGCTCAGAGGCTGTGGGTCTGTTATAGCCTGTCTGATGCAATACCTTTGCCACAACGAGCTGGTTGTGGGGGGTGTCCTCTGGAAAACAGTTGAGGAGCAGATCCATGAAGCCAGACCAGTCAGGCCACAGCTGCTTTCCTCCCTGAGAATCCAGGTGACTGCATAGGTGAGCACTTATTTCACTAGAGCAGATGCAAACCTGAGTGCTTTTTATATTTCTATACCTGTATTAAAATATGTGGCACAATAGTCAGTAAGACAAGTCAAACACAAATGGTGGTGAAAAAAGCATGCTGTAAAATAGGTGTTCTATGAAGTCAGGGGCCCATCTGCTGCTCATCTGGAACATCCCTTCTCTCCACCAGAGCAGTGAATGCTTGGAAATTGCAACAGTTCACTTGAAGTCAGTTTAGGTAAAGCAATGCAGCTTTTGTGGATGTACCATCTTAGAGCAGTTTCCTGTTAGCTTTGTGATTTCTGCAGTCTGCCAGGGTAAACCTAGGGTTCCACTTTAGGTACAGCTAAAGCAGATCAAAGAGTTGTTCCCACGAGCTGCTTTTCAACAACCTTGACAGGGCAAAAGGATTTGCATTATGGGATCATGGCATTTCTGATCTGATTATAAAATACATTTGGCTATGTCCACAGGAATTAAATGATACAAATCAGTCATTAAACTGATAGCATATTGAGTGTTTGCTTGTATCAGTTTCAGGAAATTATAATTCTAATTATAATTTATTATAATTAATAATAAATTAATAATTATAATAATAATTATTATAATTATTATATTAATAATTATAATAAATTATAATTCTAATTATAATTCTAATTTTATAATTTAAATTCTAATTTAAAATTCTAATGGTCAAAATGGGCTGGTAGAAGTTGTTCAGGTAGGTCACCAGTTCAGATGCGTGTTCTGGTGTATTTTGGAGAAAGGAAGCACACGTTCATAGGCAGCAATGGATGCAGAGGGGGCATCTGTACACCTGTACTTCTAAATGTCCAATCTGGCCACTGCACAGTATTGTAGCACTCAATAGTAATAGTAATAACCTCAGCCATCACTTAACTATATGATTTAAACACAGCAATAGATGCAAAAGAAGATGTATTTATGACATAGGATCAGTTCTTGATGCTGTGAGATGTAGTTAACTGAATCAGTGTGAATGAATGAGAAGTGAGATTCACTTCTCTGGGGCAACAGGATGTAGGGCGTGAGCCTTCCTAAATTGAAGCCTAAGACAGGGCTTTCTCCATTTGAACAAGAGTTGGGCTGTTGAAGATGATGCTACAAAAAAAAAAAAAAAAGAAATTTTTATCTGTAAGTTTTTCCTGCCTTTCCCTGCTTCAGAGCATAATTTCATTTGTTATTCTAATTTATTCTTTTTAATTCAGAAAAAAAAAAAAAAAGTTCTTAATTATTCCTCAAACATAGCAATGAAAAGTATGAGTAATTATCCAAAAATGAGACAGGAGTTTAAGAAATATGTAGAGTATCTAACGTCATGATTGCAGTGCTGCTCCTTCATTCTTTGAAAATGGAAATTTTGGAAACAAAACCAATGATTTTATAGGCAATACTTTTACTGGTTCCCTATACTGGGAGGAGATACTGTAAAGATACTGAAATACAAGGAGGGAAGTTATCTGTAATCCTGGCTAAAAGCTGAAAATGTAGTTGTGGCAAGTAGTATCGGGCATCACAAAGTGTATTTGAGATGTAAAGTGACAGGAGTGGGCTACAGCCAGCACTCCTGGTGCTGCGCTGGTAAGAGTGTAAAAGTTTTGACTCTCCTTGTCATGCTCTGACTGCTATCACCAGGGAGTCCCTTGGATAACGTGTGTATTCTCCAGAGGTGTGCAGTCCAGTTCCACCAAAGCTGTGCATGCTGTGTAGGGATTGCACTGAGTCAATATAGAGTCACTAAATGGTTGAATTTTTAATCTATCTGCAAATGAAATTAACCAGACAAATCCAGATAGGTTCAGTCTAAACAATTCTCCTGACCTGAACATAAATCCTAGGGTGCTAGATTTTAGAAAAATAGGTAGTATCATTATATAGTTGGAGAGCAGAAAACCTCTTTGCCACTTGTACTTACAAATAGTATGACAATCAAGCGCGCTAATAAATCTGTACAGGACTGATTTGGAGAAGCCTCTGCTCTGCCTTTGCAAACTCCCTTGACACTCCCTTGGACAGATTGCAGCCTCCCAAGACAGACAGACAGACAAGTAGCTGTGTCATCATCCTGGGAAGTCCCTTTCTCTGTCCCAGCATGACTGACACTGCGTTACATGTCCGTGGCAGAGTGAGGATGGACAGAGCAACGCTAGAATGGCCTTTCCTCATCAGCTCACAGGGACTGAGGATTTACATACATGGGGAAACCTGTGGTAAAAGGAAATACTGGGGAAATCTGTCAGGAAAAATCAGCTCTTTCTGGAAGTCTTGTTCTTAAACTTCTGTCTCTGAAGAGAAACATTAGGGAATCCTGAGCAGGTCCTGAGAGGGGCTTTAATACAGAACTTTGGTTTTGTCTCCCCTTTTTGGGTTGCCATCTGCTTTATCACTTAGAGAATGTTAACATTCTTTAAAAATGGGCAGATGGACCTCATTCAAGTTCTGACAGTAACTCTTTGTTATTGGTACAAATAGCTGCAGAGGTATTTAATTACCATTAGTAGTCATCAGTTTGCTGCGAGCTGGTGACATTCAGCATAGTGAGCAGGCTGCATTCTTTGTGTCCAGTGAGTTCATAGAAAGTTAAACCTACTTTTGACAACAGCCTCAAGCTTAGCTACCATTAACCCCTCTTCAGTTACTGGATGATGTGTTTGAACAGTATGAATGATTAATGAAGGTTAAATAGTCCAGTTTCTATCTTAAAACCTTTTGTTATTGGCAAAGGGCAGGGCAACTGCCAAGGTGAGCAGAAATTGAAGTGTTTGGTTTTCACCAAATAGTTCTTGGCAAATTTAAATTATTATGAGGTGGTAAATTCAGAGGGAAATGAAGAACTATGGTCAAAGTATGAAATTCCTTAAGGTTTGGCAAAATTAAATCAATCTTGCTTCTGAAATTCAACATCTTATCCTCATCAAACACTGAAAAGTATTGCAGTATGCAAAAACTAGCCCAGCAAAAGAAGAGCATTTGGATTTATTTGTCCTTTTCTTAGCTGAGACAATTATGCCCGTATAGCATTGCATGGGAAGGAAAAGTCATCTTATGTATCTGCATGGATCCCCACCAAAGCTAAAAGCTCCTGCAGCAGCGGTGCAGCAGCATTTTTGCACATGGACACAGCCACATCTCCCAGCTGGGAGTCCCTCACCCTAGCTCCCAGCATATCAGTGCCTGTAACAAAAGTGTCCAATCCATACATTTCAAAGCAAAGGGCTGGTCCTCATTTATTCAAAATAACTATTCAGCCCTCAGTAAAATGTCAACTGCCTTAAGAGTTTCCATTGTAATATAACATACAGTCTAAATTATGGGGTCTGAAAAATATTGAAAGGGTACACTTTGATGGTACATGATGACTTTTGATGTCACTGTGACTACAGCTGGGCACAGTCCAACTGCTGTAGCAGTACATACAGCTCTAATTCAGTGAAGTCAGTTACCTATAGGGAGGAAAGCATATTATCCATATGTGATTCAGCATTAATTTCATCTCCGTTTCTGCCCAATATCAGAGCTGCAAATATCTGACTGAATAAAAAGGCCCCTGACAAGTCTGTGTTGGCACTGAAGGAAGAAGTTAGTTAACCGACCACCAGCCCAGCACAGATATCACTGAGATGGGTCACAAATGACTGCTGGGTCGTGCTTTTTCGGAGCAGTGTGGATACGTGTCGAGGCCATGCATCGTGACAAGCTGCAGGGTACTGTAATTGCTTAGAAAGGTTCTTTCAGTAGCTCTGGTGTGTGTGGGAAACAATTTTGTGAAAATGTCTGTCACGCACATATACCCTCCAGATATCGTGGGTAACATCTGGACTTGCCTGAGTAATGCTTCTTGCATTGTTTTCTGTTTTCCAAAGCAATCCAGTGCCTATCCCAGGTAGTGCACTAATTATTAGTTAGGAGAGGATTAAAAAGACACAGCTGTGCCTGATGTGAGTCCCATGCTCCTGCTGTAGCAGTACATACAGTTCTAGCACAGCCTTTTTGCCTTAATGAAATGTCTAACCCTGGGGTGTGTGCCTCTGAGTCAAATGGGACTCGAGTTAGCTTTGGCTGAAGCAAGGACTGGCATGTGATTGCTCCACTTGAGTTCTGGAGACCTTCCTCTGCAGCTTGTTCTGCTTCGTCATGAAACACTTGTGCATCTTGTTTCCTAAGATACGTTCTGCGTGGGAGCAGACTCTGTGAGTCAGACCAGCCCTGGTTTGATAGGTACTGTGTCTAACAATTCAGGAAGTCAGTGTTCAGATGTAAATCGGCATCCAAATTTTCTAAAATCATGATATGTTAAACTTTACTGGAGAGGCATTGCAGCAGGAGGTGTGCTGAAGTACCAGGTCACGCCATGGGGTGCGTGTGGGTAACCAGCTGGTCATGCCAGAGGAGCAGGCTGGTTCCTCACAGGCTGCTTTCACCACTGTGCCCCATTAGGAGGAGGACATGTCTGAGATGCAGCTTGGTGTGGTGGGGACATCCTTTCCTCACATCCAGAGTCCAAGAGAGATGGTGGCTGTCTTGCCATTCCTTGCAATATGGGTGCTATGAAATGGAGGCCAGCTGAACCGATGCGTCACCATGACCACCAAGACGCACGGCAGGTCTGTTCATAACAGCTCTCCAACCACAAGTTGTGCACCCTAACTTTTTAAAACAGGCCCCTCAACAGCAGTTCAGGGTAGATTACCACTGACCAAACAGAATTTGTGACCGCTTGTTGTGCAGCAAGAAGAGGAGTCTACCTTAATTCTCCCAATGTCAGCTAGTGTTCAATGGTTTTCAGGTGCTGAGGCCTACGTGAGGTCACAGGATTAAAGAGAAGTCAACCAAACTGTTCCAAATAAGTTCCTACAATTTTCTTAACTCTGTTCTCTTCTGACACCTTTCTAGAATTAGGGTGTTTTCTGATAGCATCCTTTCCTAAATTTCTGGGCAGCCATTAATTCTTTTCTGACTCATGTGCTTTTAACAGTTAAGCTGAGAATGTGAGGTATATCTTTAAAAACAAAACAAAACAACATGAAAAACTACTATTAAATTGAGAGCTTTGTATGGTGTGCACCTGAAGCTTAGAACAGTTGCATTTAGCCGTATTCATGTGACCAGTACGAGAGCATTAGGTGAAACAATTTACCAATGAATATTTTGTATTTAAGCAGAACTGTGCACTGAGTCACTATGAAGCATCTTTGTATGTTGCCACGAAGAAATGTTCTTGTTGCTATGCTTTGGAATACTTTTATTTATAAGTATGGTTCCAAGGCACAACCTTTGCAGCTTGATGGCAGTCTGTATAGCCAGCTTACTCCACCATGGAAGCAGGTGCATGGCTGTCATTTGCTCTACCTGAGCAGGAAGTAAAGCTAAGTAAATTTGGATGGTTAGATCTTTGCAAATGCTGCAGCTGATTTTCTAAAAAATTCTTATTCTTTTATGACAAGTTGCTTATGTTGTGTGGACACCCCTCCATTGTTGGTTGAACTATCTGATTGTGGCAGGGATATTTATGGAAACGTTTAAGTGAATGTTGGAAAATATTTATAGAAATAAATTTTGATCTTGAGGAAAAAAAAAATATGAGCATTCAAAGCTGAAAAAAATGTGCTGCTTAGAGCACTGTAGCACTTCCCATCCTTTTATGATATACCCTTTCAGTGTCTGTCCATCTGAGCTACAGATAGGGAATCAAAGAATAGAGAATATATTCTTCCAAGTTCACAAAGAATATTTGTGGCAGAGAGTGCCAGTATCCTAAACTCTGTATTTTCATATCTGTCTGGGAAATTTTTCAGAGCTGCATGATATGACCTGTATGGCCAGGTTTAACAGACATCAGGGCCTGCAAAAAGAAAATGATACAGAAGTCTACCCAATAAATTGTTGGCCTAAAATTACTTGCCTGGTCAATTATTATTATTAATTCAGTCTTACTGACGTATATAAGAAGGTGGAGAAATGGTAAACATATGTTCAGAAATAGATGGTTAGAGTTCTGTTTACTGTCCTTCTGGCCAAATTATGGTTGGCTCTTAGGAATAGGATAAAACATCCATAAGTTTGGAAAGAAGGAAATTTACCCCATTATATAAGGCAGCTAATGAACCACCTAAGGGTTTATTAATATGTACAGTGTATAATATTTTAAAGAATGATTAGGAGGGCTGAATCATGCTTCAGCAGCCATTTTTGTGGGGAGTAGTAGAATTTTAATTAGCTTCATATTCATTACTCACCTGATACATAGTCTCTAATTGCACCTTCAGTGTATTTTGCTGTCTGTCACTGGAGCTCACTTTTATTAACTATAATCATTGAAGGTTTTATGAAGCCTATCCATGGTATACGAATTCCACAGTGCAAATGAATCACTCAGCCTTACAAAACTGTCATGAACATTTGCCAGTAGGCAGGAAGAGTTTTTGCTTGCACTGGCATGGCAATTACGAAAGGTTGAAAGAAAACGTGATTTATTTGACCACCAAGGAAAAGCCTGCTAAATTTTGCAAGCTTAAAATAATTTTGTGAAAAAAAAAAAAAAAGAAAGAAAGAAAACCAAGTGTGCATTTTTTTCTAATCCTGTTTCTATTTTTGTTCATTAATTATATTCCATTTGATTAGCATAGGATAAAAATTCCTGTGACCAGTGTGCTTCTCTGTCCATGTAAGTACACTGAAACTGTACATGCAAATAAAATGTATGTTTTGTTTTGTTTTTTAATTTTACATGAAGGTGTTCATTCCCCTTATTTTCAAAGTATGAGCTTCAGCATCAGCATTGAAGCCCACAGACTTGTAATCACTTTGGGGTGGTTACTGTAAGAATTGTTCCCTGTTACTGCTGTGCCCCAAGTGCCCCAGACCTCACTGACACCTCCCTGCAGTCTTCCTACTGCATCCACTGAGAAACATCTTTCTCTGTTTTACATAAATTTGTCCATTAGCATAATGTGTCAATAAGAACAGCACATAAAATTACCTGTGACAAATAGTATCACAGCCATAGAGTTTCATCCAAGTGTCTGTTGTTCATAAACTTTTTTTCATCTTTTAATAATATAGGTGGTTCTCACGTAAACATAAAATGAGTTATCTGGGGATTCTGCTTGAAGTGCTGACCTTGCCTTTATTCAGTCAAATTCCCAGTAATAAAGATGAAAGATTTGCCTAGAGTAGACTTGAACTGGGATTAAGGATGTCAGTTGTCAGTGATTTTTGCCTGCAAAGTACTGTCACTAGATGCTTCTGTCATATAGAAATGATAATAAGCAAGTAATTAATGTTTGCAGTATTAATCTTATTGGGGCAGGAATTCTTATAGAGATCATGATTTTCCTTCAATTACTCAATTGACCATTAAAGAATTGTGAACTGGTACTGCATGTCTTTCTCCCACTTAGAAAATGTCAATCAAATAAAAAGATTAAAATAAGTAAGTTGTGCTTATGCACTTTTTTTTTTTTTTCTTTGCTGGTATACCAGCTCCAAATATGAAGTAGAAAGTAATATCAGACAACAAGCTGTTCTTCAGTGCTTCTACCCAAATTACATTGAAATTAGTAGAGAATTTTCCAAAGGGAATTGGTTTGGATCTGAAATTACTAAAACTGGCTGTCAGGAGTTTGTAATAAATATACATACTTTGTAAATATATGAGTAAAAGTATATGATTGTCTTACTGTTGGCAAAACCCCTCCAGGTCTTTAAATCTTTGCTGACTCTCAACTGAGAAAGGCTTTTGGATGAAATGATACAGGGAAGTTGCAATTCTAGAATATATTGAGGCAAATTAAACCCAAGTCTGGCTCTGCATGCTGAGATCACACCCCAGAAGATATCACTATACTACGATGCCAAACAGCCTTCAGTTTGGCATCAACCCACATGTAGGGCATGGAGAATTCATCAGTTCTCTCCTCTTTGGCATTCCCTTGAAGACCTTGTAATTATTTTTCTGTTTTAGCATTGCTGTGTTAAAACCCTATTCCCATGGAAATAAGCGGCAAAATTGCCATTGAGCAAAGCTGGGCTGGTGTGGGGATGAGGACATTTGAAGGACAAGGTCACCATGATGGATCATAAATGTTACTAATAGTGTTTGGCGGACTCAGGGTTGGGTGCTACCACCAACGCCTTCATCTGCTTGCTGACCACTGTTGCTATCTCAGTTCTGTTGAAGTAGATGCTGATTTTTTGCATAAATTCACCATTAAGATATGTTTTTTTGAGAATACATACCCCATCTTAAAATAAGTAAATGACAATCAATCATCCTTGTAATGTTCCCAGATAATTAGCCACTGGGCCTGTCTAATTACTTCCATGAAACATGAGTTGTCTTTCTTAGATTTCTGCAATATGGTCTGGGAAGTCTCAAGTAACACAGCCATTAGCCACCGACTGGTCAACAGTGATGACTAATAAAGTTTATTAGTTGTAGTTGAATGAGGGATAGTAAAATATGAATATGCTCCTTACTTTCAAATTATTTATTATTTATTTTATATTACTTCTTTCCACAGTAGTGATTAACTTGTTTTAATAATATATCAATGTGATCATGTATACATGAAAAAATATACAGGTTCACTTTGCATGGGGCTAGGAATTCAAAAGAGACAAGCAGACAAGTCCGTAGTGAAATAGCAAATGGGGTTGGGAGAGTTTTACAACTGCACTTCTTTAGAGTTTGTATTTAGTGGCTGAACCAACTTTTCTTGGTGAAATATTTCCTTTACGAAAAGGGACTAGACCATATGTTTTGATGATTTTTCTCAATTTATATAATTCAATCTTCAACTGTTCCTGCTTTCTCCTGCTTTGTATGCAACTGCCTTTTGCCAATATCCTACAGAATCTGAAGAGATACAGAAGTCTTAGTCCCTGGGAAATTCTAAATTGTATTTAAAAGTTTATTTCAAAACAATTTATCTGAGACGAAGTCTAGAAAATATATTTTGGAACATTTAAAGACTTCACTTTGACATTTCAAAAAAAAAAAAAGTAAAAGTACTGTTCTGCCTGACTGAACACTTGCTGAGGGCTTGTCGTCACAAACCTTCAGCAGTGAGGTGTGCCACATCATGGTATTGTATTTGTAAGCCTGAATCTTGATGGCACTGGTCATTGGTATGCACCCATTTCTTCCTGGGAGAGCTTTTGTGAATCTCAGTAGGTGGCTGCTTGCTTTAGGGATTCCTAGATGCTTTGCAGACCTGGGTTTCAGCCCTCAGAGGACAGAGCCCACAGTCCCTCTTATACCCTGCCTGTTCTAGGCAAAAATCTGAGGAAACCTTGTTGGAATTATTAGCTTTACAAAAGTTGCCAAGATAGGACATAGTCTGTTTAGGAGGTCTGTAGAAGAGGGAACAGCCCAAGCAGCCTGTCCCTGGAGGTCTGTTCTCTTGCCTTCAAGTGTAAGACTCAGCAGGGGTTGTCAGGACCACGTGACAGCTGCACTGTAGTGCCGCACTGGCCCTGTTGGTTGTCTTCGGCTCTCTAGGTGTGGCACAGCTAATCCTCTTTGATTTTTAATGAAATCATTCCTCTGATTCCTTTGCTGAGGAAATCTTTTCCTTGTGCTTGCATCTGGAACCTCAGAGTAGAAGGTGCCTGCTTGCCTTGGATTTTGTTCTTCGTTATCAGCTGTGCAGTTCTGCTCAGAGCGGGTTTGTTTCCCATCTGCAGATCTACATCTCTGAGCACAGCTGTATGATTTGTGCTCCACAGGAGCCTGCTCCACCTTTGAAAGTACCAGCCCATGGAAGTATAGATCAATTATACTTTTTCTGAGATTATTATGTGTTTTGTGGTGTTCTTGTGCTGTCTTTCACATTGAGGTGCTGATCTGGGATGCTAAATGTTTTGGCCACAGGTATGGCTGCAGGGCTAATGACAGTATCACAAGAAATGCAGAGAAAATGGGATGGCCATCAGCAGATAGCTTGCAAATATGTCCCTTCACAGGCCCTCAGAAAACTGCTTTAAAATGCACAGCTCTATGAAAAATTATGGAAAATAACTGGAAAATTGCACACAGTTATCCGTTGCTCTACAAATATGCTTTACATGCTTGAACTGCAATAAATATGTTTTTCCAAGTCGCCATTCTCTTTATGTAGCTTCAGGTAATTCTGGTAATTGATTGTCAGCCTCTACTACAGGATAAATCATCGCTTGAGGGCATTCTCAATTCTTACTGGAAATCAGAGGAGAAATCCTGGCATCAGTGGGATTTTGCAGCTCATTTCAGTGGGAACAAACCTTTTGGTCCACATTTTTCCTTACTCTGTTTTAGCTGAAAAGATCTGCATGAAAGGAACAAAGAGCCCTAGAAGACATGGCAGATCTCCATAGACGCTCAGCAGCCTTTATTCTGTTCTGCCCCTGGAGAATCCCTCTCTATGGGTAAAGGCAAACCCTTCTACAAATTGCTCTTTTTGTGTGAAAAAAATTGGCTCACCATCCCTGAAATCAGGGAAATGGATTAGTCAAAAGAATTCATGTTCATGTGCAATGAATATGTTTAAGATCCACTATGGCATTCGACTCCAACTGTGTATTGGGATCAGGCCAAAAGTACACCTTTCCCATGGCAGCTCCAGGAGACGAAGAATGAATCAGGGCTGGATTTCTGTATAGGTAAAGTAGGTCACTGCCTACTTTAGAGGGAAATTGAAGACAACAAATAACATGTTTCATATGAAGTAATTGTTATTCACAGACAATAATTACTTCCTATTAAAGTTGGTAAGAGTTGCAAGTCAGATTTTCTTGGTATCCTGTAGAGTTGAGAGGTTCATAGGGAAATGCAGCATTCTGTTGGTTTTGTTGTTGCTGTCTTAAGCTAACAAGACCGCATTTTGCAGCTTGGTGCAATGCCAAGTTAAGAGGTTTTTGGTATGGACCTGTTCTTTCCCAGTGTAGGAGGTTGGAACCTATAGACCAGGTCAATCCCTACTTTCAATCTATTACACATTGTAAGGTAAACTTTCTGACATTAAATGCCATTTGCACGTGACATTTGTGTCTGTGTTCACCCAAGGTCATTTGGTGCTCCAACTGACTTTGTTTAGTTTGAGTTTTGAATGCAGTTTGGTGATAATGAAATACAAAGGACGACCTGCACTGATCTGTAGAGTGGGAGCTTCATCATCTCAGCCCTGCAGTTCCATTTAATCCAATATACTGAAATTATTTAATTATTCTTATATTAATTTGGGGTATATTGAAAACAATTGGAGCGTCATGTCAGCCTTCAACCCATCAATCCTCATGCCGTAGCTCAGAGCCACACGTAAGCAGAAATGTGGCATTTGGTTTAACCCCTTGGTGCAGGCAGGTCGGGAACTCCCACTGTGTTAAGTACTAATGCATGCAGCGTTAGTGCTTACTGTCAGGAAATTCCCCAGTTGTTGGAGACATGGGTAGCGTGTTTAGATGTGTGGATGTATTTATACATTACTGGTAAACAGGAATTTTTAAAGGAAGCATTTCAAATTGTACTTTACAGACTTTTTAATAATTTTAGAATGATAAACGTAGAAAATAGCTCTTTGATTTCACACTGTAATGACTCTGTGGGGCCATGCAACCCTGGGATGAAAGCAGGCAAATTGAACTATCACTGGGGAAAGTGTAAGAGAAAATATCATAAATTAGATAAAGGAACTGTGATGTTCTTCTGATGAGATACTCAGGACTGGTATTTTTAGCTAAGAAATTCAAATACTAGTTATTTTATGGTGTGAAATCCATTTTTGTAAGCTGCATAGCATTCATGCAGAGTACTGTCTAGAGAATGCACTGTTTAGACTCCAAAGGTGTGAAGACTCTGGGTGCTGTGGTGATAGCTGACTCAGGAGCCAAGTGGCAAACTGCTAGCAAGGTTACAAACACTGCTCCTTCTGGTTTTCTAACTACTGTGATTCAGTATTTGTGCTTCTGCAATAGCACTGCTGCTACCTCCCAACCAGCCGGGCTCTACCTCAGGAGTTTTCAGAATTTCACAAGGCTCTGGGCAAGTAAGACAGTCTTCATTCTATCTCCTTCTGTACCCAAGCTCCTAAGTCAGGTGCTCTGGCCATTCCCACCTCTCCCAGGTCAGCAGTCAGAGGTCTGTGTAGGCCCATTCCTCTGATTTAGGTATCCAATGAAGGGGCCACAAACTTAAAATTATCCCGAGCATTTTGGAAGGTAAGGACGATGCTTTTTCTTGTGGATTGTTATCAGTGTAGTTTGGTAGCTAGGTTAAAGGTCTAACGATCTCATCTCTGTTATTGCCTCTTGCATCACTTAGGTCAACTCATTTCATTTCTGTTTGTTTTCAGTTTCCAACCGAGATAATTCTAGAGACCCACCTCTGTGTTAAAAGCTTTGATACATGTGGATGTAAATTATGAAAAGTTATTATTATACATTCAATCACAAATTTTAAACTGTTGAACCATCCAACATCCAAAGAACTAGTGCTGAAAAAGGAACTGAAGAATGTTTTTATGCATTATCAAAATAGCATAAATATTACGACCATCCTCCTTGAAATTAGAAAGAATAATTGGAAACACTTCCTAGCACTGGGCAGGAATTGGGCAAATGCACAGATGCCTCTGGAAATGAAATCCAGGCAGAAGGGAAAATACTCCCTTGTTGTACAGAAAGGAACTGATGTTCATATGTTTGGGAATTTACACAGATCCTCATTCAGTAAGGCACAGCAGCAGGAGCCACCTGCAGATACGGCTGGGGGCACACAAGAGAACGGGTATATCCTCCACATACCAGCTGTCCCTTGCAAGAAGCAGTCTCCTCTTCACCCTCCTCTGAATGCCACAAGCTAGCTTTTTAGTTTAATGATCTTTTTAAAAAAATGGTTTATTTAAAAGAGAAAAACTTCCTGCAAATAATTAACTGCCAAAAATGACCACTTGGGAGTTTTATATTGATTTATTCCTCTCTCCACCAAGTGCTGCTGTTCTGTATCTTCCACTTGCTACATTATCACATGTCTATTTTGCATATTGGGGTTATGAATTTGCCTTTTCAGCTGTCGTAGGCTATTTGCGTATCTCGATTGTTGATAAAAAATATGACAAATTGTTCTTGGCAATGGAAAGGGAAGGGTTTTAATGATAAATGGGCTTTGCGCTGCCAGTGTATATTCCACACTCCCTACAAATGCCATCTCCTGAAAAGTTCACTGCTGTCTGACAAAACAGTTTCTTGGACTTAGTCTTAAATAAAAAGAAAACATAAAAAATAAATTAATAGCCACATTAAATAGCAGAGGCTTTTTTTTTTTTTTTTTTTTTTTTTTTTTTGCTTTTCCTCATCACTTGTCATTCTTTAAGGGCTTTCTTTGACAGCAGGACAGTGCCCCAGATTTCCCAAATTTTAGAAAGCCTGGAAAAGGTTAATTGGAAAAGTCAGGGTTGCAGTTGGATAGTTAGTGCAGCTGTACTCTCTCTGCTGCTTGTTAACATTTTCTCAGTGCCTCAAGGCCCCACAACTCAGTGTCACCGCTGTCGCCAGCGCCCTGGCTGTGAGTCCACTCCCCAGCCTCACTGGCTCCTCATTTCTGTACGCTTCACTTTGCTGAGCCACTCCGAGCTGGCGTCATCCATCTAGTCACAGCTCTCTAAGTTTGCCATGTGCACTGACCCTGTGCTGACCCTGAACCATGATACAAACTATGGGATTGTAATTAATCTCTAATTACCCACAATACCTCGCTGGGTATTCAGCCTGCTGTTCAGTTGTATTCCCAACCAATTCAGTCATCAGTGGAGCATTCAAATTCGGCGCAGCTCAGCGTTTAGAAACCAAGGGCTTCACTAATGTTGAGTGGCTGGGCTACTTAGAGGCTGTGTCCACCTTGCTTTGCTTGGGCAGAGCTCCATTCAGGCAGTGCAGAGTCAGGCTCCGGCTGTAGCTTGACCAATTGATGGTGCAATGCTCGCATTCATGTTTCACTGTTCAAAAGACAACTCAGCAGGCTGCGTGTGACACCAGTCATTTATCTCTATTAGCTCTTGCTTTCACAGCTAGTGTACTTCTCCTACCGGGGACAGGAGGAGTCTATCATCAGCTCAGCAGATCTTACTTGAATGCATCGCTCCTCTTTTAATGTGTTCTTGCTTCTGTCCAAGTGGTGGGATCTAGGAAGGATAGTTCCTTGGAAAGATGCCCTGAGGAGAGCTGAGCTGAGACAGGGAACTGGTGCTAGGGTTGTGATGTGCTTTTGCTCTTGAGTTCCCAGTTAAATCAAACCTTTAAGGGGAGAGATTCAATCTGAGTATGAGTGTAGGGGCTGCTGTAGACTGTAAGAGTAGTTCACTCCGGTTATCCCACAAGGATCTTCTACTCCTTTTGTGTACAGCAAATGCAAAGCCATTATACTGCATTCCTTGACTGCTGGATGGAGCACTCAAGAATGAAGGCACCATGTAAGAAGAAAAAGCTTCTTACCATGTAAGAGGAAAAGCTTCCCTCCCTAACTCCCATTACTTCAGGTGGCAAACATTTTACCAAGTGTAGCTCTTCTGCTATCTTGCATCTCCACCGTTTTTCCTTCTCACCCTTCAATTTGCCCTCTGCTCCAGTACCTCTTCAGAGTTTCAGAGATTCTTGCTTGGAATTTGGAGAGAATATTTTGATACAACACTGTTTGAACAGGACGTGTATATGACACACTCGCCAAACCACACCAAGTGCCAGTGTAAACTGGTGTGACTTCCCAGTAGCCAGCCAGCAGAAGTTGCCAGCTCTGATATCCTGGGGTGGAGCCAGGACTTTTGGGGCTGCACTTCCTCTGTCTTGTGCAAGTGGTGTCCCTTGGCTAGGTAAGGAGCCTGGTCTCCTCGCTGGCTGTCAGTCCTCTTCTTCAGCCTGTAGGGACTTTTCCTAGGATGCCCTGGGCAGCCCGTAAGTGACACCAAAGAAATGAAAAGTAGACACATTACGAAAACTAGAAACAAATGAAAAGTCATAGAAAAAAAAAAAAATCAAAATGAATTTTAATTGAAAATTCCTGTTTTTAAGTGGAATATCAATAAATGTATCAATCTTCATTTTAAACTACTTATGTTCATTATTTTCTATAATTCCACTGAGAAACTGTCCCTAGATCATATTGCCTTGAGAAGTCTTCTGATTTCCAGCCTAAAGTCATTAATATTTTACCTACTTTGTACCTGATGAATGCAAAATACGTCCATTCTGACAAAATAATTAAATAAACAAAGCATTCACTATGAGAAAACACGGTTATGTTAAAAATCCTGTCATTTTAACTTATCACGGCTTGATACCTGGATCATTAGGAGCTGCCTTTCTCTATGCAACAGCTCTTCCATGCCCAGTATCTGGCAGCTGCCTCAACTCTCTGAGGTAACAGTTGCTGTGGTGACTATTTTGCTCTTAAGTATTCATGATGTATGAAATGATCACACTAAACCTGCCTAACTTGTCTGTGTATTATACATGGTAAACCTGTTCTTTACCAACGATAATGTGCACTTCTCATCTTTGCCAGCTCTCGCTCAGTGGAAATGGCATTTTTGTTCCAGACGTATTCCATTTATGCCATTTGACTTGGCTTTAACTTGGGGATTTATTCCTTGAGTGCTTAACAGGAGCATTTGAGGGAGGGAGAAAGGGGTTGTCAGCAATCCCACAAAGCCTTCAGCTTGGTTGTGTGACACACTCCCGGGGCGAGATGCTGTCACCCAGTCAATCAGCCATTAGGCATGTAATTATGGCAACCAGTCATGAGACAGTTCCTAATTAACAGTTATTTTTCTCGGCATACTACTGTTCTCAGCATCTGAAGCAAAATGGATAATTAAGACATTGCCTCCATCTACCTGGTATCAACCATCAGTTGTCTGTTGTCCTACACTCGGCTCTAAGAAATACCCTGGTGTGCCCATTGGCACAGCATGTTCACATACTCTCTCTTCTTTTACTCAGTTCTCTGCACCCCATGCCAGGTGCAGGCAACATTTTCACCTGGAGGACGTGGCAAAGACACCTTGAAATTTTTCACTGAGCATCTTTTAAATATTCTGTCTTTGTTTACATCTCTATATGAAGTCTTAATATTTTTCTGTAGAGGCTGTTAGTCATTAAAATTGTTGTGTTAATGAAAAAAAAAAAAACACAACTCAACATGCTTACATTTGTGTTGGTAATTCATCAAATTAAATAGCTGTACCTGCAGATGAGGTCCAAGACACAGTCACGTCTCAACCATGATTGTTCTTTTAGTGACTTTCAAATAAATCATCTCCAGAATTGGAGAACATAGGAGCTTTATCCATTACCAATGTGGATGTATGTTGTATGTGAACCTTTGCTGCATTTAAAGAACGTTTCTCTGTTTCTAAGCTAACTCTTAAAAGAATGTGGGTAGCACTATTAAATAATCCACCCATTTATAATGTACAAATAAATGTTTCTTTCTCTCATTATTTAAAATGACAACTGACTCAGGTTATTCTACTGATGTGCTGAAGACTCCGAAAAAAAGAATTAAGCAAAAAACCAACACCCAGTGTTTTTCAGCACCTGGTAATGCAAGCATCTGATAAAAACTCATGGACCTGTGATTCATATTTGGCCTGCTTTTGACCCCTGAACTTTGTGTAGTGATGAAATTTGAACAGAAATATTTGCGTATTTCAACAGTTGGTTTTAAAAAGCCACATGAGATGCAGTTAGCATGACTTTTTTTTTTTTTTTTTTTTTAAATTTGCTTTCTCTTTTCTGTATCTTGTTCATGCAATTCCTTTTCTGTTAGGACAGATTTCACACATTGAGGGGCTATCGAGCAGCACTGAGAATCATATTCTACTCTTGAATACTTTAACATATGTATGACCTTGGGCAGTAAGTGAAAAGTTTCTTCACCTATGTTAGAAGTGGGCATAAAAGTGAGGTAAGTCCCAGCATGGAGGCTGTGTGATGAGGTAATTGCCTGTAGGCATAAGCGGGGGTTTGTGGATCAGTGGTGTAATTCTGGTGTTGCTGAATAGAAGGAATTATTCCATTGATACACAATAGATCTTATTGTAAATCTGCTTATTTTGTAAGTTCCTCATGAACAGGTACAGAGGTAGGTGGTAGATTATGACTGAGATGCAATATTGTGAATTCTTTTGATCTGTTTAAAAACAAAACATTTCAGTTAAAGCTTCTCACTTTCTCTTTTTTTTTTTTTTTTTCTTCTTTAAATGGCAAGCAGAGGTGGTTCCAGGTCTTATGTTTGTGAGCAACTTTTACCTAAGTTTTCTTAAATTCATTATTAAGAGTCAATCTCTGGTACTCATGATTATTTTCTCAAAGCTTTGCTAATCAGTTGGATAAACTTATTTCTGGAAAGAAAGCAAGAACGTTAAATAATTCTCAACCTTAGAAAGTAGAGTTCAAAATCTGTTCTCTAGATTTTAAGAAAACACGTTCTTGTTTTGGCAGCCATTCTGAAAAGTACTTGTTCAGCTTTTCTAAAGTTACTTGTCCTGTTACAGTGGAGTTTCTTGGCCTTCGGCTGTGTTTGGGCAGGCAGGGGGAAGCAGGAGGTGATTTTTATGACTGTTCACTGTAGTGCAAGAATCACCAATTTTTCAGTCAAGGACTTGAAAAATGGTCAGTCTTGGAAAGGTTTTACCTTTCCTGGACATGGAAGCAGGGGTGGGATCTGGAACATGTGGGCCTGTTAGTCTGTTTATTTTGATTGCTGTGGTAGTAACTGCTGTGGTGAACCTCCAGCTTTTCCTCATGTGCCTTGAGTTTGGAAAAAGATCTTGACAGCCCAGTAGAAAACAAGCAGCAAATTCCTACTGATTAAGAAAAAACTATTTTCCATGTTGTAATGAAAGATATATAACTTTTCCTGCAGCTGGTGGGGAAAAGGTTAAGACAAATCTGGAGAGAAAAGGGAAATGCTCCAGCTGGCTGCAGACAGCAGGTATACAAAGCCTTGGCTCTCAGAAGAGAGGTGCTCTATTTAGGGGCTACAGACTTGTAGCTAGAGCCTGAACAGCAGGGTTCAATGAAGCTCAAACGAAAGGAACCTACAAAGGTTTACTAGAGGGTGATTCTCAGATGCACAGAGGGCAGAACTTATTAAAGATAAAAATGAATGCAGGAAAGGGTGGCTGGAGTAAACCTTTCCACTGACCTTTGTTGTTTGATAAGGCTGCAAGGAACCAGATATTATCCTTTGGACATTTTGACTGGAGTTTGGGACTCTACATTGTCTATACCAACAGCAAAGCCTGGGTAAAACTCAAGAGCCTAAATATAAAACAAGCAGTTTAGTCTGGGGCCAGAAGCATCAGTGAAAAGCCCACTGTGACCTAATAAAAGTCAGCTCTAGAGATGGAGTAGAGATACTGACAAATATAGTTCAAAACAAGGACGAAAAGATCCTCTTTTCTTCCATTGTTTTTACAGTGTATTTCTGTTGCAAGCATGGAAATTTGGATTGTTCCCCATAATCATTCAAGTGACGTTTCATACAGCTGTCAAAAGGCTCTTCTGCCATATTTTGCCTTATTTTTTTCTTTATTGATTTTTCTCTTTAAGACTTTAATTCACTCTTCTTCAGTCACTACAGTTAAGAGAGATATTCTGTAGATCACATAGAGATAACATTCCAGCCTACACTAGGTCACTCACACCTCACATAAGAATACAAGTTTCCTGCAGACAGCTAGTCCCTTCCTGATTTTTAGGCCTTTTTGCTCCATCTTTTCATTTTTCTTTCTCCCTTAGTATTTGGGTCTTAATCTTTCTTTAGACTTATCCTTCATGCTGTGCTCATCTGAAATGTACCAATAATTGCTGCTACCTATATGTGGTTTGATCATTCTGTGCATTCCTTGTTGAAACTATCAGTGAAACAAGACATCTAAAATATGATTCTGCAGAGTTAAGGTAATATTTTTGGTGTCTGAAATCTCTTATAAATTGTTCTGTAGACATTCTGCTTTTTAAAAGAAAAAATGACAGCAACAACCCAACCCTAATGACATATTTCAGTGTAATGCTGTAATTTCAGCCCCTGCCATGAACTATTGCTGCTGTACAGTAAAGTATTTTGCTAGTATACGGTGAAGTGATTTCTAGTAAGGCGTTTTCTCTTTATTCCATCCTTCCATCGGCAAAATTCCCATCTCACCAATTCCAATGTATTGAAAAGAAAATACTCATGTGAAGCACATTAGACACCATGTGAGTGCCATACAGACAGTAAAAAGGAGCTGTTGTAGTTTCACCTGGTTTATCTTTGGATGTTTTTGAAAAGGCAGAAGATGAAGGTGCTTCTTGCCTTGAAGTGGATGAAGTATATCAAGTGCATGATCTGTTTATTGGTGTCAATGTTTTTAGCTTGTTCCTGGATGTGTACAGAACAATGGGAAACGTTTATCTGCATCTGCACTAAGAAGCCTTTTCCCAGGAGGTCAAATATCTTTTTAATAAGTCTTTTTTTTTTTTTTTTTTTCCTTTCTCTCTTCTACTGTTTTCTGCTTGTTGGAAGTCTCCTGCTTAAACGGTCTTTCTGTTCTCTGTAGCTCATCACAATTAATTTTAATGGCAATTTTATTCTTCACTGGTGGGTGCATTTCTGTGGCCCTTTGTGTCTGACCAACTCCAACACCAGTTGCTGTCAGTTGGCTGCCATGTAAGAGTTTGTTACAGCATGAGTCAATAAGGATAAGGTGGTCGGTGGCTATCGTAATGGTTGGGTCATTGCTTGGGAAGCAGGACCTCAGATCTATGCACCACTGAAAGCTGAGGGCACTGGGGGGTGGCTGAGGACCACCATGCTGATTTTTAGGTTGTGGGTGGCCTCCATTTCTGAAATTGGTAGGCGTGAACCAGAATTGAGCTCTGGAGCTCTAAGCCACAGAGCTTCCATGGTTGGCAAGTGCAGGGCCGGAAACTCAGATGAATAGAGCCCTAAATGTTTTTTTGTTTGATGCTCATGTTTAACAGAAAATGATGAATCCATTAGCAACTCCTTCCGCTGCCAAAAGAAACAGACTTGCACTTGTAGATTGCTTTCATTCTGTGCTATCAAGCCACTGCATGCTCAGTTTCTGCAAAGCCGACAGTCATCTATCACTTAAAAGTGTTTTTTTAGAGGTACAGTCATCTTTGTCTTAAGTGTGTTTATGTGTCTGCTTGAAAGTGGCTCATTAAAATATTACTGACCCTGTTGAGCATCTCAAACAACATCCATAGTGGAAAATGTCTTATTTTGTGTTTGTTTTGAATTATTTCAAAGTTTGTCACTAGTTTCATAAGACAGTGGGATATTTGGAATGATTTTTGTCTGCTATGGTGTGTCAAAGGGACTAGATAGCGCGTATTATACATGGCATGAAAAATATGTCAATGGAGATGACTGAGGCAGTTCTCAATTTGTAAAGGGGTAAGAGCGTTTGTGTCCCATTGTGCTTACTCAGGCAAAACTCCCAACAGTCCTAAGTATCCCCCTGAAAGCAGCAGGACTCCTGAATATGTAAAGGATCCAGGATCAGATGAGTAATGTCTCTAGAAACAAAAAAGTTCTGAACTAAAGGTTTTTTTCTTCATGAGAAACATTATCCAGCATAGTAAAAACATGTGTATTTATAGCCTAGATTACGCTTTGTTTTGTGGGATGAAAAAACACATTTTAGAGTTGGCCCCTTTCCTGAACAGATGTTACTGGCCTGGGTGAATAACTTATTCAAGCATACGATTTAACAGGATTGGATGAGAATTTTTGCCAAACTCAATTCTGACTAAAACTGCAATCTTTCACCACTTTTCTTCCCTCTGCCGTACAGGCTCTGCTGTTCCATTCAGCCCAGTCTTCATCTTCCGGCTGTGGCTGCTCAGGGGTTACATTGACATCCGCGGTTTCACACTTGCATTCTGCCCATGCAAGAAAATCTCTAAGTGATTTTTTTCATTAAAGTACATTTCTCCCCTAAAAATAAAAATAAAATAAAATAAAATAAAATAAAATAAAATAAAATAAAATAAAATAAAATAAAGGACTGTCAGGGTAACATCAGGGGCTTCAGTGTTTGTCTCTCACTGATTTCTCACATCAAATGTGTTCATTTTACTGGTGCAAAGATGTTTCTTTCTAATTGCCACTGCTTTTGACTCCAGCTGGCTTCTTTCCTTCTTGCACATTATCACCAGTATTTAAGGTTTTGCAGGTCAAATTAGACCTGCGGTGACATCTGTGCCACCCATTGCTTTCAGAGAGACTGCCCAGGTGTGGCTGAATGCAGTCGGATAAACAATCCTCTCTGTGCAAGAGGAGACAGGCTGGATCTCCTTCTCTCCTGGCTGTGATGGGTCTGTGGTCTAACAGGCCTAAAAATCAAATAGATGAATTTGTCATCAAAACCTACACTGCATTAGGAGCAAGGAACAGGGTGTTTTTAATTGAAAATGTGACTGTTTATACAGAGGTATCACTGAGTTTGAACGCTAGTACCAAGAGCAGCCTGGTGAGGAGCAGGACACTGGCTGTGATGCTTTTTCACTCACCTGAGGTATTATAACTACCTCTAACATCACTCCAATGCACTATCCCAGGGCTGCAATACATCATTAATTTTGAAGCTGTATCTGAGGTAAATCCTGTAGAGAGGATTTCCTCCCCCCCAGGGGATGCCGTCAACATTGGGGTCCGTGTCCGAGTGCAGGAAGGCAGATTCTTCTCATGCCTGCCACTGCCACACTCATCATTGAAGTCATTGACCCTGTATGTAGGTGGGAGTAAAGCATAAATGCTTCAAGCATTACCTCCCTAGAAAACATGGCTGTGCGATGGCATAGCAATGTCACTGTCCATGGTTCCTTTCCAACCATCTGAGGTCACCCATCTGAAAAAAAGCTCCCAGAAATTGGTAAGGGTGCATGGCATCCTTGGCCAAACCTGAAGGGCACGTTTGTTCTTCTGGAATAATGCAAGCTACCCTCTTGTGTGTCTGATTTCCCATAAAGACAGATGGATAGGGAATAGGTTAATGAGTATTTACACAATTCCTTATAAAATCTTCAAGCACATAAGATGCAGGTCAGAATACATATGTGATGCAGTCATGAATATGTTGTTAGAAATTGGAGCCTTGATAGTAATAGAGGAAAATACAAATAAAAAACTAAGTTAAATACATAACATAGGATATATTAGAAATCAATGTGATTTAAGCATCCCAAATTAAGAATGCCTCTGGCTTTATAAATTGTTTTATGTATGCTTCCTGGAAAGCTTGGCCTCTATAATCCCAATTTCAGTAAATAGCAAACCTGTTTTAAGTATTGCTAGCTCACTGTTTGCCCAATGGTTATGCCTGCCTTTGACAGACTTTTAAATACTATCATTGCTCTTAAATATGGATTTGAAATTTCTGAACTATGGTTTACTTATCTGTGCCCTAGCTGTAAGTTTTAATGAGTATTTTGCGTGGTTGAGTCCCTTTTGTCTAGCTTCTGTATGTTTGCAGGCAGTGTGATTGCATCTGCTTCTTGAGGCTACTGAGACAGCAAGAGTGGCTGCTCTGTTCATAAAAACATAGTAAAGGTAGTTGAGAATATCACCACTAATATTTTTTTTCCTGTTTCTCTGATATATTAAGAAATGTGCTCTGTAAATCTCATGTTTAATTCCTTTTTGGAGCACAGTTTAATACCTAAAGAAGCATTTGCCTGTCTACATTGTTATAAATGCATCTCATTCCTGAAAGACAACATGGAAAGTAAAACCTTCTTGACATTAAGGCATTTGAGGGAGTTATATTCTTAAGATATTAAGTCCATGCACTAAACATATACAAGCAGATTTTCAGAGGCATTCGCACACTCAATTTGGCAAGAAGATCATCTGTATGAGTAGTTCATTGTTTTGCTTTCTGAGATTTGTACAGGTTGTTACAGCACTCAGACTTATACTAGCAATAATTGAAAATTCTTCACAAATACTTCAAATCTCAGGGGATGGATTCTAATTTACTCTAGTCTTGTGCCAGGAGAGCTGCGGTTGGTTTAGCAGAGTAATCCTGCTTTAAACGGGGAGAGTGCAGGGGAGCAGGGGAACAGTGTCAGATTCCCACATATTCCATTAAGATATTTTTTAAAATGACATCAGATGTTAGATGTTGTGCTGAAGGCCTTGCCTCCTTTGACCATCTGTGGCCCTGATCCTGCTCAGCAGATCTTGGGAGAGTCACAGTTTAGTCACTGGACTAGATAGGGTGCTAGTCATCACTGCCTGGTACGTCCTGTTTCAGACTGTCATTAAAAGTGTCCATGTCCTACCATTTTTACTTTAAGTATGTATGGAGAGATTCAAGTTTGCAAGGACTCTTTTGGAAGCACGCCCTGAATGAACCAATAGAGTTTAGAGAGTTTTTTGGGTCTATCCCCTCTGTGATCCTGTTTATACTTACTGATACCTTATTTTCCTCGGGGAAGGAAACAAATGTGGCCTTTGCAAATGGGCTGTACAAAGCAATGTAGCTCTCCAGCAACAGACGCTATTCATTTGTTTGTCACCTGCCATGTTCTGGGTGCTCTGCTCTCATTGACCCTGTAGGGCCTGATGCCCTTTGCACTGGGTTTTACGTGGGACTCTTCTTGGTGACCCCCAGCACCTCAAAGCTGACTACAGAGTCTGAGCTAGTCAGTGAGGTTGTTTTTTTACTGATGAAGAGAAACAGATATCTCCTTAGGGAACCACATCCCATCCTAAGACACGTGTAAATAGCTGGGTTGAACTGCTCTTTCTGAGGTTTTCTCTGTACAACCACAAGTTATAAAAGGAGCAGAACTGCTTAGACCAAATGGCTGATAAGAGGAAAGATGACTCCATGCACAGGCAGTGCACAGTGGAAGCCAAAAGCCTCTAACTCAGGATGGCAGAATTTTATATCTGTACTAGAAAGCTGTAGATAGCTGAAGAGGCAGCAATAAAACTCTGGCTGTCTTTGATTGCAGTGGCTATAGGCTCTGGGAACCATTGCACCTGATATGGAGAAAAAGAGTAGTGAAAAAGAAGGAAAAAAATTTTAAAAAAAAAAAAAAAAAGAAGGCATCCAGACTTTAAAATTGTCTGTAATTCAGCAGATTTTCAGACACCCTCTATTTCACTTCTAAGTAACTGCTTTGTGAAGCTGAAATGATGATAAATGCACTTTTAAGTGACCATGAAAAAAATGCAGTTTAAATATGTTGCAAGAGTTCTGACTTCTTAAAACATGGTGTTTTCTGCACAGTGAAAGGATTTTTGTAGAAGTCACTACATGACAGCATTAAAGTGCTGAAAACATTATTAAGCACTACTTTCAGTGATACTAAAGCCTGCATTGCAAAGCGCTGTGGAGCAGTGCGATACAATGGCTGAGGTGGGCTCTGTCAGCGCGCTAGGACGGTCTTTGGGGAGGCCCTCCCACACAAAGGCCATGCCCATGCTGTGATGGCTTCCTATTCCCAATATAGTGGCTCAGAATTTATACCTGCAAAGCTCAAGTGCTTCCTGAGGTGAGAAGGTTGTATGTCCTGTTAGGGCAGCTGGGGAGCAGGAAGCACAAGTAAAGGGCAGGAAGGCCTCAGTTAGAGCCAACTCATTTCATGCCTGTGCTCGCTTCATTAGACCATACCAGTACAATGGGGGGAAACCCCACAAGTTTTCCCTCTGAGTGAATAAAAACATACGGTCCCAGTAGTGTAGCTGCTGAAAGGGAATGCTACTAAACACAAACTCTGCATTCATCCAGGGAAGAGTAGGTCAGACATGGTCTGGCCTAGCACCTCCTAATATCTCTCATACTGAGAAGTCAGAAATCATATTTGTCTCTCAATCATTTTGCTGACTTTTTTCTAAATTTTTGTACTATCTTGAACGATAAAGCCAGGTTATTTTCCTTTTTTTTTTTTTTTTTTTTTTTTTTTCTTATGCTTAGTTATTTTCCTGTCTCACACAGCTGCAAAAATTGAGCTGCCACATCATCAGAAAATGTTCCTTTTCAAAAACAAGCATTTCCCAAAGAATTTTAAGAAACAAAATATCTCAGAGAATTATTTCTGAGGGCTTTGTACTTGCACAGGTGGCTAGGCTTCTGGTCAAAATGAAGGTAAAGGCTTCTTATTAGCATTTTAGCTCAGTAATAGCAGATCTGAACTATCTTTAGAAAAGTGTCCTCTTAGAAGTGCCACTCCTCAAACAAAAGAAGTTTGCATTCGTGGAATATTTTGGAAGATATTTCTTCATACTCTGTGGCAAAGCATTAACTTCTGCTGTCTGTTGATTCAAAAATTAGAGGTGTGCCATAGTTGCTGTAGCAACAGAGTCTCATTTTACCCCTTTGCTCATTTCCAACCTGTTACTAAATTACTAAGCACTGGAGTGATGCATCAAAAAGCACCTAGAGATGCTGTTAATGTAATGAAACCGAACCTTCATCTACTTAAAACATGTTGTGTCAGCTTGGAAATAAGACAGGTGATTTTCTTTACCCCCAAAAGTTGGCACCTTGTCAACTACTTAAAATTTTAAAGTTAGGAAAACAAGTTCTACACAGGAAATACATTTCTTGTATGGAATTTATTGACTAATTGTACTTGGCAAAACTGCATTTGTTTGATAGCAAATTATAAAATATCCTTTTTATTGGGGGGGGGGGGGTACTTTCTATAAAGAGCAAAGGTGAGGTTTTTATTGGTCAAATAGAGCATTTGTCTCTTGGTTCCCCAATAAAATTGTTTTAAGTATTTTTCAATATAGTGACGATTACAGCACTACAGTTAAAAAAAAAAAAAAAAAAAAAAAACTCTGGTGCCCAGGAGTGCCACCACCTCTGCAGGTATTCCAGAAATTATTGAAAGAAGCATTATCCCCGGTGTTTTCTTTGAAGTCTCACACCCTATAATACAAATGCTCCTTGTACAGCATGTATATTGCAAGACCATTTTACTCCTTTCCCGTGGTAGAAAGGGGAGAAGTAGGGTGAGGGTCTTGTCTGGTTACCCCTCTGCGTAGTACTCCTGGTTTCTAAATACTTCCTCTGCCATATGTAGCATAAGTTCCTAAGTTTATTACTTGCATGAAGTCATGTTTGGCTATGATTTGAGAGGTTATATATGTATAGGAATTGCCTTTTGATAATGTTATTCCACACCATCTGTATAATATTACCAAGTGTAGGAGACCGGCTAGTAAGACCTTCCATAATGTCAGCAGAATTTCAGCTTCTTAATACACTGGTTTTATGCTGTTTCCCCAGCTTGAAAACCCAATACTAAGCCTTTAAAATGACACCATAAGCCACAGGCCTTTGTTTAAAAGTAGGGTGCCAGATAATACCTATAAATGTAGGTGTTTGTTTTTAGCCTTATATTGCAACCCTTCTTGTATGTAATTCTGGTGTATTTGCACCAGCTTCTTTTGACTGTCATTTTTAATGTATAATGTTTTTACCAGGTGGGCTATGGAGCTGTGTTATCACTACAGTAAAAAGTCCACATGTACCATGTTACAAAATGCAGAACGTACCAGATATAACTTCCATACTGGGTTTAGAGATCAGGCTTTAACATAACTTTGCTCCAGATGCAAGATGTGGACAACAGAGACATGTTTTGTTACAGGTTTTACTAATGCAGATTTAAAGTAACACGACTGAAGTTCTAAATTGATATGACAGTTGCACCTTTTCTGGATAAAAGAACTGGCTGCAATGTTATGCCTGGTTTTAAAACCAATACAAATGATCTGAACCAGATTTTTTCATCATGGTTTTGAAAATTTCCTTTCAGACAGAGGAAGCATTTAGGGCCATTTCAAAGAAATGTAAATATGCACTTAAACGCGATAAATTGTGCCCAGGCCAAATTTCAGCTACAGTATGCATTATTTTCTACCTTCTTTCAAGATTTCAGCGGCACTTTCCTTTGCTTGTATTCTCTGTATATTTCTACACTGGTACAGAGTAGCTGCACATACTTAGACTACTGAAGAAGTGCCTCAGCCCAGGAGAAGCTGTCCAAGAGCTGTCGTTGAGGGGCTTTCCCAGCACTTAGAGCTCTGCTCTCCCGTTTGGCTACAACACTGCCAACAGGACACTGCTGCAGAAGCCAGCATGTCTCCTTCCTCTGTTATTCAACACTGGACAAATAAAGCCAACTCGATGTGTGGTTGCAGGAAAAATGGCACAAAGGAACTGGTCAGAGGGCAGGAGCAGTACATGGTTTTGCTTGGGAGACCAAATTATTCCTTCTGATATACGAGGAGATTTCTTCTGAACATGGCATTCAAAAAGGAACATAAGCTGAGGTTGTCCTTGGCAATGCTTTGCAGTCGCTGTGTTAGAAGAGGATCCAAGGAAGTTCTGACAGGGAGGTATAGAAATAATTGCTGATGAATTGAGAGCTCATGGCTGTTATTTGTTCAGAAATATCACATATCATAGGATCCTCTTTAGCTTGTTTGCGGCCCTATATAAACTTTCCTGTATACTTTTGGCAGAATTTTGCTCCTGTGCAAACATTTTACAAACCGTGACATGAAGCATCTTGTTTTGCCTACAGCACCAAAGTCTTGGTGTCTCACAGCTTACAGTGACTCATGCTTTTCTTTGCATTTTCATTCCCTCCCCATAAGACAGCATAGTATGGCCTATAGCTGGTTAATAGGTTTGCTGAGTGCATTGATGTCCTTTTGGTTGAAAGGATCCTATGAACAAACAGTAAGATGAGCAGACATGGATAAATAGTTGATGTTCAGGATAATGGTAATTGCACTTAAGTGGAGGAGATCAGCAGAGTAAAGAAAAAAGGAAAAAAGAAATGAGTGGCATATTTTGTTGTCTTGCCCTTATTTTAACTCTTCTTGTACAAACAAACTTTGCAAAAGAAGTGAGAACAAATGAATTCAGCATCCCTTTGATTATTTTTAGCATTAATAGCTGTGACTCTTTTCTGCCCACATAACATTAGGTCAGCACCCTACCATTTTTTTTAATCGAAAGAGTGTCAGCTTAATTCAGAAGCAGATTTTCCCCAATGAGCAACATACCTTGGAGACCACAAAAGCAAATAATAACACTACAGTTGACCTCACCAGTTGCTGAACATTTTATAGAAACCTGTTTCTAGGAGTGATGTCGCAGAGTGGATGCAAAAACATTGGGACCTCGGAGCTCTCTGCTTTACTTGGAGGTATTAAGCAAAGAAAATAACATACCTGCTCTGTTAGAGACGTGCACACTCGCCCCTCTGGCCAGGAAAAAGCATCTTACTGAAACTGCAAGACATTTACAAACACCGTATGTGCCACAATATGCAATCACAACCTCCTAGATAAATTTAAACCCAAAGGATACAGTGTTGAGATACTCCAAGTACTCTATTTCTTTGGATACCAGCATAGCTATATGAAGATAAGCTAACTCAAGAAAAGTTAGTGTCTTCATGTGTATGTCAGGAATTTGGTGAACAACAGTGACCACGCACGTAAAGCTATTGAATTCCAAAACTTCCCAGAGACGGAAACATTCTGATGAACTTTTCCCCCTAAAATCAGAAGTGCTTAATGCACTGAAGAATAGAAGAATTGAGTTGAAGGATTCTTGGAAAGTTAGCAGGATACAGCACATGGTTCTCTGTTCAAAATTGCTGAGTTTATCTTTAAAGGGCCTGCCCTGTAGGAACTTTACAGAGTCCCTGTATGCAAAGAAGGAGCAAGCATACTGCTTATCTTAGTTGTGGCTCGGGATCTCTCAGAAGCTGAGAGGCAGCAAATGTTAGGGCAGCTATGTGAAAGCCATTGAACAGCACTCACTTAGGTAGCTGCAGGAAACTACTAATTATGGTCTAAGTGCTAAGTCAGACCTGAGTCCCTGTTGAAAGTGCTGGAAGGAGATGCCAAAGGGTGACTTTGTTGTTGTTGTTGAAACCATGAACACCAAATTTGAGTACAGACCTCCTTTGTGCCTCATAAAATTTTGAGTTAAGCCCAATTTAAATCTAAAAAAAAATCTCATTCTCTCCAGTGAAATCATTTGTGGGTTCTCTCTCCACCTATAACAGAAAGCGAATGAAGCAATCCTCACCCTGTGGGCACGGAGCAACCCCACCCTCTGACTTCAAGGACTCTACAGCAAGAGAAGGAACTAAGATCCAGGGATTTGAAATAATGTTATTTGTGGCTTTCTTTTCTTCCTCTAATGACAATACTGAGGAATGTTTTTTCTTAACAAATGAAAGCAAACATTAAAGTGTCATTTAGAGGTTTTCCTGTAAGGAGTGTAGAGTATGTTAAAGTATATCAAACTTAAAAAGCATATTAGCTTGTCAAGTGCCACCTGTGAAAAGGTCAGCACTGGTCTTCTGTCTTTTTATTTATTTATTTATTTTATATATGAATCATAGACTACAAATGAGACTTAACATTTGCATTACTATTTCAATCTGTACCGTTATTTATGAGGGTTATCAAAATACTTGTAACCATCAAAAAATATTCTAGCGTAGGCTGGTATTAATACCTGCTCAAGTTACAAATAAGGTACAAAGGTGGAACAGCTGAAATTTTCCAAAAGAACTAGTGCCTGGGAAAAAGAAGGGGCATCTCTGTTGCTGAATATTTACCTTGACGACCAGTGAGAGAGGTACAAGTGGTCTGCATCTCTGAAAATTAAACATTCAGATAGCTCAGGTTTTGTGTAGCAACTAAGCAAAAGCTCCAGAAAAGAGAAATTCTGACTGCATTGTAGGACAGCTGATGCGATAAAACATGGTGGGATGGCTTTAATTTTCACAGGCTTTCACTGACAGACAAGTGCCTGGTTAGTTAATCAGGCTGCCAGAGCAATTCTGTGCAACTTCTTCCCTTTAAGTAACTTTGACAAAGTCAGGCTCATATATATGCTGTGTTCCCTACCTCAGAGGCGCTCAGGAACATTCTTCAAAAGGCGTTTTTGTGTCTTTATAATTGAATTGATTCTTAAGTTGTGCCACAGGTGTACACCTTATCAAAGAAGAGCTAGCACTCCATTTGTTCATAATGCCCTCTAGGAGGAGGTTTAACATGCAATGTTTGTTGTTTCTAGCAGGTCTCTCTGCAGAGAGAGAGGTCGCTACTCAGGGAGGCACTTTCCTCCTTGGAAACAAGAAAAGAAATCACCGGGAAGGAGGGGAAAATGCATCTGGGTAACAGGAGGGGATCTTGTCAATCTTCAAGTCACTAGAAAATGATCACGAAAGTCTTTTGTTAGAGAAGCCTATAATGGTACTATTGCTTGTCTATTGTGGCCACTAACAGCAAATAGCCTGCAAGGGCAGGGGAGATGTAGGATTAGACAGATTGTGTAGAGGGGCTCTGGATGCTTGAAAAGTGCATTCCTGCTCACCAAGGTCAGAGGGGTCAAAATAGTGTCATCATTCATCCTCAATTGAAGTATTTCTATAAACAAATTGACCTTTAAAAACATCCATGGCATATATGGAATAATGCTAATGATGTACTATTGGATTTCTTCCACAAGTGGAAACAGAAAAGCAATTGTAATTCACTTATGTTGAGTTGGAGACTGTATTGTATGGTACTTTTTCTATTGCTAGGAACCACAGCCATCCTGGGGGGGGGGGGGGGGGGGGGGGGGGTTAGAGAGTTTTAGCTTAATTATTATCATAATTTTTGGTGCATTTTAAGAATAAGGCAAGTCAACATTTTTGTTTTCCTTTTTTCAGAAGTCTCATTCACATGTGTATTTCTGGGGATAGCACTGGGGTGATGCTGTACATGTCCATCGCAGGTAGGGAAAAAAATGGGATGGATCTTCCCTGACTGAAGGGGAACTGAGTACCTACTTTCTCTGTCCAACCTAGGAATTGCATTTGTTCTTAGTTGTGCTTCTGAGCAGGGATACTTACCTAGTTTATCTGGTGACTTCAGTACTCAGTGGGACTGTTGCTTAAGTGATTTGATCAGAGTATGCTCATCAATAAGGAAATCACTCTTCCATAGTGCACTTGAATTGCACTGAGTGATGCTGCTAAATATATGTATTCTTTAAATATCTGTGAAGGAACTTTGGTAAGACAAGTTAAATGCTTATTTAACTTGCTGTAGGTAAAAGTGTATTTAAAAGCTGTAGGTAAAAGTTACCTAAGTAAAATTTTCAAAAGTTCAGAGTTACCAACTGCATTTTGAACTATTCTCCCATTATTTGCAGCCAGGGGCATGTTTTCTCTCCTAATGTGCATGTGTAACATCCACTTTATTAGTTCTCAAACTCACAGTACATAATAAGTGACCACAGATGAGAAAACCGCCCTTGACAGTGGCTGTCTACTCTGCAAGATGATATTGTTTCCAAACGCCTGAATAAAAGCACATTAACAGCAGGAGTCAACAAAGGTAGTTTTATGATTTTTATTTTTAAAGAAAGACTTTTAAAGTGTCCCTGATACTTTTTTAGAATCTATTTCAACTGGATTTTTCTTGAACAATACTTACAACATCCTGATCTTTGGGGTCAAATCATTCTCTCAGTTGCATGCTGTGCAGTTCTGAAAATTTGGAACGAGTTTAAAAGTTTGAAGGACTGACTATAACCACCAAGCTTAAACACAGAGACATTCAGGCATTCCCTGGGTCCTCCAAAGCATAGCTTTTTGCACAGTTTTCCATTTTTATTTTTATTTTTTTAGATATATTATGGTCTGCACAAAATGGAGGGGAATAAAATAATGAAAAACAAGTTTTTCTGTTCAATAGCTAGCAAAATAATCTACTTGAGTGTACATGACAACAGATACCAGAAGAGAAGCCCTACAATTTCAAACTGCTTTAAGATGCCTATGTAATAAGGCACTGGGCTGAGTCTTAGAAAATCTGGCATTAGTTTTCTGGTTTTACACCTTTACGTAACCTTGGGAAAGTAATTTAAAAGTTCTGTGATCCTACTCTAAGATGGAGACAGTAACACCTCTTCTATCATGCTTTCTCCTGCATGCTTAAAGACCTTTCAGGCCAAGGTCTGTCTCTCATGTGGGAATGGATAAGGGGAGTCTAATAAAACTTGGGAACTTGAAACAAAATAAGGATGATCCAAATCTATCTGTTCCTAATCCTTTCACAGACAATTAAGTAAACATACTATGAAACACAGCTCAAAGGGAATATTACTTGAATTTTGGCACGTGAGAAATTCATGGAAAAGTTGTTGATATTTGGTGTGCATCAAGGTCAGATTAAGTGCTGGAGTTAAAACTAAGGATACCAAAATATTTCTGCTGGAATTAGCAAAGCAACTTGTGCTGGATAAAAATGCAGTGATCCTTGCTATGTAGGATCTCATAAGTCACATAACTCATATCTGCTTCCTGCATAGTAGGAAGTGGATAAGGGCAAGGTGCAAATGCAATGCCAAGTCTGATGCCCTTTTAGTGTTGATAGAAACTCTTGGAAGAGCTTTTAAAAATAATTTAAAAATAGCTAATGACGATGGACAGTAATTCAAACAGCACTGATTCAGAGCATCGGAAAGTTAAGTCTTTCCATTGACTTTTGTAAGTTTTTGAGAAAGTTCAAAGCTGTGTTTAGCTGGCAGGGGACCACCTTTGAAGGTGTATGGAACAAGGGAGTGAAGAGAGATTTGAAGGAAGAGAGAACATTAAACTGAAGAGGTGATTTCAGGAGCTTCATATCAGGAAATGAAGCATATCCTAGAGTCAAAGCTAACAGCAAAACACATTTTTTTTAAACAGCTAGGCCATTTAAGGTGTTTGCACCTAAATACAAATACATAAAACTCAGTGAGTTGACTTAGATGTCAATCACTGGAATTTCTCATCTCTGACTGTGAGGCTTCTCTTAAAAGTTTGAAAGTCTAAATTTTGATAAAATGTGGCATCCAGAATTAAAAATTCTGACATTAAACTCTCTCTTAGAAGCAGGTAAATTAATTCCAATTCCCCAGTAGTTTTGAGAAATTAGAAGCGACACTCTGATACTTGGTAGCATCCCAGGGACAGTGGGTAACCTTGCACACTCAATGCTGCTCTACCTGCATTTCCTATTACAAGGTCTAGAGAGATGCGAGGGAGTGCAGGAATATGGGATAGAACCTGGGCTGCAAGCCCAGCTCCATTCCTGAACTGCTTTGTGATATTGATCACAAGATTTGAAGAAGATGAAATGAGAGCGTGAAAAGGGGAATGAGAAGTGAAAGGAGCTCTTCAGAGAAAGAGGCTTGTTGTTAGATGCTGTTGGGGCATGAGCCTAGAGCACCATTTGCTGCCCAGGCCCCTCCACAAAGCGCTGCAGGTCCAGGTGCAGCACTGCAAACCTGCCCTGATGCCAGCACCAAAGGTGACCTAAATGTGACCCTGCTGCTAGAGACTCATCCACCCAGCCTTACCTAGGGGTTCAGATGAAACGATTTCCTTTCAGTATTTTAGTATTATTAACTGTTATTATTTCTTTAGGTTTTATGCAACAATAAAAGGGAGGCTTCTGTTCCCGGCTGCAGCAACCCCTCCCACAAATCAAAAGAATATGACTTTCGTTTTGAAAAGACTGAATAAATATGCCCTGAATACAGAGGGATGCAGATTCCAAACACCCCGAAGTCTTGGAAGGAAACAATTGTTCTTTCTTTCGTTTGATTCATCCCCAAAGGTTCAATATATGTATCTCACGGAGTCTGGGTGGTTTTCAGATCCAGGGCTTTGTTTCAGGTGGAGGTGTTGAAAGATGCCATAGGAACAATGAGACAGAAAGCATAACCAAAGGATTGGGATTTGGGCTTTCAGGAAGAGCTGGTGATTTGGGAGATCTAATTCTGAGTTATCTTTCAATGACACGATTTTCAGAGCGTTGCATCCTCTGCACTTTCTGAAAGTCAGGTTCTGTGAAGGGGTCTTGTGCCAGACAGCAGAAATCATGAATTTGCTGCCAGTTGTGTGGGTGCAAGAAGAGTCCCCAGCAGGGAGAGCTGCGGGTTGAGTGCTACAGCCAGAGCCCTGTCTGCCTCACAACACGCGGCGTACTTTATCTGCACTCAAGAAAAAGGAAGAACAATGCTTGTTCTCCCAAGTCCTTTCAACTCCTGAAGGAGATGTTACACATGGACATATACTTCTTTCTCCCTGAAAAGCCCCTGGTCGGAGTCTTGGCTAGGCTTCCAGTTCCCCAGGTGGGGCGGAGAGCCTCGCCAAAGGAGCCAAGGTAGTGTTTTTGCTGTCACTGAAGACAACTCATTTCAGAAGTCTGATCTGGTGCTGTAGCCAAGTTTGATTTCTCATAGCATTGTATTTAAGGGCAGGGAGCTCCCCACCCAGCAATGCAACCTGAGCGGCCCCTCTCGCTTTTGTTAGAGAATCTTCTGGGTGCCTGACGCACTCTGGGGGTTCACACCTGCACAGCTTGTCACCTTCACTGTCCTCTTGCTAAGGTAATGCCTACCCCATCAGGCCAGGATGGCAGTTCCCAACGATCGCTTTGTCCTGTGTTTTATTTTGGTTAAGTTAAATAGGTGTAAGATGAGAAATCTGTGTGCACACATGGGGTGAGGGGATTTTGACCATCTTAATCGCCAATTCTGTACCATACATCCTTAACGCTGGGAATTTGCAATAGCAGAAAGGTTCACTTCCCTTCCTTGCTACACTCCTGGAGACGAGAGGGTTATGCTAACATGCACAATGTCTGTAACCATTTTTGGACTCTGTGTCAGTTGGATAGAGTATTGCCACCAAACCTATTTGAATAGTTAAGTTTGTTCATTTGGTGAAGATCTTGCTTGGATTTTCAGTCTTGGTAGGTACTTTACAGTTAATGAGGATAATTCTTTGGCAGAGACAGTTGTCAGTAAAAATCTACATAAAGTATCAAATTGTACCACAGCGTCTGCAGTGGCAGCTGAAGACAAAATACCAACTATGTGTTTTTATCTGTGGTGGGATTTTTTCCACAGGCCAGTCTTAGAGCTGCGGAACAAAAGGCCATTCCTCTCCTCCAGCTTTTTGACTTCCACTGTTAAAAAGCAGAGTACAACTGAGCCTTCACACCCCTTTTGAAATGCAAATCCCCCACAGCCTGGGAAGGAACAGGTTAATATTTTGTCCCCGAGCAGCAAAGCTACCACAGGTGTTTGCCCTCGTTCAGGGATTACCAGAGCCCAGGCATGGCAGAGCTCAGCTGGAGCGAATTACTCTGTCAGCAGGGGCTGTAAAAGGAAGAAGAGACCAAGTGGTGGGTCAGGCATGCCGGGTGAAGGAGACTTTAATTCCCTTTTTTTAGATGCCCGGTTATGTGAAACCCTTTTAATTTCCCAAAGTAGCCCTTTCCTCTCAACCCGTGAGGTTTGGGTTTTTTTCAGTGTCCTTCCCTGACCCGTCACACTTCTCACAGTCATTTCATCTCATCATTTCCGTTCTGTTTTACATGTTTTAGTATGTCCCATTATTTCCATATTGGAAGCTTTTTAAGTTAACAGGCCCAGCAGGCTTGCAAAGACTATTAGACACAAATTATCTTCTTTTTTTTTTTTCTTTTTTTTTTTTTTCCTGTGGTCTTTTGCATGTAAAATACAAGTCCATTCCATTGCAAGGAAATACAGTTAAAAATTGACCTACATTTCCATTAAGCTATGTCTCATGTTGCACAGTGCTCAACTTTATGGAAAGATTGGGCTGTGCGGGATGTAGCAAATTAGTTAGAGAAGGGAAAAGTATGAAGAATATGTAGTCAAAAATATAACAGGCACTTGCTCACCCCTGATTGTAAAATGTCTTGTTCCTTAGCTTAGGTGAGATTACAATTAGGGGTAGATCACTTTAAAAGATCTATTGTTCTTTCATTTTTTTCTTTTCTTTTTTTCTTTTTCTTTCTTTTTTATTTTTACGAGATAATTACAACTATTATACACTGTTACATTTTGATTCATACAAAAGACAAATAAATTACATCAGTAAGAACTGTATGTTCATAATATTACGATATGTTTCTGCTTAGGAAATTAACTGACTATTTTAAGGTAATATCATAGATTATAAGATTTGATGGTTAAAAGAGGGGGTCTAACTGCCAGGAATCTTAGTACAGATAATGACTCTGGATATTTCTAGGTCTACAGTCACCGTTGTATCTCAGCAATTTATTCTCAGTATGATCATTTATTCTTCCCATTAACTGGCAAAAATTTTGGCATATATCTTCAAATTTAACTAGTTTCCTTTCATTGTAATTAAAGAGGTAAATACTTTGACTTTTTTTAGGCCAACAGGGTTCAATGGTTTTCTTGAGGTGAATGCAGGAATATGTAGCAGATCACCTGAATCTTAGCTTCCTTCCCCATCTCCTTTATACATTTATGTTCTATCTGTCCTGGTCTGCTGAGTAATGGGTCTAATAGCATAATAGGGTAATAGTGCTCTCCATAAAGGGGCTGCAAGGCTTAGGCAGTGTTTGCAAAGTATTTAGGAGGCTGAGATAGAAAAAAAATACAGTTTCTGACTGCTGTGCAACATTGCTGCTGACAAATGACTGAGTGTTGTCCTTGTAATTCCGAAATAACTCAATGAAAGATCCAGAAGTTAAGGTTTGTGGAGGGTTTTGTGTGTGTGCGGTTGGTTGGTTTTCTTTGTCTGGTTGGTTTTTGCTTGCAAAAAACATGGGAGAACCCCAGTCTGGCAGCATAGGTACTGTTCCTTCTCTTTGTGTTTGGCTTAGGAATGTGTACAATATACAAATTCTGCAAATTTCATAGGCATTTGTTTGGTTTAAGGACTCCAGTTCATTGTCATCCAGGTTATTTTTTCTTCAGATTTCTTTATTCTGTTTCCTTTAACAAAACTTCATAAAAGATGGAGATGTGCCATTTTGTTCTGGCTCTGATTTGATTACAAAAACCACTGCTAACAAATAGTGGTCAGTGTGCACTAAATCTCTTTTTAAGTATGGTATTAAAGCTTTCTGGACACCTTTACGCTGGCTTTTTCAGCAAGATTTCATTTTCCATGCGGTTATATTTAAATAGCAACAAAGGCCTGACCTCTTTGATGTTCGAGTTCAAAATTTGCCTTGAACCTAATAGAACCAGAGCTCCCTCTTTCATCTCTAGGAGTTTCCAGGTAGTTTAATCAGCCCAAGGAGCCTTCATTCCTTGCTGGAGCCTCTTGAGGGATTTTGTAATGGAAATAACTAGTAAGCAGCATAGCACTGGATTCCCATGAACACATGCACAGGCTGGCAAAGCTTAAGTTATCGATACTGGGGAACGGAAGAGCTTAAGGGAAGGGATTTTTTTGTGCAGTAGTGTGAAGTTATACATGCAGAATATTAGGCTCAGTAGTTTAACATCCTTTACTGCAGATGAGGTTAGAGACAGAGACAAGGCCGGACTTGGCACCCCAGTGCTTACTTTTACTCATGTATGCAGTTAATCAGCCAATTTGCCTGTGCTGGCACTTAGAGCTGTTGTTAGATCCTATAGAACCATCTTCTACAGAAGCTGCTCAGAAGTGCTGTTTGGTCTCACCTCCTGCTTTGAGTCATCACTTCTGGAGGCTTGGCTCTTAGAGCAATTGCAAGAGCTGTTTTCTAGAGGAAAAAGACTTATCAGTCAAGGCACAGACAGCTCTGTTAGGCTGGTTGTTGCTTCTCAATACGAAAATAATAGGCAAAAGGAAAAACAAAACAAAACAAAAAAAAAAAAAAACAGGAAGCACATATTAAAGTGTGGGATGGAGATTTTAAATGTAGGGGAGACTGTAGAAGATATAAATTCTAAGTTTATAGAAATATGTCAGTAGTCATTTAGATTTTGAGATGTTTGATAAAACAAGAAAATACATGTACCAGACTTCAGAACAAAAAGTTCATCTTTTTATAGGTTATTAAAAATATTAATGTTCTGGTCAAACTGCTGAATTCCTGCTCCCTGACATACACGGGTATGTGCTTCACCTCCTGGTCATGATCCCTGCTATATATCACTGGTGACTGTAAGCATCTACACAATGAAGAGTTTTCATAGAATCATATAGAATCATAGAATATCCTGAGTTGGAAGGGACCCATAAGGATCATGAAGTCCAACTCCATTCCTCAGGCTACCCTCTATGCCCAAAGTGCAGACAGACAATGCCACCAACCTTCTTGTCAACACCAAACTTTGTCCTGCTGAATCTAAACAACCAAGTAAAATATCTCCAACTGAAATACCAAGAAATTAACCAAAAAATACAGTATAAACTCCATCAGCATAAGGCCTGCACTGGTTTACCCCGAAAACTTTGTGTAGGTGATGACAGGTAACTTTTGTTTGTTGGTTTGTTTTGTTTTGTTTTTTAATATATATTACTTATTTTTTAAAACTTACAGGAAAAGGTGTAATAATGCTCAGTTGATATTCAGTACTCGGTTGAAGGTAGGACTAGATGATCTTAGATGTTTTTTCCAACCTGAATGATTCTATGATTCTATACATGTCTTGAAAATGGAAACTAAAGAAATTTACAATAGAAAAGAGGTGCACATGTTTTAAGAAGTATAATTAACTTGTGATACCCAGAGATGTAGTTGATTCTCTGTCATGGCAACTTAAATCAAGTCTTGATATCTTCTGGGTTGTTACAGTACAAAAGACAGTAGTTACAATGAGAGATTGCTGGCTTAAATGAAAAAGGTGATCAGGCTACAGGGGACAGTACTCTGCCCCACTTCTAGCTAAGAGAATTTGCTCTTTTGTTTCTCTCTATAAAATTATATAGTTTACCTCTACCAGTCCCAGGGCTCAGTTCTCTATGGAAACCTGGAAGCCTGCTTGGCTCCATGTGCTCTAACTCATGTTTAAAACAAGTGATAGAAACGGTGTGCAAAAGAGGCTGTAAAAATATTTCATCAGAAGAAAAGAGATGGTTGTTGCTAGTTAGTGACTTTCAAACAGCAGGCTCTCGGAGAGGAATTAAATGCTGATCACAAGATCGGACGTTTCTAGATAGTGTGTCTACCTCATGGGTGTGTGTCAATGATGGAGAAAGATATGTAGCACAGCATACAAAGCTCAGGCCCAAGCTGACCTGCCAATCAACTTCTAACACATAGACTCCTTGGAAAAGATTTTTTGATGTAATACATTCCCTTCGTGCCATAGTTTAGCATTACTGCATCGCATGGCCTATTGGATATGTTGCTTAGAGTCATGTCATACCATCAGACTGTGCTAACTGATGGATAAACACTTGATTTAAGGACTAGATTTGAGTATTCTTTGCTTGCAGTCAAGTCTTGGTTGTCAGTGTTGCTACTTCATCAGGTTTTTGGGTAGGAAGGCTGGCATCTAAAGTTCATGAATTTGATGTACAAAGAAACTTCTGGTCTCTTTTGCCTCCATGAATAAGCAGGTTTGACAGTGTTGAAACAGTTAATCACCAGGATGTTTTCACCAAACCTGGCATCATGGATGGAAACATTTAAAACTGTTCTTTTCTTCGTTCTCCTTATCCATAACTCTTTTTACACCCTGAAAAAGAAATCAATCAAAATGTAGATTAAAATTCCAAGTAAAAGTCAGTATTTCTTAGGGAAAGATAATAGCTGCTAGAATAAAGTACAACATTCACAATCTGACAAAGCAGCATACTGTACCCGTCATGTTCACTTGTTTCTTCTCAGTGCTGTTTATGGTAGGTTATTTCCTTTTTATTTTCAATGTGTTCCAGTTGGAAATTCCTCACTTTGAGTATTTGCTATGATGAGAGTCATATAAATCTGTGGGGGAGAAAAAAAAAAAAAGATGAAGAAAAAAAGAGATGATGTGCCAGAATGGGTAACTTGATCCCACCCAAAGACAAAATAAGGTGCTTGTCTCTGTATCTGTGAGTTTTATGAACGTGTATATCATTTATCAGTGCTGACATACAGCTTTTTGTTATTGTTGCTGTTAAAGCTGTGATTTTGGAGGTTGGGATACCTAAGACTAGGGCAATCCTAGCTTTTCTAAAAAGCATCGATCCCATGAAGTAGTGTACGAATGTGTTCAAATGCATTTTAGTTGTTAATGGGATTTAAAAATGTTGTTTACTTGAACTTGAATTCTCTAACAGCAGTGTTGATTCAAGGGACAGTCCATGGTAGCACAGTCTGACTGGTTAAACACTGAAGTTGGTTGGGCCAATGGCTTCCAGGAAAGAGAGAAGATGCCGGTTTTATTTTGTGACTGTCAAGAAGAATTCTGTTTTTGATGGTCGCGTTTGGGCAACCATCCATTAGGGTCTGGACTAGGATAGCTGATGCACTCCTTCCACACAGACTTCTGACAGCTGTCAAAAAGTAATGGTTTTCTGTTACTGCCGACACAGGCCAGATTCAAACCAATGACCAAGAGGTGAAAGGCTCTGCATCCCATTAGCAATCTTCCTCTGTACATTTCTTCTATTGTTAGTTTTTAGTATCCTTGAAAACTTACCCTGCAGAACCTCACTGGCACCAGTTGATCATAAAATAAGACATAAGAAGTTTAAGTGCATCTATTTTGAGTTTTAGGCCAATTCCTTCAGTCTGATATTTTATCTCCATTCTCAGCTATGTTTTTTTTTTTTTTTTTTTTTTTTCCTGTTTTGATAAATGGATGATATATCATAGTCTTCAAGTTTTATTTTCTACTCAAAGTTTTTTTAGGCGTACTAAAGGACACAATCCTAGAAGCTAGAATGTAATTACAGATTTTGCATCTCCTGTATGACCTGTCAGAGAGTCTGCTATCTCTTATAAAGCCATTCCAGCATATACTTAATGTCAATTTGATAGAAGAAACACTTTCATAGGTTCTCTTTGATTGACACATTTAAAATGACATCAGTTCCTAGTTTTAAAACCTATTGTTATTAAGTCTCTGTTGCTATTTATGTTAGAAATATGTGCGTGTATGTCAAAACAATATATCAACTTTGCTGATTGGCTGCACCTAGAATGTGTTGCCAAGGTAACAGAACAATTGGTTTTAATCTTTTCTAAATTGTCTTATTTGTTTGTTTCATATTCAAAGTTTCATATTTAATTTTCTAAAAGCAGAATTGGTTGATTATTTTAAAATATATATTTTTTAAAACCATTGGTGCATTCAACGCATTTTATGAAATGTTCACAGAAACACACTTTTTGTCAAGATTAAAAAGAGTAAGCAATTATGGATTATTTGAGATAAATATCTATTACTGTGTTACTAAGTACACAACTAGCTTTTTGGTTTGATATATCTGACAGTTGTTGGTTATATTTTAAGCAGTATGTAGTGGATTCATCACATTTGAGTTTTCTTAGATAGTAAGACCTCCATGTAGGACTTGTGCCTTGTTTTGTAATGCTAACTGCATTGTTGGCATTATCAAAATATGAGTAATTACCTTGCTTTGGTACTTCCTGATTTTGGAAAGGTACCTCCCCATCCAACTGGAAAAAATGTTCATTATTTGTTTGAGAGGTTCTAAATCCCCATCATAGACAAATGAGTATTAGTATGAGGAACACTTTCTGTTCATGTCTGGAAGTAAATTTTGATTTTTCAGTATGTAATTTGAATAAGATTTACCAAAATTTGTGATTTACTCTCCTGTTTGGTTATAAAGCAAACCCCAGTCACCTTCTCATATGTGCTGTGGTCAGGCTAAATCTGAGAGAACCTCAATTAAAATTTACTCTGTTCAAATGCATCCCTGTTGATGTCATCCCAAACAATGATGAGTATTGTGGACTCCTGGGTTTTAGCTGGGGTTATGTGTGGTAGACAAAGTCTTTGTTTATGACTTCCCAGGATCACCTAGATGCTTCTTGGTTAGTGTATTTCAATTATATGCATGTACATATGCAACATATAGGTAGGCTTTCATCTTTTGAGTAAGCTTATTTCTGTACTTGTATACATTTACAATGGAATTTAGGAACAAAATCTGAAAGCTAATTATGGTTTTCCATCATCCTCCAAATTAACATCAGGAAAGGCACATCCGTGACAATCAGTTCAGGCTTAAGTGGGCCTGGGCAAGAAATAATTTATCCCCACAAACTTTTCCAAATTATCGTGCTATGAAACTGTTAAGTGAAGCATGAACCGAAAGATAATTTTGGAGTAAGCTTTTTTCATTTTTTCCTGAGAATAGTGAATTTAAATCATTTTTTTCCTCTAGAAACTTGCCTAATGTGGGATTGTGCATGTATGAAAATTACTGTCCCAAGCTTTGCTGCTGGTTTGGCAAAGAGATTGCAATATCTATCACAGAATGAGAGCGGCTCTATATCCAGGTATATTTTCAGGAAAATGATAGATTAGGTCTGTCCATTGATTACATCAAAGAGGTTATAAGATCAGTGTATATGTTCTGGTTAAGGATGTATCATCATACTTATTAGGATGTGTTCCAATAGTCTTCAGGTTTTTTTTAGTTGATGGCAAAATAAGATCAGAGAGATCTTACACCTGTAGGCTATTTTTAATTGATGGTAAAAGAAGATCAGAGAGATCTTACACCTGTGCAATGTTTCATTGTCCTTTGCCACATTATACTGAAATGTTCTGTAACTGTAACCTCAATAACATGATAAATACTGCATGCACAGTCCAAAAGAGCATATATTACAAGAAATTTTATTACTTAAGTAAAGAAAACATATTGTTGATATGACTACAATGGAGAGATTTATGTTGGGAAAGATCAACAATGCAAATACAGACTCGCCAGGTTCTACCTGAAGAATGAGAACAAACATAATATTTCAGCAAAAAGGAAGAAATACACTTAGAACTCTCTTGGCCAGTTTTTCAGGAATCAGTTTTCACAAGGATCATGGTTTGTGTTCCCAACCCACTCTTTGATGTTATCAAACTATTGTGTCAACTGTTTTTCCTGTTATATTATTTTGAAATGCTTTCCAAGGGCTGGTATAAATGTAAATAGTTAGGCATTTGTTTGAGTTCAAGTTACACCTAAAATACATAAAACAATTGTCTTGATCTTAATGAATAAACTTCATAGTATTAGCATTTGCAAAGAATCAGATTAAGAAAAGTAGCATGAAAATAATAAAACTCCGTAATTGATTTTACAAATATAGTATAACCTACCTGAAAAAAATATGGGAAAACTGGAAGATATGGCTGTGGGATGGAGCATTATTCATGTTGATAAGGTGGTGTGCATAATCAGCAGATATATCTGGAAGAAAATGCCATATAGGTTCATTAAAAGTGGTTAAACTTCATAATGAAAACTATATGCAATGACAATGACAGTCATAGAAATATAGAGTTGAATGTGGTTTTGAATGGATGAAAGATAACATGTTCTCAGGGGAATTTTCAGCAGAGCAAAAGCTCATGGGCCATGCCCTGTTAAGGAAAGAGTAAAAGAGGCGTGAGTGTAAAGAACATGCCAAGATCTTCTAGAGTGTCCTGAAAGTTATTTCACAGCCTGAAAGAAAGTTTTATACTTTGGGACCCATGCTGTTTGATGCCAAGTGGCAGGTGACACATCCACCTAAGACTGTGAAGTATTTGTGTGCTCTTAATCCTGGCCATAAAACAAACAGTGGCTCAGGTAGAGTATAACGCTGTTCCCACATCAGTGAATGTAATGAGTGTAGAAAATGATAGAAACCTAGCCCTTTTGTGCTATAATATTAATCTGAACTGGCACAACATAAGTCCATTTTTACAACAGAGATTGGACAGAGAATAGGAAAGGAACACACGTCAGCTATTCTTCCAACAAATCTAAATAATCTAATCTGGTGTGTGGTCCTTCTCAGAAGCTTGTCCAAGTCTGATTAGAAAATTATGTTTTGTTGTTGTTGTTTCTGATAACAAGAAGAGCCCCAACATATTCTCTGTTTTAAGAGAAGGCTCAAGTTCCAGCCAGTTCAGTTGGCATTAAGGACTTCAGTCAGAAAAACACTTCACATTTCTGAATGTCAGAATCTCTTTAATTGAAGAAAGTTACAGCTATATTCTGTACTTGAGTGGTGCAATTTTTTTCTGATCCTTTAAATGTACCAAGCACCAATCTTTAGCATACTGTGGGCTGGAAGAACTACTTTGCAATCTGACTGGCATCTGAACACCCTTTCTGAGTACATGTTCTGTACTTTAAAAAGCAGCCGATTCCACCCCCTTGCTGTCTGGCTTTTTACACTGAATACAATATTCATAAGGGGGACCAGGCTGACAGCTTCAGAGAACAACACCCTCTCCACAGAGAACAGCTGCTGAATGGTTCGCCAGGCCGCCTGGCCTGGTCGTGCTTCAGACCTGTTCTGAGGAGACCACTTCAGGGAGCACCAAAACAACTGAATGGGCACATCCCTCCAGCTCCCTGGTTCTTTTCTACCTCTATCAGTTTGTGTCAACTGTGGAGGTGAATTTAAAGATAGACACTCGCTGTTGGGAACTGGGATGTGAACCCCACACATCACAGAGGCCCCTCTATATCTGCCATTCAGTGCTGCTGCCTGGTCCTGCTGCCATGGCATTCAAATTGCTACCTAGAACTGGTCTTTAGGTTTGCTGAGTCTCCTCTTTATGACTTGCTGACTTCATGACTGGCTGAGGAGGTACTTTATGACTTGCAGAGTCACCACATCCTGACTTGCTGTGTCACCACTGCATGCCTCACAGCTTGCTGTGGTGTGACACCACGACTCTCTGAATTGATGCTTGGTGACGTGCAAGGTTGCAGCCAGCACAGGTGCCGCTTGTTGAGTCATGGCTTTGCAGTTTGCAAAATCTTGTGACCTTGTGACACATCCACCTTCCTTGCAGTCTGTCGGGCTGCTGGCTCTCTGTGGAAGAGCAGTGTCTCTCCTCAGCACAAATTTAAAACCTTGTCAAGAAGTGTGAGAAGTATTTTCCAGTTGATGCCGAGGTGCAAAGGGCAGAAAGTACAAAGTCAAAAGTCTGTCTTCTACCAAGGTCAATGGACTGTCTTTTTTTTAACTTGGCATTTGTTATCACTTTCTTTGCCTCCTGGCTGTTGCCATCCTTACTGGGTTTTGTTTCTTCTTATTCTTGTGCAGTTTGTTTCTGTGAGTTTTCTATCAGGCTGCTAAAATCCAATATTGCATTGGAATTTGTCCTTTTAAAGTGTCATCTGGCTTTGGCACCAAAGCCATCCTCACGATGACAACCATGAGATGCTGTCTAGCTATCAGAGAGCTGAAAAGAAAGGTGCTTGCAAAAAGTCCCAACCTGTGCAGGTCAGGGACTCTCCAAGTCCTGCTGTGGGCTGGTAGGCTGGACCAGGACTGAGCTTCTCCCACAGCTGGGACTCATCCTGCCAAGTTTTCTTATGCCACATAGCAGCTACTTGATAATTCCTCATGTCTTAGCTGCTGCTGCTGAAGAAATTTGGCTGGTTACCCACCTGCAGAAAACCTGCCCATCTTTTGCATGATGTGCAGTGCCCTCAGGAAGCAGAAAGCTGTGGGTGCTACTGGAAATCTGATGGAAAAATATGAGCTACTGTAGGATACATCCTGTAGCATGTTCAAAGAGGGATAAATGCATTTGTTTTTTGTGTGCAGGTGAAACCAGTGTTGTTACGGAGCATAATGCCTTGCCTTTCATATACTATAGATATCAGTCTTCTACCTACTCTCTCTGTCCTGGCTGTGCTAAACCAAAGTCCACATTCTGTATTCTAGCAACAAAAAGGTTAAAGGATTCCCCGGAGTTAGCATACTGAAAGGCAAGGTAAAGTACCAAAGCACCAGGATGGCTTTTGTGGTTTATAATATGTCAATTTGTACAGTAAATAGGGTCTGTGTTTAATGCTCCCCTGCAGCGACAACTATTAATAATAAAAGGCCTTGAAAGAAACTGAAGTTTCATGATAAAGTATTTCTGACAGCTAGCTCCTCAGCACAACAACTGTTGTCCCCAGAGACTCATTCAACTTTCATTTGAATCATGGAGAAAGAAGACCAGCTTGGAAGATGTTTTTCTGGAGTGCAGAGGGGCACTTTGATCCTAGCTCAGATAACAGCTGCTCTACCTGAGCGGATTTTCGGGTAGATGTATCCTTCAGCCCAGGTAAGCCTCAGGGGAGGTGTCTGGTTGACCTCAAAGCTCAGGAAAGGCACCTGATACCTGAGGGAGGGTCTTTGAATGAGCAAGAGGACCTGGCATCACATTTTATCATTCTGTCAGTCTCGCGTTTCTGGCAAGAGACAGCGTACACAGGAAGGGAACTCCTGAAGGGATTGAAGTCGCACCTTGATTTTTTTTTTCCCATTGTAAAATAAAAAAAAAAAAAAAAAAGAGGCAGAAAGCCAAAATACTTTGATTAGATTTTGTCTGTACTATTGTGTTTTCTCACTGCCCTTAGAGAGTACAAAGCACTTCATTTGGAATCTATGACCCTGATTTCTCGAAGCTGGAGCAAAAAGCAAATACCTGATATTTGATAAACTTCTCAAAGTAAAATGAAACTGTTCATATAGTGCATATAAGAGCTACAGTGATGGACATTATGGAAATCCCTACAGTAAACAGGCAGTGTTTGCTGTTGCAAAATGTGGCAAATTCTTTGATACTTACACAGACAAAAGTCCAACTGAAATTAATTCTTTTTCTGGATATGATACAATAAAGATTACTGAATTTTATTTTTTTCCCCCATCAACAGCATCTATGCTGGTTCATGTAAATGAACGTGCAAAACATATCAGCTTTTTTGACTTCAGATAAAGTGACAAGACACTGATTTTTCAAAACTGATTTCTCTTTAATAATTCTTTCTTCTTTCCCGTGCCTGTCTTTGTGACACTGAGGTAAAATCAGAGTAGCCCAGATAAAGATTGTACTAACAAACTTTCATTTTTTACTGCAATGTTTTTTGGAAACAGCCTCCTTAAAAACTGTTGCTTCATTTATTATGATTCTGTTCATTCTTTTCTTCACCAAGGATATTTCATCACTCATTCAATGAACATGAAGTAGGGAAACACTCAAGATATCCCTTGATCTGGAATCTCTCATTATGTCTTTGATACCCTAACTCTGTCAGTGATAAAGACACTTGCTGAAGCCAATAGCTTGTAAGGCAGGAGAACTTCTTATACTGACTGTCTTCTAAACAGCTTCAGAAGATTTTCAAAAGAAATGAGAAACCTGCTGATCATACACTTTGTGAGCTTCATTAAAAGGGTAAAAACGAGCGGTGCTATTGCAGGAAAAAAAATGAAACAAGTGTCTAAAAAAAGCTAAAACTTTGGCTCTGTCACAGTGAGTACAGACTGGGGGTAGTCAATTTGCACCCTGAAACCACTGCTGAGTCTCCAGTCTGAGAGCACGTTGATTGTTTTGTGGCATTCAAAGCAGAAATCTTGTATAGCCCCACTCTGTTGGGATATGGCAGCTCCCCATGCTGTTGTGTGGAGGGGCAAGGGGGAATTATTTTAACTGTCAAATTTGTGAGATGAGGATGGTGTAGTATGGAGCATGGATTGGAATTCTTTGTAGGGGTGGCTTTTGGTGTTTCTGAACAAAAGCTGCTTGTGAAGAGAACAGACATTCCCAAAATCCATCCCCGCAGCCAATTTTCAGTGACTTTAATGGGACCTTTTCTTGTATAAAGACCAGGGACAAGCCAGCTGCAGAGCACACACACGAAGGCTTCCTGTGGCTTCCCGTGGGACTGAGATGTGGCAGAGAGGCAGCAAGGTAAAACAGCCCTGCTTTGGAAAATTTCACCTGCTGAAAGAGGCTTTGGAGGAGATATTTGAGGATGAAGGATTTCTGTGGTGCTTTTGTATAGTTTACACAGCCAACCTTTTAAACTGCTAACAGAGTACAGAGCCTAGAAACATTCACAGTTGCTCCTAAGTTAAGGGTTTTGTCCTCTTGAGCCATTACATTATCTGAGTATAAACCAAAGAGTTTTTGGCTCTGAATAATTTAGGTGAAAGAGTTAGCCCTAGGCCAGGTGCTCTACTTATGCAGATGGTGAGATAAATTATTCAGAAGAAGAGACAGGTAAAACAGATGGGAAAGGCCGCCAAAACAAGACACCCAGAGGGCAGCTGTTTTACAGCTCCCCCGCAAAGCACCTTACTTACCAGGAGGGCCGTGGTAATGAGTGAAGCAGTGGTGTTGAAAATGAACTTTGCCTTGTTAATTCATGTGGTGGTCACAGGGAATACAGGTACTGATGCCTAGAAGCAATCACCACTAGTAGTTTAGGCCTTTGTAACCCATGCTTTAATGTTAGAGAGCACATTCTCAAAGGATTTGCCCTATCGGTAGGACAGAGGTTGCTAAATTATTTGATTTTGAAAATGAACCCCAGTGGGAGGGGAAAAATACACTTCAGGAAATATTGACTTAATCTAAACAATGACACTTTTCAAACAGCTTATGCTGCCACATCATCCAGTTGTGTTTTCTCTTTCCACATATATAGATTTTTCATTTTGATTAAACTTTTGCTGTCTGAAGTAGATTTTTCAAGGCAATTTAGGATTCTTACTACTTCTGTTTATGGTCACATGCGTCAATTTTTATAGAACCCATCATTTCAACTATGAAAAATAAAGGCCTTTGATATTAAAAGTACTCAAATAGTCCAGGAACTTATGCCAAAGCAATGAAAAGTTCTAAATTATCTTGCTATTTTTACTGACAAGTGAATATTTTACTGGCTTTTACTGTCAGTCAATGTTTGATTATTTTGCTAATGACAATCACTAACTTTCCTGATGGTTGGCAATGTAAGACAAGTGTCATGAATGTATACAAAAGCTGACACAATTTTTTAGGAGGCTAAATAAACAAATCACTGCAGATCTGATTTTCTAAATTACATTCCCATAATAGAACACCTACTTCATATAGATATTCTCTCTGGCTTTGAGGAAATAAATAATTTGCCTGCGTAAATGGCAGATCAGATGCATAATAGGCCATGTCTGTATATGCAGTTGCACTTTTTAGGCAATGGGAGATAGGTGCTTCCCTGTGCACAGTTTCACTAGGGATGAGCTTTTATGAAGAAAAGATCTCTCTTTCTCTTTCTTACTTCCCTGCCCTGCCAGGAGTGAACGGTGAAGAACACAAGCCACAAGGAAGAGGAGAGAAGGAAGGAAGAGACATGAGCAAGAGAAAGGGAAACCGATGACAGACTTAGCTAAAGGAAAGCAATGTGAGGAAAGAGTGTTTGTGTGTCAAGCACCCGGAGATCCCTCGTGTATTTCCTCAGCCTAAAGACTGGCATCAAAGTTGCCCTATTAGAAAATGGCACCAAAGTTGCCACATCCCCTCTATATTCCTGGAGAAGCTGACTGACTGAAGGATCTCAAAAACTTCATCTCTATTTTCTGTCTCTCTTCTTTGTTGTGTTACTCAGTGTGGCTGAACCCTCTGGGGCAGAAGCTGTACCTTTGTATTCTCTGTCTATGAGAGCATAATGAATCTTCAGCATTACTGGGGGTCAGGTGTAAGTGTAGCACAGATAATGCCAACACAGATATTCCTCTTGCAGAAAGCACACTTGAATGTAGATCCAGTGCAGCAGCCCCCTCCCTATGATCTTTAGATTGTATTTCCATGCAGAAAAGTTTCCATGGAGAAAGCACATTCATGTTGCAATATAGGTTATCATAATAACGATTTCTCTGTTAAGGAATAATCTAAATGTGCCAGAGAGCTTTTGAACTTAAAGAAAGCTTTTTCAGGTATAGATTTTTATTTTTTATTTTATTTTTTTTTTTTAAACATGCATTTATAGTGTGAAAATGAAAATGTATAGGTGAAAATGAATTAACTGCAAAACAGAATTTTGGCTTCACTGAAAACTCGGGATAAAAATGTTAGAAAAGTGAAACCCATTATTTGATCTCAAATATCTGTAAAGTTAGCACAGAAGGACACAAAGTTACCCATTCAAACAGTATTTTTCCGTTTTAACTTTACTCCAATGTAAAAGTTCTCAAATAACACTTCATGTTGTTATTATTTCCCAAAGTACATGCAAAACAGCATTCTTTGTGATCCTAAAAAAAAGTTTCTTCTGTTGTCTTACAGGAGTTTTAAAAATATATTGTTAGATATTCTTGCAGTCGATAGGGTTTTCTCTGAGCTGACATTCTGCTTGTACTTATCAAAGATATAATGTAAGACCAAGAATCTCACTTATTTTCTAGTTAGACAAGTGTGTGTGTTAGCCAAGGATGACACTCTGTCAATAAACCTTTTCACTTTCTTTGTGCTTCCTTTGATCTCCAAGGAGGATTTAGCCATCCTCTTCAAAGAAAACAATATCTGCCCATGTGCGTCTTTCCTGGTTCCCTCTTCATATCTTTTCTTCTTAGTGACCATCATTGTGGCTTCTTGACTTGTTTCGTTTGGTCACCAGCTCTGATGTACTTGAAATATTTACTCTTCTTTTATGTCTGTTTTTTTTTTCTCCCGTGTTCTTATCTTACCACCATATTCATTAGCCATTTTTTCTGGCTCTTTCTCCTAGAAATGCAGATGTTTTTGATCTCAGCTGTCTTCAGGGAGCTGTCCCATAGTCCTACCTATCTCTAGCACTGCAGCATCTCTTCCTTCCCATCACAATCCTCAACTGTGTTCTCTGCCATCATTAGCAGAGGAGTTCTCTCCTAGTGTCATCTTGGATTCCCTTTGTTCTACTCTTTTGCCAATCCACATCATCAAAAGGATCTTCCTGAACAAAACTCTGGCTCTCTCTCATGCCTGGAGTCTTTGTTTGTTTGCTTGTTTTTTACCATTGTTGCTCATATTGATTAATTCATTCAATAATATTTCCCTAAGTTTATTGTCTTTTACTAACTTAATGATCACCTACCTCTCTCACCTGCATGCCTATCTATTCCCTATGCCACATTTTTTCTTCTGAATAAATGTTTGTTACACAGCAAAGAGATCCTTTAAATACTACTTAGAAACTCTTTTCAAATCATGTAATCACCTTGCAATTCTCTCTATTCAGTCTAGCTCCTGTTTACTGTGAGTTCCCATCCTAAAGGAAAAGTGTATATATGTGTGTGTGTGTATATATATGTATATATCTGCATTAGCAATATGAGTCAAATTATCAGTAGTTCAAGAAGGGATTGTTGTTTCACCTCATTAAAAGGTTTTTCTCTTTCCTTATCAAGCTTAATAATCAGTAAATGAGAAAGATCACAAGTGTCATCTCCCAAGTCCTGGGGCAGTTTGAGGCAAAACAAGAAAGCTATTCTCTTAGAAATTGCTTGCTATGTCAATGCAGATAAATGAGTTTTCATTTAGTTTGTTGAAAAACAGCATCATCTGCATAGAAAAAAATAATGCAGCTAACAATTCTGAATTGGCACAGGCTGTGGGAGAAGTAGGATGTAGCAGTAAACAATCACCTACTTATCAATGAAATTAAAAAGAAAATAAACCATTGAAAGTCATTTATTTTCTCCACTTTTGAATGTGTATATAAAAACATTAGAAAATATTTAAGAAGTGATGCTAAGACAAGGTAAACTCATTTGGCTTGAGTATGTGAACAATTCAATTGCTTTGCAGGCAGACATGGCTTTAATAATATCCATCAGTGCATGACACTTCTTATTTAAAGGCTGCAATCAACATTGACTGGGTCATTTAAACAGAGAAGAGGTGTCATTTATCCATTTATTTTGAAAGTTTTAAATACATGTCAGTAAATCAGTTTTCTAATATTCAGCCTAGTCAATTTAGTACTATTGAGTAAAATTCTTTGCTGTTGAGGTCAACAGAGTCAGGTTTTCACTCACCAACTCCCACAGTCAGCTGTCGTATGGATGCCAAACATCTGGATTGAGCCAGTTGAAGTTTTTCATGGATTATTTGATATCACTGCGGTCCTGTACATACACCTGAGAAAATAATTTGGTTCTTATTTGGTTCATTCATCGTAAATAGTGCCTTAATTAAACACAGAACTGCCCCCCCCCCCCCTTATTTTTTTAACTAAAACTATTCTAAAAATGACTAATGTTCTATTAAAATTAATAAAAATAAGAAAGCAGTAATATTCCTGATGTGATTGAAAAGGGTCATGTATGTTGGCTTCCACTGGGTGTATCATCAAATAGAAGAAAAACAGTTATGTTCAGTTGAGCTGAATTGTAAACAATAACAGAACTGAGAAAGATGTACTTCAAACCTTGAGAAATCTGACCGGTACTTTGGGAGTTTCTCCAGAAAAGAAGATAATGAATGTCATTCAGGAATTGACCTCATTGCATTATATGGTGTAGATGTCACCTACAATGACTCACACACCTTCATGGGTATAAATTGGTCTTTTAAGATGGCTTTATGCAGGTAAAATCTAATCTGTTCTCAAACCATCTTTGGTGTCTGATACAATTTTTACAGTAATATTTGTGGTGAGAAAGTGTCTTATACATCATTTAGGGGCTAGATCTACTAATCAGTTATGCTTTGAAGAGCCTGAAACTTTTGGCCTTCAGCTGTGAACGAGAAATCCTCTTTGTGATCTGATGCATGACTCGGTATCTTTTTTTCAAATGTCTGGAAATTAAGAGGGGCTGGCTCTTAAGTCAATACAACAGGATTTTTTGGCGTCTTTTCCTGTTAAGGTGAGTGAAATTTGTACAACTTAAATCATGTTTAGGCTGACAAGACTGGAGTATTGGATGTGTTAATAACTTTCCCTTACCTCTCATGAAATAATTCAAATTTTGTAAGTAGGTATGGGAATTAAAATTTGGGGGAGTCCATTTATTTTTCATACTTTTGGATGAATGTATTTCTTTCTATGGATCCCTTTGGCCAAGGTCTTTGATTATGGCATATTTCTTTCTTGAAGCCTCTTATGGTGGATGAAAACATTTGTACTATGCAAGCACCAGCTTTTATTATCAGTTATCTAATGTTCTTATCAGTTATTCACTAAAATGATCTAATATAATTGTTGTGAAATACCAAAAAACAATCTCTTTGCTGGCAGCAGTAGGCAAGACTTGCAAAGTAAACTCTAGTGGGCAAGTGAAAAGCCCCAGGTTTTGAAAGAGTTTATGTACATTAAATTATCTAAGATAAAATCCTATCCCACATAAGTCAACAGATAAAATTCATTTAACTTCTGTGTTCAGGATTTTGACCTGAAACATGCTTTTATGTACTTAACTAAAACCTGAGATTTATTTTTAAATGCAGCTGCTGTTTTAAGCAGGTCTGTATCAAAAATAAAATGGGAGGGGCACCAGACATACTACTAAAGTGCTAGATTAACAGAGGATGGATCCAAATCACTGCAGTGGACAGCCCAAGCCTTCCAAACGAGGTCATATTTTGTCTAGTCAGAGCACTGCAGGACTAATATTTTTTTTTCTCTGTTTCTTTATCTGTCGTGTTATGGTTCTTGCCTAGGAATAACGTGGGACATCTATTAGTCTCCATGAAGTAATGTCAAGGCAAGACTTGTAGGCAGACGGGCATAGCAGGTGGTTCATGTGCAAGGCACATGTGAGTTCACATCGTGTTCAAGGTACACATTTGCATTATATACCTCTTCTCTCTTAGTCATGACTCTCCCTCTCTCTCTCCTTCTCTCTTTTGAACTTTCTCATTCAAGTTTGCTACAATGTCAAACTAATTCTTGAGAGCTTTCAATTTCAAGATTAGCACATTCAAACCAAATAAAGAGAAGGTGCAAAGGTGACTGAAATGATGAAGAGAGATGCTTATAATCTGGAGTAGTAGGGTTGTGAGGAGGTTGTGCAATAGTGTCTAACTCCCATGTGGTCTGCTGAGAAGTGCTGCTCTGTGCAATGTGTCATGGCAAAAAGCCAGCAAAGAGGCCATAAAAACTGGCATCAAGTGAAGACATGGTATTACTGCCTTGGTAGAGCTTTACAGTCTTTAGCTCCTGATGCAGTAAAGAGAAGAAGAAAGGAATCTTGGCTTCTTAACGCCTGTTTCCATGTAAAGTTTGGTAAACCAAATTCTGACTGGCCTGTTGCAAAATAAAATGTTTGAATTTCACCAAGTCACAAGGAATAAGCAGTTATATCTACACAGGAGTGAATTTTGTCTGGGGAATTTGTGGAAGAACCAAGATAGGGAAATAAAGAACGAAAGTGACTCATTGGGATGGATTAGTGCAATGCTGTCTTAAGACGTAGCCACCTCCCTTCTCCAGCACCCAACATTTTCAAAGGAGACAGCCCAGGTGCAGGAAATCTGCTGCTGGGCAGCCCATACAGACATTGTATGTGCAAAGAGACTGCTTGATCTGTTCCCTCACAAGATCTGAAATGGGCCTGATGATTTGCTGTTTTCAAGATGCCTTTCCATTTTTAAGAGCTTGCCCTACCAATAATATTGTCAGAAGGAAGCTTAAAAATGTGGTCTTTCTGTCACATGAGGGCCTAAGGACCAAAAGGCACATGATTTTCAAATCATGTAACAGATCATGGTTGATATCACTCATGGAACAAGACAAAATTGAATGGAGGAAAGAAAAATATATAGTCGGTGAAATATTTTCAAGGGTTTTTGCTTTGATGGAAAAATACAGTAACACTGAAAATCTATGGAAAAAAGGAAGCAAATATTTTAGCTTTTGCATATATAAGTGTATATGTGGAAGCTATTATTAAAATGCACCTTACTATAATGATTCATACAGAAGTTAAGCAGGATTATGAGACAAATAAAGGCATAACCATCCTCTTAAATCATGCTATACTGATCAAACAGCTCTGCGCAATACCCTAGCTATTTACCTACAACAAGATAAAACATGATTAGTGCCCATTACCAGTGTGGTAAAATGAAAATAATCTCAAAGCACACATTACCCAAGCAAAGAGTACTGAACTGAAGTAGAGCCAAGTAATAAATTTACACTCATCAAAGAAGTTATTAAAAAAATTATTATGAATTTCATCAAATATCTAATGTATGCCTACATTTGCTGATTCATCAAACCTCCAAATACTGCTTAATTTCAAGCATATAAATTAATAGTTTTCAATCTGGGTCTACAGGCAACTGGGAGTCCGTGGTCTCTTCTTAAGAGCACCAGTAGAGGTAAGGAAGAAAACTAAGCTTTTAAAATTCATTATTCTGCTAGTAAACTTACAAGAATATTATATTAAAAAAAAATAAATAATAATAATAATAATAATAAACCAGTATAAAACTGGTAATATAAGTAATCAGCCTTCTTGTCTATCCAAAAGCTTAAGTATGTGAGATTATAGAATTAAAGTATTGCACACCAACTGTACATTCCTTCAACCTGTCATTGTTGCATGTACTGATTTTACTGTTACAATAGTTAATCATTCAAATGTTGGCTATATAGGTCTCTTTATTGCATACATTATACAGAACAAAAGCAGAAAACACCACAGAATAAAAACAGATTCAATGCTATGCTGGAGAGGAAAATACACCACAATCTTCCCAAGTGATATCATGACACAGAATTTAGTTCATTTGTATGTATTCTATTAAATACTTTAAAATGTTATAGGTTGAGCTCACCCTATGTTGTCTGGTTAAGGCTTCTGATATAAGTAGAAGTCCTCTCCCATGACTGCATGGGTGAGTGAAGGTCCATACTTCTGAGAAGTATTCAGCTGTCTCAGTCCTGTTAAAACCCCTAGGGAGGGTGCTCAACATGTTGGTAATGTGGACTCTGAAGTGCAATTCAAGTGTGTACCTATCAGGTTTAGATGCTGGATTTTCAAACTCACAGAACACAGGCAAATAAAACCAGTTTCCTGCACAGGAAGACTAAGTGCTATTCCCTTAGCTAAGAGTATTTTCATGCTAAAGTGGAATGGATCCTTGTTGGATGCAGTCTTCTTTTAAGAACTATGGTCAAAATTTGTTTTTATAGTTTGCAAACTGTACTTTCGTCATTCACTCATTAATGTCAAAAATCTTTAAGTTTTCACAACAATAATAATAATTTTGTTTTTAAATGGGAAGTCAGCATAGCATTTATCAGCCTGTACAATATTAATGTTTCAAAAAGTTATCACCACCTGAACGTAAGGCTTTATAATTCAAGGTGCTTTATAAATCTGATTGAGAAGAAATTGTCACATTCTAAAAAATAGAGTAACTGGAGGCAGAGTGAAATGAATAGTCAGCAGCCATAACAATACTCCTGTAATTAAATATTTCACATCTCAAGGATGCCTATTCACAAAACACTTAAATAGCTCGTCAGTTTGGCCACTCTCTCTTGGTTGTAAGGAAAGGAACTCATTCAGCTGAGTGGACATCCTAATTGTGCATCTTCTTCAGGGAAACGGTTTTTCACCAAGCTTTTGCAATTACACTGTCTCACGTCTATAAAGTGCAGTGAAATCAGTCATACACCATACACAGTTTGGTTAAAGAAAATCACTTGCAGGCTTGGGTTCTGCTTAGGTCAAAGAGCAAAACACTCCACAGAAGAGGTCAGCTGAATGTGGAGATCACGGTTATGGAAGAAGCTTTGTAACTGATTAGCAGGCAAATTGCTCTGAGGGTTGTCAATCACGTTTTGCTTCCTTCTGTACAAATGCATGTTTATTTTTAGTCTCCTAAGGCCTTGCTAGTACTAAAGCCTGCTAGCAGCAGGGCTGATGTGCAGCAGTGCAGAGCTCTCAGCTGCAGCAAGGTCAGGTGGAAATTGTGAAAGCTCAGCACTTCTCATGACTGGTCTCTAGACTGGGACAGGACAATGTCTGTCCTGAAAAGTAAGCCAGAAATTAAGGTGGCACCTGACTTTCCAGGAAAATGCTTCTGTAAGTGCCTTAGTATTTAGTAAAGTGTGTCTGATATGCTCAGCCCACACAAATGTAGAATCTGCTTGCATCCTGTTTCTGATTATGTCTCCTCCTATAAGTTATAGCTGCACAAAGAAACACACATGCAAATATGTGTTTTCTAGATTTGAGTCTACATTTACCAAAAATGAAATAGCTTAATTGATGTCTGTGGCATTACTCCTGGTTTCTAAAAGTGTAAGTGTTGAACAAGGTTCTCTGTACATATGTATAAAATGCCATTTAATACATATACCATAAAAAACATATAATTTATCTATATTGATATAATCTCTATTTATATCTCTATTTTCCTTTTACAGTAAAGTAATACCAAACAAACTCCTAACTCTCCACATCCTTTATTTTTTTAATTTTATAAATCTAAAGAAAAAATGTCTCACAGCAGTCTACAAACAAACTGCATCTGTTTAATATTAAAGTGCAAAAAATAATAATAAAACCATTACTTTTGGAATATCCAAATAACCTGAGGAAAAATAGCATCCAGCTGGCCCTTGGTATAACTGGTTTTTACATCAGTTGGATGTTTCTGGGATTACCAGATTCAACACTTATCTTTAAGTAGGTTGAGTTTCTAAAGATGTAGCATCCAGAAACTTCTGAGTAATCTGTCCGCTTAGAAGTACAATATTGTGTTACCAGATCTGCTGAGCAAATGCACAATAAAGTTAATCCTTTGGTTCTGGAAAAGCTGTAGGTATTGCAATGGCAGATGTGCTGAAACAGAAGTGTTTACGTTTGTTCGGGCTTGTGAAGCAGCAACTCCACCATCTCACAAGTATATGAATTTCCTGCAAGCATTTACCTAAGGGCTATCATGGGAAAGGAAAAGAGCTCTGAAGGAGTCTCTGAATCCTCTTGGCAGAGTGGCAGACCTCTTCTGGTGAACTGGGTGTCACATGCCTCCAAGCACTAAACTGATTTTGGTATACAGGGAAAAGTATTACAAAGACCAATACCCGGTTATATTTAATAGGTTTTCCATTTCTTCCTTCTTCTTATGCCATATGGAAAGCAAGAAAAATATTAGGTTAAGGGCTTTGTGCTGTGCAGGTGTGATATGACTGTGGTTTGGCCAGAGCTTTGAGGCAGAGCTGCCTTCTAGACCTTTTATAGTGAGCTCTCCAGAGAAGACTGGGAGGGAGGCTTTAAACTCAGAAAGCCAGGTTGTGTAGAGCACAAATGAGTGGTGTAACCTGTTCTCCCCTTCCTGGCTTGGATTCCTAATGTCAACCCCACAGCCTCTGGTTGCTATTAATTTGGCAACAAGCCTTTGAGACAGTGGCCATATTCACCGTAGTGAACAAAAGTGAAGCCACTGGAAGGGCTTGGGGTGATTTAGTGCTTATTTGCTATGCCTAGTATTTACCAAGCCATGCAATGTGTCATTCTCCATTGCAGAGAATGAAGACTGTGAGTTAGCTGTGCAGGGGTACATTTGCAGGTCAGGCGTAAGGAGACACAAGACAAGGATCAGAATAGAACTCATGGGTCTCTACCACTGGGGCAAAAGGCAGCCAAAGTCCTTCAGAGATAGTCACAGAAATTGAGGAGGACAAGACATGACATTGGTCTGCTCAGATGGTAGATAGCTGGCAAATCAGAAAGGAAATGAGTTAGGTGCTGAATCTAAAAGTTCATCAACAAGAACTTGACAGAGATTTCACAAGCGCGTCTTTGGTTGCAAGTGCAAATTTTGGATTCCAAAGGGCCTGGAATAACAATAAAATAGAAGACTGATATAAATTACATGGTTTAGATTCAGTGTTCAGTATTTGCATAGGAGTAGGAGGGATCTCCTAGATTACCAAATACATTCCTCTGCTGTTGTAAGCAACCATATCTTGTACTTTATGTATTTATTAAGCTCCACGGGAAAATTCTGATTTTTCTTCCTAGTTTTAATGGGAGGCTGTTTCCAAACTTCAGTCTTCCTGTGATCAGAAACTTTAATTTCTGGGTTCAAATTTATTCATTACTCATTAGTAATCATTTGTCCTTGTGTCATCTTTGTCCATTTGCTTAAGTATCTTTTCTCTCGCTTTAGTGCCTAACCTGAATGTATTTATAGAGAGCAATTATATCCGCTCTCAGCATGAATGAGCTTAGAGATGAAAGAGAGAAGGAAGCAAACATGTTGCTTCAGCCTGGACCAGCTGGAACCTCTTTGTTCAGACTCATGTAAAATATTTTGCAGCAGCTGAATCTGGAAGCAGCATTTGTGCAGCTCATAGCAATATGATACAAATCTAGCCACCTCGCAGCCTGATGAGATGGAAATGGACATTTCAAGCCACGATTGCTCTCAGGGTATCCATGGGTACTGTGGAATTGGGAGCACTAAAACTACAGTCCAACTTAGTTGGAGAATAACGGTCTGCATTTGATTGTGCCAAACACCCGTGGTAAGCCATTGCAAACATTTCCCACCATTATCACTTGTATTTTTCTAGTGTTGGGAGTAAGATATTAGTCTGTGTTGGATTATCACTAGCTGTGTGGTGTATTTCAGAGGGGAGTCTACATGGTGTTATCTGCATGCTGTAGACTGTGGAGTCAGCAATTCCTTCTGTTATTCCCCAGAGTAGCCATAAGGCTGTCTCCTAGACTTCATCACACTAACGTAATCAGTGAAGAGAAGGAGTTGCCCATCACATCTCCTGGTCTTTCGGTACAAATTTCTAATTGGAATATGGAATCAATAATACAGTAATAATACACTCCACCATAGCATATATTCAGATAAATGGTTTGACAAAGAAACCCTTAGGGGAATGGCAATTGCAATAAACTATTGTTTTGCCTAGTGCCATTTCTTTGCCAGAAGTGGCAAGCATAGCTGAACAACTATGTGGAGTGTTGGATGCTTTAAATATACGATTGTCCATCATTCCTTTGTATATAATTCTTAAATGCCTTAGAGCACTTTGTTGTGAATCAGGTTTTTAATTTTTATTTTTTTTTTGTATATAAAGTGCTTTTAGATCTAAAAGTGTTTATTCCTCTCATATATGTGTGTTAGTACTTGCCACCACTCATGCTGCAAAGTATGTTTCTCCTCCAATCAAAAATATTATTGGGATTCCACAGACTGTGAAAGCAATGGAAAATTAAAGGGCCTTTAATTTGGAAGAACCTGCATCATGTAAATAAAATTATAGAAATACAATGAGATGCCGGTCATTGTATCTGCAAATGATTAGTTAATGGAGTAATGGAGTAATGCATCACAGTTTCTCTTCTGGAGGGTGGAGTTTTAGCCTGGCTTGAGATAAATCCAGCCCTCTCCTTGTGACTGACCTCTGCGCATCCTCATATAAGGGCAAAATTTGCACAAATTAGAATTCTTCTCATAGTTTGGTACAATCTATGTTGTCTTTCTTGAGGGAGACAGAGATAAAGAGTACTGTCAGTCAGGGTTGCGGTGCATTGACAAAGGAAGTCATAAGGACATAAGGAAGCTTTAACTATACCTGATTTAAGTGTAAGATTCTTAAGAGGTTTTTAGAGAGGAAGAAAAACAGTGTGGTTGACCATGGCATTTCTCAAAGTTGGTCTGTTTTAAAATTCTGGGGACAGATTTGAGTTCACCTGCTCCTTTGCCCCTTGCTTGCCTGATCACAAGATGGAAGGCCACATGACAATCTAGAAAGGGACTGAACAATTCAGGAACTAATCAGAAATCAATTTTGACAGCCTACTCATTGGAAAGGAATGAAAAAGCAGAGGTGGCAGGTTTTTTTTTAGGCTTTAAGGAAGGGTGGTGATTTTCTCCTGTAATTCACAGAAACAGCAGATGTACAAAAGGAGAACTAAATCAAAAAGGACAAATGCAGTGTGTGGGAAAACCTGTTGGTTACCTGTCTTTGCACAACAACTCTTTTCATCAAGAAAACAGTTTAAATACAATGGAAGTTGTGCAACAGTATTCCAATTTGCTGGCAGCACTCTCATCAGTCTTCTTAACATATTTGTCACTGGTCCAGGTGTAAATACATAAAATAATAATAATAATCAGCAAACTGAAAATCACAAAAAATGTGGCCCATATGATTATGCTGGTAGGGTGATGCTATCTACTGTGTGACTGCTCCACACACACAAATGCACAGGTGAAGTTTACTTCTTCTGCATGGGCATGCCCAGGGCAAGGGTGGTGGCCAAGCACGAAAGGATGCACTTGTTTTAGAAGCACATACCATAATAAAGCTGCTGGTGTCTCCCATAGGGGAAAGAACTGAACCACAAAAAAAACATTTCCATAAGTCAGATTTGGTCCACAGGCCAGCAGCTGAACCAGGTAGCTAAATAAATATCTCTGTAGGAAATTTGGAAATTCAGACACATTATGAACAGAAAAACTAAAATGTTTGTTTTCAGGCTACTCAAGGGTATTTGGGGAAGGACCAAAGCAAACACAAAACTGATCACATCTTAGTATCTTTTTAGATTGAAAGGTGTTTTTTTTGGTTTGTTTTTGTTTTTGTTTTTGTTTTTGTTTGGTAAAGAAAAGACCTAGTCTCTCAAGAGGACTTCCAAATCCAGAAAGAAATTAAGTAAAACCTCCTTGAGGTCCCTAGGCTCTTTTCTAATGTCACTGACTGTAGGTAAACATGTTCAACACTGTACTGATGTCCAATAGTGTCAAATTCTCCAACTGATATGAAGTTTCAACTCCTTGAGACCTGCCATCTTTTGAACAGTGCTAGATAGGTCCTGGCATCAAGAAGTCATAGTCCAGTTCAGGAACCACTGTGCTAGACACAGCTTTCACAAAAAGAAGATAAGATTTGGAGTCCCATTGGAGCAATGCCACATTGTTGTGGGATATTTTATTTTTTAATTGGAAACAAAACAAAACAACCTGAAGTTATCTGATGCTCTAGGCAAATGTACAAAGCACTTTTAAAAATACAATAGACATTCAAATGGGAACATTATTAATTAAAACCCTCCACGTACTGTACAAATGAAACGTTCTTCTCTCTACCTACTCAAATCATTCATTCAGAAAAATCCTGGGAAAATAGTTAGGCTTTGCAATGTGCCCCATAGGTCAATGTATTCAGGCTCCAACAGACCAAGTGGGAGGAGTGAGTTCCAGAACGGAGAAATCTTCATTGCGAACTCCCTCTCAAAGAGAGTGCATTCAGAAATGTGCACAGCATGCTTACAGAAAAAAATGGCACTAGTCCTTTGCCCAGCTCAAATTTTAAATGAGTCCTTTAATATATGTATATCCAACCAAGGACAGGATGCTGACCTATGCTCCTGTCTGAAGCACAGTAGTGGAAAGGACTTTGAAGCCCTGTAGGATTTTCAGACCCACAGATTGCCTGCCTTTTTTTTTTTTTTTAATTATTTTTCTACTGTATATATCCTTATGATACAGATTTATACCACAACAACCCCTTTTCTCTGTGCTTTACTATCCCATATCCACTTTATTTAATAAAAATGGCATCCTTGAGAGTCAAGCAGTCCTTGGGCAGCTCACATGTTTTGTATGTTAAAAATAGCATCCGTGAGTTCTGGTCTGAAAACTATTTACTTTTTCTATAGTCCCATATCAAAAGTCCCCACTTAATATAGGGATGAGTCAAAGTCTGGCTGCAGAAGCCAAAGCCAAACTTCTCTCATGTTTTTAAGTTTGGTGTTGTATTTCAGATCCATCCCCTAACTCAGACTGGCTTTCAGTGCTCCGATCAGAACAATCCCTATCTTATTTGCTTGCTGGCTGCAAAACAGTAGGAAGATTGTCAGTACCCTGCCCAGGCCCTAATTAAAAATCCAAACTCAAATTTAGTATTTCAAACATTATTTAAAATATATGAAGATAGTCAGTCTATTGCTGTTGCTCATTACTCTGTTGAAACCTAATATTAGTAACAGCATGTACAGAGGACCTGGAGCATGAATTAATAATGAGGTGCTTGTGCTGGAAAACATGCGAGAGCCTGGTTCCCCAACTTGGCAGGCATCCGGCACAGTCTAGTTTGCTTTTCTCTGCACAGTGATCGAATCATCTGCTCAACAAAATCTTCAGGAAGGAAAGTATTTCTGGTTAGTTTACTTCCTCTGATGATCATTTACCAAAAACAATGAAGAACAAAGAGAATCAGAACTGAAGGGATCCACAACAAGGCAAAAAATCTTTAAACTGATGGTATTGTACTAGTGATCATATGGTAGTAGTGATAGCATCTGAGCACAATCCTCAAACAAGTAAGGACCTCCATGCCATCAACCTGCCCCCATTGTACATGAAGCCTTTTCTTGAGGCTTTTGAGGTGAGTTTTTAATCAACTCTTTCCCCACTTCTAATTGTCCCATGAGAAAAAAAATATCTGAACAAGAATATAGAGACAGAGCACAAGGCTTGTTAAAGCTTTTGGCCTAGAGCTAAGGATGTATCTGCAGGTTTTCTATAGATATCAGGAAGGAGCTAGCAAGTCACTGAGTTCTTCAAATGATGTTCTTCAAAATGAATCAAGAATAGATGTACAGGCTAGAAAATATCTGCATCGTTTGTAGTTTGCAATACATATATATATTTGCAATACATATATATTTATATATAATGTATGTATGCCTATATGTGCATTTAGAAAGATAATATAGACCTGTAAGCTGTATTTTTCATATGTGTAAAAATACTGTTAGATCAATTATATAGTATAGAGACTAGGTGTATCTATTTTTATGTACGTATCTATGCATACTCCCTTACACATGCTTTACAGGAATCTGGCTTTCATCCGTCCTCCTGGTGCCCCATGCTGGCCTCCTCCACTCGTGCACGCTTCTCTCCTGAGGCTGAGCCCAGCTGCCTTTGTGTTGCTTTCTCTGTGCATGGAGGGAAACCTTCACCATTTGTAGAAAACAAATAAGAGTTGTTGAAGTAGTTCATGCCCTGAAACTTTAGCTGTGCCCTGGTCTCACACACCCTTTTCCTTTAGGATAAACATACTGCTACCCACAGAGGATTTGGTGCAGGGTTCAGTTCTGGAGCCATTGCCTTGCTCTTACGCTATAAATAAAGTCGTAAAGGAGAAGGAAATTTTCCCGAGTAAATGAGAGAAATTATCACATAATTTTGTGTAATTTTTGATGCAGGGAACCGTTTTCTCCATGCACCTGTTGGGGGAGAGAAACAAGGCTGCTTCGACCATCAATCTGTGGGACCTCAGAGCTCAGCCTGAAAGCAACGGTGAAATGAAATACGAAAATTGCACTGCAGTAGAAGAGGAGTCAGCTATCTGAGGGCCTCTGCTGAAATCCCATCTTTCGGGTAGGGTTTCTTATGCATTTTCGTGTTTTGGTCACCTGACGGTCGCTCTCTGGCCTAATTGGTTTCCTAGTTAACAGACTAAGTAATGATGTAACCAGAGTGTGTGGGAACCAGACCTGTGTGACAGATACAATTTTTCCCAGCCATACTAATTTTGCCTGCTTACCTGGTTCTGCTGCTGGTTATCTAGAAATTTGAGCTACTTAAAGGATATAATGAGCTTAGCAAAGGTTGAGACACAGCTTAATCATTTAACATAAAATTATCACAAGCCACAAAATATATTTACTTGTGAAGTCCAGTTATTTTTCTCACTAAAAATCACTATATTTTAGTATATATAGTCGTGTCTACAGAAATTATTTACTTTTGCTGTGGTTAGCTAAAGTGAGGATTAGTTGTAGCCTAAAGGAGAAGATCAACTTAGTTCAATTGCAAATGTCTCAGGATCTACTTTTTGCTCTTCATTTCCTGCTGTCCTGGAGTGCTCTCACAAACACATTGTTGCTCATTTGTGCAGGCCATATTTGTATCTCCATGCTCTTGTTATGGCTTGTATGTCAGGGCTTCAGAAAGCCTCCAGTTAAGACCAAGGTCTTGTGGAACTGGGCTCTATATAAATTTATACAGAGAAACAGTCCTCTACATGCAAAGGAGTTGCAACCCAAGTACATCAAAGCTTTGAAGAGACAGAGCAGAACCGTTTAGACTAATTTTTTTTTTTTTTAAATATATATATATTTTTTTAAATCCTGAGAAACAGCTCCCATGTAAAATAATGAAAGTAACTGGGGAAGGGAGGTGAGATGGAAAGGGAAAACCTTGCTTGGAGGAGGTCAGTACAGGTTCCTTCTCCATGTGGCCAGATGAAGTGCAAAGGGCTTCTCCCTGCTGTAACACAAAATCACAGCAATTGCAAGCACCTCATACTGGGGAGACCCAGTCATGAGAGCAGCTCGAGTGAGGGATATGCCCACCACTCAGCCTTTGTGTGCTCCTCAGGCAGCTCCCATTTGCCCTTGCAGAAGGGTCTGCATCTCCGCACAGCCACTAAATGCTCTCTGATGAGGTGGGGTTGCAAGGCTGGATCTGTACAGAGCCTTGAGACAGGGCTGCTAGGCTGCTGCTGGATGGGGACAGAGCCTCAAGCAAACCCCATGACCCTGGTGGTTCTGGTACTGCAATGCAGCCAGCCAGCATGGCCTGCCTCTCCCTTTAACAGAGATTTGCATACATGTTTTATGTTTGTAAGACTGCATCTGGGTGTTGTTTCACTTTGCACCCAAAGACATATTCAGTGAATGGTAGAAACTGAGAGCAGAAACAAGAAGCTGGACTCCTAAGGTGATGTGAAACTATTTTATGTTTTCCGGGAACATAGGACTCTTAAATGTGATGACAGAAATGATGAAAGTAATAGGGCTTTGCATACACTTGACATAGTTAATCCAGTCAGTAAACATGATGTTAAAAAAAAGGGCACCCTGTAGCATTTCAGTATCTCTCTATTTGAAGTATATACGATGCCTAACATGTATGCAATGGATCTGGGGCCTGACATCTATTTAAACTCATTGGGAGCAATATCAAACATTAATGGGGATTAGTGTTAGAACTGGTGTAAACATAGCAAACAATCTGCTCTAAGTGTATGCTCACATTTCCATATGTTATGTAGGTAAGCAGAGCCATTGCAGAGGAAAGAAACCCCGAGAGGTAGTTCTCAGCTAACTGCTTCTGGGATTGGTAGAGGCAGACACTAGGAGGGCACAACTCTCTTATGATAGCTACATGCTCATAAAATGCAGTGTCTAGAGCTGCAATTTAGTTTTGTAAAGGGTAAGGAGGATTTAAAGAGATGCGATTCCATTGTGCAAAACCACTAAAAACCAGATAAAAATGATTTAGTACTTCCAGGTGCACTGTAACTCTTGGCAGGAAAAGCTAATTCCAGGTGTGTAACTTCAAAAAAAAAATTAAAAAAAAAAATCCAACTGTTGTCAAACCTGGATAAAATCATCAAGGTAGAAAAATAGAAGCTAAACTAGGAACAAAGTCTAAAGTATAGCTGCGGAAAGACAGCCTCTCCATTGAAGAAATTATTGCGTATAAGTGAATCTCCCTATTACTTAAGTAAACATAGCTTGATTATGGGCAATATTTCAAAAGAGATAAAGCTTTGGCATGCATGAGCACATAGAAAGATGACATATTCGCAGTGGGAGGTATGAGGTGGGGTTTCCAGTAGTGCCAAAATTTGTCTCACACAATACATGCTTAGGGTAGATCGAAAGCTGCTGAAGCAAAGAGCAAGTCTTTCCACTGTCTTCAACCGGCTTTGTATTCAGGTTTCACTCACGCTAAGAGAAAGGGAAAAAATACATTTGTTTCCTTATTTGCAGCCAAATCGTTTACACATTTTCCTTCTCTTTTTAAGCCTGGGGAACTCTTGTCATTGACTTCCTCAGGGGCAGGTCCTTAATCAACAGATCAAAATATAAGCTGTACCACAAAATGGAAAATACTATTATACCAGCTAAAGTGATTTGCTTGAGCAACACATGTGGTATGGGATATTATTATTCCATAATAGAACACACATTGATTCATTTGACACTTTTTTTACAAAAGAGCTTTTATTTATACAATGTGTTTATGGACAAATATGCATTGAATGCTTTTTAAGTCCTATTATGGTTTGTTTTTATTTCCACATGTTCAGATGAAATGACCATTACTGGGACTAGAAACTTAAAGCACTAATGGAAGCTCTTATAGTTGGTGCCAGTTTTATATCCTGCAGGGGTTGTTGCCACTATATTAATATCCTGGAGGTCAAGTTAATTTTTTTTAACATATTTTGCAGGCTCCGTGCAATTTGATAGAGTGTCACACTTGGTGTGTGCCAGTTCTGCATCTGAATTAAAAGGGCCAGGGAACTATACCAGATCAGACCTCCAAGTAAGGAGGTTTTGCAGAAATCCATGACCACACAGAAGGAAAATGGACACGGCAAACTTGTCTCCCAAAGGTACATGTGAAAACTCTTGAGGAATCAGTGTACTAGCTACAAATGAGAGAGATTTGTTGGGAAAGTCTGATTTTCCCTAGCAGCTGGACTTTCAGTTGCCTTGATCAGTGCCTGAGTGTGTGGCAGTGCATTTGGTTCAATTTGCTCCTGTGAACCAACATTTTTATTTTTTTTTTCAATTCCTATAACCTAGATTTAACAAAAAGGGGTTTGAGAAACCCAATCCTTTCTCAGTCACACAATCACTCCCTGACTTTCAGTACTGCTGTCATCCATGGGAGCCGAGACAGCATCATGCCTGTGATAACACATGGGCATTTTGGTGATACAAAAATAGTGCAGGTGAACATGAAAACCTTTTTGCCCTTGCCTTGAGCCTGCTGGGATGGGGCAGCGATTTCTTATTGCAGACGAGCAACAAGGTGTGACTCTGTGCACAGGGCAAAGCAATTAACAGCCCAGCTGTGATTGCACAGGCTTTCTGTAGCCTCTCTCCCTCTTTTTCCCACACACAGTACATGCACATAGGGGAGGGGAAGGGGCTTTTCATTTCCTTTCTCCACTTGCTGCTGCGATTGCACTAAGTCAGTACAGAGATCCTTATCTCAAAGCTGTGAGGAAAGTGAAATCTCAAGTTTTGTCACTGTCTGAGTGCTCTGTAATATCCAGGTTGTTCAGCAGATGCTGATTTTACCTTCATGGTTTCTCTGTTAGTGGCATTTATTCTGTCCAGAACTCAGCATTAGGGCAGGGAGGGTCCCAGTGTGGTAAAAGTGTATCAGACATGGCATGAAGTGATACTGGTTTGCTTTTGTGACATTGTGATAAATCTGTTTTCCACTGAAAAACACCAAGGAGCCATTTTAATTTTTACCTATCGTTTCAGACTCTCCAGACTATTAAGGCTGCATAAATATTAAAAGCTTGTTATTTACATTAGAATCATTATCTTTATAGATATCAGCGCTTGTTAAATGATTCATAATGCATAATTCATTGAACCAATTCTGCCCCTTTCTCTGTTTGTTATTCACCTGCAAACAGACTTTGATTTTTACAAATTTGTTCATTATTCAAATCATTCCAGGCTCTCTTCATAAACATATTATAGTGGTCTCTTTCTTGAAAACTATTGTCTCCTACTACATTTTTATCAATTTGTTTCTGTTGTTGCTTGTAGAGTGTAATTGAACATTTAATAACAGACTTGAAACTCCCCCTGGCTAATCAAGATTTACAGGATAGCTGTAGGGATTCATGCGAACGCTTCAGTTACTCAGTTGCTACCATGCAGCCTCTGACACGGTATGCGTGTGGTCATTCATAAAGCAAGCCCTGCCTTTTATTCCCACTTGTTGGAAACAATAATCAAGGGAGTTCTGCGGCACTTGGCCAACTTGAGAAATCTGGAAAAGTAACTTCAGTGTATATGTACAAAGCAAGTATGGCAAGATTTAGGTTTCCCTAAACTGCAGCAGAGTATTAAGAGAGCACCAGACTGGGATTTTGGAGATTAGGTTGAGATCTCCAGCCAGCCATTTCCATGCAGAGTTGCTTCCCTCTGTGCCTCACTTTTCTCTTCTGCACGTTGATATCATTGTTGCTTGAGGATGATCTTTCTCTGCAGACACCAAAGGAAGTAAAAACACTCCTGGCATCTAACTTAAGACAAATCTATTAAGTTGCTTCCCGTGAGCTCAACAGATAGAGAGTTGTGAGAAGTTTCTCCATTGATTTGGGGTATCTGGCTTTGGGGCTGCTGTTACGAAACATCTCCAGGCAGATCCCTCACTCCCTGTTATAGGATTCTGGAGAGACTCACGGTATCATAGCTTGGCTAAAGCACCTGACAAAGCACTGCTGGGCTTCTGTGAAGAGAAGATAGTTTGGAAAATAAAGTGCAGTGTATTTGTCTCTGATCCAAATACTTTGATCTTTAAGGTAAGAGTAGGAGAAAAGTTCTTTTTGTTTTCAATTCAGTTCATCAGTATTCATCTTCAGTTTGTTTTGGATGCACTTCTGAGAAGCTCCTACCTGCACAACAGGGAAAAAGAGTTCAAAACAATATAGACAAAACAAACGCAGTAGTAAAGGACGAATTTATTTGAGTCTACAAAAGTGATTGCGGTAGATAACAATAACTAAACCTGTGAAAGCATTTGAAGAAAGAAAAAAATCCTGCTGAAAGCAATATACATATATAGAAAATATATTTAGAGAGAGGGAAGTTCAAATTTTGTACCATTTCAAAGTGAAATTTCAAGATAAAACAGACAAAATTAAGCCTTTTTTATTTTGAATTTTGATTTTCAATTTACTTAGCAAAAAAGACTTATTACATTTTCCTGGTAATTATTCTCTCCATATCAGTCTAGTCCTAATGTTTTTTTTGTTTTCTTCCTACTAAAGATAAGGGAAGAGAGATGATTTTTAGAAAGAAAATGTTTCACATTGAAAGCTTAGAAATGGAAAAAAAATAAAAAAACAAAACAAAACAAAACAAAACACACACACAAAATAGAATCAGAAAATATTCCAGATTTTCAGCTAGAAAAACATGACAAATGGCCCTGAATGGAATTGTCTTCTTAGTTTCTAATGTTTCTCCACTTTTAAATGTGATCATTTCTCCCCTCATGTTCTCTCTGTTTTGTTTTGGTTTTGTTTCTTTCTTTCTTCCTTATCTTAGATAATTATATGCAGTTATTTTCTTTTACTCTTCAACCAAGCTCAGGTAAAATATGAGCTTCTAATGAAGAGTGACAGTGATTCAGCTATCTACTGTACAGTCACAGTATGCATGGACTTAAGTATCCTCGATATCCACTTGCAGCAATGCTGACTTTTAGCAGTAAAGAGAAGATTTACATCAGGAGGTTTACTTTTACATTGTTCACAAGGAGGAATGAGGTAAGCCTTAGCATTCCTGCAATGTTTTTGGACTGAATATATAGAGTCAGAGAACATTTACTTATACAAGTTCCTCAGCACTTCTCAGGTCACATCTGCACCTAGGCTCATGCCAGCTAAAATGTTCAGGCATGCCTGTACCCAGCACCTTGGATTGGCATGTTATGGATAAAGAGTAGCCCGGACATTTTTCTGAAGATCAGAGCTCAAACTCCACCCAGCACTGGGTTGTCTTTGGAGAGGTAGCACTTCCATGCATTTCAGGACCTGGCATTGCAATCCTGATCCAAGTTTAGACCTGCCATAATCTCAGTTTACCATGCTCTGCAGTATCCGAATTTATGATTTGCTTCACACCTGTGTCCAGTTCACGTGACAGTGAGTTACAAAGAGAACCAGAATCTGCAGAATATCATAATCTCTTAAACTAGTCTCCTGATGACAGATGGAAGCATCAAAAGTGAGAAACTACTGTATTGTTCATTATCAGTAGTCCTCATTTGTCTGTCTTCCTTTTTCCCTCTCTTTCACCATCCATCATCCAGCATTTGATGTTTGGGGACATCACGTATTATTTTGTCTCCCAGTCACTTTTACCCCTTCTTTGTGCAATGTGTTGACACAAGTGCTGTGCTCATTGTGGAGCCCTGGCCAAAATGGCTCAGCTTCCTTCCCAGGGTGTCAGAGAGCCAGGAAGAAAGGCTTGTTCGAGGTCTTGGCTCCCTCTCCTGGCTGGCTTTGCAGCAACTTAAAATGAGATATTAGCCCTTCAGAAATTACAGTGTTTGCTTACTGCCAAGGCATACTTGAAACAAGAGAGAAGAGCACTCTGATGATGAGACTCTGGATTGTAAAGAAAAAGAACAAGTTGGAAGGTAACCTCACTAAAATTACAGTTATTTTAAGTAAAATTGTGATGTTATGGACATTGATTGTTTGAAAATACTTTCCTCCTGACAAGACTTCTTGAATACAATATACATGTGAGAAAGAGTCTTGTTTTCTTTTGTTTATTTTTCTGGATTACCTGTATTTTCCATCTGTCCTGCAGGCTCTAGACTTCTACTTAGTAAATGTCCCAATAAAGGCTGTGTGTTATCCTTAAGCACTGGTAGCATTCCCTCTACCTGCTAATTGCTTTATTTGTCCTTACTGCTTCCGTCCCCTCATCAACAAAGGCTTTAGCATAAAGGGCAATGAGGTAGAACATGACAAGGAGAGTGGGAGCCAGAAGAGTGAATACTTCTGTAATTACACAGTAGCCTGGAGTAGCTCTTCTCAAATCAATTATGTAGCCTGGATTGCCCAAAACTCTGAGGACAGAGCCCTTGTTTTAATTTGCCTATGGAGCTATGTGCTCCAATAATGGGCAGGGTTCTTGCCTTGTTACCAGTTCCCTTTTATCAGAATCCACATAATTCCTTTCTTAGTTGTTATTTTTATCTAATTAGTGTATTAATAATGCATTGCACTTAACACAGCTATGAATCAATCATTGCAAATTGCTTCGAAAACATTAACAAATGAAATTTCATGTTATCTTGTTGAAAAGGTAGTGTCATGTCCATCTTACAATGGGGCAAACTGAGGCAGAGGATGGTAATGGAAAACAATTAGAAAAAGCTGATGGAAAACCACCCATAAAATCCTGATAAAGTCCTGTTACCAGATAAATTATCAGAAATGCCAAGATCTTAACCCAGCAATCAAAACACCCAGCCCAAACCATACACTTGCTGTGCAGTCCTCAGCATTGTCAGTTTTGGGGAGTTTATAACTGGGATAAACTTAGTATAAAAGCAAAATATAGCCAGCATCAAGAGGATTTCAGAAATTCTGGCGACTTTTGTTGTTGTTGTTGCTGAAGAATTTACAAAATAGTGTACTGAATATAACATGGACCTTACAGGATTAAGGAGAATTAGCATCTTTATTGTTAATAGATTTCACAATTCCATAAATGGCTCCGATCTTCCAAAACGTCTAGCTCTTGTTGCTACACAAGTCAGTGTCAGAACTTCCTTGGCATCAGTGACTGGGATTTGGCCCACATGGTGGTCGCTGCCCTCATGTGTTCTTCTTTTCTTCCTTCCCTGTGGGACACTGACCAGAAGCTGTGTCCAAATGCCTGGGAAAGTTCAGAATCAGGCAAAAATTTGCTTTTGATTCCTATTCTTTTCGTAAGTAAAATACCAGTATGTAATGAGCAACCAGAATACTGGTTGTTTTACTTAAGCAATGACATAGAGGAGTGGAAAAAATAATTTGAAGCTCCATTTAAAAGGCATTACAGCTGCTGCCTGAAAGGACAAGTGTGTAGGAGGCAGAAGGGTGGCTCGTGCAACTGCAGGTAACCAGTTGTTTTGTTCAGCTGTGTATGCAACAACAGAGGCAAAGGTCTGACATGAAATCTTATCCAAAATTTTGGTAAAAAAAAAATAAAATATATAATTCACTGAAAAGCCATTTTAAGTTTCCTACATGTTTCTAATTAACTGCAAGTAAGTTTAGAATACAAACATTTTCAGACTCTTAATTAAAAGAAAAAAAAAAAAAAGACTCAATAACGATTCATGAAAAGTTTGTGATCATTTCTTACTGAAAAAAAAAAGGTTTATCTGGAAAAAAAAAATGTGTCTGGGCCTAACTGTAACCTTATCTGCATAACCTGTAATAGAATAAGTATAGCTATAGAAAGACTTTTGTTCTTTTTGGCATAGCTGATCAATTAGATGTGTAGGATGGAGTTACAAAAGCTCTTACAGTTTGCAGGAGTTGCTTTCTGTTTACCCCTGCCTTTCTGAACAGCACAGTGCTGGAAATGATGTTACAGTGAGCAAGCGATATTTTGAAAACTGAGTTGTTCTTTATGTTGTATTACTACATATTTATGTCATATTACTAAAGACCTCAATTGCCACTGGTTTCCCACAGGATTTTGATGCCACAGAAATGCACATGAAGGGTTGGACATTGCTTCAATCCCCCTTGACGGGGAAAAATGAAGGTGACAGTGTTATATCTGTTTTATATAAGGAGATCTGAGACACAGAGGGGCAGGATTATTTTTATTCCTTTATTATTATTAATAATAATTTAAATCCTTGCCAAATTCTCACGAAGCTTTATGTATAACATTCTATTTTTGATGCTTTCACCATCACTGTATCATCTTTCCACCAGCAGCCCTCATTGGCCGTATGTGACTTGCCCAAAGTCTCTCCAGAGGTCACTGGGAGAGCTGGGAACTGAGTCTTTATCTGTAATGACAGTCAATGCACACCTCTAGATGGGGAGCAGACATATACCTTCATCCAAAATCCATGTCAGGTTCAAAAACACCTTTTAAAAGACAGCTGACCTACTGCAGGATTACAGTTTCAGGTGAAGTGAGCCAGAGCCAGAGCAGGTCCTTATTGAATAACCTGCTGTGTGTGAGGTGAAAGCAGCACCATTTCAAGGCTGCATACCCTTACAAAGTCCAACAAGCCCATGGAGAGGGACTAATCGGCTGGGAATGAACCGGTACATCTTGCAAGACTTTTTTCTAGGCAAGTTGGGTGCGAGTAAAATATTCTAACGAGGGAAAACTGAGAAGTTCAGTGCTTAATTTGTACATGGAAGTCCCCTAGTTGGAGCGCAGGCCTGTCAGTGGACTGTCACCTCTTGTACACGGGCTCTGTCAGCAGGTCCCAAAATATGCCTGCGGCACAAACAGTGGTTCAGAGAGCTGGCAGATCACACAAGGCAGGCAGCACCTTGTCTCTTTCTATAACTATTACATTTCACTAGGAAAATTGTGAAATGCATTATCATCCCCACATTAATTTGTCATATTAGCCATCGCTGGAATGCCCAGATGGTCAAGAGAGCAAGTGATAATTGTCATTTGGGAGGAGACAGCATTACTTAGATAGATAGAAATCATCCCTTTAGGATTTATAGGAAAACAATTGGTGCAGTATGGTGTCCAGCTACCTCTCCTGCTACTGGTAATGCATTTGTGAAGGTACTGACACATTAAAGTTTGCGCTAGGCTCCCCCTTATCTTCGAATGGCCACCAAATAGCATTCTCACAGTATTAACTTTCTGTCACTTACAGCTCAAGACGTGACCTAGAGTAAAAGGCCGTATATCTCCCCATCAGTTCCTTGAACTACTCCCTCTCAAGATGCATGTTAATTGTGTGCCTTAATCTTGCAGTCCACGACTGAGAAAAAGGATGGACTTCAGTAATATTCTTTCCAATGAAAATGAAACATTTGCATGGTCAAAGTAAAAGTTAATGAAGCTAACTTAGGCTTTCCAGAAACTTCAGATATTGGAGAGCACACAGTTTGCAGGCAGGCACTGCATTTTTTTTTCTCTCACATAGCTTTTAGCATTTAAACTAGTCACTACATTTGCTAAATTAGCAAAGCAAAAGATTTTGAAGATTTGGCTCTTTTTTTGTACCTGTATGCTGCACATGCAAATATAACACCCCTTCTTTTCCCTAAAAAACAACCAAACAAATGAATAAACTCACACCAAAAGCCAAAGTTGATTTCTAAAATTATTACAAATGATTGTGGTCGCCTGCAGCCCGTACCAACAGCCAGGGGCCGGTGTGGGGATGCACAGGGCTCAGGCAGCAGCTGGCAGCCAGGCCTATGTCTCCGTACTGGGGCCAGGGCTGGACAGGGTGAGCTCCCCTTCCTGCCCCCTAAAACTAGAAAGAAAGCAGAGGTCACCTTGGCTTCGTGCTGCTGGATGAAGGGAGTTGCAAAGTGCAGCTAGACAAACCTCCCAAAGTGGCATGCTAGACTTGATGTTTATGCCAAAGGTCACTTTTAACAGGGAGTAATAAATATTGCTGAAATATTAATGTAGAATAACACATAAATACATTTTTGTGGGGTCATGGGGATGCACCTTTGGCTTTTTAATTAACACGGCCTTTGCCAGTGCAGACACCAGGCCACCTCCTGCGTTTCCTATGGCCAGCAGTGGGCAGGAGCCATAGGCAGGGAGCAGCGGCTGCAGCCCACGGGCTTTTCCTCATCCCCCTGTTAGCTCTGGGGGGAAACCCGACAGGGAGAAAGGAGCTGCTTGCAGCCCAAACACACTGGGAAAAAAACATTTTTATTACTGGGAAGGCAGAGAATGCCAAAAGCGCTAAGCCTCCCTTTGCCCAAATCTATTACCTTTGAGGGCTTTTTTTTTTTTTTTTTTTTTTTTTTTTAAGGGGGGGAAAGGAAAGGGGGGGCAAAAATGCTGACCTTAATTAATGGAAGGCCCACTAGACCCGAAGGAAAAGGTTTGGCTCTCAAGGCCCGGGCCTCCCCCTGAGCCTCTCCTGGGTGTAATGAGAGAGCTCAGCTTCATTACTGGCAGCTGAGGGGAAGGGTCACTGGGGCTGGATTTGCAGGGCCCTCATTGAGGGATCACTCCATGCTGAGAGGAGCTGGCCATGCTCTTGGACACCTGGTCATTAACATTGCTAATTAGCGGCCATTAATCAGGGCCCTGGGTTTTTTGTTGTGTGTCACCGGCTCAGAGGAACCAAGTGAATAAGAAGATTGTTTCATTACCTCCACAAGAGGTGGAATGAAAGCAGTTCCCATCAGCTCAAGATGAGCTGAATTAAGGGAAAGGTTAGACAACAATTTAAGATGAGCTGCCGAGGGGGAGCTGGGGGACCTGAGCTGTCCTCTGAGAGGAAAACCAGTCACCTATAATTAATGAAATCTTCCACAACCTAACTTTAATCACCGTGTGAGCTTCTCACCAAAAAACTTATCTTTTGCATCTGAAGGATGCTAATTTATGTGCTTATGAAGTTCCAATCTTGGCAAGTTTTATTTTGACAGGATTTTAATAACATATATATATGTAAAGGCAGGTGGGTGTATGTGTAACTGTACACTCAATACAGTGTGAGTTTGGCTGTGTGTTTGTTCTATATATTTACCTGAGTTAGCAAGGGTGCATTTTACACAACTAGCCACAGGGAAGGGCGAAAATAAGTCTATTTTTAAAGGCATCTATTTATAAAGATTTTTTTCAGAGTTGTATATAACAGTATATCTATATATTTGTACTTTCTATGCTATGGGTGTGAAAGAAGAGAAGAAATCCAGTGTTTTTCAGAGGCAGAATAATTAAACGCAAGTTCTGTTTTGGTGGGTTAAAAGTGACATGGGAAAAATGATAGTTATTGGTGTGCATAGGAAAAAGTAAAGAATTTAATTAGCAACCAGATTGTTAAAATGCAGCATTCTCCTCCCGTACTCTATTGTCTAACTTTTGTGGAACAGGTGCCTAATTTTCCTAATGGGATACATTTTAATTGACAAAGTAGTTTGATTGCTTTACACCAGTTTTCAGTTTCTTGCTTACTTTTAATATAATAAACTCTTTATTTCTACAAACTCAGATGCCCTCAAGAAAGTAATTAGAAGCAGGTTTTATCTGCCTGTCTTTTTTTATAAACCACTTTTTGATTTCTAAAACCAACTAACCAAAAGCTTGATTTGTTCTGCTGATGTGTGAGAGCCAGTAACTTTTAGTCATATGCACTGAGCATTTCAATCAAGTTGTTTGCATATCCATTCATGTCAGCAAGACTCTCAAAATGGATTACAAACATTTAATTGTAAGAGGAATAAAATAATTAAGGAAGGACAAGTGGAAGTTAAAAATATGCCTAAGGTTTCACAACAGTTATTGGATCATTCTCATCATGAGGCATAAATTCCTCCTTGTAGTTTCAAAGGACTTTATTCATCTCAGGCACATTGCTTTTTGTAACAACAGAAAGTAAAACCTTGTTTCTTATGTATGTGATTCTCTTTGTAGAGTTGGGAGGTTGGTTAAAAATGTCCATAAAACTAATCTTTGGAGCGTTTTAGCTGGTCTGGAATTCTATAATATGATTTCTGGGACTTCATGGGAAAGTTGAAGGCTCAAGGGGAAATTACACAATGAACAGCTGAGAAAAAGTTGCATTCTGGCACAGAATCATGCAAATGGGGCACATTCTTCAGTTTTCTCATGACGGATTGTCTCTGAAACTACTGAGCCAAGTTGCTGAAATGCTAATGAAGGAGAAGCATCAATGAGCAGTGTCATCCTGGGGGCTTCTGAAGGGGACAGAGTAGGAGACGGACGGAGGGGGCGAGGGGGAGGGAAGGAAGGAAGGAAGAGAGAAAGAATGAAAAGAAACCAGGCAGGAGGAGTTTCAAATATTGGGTCTAGCCCACTCTTAAAATTAAATGGAGGGGAAAAAAGAGCTGTGATGAACTCTGATGAACAAGTTCCTCCTGGCTTATAAAAATGAATAGAAGCACTTACAAGGCAATGAGTATGATTTGTGGGGGGAAGCAAGCATAGAGTGCTGGAGTTGGGGGCTACCCTTCTGTTTAATGCTAGGTGAGATTGGTGTAACGACATCAGGATGCCCTTGCAAAAATATGGAGGAATGGTAATAATCGGTCCTTAACTTGGCTCTGAAAATTGTTACTATTTACAACTTTCTAAAAAAGCATTTTCCTTATGGCAGACTTTGAGTGCTTCTGTTTGTTAAGAAAAATAATTACTTTTCCTCCAGTAGATAGCTGAGCCTTATAACCAGATATCCCAAGGCTCAGCTATGAGTGCTCCTTGAAAATATTAGGCTTTAATGTATTACATCTTTTTATTAAAATACCCTGCCAGCTCTGTTTAATGGACTTTCAGAATTGTTCCACACTCACTCGTGCCCCAGCATTACTGGCCAAAGATCTCAGCAAGCTGGTACTATATTAATTTGAACATCTGGCTGGAGGTCGCTTCCATTCAGTGTTCCTGTAGGCGTTTTTGGGTGCTAAGCACTTTAAAATACGTCCCTCAGCACTCCAGATGCAACATGTGTTATTCAAGCTTGCAGGAGGGCTGTGAAAAGCCAGCAGCTGCTGAGGAACAAAATCCAGTCATCTGCTCTTTGTCCTCATTGCTGGTGAGAGCAGAAAATCAGTAGGTGCTGTGTGTGTGTAGACGGGAGGAAACTGAACTCTCCAAGTCTGGACCAGTGTGAGGTGGGGCTGTGCAGTGGGCATGTCACATGGCAATTGAAAGACCTTGGTCTTGGTCTCATCTATAACCTCCAGAAAGTTCCTTCACCTGTTTTGTCCCAATTTTTGCCTCAATGGCTCTATTTAAATTCCTTGAAATGAAGATGACTCTCTCTTCCTATGGATTTTCATGCTGTCTGCCAGGATATCCCAGTTTTACTTGGAGCTTTCTGATGCAATTCTGGTACAAGCAGTGGTAAAAAAAAGCAGTATAGCACTATTGCACAAAATCTGAAATATTTCAGAACAGTTTGGGAATGGCTGTGCTGTGTTGGGCCCATGGCACTTGGTGTGTTACTGTTGTACACAATTGTGCTTTGGTGGATTGCTTTAATGTTGATTTCAAACCCAAGCAATACTTACAGTCTTAATTTCATTAGCAGATTTAAAATGTGGTACCTGTATTTGCATGCACAAATCACTGGGTGGTGCTTGCCTGCCCAAATACTGTTATTTTTTAGTTTATGTTATGTTTTGTAGCATCTAAGAGCACTAGACAAAGCAGGATTTGTGCAAGCATTGAATAGCACGGGTCTCCCTGGTGCTACAACTATTGTGGGAGACACAAGTGAGATGTGGGCAGATGTGGGAGCTCTCTGGCCCGCAGTCCCATGGGCAGCAGGTTTGGGGTGGTGCCACCACACCAGTGACCTACTCCCACTCTTTTTTCTTTTTCTTTTTCTTTTTTTTTTTTTTGGGGGGGGGGTGGAGGGAATGGGGAAGAGGAAGAGAAAGGAAGGAGGGAGAGTGTTTGTAGGCATATAGTAATCTCCCAAGTGAAAGTCATAGCCCCAGTGTGTTTTGATTTGAAATCATCATGACTAGACCACAAGGAAGTGGAGAGAAGGGCCCAGCTGTGGAGGAGGCACTTAAAGCACAACCAGCACTTGAGAAAACCTCTTCAGGTATCTGGCTCTGACCCCTCAGGGTGGGGATTAAGGGAAGGGAGAAGGGACTACCTCCTCCCTCGTATAATCCACATAAGCACACAACACATGTTGCTGCTAACCTCCAGATAAAGGGCCAACAGCAACACAGAGATGTACACATAATACATAGTCTTATTCCCAAATGTCATTATAACAACTGCATTTGGTGTTACTGCAAATGCTGCCCATGGCTGCCAGGAGTCCTGCTGCAGAATCCAGCCTCTCCATATGAAGCCCTGTTCTTTTATGAAGTGGTGTCCCAAAATAGGCCAGATCTTGTTCCCATGCCCAAGGACTTCTACACCCTCCCTGACACAGCAGGCATCTCCCGGTGGTCAGCACATCCCACCCTGCCCTCAGCCAGAGCACACAGTGCCTCTCGCAGACCCTTGGCAGCAAGCAGGGACTGTGCCAAACTAGACATTTGCTGTTCCTTCATTGCTGGGCTTTCTAAAACATTTTCTCTACCCCTGCAGGTGATGTGGGATTTCTCACCTTCTGAAAATCCTGTTCATGCTGCTGCTTCATACCGCTGGTTTCCCAAGTTGGTGCTGTAACTTCCTCATTTGCCATGGAAGGATTGCTATCTCAACTCACCTGCGTTGTTTAAAATCTGGTAAGTGCTGAGATGAAAAAATTAGTTCTTTTATATTGGAAAGTATGTATCCATTGGGAGTGGGAAGAGAGAAATGCTGTTTGTGTTTTATTGCTTTGATTTAAATAAAAAAGGTTCCTCTATAGGAGCTGGAGGTTCTTGGGTACTTAAGGTTTTACAGTGTTCTCCCCAAGCAGCACTGTGACAGTAAATGGATGAGTTATAGCAAAGTAACTAGAATGCAGGATAGGTGATTACAGCACAAAGGGACCTGGATAAAAAATAAAAAAATATGCACATAAGCAAACACAAATGAACAAGAGGAACCTGAAAGCCCAACTAAGGCCACAGTCCAGGTCCAACAAGAAAGCACAAATGTTGGCACCCAAAGTTTTGATCGTCTCTGTTCAAAAAAGTTAAATAACAGTAGTTATCTCTCAGACTGATTTTTTCCAATGTCTGAAATCTCTGAAATCAGGATTTTTGCTCGAAGGTTTATCGCAAACGCTATGTTGTACACGGTGGTGTGATTACAGTGAACAAGAATTAGGAGATCCTAAAACACGCTGACAGTCCCTAGCATGCCTCACTGTGCTCCAGTGCTCTAGCTCGTATAGTACAGTCAGGAGGACCACCCACAGTTCGTAACAGCCATAGTGGAAAATTGTATGGGCTGTTCTAGCTAGGCGTAATTGGATGGGCAAAAAATTGAGTTTTCCAGCTTTTGGAGCTATTTACTTCACCTGTTTTAATTTTAGTTGAGATGGAATAATACGTTTCTCAAGGAAATATTAAGGCGTTGCCTCTTTTTAGCCTAATAAATTTCATCTTCAGGAGAGTCTTTAAGATGTTCATATTTGTAATGGCAAGGAATACAAACTCTTAAACATAATAGGTTAAATTCATGGTAGTTGTACAACTAACAATGCTTACACTGAAGCAATTGAACTGCTTGAAAGTTTTATAGGAACAAATGTGGTGGGGGGTTTTCACCATATCATTTGATCTGCTCTCTCCCCCTCTGCTGGCCTGCGATTTACTTCTTCTGACATATCCTTAACACAGGTCCTGGTGTGCCACTGTCACCTTGAATTATGTTTATTTTGAAAGTTTGTGGACATCCCTGTTGTGGCCTCCCAGGGAGAAGCACTTTTGGACTGACTGCTGAGAATCGGCATTGGAGCGTGTTTACTTTGCTCCAAGTCCAACTGCTCTGTGGGCTGAAACTTGAGAGGAGGCTACCAAGTCTGTTTTAAAAACAAATGGGACTTAAGCCATGCGACTTCCTAGGCAACATACTAGAGCCTACAGAACTCAGAGCTGTTCTGTTCATTCAGGCAAGTATCCATTTATGGGACAACGTTATAATGAGGGTTTGTGCCAGCACAGTTTGTTTTGGATGGATTATTGTCCATGGTGCCACTGAGTTCTGACAGCACCCCAACACTGCACTTGGCCTGCAAATTTCAGCTGAAAGTTTTTGCCTTACCAGTTTTGGAGTGATTGAAAAAGCCATAAAAAGGTGTGAAACTCAGTGTCCTGACATATTGGCTCTGGCCTGTGAGAAGCAGGTGTCCCCAAACTGCGTCAATGCTTTGTCTCTTCCTCATTGCCAGAACGAGCCTTTGGCATCACAGATAGCATGGCACAGATTAAATCAGCCTTTAACTGTTCTCATTTACACCTCAGTCATAATTTACTTATACAGTCCAGACATAGGGTACTTCCTGACCTTTCCAGTTCTTTGTCAATCTGGAGTGAGGTTCTTGAAAGACATTAAAGTTGAACACCATTTTTCTACCAGTGTTGTTACAGAAAGGTTACTGAATCTTCCAAACCACCTTTTTGCAAAGATCAGTGTAGCGATGTATTGTTTGTTTTTCAGCATAAATAAAAGACCTCAGTAACTTATTTTGCAGAAATCGCTCTGTTGTTGTAAAACAGAAAAATAATCAATTTACAAGGCAAATTGAAAACATTTCTAGAAATGGGATCAGAACCTGAATCTCCCTTCCACTCCCCTCTGCTTAGAGGCACACTGGTCTGTTTGGATCTGAGATGTGTTGCCAGCACACTCTAGAAGAAACTCGTGGTCTTCCACACTGATGGCAATTTCTCTGAGTCAGCAGGAAATTTGCCTTGACTTCATGGCAACTGGATCAGGCTTTCTGCTACTAAATAGAGGATCCCATTTTCTAGATTTTCTGTAGTGTCTTTCAGTGCTGCAGAATCAATTCGAGTTATTAAAAATAATAATGCCATCACACTGACTTTTATTCCTTTATATTCTGGCTTGAAAATCAAACTGAGAAAGAAGCATAAACTCATTAAGCTTTAATCTAAAACAAAAGTTTGGAGCCAAATGTTCATGTTCAGTCTTTTCATTCTGTAAACAGTGTCCCATTAGACAGAGATAACACATAAGGGGTACAGATGACAAACACCGTGTTCATAGGATCTGTATTCACTCTGAACAGAAGGAATAGAAGTGTGTATTTACCAGTAATTAACATTTTAACTAGTGTTTGGTGAAATTCATAATGTGATTTAAAAATCGAGAATTCCTGGATTACAGGGAAGAGCAATTACTTAAATAAAAGCTACTGAAAAGGTGTCCAGAGGTAAATAATAATAATAATAATAATAGTAATAGTAATAATAATAATAATAAAAGACCCCCCTCCCCAGTGGGAAATGATTACACAGTAATCCATGCCACTTAGTCAAATATCAGAAAAGGGTACCATAGACCCATAATTAGCAATGTAACAAGCAGAGCCTTGAGAAAACAAGCTGGTCCTCAAGACACTCTTCATTGCTAGCACCCATCCAACAGGCTTCATCTCAAGGAGCGAATGAGGCAGGCAAGAAAATAAAAGGACCTATAGAGCCAGCAGGAAAGTTGCCCATGTGCTACTTTGAGTAGACTTCAAGGGGGTAAAAGGAGAAGAGGTAGGAGGGGGCAAAGCAGTTGTGTTGTCTGTCCTTCACCCCCACTTCACCCTTCTCTCTCCCCCCCGCCCAAAAAAAAAAAAAATTAAAAAAAAATTAAAAGAAAGGGAAAGAATCCGACTTGCTTCTGCAGAAGCTGCCTAGCGACACACAACTAATTAATATGGCTGGTCCTCTGTTTGCAGATCTTGTTATCAGTAAAAATAATAATAAAATGAGCCCTAGCAGTCTGGATATCTGCAATTACAGTGTGAATTGCATGAGAGGATTATATGAAGTGCTCTTGGCGTGGAGGGTGGGGGACCAAGGCGCTTCAACTTGAGAGCAGTAAGCAGCTGCTTTGGGGCTTTGCACCTGCTGCTCACCAGGCTGTTTTCACCTCTAGACGAAAACAGGCTTCTCTCTCTTCCTCTGTCTCATTTCTTTTCACACAGTGCACAAACGTAAAAACAGAGAAGGATTTTTATTTATTAAAAAAAGAAAAAAAAAAGAAAAGAAAAGAAAAGAAAGCAAGAAAATCAAATTGTCTTCTTAAAGAAGTTTCACTGCAGCAAGATGAGAGGCATCTTACGACAGCGAAGGGGAATCTGAAGATGGAGTTTGGGTCCAAAGAGACAGGCAAGCCAGCTCCATTTTAATGCAGAGGCAGCAGACAGAGTGCGATCTGAGATTGGCAAAGTTTCAATGTAAATCCAGGGGGGCAAGGGGGATGGGGCTGGGATGAGAAGAAAGGACTCTTTTACTGTTTCATGCTTCTAAGTCCTGCCGATCAGCATAAGCTCAGCTCGACATTCTGGGAATAGCAATGAGGCACACACAACAATCAAAACACCCTAAATCTGTTTGATGATTCAGACACTTCGTGCATCTGCACCGACAAAATGGGACTTCAATTAAATAACTTGCAGATTTCCACAGAGGGGGGAAAAAGTCGGGGGAACATGAGGATTTTTAATTAGTAACTCCGAATACAAGCCGTTTTTTTAATTAGGTGTTTGCACTACCACTTTATTCTTAAAGGGAGATTTCTAAGCGCGTGGGATTGTTGTGAAAGAAGATCCTGGACAGTTTGTTCCTAACATTTTGTTGCAACCTGCATTTGCTCCTAAACAGCTTTTCTTCAGCAAATGAAACTCAGCTACTAATCTAACCAAGTTGTTCAAATTAAGGCCAAGATTTTTTTGAAAGCTTTAAGAGCATACACACATCCAGAAATATAAATACACACATGTGTAGTGTCCAGGATATGTTCTAAGGCCCTGCAACAGTTTTCTTGTGCTTCTGATGGTTCAGATTACTCTTTGTGGCTAGCCTAGTTATATAGTTAAAAATGTACTGGGGACCATTATATATATAACTGTACCATTTAAAGAGAGATGCTAAAAGTTTGTTACAAAGCTGAATGAAATTCCCATTTGACTTTACTGCTCCGCAGTCACCACTTCTAGTAAGAGCAAACCACTAATGATTGCAAGCTTCAGAGTCTGAAAAACGATGGGTGAAATCCCGGACCCTTTGAAGTCATTGAGTGCTTTTCATTGACTACTGGGGTCAGGATTCATGCTCAAAATCTCCCGAGTGTGTTCTGGCATGGCGCAGTAATGTACACATCTCTGACACACACACATGCACTGTGAATTTGCAAAATATCTCCCTGAAAAGACATGCTTTCTGTGGCAGGCCATGCTTTTGAAGCATCAGAGAAGAGATCAAGCCATTTGGTAGTCTAACCACCTTGTGACACTAGATTGAGAATACTTCTCTTTTATTTTTTAAAATATGCCCAAAGCAGAAGCAGTGGCAATGCCATTTTTATATCCTTATCCACTGGGCTGTGGACAATTTTTGCTATGACAAAACATTTACAATGGTATGGAAGAGATTAAAAGTTGGATTTCTTTCCCCTCCCTTCTTTTTCCTAGCAGGGGTACAGCAAGTAGATCATATAAAGAGGGACCATGATCATTTATCCAAATGCAAACAAATCTAAGCATGAGGATTTACCACAGACTGACTTTCTTTTTTTAAAAATTTATTTCATGTGTTAATACAAAGACTGTTTAGCAAAAGTAGAATGCCAGGATTTGCATATGAATAGGTACCTAAAGATCAACGAGATCAACTCATTAGGGCCTGAACATCTAAACATACGAAAGTCAAAGAGGCCAGAGCTCAAGAGGCTGGCTGCTGAGATTCCCAGTGACTAATCCAAGCAATGCTGTTAGTTTTAAACTTAATACTATTTTTTCTGCCTTAACAAAAAAATTCTTTCACCTGAAATCAAAGCTCAGTCCAAGAAAAAGTAGTCTAGTGATTGTTTCTGGGATTCAATTTTTTCCTTTGCCACTGCCTTTCTCCATGGCATTGGGCAAGCCACTTAGGAGGGGACTCATCTCACCTAGCAGTGGCTGTCTGGAAGGGAGGACTCTTCACTACCTCATTGTCCAGGTTCCCTTTGCAGTCAGCATGAACAGGCACTTTCCAAAGAACTGTTCGTTCTTGCTGTGGTATTCCCTCCCAAGACTGTCTAAATCTCTGACTGCAGGTGTTTATCTTGTCCTCTTGCCTATGCCAAGAATCTCCCTGAGTACCTCAGACCACTGTGACTATGGAATCTGATGTGCCTCAGTACATCATCTGTAAAATGGGATTAAGTGATTAATGCTACCTCTGTGTCTCATGTGAGTTAGGAAGTAGAGCGTATTATAAACCATAAGATGATCAGATATTAAAATAGTGGGAGTCATATGGATGCCATAAAAAGATAGGGTCCTGATCCAGTATCTGTGGCAACCAAGGGAATCTCTCCTCTGGCCTTTTGTGGGTATTAGATCAATCAATCCCCAGTGACATTATCCATTCACTGCAGAGTAAGTGAAGGTATGGCCAGAATTTTTCCACCGGCAGAGAAGGGAGAGGGTATGGGAAAGCCCTGACCTTACTCTATGCTTGAATAGTAGGAAGAGGGAAAGCACAAACAGGCTTTCAAAGCTGCCTACAGGATTTGGACACATCAGCTTATTAATGTTAGCGGAAATTGGGCATCCACATCTCTGGAAATTTCAGCCTCTGCATTTACAACACAAAAAGAGCCTGACCACAGAGGAGATATTTCCCTAATCTTGGCACCATTGCAGATTTTTGTTTGAGCTTCCTTGGATTAGACCTTTAGTGAATGGCACTGCTCGGATGTTACAGGAAGGACACATTTACTCCTCGTTCACCCCAAGGTGTAGCAGCCCAGTGTCAGGACAGCATATTCTCAGGGCTAGATCCTGAGCCTGTCATTAAATCTGTCTTTTGACCTTGGGCAAGTCACTTAACCTCGGTTTCCTCTGACTGTAAAATGCAGATAAAATATTCCCTGCCTCATGGCCGTGTTGGGAAGATTAACAGTTAGACATTGTTCTGAGAGCCTTGAATAAGAGCTCTGAGTGCATGCAGAGTACTGTTTCTATTGGATACTGCTTTCTCTTTCTACATACAGAAGGGCTGACTTTTAAACTGGCAAGAAGCCCAGGCCCGTGACTAGTGGTGTGCCCCATTTGAATGCACAATAACTACAGTTGCATGCACAAATTGGGTATCCGTGCATGGAAACTGGACACACAGTTGTTTACAGAACAGAAGAGTTTCTCTCTTGCGCTTGCTTGGAAAACTCAAGGACTCCATTTACCAAGTAGAAAAAGCAATGCCACCACCCGTGCAATATCAAACAGTTTCCAGGCAGCATTTTAAATGGGTTAATAAGATATAATGCCATCCCCTTCAGAGACTGCAGTGTGGGCACTTTATGTTGACCCGAGTTAAAATATCACACTGATTCTACAACTCTTGCAAGCTGTCTTGGTTTAAACGTGCCAAATGAGATCCTTCTGGGGAAGTTGAGAAGGGAAAAGATTGGCAGGTATTTTGTTTGATGTGTGTAAATCAGGCCTGAAATGGCATAAGTGCAGTTTACCCTGAGATAAACTGGACTTGGCTGAGGATCTGGCACTGTTTATACATGAGGCCATAAATAAACTCCAAGCAGGACAGCAAACACGTTGTGCAAAGCCTCAGGAGGGCTGCTTTGCCAGGTGTTGGGCTCTGCTGCCCTCACTAAAGAGCCCTGGGAGGGTGGGTTGGACAGAGAGAGCACTCTGGTTTTGGCTCCACGGGTTGGGGATGTGCTGGGGAGTTGTTGGGATCCCAGCAGCTCTGGTGGGAAGAAGGGAGACTGCGTATGTCCTCTGTGTGCAGTCTGATCTCTAGTCGTTTTCCAGGCTCATAACTCCAGGAGGAAAGAAAATCTCATGAATAATGTGGGGGTGAGAGGAGATGCAATAGGGAGTGAGGGCAGCGTGCTGCTGGCTGGGACAGTTTTTTCACTCACACAGAACTCCTTGCTGTGTGATAGCTAAATCTTTAACCAGGAGCATCTCCTATCTCTGCAGTCTCTGCTTTCTGTCTGGCTGCCTCTGGAGGTACCTAGCAGAGATGGTGGCAAGCTTTTTCAAGTACTTTCCTATACCCTTCAGCTTTGGGGCCAGCCTTGCCCTGGGAGCCCCCAGGAGTTTTCCCATGCCCCAGCCTTAGTCCTCCCGCTAGCAGCAGGACTCTGTGTTCCTCTCACACCTCAGCACACCGAAAGGAGATGATATTCTGAGATGGCATCAGGCTTCGTTGCCTTATTCATGGGGCAGAAACTGTTGTGATTCCAGGCCGCATGGGTCTCTTCAGGGTGGGTGAGCGGCATCAGCTTAGGATGTCCCCATCGCTAGGGCTTATCTGCTTTAAGCAGTAATACACTAATTTACTACTGTGGTAGGAATGATTGAAATATTTAGACATAATGGAGGAAGTTTAATAGGGTCTACTGAGAAACCCAGGTGTTTAGATCAGCTTAAAAATAATAACCTTCTCCCCTGCTGAGCACTTTCTTTTCACAATAAGCTCAGCTTTTATTCTTAACCATAAAGACTACCTCAGACAGGAAATTATTCACGTGATTGGTCTTTACAAGTAGCGGAGGGTTTAAACTCAGGGCTGGAGAGGTCATTAGTGGACAGCCATGTGATTAACCTTTGCTTGCCCGTTTCTTTTCACACTTTGTTAACAGCTCCCATTATTGCCCTTCTGTGTCTCAAGGAAGTAGTTTATTGACAGTATTAAAAATACATAGCTACAAATTCCAAAGAGCCCATCCTTGTGTAAAACATCCAGTCATTTCTAGCCAGATGATATATGTAGGACAGAGCCCTGCAATTTCTGGTGAAAGGGAATCCAGAAATAAATTTGCCCATTAACACTGGATTTGGGTTAACATCTGTTGTTTTACCCATCACAGGACCTGTTCCCTAGCCTGTCTCAGAAAGTTTTATAATGCATAAAAGCTAAGGTTTAGTTAAACAGTACTGCTACTGGTTGTCTTAATGTATCACAGCCTAATGGGAGTCATATTGGATGCTCAGTATCTTTTCGAGTAGAGATGGTCATCTAAGGGACTTTGAAATCTTGGTCAAAATGATGCAGTCTGCACTTCAATGCAGTTTCGACTTCTAAATAATCCATGCTATATATTGATCTTCAAAGTGGAAATGTTTCACTTTTGCTCTGAATTGCACTCTCTGCCCTAGAGCTTGCAGTGCACTGGGCGAGGGACGGCCGGGGAGCAGCGCATGTTCCTCCAGCCTCATACCGGTGTGCGGCACGGTCTGCTCCTCGTAATCCACACAGAGTCTCGTGCATGGTACGGTCCTGTCCACAGCCAAAGAAACCAAGCCACCGAAAAAACAGCAAGGCAGAAAGGAAAAAGGGAAAAATAACACCAAGTGGCAGGATTTTACACTTGTCTAGTCTTTGTGGGTGCCTTGCATAAAATTGATAGTGGAGATGGCATCAAAAAAATGCCGCAGCACAGGCTGGGGGCAGGGGAGAGGGGGTGCCTCTTTTACTTATTTATTTTGCATTGTGTTGCAGGGTAAGTTCAAGAGGGAGGTGAAAGGGGGGAGGTGTTCAATGGGGGCCCTTCCAAAGCAAAAGGGTCTTTTGGACAGAAAGGAGAGTGTCAAGGCATTTTGACAGAAAGTGGCTGAATGTGTCTTTTCTAGTTAACTTCTGTGAACTGTTGGGCATTTCTGCGCACAAAGGGGCACTTTCTTGGCAGCTGAGGAGGGAGGGCAGAAGTCAGAGAGGGCAAAAGAGGAAGGCAAAGGGGAACATCAGTTTATGAATGCAAAACTTACAGTAGATTATTTTTTTTTTAGAGTTGAACATGTACACTGAAGAAAGCCCCCAGGCAGCCATAACTTCCTCAGCTGGCACTTACTTGGCAGAAAACCCAAGCCTCAGTGAATTTACCAGTGCTTCAGGAAGCATCCACCCACGACATTACTCAGCCTGAACTCAACCCAGCAGGGTGCTGAGCTCCTTCAATTCCTCTTAAACTCACTCTGTCCTGAGGTGCTCAGCACCCTGCTGGGATGAGGCCATACCTCAGGGTGGCTACAATCCCATTATGGACCTACAGGTTGGACAAGGCGAAAATGGAAAGCATAGAGATAAAAATTTAGAGAAGACATGTATGTGAGACATCCTAGAAGTAGCAGCAGTTCTGGTGGCTAAAACATTTGTTAGACAACATTGGGCTAGATTATTTAATGCATGCTCAGATATCTTTATACTACATTGTAGGTCAGACATATCATAAGAATTCAGCATGCCCTTCTCCATCAGTTACAATATTTAAGTTTTTTATTTTTAAACAAAATGGGGAAATTAAAGTACTCAACAGAAGTGAAAATAAAAGATATCTTCAAAGATAATGGATGTTCCCATAAAGATAGATAAGAAAGTTGCCTTTTTTTTTCCTTTAGTTTTACATATCTGACTATTTCTTACTGTAAAACCTGGACAAGACTATACATTCCTTTACGATGGCTATAGATCAGAAGTGAGGCAAGATTTGGGATTTACTGTGAAAGCATTGAATGAGAAAATATTCTAGAGGAAAAGTAAGATCAATCAGAAAGTTTTGAGCCTGTCCCTAGAAAAAGCTGAGATAGAGCAATGAGGGAATAAAAAAAGCTCTGCAAAAGCAGCAAGGACAGGAACACTTAAAATGGGGACCTCAGCAGCAGCTTCTAATTGCAGAGTACGTGTGTATATATATATATATATTAACTTACAGGGGGAATGTAGGGTCCCAAGGCAAAGACTGCTTGTAGTTTGGTTGGATTCACAGACTCTTCCAGCAATGGCCATTTTTGTATAAGCTGGTTGAAAGGTAGTTTTGTGAGAAGTCAGGACTGCATTTTGTGTTTTGACTTTCCCCGTGAAAGGAAGGACTTCTGTTTAACGAAACTTAATTAATTTACCTTGTTATTTAAGAGCAAAAGGGAATGGAAGTACAAAAGCTAGATAAAGCCTCGTTAGAATGTTTTTACTTTTGGACTCTGTATCAGGAAGTTGTATCTGTTCAGCAGCATAAAAGCATTTTATCGATGACACAACAGAGCTGCTAGTGACATTTCAGCACTGAAGAGGCTCTAACAAATTTCAGTAATTTACCTGTACCTGGTTACAACCCCCTAATTAAAGCTGTGTTGAAGCCTATACGTATTCCCAGCTTTCTGGAGTTTATCACTTTACTTTAAAAATTAGCTGCTGGCTAAAAATTGTCATACAAAGACCTAACATAGGAGCATGTTCTAAATAATAATAATAAAATAACACTTTGACAGCTTTATAAGTTATTACGGTGTTTAAAAAAAAAATCTGTCAGTTCAGTTTTTCTTAGGACCCCCCTGGAAACAGCGCTGTCTGTTAAACAGCAGTCCCTGACATTTGGGGATTGTTTATAAGTGTTGGGAGTGAAGCCAGGTACATCAGCTGAGGCATGTTTCCAAAAGAAGTTATTGCAGGTGTGTTTTATTAACTCACCTCCCCATGCATTTCTTCTGTATTTTAGGTCACACACTTCAAGGGCTGGGTCTCCCTGGTCTACTCATGTTGTTTTATTCTGACTGCAGTACAAAGGCAGGGTCACATTTGGACTAGGTCTTGTTGTGCTGTTTTGTTTTGCTTTTTAGCAGCATTAAAAAAAAAAAAAAAAAAAAAGAGAGAGAGAGACTTGGCTGAACTCAGGGTTCTTGAGAGCTCTCAGCTGGAGTTGTTTTGCTCTGTGTTGCTCCTCCTTCTTCCCCAGTGGACACGTCAAGGTAGGAACACAGACCATGCTTCCTCACTCCAGTGCTGTGCTAAAGCTGCCCATTAGACGTGTCCCAGGTTTGATCTATGTCAGAGCAGGAAAGGGTGGGCACACAACTTCTGGTTTTCTGATCTTCCCAATCTATTTTCAGTGCTGGGTGCAAGTCGCCCTTTGGCCCTCAGTCAACAGCAGCAGCAAAGTGAGAATCCACTGCCTGCATTGTGTCTGAGCGTAGCTTTTACATGTGGCTGAATACAGACGTTTTGGTTGGTGTTTTTGTGGCATTGTCTTCCGTGATAGCTCCCAGCTATGCTCTTTGCTTGGACAAGCTCAGAGAGCTCCCAGGGTAATTTGAGGAAGCCCTGGGCGTGCTGTCAATGTACTTGCTACCAGGTGAGACAAAGAAGAGTGTTTTAGTCACGTAATTTCTGACCATGTGCACTTCAAAAACTCTTTTCCCCTGTTGCTCCATGTTCTCTCCCTAGAGCTGTCACTTGCTCGCCTGCTTTGGAGACGTCCACGTGCTGTTAGCCACAAGGGCAGGTTGCTGCCATCCTGAGGCCGCAGGCTCCAATGCCACGCTCTGTGCAGCAGGTCACAGGGAGGCAGTCACCTCTTACTGTGAACCCTGAGGCTCCTCCATGTCTCTGGCAGGCTTGGTGTTCCCTTAGGTGTTTTTTTCCTATACATTCACAGTTGGAAATAAGTAAAGGCTTCGCTTACTTACAATGCTCTTTTTTTTTTGTGTGTGTGTGTTTTAATTTAGCTCTATAGCCAGGGCATGTCTAAGCACGTGGAAAGGCCATTTGTCTTCTTTGTGTTAGCTTGGTTGGCAAATGTGACTTCAAGTATCTTAGTCTGAGCAGGATTTTGCAAGTGTACTATGGTTTTGGGGAAGGGAAAGGCCTTTCAAACTGCTCTTGGGTCTGACCTCAGAGTTTCAAATACACGGAGACGCCATTTCAACCTTTGGCAGTAGGCTTGCAGCCACCCAAATCTGATTGGAGGAACCACAATACCTGGTGTTCTTCTGACACAGCCTTCTGACTTAGCTTTGCCATTACAAGGTTGGTTTAGTTGTTTTTTATTGTTCTGGTTGCTCTTGGATTTTGATATACCAGTTACTATCTAAAAGGGTGACAGGCTGGGGTGGTTCAGGTTGGGATCTAAGACTTGCCACAAACTGGTGTGATAAAATGAGTTCCTTCAACCACCTGTCTCAATTATTGTAAAATAACAAAAGTGAACTGAGGGTATTTCTTTTTTCTCCCCCTATTTAAATTGAGGCTAGTAGAAGAATGCACCTCACTGCTTTCATGGCGTGGTTTGTTTGTTTGTTTTGGATGTATAGCTCTAGTTTTTGCTGTAGTGTCAACATTAAGTAATGAGAAACAAATGAGACAACACTTCTTCCCACCCTATACAGGGCACGTGGTATTACAATGCTGAGTCTTTGTGTGAGAACAGACAAATAAGCACTTAGACTTCTGTGAGATGAAGGACAAGGCTAATTTTCATGGCAGTGTTTTACTTTGAAACCCCAAATGGATTGGCTTGCACTAACTCAATAGCAAAGGGGGAAAAAGGTTCTAGCGAACGTTTAAAATCACTGTGCTTACATAGTTTTAGTCCTCTTTTTTCCTATCCATTTTTATCCCATAGTGTCACCGCCTGATGTTCACATGAGATCTTTGTGTATTTCTACCCAATGCTGAATTTAATTCGCATTTTCAATACCTTAGGGACAAAACAAAACAAAAACAAACAAACAAACAAAAAAAAACTATGACAATTGGAATGCTAAAATGCTAAAGCAAGCTGGGTAGGACCTCTGTGGTTCATCCTCACTAGCCTTTGCTTTGGGTTTAGTGGGGCATCTCATCTCTGAGTGCTGTCTATACCAAGTGGCAGCACCAGATGCTTGGCGGCCTTTTCCACAGTGCTTTCTCAGGGTGCTTGGTACTCAGGCTGTAAGGACAAAAGCTGATTCAGACCAGCTTGATGCTCAGGTATACTGGGAACTAAACCACGAGCAGATACCATCAGAACACATTTCACTTGTGACCTTTCACAGCCAATGAATTGAAGGGATTTTCCTTTGCTGTGGATCAAATTTAAAACTACTTCCCAGGAGTGAAAGGTCATCACATGGAGTCACGATATCCAGTTAAATACAGCTAAATAGAACTCGTTAGCATCACAATGAATGGAGTTACATATTACCTGGTCTAGAGGATGACTGAGTGGAGCAGAAGAGGGGGGAGAGCAAAGGAATAGATCCCCCATCACCCTTAATGAAGCACTATAATAGCAAACGAAAAGCACAGAGCAGAATTTGACTAACTCTGCCCTTTAAATCTGTTCCTTTTGGTCAGCAATATGACTGTTCAGAAAAATATGGGAATTGTTGCAGAAACGATGTATTCTCCTCTCTCTGTGTTTGCATTCGTGGTAGTTACAGATCGATCAAAGTGGGAATATACTATTTACCACCTCCCAGTGGGGCTTTGATCTCCAGATACCGTCTGCACCGAGGAAAAAGGAAATCCAGCGATCACTTTTGTGAAATCAGATTCCCCCAGTGGGGCAAATTGCACCCCTAGGCACTATCTGATTGGCAGGAGGACCTCATATATTAGTGGATCCATGGCATCTTTTGTCCTTTGAGACCCTCTCCCTTCTGGGGAGTGCTTTTTGCTCTCCAGACCTTTTCTGGCAGCTGTTGTTTCAGTCTTTCTGTTTCTGGTTGACTTGAGGAAGGTTATTTTCTTCAGACTGAGCATTGAAAATGCATGGCTGCAGATTGGGGGAATGTGAAATGAATAAATGAGTGCAGGGGAGTTTGGGAATTGCTTTGGGTTCTTTGGTGAAGAAGCTGTTCTGCAAATGGGGAGGATCTACACACAAGACAGCATCACCGTGCCGTGAAGTGAATAGCTCATAGTCAATGATTTACCTTGGTGATCTGGCTTTTCTTCTTTTTTTTTTTTCCCCTCCTTCATTTTCTTCCTGTTTGGCATGGTTGGGTCTTTGTATTCTGTTTCTCTATTTTCTGGGGGAGGGAAGGGTGGATGAGATCAAAGAGAAGGACCAGTTCCTTTGTTTGTTTTAAATGAAGCACTATTTGAATTTTCTCAACCCTTTTTGCGAGTTGTTTCTTTTGCTATATATACACACACACACTACATTGACTTTTCTATGGTTATTCAATAGTTAGTGTTCAGAATGGCCAAGCAAGTTACTGTCATTAGTAGTGAAATGAAGGTGGTTATCTAGGGAGGTTCTTTGCTGCTTAATCCAGGAGGCCACATTAGGATTTCAGCTCAGTCTCACATTGCAAGTTGGACTCTGGGACTGCCACATTCAACAAACCCACCTCTTCTAGGTGCATACCCTTGAGGGTAGGCCTCTGTTCTTGATGTACACATTTCAAGCCATAGACAAGCTGCCATTGTGCTCCCACAGGTTGTGTCAGATTTGTTCTCTGGCTGGTTGAGCAGGACCCAAGCTGGGGAAAATGTTACAAGAAAAAGGGATTTTGAGTATGTCATGGTTGCAGTGCCCTGCTAATAAAGGCTGGCCCAATCTTCCCCTCTTCCCCTCTCAAGCTCTCACTTTAAGCCATGCTCTCCTGTTCCTTCTTCTCAACACCAGATCCATCAATCTGCTGCATTTAGGGAACTGGCACAGACACTTCCCTGAACAAAACCAATATTTATTTATATATTTATTTATTTCCAAGGCAGTTGAGTGTGTCAGTAACAGCCTTGCTCCCTGACAAAACTACTGGACAGGTCATGGGCATGACATAGCATTGCTACCATCATCTTTTTAGGCATGATGGCTGCATTTGAGTACTGGCCCAAAAACACACAGTTCCCAAGCTATAAAGCTGAGAAAAGCTGGGGACTTCCCCCCACCTTCAAGGGAAACTTTTTAATTTCTTGCCCCAAGGTATATGCCAATTGTCCCTGCAAGCTGCATGTTCTGACAGCCAAAAGCAAGCACATAGGACAAATGGGAAGAAACAGTATGGGAAAGGGGTCATTAATGAAAACTCATATTTATACATGCTGAATGAGGGATTAGCCATGGTGCATCTGAATTAGTTTCTTAATGTACCCAAATAAACCCAAAGATTTGTCGTTAGCAATCCCTACCTAAGCATTCATAGTTATTCACTGAAGAGATCTTAGTGGAGGATGGTCCTGAGAGGGGCTGGAATACTTACTTTTTAAGAAGAAAAGTTGTGTTTTAATGACTTCCAATAAAACTGCCATCTGTATTCTGGAAATACTTCAAAATTTCCACCCCTGCCTGAGGCAAGCTCCACTGGAGTTAGGTAGTACTGATTTACACCAGCTGAGGTCCCTGTTTTTTTTCCCTTAATTTTCTTTTTTTATTTGTGTTCTTTTTTTTTTTTTTTTTTTTTTTTTTTTTTCCCCCCCTTGGTTATAAAACTTTTACTAGCTAGAGGAGATCACATTCCATTCGGGAGCTCACTTTATGTTCTTCAGAGGAAATCATCACCTTGGTGCAGACAAGTTTCAGCATTTCTGTGCTGAGAAAAGGGAGGGGGGGGAGGCAGGGGAAGGGAGCAGATTTATACTTTTTAAATGAAGCACTTCATGTGGATGGGGAAATGCCTCCAGCAGAATCAAGGCTTCTGTAAGGAACATCTGGAAATAGAGACATAATATTGCTTTCCTTTATCCATCCAGAGCTGTAGGGAAATTCAGGCCCAGAAGAGTACTGCCTGCTCCGTCTTGGAGCTCTCCCCATCATCTATATGCTTTCCCACAGGTTTAATCTGCCGAACGTGGGCATTTCCCAGGCTAAGGCTACCTGAACACGTAACACGATACAGAGATCTGTCATCTTCAATAGGATAATCAGCCACCTCTCTCTACCCCCATTTTTAAATGAGGAAATGAGCTTCCTCCATCCCCACCTCCCCCTTTTTAATGCTATACATCTTTTTGGATTTATAGAAATGCTGTGTACTTCTGAGCACCGCTGATGAGTGATTCGATCGGTTGGGTTTATCTTAGAATTATTCTGCACTTTTGTGGTTTCTAAGGCAACCACACTTTTTGAATGAACTGCAGAATAAATGAAGGTATCCCAAATATGTGACAGCTGAACCTACATGACATGCCTTTGCAATACTAAGTACATGCATGTAGCAGTTTTAAAACATCTAAGGCTAAAAAGTATCCTGAGCTCTTACAGAACCTGATTTACATGAGCCACGAGTCTGATTCTTCCTGACTTGAAGACAGTGCTTGGTATGGCAGGGTGGGTGAAGGCTGTGAAAGACAAAGTAGAAACTCAAGGGTAACAGCCTAGTCCTTACTGATTTCAGCAGGTGCAGGCAGTTTCCAGGTGAAGAGAAGTAAAAGGAAAAATACTGAGGATTTTATCATGAGCTTTGCCCTCTGATTAAAGGGAGAAGGATGTTTATTTCTCTGGTTTTTAAAATATTTAAACTCATCAGCAGTCAAGGTACTGGAATTATGAACTTCTCAATCTTTTCCTCTGTTCTCTAGGGGTTTTCTCTCTGCAGAAATAAGACTGTCTGTGTAGGTTGAAGGTAGATTTTTTTTTTTCCAGTGGAGGTTAGTTCTGAACTGCAGAAATCACGGGTCTTTTGTATTTAGTTGAGGAGAATATCACTACTGACAATACTGGAAGTGTCGGGGGAGCAAGAGGACTTCCCCTCCAACTGGCCATATCTGAACACGAAATAGCAGCCTCTGATCTCAGAAGAGGAGGGATGGATCATGCTGCTGATGTGCAGCTCAGGCCACCTCACTCACACCCAGGCTTTTCTCTTGCTGAGTCAACTGAATGCCTGGGAGGCTGGATGGTCTCAGGGACTTCTGGAACTACTGCTGTGAAAGCCCTATCCACAGCACGTTTCAGCCAGATGTAGCCAGAGGAATTGACTGCTCCTTTGAGGGAGAAAGAGTGAGCAGTTGGGAGTGAGCAGCAGCTCCCTGGGTGACTGACAGGAAAGAGACTTAGTGAAATGTGCCTTTCAGTTTTCTGCAGCTTTTTTCCCCCATCCTCTCATCAGCTTTGGTCTGTGTATGGGGGGGGGGGGGGGGGGGGGGGGGGGGAGGTTGACACTTCAATATTAACACTTATCTAACCCATCTGTATCTTCTTTCAGACCAAATAATTAAAGGAGACTTTTCGTAATGCTAGGTATACAGTACAACAATGCAGCATAATATGTCCCCCCAACTATTGTGCACACCTCTTTGGAAGGAAAGCTTCCAGTGCAGGCTTTCATCTATTTTGTTTTTATGTAGTTCAGCCCTGGCACCTCTACACACCTGCCCCTCCCCCAGAAAAAAATATTTATTTAATAGATTTTGCATTGCTCTTGCATTTCCATTTTTAGCAGATGCAGATGTGCTCGCTCTGATGGAACCTTTCATTTTGCTTAATGGGGAGAAGGATTTTTTGCACACACCAACTGAGCTGCAATTAAGATTATTACAAGAAATGGATCCAAGGAAGGTTCTTGTAAGGCTAAGTCCAAGATTCCCTGGCAACAGACATAAGTCAAAAAAAAAAAATGAGGACATTTCCTTCATAATACTCTCTTTCCCTAATACGTAATCTTTTGTTGGGCCTTTTTTCCCCACTCCCTCCAAACCCCCAGTGCTCTCCCTAAGAGAGCAGGTAGATGTAATTGTAGGTACCCCTCAGAGCTTTCTGTTAGTGCCCTAAAAGCAGAACAGGACTGTTGAAAGATGTGCGTGAAACTTGCAATCACCAGTTCTCCTCTGAGTGGTCAAGCACTATTCTGCACTGATTTTTGTTTAGCCGAAATCAAGAGCAGAACCCAGCAAAACTCAGGGCTATAAGCTGTCTTCCTTCTGCCTTCACCACTGAGAGTTAAAACGTAGAAAAGCATTCTGGTTTCCAAACCCAGCCATGTGAAATGCTCACTTTCCTTAATCTGAAGAGGTGAGCAATTTCTGAACATATTCTGTGACATCCTTGTAGTGTTTTCATGAAAATCTGGGTAACCCTTGCTGAATGAGCCTGCCTGTAAAATTACTGCAATTTCCCAAGGCACCGGTATGGCACACAGTCCCCAGGCTGAACGCGGCTCAGAGCATTCTTAGCAACAATTGACATAATTTTCAGGTATCCAAAATGCCACAATATTGGAAATAGAAGTGCAGAGAGCGATCTGCTGAATTCTGCCAGGCAGTCATGAGAGTGGGCTTGGACCTCAAGTACAGACCAGAAAAACCTGCATGCTGGGGAGCCTGGGAGCACTTGCCATTAGGGGGTTTGCTCCCAGCCATCGGTGCTGCACTTTGTGCAGACTGGGAAAATAATCCTTAATGGGTGGGCAGGAAGGGATCCATTTAACTCCTAGAACTCGAGGAAAGATGTTTTTAGGTGGGAGGTATATCTTCAAGGCCTCTGACCTGTTTTTCTAAGGGAGTAGTCACCAGCTTTCCTGAAATGTTTGGACAGCCAAAGGACTGAAAGCTCTGAAGAGCTTCCCTCTGCTGAGCAAATTCAGAGGCAGCATTTCTTTGCACAAGTTTAACAGTGGGTGGTAAACACGGAAAAAGTATCTTCCCTCACATTATTTTCTGACAAGCCGTACATGACACATCATGTTGCGATGTCTGGTTCATGATTGCTGCTAGGTATTACTGCAAGAGGAACACCTGACCTGGGATTTTTTTTTCCAGGTAATTAGCGGGTGGGGTTATCCACACCAGTGCAAGTATTTGGGGATTAGCTGCAAATCATTCAGCAAAATGGGAGCATTGCTTAGCAGGAACTCCAAATAGTTACTGCTGTGTGCAGTACATGATTCTGTGGCTTCTTCATTGCAACTAGCCTAAGCTTCCTCTAAATCACCCTGACTTCCCTGGAAATGAAAGCCAACCCTTGCATAGAGACTTAGGATAAGTTCAGCATCTTGTTATAGAACATGGTGGTATATGAATTTAAAGCTTAGAATTTCTCTTCATTTAGATAGTTGGGAAGAGGATGAAACTGATACCAGCATGATTATCAGAGTCTGTTTTCATGTCAAAACATCAGTGGGATTTTTTTCTCCTATTATGTGCAGGTCTAGGACTATCAGGTCTAGGACAATAATATAGGGAGTTGCACCATTAAAACTAAATTCCCAGACAGAATTCCCTCCATATATGTTAACGTATTTGTGTGTGTGTATATAACTTAGGAAAGATTTCAGCCCTATGTTGTGATTGCCTGGGATAAATTGTGAGTGATGTCAAAGGGCCTCTCCTGTAAAGTGTTGAGAAACTACTAAAAATAAAATGAGTAACAATACTAAAAAGCCTTCATTCCTGTACAGCTGAAAACACTCGGCATTTTGAATGCCTGGCCTCTGTAGCAGTCAATACAAGGCTAGATGATAAAAGTTTGAGTGTAGCAGCGTGGTAATCTCTTTTAGAAATCTTTCTCATCAGTAAGATAAAATAGTTTTGCTGTTGCATGGAGCGCAGCTAAAACTGATAGTATGTGCCAGTGTCAACTTCTATTAGGGCTAATGTCTTCCCAGGAGGTGCTGGTAGCGCTGTCTTTCCTGGAAACCCAGCAGGTTCTGCTGTGTTCACCGTACAGCAGATAATGCTAGAACAAATCCTGGGAGCAGAAACTTCCTATTCCCTCCAAGATTCTCTTCATTCAACATCTGTTATGACCACGTCTCCTCTCAAACTCCTCCTCAAAGACCTAAACATGCCAAGCTTCTTAGATCTTTCCCCATAAGTCTAGTTTTCAAACTCCTGTGCTATTTGTGTGGTTCCTTTCTGAACTCTTTGAGCTGTTGCCAGATACACAAGCGAACTTCCAAAGTAGACATGGTATTGCTGTTCTGATCTTGGTGTGGCTCCTGGCAGAGCAGGATCACTTCCCCACCTCTAACTTGATACCTCCCTTCTCATGCACTCAGAAGACACACTTGCCCTTTTAGCTGCAGCTTTGCATTGAGAGCTCATGTTGAAGCTGTTATCTCCACTGTTTTTTTTTTAGTCTCACTCAGGGTCACTTTTTTCCAAGACAGAATCTTCCACCTTATAGCTGTAATCTGCCCTCTGGGTTCCCAGATGTATCACTTTGCATTTGGCTGTATTAAATGCAGCCAAATTGAATCACAATCATTTGACCAGGAGATTCGGCTCGCTCTGTAATCGTAACCAATCTTGGTGATGTCTGCTGAAACTTTATCAGCAAGAATTGTATATCATCACCCAGGCCATTGGTAAAAAATCCTTAAATGCCAAACCATTGGGGAATACTCTGTCATATTTTCCCTGCATCTCTAAAGGTATCCTGATGATTGGCATTTCCCCCCTAAAAAAAAAAATAAAAATGCACCTGTGAGCTGTTTACAAGATACATAGGATATATGTATTACGTGATTCCTTTTAACAGAAGTTTTTGAACTCAGAATTTCACCTGTAGTAGAGAAGTTCAAGAATCCTATGTTAAACTATCTTTGTCACCCTGCTCCATAATCCATCTACTTTCTTCCTCCCCCCAAAATGTCTCCCAAACAAGTTTGCTCATTCCTAACCTGTGTCAAATATATACTAATGCATACACTGGTATGAGTTATGTTCTCAGCACTTTTTTTTCTATTATTTTATCTAATATTTATTATTTTTATATCTATCTATCACTTTTATCTATTATTAAAATGCTAAGCAAAAAAAAATTCATATTTGTGGGATCATGCTTGACCTAGCCTCTGTAGAATGCCTCATGTATCTGAAGTCTGACTTCCTAAGGAAATTTTCTTTAGCCAGATCTGGACACGTTCATTCTTCTATGGTAACATTATAAGTGATTAGCCTATTTGAACTAAATGTCCTGTTGAGACTAATGTTCCAGAGGTGCTAATTATTAGTGAGTTTTGTAAACAAGTTCCAAACAAACAATCAAAACAAAACAAACAAACAAGCAAAAAAGAGTAGAAGAAGAAGGCTTGTTGTAATGCTCTTTACTCAGCCAGCTCTACTAGATTCTAGAGACTTCATCTGAAAGAGGGTCTTGGGAAAGCTGGTTCCATTAGTCCATTGTCATGGCATCAATGGAAAAATATCTCAGCAGGTTGCCTGTCTCTTAGAGTATTTCCATTTACCAGTTTTAGACCAAGTTTAATTTTGGGGTTTATACCACTTCTCAATTAGTCCCTGCAGTACTGTTCAGTGTATTGCATGTAGCTCATTACAAAAATGTCAGATTTTGGTAGATACGATGTCCTGCCCTTACTTTCAGTGCAATGGCACTGGGCTGTTAAGAAGACGTCATCCTTCTCTTGTGCTTCACACACAGAAAAGAAATAGCTGCAGACTGTTCCCACCTTTTTCAATAAATCTATTTATCTTTTCTTCCTTCCATTTTTTTTTTTTTTTCCCCTTTTCCTGACTGGGATTAGTGAAAGTCCTACGTGTGATGTAAAGTTTCTGTGTACCTAATAAGCTTTTCTTAAAAGGCTTATTTTCAACTCTTTAGACCACAGATATTTCAGGAATTCCGTTGGCTTCACTAAGTAGTTGACCACATATTTTAGCTTACAGGTATTATTTTACCTTATCCTGTTCCCATCCTTTGTATACAAGTTTTTGTCACTGATTATGCATATCCTTGCAACATATACCTTATACATACATATATTGATATTAATGAGGGCTTCAAGATCGCATATTTATTATAATAAATTATTACTATGACCCCAAAATGCTGCTTGCTGTTGTTTTCCTTAGTCTCATGCAGCTGAAGGTGTCAACTATCATTCTGAATATGTTAATATTAAAAAAAAAAAAAAAAAAAAAAAAAAAAAAAAAGGAAGGAGAAATATGTATTTTCCACAGTGATTTGGGTGGAGATTGAGAATATGAATTTTGCCTGGAATATAAATAGCCAAAATGTTTTCCATGCTTCCACCATTGCATTCTACTCATCAAATTTTGCTTTGTTACTGTGTCTCTGAAGATCTCAGTGTCTTTTCTAAAAGTCACTAAAACTACAATAGTGCTCTGAAGGATATCACAGGAAAGTATTACTCCCAGTTTGCAATAAGAGATTAAAGAATTTAAGCAGTAGTAGCTAAAGTAGGAGCTAAGCATCTTGATTTCTAGGCCCTTATTTTAATTACTAGGCAACTTGGAGTCTCCAGATCATGGTCTTGGAGCATCCTGCTACAGGTGATATTTCTACGCTTGAAGGACATGTGTTCACTACTTATGTTTACTGAGTCATTAAAATGCTGATGTGATCTTAAGTTGGTATCTCATAAAAGGCACAGAATTTGCAGTTGTATGTTTGATGTTTGTAGTGTTTGCTGTTTTCTGTAAGATGTGGTAGCAGTGAGAGACAATCAATAGTGTACCTCACTCAGCAACAGAATTGGAGTCCACAAATGAGAGTAGTATATGTTCCAAAAAAGCCAATTTTTGAGAAAGACACATCTTCCCACCTCAGTCTAACAACCATTGTCCACCTGGTAACAGTTTAGAAGAAAAATGAATGTAAGAAATCAGAGTGAGAGGAACAGAGAGGGGTAATGCCGAAGATGATTCAGGAGGGAAAAGCAACCCCTCCATAGCTTGCATTTGCCCTCGCTAGCCTTGTGAATGGTGACTAAGTCAAGGTTACATGGAGATGTTAAAAAGATGAGACGCAACACAAGAGGAAGCAGTGGCAGGATGAAAGGTTTGCTGAGATCAAATGAGAGAAATGAGGACTCTAAGGGTCAGTCCTCCCTCTTATGCTTGCAAGTTCGGGCATTGGCTGTGCAAGGAGCCACAGTTGACAAAGCAGGATCTGTTGAACGACATAGGGATGAAGGGCCTGATCCTTCACTCTTTTACACCAGCTTTGCATGCGTATTACCCCAGTGACTTCAGTGCATAAAGCTGGGAGCAAAGGAGCAGCGAGTCCTCTGAACAAACTATGTAGGAGTACTTAACCCCTACTGGGTGGGTCACAAACCCGTGATTACATTATTGCTCCCCAAGGCCTAGGAATACTTTGGGAAGATTTTAAGAGCTCAGCCTTTAACCATTTATTTAGCTTCAAAGGAAAGAAATAAAAGGTCCTATCTTTGCAAACATTTCCCAATAAAATTCAAATTCTAATGAGCGAGTTTGTGTTTGCTGCAATCCCTGTAGATTTCCAAATGTTTTTCACTATCTGAAGAAACTTGGGAAAAATCAGCAAAGCTGTAATAGCAGAAAAAATCCCAGGGAATATTTGGAAGCTGTGCAAAACTCCCACAGGGATAAGGGATGTAACCAATCCTGAAAGATGATGAGGACTGTATGCAAAGCTGCATAATGATTACATACAGCCAATGTGAGATTAAATTAATGCCCTCCAGTAAATTCTTTTTCCCTCTACAGACTAAAGTAATTATGGGTACCAACCGATGCCACTCAAAACTGTATCCACAGCTTGGACAGGGAAGATTTGGAGGTGAAATGTCACGTTGAATTTAACATGACTGTTCTGCTCAGCTCTGCACTCTGTATACATACTAAACAAGCAGCCAGTCCATTAGCAATATTCCAACCATTACAGCAGCAAAAGATGAAAGTGTACATATAAGCAGTATTATCACTAAGCAACTTCACTATTAGCTGTTTGGTTAATCATTATTTGGTTACACTGTGTAGTGCAAGATGGTACCAAAACTTTTGAGATGATGTTAATCAAAGCCAGAAGCATGAGCCAGTGCAATGATGCAACTGGACTGATTAGTCCTACCAAGAGCCTGGGCTGAGTCACAAAACATAATGCTGCACTGACATGGTCGTGTTGTTTCTGGGCTCTGAACTGGTGTCCCTGCATGCTGAGAGGAAATGGCTGTTGATGGTGCTCTGAGCAAACTGGAAGATGTTTAAGAAAGCACAGGTTTGCACTGTGTGGGCAGACCCTTTGTACCAGATTCTGTAGGGTCTTGCTCCCATCAGTCACAGTACATAAAGAATTCAGTGGTCATGAAAACTTGTGTTTATTGGGAAGGGAAGAGTAGGAATCTTATAAAACAATGATTACCTTTAAGCATATTTCTGTTTTTGTTTTGTTTTGTTTGTTTTTGTTGTTGTTGTTGTTTTGGTTTGTTTTTGTTTTTTTTGTAAAGATACTGACGAAAACAAATTAGTTTCATGAAGGTGCTGAGGCTATTCACTGTGACTTGAAAAAGATCTAGCAAAGGTGATCTCTGCTTAAGAGAGTTTTTTTATCAAGTTTATTTTAATTAGAAATAAAATGTTCTTAAGAATAAAATTTGAAATTAAATATTGAACCTGTTAACCCCTGAGCAGAAAGTATGCACAAACACAAGCTCTAACATAGAGTGATATACTGGAAAAGAAGAAATTGTTTTAATTTATTTTCAAATGGTTTTCAGTTGAAACCACACCCTTGTGGTCCAAAAAATCTGTCTGAGAGCACCTCCAAAACAACAATGTGTGTGTGTGCAAGTGCATTAATGAATTTCTGTTCTCTGTGAAAGAAGACTGCATGTCTCAGCACTCTGAATAAGAACAGAGCATTCAACCCCTCTCCATAGCAAATTCAGCCTTCAACAAGTTAGTTCTTCCAGGGATGGCAGTGATGCAAAACTGCTTTGCAAATGTTTTTCTGGGTTTTGTTGCTAGGTGATGACTTGGAAAACTTTGCTATTCCTGCTGAGAGGTTTAAAAAAACAGCCCTCACATTAAAGAGTATAAAAAATAGGCCATCTTGCTCCGTAACTCCCATTTCCTAACTCCTGGAGTCTGCACCCTGTGTGCCTTCTCTACTCTCATGCCCCTCTCCCCCCTGCCTCCGATCTGCTTGCCAGAAACTGGAGGCCTGAAGAACCACTTCTATTACAGTGCAAGGAATGGAGACAACATTAATCTTTCGATCCCTGACCAAACTAAGCAATTCTACAAGTGTGCATTGATTTATACTCACCATTTCTTCCTATTTCAATTTTACTGGGTTTTAATGTTATTAATCCAAACCTGAATCAATGGTTTCATCATTGATTAAATAGTTGCAGGCAGATTTTCCTATGGCAAGAAACAAGAAAGATTTGGGAACAACCTCACTGCAGTTTTTTTGTATCCTGTATGTAGGTTGGATGCAAAAGCCCTTGAAAGCAACTCTGTCACCTGCAGAGCAGCAAGGAAGCCCCTCAGGCTGGTCTGGTGCCTGGTAGTGTGTTGGTGACTGGGGAAAAGATCTAGATGTGAAACTGTGAAATTAGGTAGAAGCTCAAACAGTAAATCCTTGGGGCATTTTCAAAGTAGTCGGATGGCGGGGGGGGAGGGGAGGGAAGTATATTTATTTGATTCATTGTTGATTTTTTATTTTATTTGTGTTTTTGTGTGTGCCTGTTGGGGCATTTTTGATATCTTATTGTCCAAGTTTCCAGAGATGTAATCTTGGATTAGCATGTGGCTAAACACTTAGAAGCAATTAGCTACTGCTGTTCTCCTAGAAAGGTATTTCTAAAATCAGGTATGAAAGCCTTGTAGTATAAACTGCATAGAGGAATAAACCTTTTTTTATTTTATTTTTATGCATTGGGTCTGAAACGAAATACACAGTGGCTAAATCTAGCCATGGTCAGAAGCTTAAGGCAGAGGAACAAACACCTGTTTCCACCAGCCAGAAAATAAGGATAACTTACATTTATAACCTCAGTTTGCAGTCTGGCTCATTTGGACCTTAATTCTGTTTTGTCAGGTTGGCCAAGAAAGAAGACCCCAAATCTCATCTCCAGAGAGGTTCTTGGCATTTGACAGCATTGGATTTATTGAAACAATAGCATTGCTTGAGCATAACTGGCACTGTACTAGTCCACTGAAAGATATAAAGCCAAGAATTTCAGGCCCTAATCTTGCAAATCCTCACATATTCTTTTAAAATTTATTCATATGAGAAGTTCCCTTGGCTTCAGAGACACCACTTGTATTCATGACATTACACGTGTGAGAGTTGTTGAATGCTGAGGGTCTAAAAGCAGGAGAACCAACAAGCCTCAATGTCTGACTTGCATTTCCACTACTCAGTCCTAGAAGGTTTTTGGCGATTGTGGGTTTGGCTTTGCCACATGACTCATTTTGTCTCCCTGTGCAGCCTCCACAGCAGACGCATGAGTGCTAGCAGTCATTTTAGCACCTCATTAGTTATGATGTGATGGCAGAAGTTATATTCTGTCACGTCTAGTAAGCAGTAAGTTGGACAAGGGGTGGGAAAGAGTAGCTTGCTTGCAGGTCCCAGGATGGGCAGTTCTTCTACAGGAGGAAGTGACGTGGACATTGGCTGAAGAAGCTGTTGGATTTCTGGATGTTATTTTTTATTTATTTTTTTTTTTTTAACAAACTTAAGTAAGCAAGAATGTGTGGATTAGCTCCTCTCCAGCCTTCATTACACAGAGTGGATGGCAACTCTACTTTCAAAGATTGAGATGTATTTATTCTCTAATTATGCATTCATCACCATGAAAAAAATTATTAATTGCAGCATTGTTCTTCTGTGCAGAGTACTCCAAGAGAAGGGAGATGGATACCATGAACAGTGAGGGCTTTTTCTGGTTGCTGTTGTTTAATACCTACTCATTAGAGAGCTTTACACATGATTTGTAGACCTCTTCAGCTGAGGCTACTGTTCTTCAAAGGCACCAGTCCAAAGTTAATTGTTTATTGTCAGAACAACTTAGAGTGGGTTTATTCCTTCTTGTATGTCTTCCAGTCCTTAGCTTTACTGATGTCAAGGCAGCTTCTCACCAGTGTCTGAACTCTGTTTTCCTTTCGTGACCTGTTTGCAAGCAAATGTTGTGAGTCAGTCACAGGTTTATGTGATAACACTGAATTATTCTAAAAAGGTTGCTCCAGTCTGCTTGTTAGGTACTAATGTATTTTGAGTTTGTATTTAAAATATGTGTCTGCTTAATGGTCTGGAACAGTTTGGGGAGGGTAGTGCTTATCTCTGGGTTGCAAAAATTATTCAGTAGCTTAAAAGAGAGACAGTATCAACAAACACCTTCCTCCTCAACATCACTCAATCTCCAGTGTTATAGGAAGAAACCACTCTGGGAGATGACTACCAAGAACCTGGAAAGTGAGTGTGTGTCAGCTGTGTGAGAAGGGAGAGGAGATTCTAGTCTGCTTTTAGGTATTGTTTTTTAAAAATGAGAAAAACATGTTAGCTTAGTGAAATGAAGGCAATTGGAAACAGTGCAAATACCTAGAGGAAGTAGTTCATTCGCACACCAGCACCATGAAAGATGCCATACAAAGGATTGTTAGAGGTGGGTCGAGGAGGACTGTTGTGGGACAAGCACACATTTCCCAGCCTGGTGGAGGGTTTCTGGTGGGGTGAGGCAGCGCAGCAGGAGTTGCAATGCTCAGCAAAAACATCTCTGCTAGCCTGTTTTTTCAGGTGAGACCAAAGAGTTATCCAGTCTGCATCCGTGTGTCCCTGCTAATGACTTTTGAACTCATTTACTGATTTCATCTGAACTTGACAAGAACATAAAGATCTCAAGGATCAGTAAGTTCCCACAGGTTTCAAGAGGTGTCCAATTATTTCTGAGGCAAGGATCCAAACTAGAAAATCGATATAGAAAGGGGGGAGAACACATAAATGCCCAATTATCTCAAATACTTCTACTGGAACTTCATCCTCAGACACCAAAGGCAATGATAAAAGGCAAATGCATAGGAAACCAGGCTTCATTATCTTCATTAGACTGCAGAAATAATCAGAAGTGCTTGTTCAATTTTGGGTGGTTAAACAGCCATGGGAGAAGTTTGGTTACTGAAAGAGCAGTAAGATGTGGGAAATGCGTGGGGACAGTGGATACTGGCTCAAGCAGAGCTATTGCTAGACCAGACTTATTAAGAAGCCTGTGCAATGAGATGTCCAAAACCAAATGACCTCATTGCCCTCAAATAGAGACAGTTACGAAGGAAGGTGCAACTGTCCAAATAGTTGGAAATTTGGACCCTTAGAACAAAAGCGAGTCTGGATAGCTGAGATAGCAGATGAGCTAATGATTAGTTTGGCTTTCATTATGACTGGTAACTTTGTCTTAAATGCCAGGAACAATCTATGGAAACTCCCTTTTAAGATGTATCTTGGATCAAACAAATGATTTGTAGGCACTTAATTGCTGTGATCAAATTGTCCAGGGACAGATAGCATAACAGCTATACGCTGCAGGAGTTTTCCAGCAAAGAAAATATAGGAATGACTGAAACCTGTTCAGAGATTGAGCACTTTGCCATGGATTTTAGCTGTGTGAGCTCGTGTTGGTCTGCAGCAGAAACAGAACCTGACCATCTTCCAAATCTGTGTTTCTGACAACTGGCCTGTAGCAGAGAGGAGCTCCATAGCAGCATGATTGAAACAGAGAATCAAGGAAATACCAATACAGGCAGAGAGACAACAGTTTTTCCATGGTTTCCATCAAAATGATCTGGTGCGGAGCTGTGCACATAGCTGCGGAGTGGCAAAACCATCTCAGGAAGCCTGCACTTTGGTTGAGGCAGTGATTCATCCAGTCCCTGCATCAGCCAGCACTAGTCAAGGAGTTTCATGAGTGCAGCAGAAGTAGCAAGCCATGGGGAGCAAGGTGAATTAGTTCAGGCCATGATAGTTTGTGTAAGAGGCTGCTGGATCTGCTCAGGGCAGCTTGGAGCAGGAACAGAGCAGGGCCCAAAATAAAATAACATCATAAAAAACATCCCCTCAGTAAGACATCTCTCAGTGCTGCTAGGGATGGCAATAGCACAAATATTATAGTGTCTTGAAAAGGTGATGAGGTACTGCAGACAAAGCCTCCATTTCCTTTACAGGAATTAGATCATTGCTCAGGAGGTGCCACTGAAAGGGATCTTTGAGCACTGCCACTGTGACTTGAATGGAGTGTTGTTGATGATGCTTGTATTTATGGTCAGGATTCACTCTGGACCTATTTTCTTTTAGTAAATAGTTTCCTCATTCCAAAAATGAGGTTTCCATCACACCAAAGGTAATCACAGATGGGAAACAAATTTGTCAAGTCATTTTTTCAAATAGTTTTAGCAAAGGAAAGAATTGGAGTGAAATCGCTGATGCCTTTGGTGTAGGTTTTGTCACCAGGCTGGTTATTGAAGGAAGAGACCACAGATGAGATATTTCAAGGTTTATCCTTCAGCTTCTTTTTTCTTACAATTACTCAAATTACCTCTTATTTTTTTACTGTGTCAAGAAGAGAGGACTATGTTGTCTTTGTTCAGCTCTTTTTCCAAGCAGGTTTTGGTTCAGCAGCTAAACTGGGTAATGAGCTGCTTGCCCAGCCCTAGCAGGAGAGAACATGTCTCCATGCACTGGTTCCCCAGACCTGCATATATGGAGAGGGAGCTCACTGGGGAGCTGGAGCAAGCATGGTGCTCCTGTCCCATGGTGCCAGGCAGGCCCAAGCTTGTGTGCACCAATGGCATGGCCCTGTGCAGACTGGTTTGTTGGGAGAATAAGTGCAAGCCTGCCCTACCTGAGCAAGCAAAGAAGTAGGTGCTCAGGGGAACGTGTCCAAAGGAGATGGGGGTTCATATTGCCATGAGTTGTCCGATGTGCAAGAATACCTCATTTTGCTGCTGATGGAGTGGGTATACTGTCACCAAAATGGCTCCAGAGTCCCCAGGGGACTCCCTAAAGGGAGCCCCTCTTACCTTCATGATGCGTGGGTGGAATTGGCTTGATCACATTGGGAAAAATTGACGTTTAAAGGTGACCTGCATTTAGGTGATGGGGATGAATCAAAGGATTCTGGGGGCAGTTATCAACAGGTAGAAAAAGATAGTGCTTAAAAAAAAAAGAAGAAAATAACTCCTGGTGTGGACATAATGAATGGGATCCCTGCCGTGTGACTGACAAAAAATGGGAAAAATAAAAAATAAAAAATAAAAAATAAAAAATAAAAATAAAATTATCTGGAGGGATTTATATGGTACTAAAATAGCTTTGCTTTTTACCATGACTGGTTAGGATGAGCTACGGATCATGGCACTGCCTTAGGCTCCATGGAGGTGGTGAATAAAGCTGGGGTGGAAGTGTTACCAGAGGTTGATCTGCCCACAGCTTTGAGCTGGTTCTCTCACTGTGTTGTGAACCCAAACAGTTCCCACCCACTGGTTCATACTGGCTGCACCCTCCTGTCCCCTTGTGGTACTGGGGAAACAGCTGTCTGCAGGTCCATGTTGTGAGTTGGCTGGAGCATCTGATCTTCCTGGAAAATAACGTGGTACAAAAGAATTTTTTTTCAACTGCATCAGCTCTGTGATCCACTTCCCAATGTTGTGGCAACACATCTGAAGGGGGATGGAGGCCAGAACAAGCAGCAGGGCGTGGGAATATTTGAGTTTGATATTGCTGTCAGGGGTAGGAGCCTGCCCATAAATGTCACTGCAATTTAGAGGAAGTAAGCACCAGTTTTCTTGAAGGGGCACTGTACAGAATGGTGTAGACTTTGAGATCAAGCTGAAACAACAGTGGCTTCCAGCACAAACATGCCAGTACCAAAAATGTAGTGTCTGCAAGGAAAGGGGTGCAGTGGGGGTTTGGTGGCAGTCTGGGATGCTGCAGGCAGCGCTCAACTAAAAGGTTTCAAAGAGGTTCAGAAAATAATTTGGTGACCTGTTTTTTTTCTTGTGTTCTGACTCCTGAGGTATCACATTTTCTTCCTAAATGAGAACAGTTTTTGAAATGTAATCAAAATAACTCCAGAAGTTAGGTCTTTAAACTGACACTACAGCCATGGGAGTTGGTAACTCCAACACGTTTACCTGTAGCTACGGCCAGGATTTTGAAATTCGGTTGAGTTGAGAGGTGTTTGTGAGGCACCTAGTTTAGAAACACCTGAAGTTGGGTAGTTGTGCCTCAACACTGATTGAAAGCAGAAAGAAAAGCAAGTTTAAAACAGCAAGATTCTTTTTTTTTCTTGGGATTCCAGTGAGCAAAAAGGGAGGCGCTGTGAAGACTTTGTTGCAGACCCTCTGCTCCTGGCACCGAAGGATTATAGCCCTGCTTTTTTTTTTTTTTGCTTTTTTTTTTTTTTCTTTTACTTCACTATAAGAGAAAGGCAAGTTCACTGTAAGTTGAAAAGCAAACAACCAGGCTAGGAATTTCTATGTACAAAGCAGATGAGTGCTCCTGGCCCTTCTTGAGATACTGGGTTAGGTCTCCTTAACCACAGCTTGTTTTGTACCACGTATCACTCCACACGGGCCATTGTTGCCATGCACCTGTCTGTAATTTTGGAGGTTCATCTACCTCAGGCAAACTATATTTAAAAATTCAATGCTGATTAGAGGAAAAAAAGTTCAGGGGAAGGGATTTCCTAGTTCACAAATAAGAATGTGCAGTGGAGCACTCACTAAGTAAACAGAAAACATGGGCAGCTGAGAGAAATCAATTTAGCTGAACAAACAATGTTCCATGTAATGAACTACTAATTATCCTTTTATGCCATGTCAGTCTGAGTGATTACAGAGCTGTGCAGTTTAATTTGACGTTTGAGCATTGCCTTGCTCCATTAGCCTCATATAAAGCTACGACACGTTGAGAGGAATTAAAAAAAATAAAAAATGAGAAATAAAAGATGGTGGTGGGTTGCGGGGGAAGGGGGGTGTTTTTATCCAGAATGAAGTAAGCACCTGTAGCAGTCATATGGAAAAAAAAAAAAAAAAGCTTCTTCATTTTTCCTTCTTGTAGTTTCTTAAATTCCTGGTTGTGATGAAGGGGGCAGCACTTGGGAGCCACGAAGGACCATGTCTGGTGCTCACAGAAAACTCTTTCAGTGAGCTGATAATATCCTGGGTCTCTAGACCCTACATTAAATGATCACCATGGGCTAGAATAAATAAATTACACAGATCAGACACACATACAGATCAAGGGGAAAGCAGATGGTAAACAATACAGCGTGGGAGCAAATATCTTTTCCTGAATACTCTCTTTTTACTGGCGATTTGCACACAGTAGGTAAATCAAATCCCTAGGTGCTTGGGAAATCTCGTAGTTAATCTAGTACTGAAGGGACATGTATTATAAATGCTGCTTTATTATCATACTGTTTGTCTAACTGCCTATACTGATAACAGGATTAGAGGGTATTAACATATGGAGAAAGCTAAAGACAATTTGTTGGGATATACGTTATGGCTATTAACTCCAGAGTACCAGTGCAATACCTGCAGTCTGATAGAGCTGCATAATTTGGGCTAGATTCTTGTTTCATAGAAGGTAAGTCAAGCCCAACATCACTGAAGTTCTGGGGGAAATTTCCATGGGAAAGGTGTAGATGCAGAAAGGCCTATGCCTTGTTTCTAGGTAATACAACAACACATGAAACAGCGTCACAAGGGACAAATATGACCCAAATGTCTAATAATAATATTTATGGTCTGGCATTCAATACTGATAGAGCCTCATTTAAGCACAAATTGAAAAGCAAATGTTTAAAAACTCTTTGCTGTAACTACCTGACATTTCTGATATGCACACCATTGAAATATGTGACGTGACATGCTCCAGGCTCACAGGGCACTTTTCTCAGAGTATGAACACACAGATGATATATATTTAAAGAATATAATATTCATGGGATAATATTTAAAGAAATATGTTTTTCAAAACATCGATGAAAATTTGATTTTTAATTTCAAGGACAATGAGTAGCATCTTGAAAGAGAGAAGAGAAAAGAAAAAGAAAAAAGAAAAAAGAAAAAGGAAGGTTTTCTTTTCTTAAAAAAAGAAAACTTCCCCAAACTGAGAACTCAAAGATCCAGTCCACTATTTGGGCTCAGATGTAACTTGTATGAAGCCAGCTCCTCAGCAGAGGCGGGCTGATTTTGGTGAGGAATTGCCCTTTTTTCAGCTAAGGACAGGGTCTGGTGTCCCCTCTCTCTCACTCGCTGTTGACACACACCCTGTTCCTTTTGGCCATTTCCTAGGCTGTCCCCCTTTTCTTTTTAAAGACGTGTGGAAGACTGCCCTGCAGAATACCCTAAAGATTATTTTTGTTGTTGTTTTTGTTTTGTTTTGTTTTGTTTTGCCCACCACAAAAGTACCACAGAGGCAGACACTTCCCTTGCCCAAAGGCTGCAGCCCCAGCACCCATCAACGCGGGATGCCTGCAGCAGGGGCAAGCTGCTGTTTGGATACCTGTCTGCTGCAAACATAACCATCCTTGGCCTGTTTGCTAGCTGTTTTGTGTTTTGTTTTTGTTTTTGTTTTTTTTTTCACACAGGACTCAGCTCCCTCCCAAGTCACACTGTTGTTTGTTTGTTTGTTTGTTCGTTTTTGGTTTTGGTGATGATCCCATTGGGCCAGGTTGAAGCTGAGCTGAATTTCGGCACTGCTGCAAGGCAGGACTGAGCTGCAGGCTCTTACCCTGGGGCTGAACTGGCCCCTCTGTTCCTTCCTAATGTGCATTGGACACATTGGGGCCTTTCTCTGCCGTGCATTTGTAACTCTCGTTGATGCTAATGGGGGTGACATGTGTCTATCCAGTGTAGAATAGACCCCATTGACTAGAGCAGTTCCCCAGCCTTGAGCGATGCTAGTCACTTGATTAAGCCAAACTAATGAGGCACGACCGGGGCCAATGGGAATGTGTGGGACTCAGGCCTTGCAAAATCTGGTGGAAACCTGCAGCATTCACTGGGGGCTGGGTTTTGTTTTGCCAGTCAGAGCCTCAGGATGCCATGGAGAGGGTGTGCAGTAACAGGTGCTGTTGTACAAATGAACCTTGTGGAGAGGGTTTGCCATCACCAGCAGCAGCACCCCCACAGTTGCCTTCCTTCAGTGGTAATTACATGTAAGAACATTCTGTGTGCTCAGCTGTGTTTAAAGTAGTTTGATGTTGGCTTCTGCTTGTTGTCTTTCTACGCTGAATCTTGAATTTAGCCCCGTGGTTTCTCCTCAGGAGCACAGATACGGGTGCACCTTTGGCTCTTTAGCAGAGAGCCTGCAGGTGGAAAAGTCAGGCAGCGTCTTTTTCTCTGACACTGGTTTGGGAAATGGGGAAAGTGGGAAGGAACAAAGTCCCTGAATGGAGCACTTCTTGTAGCCTTGCCCCCTCTGCCAGAAGAGCCACATGAGGCACAGCGCCTCAGCTGTGTGCCTGTCCTTGCCACTAGCCACTGAGTGCATGCTGTGCTCAGCGGGGCTGGAGAAGTGGGCAGGGCTGCTGTGTCTCTGCAATGTCCAGAGACACTGTGTTAGTGGCAGGGCACAAGCCAGAAGGCCAGGGCAAGGCTACAAAGGCATATCTAGATCTTCAGAGAAAACAGCTTTAAAAAAAAAAAAAAAATCTATTTTAGGACTTGCTGTTTTGGAGAGCCTGATGGAGAAGTTGCCTGTACTTTCCCCTGTACTTTACCTGCTGGTACGTTCCAGGTCAGAGGAGGTTTGCATTTTTGTCATATTGCAATACTTGCCTTTATGTAAGTGCTGCTAAGAATAAAATTAGCAGTGGGAGAAAAACATCGGTTTGATGTCTAAATTTGGAAAACTTGATGAATAAATCTATTAACTTCGTTGTGAGGAGAGGAAAGAATAGCAACCCTTTGTTTAAAGGAAAAATAAATATAAAATAAGAGCTGATGGCCCCTTCTGTTTTTCTGAGATTTTTTTTTTAAAGTTCTCTTGTCCCTTTTGACAGTAGAAATATTATTTTGCTCTGATCCATGGGACTCTGGTGTAAGAAGACATGGTCAGTTGGACCTGAGAGGCACCATCAAGATAAACAAATGCCTTCGGATTTGCAAAGGAAAGGAGCAAAGGGGGAAGGAGGGTTTGTCCTCTTGTGTAGGTGTCCTTGCAGAAAGCAAGGCTCCTGGCAGGTGTTCAGCACCACCATTGTCTTTGCTGGCATTGTCACAGCGAGCAGCATCCTGTCCCAGGACACTGATAATTGCAGATGTGGAATTCTTCAGGCTTTGCCCAGAGCTGCTGTAGAGGACACAGCCATCTATCTGCACTTCGCAAGGCAGGTGCCTCCTTCTGCCTGTCCCAGTGTTTAGCACGAGGCAGGCAACAGCCCCTGTCACAGCCCATAGTGTTTCAAGACAAGCACAATTTTCCTTTGCCCAGCATCTGTAGCAGCTGCACCCACTGCTTTTCTTCTAAAGTATATCCAGAAAAGGTCACTTTACCTTTATAGGTACATTAAAGATTATTTATTGAGCAAGTGAGGTTGAAAGCAAACGGTTAGAAATGGAAGATATATTGCTGAAGTATTAAAGTATAGTCCTGGTCTAGCTTAAAAGATGGATGACTTCAGATGAGTCATCTCAGCTGTTTTTATCTTGGGGTCCCTTATTTTTGTTCCAGCTGTCAGAGCTGCAAGTTCAGCTCTCAAGTTATGTGGAAGTGCTGCCTTCAATCTCCTTCTTTCCTCTCATCCCCACTCCACTCTTTAAATCTTTCTGGACTAAGATGCTGGCATAAGATTGTGAATGTCCTGTTTAGTTCTCCTTACCAAGTGGCAGTCTTGGGTACTTAATGACTATTTTGGTTTCCTGTTTAATACTAAATTGGCTGGGCATGGGGGAGAGGCAGTGCATAAACCAGGCAAATACTGTTTATGTTCTTTCTGTAGCTGCTCTTTGGACACCTACGGGTCATTAATTCCTTTGTTCCTAGCGAACCTGCCAGCTGGTGGCTCTCCTGCCCAGTTTGAGCTGATCTCTTCATGTGGGCTGCTGACCTGTTCCCACTGAGCCCCACTACAGGATGTGCTCAGGAGAGATCAGGACCTTGGGACATTACTAGCTTTCTGCTGAGACTGTAACTGATGGAAGTGATACAACCACGATACAGAGGAACAGGAGTTCCATCTTTCCTCTCACATTACCTTCCACATATTGTTTGTACTAAATGAAAGAGTAATATTGTTTCTTTGGTGGCTCTTCTTGTGTACCTACGGTGAAGCACATGCTTAAGTACTTTGCTGGAGTTAAGTCACAGGGTCTTGCTGCCCAAAGTGTTATTTCCCTTGGGAGCGGCGATGCATTGGGCCAAAGACAGCAGGTCTTTGCCCAGCAGGTGGATGCCACTGCTGAAGAGGGGCTAAGAGCTAAGCTGTGACTATAGATCCATCACGCAGAAGCCCGAAGTGTTACTGCAGCTTCCAAGAAACAGCCTCTAATGACAGAAAGCAAATCAGCATCATCTTGTGACGCTGTTGTTCCTGTAGGTTATAAATTTTAAAAAAAGACAGGCTGAGGAATGGAGCATGGAAATCCCTGCTGATCAGGAGCAAGATTATTTTTCTCCTTTAAGAACATTTGCTCAGCTTTTTGGTTTCCAGTGTTTTCAGTTGCCATATCAACCTGAGAAATTTGCCTGGCAATTGACAGTATATTTTTCAACAGAAGATTTAAAAATTTAGTTGCATCAGCTCCAGTATCTCATTGCTGGGATTTCATTTTATCTTATTTTGCTTTATTCTTAGTACTTGTTTTCCAAGGCACATCAGCAGATGGACAAGGATACCCACACTACCTCTGACCAGGCACATCTCAGGTTCAGAAATCTGCGTGTAGAAGCTAGGTGCCAGGTCAAAATGTGGCAAAAGCAGGGATAAAGCCTGTGGGTCACATCCTTCTCAGGGAACAGGCTGGGAAAGGCCACAAGAGTTGGCAGAATCACTTTGGCTTAAGTTAAGTGGCAATTTCAGGTTTTATGTTGCTCTGAGGGTGCGGCACAGTGGAGGGGAGGGAGGTTCCTCTTGGCTTTGCCATTAAACAGTGAGTTGTTTTTTGGAGTACGTCTCCCCTCATCTCCCTCCCAGCACCATCAGGGTGGGAAGCCTGCACCTGTGCCAATGGTAGTCTGTGACCTCTGTGTCCTGCTGTCCATCCATCCATGTCCTCTCTCCATCCCACCCCTGACTATTCATGGGTCACTGGTGTAAATGAGGAGTGAATCTGTCCAGTGCAGATGAACCTGCGGGGACTTTTCAATGGTGAATATACTGTTTGGCTTGTTGTGGGATTTTTTTTCTTTAAAAGGAATGAGAATGGAAAACAAGAAAGTCAAAAAGCCCTGAATCTTTATCTTTTCTAAGTGGAGACACCGCCACAGCAGGACATAATGGCTTGCTGTGGTGGTGGTTTGCCTGAGAGCCTGGAGATTTATGTAATGAGAAACACAATTCCTGCAAAGAACATTGTTAAACCTTTTCAAAATTTCAGCTATAAGCCATTTTATTGCTAATAATATGGCTAGATTCTCCTTTTGAAGAATCTGGGAATGTTTGACAAGAGGGGAAAATGGAGAGGACTTGAGGCACCATAATCTGTATTTTCCATTTACCTTGCTTGAAGCTTGAACAACACATGTGCCACAAATGATTTGTTTATTCCTAAGCGCCCCCAAGGAGCCCAGTCTCTATTCTCAGGCATATAATGGCTATTCAAATGAAAGCTTTAATAGATTGTTGCAGATCTGATATCAATGCAGTGAGAGAAAGAGATATGCAAATATTCAAAATTAAACAAACTAGCTCCTGCCCTTTGCCTTTGGAGGTGCAGTCTCAAATCTGGATCGTGTCACCAATGCAACGAGTCTGTTAGACTCAGCTCTCTGGGGAGCTAGATCCTTTTTCTCTTTTTTCCAGCTTGTCTCACAAAACTGTCACATTGTTTGAAATATTTGCTGTCTGTAATACTCAAGACTGAGGAAAACCCCAACCAGGGCTGAAACACATGATGTATTCTGAGTTGGGACTGTTGGTGGGAGAAGCTCCTGCTGTGCTGGTTTACTCTGTGTCTTCTTAGACGAGGGCCTCCAACTTCAATGCCTTCCCTGGGCATTTCCCCACACTTGACAAACAATTCAGGAAGAGTGACAGTTGCTTTCCGTGAATAGAGGTGTAGTTGTTTGGAGGATACAGCCTAAACAAAATTTGGTTTTGTCCACACTGGAAAACAAAACAGGGGCTCCACTGTTCTTGACATAGCCCCCATTCTTCTTCCTCTTCTCACGATCTGTGCAAGAGCTGGGCCCAAAAACCACTTCAGAAATGTAAAAACGTCATCCACCTAGCCATTGAACCCATGCCAGCAGCTACTGTGTGCTCTGAACAGCAGGTAAAAATAATAATTTTACATCAAAAATACCATAAAAGTTTCCAGTGTCTTCTAGGCTCTTGTAAAACTGCTATTATCTTGTCCAACCCCCAGGGCTTTTCATATAATTATCAATTATGCTTTGTGGATTTTAAAAAAGGCAGCGTCTCAAACACAGGCCAGGCTAGGGATTGCCCAAGCAGCAGTGGTACTTTGGTGTGCCTGTCTGGCAGGAGGGCCTTGCTCACCCCACCACGGATGTGGGCTCCTGGCTCAGGGACAGCAATCCCCAGAGCATCACTGAGCCTCTCTTGTCCTCCTGTTTCCTGTGCTCTGATCACAGGAGCTTTGACGCAAGGCTTGCCTCTTGCTCCATCAGTGCTGCTGGTGAACTGAAGGTTCCTGGTAATAATGAGCAGGATTTGGGATTTGTAAATTCCTAGGGATTCCCCATTTGGCGTAGGGCCATCCTGCTTAATAACCTCAAACCTGTGGGCAATGGCTTGCTGTTCTCTACTTGTGCACTATTAGAATTAATCCATGAATCTCCAGACATCTAGAAAACACAGACTACAGTATGAGCAATTAGAAAAGAGAGCCCAGTGCCTTCTCAGGAGGAGGCAGGAGGAACTTTGCTTTGGTTAAGTCTGTGGACAGTCTGCTGGCTGCAATAGGGACCAGCATACGTCAGAGGTGATGTGGGAAGCTGGGTTTGCACTCTTGATATATTGCTTCATTAATGTGAGCCAAGGCTGGGTGCCTTGGGTTTTGGGGCTGCAAGATCTAATGACAGCAGCTGGGGAAGAGGCCTTCAGGAAATAAAGTCTCAGCTTTAATTTAGCTAGCCATTTATTTCAGAACCAAGAAGGTAAATGACTGATAGCCCAAATGATAGAGATCTTTGCATGCAGATATGAGAAATATCATACAGAAATGTTCCTCAAAACCATTTAATGACAGTAGTTGGAGCCATAGCCAAATATCTGAATGTGGCTAGACGGTTGGTTTCTACTTGGAATTAAAGGTGATCTCTGAAAAAACTTGGCTGTGTTTAAACATGAACTGGGCTGTAAGCTTCTTATGGGCTGTGGCTACAAAAAAAAAAAAAAAAAAAAAAAAAAAAAAAAAAAAAAAAAAAAGGCTGACTCACAGTAGGAGAGTATTGGGTTGGTACATCCCTGTGAAACCCTCCCTGGTCTCTGAACGTGCCCAGCATCTTGCTTGAGATCCCAAGCACCCAGCACTCCCTTAGAGTTCTCCTCGCAGTGTGGGAGGTAAATATTTCTGAAAGACTGGCTTAAGGGCTTTAGATGAGAGGTGTTTCTTTTGGCCTGTCAGTAGCAGAGAAGAAAGAAAATGGACTTCTCCAAAGTTTTTCCAAAATGCGTGCCTGATTCAGGCGCGCCCAGTTTCCTCAGAAGTGTGAGTTCCTGATCCCAACAGATACTAAATTAGATTTCCCTAATACCATTGCCAACCCCATCGTTTCTGCATAGAGTCCTCCCTGAGCAGCACATGGAAGCAGATTTGTATAAGAATTTTCCAATTAAACATTTTTCTAATTTGAAAATATTAATTAAAAACTGATACATCTTGAGGGAAACTCTTGGTTTTGGCATATCTCATTTTCAGTTTAAACCATCTTGACTTAGTCAGCATTTTATAATGAAAGATATTCTTTTTCAAATAAAAGCATGTGATTCTATAGGAAAAAATATACTAAGGAAAATTAATATTTAAGCATGAAATAATTCAGAAATGCTTCATTAAGATCCAAGAAGGCTCTAATCAATTTTTGTTTCTTTCAGATTACTGGTTTCAGAAATTGAGATTACCATTTCTGGTCCTATTTAAGACTGAGGGAGAAATGAGAAATTCTGAAATCTTTTCAAGACTGGAAAACAGCTTTCTACAAGTTCCCCTCAAATGAGATTGCAGAAATTCTTCTTTCTCCTACCCTGGCTCTGTTACCACGCAATTCTCTTCATGCTTGTCTCCAAGACCAAATCTGAGCCAGCCTGAGATTTGTGCTAACGGTGAGTGCCTGCCTTTTTTTTTTTTTCTTTAAATAAAACAATTTCCTAAGGCATTGAAGTGGGCCTGATAAAAAGCGGCTTTTAAAATTCATTTTAGTAAATAGTTTGAAACCAGACCATAAAGCCTCATAACTGTAGGTTTGCCCTTAATTGTACCTCACTGACAGCCCATTTTCCTTCTCCTTTGCAACCACTCTCCTTTTTCTTTAATAGCAAAACATATTGTATGCTACTTTTGAAAGATTTGTGGGTTTTCACACAAATTGAGCAAGATCTGCAGGTAAACAGTGTCACCTAGTGGATGGATGTCATCAACTTTTCCAAACTGTGGAAGAAGTTTGTCTGCGTGCTTTTTCCATTTTTTTCCCAGAATTTCAAAATATATAAAATTTCAAATTGGCAAAGGCCCTGTACTGAGAATTGGGATTGTTCCCAAAACACTGCAAAACTAAACACGCATAATGTGGTGGGCAGCAGCAGGCTGGTATATATAAGTGATGTGCACGGGCATGGATCCAGTCACATTGGTGGATACAAAAGGCAAGAACAGATTCTCCAGCTCAGTGCCTGAATAGTGAAAGGTTAAGGCAGAACAACGTGAATTTCTTATTTCATGGATATGTGAAGGTGTAGTGAGTTCCACAGTAGTCTCCTGCACCCTTAGCTGCCTGTCTCCAAGCACAGAAAACAAGAGAACATCAGTAGGTGGCTTTGTTGTATAATCAGACAAGGTTCCTCAGCAGTGAAAATAAAAACTCACGAAGTGCTTGGGATGAGAGATTTGGAAGGGAGCACCTCAGTTCTTGGGGGGAAAGTATATGCTCCGTGGAAAAATTTCATCCTGGGAAGGAAGGATGATAACTACAGGGATGTGATGGTAGATATCTATGAGAAATGCTACCTAAAAGAAGCAGGAAATATGATAAGGCTGGAAGAGCCTTCTTGAATAGGAAGTAACTGGTTGGAAATTCAGGGCGTGATAGTCTCAGTCAAGGGTAAAATACCCTGGAAGGATATGCTGCTACAAACTGGAGACTGGATATTCTGACGCCCACTTTACATTACTTAGGTTTATGCTTTCCAATTAGTTTGCTGTAAGGATCCCTCATCTGGAGTCAAGGTGAGTGCAGGGTGGGTAGAAAGAGAAGGGTTTGTGATGCCCTTTCTCTACCCCATCCTTCCACTTCTGTAAGGCTTTCACTGCAGTTTGTGAGCAGATTCCGGGAGCAAGGTTGTCTTAACTGTATAGTCACAACTGCGTTTGGCTTTTCTGAAAATCCCTTGAGTGCCCCTGCTTCTTTCCTTACTCCTTATTATAGCTGCTGCCCCTATAGTTCCTCTCTCTGGGGCAGCGAGGGCATAGCAGTGAGGGGCAGGGGAGGCAGCGAGGACCCTGTCAGTGGGAGCAGGGAGCTCGTAAGCTCTGGGCTGTTTGGACAGGATGTTTTTTGAGAGAGGCTCTCTGCTGCTGTCACCCAGAGCAGGCAGCTGTAGTCCAACATTTATACCCAGGTCTTACATTGACATGGATTTGGTTAAAGCAATTAGCCAGAACACTTTGAAGAATGTATAAGACACGTTAGAATTGTAGTCAAAATGATAACTATCTAATTTTCATAGCTGAGGAAATCTGAACTCTAGCACTTAATTACCTTCCAAATAAAAAGAAAAAACATTGATTGATTTTTATGGCAGGTTGTTCTGCTAAGTTTGTATTTGGCCTGTTTTCTTCATTTTTGTCAAGTATGAAATGAATATTCTGTCATTCTTCTCCAAAAGGGTGAAAGCGATTACTGTGAAAAGGCCAGGGAGCTCTGTATGCAGGCAAGCTCAAATATGCTGCAAGTTGGGGCACTTTCTCACCTGAGTATACATTCTGTTTCCAAAACAAACACTGGCATAACTGTATTTACTCTGTTAGATGCAGTCTCCCTTCAAACTATTTCAGTTTTCCTTTTTGTACTAGTCTTCTTGGACCAGTTCCCACTGACTGAATCAGTGGAAGGCACCGTCCTCTAATGGTCCTCGCTGTGGATATCGGCTGGTATGGGCATATCCCTTTGATTATTCTGTGCCTCAGTTTACTTCTCTGTCAATATAAGCTCTACACTCACTTTCCATGATGCTTTTATTCTGGGGATATCTGGGCTCTTTTCTTAGCTATCCTCCCTCAGATAGTCAAATAATTACTAAATCAGATATTTTTCATTTTCCCTTCTCAAAGAGAAAGCAATACTAATTCTTTTGCTCATTAAAGTGTAAATGGAGAGGAAGCCTGTTGAGTTCAGTAATACTATGAAACGTAAAAGCAGCATGTGAGGTCAGTCTTCCAACATGAATTACTAGTGCAAACAAAAGTGAGCAAAAAAGCCTGAATGGATCAAAAATCCCACTCCTGGGAATAGGTGAAGAAAAGAAGAAATAGAAATAGCACCTGGAAAATGTTGCTCTCATCAAAAGAGACCTCCTCCCCTGTAAATATCCCCTAACTCTAGTATTAATCAAATAGAAAATCACTTATTCTATGGAATCCTCTTTTACTTTGTGAAAATGCTCATAGTAAAACCTGGCCTTTATTTTTAACAATAATCAAAAAAGAAACTCTTGTTCCACCAGGAAATCATAGTTCCTTCAGCCAAGAACATCTAGTTTGAAGTCTGAGAAGGGCTGGCATAGCTCTGTAACAGCGTGTAAGGACAGCCCAAACATCTTCACATTCCCAGCCCAGATCTCTGCCACGACCAGGCCCGTTGGATGCTCCTGCTTGGCCTCTGGCTGCGCTTGCTGCCGGATCTGTGTGTGATGATGGTATCATGCCGAGCCCAGGGTGGCTTGCCAGTTCCCCCGGGGACACAGGTACTGTGTAAAGAGGGGGTTTGGTGGGCAGCCTGCCTAACGCTGAGAGGGAAACTGCTGCCTACCATATACCCTTCCCTCTGCAACAGCGACACACATGAGCACTCCTAAGCCCCCTTTGGCATATGCGTATGTAAACAGGTCCAAATGGCAGAGATGACAACTGTGCGGAAAAACAATGCTGCCAAAAAGGAAAATTGCATCACTCAGGTAGCTGAGAGACCTCTGGCAGCAAAGAAAGGTTGTAAGAGTATGATCATGTTAACATCCATCCCCCTGGCTGTGTGGGTGAATGATAAAGGTTGTAAACTTGCATCTTCTGCCTGAATATTGAAAATGTGGCAGCTACTGCTGTAATAAGAGATAATATTTTATTCTTTTAAAAGGTCAGCACAAGGGAAAAGTGAAACACAAGACTTACAAGCTGTCTGCATCCCATCCTTCATGGTGGCTTCAGCCCCTAAGTAGTCACATTCCTGAGCACTGGGGAAATGCAAGAGCTAATCATTTCCTCTGACTCAAAAGCGAAACAGCAGAACAGAAAACAAACCAAAAAACATGTTTCTGAGTTTCCCTGTTTCAATCTGCTTCTCAGCATGTGTGAAGCTTTTTTCATCAGAATCATCATTTCTCATGATGATTCAGCTTAGAGCATTGAGTTGCATGATTCTGGAGGACTTCAAAAAATGTGAAGTCCTAGAAGTAGTCTGGAAGGAACTACAAAAGACGCCATGTTTCTTGGGCTTTCTTTGCTGCCCATTCAGATTTTCCAGCAGTGCTATGAGATAAACTTTTTATCTCTACATCACCTCTACTATCATCTACATCACGTCCAGCTCCACAGCAGCTCATACCTTCAATGGGATGATATCTGGTAAAGAGCTGAAGGAATGCTTTCACTTCAGATTTACTCCCTGCCCTCTGACTCTCCCCCTTCTGAAGAGGTAGCTCAGAGTTTCTGTACCAGCTCACCAGGGAAATGAAGGTCTCCATCAGGACTGGTCATTTTACTGTGTCCAGCCATCCCACTCTCTTTTCCAAGATGCTCCAGTCCACGCTGATTCACAGCCCAGCTGCCAGAATTGATTCTGCTTTCTCACCCTTCCCCAGGAGATGTTTCAGCCTCCACAACTCAACTCCCAGCTGGGTTTCACCATGTTTGTGTCTCACCCTGGCAAAAGCTTGCCATGCTCCTTTCACAGGGGCTGCAGAGATGACCATGGGTGTCTGCTTGTATCATTTATGCTCCTTCATTATTACAACGTAGGAGAGGGGAATGGCCAGAAGGTCATTCAATGGCACCTCCGGAACGTAGATCTCAGGATGCTCCCAGATGAAACAGCCGTGTGAAAACCCACCACTGCTGTTGACTTTACTGGTTTAAGGCTGTCTGGGTGTAGACACTAATCTGCCCTCCTGTTTCCAGAGGCAAGCTACCAGTGTAGTACATTAATAAGGCAACCAGGGGGAGGTGACACCTCTTCTGTACGTGTGGGACTTCAGTCTCCAATGGTTTAATTCCAGCACCTTTCCCCACTGCAAAAATGGTGAAAATTCTTGTTCATGTTCTAAAGTCAGCATTAAATGGGATATTTTAAGCTGAGAATATTTTCCCAGTTCTTGGAAAGGGTTAGACACAGCCCGGAGCTGGGCAAAGTGTGTGTTTGCCATCAAACTAGGCAGCTGTGTTCATCTCGTCTTGGATTTCTTTATATGAGACGGGCTGATTTATAAAAGGAAATGCTGAGGCCACACAGGTTGTCAAGTCTCTAGTCTAACCAGGTGTAATGACTGAGGTTTTTCAAGCAAGCTGCAGTTAAGGGAAAAAATAACAGATCATGGGTCAAATCCATCCCTGATGCACCTCTACTGTCTTCAGTGAGTTACCCCTGGGTGAATCTGGCCCCACGTTCCTCATGAAATAGAGCAAGATCCCTTCTGCAGCATAATCAATTGGAAAAGGGAAAAGGAGGGGGGGGGGGGGGGAAGCTTCCTTCTAACCCACATTAAAAATAATCACTTTTTGTTGTACAATGGGGCAGAGAAAACCAGTCCTACTAGACACCAGAGTACAATTTCCTCAGCATGTCACGGGGGAAAAAAAAAAAAAAAAAAGGCATAACTGAGGGGTCTCTTTCATCTCTGCTCAGTTCTAAACAATACAAGGAAGAGGGGAAAGCATAAATATATGTATCTATATAGACATATATTTGTGCTTCTTGGATTGATTATATCACCAGTGTGGGATCTGGAGGTCCATAGGAGAAATTTTGCACAAATAGAGTGATTTAGAAATGAGGATTATATTCCTTCTGTTGATTAGACCTGTTGTTTAAAAATAGTAAAATAAATCTGTTATAAATGCCCGCTAGAGTTTTCACTGCTGTGTGGTGTTTTCTGTTTCAGCTTTTTCTTCCCTTTTGGCAGGTCTGTTGTGTACGTGAGCTCTACGGGAATGCAGAAAAGCCACCTGAGGGAGAAAATTGCTAATCACTAAAAATTACTAATCATTCTTTCACACTAAACAAATCCCACTGAGAGGTTTTTAGTTACACAAAGGTGGATTTTTTTTTCTTTCCCCTTTTCCCTTTTTCCTCCAGCTAATGATACAGAGGTGCAAAACGGAGGATATCACATCCTACTATGCATTAGCTGCGGCATTTTCACATGATAAGATCTAGGTCTGAGTCCAAAATAAAAGCACAATAGCCTGAAAATCTTCTAATGCACGGTGCTAGCACTTTGCAACCAAAACGACAGGAAAGGGAATTCAGACAGTCACAGAATCACCTTTCCAAGGTTATTTGTATTCTAGTAGTGGTGAGGTCCCCTTGCTGAGACCATGACCCCTGTGCAGTTGCCCCCCTAGAAGAGTTTACAACCTAAACAGATGAGGCAGAAGGTTGGATGAAAAAGACATAATTTGATCTGCAATTCTTACAGGTCACTCGGGGAGTAAGTGCTTGTCTCAAGGTTACATTTAGACATCTGTAGAACTAGATGCTAAACCTACTTCTTCTGAGTCCCTGTGTCCTAACCAGAGGAGTCTTCTCCCTCCCAGCTCCCCTCTCCTAGCACCACTCCCTTTGTCTTAAAAAGACTTTTGCTGGAGCATCATTCCCAGAAATACGAAGCTGTTCTTGAGTTAATCCCAGCATGGTTCAGGTTGACAGGGACGTGAGGTTGGAGGTCATCTTGTCCAAGCAAGACCACCCTTGCTCTGCACAAGCAAGGCCACCTAGAGCCAGTTGCCCACAACCATGTCCAGATAATCTTCCCATTATACTTCAACAAATCCATTCCCCCTAAAAGTGCTCATTTGCCTTTGCTAATTATGCTCAGAACATTTTACCAGCTGAAGTTTCTCTGGGGTTGGCATGAGAAAGTGGGCAGCAGCAGGTGCTTGCCATGTGAAAAGTTTGGGTACTTCCTCTACAGGGGCATCCTGCTCCCACAGTCCTCATGTGAGGTGTCTGGCCAAGTGAACTACATAAAAATTGTTGACAGCTGACAGCAGTGCTTTCTGGGAACTTTCCAGAGGTGTATGCATTCCTGGATACCCGTCTGAAACTGTGGGGCAGAGAATTCACCATAAAAGAAAAAAATGAGTGGCATTCCTGTCTATATTTAATTATGGAATTAATATATATTAATTTTTATATATATATATATGTACCTTTGCTTGCTTACCTCCACTTCAGACCTCGCAGCACAATTAAGCACCTTCTGCTGCTGAGAAAATGGCATGTTTTGTTTTCATTCCTTCAGCCTCTTTGGAAAATGCCGCAAGCTTTGGATTTTCCATCAGGCGTGGGGTGGCCAGGATTTCCCCGGGCTCAGCCGCTACGCCACAGCCCCGCAGGTGTGATCCCCCGGCAATGCAGCATTCCTGTTTCTCACTTGAGCAGAAAGAAAACTCAGGCAACAAAATCACCTTGTTTTCAGTCCATCATCAACAAGTTCATTCTGCCATGCTCCACCACTTCAGAGGGCCTGTTTAATTAATTTTGACACATTTCTTGCAGTTTGATTCTTTGGATCAAATTTAGGGCTTCTGTAAGTCAGCTGATCCCAGGTTCATACTACTTGAAAGAGATTTTTTTTCCACCCCTGTTCCCTTTGTGTTTTTTTTTGTTGATGTTTCATTTTTTCCCATGTCTTTGAACACAGTAGACGTCATCTAAACTAAACAGAGGTGCAATATGTTTTCTGTCATTGCTGTAAACTGGTCTGAAGCTCACCTTTTTGTGTCAGCTCTGACTATTCAGGTTGCAAATCATGAGACCCTCTCTAGAGCATTTTTTACTGCACTCATAAAGAAATAATGCAAAACTAAGAACTGTTCCTAAAGAAAGGATATCACGAAGCATGAGTGATGTCTGGTTACAGGTCTGCTCCTAATCTCTTCCCTGGTCAGAACAAAGTAGGACAGTGCTCTTAAAATACATCTATTTTATAACCAGATCCAGACTAGCTGCTGCTTTGCTGCAGTGATGAGCAGTTTTATTTAAATGCTGTGGCTGACTTTAGGATTAATACTGCATGGGAAGCACCTGTGAGGAGCCAACACTGCTCAGCTCCATGGCCATCCTGGGAGTGCAGCCCCGTGGGGACCATGCGAGTGGGCACTGCCACTTGCTGTTCCTGCAGATTTACTTGGTTTATGGCTTCTCAATCACTAAATATGTTGCTTGAAATATTTTTCTTTAGAGAAAGCATGCTGGTATTTTCTGAAGCAGAACATGGCATTACTTAAATTTCATGTTTTCACATAATATTTTTGAGCTCACCTATTTCACTGAATTCCACCCAAAATAATAGTTTCAGTACCTCAAAAACACCATTTGTTGGTCAGTTTTAGCCTTCCTCAGAAAGACTTATTTTTGCTTTGCTCCTTTCCCCAGGGGTCAAGGTGGGTTCCAGTGGAGCCTCCATGGAGCATCCTTGGCATGAGAGGCCAGTGATGGCAACAAGCTTTCTCCACCACAAAGCAGAAGAGAGGTGATCCTCCTCCCTGCGCTGAAGGATGAAACACCTTGGGTGTTTCAGCCCAAAAAGGGAGATCTCCATTGGTGTCTTCTGCCACGTGTTGACCTCTGCATCCCTCAGTGCTACTGAGATCTTCTGTGCACCCCACAGGCCAGAGGGAGATTGGTGGTGTGGCCGGAGAGATAAATCCCCTTCAGAGGAGCAGCATCTTTTGTTACAACAAGAGTGATAAAATGAATTGTTCAGCTGTTAAAGTACTTTTATACCATGATAACTGCAGCCACCCAAGGGTTTGTAAGCCAGAGCTACACAACATAACAAGAAAACCCAGCTATATTTAAGCTGGCATTGGACCACCACATGCACTAATCTCACACAGTTGCAAGGGTGAAAAGTCAACAGCTATTTGCCAGGAATCTTTATAAACGCTGCTGACATCCTTGCACTAAGAGTACATTGGGTCAATATACAAATTTAGGTATCTCTAAATAAAACATACGTTCATGTGGCTTTTGGGTCAAACTTAAAGGGCATTTACCTCTGATAGGCACCAGCTGTTATTTTCCTGCAGACTTCTGGGACTGCAGAAGCACAGACAGCCAGAAAGTCTGAATTTAAGAGGAGGAGGATTAAAGAAGATCCACAACAGTAAATAAGTGCTGCAAAGATGCCATTTTGTGGTGAAGTCATGCCACTACCATTACCAACTAGCCATAGCATAGGTACTGGCATCAGAAGGAGACCACAACATTGCCATCAGGTGGGTTAGTAGTAATTATAAGGTACTTGTTCAGTCTAAGGAAAATACGCTGCAGATTACTCACTGGCACCCAAAATGGCATAATTAATTGGAGCAATTTATTAAGACAAATAAAGGGTCATAGCTAAGCAGGGTACTTACAGTTAATTTATAGTTAACTAGGGCACTCATTTACCCTCATCAAATCCACCTAGAAGGTTTGTGAGAGGATTTCATCATGTCTTTGAGAAGTGCAGATGCTGGGTCTTCTCTCATGCTATGTGACCTTGCCACCGTTAATGTGTTTGCTGTAGGAAAAAGACTTTTCTCTTGCCCAAGTATGGTTTAAATGGTCTTTCTCAACTCAGTATTTCTTCAGCTAACTGTCTAACAACTAAAGCACAATAAAAATATACCTTATTTTCTCATGTCTTGTATTTGCTGTATCTTTTCTATGTCCGTAATCAGGGCTGATCCTCAACTAGTTTATAAGAGATTTATCATGAGATCATGATCATACATTGTCTTCATAAAACTCATACCAAAGTCCACATGGGCTCTTTTATCATTGGTAAAATGATTAGCAAACAGTCCTAGCTCAGTTCAAAAGAGTTATTATAAACCAAGACAAAATATTTTCTCAGGGAATTGTGCTGATTGAAGTTTATATGCAGCTTCTGTCTCCTCATTGCACCACGCTACCTGCAAATTGGGTGGAGAGCACTTTGAGCTGAGTCTTTTAATTTCTCTGTTAGAAATGACATGGGGGCTGCTACTGGTCTCTTTTCACAGAGGTTGCCCTACAGCCCCCACTACCAAACCCTTATCATGTAAACCCAATGTAACTGTCTTAATTGTTACACTTTGGTTTTGTGAAAGGGGGGTTGGGGGAATCCTGAAACCTTGTACATATCCAATTTGTATTTCTGCTCAATTTTGTTTATTGCCTGCTCTTTGTAAGCTCATTTTATCGACAGTTTTTTTTCTTATTAGATGTTCATGCTAACTGGGATTGCAATGCACTGAAATCTCCTAATGTTCTGGTTTTTTATACCACTGGTCACTCTGCCCTAACCCTAGATGTATGCACTGAATAGCCACATTGTTCGTTTATAATGTCCTTGGCTTTTCTATAGCCTTGTCCCTGTGATATTGCTTGTGGACACAGTGGGCTGGATTGAAGACAGTGAAGTTAAAAGTGGTGATGTATGCAGCTATGTAACTGTGAGAAGAAATGTATTGATTCCACATACTTCCTTTTCTAACCTGCTGTAAGGTGTTTCATCATGCAGGACATCATGGAGATCTTATATTTATTACTTAACATACATTGAAAGGTTTGACTTCTCTTTCTTGCTGGCTTTCTGAATGGAAAAAGCTGTTGTTAACATGTCTTGTGTGTCAGAGATCAGGCTGTTCATGACAGCTTATGAAGCTTTGAACATATATAGTAATAGAGAGGAATGGCAAACTGTTATATTAATGTAGCTGAAGCACAAAAAGTGAAACTATTGACCTTGCCAGCTCTGCATTTGGGGCAAATGTTACTGCAGTGAATAGAGTAACTTTAACTAGCCTTAAACAGAAGTTGTTTTTAATTTTTTTTCACATGTTTTGCTCTGGTCTAGATAAATGTGAATGCCTAAGAAGGGCTGGGCAAAAGACTAAAAATAGATGCAATTTTACAAATGTCAGGATTTTCTTTTTTCTTTTTTTTTATTTGTGTGTGTGTGTGTGAAAACTTGCCTTTTGGACAAAGAGGCTAATAATGAAATAGAAGCAAAAATTATTTCCATGGGTTGGTAAATCACTTTAAAGCTTCTGTTACTCTGATTTCCTTTTCTGGAATATTAACCTTTCAAAGCAGGTGAACAAAAAGCCTTTACCATCTCTCTTGCAAGGCATGGCACCAGTTCATTGAATGGAACCAGTAGGTATGGAATAGGTGCACATCCAGCACACCTTTAATACAAGGCAGCTCTTGACCTCTTTGAGACAAAAGGTCCTGCAAGTTGCAGTGCCTGGTTCCTGGAATATGCAAAAGATACTGCAAAAACATATGGCAAGAGATATTAATGTGTTGTGAGGTACAGATGAGCTACAGGGAGAAGCAGATTGCCCAGCTGCTTTCCATTCTTTTCCCCTAAATCCAATATAAAAATCATCCTGGCAGGACAATGTATGGGAAGACAAGGCTTGTCAAGGGCTGCTGTCCAGGCTCAGGTATGCTATCTGCCTGTCCAAGGCCCTGTTCCATGGAGGTGATTCCTGCCCCACAGCTCACTTGCACAGCCGTTTCTCTGCATGCAGCAATGCATTTGCTCATGCAGCTGCTGCCCCGGCAGTGTTAAATGCACCAGGGGCAGAGATGCCAAGGCACTGTGCTCCAGCGTGGGTTTGTGTGGCTTGCATCACTCAGTGCCACCAAGAAAAACTGCCCTCTGCCCTTCCCACAAAGGAAAGCCCTCACATGGGAGCACAGCACTGTCCCCCAATCCCACACCGAGCCTCTTGAAGCAGCCTCCTTTCACCCTGCCGGTGCGCGGCTTCCTCGGGTGCCACAGAGCAGGGAGCGTGCTGGGGAAGCCCGTGCCGTGGCCATTAGTGCTGCACTGGCAGCAGCCTCTGCGGATAACGAGAAGCCCTTCTGCCTCGCTGCTATTAAACCGCTGCCTTTTCACGAGAGGAATCCTGAATTCTTCCTCAAACCTAAACAAAAAAGTGAGCCTTTTATTCGTTTCATCATTATCTAGGGCTGCCACATTCAAATGATTCTCCAGCAGTCCCTTCATTTCCGAGTGCACACGTCGAGAAGGGATTGGAAGCCTTTTGATTAAGAATAAGAGGTGATGACACTACAACCAGTGCAGGGTTGTCATCATTACCATGTACCTGCACTTCCACAGAGCTCTCGCTCTGGGTTGCCTCTGATATAAAGCTGCTGTACTCTGTGCCCTAATTGAATGGAACTATTTCATAAACACGCGTTCCCCGAATCCCAGAAAAGATCCTTTTAGAGGGGAAGATATGGGGAGGGTGGTGGGGAGGTGGGGAGCTAGATGGGCTCAGTTCCTGGCAGACCAATTTTGTCTGTGAGAGAGATTTCTTTGTTCCCTGCAAAACTGCTTGTCGTCTACAAGTGGATTTTTTTCCCTCTCCTCTTCTCTCCTCTCCCCCTCTTCTACAAGTCAAATGAATGATCTGACCACCCACTTTTAATCTTGTGATTTTCTGCTTTTGGCCTGGATTACAAGTCACCTATGGCCACCTCCAGTGCATACATAGCTGGCTGCAAGTTTACACAAGACACCTTAGGGAAAACATCCATTCTTCCCTGCTACTGGCTGTTAGTGCCTGATACTTTACCACTCTGACTTGGTCACAGCTACGACTTTTAGGTAAGAGGACAGGGAAGAGACCTGCCATTTACCCGCCAGGATGCTCTCATCTCTCTCATGAGACTATATTCATGTGTAGGTCCTAAACAGTGGGAGCAACACTCTGCAGACGACTTGTTAAGCATTGTCCCTACCATCAAGCACGCTGTGCTTGTGCTCTGGAATCCTCACTGGAGATTTACTGTTTTCCAGATTAACATTTAAGTCCCGATTTTGACCCATATTTCCCTGCTGGCTATTTCCCTATTCTCTTGCAATATAACTGCAGTTTTAGTGGACAGCGGTGCTGTGCCTGAGCCCCAGAGGTTGCAGGAGCTGTGCTGGGCTGGTTCTTCCTTGGAAACTGGTCCCCCAGTTGCAGATCAATAGCTAGAATAATCCTCTGCTACCCGTGTATTTAAACGTGAAGGGCTTTTATTGTTAAACAGTCTTTCCCAGAGCCTACATTTTAGTGAGAATACTCTGAAACTGCTATATGAAGTTGTATTAATAGACAACAAAATTACAGCCAATTCCTGGCACTATTTCAATAGCTATGTATGAAATTTACTGCATAAGGGATGTTGAGTTAAAAGTGGTCAGAGGAGTTACTTTTATCTTGGCTTACATATAGCATTACATTTACACCTGAACACAGGGTGAATTATCATCCAGAGGAGTTGAGAAGGAATCTCTTTTCTCCAGGAATGGCAATTATATTTGATTAGGTACATGGGAGCTTTTTCCTCTCCTGGCCAAGGAGCCGAGGGCAGTGCTTTGAAGACACCCAGCCTCATGATCAAGGTGTAAAGCATAATGACAAATGTGAAGTTCCTGCAGGGTCAGAGTCAGCTACAATAGTTCAGGGGAGAGGGCATTGGACTGGGACTTAAGAGGCTTGACTCGACTGCCCTGTTCTTCCACTGGGCTGCAGGACAAATCGCTTCCTTTCTGTGCCACAGTTTCCTTATCTGTGAAATGGTGGTAATGAGCCTTTCTTCTTCATTTCTCTTTGTAATCGCTCCAAGAGCTGCAGGTAAAACACGCCATACAAGCACTTGGTATTACTGTGTTTGATTTCTGGGATTTTTGTGTGTGATATCCTAATGCAAGGAGCTTCTTCAGATTTGCACACATAAGCTCAAGGGCTGTGGTGTTTGTCATCCTGCTGTTAACAGCTCTTCCCTGAAATCATTTGGATGTGCAGGCAGTACTCTGCTTTTGTTTTTGTTAGGATATCTGCAGCCTGTAATCTTAGTGTAACAGGATTTGCCAGTCAAGCATAGCCCTCGAACAAAAGCACCCAGAGGATGTGCCTTTTTAGATGCTCTCCTTTGCACAACGAACCCCCTGTCCCTTTGCCTCTGGTTTCTGCTGGTCCCCTGTCAAGAGGCCTCCATGCCTGTGGTCATCAAGAGTTTGCCAACATGAGGAGGAGGGGGAGGAGGGAAAAAAAAAATCCCCTTGACGTGTGTAGTAATCTAAGCCTCATTCCAAAGGTGTTTGCTTAAGCATTGCTAAGGGTTCCTCCTTCCCATCCCCATCACTTCTCCCCTCAGCATGTCTTTGTTTCAAGATGGGAGGCTGCTGGAGAGGTGGGGGCATTCTGTGGCTATGCCTGGTCTGATCTGGGGGCTCTTTGACAACACGTGCAGGGTCCTGCTCACCATCTCCCCTTGCTAATGAAACACATTGGGAAGAAGAGTCCTGATCGTGAGGTGATAGCTCCCTGAGTGTCAGAGGAGGCGGGGTGAGCATGATGCTCTTTAGTTGGGGTCATTTGAAGTGATAGATGCAGGAGGATGGTACATTGGTTCCTGCTGAAATCTGAGAAGCTGCCTGTGTTGGGGAATGTCACCCAGCGCTCAGCAAATGCATTCAGATGAAACTGCTGAAATCTTGGGTTTCAGGCCTAAGTGACCACTACAGGCACTAGTAGTTCCTGCCTGTGGAATAAACATTTACTGAACACACTTCAGCATAATAACACTTTGTGTAGCAAGCAATCTCTCACCACCCTCTGCCTCTTCTCACTGTTGTGACAATCCAAACGCTACCCGGACCACAAATATGTCACTCTCTCCTAGAAGTGTTTTACTAATAAATATCTTAACTTCACTTCCCTTGACCAGAAGTCAGGGTGCAATACTTGTTTTTGTATTTGAGTTTGCCGTGCTGTTTTTCCCTATCTGTTCCCTGATGTTGGAGTGCAGGGCACTAATGGGAGATGCAGGATCTGCAGCCTTTCCTCTAACAAAGTATGCAGCTAGTGCTCGGTGATATCAGTGACCTCCACTATAAAATCGCTTTGTCCAAGGCCATACATTTCCTCCCCATCTCCACCTCTCCAGCTCATCTGCTGAGCATTATTAGAAGTTTGGCATAGTATCTATGCAAAGTAGATCATTTATACACTGCTGTGAGATATCGTGCTGGTACAACGAGTTTTTTTAGTGGTAGATCAATTTTTTCAGAAGGGATGCTAGTCTGATGGTACTTTTTTCTGGACAGAAAGAATCACCTGCAAAGTGAGGACCAGAGCTGAGCCTCTTGAATCCTGGCCCAGTGTGTCACCTGCAATGGACCACCATCACACTACAACTTATTTATGCAAGAGGACCACTCGCAGTAAGGGGGGAAGGCATTTTCTTTGTGAAAGGGAAATAGCACCTGTAAAACATGTATAGAAAAGTCTGGGTATTAGACAATATTATGACTTCAAGATTGTGAAGACTGCAAAAATGGAGAAGTGTTTCTCTTGCATTTCTGCAGATGTTTCTGCAGTATAATTCTGGAATCAAATTTCTCCTCCTGTTTTCAGAATGTATTGAGCCAACCCTGAAATTAGGGATGTGTCAACTGGAAATTAGGAAGCATTTGACTTTGACACTAAAATTAATTAAACTGTTATTACATTGATCTTTCCAGCATCTGTTCCACTTGTATGCAGAAATGCTAGTGTGCGTTATGGGGCCATTTTATACTGGTGGAATTGGATGCTGTGATCAGCCATATGCTGATAAAATTATTCTTTTGTCAGCATGTCTGCCTGGAATTGCTTCAGGAGCTGGAAACATTCAAAGCAACAATGCTCAGTGCTGAGTGCTTAAGATTGTTGATGTGAAAGGGACTTTTAGTCTAGTTCCATATCCTATGTACAATTCATATATAGAGATTGGCAAACCTCTTCCTCTCTGAGTATCTAAACGTGGGCTTTAAGAGCACTTGTGTTTTGAGACCAACTTTGTCTACTGAATGAAGAATCTGTTCATCTAGTCCAGTTGAGCCCAGTAGCTCTGCTGTCACGTTGGGGTGATTCGGTCAAACTCCAGAGAAGTCAGGAGAAGTCAGTGTAGAAAAAAATCTTACATAAAAACATTTCTGACTAAGCAGGCCAAGTGGAAGGTAAAAGTAATTAGGCTGTTTTTTTGGACAGTCCTTGGTACCTATGTGTGTTATGCTTGTGCAGCTTATAGATAGTACAATCACAGGCATCAAATTCCATCAGGATATAAAAGGGTTGTGTGGCAAACAACGGTGCTTTGCCTTCCTCTGTGGCTTGCATCCAGAATATATGAGTCCCTATTTCACTAGGTATGAAGGATGTGAGATTTGTCACATCCTGCTGAGAGCAGAGCTGGACAGAAGAAAAAAAGAACCAGCCATTGTGGTGCTTTATAGAGTACTGACAGAACTATCTCAGTCCCGAGGCTCTCTGCATTCCTCCCAGAGTGGTCAGCATTGCACGTGGAGCTCTGCAGGGATTTAAAAATAATAATGATGTGGCACATTCCAAATCCATCCATGAGCAGAGCCTCATCTGATTGCCTGGGTATTGTCCGTATCTGTAATTAGTCCCTAAATATGCACCTGAAACACAGCTGTTGCATGCTTTTTTAGGAAAATGGCCATTTAAAAATGGGTATTGTGTTGGAGAAATTTCTTTTCAGTAGTTTCTGTTTACAGTTGAAAGCAATTCTCTTCAAGCCTTGAAAAGGATGTAATTATTTGCTTTTACAATTAAAGCCATAAAAAGGGCTAGCTATTGTTGCATGCTCCTTGAAAACATGCTATCGCTTTTGATGACTGTGATATTATTAATCAGTTAATTATCATCACTGGATTAAAATAAAAATGCCCAAGTAAACACAAACGCCTTCCCTGTAAAGAATTCATCTGAATGCTTCTGAGTGTGCATGTGCCTTGCTGAGCTCTTGTTATGGCTGTGCACAACCTCTGTACACAACTGCCACGCTCAGGCACGTAGCGTGCGCGGGCACAACCTGCAATGCAGAAAGGTTGCTGCTTTGTGACAGCTCCATCAGATGTCACCACAAGGTATTTGTCTGTCAGCAGTGGCCAGCTAAGTGATTAGCTGACACAGCTACTTATGGTATGGGTCACCGGCAAAACAGACAGGTTCAAAAATTCAAGACATTTGTTCCAACTCCTCCCAAATGTCTTGCCTACTTCATTCAGGTATCAGCTCAGTTGTCTTGTGCAGGCAAAATAACACATATTGGCCCTTAAAACAAGCTGATTAAAAATAGCCAGTCTTTCTGCCCATGGTGGGCAGAAAGATTGATTTTTATTTTTTATTGAGGGGAATTTTTTTGGTCTTGCTACGGCTGTATTTGCTGCCCCTGCTAGAGTGAAAAGGAAAGACAGCCTCGCCTTCCATGCTAACTACTGCCCGTGTCCATGCTTGCGCCAGTGCTACCTGAGAACTAAATTAATTGGCATCAATTTTTGTGTCCCATTTTCACACTCGCATGAGAACCCAGATCAGCCCATCAAGCTGGTATTAAGAGGCAGATATAGCTCTTTCTCTCTCCAGAGAAGCAGCTATCTAAATCCATGGGAGATTTGTTTTTATCAACCTGCCTTTCAGGCTTTTCCTTCCTATCCTTACTTGAGCAGGATTTGCATGAACTACAGCCAAGGGATAGTTTGGTGTTGTTTACTTTAAAAATAATAATAACAAATAAAAAGTAAATTGTAGTGTCCTAGCCCTATAGAAAGGAGTGTAAACGAGCATTATGATTGGGAGCTATAAGAAAACCTAATGCCCCAAAACAATAACAAGCAAGTACCAAAGATCTAAGGTGAAGCTGATGGCTCCAGAAATGGACAGTCCGTTCTTGTTACAATTCTTGTTACAAAAGAAAATGCTTATCTATTTTGTTGTTGTTGTTTTAATGAAAGCTGAATTTGGCGCTGAGCTGGGAGGGTTAAAAGTTGCCTTCCATTTTAACATTTAATTTTTTTAATCTTTTTTTTTTTTTGAGCATTACCTCAATGATATGCAAGATCAAAGTTTCATAAGGACCTGGTTTCTTGAATTGCCTCCTCTGCGCTCATGCATGTGATTCTCTCTTGAAGTGGTAATGGCTGGTGATGAAAGCTGAGGGATGGGCGCAAGGTGATCCTGCTGGCCAAAAAAAGTTGCATAGATGGAGGAAGCTGAAGAGCAGTTTTCATGAAATATAAAAGAGGCAGGTGTGACTGAAAGTCAGGGGATATATTTAGATGGAAGAAGATCATATCCTCTGTCTAGTTTCCATGGTGTCAAAGTCATAAATCCTCATATCATAAAAAAAAATAAATGTAGACAGAAACATACTCTTTTAAATTTTCATTATGTGTCAGAGAGGTGGTAGGATTTGAAGATTTTGTCAACAGAAAAAACAGAGAAGTATTATTCTTTTGTAGGATTCAGCTCAAAAAATATGCTAGTCAGCTGACCACAAATATGAATCTTGAGAGATTCAAGCCAAAGAACATTTTTTGCTATGTGTGTGAAGGACTTTACATGAACTACACAGGCTTAAAGCAGCACAAAAAAAGCAAGGCCCATGTTCTGCTAATATTAAGGGGTTGACTTCAGCCTGACAAAGAAAAGCCATTCAGAATCTGAAAGCAAAATGCTCTGCTGACAGTTGTCTGAAGAAGACATACCATTTTCCTGATGACGCATCATGTATGCTCCACTGCAGTATTTTAGTGGTCCCCTTCTGAAGACTACGGACTCCTCAAAGTTACAGGAGTCTGTGGGCAATAGCAACTCTGCAATAACAAGCCACATCTCTGTATTCAGGTTAATTACTGCTGAAGTCTCAGTGAGCCAGATTATTTCCTGCCAGAAAGTGCTTGAGCTGCAGCAGAATGAATTCTGCTTGCATTTGCGTGAGTTTTAGTTTTCCATCCTAAATGCTGAAATTGAGGCAGAGAAGAAACTAAGCGATTTGCCAGAGATTGAACAGAAAGGCACAGAGTACATGGAGAAAGACAAGGGGGGGTTGTAAGTCCTAAGATATATTCATCAGTTGGCAGATTGCTCTGGTTTACCAGCATGCACTGCAAGGAAAATTAGTTACGTAAATGAGATGTTTTTAAAAGGACTTTTTAAAGCATCTTCCTCAGCTGTTTTTTGGTAGAGGAAAGTACGGGATGTTAGCCAAAACTATATATTACTGTAATGGCCAAATGTTATTCAAACATCATGACTAATAAGAGCAGAATTTATGTTTGTCCTGCAGTCTTCCAAAGCCCCAGTTCTGTGCTTTGCTCTATATACTACTCAATGCTGAACTTGGGGATACTCCCCACTGTTCAGAAAACAGGTAAGGTATATTGACATGAGAAGCTCCAAAGCTCATTAATTGCATTAATTAGGAAAGGCTAGAGGAGAGAGCCCTACATCTAACTCTCTTGCTGAATTCTTTCAAGAAAAATGTCCAGCCTTGAGTATATTTAAATTTTTACTGCCAAGTTAAACCCTTGCACGAAAAGAATCTTACAATGGAAATGCTGACAGGTCCTTAACTATAGTAGCAGTAGCAGACTCTGCCATAATAAAGATATTGCATGTTATCAATAATCCTCTTTTTGCCTGAATCCCTGTCTTTCTAAAGAGAAAGGGCTTACTGACTGGGCAAATTTATTTATAAATTTTGTCTTGGCACAAGAAGAACCACACTGACAATGCAGTGGAGATCTGGGAAGGCAGCTGGTCTGACTGCACGCAAGCAGCAAGCTGAGCGTCAAAGCAGGGCACTTAAATTTTCTCTCATTCCTCTAAAAGAGGGAGTGTGGGGAATTAAGGGGAAAAAAAAAAAAAAAGCTTCCTTTGAACAAGGCAGGGTCAAAGGATTTTACAAAAGATTGAGTAAACTGTCACAGTTGGTTCAGTGAAGAGCTCTGGAGGTCTTTCACATACTGCTCACCATCGGACGGAGTCATCTGAACTGGGGTGTGTGGGTATTTATGCTGTACAGAGGGAGGTGTACCACAACTGCCCCAGCTGATAAGGATGGGCCTTCCTGGGGGTTGATGATATTTTGCTTTGAATAAACTAATGGAGCGGTAAAGCTGTAAGGGAAGGCAATAATATCACAAGGAAGACACTCACTTTTCTCCCCTCCGTGTCGTTTACAAAGGGTGTTTTTATGTGAAAAGGCTGTGGTGGATTTCACATCTGTTCACTTACATGTCTTACAGACAAGATGATGGATTTATTTCATCAACAGCAGAAACTGTCAAAAAGTTGAAGCCCTCTCCTTTCACACAGTAATCTTTTCACATTACTGATATTCCAGTAGGAGTTGGAGTCTTTCATACAGCAACAAATCAAGACGACAATGTTCCTTAATGCTCCCGCAAACCTACAGCTGAGCGGTGCCAAATAATTGTCGTATTTCCCCAGGCCATTGGCCCATTTCTAACCGGCCCATTTCAATGTGGTAGAGAACAAAGCTGCCTACATATTTATTAAATAGATATTTTCCTGTAAGCACCAGGGTTTTGTGATTTTTTTTCTCCCTCCTTCCTGCAGTCACAGTATGCATAGCATTGATACCATGCATGTATAGGCATGAGGCTGCTGTGTGCCATGAGTTACCACCTTAACTCTGTCTATAGACACATTACGGTCCTTCACAACCCTTCAGTATATTGTCTCCTTCTGGTTAAAAAAAAAGTTGATAAGAGAAACATTTCACTATTATTAATGGAGTTAGCAAGCTGATATGGTAATGAAGTGTACGTAGAAGGAAAAAGAAAGGGTGTAGTGAAATGGTATGCAGTCACTAACGTGGTTCTGGTAACTGTAAGATGGGTGTTTGGGTGGAGGTGAGGATGTATGCTCTTAGCTTTGCTTTTCATTTTCTGTCAGCTGTGTTGCTATGCAAATCCCACAAGTGCTTCACAACGAAGTACTTTATGTATTAGTATACCTTGGGCAGGACTTTTTTTAAAGAGCTCCCTGTTGTCCTAGCAATGTTTGATTTCAGGCCAGGGATGAATGGTTTTGAAAATCCCACTCTGAACGTATATGGCTGTCCTCTATTACACGGATGTCAAATTTTCCTCTTCTTATACCCAAAGGCTAAAGTTTACTCAAAGCAGAACAGCAAGGATCACATTGCACTCATCATAATAGCTTACAACACGCAACCAATAAGTAGGTCACTTATCTGAATGGGATACTGTATAAGTAGCATGTTTGCCACAAGAGACTTAAGAGCAAGTCCCCTCTGGTGTGTATAATAGTCAGTCGGTCTGATCCAGTTCCCAAAGATGTTTAAACTAGACCTTGGTTTAAATGGAGATGGATCAAGGGCTATGTATCATATATGAAATATGGATGTGTCTTTTTCCACAAGGGCTTACTGAAGTAACTGGCGATGTCACAAAAGGCCAAAATTGATTGTATTAGTTCACTTTCAATCTGCATGAGCCATTTGAATGAGTGAGGCATATTCTTCCAGAAAACGCAGGTTATGCAGGGAAGGGGATAACACACGTGGCAATGTTAGCTTGGGACAACGATGAACTGTTCAAATCTTGCAGGTGACCTGACTCTGACCCTTTTAGTGACTAAAGAGATATGAACACTTCTTTTACTTTTCTGTCTGCATTCTTGGCTTGCTTTGGCAGAACAGCTCAAAGTTATGGGAAAGATAAAAACAGAATCCCCAGCTAAAGTAATGAAATACTGAAAAATCTTGCTGGAGAGGCTGTAATTTGGTCAACTGTCTGCTGACTGCTTTTACTAATGGAGCACATGACTTCCAACAGCCCTAGCTTTGGAAAGGAGGCATGATTTGGGGCCCAGGAGCTGCTAAGGTTCCTTTTTGTGCTCTGCATTTCCACAGCACCAGAGAAAAATCTGCCTCCCTCTGCGGCAAAATTCCACCTAGGGAAGAGCATGACCCAAAGTGTTTAAGTTTAAACTTTGACATGGCTTATGTGAAAGATAACCTTTGACTGCAAAGACCCAGGAAAGTGCTCACTGCAGGAGTCACCCAGCTGAAAGCCCAGAGCTGAGTTTGCTTCCCTCTGGGTTTTGAAGACTGTGACTATAATTAGGAGGTGCCTTTGATGGAATCCACCAACACCTCCTCTCCCAGAGGACAGAAGTCAGGCTTGTGGCCAATGGGATATCAACTGCGAAAGCCAAGACTCCAACCGTATTGCACTGCAAAACCATAAAGAAGGGGACAGTGTCATTATGAATTTAAAACTATTTACAGTGATGACAATATGGCACCGAAAGGGAATTGCTCTGCAGGAACAAAGTAGTCCTTCCACTGTTCTCATTACAGGAATTGTCTTGCTTTAGAGAACTTTTATTTAACAGTAAAGTACAGCATTTTCAAGTGATTAAAAAAAAAAAAAAAAAAAAAAAAAAAAAAAAAGGAAAAAAACAGCCCTCTTTGCCTTTTTTGATAATTGTATACATTCAAAGTCTGGCCGAGAGATCAAGGGCAGAAGATCTGAGCACTGAGCAGAACAGAACGAGGCCAGTCTTCCTGGCTATGCACTCTCTGCAACTATTCCCTTTTTGTTGTTGTTGTTTGGAGGTCCAGAAGATGCCTGTAGATTTATTCCCCTTTTAACCAGGCATACTGGGTATCCACTGTGATCTGATTTTAACCACGATATGATCTTATTAGATGCTCTGTAGATATTTCGCTGACTGGATCTCACTCCTCACTTCATTGTAGCTTTCCCTTGCTAACAGCATAGGTTTATGTATGTATGTATGTATATATATATACATATATATATATATATATATATTGTCCTTGTTCTTTGCACAAAATTTCAACACTGAAAAATGCACTTATACCAACTCTTCTGCTTAAGATGTAAAATTAGTTGTGGTTTTCTTTCTCTTGTTGGGAATAAGCTACTTCACTTCAAGGAGCATCCTTTAAATCTGTGTGCAGGAACCCCGGGTACCATCACTACAAATACTGTGTATGATGTGCTGTACTACAGAACAGGAATGAGTGACCAGGACCATCATTAGGTGGTAGATTTCCACATTAAAATGAATATTAGCAAGTTCAGCCTCAATTGCTCTTCTTCTGAAAACAGTTAAAAGGCACTGAGAGCAATAAAATATTAATCATTGACAGTTTTTAAGAAGGTAAAAGCATATCCCAAGGGGCATCTTGTGGTGCTACAGCCTTGCCTTATGCACAGTTTCCTACCTCTCACTTCCTTCCTCATTAAGTTGGCGTTGGGATAAAAGAGCAGAATGGGTCAGGAGGTCCTGTTCCAAGTAATTAGAGAGTTGCTTCTTTTATCTAAGTGTACTTTGTTAAAGTATATCAGTGTCAGCCAGGTTAATTGGAACTTTAATACATAATTGATGCTAATTTATGGCCTTTTTTGTTCCAGGATGCTCATGTGGACCCCAAAGTCAGGATACAGTTTTCTTGTTATTAATTATACACTGAAAACTAATATCCCATTGGGAGGAGACCCACAACTTATTATAGTTGCATAACTTTTTTCCCCTAAATCCCTTGGTTCACTAGCATTTCATGTTTTTTGTTGTTGTTGTTGTTGTTTGTTTGTTTTGTTTATTAAAAAAGCTTCTACTTAGCATCAGCATAAAATGAAAGTAAATGTTTATTTCAGCTTTCAGTCATCTTTGCTGAGATCAATGGAAATGTTCCTCAGTCACACTGTAGTGACAAGGGTAGGACTCTAACTCTGTAGCTGATGTTATTGTTCCCACAAAATGTTTTCCCTCACCAAATCGACAAAATATCCATGAAGAAAGCAGCTATCGCTGCTTTTTAATGAATTTAAAGAGTAAAATCTGAGTTTCATTTCTAGGTGGTTACTATTGAGGAGAAAACAGAAAAGACAAATGTGGGCTGAGTACTGTGTACCTTTGAGGCAGTTTTTTTTTTCCCTGTATGAGGTTTGAGCTGCCCTGGGAGGGAGGGTACCATGGAAAGGAGAATTCAAGGTAGTTGGAGTCATCTAAGACAGCCAGGAGCCTGAAACACTTCCTGCCATCCCATGATGAATGGGATGGGCAACAGAGGAGGTGCTGGACGGGGCCATAGTTCCTGTGGAGGAAAGGTTACCGTTAAAGAAAATCACAGAATGTATAGGATGGGTAGTACTTATATTCTTTTTTCTTTTGGTCTGTACATCTCGAATTCAGTGCTTTTGGACTCTCAGTGCTTGTGCAGGCAAAGCGTGAGGAATGCTCTCATCAATTTAGCTGTTAAAAAGTGTTCTTTTAAAAGTGTACTGGCACCAAGGTATATCTATATTCAGGACTTGCACAGAGAATATGGTGTTATCAGATGCCTCTGCTAAAACACATCCAAAAATAATGCCATTTCTTGGCTTAGTGGTGGTCCCACTAGAGCTCTGGAAGCTTGTCTGCTCCTGTAAGCCACCCGACATTTGAACTGGTTAGATCTGATACTTGTACAACTGGTTCCTCCTTTAACTTGCTCCTCGGTTCATTTTGTTCTCTGAAACCCAGATGTGGCATAACATGATAACATACCTGTAGTGGGCAATGCTGGAACATGACACAACATGTGTCAAGTTTCTTTTGAACAGTTCTGAGCTCGGGTATCAGTCAAAAGGAGGTCATTTTAATTATCAATGATTAATTAATTAGATTATTGTTGGCAGATGAATTCAAAGATTATATAGCACTCTTAATCAGTGTCTGTAACATAGAAGGAAAAAAATAAGATTTTTTCAAGTTAAATGAATGGAAAGAGTAGTGCTCAAAGTTTCAGCTCCTCATGTGACATTTGTGTAGTGTTTCAGAGGGCAGAAATTGATGAGGTGGAACAGCACCTATCAGTACGGCCTCGTGAACAGTGGGAAATAATTAGGTATCACTCTACATTTTAGAAATTTCTTCTGGATTTAAACATATTCCAACCCCGGTTTGGTTTCTAGATGTCCAAACAGAACTATTTTTATTCATACTGCTACTTAGGGACAGAAGTGCCAGCCATACTTGCCCAGTCTGTTATGTGGACTCTCCTGCTGACACTGCTGGCTGCTTTGGCTGGAGACCTGCAGAACAGAGTCCTGACCAAACCAAAGGCAGCAGTGATCACAGAAAGCAAGGCAGAGACATTAGGTGATGATGTTTTGGCAACAGAAAAATCCTCTTAGTCAGTCAAAGTTGTTTTTAATGATGCTTAGAGTGCTCTGCAGCTCTGTTTATCGGGGCTGTGTGGGCACTAATGGCCCTTGCTGGCCCCAAGCAGCCCCCAGTGCCTCCTGCTACCCCTGCCCGTGGCCCAGGGACCTTATTTCATCTCAATATCACATACACAACTCAAGCACCAGTGTGTCCCAGGTGTGGTGCAGGTCACTGTGAGATGGAGTGTGGGGATAACCTGGAGGTCAGCACACAGCTCCCATCAGGAGCAGAGATAAAGAGGTACCATTTAGCTCCATCTGCTTCAAAGCGCTGAGGTGGGGTGGTCTCTTAGTAGCAAGACTATATTTGGGACTATCCACATAGCAGAAATCACTAGCAGCTGTGGCAAAGAGGAAAGAGAGTTTGGCAAGTTCATCAGGCTCATTGCCTGGATGGCTTTGTGGGCCAGTGTTACCATATCTACCTTCATGTCACGGTAACTGCTTGAACCAACTTCCTTCCACCTGATGGTTTTTGGATGCCAGCCTATACAAGGTAGATCTCTTCCTGAAGCCTAGGGAGCTCTAGACAAGATACCATTTTGAGCAGTTTTGATAAATGACTTGAAGTTGCACTGTGTCTTACTATATAATGTTTCAAATGTGGCATAAACAGGGTATGCTTGGCAAATAAAAGGTGCAGTTTGGTTGGCTTTTTTTGTTACTGTTGTTTTTCTAAGTAATCATATGAATATCTAGAAGTATCTTTTGCAAGGAGGGCTGAGGCTGAGACAAATAACTAAAATTTGTAGTGATCTTGAGGCTATAAAGATTGCATGAAAAATCTCCTCTGGCTTTTTCTCTCTCTATTCTTTCCTGTCCGAGGATTTCACGAGAGAGGCCTGAGTAGAATCGATTAACCTCACGGAAGCTCCAGCAAGACTTAATATTCTCAAAGGAAGGTCACCAGGTTTCAGTTTGTGCCAGCACTTACTGTCCTGAGGTATTGAAGGCTGGGGAGCTGGAAGTGAACCTTGGTCTCCAGCAAAGGAACTAGTGAAATCTGCCAAGTGATTTGAATAGAAATTGATGTGGCAGTAATTTTTTCCTTTTTTTTTTTCCCTCCTCTGGAAGCTGCTCCTGTTTTCAGGGCCGAGCTCACCTCAGAGAGGAGGCTGGGGAATAATGCTTCACACAGCTGATTGTTACTGCTTTGGTGGCACAAAGTAAACAGAATGGGGAAGGCAGCAAGTGCATTAGGGCAGGGGAAATAAAGAAGCATTTCTAACCTCTCACAGCAATAGGCAGCAGGGCACATAATGAGCTCTGCTTCTCCAGTGTGAACTAAGGGAGGCTTTTCTTTCCCCACCTCCCTCCTGATGCCGTGTCTACCTGTGCCCCATGGAGAGCAGTCAGCCGGGGTTAGCAGCAGATAACCCTGTCTCCTTAACTGTAAGGTCTGTTTTGATGGTGTGTATTTTTATTTTTTTTTTAATTGGATTTGTTTGGCGGTTCTTATTTTCCCTAAAGGGTGGTTGAGAAACCCATAGGCCATCAGCTTGGGTGGCATTGGCTGGGGTTTCTTTGGAAGTCGGGCCAGCACCATCCCTTATCTCTGCTGTTGCCACAGCATGTGGAAGGTCCGTTTTCTGCAGCACCAGGGCCAGTGATGTTAAATGCAAGAGGTTTGTGCTGGCAGAGGCTGAGCAGAACAAGATTTCAGTGTCAAACCACAGACTGAGCTCTGCTCTGCTGTGAGGAATGGGTAAGTGACATCTCACTTTGCTTGATTCGTACCATTAGCAGTCGGTCGGCCCTGGTGAGCTTCACTGAGATCTCTGCAGGCTGTGATTAGAGTCAGCAGAAACGCATGTGAGCTCTGGACAGGCACATCTCATTTCAAAGCTAGGACAGTAGCTGAACTGCCCCAGGTTGGAAAGAGTGGCTGGTGGAAGAGGGGTAGGCCTCACAGGCCCATAGGCTATTTTTTTCGCCATTGGCATCAGCTGGGTTATGCTCTGAAAAATCAAGATATCGATATATTAAATGGCCAAATCACCCCAGACAGGAAGGGCACAAGGTGGAGGAGCTCCAGGGATGAGAGGATCCACAAGATCCCTGCTTGTTGTTGGGGATCCTCCCCTCACCTCATGACATTGTCCATGTTGACCAGTTGCCATCTTTCCAAAGACTAGGGGGTGCATCCTCAGGTGAGGAGCCAGTGGTGGAGTAAGCCCCTAAGGAAAACAAAGCCCCCATTTCCCTGTAAATGTCTGCAGTAATTAAAAGCAAGTGACTTGTGAGCTGTCTGGCCTACCCACAGGTTTGTGTCTGTACAGGCACGGGCTTGGCGTGACAGGCTGATGGGGGGAATTTCCTTCCTCTCAGATGTTTCTCAGCTCTTGCTGACACCAGCTGTTTGTCCCTACTGCTTTCTTCACCATATTGACTTATTTTATTTAAAAGAATGATAATGAAATTACTATCAACTCACTAATCTCTTAAAGACAAAGGACATGCAAAAAGTACCTTGAGGTTGCCTGCTTTTAACCAGCTCCAAAAAGATACTTAATGATTTTTATATTTTTTAGGAAGGGAATGTAGAAAACAGGGGTGGGGTGGGGGTGTCACATTAATAAACAGTTGATTCCAGCTGTGACTGAACAAAACTGACTAATCAGAGCACCCTCAGGAGGGCCAGCAAAACTGGGAAGGGCATCACGGCTCATACCAGGAGAATAGCTCCTTCTGTAGCTCCATCACCCATTAGAAACACTTACACAGAATGAAATTACTCTCTCGCCTGCTCCCCGGCCCCATGAGCAGCCTTTCCCAACCATCACTCTGCCTGTAGAGGTTCTTGCTATCTGTTATGGAGGTTTTTATTTTTTATTTTTATTATTTTTTAAAAACGGGGGCACTTAAGTTATGAGGCTGTGCGTGACATACATAGGGGATGTTGTTCAGTGGGTTTTTTGGCTGCTTGGCTTCTAAATCACTCCACTGTTGTAAACAAGTTTTTGTTTGTTTGTCTGTTTTTATTTGTATTGTTTTCCTGGCCACAAGAGTCCAGTGGATTTTTCGTGCTCAACCTGCTCCTCTTACCTGTTGTGGTGTATTCATGCTATCTAAGAGGCACTGGTCATACTGATGATGTTCCAGACATCCAAAACTGCTTTGCCCTTTAGTAAGGGTAAACACTGGTGTTGGAACTCCAAAATATTCAGCTGCAGTACATCACCCCTAACAAGCTGTTCAAATTAAATCAGTAGAGATGTGTTTTATTTCAGATTTACCTGTTTCTATTATAAGCATCGCTCTCTTTTGTATACCAATGTTTTTTAAATGATGTGAATGCAATTAGGGATTCTTTGAGTCTCTGCTTCTAACTCCTATGACTATATTCAACTCCAAAGTAAAGTGTATCTAGAAGTTCCCAGGAAATACCTAGTGAAAGGCTGTGTAAGCCTCCTGCTTCCTAGAGATTTGCTAAGTTCCCAGAAGAGTTTGTAGCTGCTGTATTGTGAACGCACCGTCAAGGAGCAGGCTTGCATTTGACAAAATTCCCTGTAAAAGCACCATTAATTCTATGTACCCAGCTGCAAAAAAAGGAAAGAAAACACTTTTGGTGACCCTTCCTGAAACAGGAGCCCGCGTCGAGCTCGAGCTCTGAGCCTGGAGCGCCCTTTAGCGGAGTGAGGTATGTAAAGCAGCCCGGCTTGGGCTTCGGCTGACTTCAAATCCCTGCAGTTTGGATATAGAATACGAAACGCAGTTACCTGAGCCATTTCCCCATGATGTTCACATAAATCCTGGTTTTCAGCAGTTCTGAAAAGGATCTTAAATGAACTCTCTGTTAAAGATGGGGCTAAATGCCGGCTCTCCCCGCTTCGGTCTGGTAACCCAAAGACCAACCTTTCCTTCATTTGCAATAGTCCACTCAGCATAAAGCTGAGTTCCTTTGTTGGTTGCAAGTCCCACATCTGAGCTGGTTCTCCTGCTTGATTTGGAAAGCAAGTAGCTCTTTCATGCTAAGCTCGTAGAGCTGGAACTGCTGTTACTTGAAACAGCTCTTTCCTTCCTTGGTCAAGTGGGTTACAAAAACAAATGTGCTTTGTTACCATGTGCTTCTAGCCCAGGGTAATGGAAGACTTCAAGACCCAAGTATTTTTCTGTGAGGAGTAAAAGAGGCCACCCGAGGAGGTGACAGGTGGAAGGGAAGGAATTGTCTCCCTCTCTGCTGGGTGTGAATTGCCATGTCACTACAAGGACATGCTGTAGGCCTCTTACATCTCAAGTGCTGAGCGTGTGACTTGGCTTGTGTCACCTTCCCTCTCCCCACTTGCTGCAGTGGCTGCGTCTCAGGCATTTGGAGCACTGCATCCTATGGCCTCTCTTGCCCTTCTTGACCCCACGGTCAGACTGAGCTGACTTCTCTGGAAGTAGGACAGGATGTAGGATGGTAATGTCAATGAGCAGTCCTCGGATATAGATTGACCATCTCTGGCATGTGACCTCTGCTTACACGAGTCCATGCTTTGGGAGTGGAGGCTAACTCAAGCCTCTCCTGCTTGCCATGGAAGCCTGTGGTGAGGTAGGGCAGATGGCAAGTTTGTACTCTAGTCTGTTCCCAACAACTTGCATATGTTGGCAAGTCCTTGAGCTGATGGCACAGCCTTTATTGTCTATATATCTGAATATTGGGAAAATATTATTACAAGAGCTCTCAGCTTCCAGCACATTTTAGGAAAGACAAGTTGCACGTGGTAGCACATTTGTCAAATGTGCAGAAAATCAGTAGCAAGCCTAATTGGTGACTTTGAAGGTTAGGGAGGTGGCAGGAGAAAGCAGGGGTTAAGATCTTGACAACATTGCAACTTTTGATAAACTTATTTTGTTTAATTCCATGGTTTTGAACATGTGTTCTATCAACTCCTCCTGAGCATTTAAATTCCAATTCCCAGTGACACTGAGGGGAACATTATTAACGCAGGATGGTGGGAGGTGTGTTCACAAATCCATTTATCAGATAATGGGATTAACATGCATACCTACCAAGCACTGCTTTTAAAAACTTACTTCTAAATCTACATATGCCGTGATTATAGCAGCCACATTACAGCATAACAAATGAAAGTGCTGGATAAGCATTTTGAAGGCCTTTGCTCCTGATTCCGATAATACAGCAGCAGCCTGAAAAGGGGGACAAGCTCTCGTGTTTCCGAGTCGATTGGAGAATGTGAGCTCCTGAACTGCTGATAAAGTGAAGCAAAGGCAGAGGAGATTGCTGCATTTGAAGCAGAAAAGCGTGGCGCTGAACCACTGAAGGACACTGGAGTGGCTGTAATGGCATCTGCTTTGTTTCCAGTGGCAGTGGGAGACAAAATGGGCCCAGGTAGGAAAGGGGAAAGATGCAGATGATTTATAGGATCACATCTAAACTTCACAGTTAACTTCTGCTGTGTCCTATATAGGTCTGGCCATGCCACACCCTACATGTGCACTGGTGTATTATGACTTTTCTATTTTTATTTATTATCCCACCCAAATTCTATATCATTTTTTTTTCTCCTGTAAAATATAGTTAAATATTAAATAATTGAATATTAAATATTAACAGCTTAAAATTATAGTTAAATGCTTTTCCAATGTGCAAATCATGGCTTGATGTGTGTTTGTTTTTTTTTTTTTTTATGAAAAGTCTCATCTCTTCTTTGAGTTTAGAAAATGATCCACCACTGCTTTTTTACTACTATGAGCATTTTTCTTTTATTGTAAAATAAAAATACAGAAAAATGCACAGGGATCATTTTCTATGAGAATTAGAACAATGCACAATTTGTATGGGGACATATACCTTACTGAGCATGAACTTCTGTTTTGTATGTAGCCAACAGCAAAGGTTATCCAAAAAATATTTCCACAGGCAAATATAGTTGAACCCAAAGTTAGGCATGTTCTCACTGTTTCAAAAATTCCTTTGAAGGGGAAAAGAGCATGGCTTTTTAGAGGAAAAAAAAAAAAAAAATCACAAGTTTCTCTTCATCTTTGTTGGTATAGATATGAACAAAACTCCTCAAGCTGACACCACTGAACTCTCTTTGTTTGTTTCATTCTTGCAAAGCAGAGATAAAGGAGCGGTTTCAGTATGCAAAGAGTATCCCATCATTTGCAGAATGAGCTTGTCTCTATGAGGGTCTGCTTCCATAAGAGCTTGGCTTTGGCAACAAAGTCTTGCTAAAAATCCTCCTCCCCTGTACAACCTGCTGCTGCCCCTTTCTCCCTTGCTGCGGTTTGTACCCCAGGCCGTTCTGCTGGGAGTGCAGGCAGGGCAGTTATGGGTTGGGGGCGCGTCTTACACTGACTGTTGCTAAAGTCAACAAGTCCAGCATACTCTAAGTTTAATGCTCTTACAGTACTTGTGCTAATGTCCACCTACTGAAGAACATGCACAAATTTAAAGATTAGCAATTGCACAGCAAAGAATACTGTGAGATAGGATATGGAGTTTTGTGGAGGAAAAGGATTAGTAGATATTGCTGAAAGCTGCTACAGAAAAAGAAGTGCTGAGATTTTAATACCCTAGGGTATTAAGTTTTTATCTGTATTTTTCTAAAGTTCTGCATCAAGGTATTTTGGAGCCATAGAGAGGATTTACGCACACACATCATCTATTAATGAAATCTGGAAGCCAGCAGAAACTCTGGGCATCTTGAGACAAACTATGTCCAAACTTAGTGGTTCATCTTGTCGTACAAGTCCAGGGTGTGAGCTGGGCCATGGCTCCATTAGGATTCACTCTTCTGTTTTGACTCTTGGCCTTAAAATGTCAGGGTAGACTAAATCTGTGTGAGTCTAATACACATTTCTCACTTTGGACAAAGTAGAACATAAAAGATTAGAAACCATTTACCTTCTTTTGTAGCTACAAGGAGAAAATTGGAAAGGATCAGCCTGGCATCAGTCTGGGTTCTGTTTTTATGGCAAGCACTCACCTTAGCTGTGGCACTCGTAGTGTGTAATATTGTTTCCCTTCCATAACTCTTCAGGAATCTCTACCTTTAAAAAGTATTTTAGCAATGGCACTATAACAGCACAACTATTAGAGTACACTGAGTCGCTGCTGTCCATGTTCATGTTGATGAGAGTTCCATTGTTGGCTCATCCTCATGAAAAAGAACTGAGCTGTCAATAAGAACTGAAAAGGAAAATTTATGGGGAAAAAATCCTTGTTTGTGGTGGTGTGGTTTGTTGTTTTTTGTTGTTGATGATGATGTTCTTTTCAGCTGAATCTAGACTTTTTGAAATATGACATAATATATGTTCTTAGATGAGTGGCTGGGCCCAGTTAGATAAATAATGCAGCAGTAAGAGAATAAAACAGAATAGCTCAGTTGGAAGGGACCTTCAGATATCATCTAGTCCAACTACTGGTGGAGGTGGCAATTGATGACTAGACAGGGATAGCAATAATGGTCTTCTGTGCTGGATTGGCTCTTCACATGCTGCCAGTAAGGCATGGATGGGTGCTCGTAATGAGCCTCAGAGGTTAGCACAATGCTAGCTGGCATTACAGCTGTGTCTACCCAAGTGGTACATTCCCAGACCCAGCAATGTGCTGCTGGACATTGTCCTCCTTGCATCCTCTGTGTGCCTGGACAATAAGGCCTGCAGAGACAGCCCTAAAGCAAGTGCAAGGGACGATTACCAACTGCTTGTGTTACGGTGGCACGGAGCAAAATGAGCAAAAGATTTTCCTTAAATCCCCTTGGGTCCTGCTTGCGTAGTCAGGACGTGCCAGCTTGCACATGTCCTTTGCTGGGGGAGGACTATAAGCAGAAGTCAGAACATGAGAAACTCAAGGTGGACATGACAGGAGCAAATGAGAGTAAAATATAAATGCAGGGACCTTAGATCCTTATATGCCATTAGGTAGTCACTTCTTCCTTTTCTTCTTTCCACCACTTCTCTTTTTTGTGATTACACCGTGACTCCCTCCCAAAGGGAAATGAGAAATTTAACTCCCTGGGCATCAACCCCATTCCTAGGTTTGTTTCTTTTTCTTCAGTTCATGTTTTGCTGCCAGTCTGTGTGTTCCAGTCGTTGTTTAACCTTACACAGATGCTTTTCTTCCCACTAGATGGTGCTTGAATATCTCCTCACTGCACAGCCCTGCTGCTGCAGCCTTCTGTGGCTGTCATTTGTTGTCAGGCAGGTTCACCTCTGGGCTTTGGGAGCAGAAGCACCTAGCAGTGCAGCTGCTCTTGACCTGCATCATTTGCATTGTGCTTGCTATGCCTTACCACTATCAGTACATTGCTTTTCCTCTGCTGAAAACACCAGCAGAAAATGGCAACAAAAGATTGCGTAGTAGAAAGCTGGAGACCCCACAAGCTAACCCCTGGTTAAAAGGGTTCTTGAAGTCACTAACTTGTTTGCAGAGCACCATCATGACATACATGTAACAGAGCAATTTTTATGTCTTTTGTGTTTTTGCTTTGGAAGTTAGCAATGTAGCTGCTCCTCAATAAGCTTCAGGCTGTAGAGTTTGGGAAAGTAACTTCCAAAACCAGGCTGGGCTCTGCTCAGGTGCAGTGCCACTGGACAGCAGACTGCCTGAATCCACAGGCCTCTCGTGATAACAGCACTGGGAGAAGAAGCATTGTCTGATATATTTATTGTCCATATATGTGAAAAGAAAACAAAAATCAGCTATAAGCCTACTGGATATTTTTCTGAGTTTTTAAGTCTGTCTATGTAACCTTGACAGCCTTAGCATATGCTAATTTTGACTGCATTTATACTGCATATTTGTATTTCCATGAGGGAAATCTTAAAGCTGTCTGAAAAGGGAAAAGAGTTTCTATTAGCAAGGGAGGAGGGAATTACTAACTGCAAAAGGAATTCAGTGCTCAGGGAAGTACAGCTTAAAGTGAAGCTGCTGATTTTCCCTTACATGGGCCTCTTTATGTCTCTCGGGGAATAATAAATCAATCTTTTCAAACAAGCTCACACAAGTAACAAATGTGTCTGCATGCTTCACACATTGGTAAAATCTGAGAACATGTTTATTTAAATGAAACGGTCATCTCCTAAGAATTGTCTCCCTTATACAATTGAGGAAAACTGTGCAATTTGTTTAGAGTTATATTAAATCTATGATTTAATACTCAGGGAAAACGATGCTTCTGTAATTTTGGACAATTCTAACAGTATTGAATAATTGAAACTTTAGCTACTAGGCAATTTATCAGCCTTAAAATTCAATGCTCCTCAAGCTGAATTCTGCCAATTGTCATTAAACTCTAGAGAAGTGTTTCCCCTTTTCCTGAAGAGGAGATTTGAAAACTTGGTGTTGTTATTGCAGCCTAGTGAAGATTTCTGCCAAAAATACACCGGACATCCTTGAAAGCCCAGGCACGTCTGCCAGTTTGACAAGCTGCTCACCTCTGAGCCTCCTCCAGGCACCAGCACAGCTCAATGCAGGCATCAGTTTTCTGACTCCGCTTGCAACGTGCTTACTTGTGATTGAGCCTCAAACCATCAGCCCATCGTGCACTGTCCTCCCCAGCAAAGGGCATTCTCACGAATGGCTCCTATTCCATTAGCTCCCCAACTGTACTGATTACAGGGATAAATAATGTATGCTGGGAACTACCCAAAGAGATGGGTGAGCTTTACAGAGGCTGCCTCTGTCACACACTTCAGTCACAAAAGGCACTGCCTTTTTATTTTTTTTCCTCTTGTTCTCTCATTATTTTGAAAGTATGTTTGGTTTCAAAAGTTAATGCCAACATTGTTTGCCTGACAGGCAGCTGATTGGCTATTGTTCTTTTAAATCTGGAGGCTTTAAACTAATTCTCTTTATCTATTCTGGAAAAAATATAACTTTGCCATTGGACTCAAAGAGATAATAGCAGTGAGAAAAAACAGTGTTGCAGGAGGGCTGCTTTTGAAGTGGTCTGTGGCTGCAATGGAAAAAAGAGGTTTACTGGTAATGTAATGGCCCACCTGATGTTTCAATCATGCTGTTACAGCTGGTTTGTCAAGGGCACCTGAAGAGTCAGCTATTGTGCTGGAAAAGCAAGGGAAAAGTTATCTTGCAAATGCTCAGAAACAAACATATCACCATTTCAGGGTTGTCCTCCCAGCGGTGCTTCACATTTCCAGGACTCAGTTCAGAAGGGAAAAGTACCTGGGCAATATTGCTCGACTTTGGTGTTTTCAAAGGCATTTCATTGGGTTAGGTATCAGATCAAGACTGAGGATGCTCATATACGAGTTGAGCATCTCGAAGTCTTGCCCAAAAGCCAGGGAGGCAAGCACTTTTTGGATTCAAGTCCAAAAAAAAAAAAAAAAAAAGTCCAAGATTTGTCCAAAGGAACATGAAAATTTTATCATGAAGCCAGAACACATCCCCACAGAGCACTGGAGCTGTCAGACATCCCTAATCTGACTATTTCAAGCATTCTCACGCTCCTGTTTTGTTGGTTTTTTTTTTTCTATTTGTATGCACAGAGGGGGGCAGAGAAGAGTGTTTCTGTTTTTCAAATGAGGCTGGAACAAGAGCAGAAAAGCATGCCTAGTGCTCTCAAATCCTTTTTTTATCTTCCTCTATTTTTCCTCCTGCCTGCCTGCACTAATGATAATACCCTCAGGGATTTGCACCTCTGTGCTGGAGCAGGGGAAGTCCTCCAAGCATAAGGCTGTGGGGAACACACTTTCAGAGCCTACCACACATATAACTTCCAGGCTCTGGGGAGCACAGATCAGAGATGTGGATTTGAAGTGTGAGAAGGCGGGGAGCAATTCAGCCTTGGGGATAAGGATCTAGCTCCAGGACTAAAGCAGTGCTAAGGATGAACGTAGCAGCCAGGGAATGCCTCTCACAAAGGTCATAGCCAAAGCAATTTATCATATTCTTGGGAGGTGGGATTCTTGAGTCACTGTGTTTCTTCAGTGACTCCCAGCTACTCTGGAGGGGAGGTCTGCAGCTTGCAGTCAGCGCATTGCGTTGTCAGCCGCCTTCACACCCTGCCCTCCCACGCTGAACGGTGACTTCTTGAACCCTCTAATGCTCCTGTTTTCAAATATATTTCCTTTTTATTTTCCCCAGAGATAAATCTCTTTTGTCACTTCACTGCAGGCTATGCTGTAAGGTTGTTTTTCTTTTCTTTTTCTTTTTTTTTTTTTTTTTTGGCCTGCTATTCTCTGTAAGTGCTGGTGTGTAGCTGAGCTGTCACAAGAACAAATCGGCGAAATAATTGTCTTTGATGGGCTATTCACATCATGTAACTTCCAGTGGCTGGCACTGACATCTAAACTAGCCAAAAAACTGCTCTGAATCACAGAAATCCTTTGATTTTTGAATGTGTTGTAGGTCTGAGTGTTACTTCCCCATCTGATCTCATCCTCAAGGTCCCGCTTCTACCCCCCCAGTTTGGAGGCAGGCTTCATATTGCTGCCACATCCAACCTGCAATATTAAATGAATCTGTGAAAGATGTAGAAGAAATCATGCAACTGTCTCAAAAGAATTCTCCATCTGCTCACTGCCCACAGCCCTGCAGAGTGGCTCCAGTTCACATACAGGGATGGGGGATCTGATCTGCAGGTGGGGCTGGCTTGGCCCACTGCTGACTCTCCACCGCCCAAGCTGCTTGGATGGGCCATGGGAGCAGCTTCCAACTCAGCACTGTGAAGGCAGGCAGAACTGGTAATACTGGGGAAGATGAGAGAAAATGCACTTCTCTCACACAGACGTCTTATTTAGGCACACAAAAATCAGGCTAGCTGATTACATGCTGGCTTGCAATTTGCCCTGTTCTCCCCTTGCTTTGATCTTTGATGGCATAAAGACTAAATTTTATGAAGTGCGTTCAAGTATTTAACCATGCAATTAGGAAATGAAACTTCAAAATCCCACTAATTGCCTGTTTGCACCATTAGCCATTTAAATAGTTCAAAAATCTATCCCCTCAGTACTTGACCCTGTTTCACAGAGCAACTTACTTCCACTTGGGCACCCAGCCAGGCACTCTGGGTGCGAAATCAAATGAGTAACATGGTGCAGGGGATTCTGCCTTTAAAAAAAAAAGGGGGGGGAGTTTCCCCTATTGCTTCTGAGCTTTTTTTTTTTTTCTCCCATCTCATCCACAGTCACAGTGTCCTCACTCTTCCTGTTATAGTCAAACTATTACAATATCCAACTATACTACCTAAAAATGCCATCTGACGGCAAGGCAGGTTCCCCTCGATGTGTCCCTGGTGCTTACTTAGTCTCCTTCCCAATAGATTCAAGACAGTCATCAGCCTCAGACAAGGTTTAAAAGGTTCTAAATTAGCAATTTTGTTAAGATAACATAACTGTTGTGTTCATAGTATATATTGATGAAGAGAGAATTGTACCCAAGATGCATATATGAAGATATGTAATTTCTGAGTAGCTCAACATTTCTGTAGTTAATATCATGTATACAGAGAAGTAAAGATTTGTGATGTTCTTAAGTAGACTTTAGTACAAAAAAACTGCATGCTACTAGCTAATCATCACTCTTATTAAAAGTCTGTCTTAGTGCAGAATACAGCTTATGAGCTTTAAAGCTTAAACTAATCAAGACTCAAGATCAACCACTGATGTAGGTCACCAATGGCTCAGCTGATATGTAGCTGCTCCTCATCAATGTTAACACTTAAACATTTATATTAATGAAATAGAAAGTTAGAATTCTGTGATCTGAAATAAAGGAATAATTACATTTTGCTTATTAGGAAATCAGTCGCCATTTGGACAAATATGTAGATAAAAGGACAGAAAATGAAATGGGTTCCATGATAATTCATCTAAGTTGTTATCATTTATAGAAAGTATTAGAGCTTCCATGTGAAAGTCTTAACTGCTGTAAAACTGTTATTTTAACCACAATTATTGATTTATACGGCACAAGGACATAGAGACATGTAGTCACTGAGCTGGGGGCTATTGAGAAGAAATCTTTCAAAATCTCTCATTTATTTATGCTGTTCAGAGATGGCCCCAAATCTCAAGAGTGTCGTAGCTCCTATATGATGTAAACCAGTCATTCTTCCTGTCCCAATGATTATTTTATTCATTCACTGGAAAACTGTGTCAGCAGGCAGGCTGTGTCCCACAAGACCATGTTGCTCAGCAGTCAGAGCTTTCTTCTAGAAAAGAAGTGATGCAAATTCACGTCTGGCTTTCACTCCTGGCTCAGGTTCCTCTCTTCACTTGGTTTCTAAGGATAACTCCTTCTAAGTGCTTAACATGCTTAGAAGAGAGACCTGGGATTGAGATGTAGAAATGAGTAAGAAGGAAATTGGAGTAAGTGAAGCAGCTCTAGAGTAACTATGCATCCTTCTGTGAGCTACTGAGCTGCTAATTAATACTTGTGTTGGTTCCCAGGGAATGCAACTGCCCTGTCCTTCTGGATTCTTTGTATTACAAAAACTGTTGTCTTAGAAGTTTACAAATTTTTATGTGTGTTATTCAACATTCATAGTTGATATTTATATCTTAGTTCTCCTTCCACTTGCATTGGTGTAACCAAGGAGTGGTTCTGTGAGAGCAGATCCAGAGTGGACATAGAACAGCATAGCACTGCTGATTTTTAAGAGTGGCATAGTTCATAGTAACCGTGGATTCTAACCCTGTAGAATTATACCAAAATAAAGGATTGCAATTCAGTCCTTGAATTCAACAACTTTATTGACATGTTAAAAAATAAATAAATTATAAATTAAAAAAAATAAATAAATATGGAGGAAAGTATTGCATAGCTGTGAGGTCTAGGACTACTTAGCACAAGCATAAGAGGAGAATATTGCAGGAAGAATAATGAGAGTTTGTTAAAACTTGGGAAGTCATTCGCACTTTCTCCTTGGATTACATGTGCATGTATTTTAATACTCTCATATTTCTAGTTTAAGTAACATTGAGGTCATGAACCAAAGTAGCAAAAGCAAGAAAGTTCACAGTTAATGGAGACATTGTCCTTAACTTGCCCTAAGCTGAAAAGGTGCCTTGACACAGCAGAGTACTCTAGGGACACAACAACAATCTTAACTCATGTTTCACCTCTGGCAGTGTAGAGCACAAGTGTATGTGTAAAATAACTTAAATACTTTGGGTTTATTTGAAAAGCAGGACCAGTGAATAAATGGCTGAAATGGGCTGTTACAGAGGTCCAGTTTCTATGCCTCATTTCCTTACTTAGCAATACTACCCTGGATTTTCATTTATGGAATGAATTTGGCCAGGGTTAAAGAATGGTATGAAGGTTTGGTCTGCCATTCATTGTGCTTACCAGTGAAGGTTTTCCATGAAGAGTAGTGAATACTGGGTTAGACCCAAAACTAATTAATTTTCCAATAGCTTGTTCTAGAAGTTATTTTTAGTTTATCCTGACCTAGCTGTATTGTCATTTTGTTAAGAGCACTTTGATAAAGTAACTCAATTGGATGTACCACTACACAGCAGAATGCATAAAGCAACATCTTGTGTAACACAAGAGACGTAACAAGAGATACCAGTTAGGAGCTATTGTTTTCATCTGCTCATTGCATGAGATTCTGGGTAACATGAAACAACCATGTTTCATGAGTTGAAACAATCCATCAATGTGAAACTCAGCATTCACCAAGGATGGTACTTCTTAATTCTTGCTTTTAGCTGCCTCTGGTATAAGGGCACATTTCTATCTTTGAGAACCTCCTCCTATTTCCAAGCCCTCACACCAGGAGGTTTGTGAAGCAGGTTTGTGAAGCAGTGGCTGCCTTAAAGTTCTTCACCCATGGAAAGCAATCTTTTTTTTTCTTTTTCTTTTTTTTTTTTCCCACCTCCATTACTGACAATGTTTAGAGATAGCATTTTTGTTTTCCTTCATAGAACTTGATCTGTTGCTGATCCCAATACAGAAAGTCAAAACTCAGGTTTAAGGTTGAAATTTTGGCCTTATTCCTTTCTAACAATTTGCTTACGCTATGATTTTTAGATCAGACTGGGTAAACGTAAGTCACTAGCAGATGTCCTTTGAATTCATCTGCAAGGATTTAAGAAAAAAAATTGCATGTGTCAACATGGTCTTCTGACGGGAAATAACATGTATGTCAAGGAGAGCATGAGCCCTGAATTCAGGGGCTCTGGTTCATATTGTGGTCCCAACAATGGCAATCTCAATTGATGATTTTTGTTTGTGGGAATGATTTCAGCAGTGAGAATAACAGAGCCTGAAGTCAGGTATCTCCTTGAAGTTATGCATTATATGAAACTGGCACCTTAAATCTGCACTGAGGCCTCTTAACATAAAGCTGAATGTCTTGGCAAGCTTATGTCCACATTAATAACAAATCCTGGTGACACAACCCTTTTAAGAAGAGCAATAACAGCTGAAGCCTATTTAGTGGAAGCAATCTGCTTTGTTTTGTTTCAGGCAGAATATTTGGAAAAATCTATTTTATTCTGCTCACTCTCACATTTTCAAAATTCCTAAGAAGAATATGGTTCAGTCAATATTATTTTAACTAACTTGTTATTATATCTCGTTAGTCATTTTAAGAGCTGTCTATTTGCCTAGGGTAGTCTGTGCATTTTTATTTTATTTTTATTCTGAAAGACTGCAGTCATCATCTGTCTGTTTATGTGAATCATTAAAGTCTTCAAAGGCCTTGATGGATTTTTTACTCTTTCACTCCAATTACATTCCAAATTTGTGGAAATTCAGACAAATGTATGTCAATTTGTTAAAACAAATTCAATTATTAAACAGTAAATAAAATAAACTCAACTTGGCTTCTATAATAATGACAGACTAATGACCGAAGTAGTTTGAGTAGTATAAACACAGGACAGACAGCAAGTGAGGAAGGCTGTAACATCCCTGAAATAGCTCCATCCTCAATTATAAATATTGTGGCCTGGCTTCTTTGTGGAGATTTTTGAGGAACTCTGGTCTCCACAGGCTTTGAAACCAAATCTCTATTTGAGTGTAAATTGTGTTCAGGTACCAGAAACAAAGAACAAGAAGAATTTAAAACAGTTTCTTGTAAAAAGAATGCCCAGAAGCTTGAAGACATTTAAAATGGCTGGAAGAGTCTCCTGAGTTATTTCAAATTTCTCAGTGTAAATGATTGTGCCCCATTTGTACAGTTTATGACAGACAAGGACAGAAATTCATCACCTCAGTCCCAAGGTGTCCTTGAGCCTGTTGATGCCATTGAGATTCATATTAGCTCTTCTGTGTGCCGCTGAGCACCACAAACCGGAGACATGCACTGCTGGTGAGATGGCCCTCTGAGAACTATCAGTGAATGTCAAACTCAGAGCCAATATCTCTTTGGGTTTTGCTTTCCCCCAAAGTAGAATATTGTGTCACCTTTTTTCATTCAGATGCTGAATGCAGCCAAGCAGTAGTCAATGATGCAGAAAGTGGTCTGGTTGCCCATGACATTTTTTAAGTTCTCAGAAATGATCAGAAAGTTCCTTGGATGTTGCTAGGGCATACAATTGGACATCAATATTTTTTCAAAAATATATGAGACTGGCATTTTTTTACTCAATTCTTCACTGTGCTTTAAACTGAAATAAATAAATAAATAAATAAATATCTTCTCTTTGTAACAAGTGTCTGAAAATGCATCTTGAGAAATGCTGATAATGCTGATGAGTACAGCTTGTTGTACAATATTTATGCGTTACAATTACTGACCACTCTTCTCTGGAATGGTTCAGCTTGCCTTTGATTATATTTTCCTGCCACATTGAATCTTTCCCTGTGGCAGGTGCAGAAAAAAAACAGTGAGCAGTAATGCACTTCTTGGGAAATAGGCAAATAACAGTATAATTTACTCAGTAGTATATTTCTACTTACAATTACTGCTAATTAAAAAAAAAAATTCAGTCTGAATTGCATGACAGCACCATGTAAGATGGGTGCAGAGATAAAACACAAATACAGCCTGTGTCATGCATGCTGATAAATGAAGTGTAAAATGCTATTGTTTGTTTATTGACTGTCTGAGCATGCGATGAGCGATTATCTTTACCTCATGAGGTAGCCCAAGGTTTCCAGTGGTATCAGTCTTCCTGTTTGTGATTCATTTGTGCAAACAGTGGAAAGCTGAGCACGTAACCATGAAGGCAATTACCAGATTACTTCTCTGCACCTTAATAATGGTGTTGTTTCCCCGTCCCCTTTCCAACCTCAGGGCTGCCTGTCAGGTAGCCGAGGGTGGGATGTTACCCAGCTCCCTCCAGCCAGGACACGAGGGGTCAGGTCATGCTTGCAGACCCCATGAATCGCTACTTCCCAGCAGCAACACTTTTCTAATGAGCTCCCAGGGAGTGGGAAGAGAAGCCAGATTCACCACAGTGCATCCAGGGCTGCCAAGGGGCAGGAGCAACCTGTCCACTTCCAAGGCAGGGGCTGCATTCATGTATGCAGCAGGAGGCTGTTCGAGGGTTGTTTTTAGGGTGTGACATCCTTTTTCTGCTTCCTGTGCAGAGGCACAGGGAAGTCACAGGGGGCGAGTGCGGCTTCACACCAGCAAACTTGCACCACAGCTACAACAGCAACCTGCAGCTCTGAAAATGTAGTCTGGGCCTGCTCTAGGCTCTCCTGAGTAGTCCCACTAATGGCACACTGATTTTCATCTGTAGTATTTTATTCTTTTTGCTTCTGGCTATCTGATACACCACAAAGTACAGCCTGCCTGCAAACCAAGCTGGAAGAGCTCTGGAAGAGAAACAAAGCTCATAGTGAGACCTGTGGAAAGGTTAATCCGTTCAGTGGATTAACACGAAGGTGAAGTAGTGACTAGACAGCAGCTTGTAAATATTTACATAAATAAGACATCTGATAGCACAGGACTGTTTAGATTTTAAAGTAAGATAGATTCCTAAACCCCATGGAGTCAAATTCAGATCAAAGTTTTGCCTCTATATTTAATAAAGAGGTGTTTGGCCACTGGAACAGCTTTGAAAGGGAGGGCTGGACTCCTCCTCGTTTGAAGTGATTAAGTAAAGAATTGGTTCTTTTTTCATATTAAAGAATTAAAATATCTAGTTTCACCACAAAGTAAGGTTCTGCATGTGGGAAGTACTGAGCAACACTGTCGGGCCTGCGGCCGAAAGGAGGTTAGGCTGAGGCCTGCCTGTGGCCTGTGAAACTACAGGATCACCCACTGCTAAAATAAGGGCTCTAAAATTAACTTAGTGATTCCCCAGCAGCTCTTGAAGGGAACACTAAAAAGTGAACTGTGGAAACATCATGAAAACATTATGACAAAACACAAAACCCCAATCTCCAAACTCAGCAGGCCATGGAGGACCCTGACGAGAAGACTGGAACAGAACATTTTCCCACAACCTTCAAAACAACCTGTTGCTTCTTGGTCTGTGTGCAGAACCTCAGAGAGCACCTGTATGTTGCAGATCTGCAATAAAATACCTGTGATTTTAAGAGTTTATTCTGTATGGTCTTAGTCAAGAGTTGTTAACTTTTGTCAGAACCAGAGGAATTGAATTCCACTGGCCATTTGAACAAAATGGAGAGCTGTAACCAAACAGATGACAATATAATAAGGTAATATTTTGGAGCCAGGTTGTGACTTCTGTAGGAACAACTGGCATTTCCTTTAATCAAGGTGTTAGGAGGCTAGGGACTAGGTGACCTTTCACAAAACACTGTTGCTGCAGCCACCTCACTACCCTATAGACTCAAGATGAACAAAAAATATGAACAAATACAAACAACTAGTTGACAAGTTTTCTTCTGGAGCTTGGTTTAGGTATTAAAATGATTGTACCCCATTCACTTTGGTCCTGAATGCTCCTATGTTATCTAGTTCCTGCGTGTGGCTGAGTGCCTGTAGTAGCACCATTAGAGCTTGAGGATGACAGAAGGAGATTTGCTTCCATGGATGTTAGATTTGATCTCCTATGAGACTGCCTCTCTCTATCTCCACATCATTTATTTCTCTTTCCCCCTCCAGTTCAAGCATTATTGTTCAGCCTCTATTAAAAATGAAAAAAGAAAAAATAAAAAGTGATGAATTTTTCTCCAGTAAATATGGATCTGTCAGTTTATTATTATCATTATTATTATTTCTTTTACTTTTTTACATTGCTCTTATCCTAGTAGCATCATTTTACCACAACAGAAATGTATACACTACAGCTGCAGCCTTAGCTATTTGATCTTATATAGTACAGTGTATCCACGTACCAATTTGTAACACATCCTAAGTCTTGTGGAATTACCTCGATGTGTAGAATTACATTTGTGTCATATTTATTTAATGATAGATTTGCTAACACAGCACCTTACAAATAGAATTGCAGACTGCATTGCAATCAATCACTATACCCAAACTTCTAGCAAACGGGATAGGATATCTGCCCAGATCATTCCTAGTCAGACAGCTGGAGTAGTTTTAACTATGCACATCTGTGTGTGTTTAGTCATCTTTTTTAATGTAGCTAACAATCTCGTTTATAAGACTTTTTGGACGTGCATTAAATGCTTTTCTGTCTCCGACGTGCACTACTAAATGAAGACTGATGTCTTCTCTAGACTTGGAACAAAACTGTTGGAAATTTGGTGGGTTCTCAGAAGTCTGGGCCTCTATGTAATTAAGTAAAAAATTCAGTTTCCAGCTAGAGCTGAATTTCTTCTGAGCTTTTGTGTGCATGTCCTTGGAGATGGATTTAGAGAGGTTTCTGCTTAAAAAAGGCGGTGTTGAGGTTACCACCTTCTGGCAATGCCTTTCTGGGATGTTTGTAGCTGCAGTTAAGGCTCTGACCTGCTGTCAGACTGGAGTGTATTCTGCTCACCCTCACATCACATATGCCTTCAGGCACATTCATAAGAGAATCCTTTTCCTCTATGGTATGTTCAGATAAAACAGCTCCCGGTGGAGGAATCATGTCTGGAAACCCAAGGGACTGAATTTTACACCCCTACTGTGACTTCACTGGCTGACCTAGACTTCTTCCTGGATGACCACCATTCTTAAATACATTCAAAATATATAAGTACACCTTTGTCTCCATGAACTTTAACAGAGCTTCCTTGGTTGGAAAACCATTTTATTTAATTTGTGTTTTTAATAGTCATTTGGAATCTGGGAGTACTTGAGATATAAAAACAACTGTTTTTCCACCATTAAATATATTTTAATCCATTACAGAACTGTATCTTGAATGTTTTGGATATAAGTGGCAGAAACATTTCCTAAAAGTTGAGGCAACCAAAAGAAATCTGGTGTACTTTAAGACACTGATACAAAATATAACATTGTCAAATAAATTAATGATTCGGTATATAATCAATGACTGACACAGGATTAATTCTAGCCACCACTGGAGTCATCCTTCACCATAACTAATATTAATGTCCTTTCTTCACAGTTCTGGATGAAAAATAAAATGAGTATAAAAAATGACAGTGTTTCTTCGGCTTTAAAGGTAACATTCATATTGTCATTACAATCTCCAACTGTCATAAATCAAACAAGATGTGCATCAGTTCATTTCTGTGTACACTTCTTGCTTTATGGTTAAAAGACTTTATTCTTCAGAACTGCCCGGACAGAAAACTTTAGCTACTCAACTATTTGAGAGCTTTCCTGTTATAGGAGATACTAACAGAAACTGTTGCTCAGCTGTATACTGTTATTGTCACTCTAAAGGGCACTGGCACCTGAAAAATATCTGACAAATTGACAACTTGACAGGGACATGAGATGGTGAATTAATCTACCTTGGCAGAAGGCTGTTGGTGAATATTTAAATAGGTTAACAGTCAACATTAAAGCCCTGAAACCAAATACGGGCTGGCAGGAGAAGAGAACAGGTAAATCTGATATCTAAATTATACTCTTAGTAGTGTTCTTTAACCTCACAATGAAAATCAGATTCTCAAATCTGAACTAAAAGAGTTATAATCTTTCCTTATGTATTCTTTGCTGAGCAATAGTTTTTTCTATTAAAATGGATTTTTTCCTTTAATTTATGTGTGCTTTCATATAGCCAATTCCCAACTTCCTTATACAGCTAAAAGATACATGGGTTGAAACAGAAAGATAGGTAAATTCAAGAAAGAAAAATCCACTTAACCTATTAAGAATAAATAAACCATATTTGAATTGGTTTTAATAAAAATTTGAATGTGCTCATAGGTCCCTCCATTTCTCTGATCATTATCCCGAAATGTCATGAGAAATATGTGCTGTCTGACAACATATGACTGACAGACATGGTAGTTTTACAGCCTAGATTTGTATTCCTGAGGGTTGCATAAATCCAACACCTAGCTGGAAATACAACAAAATGAGAAAAAGTGAAAAAGGAACATAAGGGATCTTAGCAACTGTGTGGATGATCTAACCACAACTGTTAACTGCTGTACTTTCTGGGTCACCTGCAATATCTTTTTGGCAATAAACAGAAGGGCTAACTCAGCTGGCACCACATACCTTTACCTTGCAGAATATCATTGAAAATGCACAAGTTGGGCAATGCACTTTGTTGTTTCAGGTACTTTCAGGTGGCATTTCTCCAAAGAGATGACACAGTTCAATAACAACTGTTTTAGCCATCTGTGTGCTCTGTAATAAATTCTTTGACTATCCCAAAATCTTGTTTATCTCAAGAAATGCTCCAGGGCATTGAAAACTGTTTTCTATGGATAACTCAAATCCAGGTTAATAATAAGAATTGGTGCTGGTCAAATCAATTTTCATTGTGAAAATGTAAAAGTGGTTCTTGTGGGAATCTCTTCTGGGTCCAATACTAATCAGTATCTTCATTAAGTATTCAGATTAGGGAATACTGTTTTACTGTATTTGCAGATGCTACCAAGGTGGGAGGCATTTTGAAGGTGAGCAGAACTCAAAACATCAGTAAACATCTTGGTAAACTAGATAAATAGTCTGAGTAGTGAGTAGTTCTAAAAAAAAAAAAAAAAAAAGCAATCAATGACAAAATAGAAATTAGTCAAGAATAATAAATTGCATGAATATTAGGTATAACTTGTCTGCAGGGAAAAACGGTCAAACATGTCATACATTCACCAGTAGTCAGCAGAGTAATAGTTATGGGGGAAAAAAAAATCTTGTTATGTCTTATACAAATGTACGCAAGATAAGTGAAATGATTTTTCCATTCTGTGCAGCACAGATAAGGCCTCAATTAAAGTATCAGCTTTGTTTGGTACTTGCCAGTTTGGAAAGGAGGTGACCAGCTAGTAAGTCCAGATGAGAGCAGGTAGGAGTGTGGGGCTGGAAGACCTGTGTCCATTTTATTTTCTAGAATACAGTTGCTTAACTCAAAACTGATTTCCATGATGTTGAAGTATCTGAATGTCTTTTTGTGAAATTATCACAGAATGAACAAACGGAGCAAAACAAAAGGAAATTATTATTTAAAAACTAGGAAATGCTATTGTTGTGTTTGCTATTGCTCCTCATCTAATAATATATGTTTGAGTACTGTATGCTGAGTTGCTCCCTTACATTTCAGCATGGGGCTATAGTATCAGCCATGAAATCTATGGAGTATCAAGTGGCTAGTAAGTTCATTATTCAGAAGTCTGTACTGTTAACCGTAATCTCATATTAGACTTGAAGCCTCCATATAATTAATACAAGTAATCCTGCCACCTGATCCATCATTATCACCATGATGCTACAGTCCCAGTTGTGAAATCAAGAAGCCTGATTTGTGTGGAAAGTGCAATAGCAGTAATTAAATTAATCGGTGTTACTAGAAAAGAAGATCAACACCTGAGTTCTTATTAACATTGTCAGGCACCAAGTTTTTGACTGCCTGTGTTCTTTTAGCCTCTGACCAGATAATATTAAATCTCACCACACTAAAGGTTAGTTATGCAAGGCAAAAGAACACTTAGTTAATCTATGTGGATTCCACAGAAAGAATTATTATAAATACACATTTCAATTTGTAAATACACTTACAGTGATTGTGTTGGTTTTCTTACAGATATATTTTAGCAAACATATTCATGGGTAGGCACAATAGCAAACAAACAATAAATAAATAAATAAAAAGAAATGAACCCAGAGAATATTTGCAGTACCCTTACTCACCATTTTATAAATGTGTATATGCTCTGTTTAAAAATTTTATATATATATATATATGTGTGTGTGTGTGTTCTAGCAAGCAAGAAAAAGATGGGATAATATATCAAACGTAAAACAGCTCTTTCAGTACTTTCAAAGAATAACTTGGGTAATATCTACAGAGCAGGGATAAGCCTCCAGTGGCCTAGCACTGTTCCCACTCAAGTTAATGCAAACTCAGTCATTTATTTCAGCCAGACAATCTCATAGCTATTTTAGCAATTAGGTTCATGTAATGAATTAATTGCATAAAATTATAAGCAATTGGTAGACAAATACAAAGAAATGAAATTAACTGGATAAATTATATGCTGTGAACCACTTATCTGTAATGCTTAGCTTTTGCTACGGTGAAGTTTTTCAAATAAATGATACAATTCAATAAAAGGGATTTTTTCATTGAAATTAAAAAAAAAAAAAAAAGCCATAAGGTTATTTAATTGATATGTGAATGATTTTATAAAGTTTTTGGTGTATTTTTATGAAGCTTGTAAAATCCTAAACATCTTCTGGAAATACATCACAAAACACACAATTATCAGTGCCCTCTCCCTTGCTCTTATGAGTCTAGCATTTAAGCCTGTCCAGGATCATGTCCCTTCTGGTTATTATTCACTGAGCCAGTGAATCATCTCTCATTATACCAGTGCCACCAACCCTACAGTAAAATCAGAAACAAGGTCACGTTGCTCACAGAGAATTTAGTGCTCTAAAGCTAGAATTGATCTATTACATTAGTTTGTTTATAGTTATCTTTGGTATCTTCTAGCTACATTGAACTATGGATTGTAGACATATCCTCAGCCATCCTCTACAGATATTAATAAAACAGTGAAAACTATTGGTATTCAAGTTAGGACAGAGTCAAAAATGTTTAAGGACTTCTAGATTTTTTTTTCCAATAGGTAATTCTGCAGGGTGAAGCTCAACATCTCACAAGACTGGGCCCCAATATAGCAATAGCATCAGTAAAGTACCTTTGCAGTGATCAAACATACAGTACCATAAAGAAGCTGACAGAAGGCTACAAACTGGACCTCTCATTCTATGACAACCATTATCAACTAAAAACTTCTGCTTTCAGAAAGAGACAGGAGATTAGGAAAGGAAAATAAAAATATGCAGGGAAATCACCAAATATGGGAGACTTATAGAATTACAGCTGCAGCAGACCTAGATGGAGAAAGTGAGATAGCAGAAAAAGGATTAGGATTAGGATTGCTTATGCACTTATATAACATTTGTTCTAAATTTGATTACAGTACTCAGTAAAATGAGAGCTCAGTATTCATCATGCACAGCACAACATTTCACATGTCGGGATCATCATTTGCATTTGCAAAAATAATTAGGAATCATCTGTAAAATGTTCTAATTATATTAATCAGCCAATGTTTTGCTGTACTTTGAAGACATTAAGCATTGTAAGAACTTCAGATGCAGCAGCCATATGTTTCTTTGTCTCATATGGCTGCAGGAACATCATCTGTCATGTTCACAGCTATTTTTTATTTTGTTGGCTTCAGAGATTGCAAACATCCCTGCATGATAGTTACATTACTGCACCCTATTTCAAGAGTAGAATATCAGAAATGGATTTTTGAAAGTAAAATTATGAGTACCCAGTTTCAGATTTACAAAGCTTCAGTTTAAGAAGGACTAAACACTTCCTGTGATTTTTATTCATTGCTGTGGTTAGTTCTGAAGCTTGACTCTGAAATTATAGGCAGGTTTTTGAAACTCTGAGCGTATGTGACTTTCTTGTAGCTCAGCCAAAAGTGCAGTGTGTTGGTCTTGCGGTATCTGTAGTATCATAATCTGTCATTAGACTATATATATATATATATATGTATATATATATACACTTTAAAACCAGCTCGTTATACAAAATACAACTTGTGCTAAAAACCGTCTTTTAATTACAGCACTCCATCCTAAAAGACAGAAAAGTCCCATTCCCCAAGAACAGCATGTATAACCACACTTCAGGATGCTGACACCAAAATAAAGAGGAGGAAAACAAAAAATATCCAAAAAACCCCACCCCACCTTACCACAGTTACTATTCAGAATACATCAGTGCTAACCTAAAGTAAATTACAAGAGCCTGGAGGTGAGGATAGCATGCCTGAAGTGCACAAACCAGCATGGGGTGCAGCAAGGGCCAGGAACTCCCATGGGGATACTGGAGGGACCCCAGACTAACAGGGCAGGACTGTACTGGCCAGATGCATCCCACTGCATCCTACAGTATCATTAGGTAAGGATGTACAGCCCCAGACTGAGCTGAAATGAAGTCCCCAGGCCCATGGGCAGGATGGGGAGAGGCTCTGGGGGTGCTGCTGAGGTCCATGGAGGTCTATTAACACCCTCAGGACCCTGAGGGAGTGAGAGAGGTGTACAGCTGTTTGGAGATGGTATGGCATTGCATGGCATTGCTGGTGATGCACCTACACCTCTACCAGCTAGTGGTATGATTCATTTACAATTTCTGAAGTGCAAAAAACTTTACTGTAAACATTGTACTGGAAGGAAGAAGTATTTTTGCCAGCTTATTTTGTTTGTCAAATGCTGTTGATAAATGCTTTTGCTGTATAAAATGCATCTCTTTTAGAAAAACCAGCTATGCTGTACAGCCTCTAGTGTTGAGTAAGTGCAAGCTAGTGACTTTGTCTTGAGCTGTGAGACCTCATACCCACTGATATAACTGAAACTTGTGTTCGTGGCCAACGTTGGCAAAGATCTCATATTTTGTCCTTTAAAGCCCAAGGTGACTGTATCAGTTTTAGATGAGGCACTGGAATTTTCTTTACCACTCGAAGCTGTCTCTGCCTTGTTTGCTGAGGCATTTGCTTAACTCTAGACCCACTGGAGCCCTGTGTTTTTGTCACAGATGTTCCTGAAGGAGGGAGTAACCATTATTTTTTTAAGGTTACACAAAGCAGACACAGATTTGGTCACCATCCATCAGCTTAATCTCCCACACTCCTGAGAAAGGGACAGATTCACCTGTTTCAGGGAATATCCTGTCACTTGCCAGTGATGCGTATGCTGAAATGGTGGTGAGTTGGTGGAAAACATTGAATGAAGGCACTCCCAAGTTGTTTTGCCTTTATCCTTGGATGAGGTGAGAGAAGAGCCTTGAAGAAGAACTTATGTAATCACAGCCCATTGTGGCTGGAAGCGTTAAGATCCATAGGCACCCAAGTCAGGTTTTCAGTACTCCGGTTGACTACAAGCCAGCCAACAGCACAGCAAGAAATATCTTGAGGAACTTTGTAATTTGAGTGTAGTATAGGAACGTCTGAGCTAGTTTTATATGAGCTACCTTAAACACTAGAAAAGTTGAGCCCTGGAAACATAAAAACTGTAGTATAGATGTACCCTTAGTTAGGACAAGCTTACTTCACATCTAAATCCTAATGGGATTTAGAGGGGAAAAAAAAAAAAAAAAAAAAAAAAAAAAAAAAAAAAAAAGCTCTTTCCCACTTATGTGACTTGTACAGTGACTTGTACAGTTTGCACCAGAAGGTGCTCTCAGAAAACCTCCATCAAATTTAGTAGATCGAACAGTCCTCAAGGACACAGGAAACACAGATGTTCAACCTCTACATGAGGGTGTTTGAAATCCTATATCCCGCTACCCAGAGAATTTCCTAATTAGCAGATTTTACACTGTTTTGCATTAAGCTGTTAAGGCAAGAATGAGTGTCTAGAGCAGTAAACAGAATTTATCTATACCTTTCCCATAAGATCTCAAGCTGCTTTTGAAAGTAACGTGCCTAGGTGTGTCAGTGTTTGTATTACAGTAGTCAGGGTGGTGTCCTAGGAGAGTAGTGTCAAGAGACCTACACACTCCTAACTGTGTCTGAGCATTTCTATTTTATTCATTTATTATTTATTTAATTTTAGGAATTCAATCTTTTATTACCTACCCAGTGTGCTCTGGAGCACTGGGTCGCGTGGCAGGAAGCGTGTTCTTAATTGAGATGCTACAAAGCAGGAAAAAGCCTTCCTGGTAAAAGATATTATTAGACGAGTGTTTATTAAGTAATCCCAACTGTGAGATGCATTCTTTTATGCCTGGCAAGTTTTTACAAGGGCTACATATGGATGTGTCCAATAATCACTTGATCATATAAATTACAAAAGTAAATTCTTATAAGAGGATGGGCATACAAATGAAGTAGTTGGAAAAGTGTTTTTTAGGGGACAGGGAAATAATTTTAAACTTGGTTAGACTTGTTTCTGGAGAACATCTGAGGTCTTGGCAGAATAAGAGGTTTGAAGCATGTTTTTGTTATTAAAAAGGTTTTACCTAACTGTTCCAGACAGGAGAGTTCTGTTAATTCCCATTCACTCACAATACATTAATTTCTTCAATTTTCCTTTATGTTAATTATATAAAATTAAGCAAAGGGCACACTTTAAATGTTCAGTAGAAGCTGAAGACTTGTAAACAGAGCTTTCAAGTGAACAGGAAAAGCAATAATAGAAGGTGAGGTTTTACATTAGGATCCAGCTTGTAATCCAGAGAATGTGTAGCAAGAAGAAATAACAAAATAATGCACTTTTGTTTAGATCTAGTAACAGTCTTGGAAACATCACCTTTTAGCATGTACATACTGTAATTTGATCTGATCTTATCTCTTGCAGGGTACAAAAAAGGGATAACAAATCATACACAAGGTTTGCCTTTAAAAAGCTCAGTTCATTTTCTAAGATACTTTTACTTTTCTCCTGAAGACTGGTTGCTCTAGGCTAGAATTCACATGTGTGTTTAGATGAAGGGCGTTGTGACTGAGAATAAGCCACTGATTATCTATATATAATTGGTGCTTCAGCCAATAAGTGAATGTCTGTGGAATAAAGATGCCTAGAAGAAACTCTGTGTTCCTTAGACACCTCTTTTCTCTACAGATTAGAAACAAAATGGGCATTTTTCTAGTTAGCATACATTTTTAATTCACAGCATAGTTACAGAAGTAAATAATGCACAGATTAAAATACTCATTTAAAGAAATGACAAAATAATAAAAAATCAAAATAACAAGTGGTAGGAATTCTCCACCAGGAAAATAGTGAACTCTAAGGAGCTGTTACTTGTCCTTTGTGACACAGACCTACATCCCTGCTCCCGTCCTCTTAGTGGTTTTGTTTCTTCATTTGTTTGCTTTCTGTTTGGCCCCATAGGACACAGGTGCTCCCTGGCTGCATTGCAAAACTTGGGCTGCCTTCCTGCCACGTGACCCAGTGCTCCAGACCACACTGGCCTGTTTGCTAATGTGTGCTTCATTTGCATTGCAGCAGCAAACTGGGATATGGCTGGTGCATCCAGGGATGTGGCAGGGGAAAAGGTTCAGCTACAGTGCTCTTTCAAGTTTTTAAAGGCTGGAGGCCATTCACCTTCTGGCATCAGCGCTGCACATCACTGTATGACCTTACATGCTGTATGGAGCCGTACGGCATGCCAACACTTCACCAGTTCCCACTGAAGAATAGCCCCCAAACACCACTGAAGAATAATGGAAATATATGAATGCACAAGAGAAAGCCCAGGGAGTAAGGTTCATGCTTGCATGTTCAGGAAATGGTTCTGTGGTTTCCAATGTTTAATTTTATAAACCTAGATATAGTGCAATTGATTAAATAAGAATTAATCATGCACATATAATTAAAAGCTTACTGGACCTAATGTTTGTGTGTGCTTCTATATTTGTGTACACATTTTTATATCAGACAACATTTGTGTCCTCATCTTGCTAAACAAACATCTGAAATCATTGCTCTTGTGGATATTTAACTGGAAATCTTGGAGTCTAATCAAGAAAGCCTTAGCAATGGTTTAAACCTAATCTTCAAATCTGAGGGTGATGTTTTTCTTCTGCAGTTGCTTTTTTTTTTCCTGTATAAGACAGCTGTGTGAATTCAGGTGAGACTTCAGTGTAACATTTTAAAGTGGGGTGTCTGATATGGGACTCTTTTTACTTAAAGACAGTTGACCTTTGATTTGATAAGTACTGGAATGTTACTGGTGCATCAATATCTAAGTTGGCTATTCTGCTTCCCTTTTTTTCTCCTGAAAACTACCTCTCAAGGGTGATATGAAACGTCATAAATGTCTAGCATGGGCTTTGGAACAATTTAAAAGGTGCAAAGTTTCACTAGCAAGAATGCTAAGCAAGGATACTCGTCTAATAGAATTTTGCCATATATCAGAAAGAAATGGGGTCAGGGTCTTCTGTGGCACACAGCAAAATAGCTTCATCCTATCCATATACTTTCATCCACTAAAATATATATTTTTGAAATGAAAAATATAGACCACAAAGTTCAAACCATTCATAAATTGCTTTCAGGTTTTGTCTAGTGCAATAGTACTATTACAGCAATGTGGAACAGGAAGCACAAAGTAGCTTTACGTAATGCAACCATGAGCAGTGGAAATACAGGCTTGAAGAAAGTGCAACTCAAATTTAAATTTGGCAGGGACACAGCAGCAAATATACTCACACTTCAGAGAAATGGCATGCGATTTTTAGAGTCTTGTGGTCAGGATGCTGTTTTTTATCTTATCAGCAAGGAGGAGCAGGAGAATAGTGAGTGTATCAGCCAAGCTTTGGCTGGAGGCCATCCTCCAGGCAGTGTGCCACAGCTATGAAATCACTCTGTTATTTTAGACTTCACATTAGATGAATAGGGTAGTGCAAGCTGTTTGAAACTCAGCTTTGATGTATTTAAATGTTTTGAAATAATGGCTAGCATTTAATATGGAGTTTTGCTAACATTAGCTTTCATAAGTGCCTGATAGAAACAGTCTTATTCCCTACTGTTTAAGGGCACTTCTCTAATTAAATGCAGATGCTTAAACGATAAGCATTCACCACAAGATTCAGTTGTTCAGACGTTATATCATCCATCTTAAAGGCTGAATTATATCCCAAATTTCAAACTGTACACTAAATACTACATAAGCTCTATGACAGATATGATGGTGATTTGTTGCTATCTGACATAATTAGCTGGAAGCAAATGTGGATGGGAGGAATGGTATTCTGATCCTCACACTAAGCAAGACTTTTCGTTAAGTAAGTGTCAAATTTGTCCCTGACTTTAGTGGCAACAGTATTTGTTCACAAATACCCAGGTCTTTCCTGCTTAAAGTAATCTCCTTTAATTCTTAGCACGCTGGCCTAGAGGCTGCAGGCCTGTGTCAGTGTTGGAACCATTTGAGGCTGAACAGTTTTGTTTTCACAAGTGGTTGCTCTTTCAGAGCAAAATGGAAGCCGTAGAAGAGATCACTGCCAGGCAGCAACACCTTCCACCACCCAATTTTAACCGAAGAGTGGCTTAGCACAGTACTGCCAGGATCACAAAAAGAGAGAGGAAAGCGCCAAATCCTTCCAGCACGCGTAGCTCGCTTTGAGATGCCAACACACCGCGTGCTGGCTTATTCAGTTTAAATCACCCATCACCAGGCAGAGATTACATAAACACACAACCCCTTTCCAAAGCCTTTATTTTACATCACGCGCTTATTTTTCCACAAGAAAACAAAGTCAAAAACGACGAAGCCGCAGAGTATTCTTCACACTTCGTTACAAATAACGAGGCTGGGGGGTACGGGCTCGGCCTCCCCTTCCTCCCCGCCTGCCTCCCCTCAGCGCCCTCCCGCCCGCGTCACTTCCCGAGGGCGGGCCGCAGCGCCGCCAGCCGCCGGGGCTCAGCGGCGGCCCTGAGATGGCGGCCGCGGGGCAGCGGCAGCAGCAGCGGCGGAGGCTCGGGGCGCCGAGGGGGCTGCGCCGCTCCTAATCGGCGTCGGGCCCCCGTGCCATGGGGACGAGCCGCGGCGGGCGGCTGGCCTGAGGCGGCGACAGCGGAGGGCGCGGTGACAGCCCAGCGGGGGGCCCCGCCGCGGGGGCCGCGACCCGCGCCGCCGGGGATGTGGCGGTGGGTCCGGCAGCAGCTGGTAGGTGCCGGGGGGCCGTGAGGAGAGGTCTGAGGGGGGTCGTGAGGAAAACAGGCCGGGGCTGGGGGCGGCAGCTTGAAGGAGGGGGTCCTGGTCCTGCCGGGATGGGTACGGGGGGCTGCAAGGCGGAGCTGCGGGCTCCCTCACAGCTTCTTGTGATTTTTAACGTGCTCATCGATTTTAACAAGATCCTGGGCTTTTGGGGAGGTTTTGGTGTTAGGGTATTTTTGGGTGGTGGTCTTTATTTTCATTTTTTTCTCTTGAAACCACGCTGGCGCTGAGGAAAGCGCGTTGCCTTACCTGGGGGCCCCTTCGGGAGGGCTCCCCCCCAAACTTCTTTTCACGGAAGAGTGACGGGGCCTTTTGCTGCACCGGCACTTTTCCTCGCTTCCTCCTTCACGTTGCGAAATCGTGAAAGGCTTTCCACCTGCCGGGCCGGCGTCGCACTTCTACCTGAGAGCCGGGCAGCCTCAGCGCTGTGGGTGTGCACGGCTTGGAAAGTGACGAGAAACGGAGCAAAACGCGACCGAAGAGGCTGTGCAGGGGGGAAAGCCCTGGAGAGAGTGGCTGCTCGAGGCTTGGAAAGTGACGAGAAATGGAGCAAAACGTGACAGAGGAGGCTTTTCAGGGGGAAAACCCTCGAGAGCGGCTGCGGTCAGAGGCTGCCTCGCTTCAGATGGGTGCCGCTGGGCGTGCGGGTGCTGCGTGGCCAGGGCAGAGCCGTGCAGCCGTGGCAGGGAGATGCATCGCCTTTGGCAGTTGTGATCGAAGTGCTGGCTGGCTTCCTGCCCCTCTCTGGTATTTCCTCACGGAGAGAAATTATGGCTAAAAGCTCCATTTACAAACTTTTTTTTTTTTAATATATATATATTTGTTAGAGTTGCTTTACATCAAAGATGTTGCCCAATTTTGTCCAAAAACTTACATTAATTATGCTCTTATATTTCAGTGGCAAAGATATTTGTCTCACTAGTGATTTATTTAATTTGTTACATCACTTTTTATAAAAATTGATTTATTTTTTTTCCATTCTTCCCCTATCTCCGCTACCATGGTGCAAAGCAAAGCCAAAAGCTTTTGAGTACATTCACTGAGGATTTGAAAATTACTTTATAGTCCTTTAAAAAACACAGCACTGTTAGAGATCCGTGTCTGAAGCACAGAACTTGTGGTGACGGTCTCAATGCCAGCTTGAGAGTGCTCTCTGGGTTGGTGTGACACCAAGGTTTATTGACCTGGAAATTAATTACTCTATCCGAGCTCTGACAGCACTTTTCTGTTCTGTTACAATCGTGCACATGCTTTTCTGAATAAAGCTTGTTTGGCATAATACAGCTGTCATTTTTTCGCTATGAAGGTGGCTTGAGGTTTTTGAGCATGGTTGTTAAAGCAGCAGTATGTTGTCTTCTGTAAACTTGAGACTAGGAGGACTGCATCAGTGCTCTGAATGCATGTGTCACGCATGCTTGCTTTTCTTTCTGTCAGTACACTGACCAGCTTTTCAGAAATATGTTTGCCCTTAAGAGAAATTAAAAATTGAGTGTAGCAAGATGAGCAACTCTGTTGGCAGTCAGAGGGTTTCCTTCTTCTAAAGGAGACTGTTTGATGGGAAAATAAATGCTTAAAACTTTTACTGGTTTTCACAGGAAAGGGTTAGTGTTGTAGAAGGAAGGCATAATAAGATGCTTGAACAAGGGTTTAAATATTGTATAAAGAAAAAAACAATAGGGAAGATACAGGTTGGCTGTTTTCCTTCCTATAAATGTCGCTGTTTGATGTTAATTCCTTGTTTGTTTCACAGCCCATTAAGTTGAAAGATGGCCTAAGATAGGTATGTTTCTTCTGAGGGGTGCTCAGACACTTCATCCCTGTGTATAGTCATTGGTTTAACATACATCACGCACGCTTCTTGCTTTATATGACTGTGATGTTTATTTTCTATTAAGAAAAGAATGTCAAAAAGCTGAGAACCTGGCAAAAGATGCTGAGAAAATGATTAATGCAAGTAGGAAGAGTGGGATGACAGAAATAGGATTGTTTGTAGTGTGGATGGCTATGGAGCTTAAGGAATACCCAGACTATTTGAATCAAAGGATGGCAAAATCTGTCTGACTTATTTCTCATGAAGAGAGAAGAATGTGTGGGATTGGATTTCTTTAGAGCGTGTATTTCTACCTGCATTAGATGTGGCAACAGGATTTGAAAAGAGTTCTTTCCATATGGGAGGATCGGAACCAAGCGTGTATGTGGGAGTCATCTAAGTTGGATGTTGTAGTAACACAAAAGAAAAACGTTGGTGGGAAGAAGCATTGGAAAGTAGCAAGACACTGGTATTTTGCTGAAGGTGGTTTTAGGTAGTTATTAAGTACTCTCTGTATGAAACCAATGAATCTTTTGCAACTTCTTGTTTAAGAGGACAGTATTTCATATACTAATTAATGAAATGGTCCTGAATAGCTGTGTGCTTGAAAACTTGTGTTCTTGTGAGTTGTAAAAGGGGGCAGGGAAAATGAAGCAGGTAGTCTTAGAAGTAAGTAATGAGAGGATCTAGTATGCAATTCAAATTATTTCAGCTATGTTCTTTAAATGTACTTCAGTCTGGGAAGATGTATGCATGCCTGTATTGCTACATAAAGGAGTGACTGTACCTCTGAGAACAGGAGATGTGCTGGGAATATAAGACTCTTCATCTTCATTATTACATTACCAGTCTGAAACAATTTTGAGGTTGTATTTGTCCTTCTAGTGATTTGCTGTATAACGAAGCTTGGTGGCAGTAATACTATCACTCAGACTTCGATGCCTGTGTGGGTCTCGCTTACAAATTTTCAGGATTTTTGGTAGCTTCACCATTAGTCTGCTCTGTTTCTTCAGTAACAATTAACTACCCACCACCACCCACAGATTACCAGGTTTTGTTCATCTAATGTCATCCCATAGTAAGTAAAATATCTAGTAAGCCATTAACAATGTACTACTTTATAGCTAATATAACATTATATTACAATATCACTATCTAGTTGAGTTGGAAGTACTTAGGTTTTAATCATTAAAAATGTAGAAATAAATGCAGCGTAATTAATTGTTTTAGAAAAAGAGTAAAATGTCCGGATGCATTTGAAAGATGAGCTTTAGGCAGGAAAGATGCGTGAGTTCCAGCTGTGTTACCTTGAGACCTCAGGCAGACAGTGGGCATGTGGATTTGCTGCGGGTTGCATAACACGACAGGCACAGCCAACTCCGCTTGGAAAAAGCAGCCAAGTAAACAGCAGTTGATAGGAAGCATTGTTAATATTCAGGAATAGGACATTTTTTCTTGCTTTTCCAAATCTGATACGTTAGACTACATTGCAGCTCTGTGTACAGCAAAGCATTATTGCAGTTTCCTCAGTCAAGTTTCTGTAGTGCTGGTGCAAAACAGAAGTAGCAAGAGGTGGCTGTAACGCTCAGTGACTTTCTGTACCACTTTGTTGGATAGATTTACGGCATTGTCTGGACTGTGTAAATGTCCTGGCGGTGTGCATGGAGTGTAAGGGCTGTTGCAGTGGCGTCAACAGAAGGCGATGACAATTTTAATTGTTTGGCAAGGAGGTTTCCAAAAGTTGCGATAGAACAGTCACGTGCGTATGAACCTAGCTGCGTGATTTTGATCTGTTAGTCATGTTAAGTGCGCAAGGGTCTATGGATTTCCCTTCTAGTTGCTATTCTGTGGAGTTTGAGCCTCTTGATAAATTATGGACGAGCACGATGATGTGCAAAAGACATTGGATGAGGAGAAACCTGAGGTGCCTGCACAGTTCCCCTTCTGTAAAGGGCAGTGCGAGAGAAGCAGGCTTCTGCTGTGTTTGGCAGAGTGTTTTCTTCTGCGATTTATGAACCTGAGTGCTGTTGTGCACTGGCAACATTCACATTATGCATTCAGGCAAATGCCGCTTTGATATTCGACAAGAAGTCAAAGACAAAATATGGGTTAATTCCATAGGATTAGCACCTTTTAACTGGAAAATGTAGTTACCAGGCTTTTATTTCAAGGCTTACTGGAGGATTCCAGTTGGAAGGGGCCTCAGGAGGTGATCTGGTCCAAAAGCTCTGCCCAGCCTGCACTGAGAGACAATCGCAGGGAACGTTTTCATCTGTTTTGTGTTGGTTGCCTTTTGCTTGTGTTTGTTTTGGTCTTGTTTCATTTTGTTTGTCCCCTAAGGACGATATCAATAGGAGCTTTCTTGTTCATCTCCTAGATAGGCTCTAATGAAAACTTCCTTTTACTGGTAAGGGACATGTCCTTGAATAGACTAGCGCTAGAGGCCTGTATGTCTGGGACTTTTTTTCCCTGTTCCTTCCAGATATTAGGATCCGTTAAGGTGTTCTGAGAGAAGCAGATGGTGTTCTGCAATAACTTGCGGTTATCTGCATTCTGCATGAGATGGACAGCACTTGGTCTTGGTTCTGTGCTGATACGTGTATTATTGTAGATTAATCATTTTAAGTAATTTAAGGAATTGAACCAAAGAAGGTGTTTGAATGTGGGGTGGGTTTTGTTTGTTTTTGTTTGTTTGATTTGTTTGTTTGATTTTTGTTTGTTTTCAGAATTGCTTGTGGTTTTTGACATTTTTTTTTACAACTCCACAGCAATTATAGACTATAAAAATAATAATAAAAAAATAATGTGCGTATATTTAATTGAAAGTATTGGGACTTGTGCTCTTCACTGGTGAGCTGTTTTTTCCTTATGGTGTTGTTGTGTCCTCTGTTGTCATGACTGCATTTGCCACTATTTCACAGGGGAAAAGGTATCTACAACATACCACTAAAAAAATCCTTTAATTTCTAGCATGAAGTCTTGTAAGCCAGCAGTTAAAAGCTACAACAAAATAGATCTGACAAAATGCCTCTGTGAATGCAAGGTCATCTCTTCCAGCAAAACACAGGTGACATATTTGCTGCTAGACTTTTTTTTTAATACAAATCCCTTTTCAACTTCCTACTGTTTAAAAGAAAAAAAAAAATAACACAACCAAACAGAACAGCAATAGTACAGATGGTGGTAGAAAAGATGGAAAGTAGGACCAACAGCTACACCATGATTTAAGAAATCTTGCAATTACTTGGCCTCCCATGTACCGTGCCATAAGAGGATTTTTTCTTCTTGTTTACTTTGAGAATAAAAATAAGCATGGGAAAGGAGCACTTCCCTTCAAATGGGAAAGGAGAGGTAATGATACAGACAACAGGAAGCTGTTTGTTTGCATTCTGAAATATTTTTACCTGGAAAAGTTTTAAATGTTATATACCAAAGAGTATTTTTTGTCATACGTTGTTACATTTTGTTTTTGCTCCTTTATTATCCCCCATGCACCTTTTTGTTCTAGTTTTGCATGTAGCTGTGCTGACCTTTGCAGATATTCAAATGTCTGTTTGGAAAAATAATTGTGGCAAAATACAAAGGAAGCTTATGATTTAGCAGGCTTTAGGGATAAAGTTGTTTGCAGGCATGTCTGAGAGCAGTACATTAAACTGATACTTAGGTCATAAATCATATTTGAAAAGGAATTAAAACTCAAAATGGTATTTGATAAAAGGAATGGAGGAGACTCAAATCTGTAATGCTTACAGAGCAGACTTTATCAAAGCATGTTAAAAGGAAGAGCTAGACAGTTCTACCTATGGACTAAATTCTCTTCCCATGAAATGCGGTGAGCAGCAACCATCAGAGCAATTGTCAGGACAATTTTGACACACATTTTGAAGAAGCCTTAAGGTTTGTTATCTAGAGGCAGTTTTTTGGGGAAGAATTTTCATGTTTTTTTCATATTGAAGGAAAATAGGAATTGGACTTACAGTGCAGGAGCTGACAAGCGTAAGTAACTATTGCCTACTGGCACTCATCTAAATATTGAACAGGGTCCTTTCCGATATGTGGGATAGTGGTTGCACGAGTAGCCCAGAACAGGAACCCTTCCTGCTTCTAAAACATAGTTTTGTCAGTGACTCTTCAAAACAGTGGGTAACCAGCATTTCTTTTTAAGATAATAGTGCTCGTACTGTCCAAACAAGTGAAGAGATCTGGGATTCTTCTGTATTTGTCCTGTCATGGAATTGACCGATATACTTTTTGTATATTTATATAGCTGCAAGATTGAAACTGCAATCTAATTTTAGGTGAAAAATGAAGTTTACAAACTGACACACGGTTGAATGTCTTGTTTAATAAGAGGAACTTTTTTCCTTGCCTTTCAATATTAAATGACTTGAATGAATCCGGTTACTGTAAAGAAAAAATATGATTTCATTTATTATTTTTTAAAGATACTATGGTTATTCAAGGTATATTAAGGGTTTTTGTGTTGAATGTTTCATTTACTGTAGTGGTTCTATATCTGTTAGCGTGATTTAGTTTGCTGGCTAACTGCTATTTCTGTGTGATGGAGTATTGCAGAGTTGTAGCTCTTTGTGTGTTCCAAGCACTTAATATATTTTAAGCTGTATCCTTAAAAGCAGCTTGAGTCAATTGAGTTCTGAGAGCTCAATTGTCTCTTTATTTTTATTACTATTATTTATTCTTTTAATAAAATAAGATGCCCTGTAGTAGCCTTTTATGGGTATCCAAACACCCTTCATGTTAGGAAGTCTTGCCTACTATCATTTGTATGTGTCTGGGTAGACAATAATATTGTGAATGAGTATAACAAATTGCTTTAGCCCGCAGAATAAATCAGTGTTATTTCTGAAATTAAAATTGTGTAGTTGGAGCTTCAAAGGCATCTTCATTTCCACATCTTCAGAACAATGGGCTGCTTTGGGAATCATGGCAAAAGACCAAAGGTTTTGGACCACAGGTACCACCAAGCCTCAACTTCTCTCAGACCTCTGACCACTGTAATGCAATTTTTGTTTGTTTGGTTGGCTGGTTAAAAATAAGTAGAGGGCCCTGAATAGCCTTGCAAAGTAGTTTGGAAACCACTGACCATTTCCTTGAGATCAAGACTTGCTTCTTAAAATGGAAATAGTTGCTAAATTTCTTTCTCTTTTAAATGCACTTCTATTGTAAAGTCTCTTGTTTTGTCATCTCTGGTACAGATTGCCTTGCCTTGTGTATGTTTGATTCTTGCCAGAAGTCTCTGCAGCCATTTTCCTCTCCTTTACTGATTTCCTAATTGATTGCTTGTTAATAGCACCTTTTCCTCTCTGCAACAATATAGACGAGCCTTTTTTTTTTTTTTAAACATGCCACTCAGTCCAAGTAGCACAGGATGTGCAGTTAAAGGATATCGGTAGAGTTGGATGTGTGACACCCCACAAATACACATGGGGGGAGAGAGGGGTATTAGTGACAGAGGAACACTAGTTTGTTTTCATTTTTTAACTCTGTGAAAGGAATGTTTCTTGCTCCATGATATCTCAGCAAGAATGTTTCTTGCTTTCATTTCTTGTTTCCTCCATTGTTTTCACAACATAATGTAGCCTGGGTATAGATATTTTATGAAGTTACAAAAGGAGTTGTTATCAGGTATGCTAAACAACTGTAGACATCGTAAGCAGGAAGAGGAAGTGGCATGAGTGGTGCATGACTTTTAAGACTCTTTTCTGTCTTTTTTGGAGTAGTATTCAGCAGAGTAGGAACAAATTGCATGGGACTACATAAACCTCAGGGTGCTTCAGCCGGTTCACTACTTCTGTTGTTCGAGCAGTGTTTAAAATTGCCGTGAGAGGCTGTTCCTTCCTTCATGCTAGCCTTTGCTCTGACAAATTTGGTTTGACTACTGCCCAGCTGTATGACTGAAAGAATTGTTGGCTTACTGTTTCGAGTATAAATTTACACAGACTTCTGAAAATGTGCATGGAGTGTGAATAGATCATATTATCTGACAAAGGTAAATTATTCTGTGTATATTAAAAAAAAAAAAAAAAAATCCAACGCAAGAAAACCCATTTCCTCAAAGCACCTTTAATCAAACTCTATCTTGGCAGCAGTGTAATAAAAAGCTTTTGGGCTGCCTGCCAGGAAATGTCGTGAGTTTTCTGCAGCCATGGTTATTCAGTCACCTTCCTAGGGAAAAGGCTTCCTGAGACAGACTTTTGTGATGTTTATTAGTACTATTAACTAGCACGGGGTGTCCAAAGGGCATCTGGGGAAGCTATTAATTTCCTTATCAGTGTTCAGAGTGGTTTCTGAAAGGAGGAAGATCCTCCAACTGAGACTTCCTTCTTTCAAGTGGAACCCTTTCAACCCTTTCACTGAAAACTGGTTATGTAGTAGTTTTGGCAAATATAGTTTTCCTCTTCTTGCTGTAAAAGATGTGAATGATCAAAAAACACAAGGAGATTATGTTAATATACTAGCTGTAGATGAATCACTAGCAAAAATTGCTTGTCAGGTGACTTGTAACTATCGATGCATATATTGCAGAGCTTGAAACAGCAATTGATTTATTTTATGTTGGTCTCTTCTGTCACTAATCCGAGCTGAAGGATCTGTAGTTTTCTGCCAGGGACGGTGTAAAGGCATGCTGTCCTAAGCTAGGCTTTTATAATTGTGATATTTAAGAAATAAGTGTGCACTAGAGTATATTTTACCAAGTTGGCTGAGAAAGGTTTTGTTTTTTAACTTTGCTTATGCTTGCAGGTGTTGGGATGGCAGAGTTCTTTCTCATAGTGCTTCTTCTCATTTGCTTACTCTACTTGTTTCTACAGTTACTTAATTTCTTGTTTATGCTACTAATGCTTCAGCAGCATCAATATAAAACTCTTCTTCCACACTGCACCTTTATATCGTACCAGCCAAGCTATTGGCATGACCATGCAATTGATTGTTTTAGGGGTTCGATCCATTTAAAACAAAAACAAAAAACAATTGGGAACATGGTGGGTTTTCAGTTGGGTCAGTTTTTCAGTCCTTTTTTTACCATACGGCTGCACAACGGGAAGGTGGAGTCGAGATGCAGGGAGCAGAGGGGAGGCGGCTATCAGAGCCTGTTTCTTTCGTCAAAGAAATAGGATGAAATCACAGTCAGAAATTTACCCTCAGTTTCCAAGGATGTTTTCTATGCTTTAAAGGTGCTTAATTTATTACTCAGAGGATGCCTTTGTCTAACTTATAGAACACTGAGAAAATCACTACTGAAGTATTCAGTAAGAATGCCTTTGACTTTGGTTAGAGACATTGCAAATTTATATATATTTTTTAAAAAGGCATGAATCACATTTTTCCTCTTTTTCTAAAAAAAGATTTTGGGTTTCTGCTTTGTAAATCAGCTTGACTCAGACATCTTTGTGTTATATGTAAGTTATGTTCATTTAAGTTATTTTCAAAAACCAAATATGTCAAGCTTATCTGGGTGCAAGATTTCTATTAGGCTGGTGTGTACTGAAGATTAAATATGAGAGCTGTATTCCAGTGGTAGATAATACTTAGTGTAAGTTTACTTTAATAAAAAAAATAAAAAATAAAAAAAGCTGAGTGGCTCAACGTCAACCAATAAATCTAGATTTAAGCTGCAACATGAAGGGGAGGATGAGTCAAATACATTTTTGTTTTTATTTTAAATTCACTTAATCTTATGGTCAATTGATTTTTTAAAAAAGTTTTTATTACAGATTTCTGTAATACACCTGATTAAGAAGCCTTAAACATCATGTTTTGTAATAAACTATGTTTTATTTATTACAAAGTCAGTGGTCTGTGCCCTTGAGTAGAAATCACTTCACTAAATAAATGCAGGAAAAGTAACTTCTATTGGAAAGATATCAGTTACAGCTATGATTTTTTATTTTATATTCAAGACTCAAAACTTGATTTAAGGATTTCCTGCTCATACTATTTAGCTGCAGAAATCCTTTGACAAGGGCATGGTACCCTAGTTTTTGAAGCTGAGCTTAATAATGTTATTAGAAAGAGAGAAAGAAGCTTCTTATAAGTGAAATTAGGAAGATGGGCTTTCTGCATCTCCTTGCTGGCTTGCATACAGATACTACCCCCAGATCCCTTTGAAGGACACAAGTTTGGACTACAGGTCAGTTTTGTGGCAGGAGCAGGATCTGTGGCAAGCCACATAGTAATAGAAAAGTTACAGGAATTTCACTTCTTGAACAATTAAATTCTGCGCAGAAGTTGAATTTTCTTTGAAGAGATGTATAATTAAAATTTCTCTGGAAGAGAAATTCTCACTAGATAATTACATAATGAGCAGGTTGTTGGATCGGTAATTTCAAATCATTTTTCATAGTTATAGAAATCAGGAAATCCATGTTCTCTTTCCAGTTCTGACACTTGTTTCCTGCTGTGGCTGTGGTCGAGCCACTAAGGTTGTCGTGGGTGCGTCCTTTTCCAGCCATAGCTCTGGCACCTGAAGAGGTTCCTGACCTCAGCCTGCCTTGCTTCTGCATTGTCAGCGCAATAGATCTGATTGAGCAGCTCTTGCTCTGTGATAAGCGTCAACAAAACAGAGTTAGGCCTGTGCGAAGTGCAGTTGCAAAACTCATATGGCTTGAGATTTTGATTTGGAAAATATGTTCCTCACTTTGAACCAGGTTACTTCAGGCAAACATATCTCTGAGAAAATTGCTCCTGAAGTGAGGCTTGAGTTGTTTTGAGGTCCTTACTCTTCAGAGTAAAAATGTCAGAAAATACATCAACCTTCAGGTGCTCAGATAGTGGCCTACAAGGAGTGTATAAATACCATGGAAAAATTCAGCGATACCCAGGTCACTCTGAAATTTTTCATTTGTTCTAATAACTTTAACTAGCACAGAGGTTACCATTTATCACCATCAGAAGACTGCCTGTTGGTTTGCTTTCCTCTTTCTGTTTTTCCCATGCTTCACATTTGTCTGTTCTGAAATGCATATTTTCTTTGCAGGCTGTAGAATATGACTTTCCAAAGTGAGAATATCTGGCATTTTGTGAGTGCCAGACATTTTCTGAGATAGAAGAGAAGCTGTGTGCCTAGTCCTGATTAAGCACAGCTTTTTTTCTTACTTGTAAAACAATTTTATTGTGGCATCTTCTGTATTGATTTAGAAATAATGTCACTAAAGTCATATCCAAACTGCTTCTGCTACATTGTTCTCTCAAATTTTATGTCAGCATTCAACACATACTTTTTTATTTTGCTTTCGTGTTTATATTCATTTTCTCAAAGTTGTGAACAGCTCCTTCCTTTTCTTTTTGGCATCCTGTATACTTTTCCAGTTCTTTCCCATATCTACTCTTTTGTTTTCCTGCCATGCTCTTATCTTTAAACAAGAGCGTGTGACTAGAGTAGCCTTCCACTGCTTGTCATGTAAACTTTATTCTCCTTCAAATCCCTTTGCAAAAATCTCCCTTCCTTTCTTCCTCCATTCTTACTTCTGGACCTTTCTGAAGCTGAATGTCTCAGTATTAATAGTGACAGATACACTAATTGCATGTTTGGAAGGATTTTCTAATTATTCCTTTACTTTAAAATGACACCATCGTAAAAGTGAACATAGCTCATGTCCTATGTTAGTAGACTTCAGGGGTTAAAGAAAATTCTTGGTTATGCTGATCATTTTATATGTAGTTCAATTTGCTCAATCTTCATCACCCTCCATAGTTAATTGGTGCAGAAGTGTCTTGTATTGGATACTCTGAAATACCAGGTTTTGTTTGAAATGAAACAAGGTCTGGGCTTGGTTTCGCAGGTGGAGCAATGCAAGTGCAAAGGTTCCTCACTTTCAGCACTGGAACTTGTAATGCCCTTTCCACATGTTCAATCATTTGTCCTTTCACTTGCCAGGGAAGAACAAGGGGACTCTGTAGATGGCACAAATCATATTTGTCAGTCCAAAGATAAGTAGTGGCTGACTCGCGTGCTGAAATTCATGACTTCCCACACAGTCAGTGGAGGGAACAGCTTCACAGTAACAAGTTTAATTGCTAGTTTGCAACACACCTCAAAGCTTTATATTTTTTATTTTAGTTGCTTTCTTGGCCTGTTATCTGAATTACATTGTACTGTCTGTCTTGTCTTTCACCATCACCTGCTTCTCCAGGTAAGAGCTGGAGAAGGCTCTGAGTCATGGAGCCCCAGGGCAGGTTTGAGTAAAGATAGGCTGGAGCGACCTAGATGTAAGCCCTTATGTTACGGAGACATTGCAGCTTTCTCCCATGACTTATTTTGGGCTTTAATTATTCCTTTCCATCAGAAGGGAAAAAACAATGGTTTCCTAATAAGTTTCTGTACCTGAAGTAAGAAGGCAACTTAAGGCTGCTTCTATTCTTCTTTGTCCTTCAGATAACTCCTCTTCCCAGTGGAAGTCGTCTATATATTGGAAGATGTGCTAGCGTATCCTGAGCTTCCTCTGCTGTAGGCTAGCTGGTCCTAATTGTTTGCTCTTCGCTTGTTAGGTTGTTAGCCTTGTGTTGTACGTCGTGTTTTCAGGTATAGGTCACGTTGCACTATGCGCCATGTTTCAATTTAATGTGTATTCTCCTTCAGCTCACATAGGCAAATGATGAAAATACTGAACACTAGCCCTAAAACAGGGCTTTGGTTCCAGGAGACCTCACTGAGGTCTCCTGTTTTGACAGAAAGGTATTGTGCAGTATTTCTGAGTATACTTTATTTTAATGTGTTTGCTTGCACCGTTGCTAACGTATGAATTGGTGCTAGAGTTGATTTTGAGGCTAGACAGACTGCTTGTTCTTGGAGATTGGATTTCTTTGGGAAAAATACTGTTGTCTGGTCAGATGTGTGTATTTTTTTGATCTGGTGAGAACCTTTACAAAATCCAGTTATTGAAGCATAGTAATATGACTTGTTTGTTTTGACCTTTTATTTCTTGTGTTCTGTTGGGTTTATTATGAGCACAGCCATGAAGATTTTTGTAACTTACATGTTTTCATCTCCGCTTCTGCTGCTTTTCTCCTTTAAGCTTTCTCAAGGCTTATGATTTTTTTTTCTTCTTCCAGAATGAATACACAACCTCAAAATTGAGATTTTTTAAAAACCATTTTTTGAAAATTCTCTGGACGTAGCAGACTTGAATTTATGAATTAATTTTCTTTCCCATTCAAAGCCACTATAGTAAAGCTGCTGCTTGACACTTGGCTATCATTTTTGAGAATAAAGTTAGCAGATTTTTTTTAAAATAACCATTAAAAATATTTTTTAAAATAACCCTATAGTTAATAAAGTAGTTGTTCTTGATGATCATCATCATCATTATTATTATTATTTTGTGTTTTAGGGTTTTGACCCACCACATCAAAGCGATACACGAACTATTTATATAGCAAATCGTTTTCCCCAGCATGGCCATTATGTTCCTCAGAAATTTGCAGACAACAGAATCATATCATCCAAGGTAAGGGAAAATACTTGATATATGAGAAATTGCATAGCAAATGTGCATGTTTGTATTATGTCCAATGGTGCATATACAATCTTCAAAATGAAACAAGCACTTTTTTTTTTTTTTTTTTTTTTTGAGGAAAAACCTATGTTATCTCCTACCTTCTATGTTGTTTTTCTCCTACTCTCATCCCATCCCTTGCTCCTCAGCACCTAAATATAGAGTGATGAAGCATTTCAGTCAGACCTTCTGAAGGAAAGTAGGCTTTAAGCTAGCGTTGCCCATGTCTGAATGTGATTTTAAAGGAAGGGTGAAGCTAATTGCTGGGATTTATAAAACAGCTGAATTATAAGCAAGGAATTGCAATTGCAGATTGCAATTGCAAGACCTCCTCGTGTGGTCTTGGGTTGGAATCAGCAGAATTTGTGGTGGGGTTGTTTTGTCACTGGAGTATAGGACAGAAAGTTATAGCTGCAAGAATGAAATTATTCCTGATACCCTGGCTGCAAGAAGCCAAATGACTCCAGGTGCTCCTATGCAAGTTGACAGGAGAACAATTAAAAATTTGATTGTAAAGGCAGTGCAGTTGGTACTGACGCTTTCCTGGTAGCTGCACTTCACCCACTCATCCTTGCATGCACACCCACGAGATTAAATACAGCTGTTCTGTGTGGGAGAAGGGCAAGACCAGAATGAGGTTTGGGGAGGGGAGATAGAAAATGAGAAATTAATAGAGTTTGATGGGAGAAAAAGTGAATTTCACTGAAAAACTGTTCAGTGTATTGTAACTACTATTCTCTCTCTTTTTTTCCCCCTTCAGTATACAGTGTGGAATTTTGTTCCAAAAAACTTATTTGAGCAGTTCAGAAGAGTAGCCAACTTTTATTTTCTGATCATATTTTTGGTTCAGGTAAGTGGATAAATACTGAGACTTAGTATAGCTGTAGAAATTAAGCTGGAAATTGCAATTTGTGTAGTGAATTCTGCCACTGATTTTCTGTTTTATGAATTTAACTTCTCTGCTTACATAATCTGTAAGTGCTATATAGTTCTAACTTAGTTTAAGAGAACACATTGCCCATTCTGTCTTAATATTTAGGAATAATGCTTTTGTTCTTACTATTGTGTTGCCTCAGACTGTTTAGTGTATCATAGCACATGGAAGATGGGAGCATGCTGGAGATGCAACAGAAGTGCTACTTACTGTTACCATGGATGGTGTTGTGTTTTTAAAGCTTTTATTTCTTCCTAATGCAAATTTACCTATTTAATTCAATTTCAGTCACATTTCTTTCAATTGTTAGTTTAGATTGAAATAATATGTAAATGCAATGCACGTGAACAAATATGGATCTAAAGGCAGAACTTCTCTTCAGTGTAATCATGTTCTTCTCTCAATTCATGACTCAAGTGAATTTGTATGGGGGATGTCTTGTATGTATGCCTGTGTCCTTGGAAACCTAATAGGAAAAAAGCTGTAGTCAATTTTGTTACTCTTTGTTTTTCTTCTGTTGAATTGAATTTTGCTTTTATTCAAATCCCATCTGGAATTTCATTATTAAATATATGTATTTTTTTCTTCTTACAAGGCAGATGTGCCTTTAAAAATTTATCATATGACAGAGTAGATTCCATGATGAATCTCTTGTGACCAAGATGCAGTGTCTGTTATTACCATTTTATTCCACTGGGGATAATAGGGCTGTGGCAAGTTATTATTGTGTGATTAAATGTATAGCACAATCCAGTCCACGTTGTCCATGTCACATATGCATGCCAGAAACATGGTGGCAGACTGCATTTTGGTTGTGTGATGCTCCACACCAGGTATATGACGGATACACGTCCATCTGTGCAGGAGGCAAAGGTTCATGGTGTTCTGGTGAAATGAGCAGGCTGCCATGCTGATTCCACCGGCAGAAATCTTGCTCCACTTTAACGTATGGGCCTCTCTTGACAAAGGAGGAGATATTGTAGATGGCAGAAATGCCATGGTTAGGCCTTTGCAGCCAGAAATAAGGTGTTTTTGGTATGGATTGTCTTGGACAACATTCTGCCAAGCTGAAATTACAATGCTGCAGTTGAAGAACACACAATATTGCAAGCAAAGTCTGACTTTTGTTGTGTTTTCTAAATTGTCTACATGTCAGTGGGAAAAAGGTAGATCACGCATGTGTTGTAACATGTTATATTTTCTGTATGAGGTTCTTGGCTCTTAACAGAGTAAGCTTCATGTGTAATTTCTTTTTTTCTTCTTTAATGGTTCTCAAAGCAATGCCATAAGTCTCAGGTAAAGTGAACCAAATCAGTGTCCATGATTTTGAATAGCTCTCTCATGTATATTTTCAGCACTTGACTGTGTTGTCTTTTTCCTGCAGCAGGAGAGATCCACCAACATCCCACTCCCTCCCACACATACATACAGCATTTTAGTGTACACACTGCACTTTTGGCATGACAGCAATGGCAGCACAAACTGTAAAATGTGCATGTTGGAGAAATGTGAAAGGAGCAGTCTAAGAAAGGGGGTTTCCTTAATAACTGAACTGTTGGAAATGGCTGTTTGTTAACATTCATCTTCACTTCTGAAGTGATGGTTGTTATACTGTATGGTGCTGTTGAGCAGTTGTTTGTATAGAGTATTGAAAGAGCTTTGCAAAATGTAATTTCATTGATTTGTAATACTTTTAAATTTATTTTTGTAGGGTGAAAACACCTTTTAGTAAGAAGTTTTAAAATTGGCACATTCATTAGAAGCGTGATTGTCTGTTCTATGTCCCAGAACCTTTGTAGCATTATCAACATCTATTTAGGTGTCAGGAACTGAATTTTGCTCCACAAATACTGGAGAATGTGCAGTAAAATTCCTCACAGCTTCTAATTTAGAAAACATCTTTCATGTTGTTTCACTGGTTTTGTTGGTTTTTGTTGTTGTTTCTTTTTTTTTTTTTGGGGGGGGGGGAGTGTTGGAAAGTAAAACTGTAAAATCAAATTTGGGCTAATTTTCACGTTTTCTTCTCTTTTAGCTCATGATAGATACCCCTACCAGTCCTATTACCAGTGGATTGCCATTATTCTTTGTCATAACTGTGACAGCCATAAAGCAGGTAAAGGGGAAAAGATCTTGTAGCAGGAATCTTGTAGTTAAGTAAGTTAGCCAAGTCTGACCAAGATAATGTTTAGAAACAAAAAATAAAGTGACATCTTCAGAAACAGTTTGTGTATTTAATGCTCCTTGTTAGACACTTGATCGTTTTACTTAGTTGTCAAGCACTTGGTGACTCACCACAGTACCCTCAAATGGACAGTGAATGACTGTCAGACAGTGTTTTTGTCTCAGCTTTACATGTCACTTCTTATAAGACCTTTTCTGAAAGCTCCTCACTTATTCCTTTGGCATACCTCGCTACATATTAAAAATAATCCCCCTACATAACACTGAGAAAGGAGCTTGGGTAGATGATGCAATGATGCAGTCCGTGTTTGTCAGTAGTTAAAAGGCAATTTTTGCCCCAGGGGGTATATTTCATGCCATGAAACATGCATTAACTATAATCCTGTACCAGGTAAAAGATCAAATTTGAGAAGCTTCTGGTTTTGTTTTCTTCTTCTTCAGTTGCATAAAACATTTTGGAGTATTTTATAGCACTTGAAATAAGAATTTTTTTTTTAAGTATAAGTGTAATAGGAATCTTCTTTAAGCACTGTAGTAGATCTTGCTAAGACCTATGGACCCTAGAAGGATAATGTTAAAAAAAAAAAAAAAAAAGGTCTGTTTTCTTTAAACCCTTAAACTGAGAGGACAGAGAGAAAGAAACAAGCACATAAATAAAGCAGTGATGTGGATAGAAACTATGATCTTTTCTGCAGGCAAGTAGTTTTCAGGAACTGGCCCCTTCAAAGGGTTTGACAGCGTTGGCTGGGGAAGACATGCAGTCATAGCAACTGAAAATTAAGCAGGAGACTTTTATGGAGCTACAGCTTGAATTTCAATTTGCCTTCTGCACCAGTAAGACCCCAAACCACTCAGAAATGGGGCAAAAGTAAAAAAAAAAAAAAAAAAAAAAAAAATAGCTCTAGCTGTCAGCCAGATAGAATGTTGTTTGGGACAGAGAGAATCTTTGGGGCTGTAGAAATCTTCGAATTACCATTCCATTTGTTGCTGTGCATTTTTTATCTGTGGAGTTCCCTAACCATATTTAGTTGTTATTATCACCCCCAAGAGATGTGTTCAAGATCTGCCATCATAAGTAGGCAATAGAAGACATCCCTTAGAGCTGTACGAACTGAAACTGAATGTACAAGTAGGATGCAAGTATTATATTTTTTAAAAGAGCTGGGCTTTTGTAAGTCTAAAATAGTAGAAGATAATCTATTGCCTTATCATCTCCTGACATCAAGTCTTGCATTGGGAAATTTAAGGGTTCTACCATCAACAGCAAAGAATAAAGATTCTGGCATTCCTACTAGAAAATTCAAATCATATGAGTTGTTGAGTATTATGAGCTTTTCTGACTAAGATCTATCTGCAAGGGCTATCAGAACTACCTAAACTGATCTAATAGGTTCTTGTGTTTATTCTACCTGCTGCAAAGTAGGCAAACAGTATTCACAAGCTGTTACCTTGGAAAGGCAATTCAGTGTGCTCTTTACAACAGGCTGCCCTTGAACAAGGAAGAAATATAAATCTTCTGTTAAAATGCAGAGGGAAAGTACCCAGTGTGTTCTCCAAACTAGTTCCCATTTTCTTAAAACCATAGGTGGTATAGGAAGAAGTGTTTAGGGGAAAAAACACTTCTGAAAGCTTCAGGATGCTGGTTTGATACAAAGTTATATTGGGATAATTGTCTCCACAAAGATAAAAAGGGAAACCACAAGTATTAATTGTATCTGGGTTTGAGAAGTTTAGCAGTGAAGGGAAGAACTCTCTCAGGAGGCCAGTTAACATGGTGCCCCTAGCAAACCTCGGAACTCAGATGTATTTTAATCCCAGCCAAGGAAATGGAACTTCTTCTTATCAGAAGGGCAACACCACCTAGGTCAGAAGAAGGACATAAAGACTGCAAAGTGATGCAACTCATGCTGTGTCATTTTGTTGAACTTGTTAGCTAAAGCACTTTTTTCCTCATGCCTCTGAAGACGTGTACACAATCCTCAGAGAAATTAAGGGGATGGGGCAAACTAAAATAAATAAAAATAAAAGTTTGCTTTTCTTTAGTGTTTTCTAAGGAACTTGGTCTATTTCAGTAAGTTCATAAATATTTAGCAAACAGGCTGCTCAGACACATGGATGTTTACATGCTTGCCATGTGAATGATAAACAACTGCTTTGCAGATTTTGATTAAATACGCAAATAAAATAAGAATGAAAAACCTGGTAATGTAATTTACAAGCCTGTTGTAATTTTGTCCTTGTCTCAAGTACATTGATGCTGGTGTATTAGCAGGAATTAAGAATACAATCAGGGATTTTTATGTTTTCTGTTTGTACAGTCAAGCAACATTTCCTGTGTTCCTGCATCTTTCTTTTAATAGTATTTTTGCAACATTTGGAAGTGAGGATTAGGAACTGTCTCTTAAAAATGCCGCAGTAGGTAAATTTTGGAGGAACTTAGATGGACTATAGTAAGCTGGCTATTAAGAATTCCCTGGTGTGAGATGTCACCCTTGTGTTGCAGGTAATAGGTGTCAGATGGAGAAAGAGCTGAAATCTGTACTTTCTAAAGAAGGTAAATTTCAGTTCTTTGCCAAAAGCCCATATTGCTCAGCTGCTCAGATTTATGAGACAAATGCCCCAAGGTTACTGGATTTTAGTTAAATTCATGTTTTCTTCTGTCAGTCACCTTTAACAAGGAGCTGTAGGTGCTGACTCCCAATCAGAATGAAACATAAAGAGTTTTAGGGGTTTTCAGGATTCTGATCCCCCAGTATCTCTGTAGCTGCTATTACTGCACACTTTTTAATTATTTTAAGCATTTGGCATGTACAAATTTCCATAATTTTTGAGTTTGTAGGCCTAGATAGTTCTGTATGCATTGTTCTCATTTGTGCCAGTGACAGTGTAGATCCATGAAGGTAGAAGTGCAGAACTGTATTTTAACATATGAAATTCATCAAATAACATCCTTCCAAACTCTAGTCAAGGCTCAGAGTTCTCAAAGCTGCATCGTTATCAGTACCCTGTGTGTTAGGACATTCATACAACGTCTATAGTGTAATAGGATGAGCTGGGCTTATGCCTGCTGTTTCAGAGGGCTCTCATCTTCCTGCAAACTTCCAGGAAAGCAGTTTTCACTCTTTTTCACATTGTATATAAATACAGAAAAGCATTTTAGGAAATGTCTCTATTATTGCACATCAGTTGTATGAGTCTTGCCAGGATTAAAGATTTTGCACCACCTCTTACATCTTCTGTGATTTTGCAATAAACTCATAAATGTTAAGGTATTGTAGAAATTGTCATGTAGTTCTTAGGGTAGTTTACAGTAGTGCTGAAGAGTCATTTGATTCTGTGTAAAAAAGTAAGTTTATGAATCAGCTGTCAGAAAATGTTTTTTTTTCTGTACTAAAAAAGCTTTTTCTAATTCCTAGCTGACAGCTTACGTGCTCTCCATATGAGCCTGCTTTGGTTATTTGAGTTGAATGCACACACGCACTCATCTCTTGCTTATTTATCTTGCCTATGTTTAGTGAGCAAGAGGCAGAATATAAAGTTGTTCAGTAGTATTTGCTTAAATTCTCATGTTTAAGCACTGTTCTTTTTTTTTTTTTTTTTTTTTTTTTTTTTTTTTTTTTTTTTCCAGAAAGATACAGTACAGCTGAACTGCCTGCATAAACTGATCTGTTTCTTGTGCTCACTGTTATGACTTTTCAAACGATACCTAGACTTGGGGATAAGCAATCATGCTATTGGTGATCACATTATTAGATTAATTAAGAAAAGTATTAATTTCTTAGGAAAACAGGAGAGGAAAAATACTTCTGAGTTCACATTTCTGAGCATTCCATGTGTGCATGGGATAAAGGGTGCTTAAAGAGGTGCCAAGTATGTGGTAAAGAAAAGCTCCTTAATTTCCCTATTAAAATTCAATTCTTGCAAAGGTGTGTGAATGGCATATACAAAATCAAGCAATCTTAAGATTTCGTGGTTATGCGATGGCAGTAACTATGCTTGAAAAATCGCATGGTATGTCATGAGGAAGTAATTTTAGTCTTCCTCAAATTTTACTTTGCATCTGTCTTCCAAAAGAGAGGAGGGGAGGGGATCCATAAGAGGGACTGTGAGTGACTGTTACGTGTTTTGGGGTAGATTAATCCATGTAGATCTGAGTGCCTTTTTTTTTTTTTTTTTTAATCCCATCTGCAAAAATGTCTGTTTTATCAGAGCACAGAACTGTTAAGTTTCTTTGGCACTTTTGCTACTTTGCTTGCCTTTACCTACTTGGACAAATTTAGTAGAAATCAAGTGTTTGACACTGTGGTTGACACTGAAACGAAGAGAAATTCATAACTGCATTAAGGCCACACAGCAAGCATTTTGAAGGACTTTTACTTAAAAATGATTATGCTTTATAGGTTTCTTGCTTGGAAAGTAAATTTGTATGTGTTTTCCACAGGGTTATGAAGACTGGCTACGGCATAAAGCAGACAATGAAGTAAACGGTGCTCCAGTTTATGTTGTTCGAAGTGGTGGACTTGTAAAAACTAGATCTAAAAACATTCGGGTATGTGCTTAGAGACAAATGGAAAATTGTGTTTCAGAAAAAAAGCTGAAGGTCTTGTTTCATTGTTAATCATTGTGGCCTGTTTCGTGATGATTCAATAATAAAGCTGAAATGAATTCTTCTCTTTTAAAACACTTCGTTTGCTTCTCATTTGTGTTCATTTCCTTAGGTGGGGGACATTGTGAGAGTAGCCAAAGATGAGACTTTTCCTGTTGATCTGGTGCTTCTATCTTCTGATCGAGTGGACGGTTCATGCCATGTTACTACAGCAAGTTTGGATGGAGAGACAAATCTTAAGGTCTGAGTTACTAATATGAAATAGAATGTAGTTAGTGAAGTCATTTTTATTGCAGCCTGGTGGATACCCCCCTCTGATTTCTGTATAATAAAGTTAATGGATGCTGTTTTACAGACACATGTTGCAGTCCCAGAAACAGCAGTGTTGCAGTCTGTTGCCAACCTGGACAAACTTGTAGCTGTTATAGAATGTCAGCAGCCAGAAGCAGATCTATACAGGTACCACTTATTTTGGACTCCTTGCAAAATATTTGTTAATGAAGTGTTTATTATTAGGAATTATATGGATTTGCATGGGATTAAAATAGCTTCAGACATCTGCTTATGTTTCAAGTTTTAATAATGAATGTAAGCATTTATACCTATGTATTTACTGTAAATTGCAAGTGACAAGCTAAATATGAGTATTTCAATACAAAATCAGAATGTATAGCATAATGTTTAACTTTATATTTTAATCATAATGCTTACGTTCCTATCTCTTCTAACCAGTAAACTTCTGAAATTCCTTTAAAAAAAAAAAAAAAAAAAGTAGCCAGTGAATTGTTTGAAGAAAGTAAGTTCTGTATGATTCTGCCAGATTTCAGTCCTATGTAGCATGCTTGTTCATATGAAATTTTGTGTCCATATGTTGGTCACATTTATTTTGCTTATGCTCAAAAAAAGATTTGAACTCTACTCACCAATCTTGTTGATAAAGACTGATTGTTTTGTATTTGAGAAATTTTAGTGACATCTTGTTTTTTTGTTAATTGAGAAGGGTTTTTTTAAATTTATTTTTATACTTTTGAGACTTTATGTAGATATTTCTGACATGTGGCCATCTTTCACAGATTTGTTGGAAGAATAACTATAAGTCAACAAATTGAGGAAATAGTACGGTAAGTAAAATTTTATAAGATTAGAGTAATGTTAAGAATTGATGGTGGTAACTAAACTATGAATATCAGAAAAGAGAGTCACTGAATAAACAAAAATATGCATTTCATATCACAATGTTATATGCTGTACTTTTATTTTCAGAGCAGTTTTTACAGTTAGGTGAACTGATGAAATAAATGTATTATTGTGGTGATAGATGTGAGGAGAAAAAATCTGTGAAATTTTAGACATCTGCACTAGGATCCAGAACTTGTGTTATATTGTCTGTCCATCTAGGTTTTTACCTTTCTTTCACTGGTATGAATCTCTTTTGAACCTAGTAGACAGTTTCAGTTTGACAGAGAGATAGAAGAAGATAGGTAAAACAGCCAAACCTAAAATAGCACTTCTGGTGCATTGTGAGCTTGACAGGAATTTGGCCTACTGGCTCTTCAAATAACTTGCAGCTCTCTCTGAACCAGCCATTTAGTACATGTAGCTAGCCACTGATTATGGAATACTGAACACGGTGGTGGCAAGATGTGGTGACCTAAGAAGCTTTGAAAGGAAACTGAGAGCTCTGTGGAGATGTGTGGGTAATGTATAGAAAAGGAAAACGAGGATTGAAAACACAGTAAAATGAGGGTGATGTTGGAGTTACTGTAGTGGGAATTTACTGGTGACATTGAATCTTTTTGTATATGATGTCATAAATTCCACAGAATATGGAACAACTCATTTTTAAACTCTGTTATGTCTGTTTCTTTTTAGACCTCTTGGGCCTGAAAGTCTCTTACTTCGTGGAGCAAGATTAAAAAATACTAAAGAAATATTTGGTTTGTAAAAACTTAAATATTTAAAAAGTGTTCTGTTCTTCAAAAGTGTTAATGAACTGAAGTTTAGTTCTACTTGCACAGAAGAAATTGTGATAATCTTGCTGACGGTGACCTGAGGGGATACGATTATAGATGAAAGTAATGCTATTATGCTAAAGAATCTTTGAGGATATAAAGTTCCAGCTCTACTCTATGAAAATATTTGAAGTGGTTTGATAAAGGAGTAATGTAACTTTAATGGTTAAGTGACTGATGTTGCTGTTACACTGTTCAAGACTTTCTCCTGAGATTTACTGTTCTGATTTCCATAAAATACATATCGAAGAGCAGTACAGTCATAATAATGCACAGCATTTTAATAGGTGCTAAAATTATTTCATAGTACTGTTTTACTATAGGAGAACACTGCAAATAATTATGAAATACCATCTCATCATTGTACTGAAGTAAATACAAAAGTGATAGCACCTCTTGATTTTTAAATTTCATCTCTTAAACAAAGTGAAAAAATCCATGAATTGTATATATGCAGAAAATCATGTATAACTCCTTTTCCTCCTTCATTCCCAGGTGTTGCAGTGTATACAGGTATGGAGACAAAGATGGCATTAAATTACAAGAGTAAATCTCAGAAACGGTCAGCAGTAGAAAAGTATGTTTATTTTCTCGTATCTTTCTTGTAGAAATGTTGCTTAGTCTTCTCTCATACATTTTAGAATCCTGACGATCTCATTGTTGGTTTGTAGGCAAGGGAAGGGAGGGTAATTGCTTTGCCTTCATTAGAGAGCTATAAATATAAAATAATTTTTGTGGTATTCTATCCTTTATTGTTTCTTTCAGTCATGTATACAAAGTTGAAATACCTAAGGTTAAGAAGGTTTAAAGCAAGAAAAGTTAGTTTGGGAGGTTTGTTTTGTTTTTCTGAGATGTAGAAATCGTTTAATTGTAGGTGAAATGCTGTCTTGAACTAAGTGCTGGAAGCACTTCTCACAGCAGTTTTTCACAGCAGTTGCAGCCTCTGCTGTCTCTGCATCACTATTGTAAGACTGCATCATGTCTTTAAAGAGTATGGACTGAATTCTTAATCACATACAAGTCTTTGTCCTGAATACTAGTATCTGATACAACAGGGAGATAGCTTTGTTTCATATATCTGCCTAGGCTATATCCTTTAAAATATGTTTTACAATGAACAAGTTGCAGGCTCGGTTTTTAAAAACTTTGCTTGTTGTAGATCTGTGGTAGACGTTACTATAATAAAAATGCATATGTTGAACTCAACAAATTATTTTAAAAGGAAAAGGAGTTTTGATATGTTGCCTTTCTTCTAGGTATTTAAAAAAAAAAAAAAAAAAGTGTACCTCCTGCTATTCTTTTACAAACATGAAATTCATTATACTTCTATAGCCAGATACAGACAGATCTATAGGGTGCATCAGAAAAATTGCCATCAAAGCTAGGGGTGGAAAGGGTTGTAACATTCCAGAATTATAAACCTGTTTGAAAGGTTACCCTGGTATAGCATGTTCTGGGTTAAATAATCGGATGGACAAAGAAGTGCTCTTCTAACTGAGGGCAAAAGCTGCAGCCTTGGATTTCCACAGTGCTTTTTGTACTGCCTTCACAGCCTCACTAGATAGTCAGGGAAGAAGGGAATGGCTAGAAGAAGGATAAGTCAGCCCCCGGAATTTTGGACAGCAAGTGTGACACAAGTCAGCTGTGGGTATATCCTTGCATCTTAATCTAGTCTTCCTGTTGGCTATATGTAAAGTTTGTATTAGTCAGATGTAGGATTTCTTTTCATTCCTGCTGCTTGTTTGTCATACAGAAACTTTGGATCCTTCTGAAACACAGGATAGTTTGTTTTGGTTTTTTTTTTAATTAAAAAGATAAATAAAAAGCGATCATTATGTTTATAGCTTGTCAATAAATGAAGCAAAATAAACTGAAATTTCATCTTTTTGGCCTTGTTCCAGGTCTATGAACTCCTTTTTGATTATTTATCTAATAATCCTCCTCTTTGAAGCCATTCTAAGTACTATTTTGAAGTATGCATGGCAAGCTGAAGAAAAATGGGATGAGCCTTGGTATAATGGAAAAACAGAGCATGAAAGGAACAGCAGTAAGGTAATGTATTTCTACCCAGTTTCATATCTGAGGAACTTTCAACTACTCGATACCAAATGAAGTATTTATTACGTCTCTATTCTTGGACATAGGTGTAACTACCACATGATCCACTTGTAAGTGTGTGTAATATTGTCTCCATATTTTTTGAAAGAGCATTCCTTGTACGTAGCCTCGCCCTTGCATAGAAAAATTTTACTTCTGTTACTAGTGGACTACTTTTTTAATGAAAAATCCAAGCTTTTGAAAATTTTGTTTTGTTAGAACATACTTCTGATATTTCGTGTTCTGGTTGCAGTTACTGTTCTTTTGGGTGCCTTTTGTTCATTCCTTAAATGAAAACAGGAGGAAGATGGCTGTTCCTGTGTATGTTCTGTTGCGGTGATTTCACAATTGAGTCATTTTGGATGTTCTGTGATGCTGAAATTGTTCAGGCAATTTCATAAGGCTCTAATTTTGCTCGGGCTCCTTCTTGCCTTCTCACTTTTATGTAGAAATTGAAGGGATACATTGAAGTGTTCCTTAAATCTGCAGTTCTGAGAAGCATGATTGGTTTTTTTTATTCGTTTTTTAGTTTTGTTTTGTAATCATTCTGTACTTTCCTGTACTGTGGTTAATTCCTGATTTCTGTGTGTCTGCTTTCTTCCAAAGCAGTTCAGGAGCTGGCTGGAGCTAATTCTAAGAAGTAGAGGGTATTTTTAAAGCACAAAAGAGTTAGAAATCCAATTTCCACATGTGATGTGGTGTCAGATGTTTAATACTCCCTCTGTCTCCCAGGGAGTTGAGAATTAAATCTGTTCACTAGTTGCTTTATATGCTTAAAGGCCCAAATCCTAACTTAGACGACTTCTGTTCTGCTTCACAAGCAGAGTGAAACTTACATTTAGTACATAATTGTTTGGAAAGGAAAAAAGAAGTAATTGGAGAATATTTCAGATTCCAGGACAGTGAAGAGTTTACTGGCACTCCTTTGTAATAGACAATTTTCTCAGAAGTGTGTAATGTAAACTTCTTAGTTTAACTGGAAAAATATCTTTGTGTCAATGCCATGTTTTATTTAAAATGGTTAGTTCAGATTTTTGATAGCTGTATTGATAACTTTTCAGTGCATTCTAAAATAATCTTACCTAAAAATATCACTACTGGAAAGCACTAAATGAATTCACAAACTTCCAGATTGTTTAGTCACTTTTCTTTTTAATACCTCCACCCACTTAAAGGACTTTAAACTGTTGAAGTAGTCAGTCAAGTAAATTTTTTTGCTCTTAATTTAAGGAGCCTTTTCAATTCAGAAGACATAATGGGATAAGTATTTATGCAATCCTTTCATCCCCTTTGCCTTCAAGAGCATACAGAGCCATCTATCTTTCTGCAATGTCACTCTCCTTTTATCATGTCTTTTTTCTCTCTTGCTTATTGTGTTCTTTCACAATCTTGCATTTCTCAGTATGCTTGCTAACTTTAGTCATTATCACTTCTCAGTATATCTTGTCTTGCGTGAATTACTGTTCTCGGTAGTTATCTATCTTTTATGTGTTAGTTTTGAAGATCTCAAAAAACTCAGCAGGTTCTGTGACTTGAGATCCCTCTATCATTGATACTGACTCTTATTAAGTAATTATAGCTACACTTCATAATTAGAAGAACAGATATTATTTATCTTAGTAAACTGTTGACTACTTTATACTATCTCCAAAATGTTCTCCTGCACAATATTATTGTTAAAGTTAAAAGGATTTGTCCTTGTTTCTCTAGTCTCTATTTTCTGTTCCATTATTCAAGTGGTGATAGGTGTCTTTCAAAAGTATAATTTAACTAATTTGTTGTACAAATGAGAAAGAGGGACCTTCAAGGAGACTGTAATGTTGCATTTAAAGTTTAAGGTTATCATACCTAAGAAAGAAATTCCTATCTTATTACATAGCTGTTTGCTTGAAGTATATGTATTGAATGCAAGGATTTCGAGAGGCATAAAGGAAATCTGTGCCACTGAAATCCACTCAGTCTCTTTCCTGTCATGTAGTCTAGGACACCCACTTCAATCAGGAATGTCAGTAAACAGAAATCTATGTCACTTTGCTGTTGTAAGCCAATAGTGAATAATTGCATATTTGCCTATGATAGTACAGAACGTCAGTTGTTTGGGTCTTGTCTTCACCATGTATGGTTTCTTAGAAAAGCCTGCGAACAGTGCCGTGTGATGGAACGTGATAGTTGTTCGGTCCCAGCTCCTTCAAGAGAGCTGTTTGAGTATAGAATCACCACTACAGTTAATATTAATTTACAGCCCTCTTGGTGTTCAGTAGAAAGGACAAAAACTAATGAACTTGAGAACTGAAACTGCCTAAGGCAGTCTTCCACCAGTTTGAAGGGCAACCTGCTGAGGTAACCTCTAAATGTCTGCATTGTCAATGCATTTTTTGTATCTCTCATTTAAGCTTGGGAACTTGGTCTCCTCTGGCTCTGGTTATTTGTCATTTTTCATACACTTGAAACATACATAATCAACCGTGTTTTACCTGATAACTGCAGTAATCTTTATATTTTCTTTTTTCTCTCATAGATTCTGAGATTTATTTCAGATTTCCTTGCTTTTCTGGTACTTTACAATTTTATTATACCTATTTCACTTTATGTGACTGTTGAGATGCAGAAATTTCTTGGATCTTTTTTTATTGGCTGGGATCTTGACCTCTATCATGAAGAAACAAACCAGAGAGCACAAGTAAATACTTCAGACCTCAATGAGGAATTGGGACAGGTATATCTTCTTTTTAACTTCTATTTATTTTAACTGCCATTTTCTACTTCTCTTTTAATAATAAAAATCATTATTGTAGACTTTTTATTAATAGTGCTTTAATATCTGATTAACTTGAAAGTAATATATCTGATTTTATGGCAGAAATCTAAATTCTTACATGATCAAACAACAGCAGCAAGTATATGCAACTGCACGTCTGTTTTTTTTTTGTTTTTATTTTATAAAAGGTAGAGTATGTGTTTACAGACAAAACCGGTACATTAACTGAAAATGAGATGCAGTTTCGGGAGTGCTCCATTAATGGCATAAAGTACCAGGAGGTCAATGGTAAACTAACACCAGAAGGGTTTTCTGAAGATTCTCCAGATGGAAATATGCGTAGTTTGGTAAGACTCCTACTTGCCTCCTCTCCCAATTCTCCCCTCATTAGGCATTTTAGGTAGAAAGGATCTAGTACTAGCATTAAATGTAATAATCTTAAAATGAAAATATGAATTTCAGAATGGTTTGAAGCTATTAAGTGTTACTGAACACCTCATGTTTATTAAGTAGGTAGAGATGTGATTATTTGACAAGGAATACTTGACGTTTTTTTTTAATTCTAAACATCTTTTTTTTCTGAAATATGTTCAAAACTGGGTTGATATCTAAATATTACAAATAATCCTTTTTCCTTTCTTACAGATGAAAGAGGAAGAACTCTTCTTGAAAGCAGTTTGTCTTTGTCATACAGTACAGATCAATGCAGATCAAACAGATGGTGCTGATGGTCCCTGGCATGCCAATGGAATAGCATCCCCTTTGGAGTATTATGCTTCTTCACCAGATGAGAAAGCTTTAGTTGAAGCAGCAAGCCGGTGAGTTTTAATGCCAAAGTTATGTACTGAAAAAATTGCCTACTAGGGCAGGCGATTTTTTTACTCAAAGCAAACTTAAAAATTTCTCAGAGAAGCTCTAAAGCCCAAGACCTGTTACTGTTCATTTATTATGAAAACATACAAAAACAAAATGCATGAAAACCTAGGGATATTGTAATATATGATTAGAAATGTTTATGGGAAATCCTTGAGAAATTAAAGTGGGCGGAGTATGTTGCTGTTAAAGTACTGTATAAAGAGAACACAAACATGTATCTCCTTTATTTTTTTTATTATTATTATTATTATTTTTTTTTTTACCATTTAGTAACCAAGAGGCATTACATGTACATTTCTACAGTGCCAAGTAAATGTCTATTTTCTTCTCCATTTAGGGTTGGAGTAGTATTTACTGGAACTAGCGGGGACAGCATGGAAGTAAAAAGTCTTGGAAAACCAGAAAGGTAATCTTTTTAAAAATAAATAAATTTAAAAATCCTTTTCTCTTTTGAAGAACGTAACAATGGTAAAGATAAATGTAATGTCTCTTTCTTGATAAGAAAACCTTGCGTTTCCCCAACATACTGTCTTTAATGCTTTTCCCTTAATTGTCTTCAAGACAGCTTGCATCTTATTCCTTACCGATTGAAATTGAGATGCAAGAATTTTGTGTTACTCTACACAGTTACTCTGTGTAGTTCTATAACAGTTTTGCATCTTTGCCCATTCCTCAAAACTGGGACTCTACTAGAGCTTAATAAATAAAGAAGTATTAGGTTGTTTATTCAACTCTAATAATGTGCTTTCAGCTCTAGAAATTCCCAGAATCAGCTGTGCTGGCAAGTCTAACACATGCATAATCCAATTACATCTTTAAACTTTCCCCATATTAGTAGAAATATTATTGCTAATTGTATATCTGCAGTATGTCATAACAGCTCTTCTCTGTATGATCTGTGTCAGTAGCCAGTACTTCCAGGTTTTATCAGGGAAAATGCACTCTTTTGACTGTGTAGAAAGAAAATGGGATTTTCAAAGTTACACTTGGAGTAATGATAAAAATATAAAGAAATACGTAGGAGATGATTTGTACTCTCCAGATGCAAAGCCTAGTATTTAGGAAATAAAATTCCTATCGGTAGAACCTTTTATCTTTCTGGAATAGAATTATATATATGAAGTAATGAAAACCAATCAATTTCAGAAATGCAGATAACAGTGATTGCTGCTCAACTCAGAGTATTAATTGTAAAGTTTCTATATAAAATGACACTTTGGGAAAAGCTCCAGGTATAAGTGTCTATTTATGGTTGTAAGTAATAAGTAATTATATGTAAAAATTGATTTCTGTAAATGTTTTCTTTCCTATCTCTCTCCTATTAAAACAAAACAAAGGTATAAGTTGCTTCATGTTTTGGAGTTTGATCCGAATCGCAGACGAATGAGTGTCATTGTAGAGAGTCCATCAGGTAAGTGATCAGAAGTTAACACAGCTGCAATTAAGAACTTCTTAAATAATATGTATTCTTAATTTCTACTCTATTTTACTTTTTAGGAGAAAAACTTTTATTCACAAAGGGAGCAGAATCTTCTATTCTTCCTCGTAGTAAGAGTGGAGAAATAGACAAAACAAGGGTACACGTGGATGAATTTGCTTTGGTAAGTGTAGACATGCCACCCAGCTGACTGGAAGAAAATTCTTCTGATACAGATTCTGTGACTTGAACAAATTGCAAGTGACGTGTTGTTAGACTGGAATCTAGTCTACTCTGAATGTAGTCTTTTATTTTCTCACAGAAAGGACTAAGAACTCTGTGTGTAGCCTATAGAAGATTCACACCAGAAGAATACCAGGAAATTTGCAAACGCCTTCATGAGGCAAGGACTGCTTTACAACAACGGGAAGAAAGATTAGCAGATGTATTCAACTTCATAGAAAGGGATCTGGAATTACTTGGAGCTACAGGAGTAGAAGACAAGTATGCAATGGAGTTTCTGCTAACTACGTTTGAAAACATAGCAAACTTAGGATTTATTACTGTGTTACGAAGTGTGCTGCGAAAAACTGTCCTGCCAATGCCAGAAGTTCTGTGCTACTTTTGTTTAGTGTGTTTACCACTCTCTTTGGATTGAGGAACACTGAAAACGTGTTGTACAAACTGATTTTGTCATTATAAGAATTAAAAAATGAACTTCATTAGGAGACATTTAATGAATATGAAATAAAGTCAGAATAATTTGAGTAAATGTTAAGCATAGTACCTAATTCCTTGGGAAAACTTTGATGTGTAGTTACTTTACAAAGTATACACAGACCTGTGTATACAGCAGAATGTCTTGTAATTCAGAGAGTGTATTATATGTTGGAATTTACAATGGAGAACTTAGTTTTTCATGCAGTACAGATAGTAATTGTTACAAACTGTTCTAAACCTTCTCAAATGCAGTAACAGTGCTTAATTTAAATTAAGATATGCTTATTACAAATTTTTTAGCGCTTAGAAATATTGAAGTTCAGGTTTTGTTTTATGAAGGCCTTTATTGTATTGCTTGTAAGAGAATGTCACCTACTAGACTAGTTTACCAATGATACATATTTTCAAAATGTGGTCTTAAATCATCATGACAGTGATGTTACAGTGTGAGTTCTTTTTTATAAAGTGTTCGATTGGTTATTTAAGATTTTCTTGTTTCTAGACTGCAGGAGAAAGTCCAAGAAACGATAGAAGCACTCAGATTGGCTGGTATCAAAGTGTGGGTTCTCACTGGAGATAAGCACGAAACAGCTGTTAGTGTCAGTTTATCATGTGGACACTTTCATAGAACCATGAACATCCTTGAACTTGTGCAGCACAAATCAGACAGTACATGCGCAGAGCAACTGAGGCAGCTAGCCAAGCGGTAAAGTACCTGAGATGTCATTATCTCTGTGATGGTCTTAACTTCATTTTCTTTGATTTTCAAATTTTGTGGGAATCACTTTCTGCCTAACATGTGAAGATGCTTTTTTTTCTTACCGCTAATTTTTTTCCCTTTTATAATAGACTTAAAGAAGCAGTCTGTCTAAAAGGTTAACTTCTGTTTATTGCATGAGCAATTGCATAGTTTGTGACAAAATTTAACCAATTGAAAATCAACTTTTTTGTCCCTGAATAGAATAAAGGAAGACCATGTTATTCAGCACGGACTGGTTGTGGATGGGACCAGCCTCTCTCTTGCACTCAGGGAACATGAAAAACTGTTCATGGAAGTTTGTAAAAACTGTTCTGCAGTGTTGTGCTGTCGCATGGCACCCCTTCAGAAAGCAAAGGTAAGGTTATAGTCAGCTTTGTCCTGTAAGTACTTTTATAATGCTGTCTTAGAGGCAAGGATTTCTGGAGATTGTTTGTTTCTGGTTGCCTTTTGTGTGACTTTTGAACCCTTCTTCAATTCAGTTGGAGTAGTTAGCTCAAGAGTTTTGACATGTAGTTGTGAAAATTTGCAAATGGACAGAGAAGAGAGTCAAACTGTCATGGTGGAGTGGAGTAAGAAAGCTACTGCTTTACAGAACACTCAAGAGGCTGATTAAAAGTTGGCTTTCTGCATAACCTGTACAGTTTTGCATTGCATGTTCCATCACAAACTAAAGGCTAGATGAAAGATTCATGAGGCTGTACAGAAAAATACACTGCTCTATAGATTAAAAATAAAAAATGAACCAAGTTTGAGGAGGAAGTAGAAGGGAAAGGAAGCTGAGGCCTAGTCTTCAGGAGAAGTTTGCCTTAATGCTCTCTTCCTCTATGACCATTTTTATTTCACACATAATTAATGTTACTCAAATACAGATCAGACAAAATTCAAACTCAGATTTTGTGATTTTTTTTCAATTCCAGAAAGCAAAGCTTTACATAGATACAATATTCCTTCTTTCGTTTTGAAATGTTCTCTTTTCATGTTGTTTCTCTTCCTTCTTTTGTGACTAATATTCAGTCATACCTCAATTCTAGTATTTTTAAATATGTTATACTTTTAGCTTAGCTGTATGTTTTAGAGGATTTTCCTGTGTATTTCCAGTAATACTAAACCTCTGAAAGGCCAGCGTTGCCCAGTTTGTTTTTTTACCTTGCAGAAAAATAAAAAGGCAGCTTTTTACCTTAAAGCACTAGAAAACCCTTGTATGAGATGCTAGATATGCAAAAAAGAGCAGGTTGTTTTATTGTAGAAAGATGGTCTGATTCTAAAAGATTTTGCCTTTTTTTTTTTTCCAGGTAGTGCGACTGTTAAAAACATCTCCAGAAAAACCTATAACGTTAGCGATTGGTGATGGTGCTAATGATGTGAGCATGATACAAGAAGCACATGTTGGCATAGGTAAATTACTTCTGTCACAAGAGATAAAGGCAAATAAGATGAAAATTTTAGTAGACAAATTGATGATGAAGTGTGTTTATAAGCAGATAAAATTCTAATGCTTCTACCCCTGTGAATAATCAGGCATTAATCTGAGTCATCTGTTGTTGCAGAGATTTGGTGAAATTTGAAATGCAAGGCTGTTTGTTTTTCAGTCTTAAATTTATTGTGTAGTCTACCAATAATCAGAAGTCATGCTTAAACATTGTCTTAAGAACAGCAGAGATTCTCTTAACCAGAATCTCAGAAGTACTCTGCTTCAGACATTGGAAGTGGACATATCTTATTGAGGTCATTGTCAGTTCCTAAGTTCCTGTGTAAACTTTACATTCAAACCTTTCTTTGCTCAATGCTTCCGATGTTTGCACTGTGTCTGTATCATTCTAGAATTGCCATTTGTGTCTAGGTTGTCTCTGTGGTAAAGGCTTTCATTACATTTCTTGAGAGGCTGTTACTGATTCTCAGTTAACTTCTCTGCTTATTTGCTTTCTGTTATCTAGTGTGAAGGTTTTTTAAACTTTTCTGCTGAGTTGTATAACTCAATATAAAATTTTATTTTATTTTCAATATGTATAACTGAATACCTGTCACAAAAAAAAAAAAGTGTTTTGGTGTTACCTTTAACAAATACCATCCAACAAAATTATTAATGCTGAAGGTTCTTAAATAAGAGCTTGGTACAACAGGCTGTTGAGTCTGTTGCCGTTTTGATTAAAAATGTGTAAGTAATATTTAGTTGTGACAGTGATTTTTAAGACTGTGGGTATAGCCTGTCTGAGGAGGTTACGGTCCAGTAGCAGATGATACTTTATTATATTTTTAAGTATATTTTTTAAGTCTATTTTTAAGTATAGTTTATGGTGGTTTTTTAATTGGATCATCATTGAACAAGCATTTTCCCTAGGTTGGATCAAGAGTAATGCCTTAGTTTGACACTTCTTCAAATCTTTAGTTATGTTGAAGTATAGAATAAGAGAACTATGTCTTTAGATGTAGGTTAGATATATGCACATGTATGTTGTTTTTTTAAATAACAACAATTCATTTTGATCATGTTTAACCTGTCTTTTGTTTTTGTATCCCAAATATTATAGGAATCATGGGCAAGGAAGGAAGACAAGCTGTAAGAAATAGTGACTATGCAATAGCACGGTTTAAATTCCTCTCCAAGTTGCTTTTTGTTCATGGACACTTTTACTATATTAGAATAGCAACCCTTGTACAGTACTTTTTTTATAAGGTAAGTGTTCACAGTGTGTGACAGTGAACTTCATAGAAAACCATGTATGTATTTCCCAGCAAGAAATTTGTTTTAGATTTAACATTTTTGTTGGGAACAAATGAAATTAGCCCATTTAAACGTGTTTTCTGTTGTTGATGTTTCTACAACCAAATGCAGTTACAAACCAAATGCAGGTTTTTAACTGTGAAATTCCTTAGTATTTCCACTAGAAGTAGGTTTTAAATACCTCAGTGAGTTCACCTAGTGTGGGAGACAGATACTGTTTGCTTGCTGAAAGCAGTAGTGCTAGCTTGAAATTAAATGCCTTCTTTACCAAGATGTTAAAGTACAACCTTTTTGTTTACTGATTTTTAAAATTAACTAAATACATTTATTTTCAAAGGAAAAAAGAAAGCAGGAAATATGTGAGGGAGGGAAGGATCTGCAGAGAAGCATGTGGGGAGAGAACATGGTCTTTGCCTGCAGGCTCACCTTAAGGAAATTTAACAGTCCCAGCCTTGACTTAAAAAAAAAATCCCGAGGTGAAACAGGCCAAGGAAAATATGCACCAGCAACCAAGTTATCTCTGGATGCCTCTTGGGGTTTTATAGACTTGGAGCAGCAGGGAGCATGAGCAAAATATTGGAGGGAAAAGTTGGTGTTTGGAAGCCTGGGAGCTCAGCCCTGGGCTGGAGTGCTTAAAACTCAAAACTAATAGCTTTTTTTTTGTGTGTGTGTTGATCATCAGGCATAAGTGAAAAAGAAAACAAAAACCTTACCTCACTATCAGACTAGCTATTATAGGTATTAGGAAAAATTTATTTGCCATGAGGGTGGTCAAACATTGAAACAGGCTCCCTGGTGAGGTGGTAAACACCCCAGACCTGTCAGTGTTTGAGGCGTTTGGGTAATGCCCTTAGTAATGTGCTTTAACTTTTGGTTAGCCCTGAAGTGGTCAGGCAGTTGGTGATCATCAGGCACTTGATGATCCTTGTAGGTCCCTTCCAACTGAACTATTCTATTCTAATTTAAATTTATCTGTAATTCTAGCGTTGGCCGCTAAGCCACATTTTTGTCTTCTAACCACGTATTTTTACTCGCTTGCAAGAGTTAGCAATTTCTTTTGGGAACTGTAAGGCATATGCTGAAGGGTTAATTATTTCATTCACTTCTTGTTTTTCAGAATGTGTGCTTTATTACACCACAATTTTTATATCAGTTCTTCTGTTTGTTTTCACAACAAGTAAGTATAGGATGCCTTATAGCTTGTGTATGAGAATCTCAGGTAAATAACTAAAAAAAACCTATGAAATATTCTTTCCTCATCGAAAGCAAGTGTATTTGGTGATATTTTTTTTTCAACTTAGTACTGCTGATGAATGAATCTCTCACTGTTAGGCAATTCATACGAATGAAAAGAAAGTTGCACATGTAAGATTTTTTTACTGAGCTCTCTGTAAGAGCTTTTTGTTCAGTTTGGATGCAAACATGCTGTCAAAATGGTGTGTCATTCGTTAAATGGCTGTTGTTTCTTTTCCTCCAGAGAAATTATAAATCATTAGTGAAGTTCAGGATATTTTGGCCTGTATCTTTCAAGTTTGCTTGACTAACTGCTGGGCTTCTGTTTCCCATAATTAAAATAAATGTATATGTGATTATATATAACCATATTTTTGATGAGTATAACTTTTTTTTATTCACCTATTTTCTGTAGGAACACGAGAGGGTTCTTTGCTTCAGTGTAAATTTAAGTTTCATGCTGTTGACTGTAAAAATTACATATATACCATAATAAAACTTTCTTTTAGTAGCTTTATGTACTTTGAGAGTACTTTAAAAGGTTTGTAAGTTTTAAAGTTCTTCTGCATGCTTTTCTTCTGATACTGGCAAATTAATTGTTTCATGGAAAAGGTAGAGTACATAGAAGCACCACAGATGTAAAATTCAATAAAAATCTAGATTAATTTTTCTTTTTGACAGCTCGATGTTACTAGATCATTATGTTAATATAGCTTTTTTCTACTCAGTAAATTTATGTGATTAAATGATTTGCTTCTGCTGTTGATTTTAATAAATATGAACAACTCTTCACATTTCTCAAAATAATTTTTATTTCCATTTTCAGACACTCTATGACAGTGTATACCTGACCTTGTACAATATTTGTTTCACTTCCTTGCCTGTCCTCATCTACAGTCTTTTTGAACAGCATGTGCATCCGCATGTATTACAGAGTAAACCCGTGCTCTATCGGTATGTATATCCTACCTACATCGCAACAGCAGCATACCATTTAGAACAGTGACATCTGTAGAAGTCTGAACTTGCTACTATGCATTCCTTTTATCTGTAATTTATGCAATTTTCAATAATTATCCTCAAGAGAGGAAATACTGCACCTACAGTTAAGCAAAATTAGTATTTTAAAGAGAAGTATCTTTTTATGTTAGCCATGTTAAAACTGGAAGAGTTGAATACTTGGTCAACTTATATGATTGGCGGCCTTCTCCTGCATTGCCTGGAGAAGGTGAAAAATACTCAAACATGAAAAATGAAGAACTAAGATACAATAGTTAAGGAATCACTGCAAAAATGCTTTTCTAAGAGGGGAATTGTTTTCCTGTGGAATTAGATATCCTCCCAGTGGTAGAATGTTGCACTGCATACCACTGGAAGAAAGACTTCTTCTAGACAGGATAATGGGCAAGTATCAGATCTGGCTATTTCTTCTCTTACAATTCCACATGTAAGGAGAATTCTAGTTTGTGCTAGTTTGAATTTGACCCATAAGACAAAATTTACGTTGATGATCCCTGCATAAGCAGAGTCATCTCTGAGTTCTTTTTGCTCATAATTTACATAATTTTTCTTTCGTATGTTGACATTCATTAAGCATATCTTGGTGCAGTTGAGAGATACATTTATTCAAAGCAGTAGCAGTTATGTAGTATGAATAGCTGATGGGTTATAAAAAGACAATCTGAAATCCGAAATCTTTATTTCTGCAGAGACATCAGTAAAAATGCTCATCTAGGCTATAAACCATTTCTTTACTGGACGATCTTGGGCTTCTTTCATGCATTTATTTTCTTTTATGGCTCGTATCTTCTAATGGGAGAAGACACTTCGCTGCTGGGAAATGGCCAGGTAAAATGTCATGAGGATTGTTCTCTGATTGTATTTTTTGGTGATATTTTGTAATACATATATTTTTTTTTAATTCAAAATTGTCAGAAAAAATCTAAGATGTTTTTGATTTTATTAACTGTATAAATACCAAAGATGCTTTACCATTCATCGTGTGTGCTCTCAATATTTCGAAGACAATAACTAATTTAATGAAATCATCAAATACTGATTTGAACTCTTGTGTTTTAATGATGTCAAAGTTGAGAGGAAAAGTCATGTTAAAAAAAAACAAACACTTCAGATGAAACCATTAGATTAATTAAGGTTGGAAAGCCTTTACAATTCTGCTTTCTCGTCAGACCAGTTTAGAACAACCTGAATCTTGGTTACTCATAAAACTGTTATGGGTAGTGATACAAAAGTCATTTGCATCACGCCTTATGCTGTTCTTACTACTGACATGAGGTGTGTGCTGATTTTCATGTAGCCTTTGGTAGTGTTGCAAGTTACGGCACTTGGTCTAAAAATAGCTTTATGTTGTATTCACACTGGTCTGCTGATGATAGCTTGTGCCCATTCCCTTAGGAAGCTTAGCATGGAAAAGGGTTTCCATGTAATGGTGAGGAGGCAATGGTCAAAAATTGGACTGAGTGACTAAAATCAGAGAGCATGTGAACTGGTCGTTAACATCCTTGCAGAGAAAAGAGCAATAAAAGGGGGAATGAAACAGCTGTCTGGAGTATCTATTTCATCATGAGATCCTATAGAAGAACCTTAATGTGGTTGTGCTTCAGACTAAAATGTCTTTCATAACTGAGGTGTGGATGTCCTCTGCTGTCATTTATTACAAGCTGTGTGACTTTGAAATACTTGTGAGTTGGTAAAGGACCTTCAGTATTTATCTAATGAAGTACTTCTGTGCTATGAGTCAGTGCGTTTCTGAGCATCTGTCTTAGTTGTCAAGGCACCTTACTTCAAAACTGCTTAGTGAACATCTACAAAGCAGAAAGATGCTTTTTAACATCGTATATAATAACAATTGTTTAGTTTAGGGAACTGATTATATTCTGTAAAGCTAAACTAAGTGTTAGTGCAGTCTTTATGGAGAAGGTTCTCTTATTGTTTCTTGTACAAACTAATCTCTCAACTGAATCTTTGAAGTACAGCTTTCACATGCACTCTGGCTTTTCACATTTTCTGTGATGTGACCTAAAAAAAAGTCTTCAGTATGTATTTCGAGATACTCTACTTTCTGTGGGGTTGCTAAAAGATGCTTATTTGAACAGGTAGAATTGGTTATGGCCTAAAATAAGTTGCAAGTAGTATGTGCCTGAAAAAGCCACGAGTTAAGGGCAAGAGAAACTTGTATACTGTTGAAGTGCTTTCTTGTAATAGTCCTCAAGAAATGATCACTTTACACAAATGTGTGATACAATACAGTGATATATCCTATCCTAAGGCAATGAGCCAGCAATTAGCCTTATTTTTTCATTCTGAGTTCCAAGTTTGGAGCAAAGCAGAAGAGAACAGTACATAATTTTTTAATGATGGTGGTTTGTTAGGCTTACATCAACACATTGCGCAACAACTTGATCTTTTAGTTCTTTTTTCTCCCCCCTTTTTCATGCTGTGCATGTCGTCAGCTATTGAAACCTAACAGGCAAATGGTAAGAGCGTAGAAGAGGAGGAGATACAAAGTATTGTATCTGTTACTTCACAGGATTAAAGGATGCAGCATCCACAGTGTAAATGTGTTCAAAAATAAAATGGTGGCAAGAATCTGTTCATGTTTTCATTCTAACTCCGTGACCGTTTTAGAACAGTGTTAACAAAGACACTTTCTTTCACAGGTCACTCTGAAGCAGTAGACTAATTTTATTTCAAGATTATTATTGCAGCAATTAATAGCAAGCATGCTGTTAAATGCTTCATATTTACCTTTTACACCAAAATAGGCTTCACAAAATGCATTTCAACAAAGATTTGTAAAATTGTCCGTAAATCCAGACTTACAGCTGCCTTAACTTTTCACCCATGTATAAAGATGAGAAAAGCAGTTGTGAGATCTCTGATAAGGTGGTTGGGAATTTTTTTTATTTTTATTTTTTGTCAGAGCTCTGTAACAAGGACTACAACTGTGCAAAACCCTTTTCATGCCCCTGTGCTGTACTAACCAGTCCAATCTAGGATGACTTTGCCTGTCTGCATGTAGTCCCTTTGTCCTTGCTTGCTTAGTTTGTTACTGGTAAATAATGAGGTGAGGGTTTGTTCATTTTTAGTATGGTATTGATTGAAAAATAAATAAATGAAAAAGCAGTCTTTGGTTTCGGTATTGAGACTGCTTGCAACAGCAGAGTAGTTGGACGTGTATAGAGTGGCGTGTGTCTGAGTAGCATGTGGGTAGAGAGAATACAAACTCACATCCCTGCTTGGTGTCAGAGCTGAGATTTCGTTGTTGTAGAACTTGTTCAGAGTTTTGATAGTCTATCTTATGTGGGCAAGAGAATACAAAAGTGACTGATACAGCGTTTTAGAATTGAAACTTCATTTTGTGTTCACTAGCCTTGAAACAAAGTGTCTTTTCCTTATCATTTTCCTTGAAAACTATAATGGCACCATTATTTTTGAATTGTAAAATTGTGCTTGGGAAAAATGTGAACTTACAGGTGATGCTGCATGTTGAAAACTGTCTGAAAATGTTAAAACTGTAAGTGTTTTGCAGTTATGTTAAAGTGAATACCTTCTACCTGATATTTTTGTTCAGATGCTTACATTTAATCAATCAATTTGTATCTTCATTTTCCTGTCATTTCATGTAATTATTTTGAGCTTTCTTCATTCACATAGCCTTTATGGTGACTTGTTTTGAACCAGGAAGGAAGATGACTTGTAGAATGTTAATTTTGCTCCTATCATAAGCTCTATTTTTTCTAGTAGTTTGTTTTGTGTCCTTCTTTTTCATGATGCAAGCTTTGTCCACAGATTTGTTTTATTAGTATAGCAGACTTGAGAAAATTCTAACTTTCCATGAATGCTTTGGCCGATCATTTTTATTACTAATACTAATTTATTTTTGCCTTGCCACTTTCTTAGATGTTTGGAAACTGGACATTTGGTACTTTGGTCTTCACCGTTATGGTTATAACTGTTACGATGAAGGTATGTTACCATCATCTCCGTTTTGATACATAGGCAACTATGTAATTGAACAATAATTTAAAATAGCTTTAAAAGTTATATGGAAGTAACTGATTCTTAAGAATTCCAGAGAAGAGGTTATTATTTTGGTTTCAAAGGTGCTTTTGCATGTTACAATAATATTTAGTTTTAGCACAAGTGCAGTTCACAAGCATGATCAAATGACTTCAGACCAGTATTTGTCATTTTCTGTGAAGTGTGAGGAGAAAAATGAAATTTATTGAAGTTATCTTTGTTTCAGATGGCACTAGAAACTCACTTCTGGACATGGATAAACCATTTTGTTACTTGGGGATCCATTGTATTTTATTTCATATTCTCCTTATTTTATGGGGGAATTATCTGGTGAGTTATTTTTTCTTCCTTTCTATAGGACATGTGATAAATGAAATCATGAAAGAACACAGGTATTACGTTTTACCATGTTGCTCTGAATTTTGTGGCAGGTGTTGAAAAAATGTAGTTCTAAGCTTACTGAGGCCATTTACGTTTTGCGATTCTTTTAGAAATGGGAGCCATGTTGCTAAACTGTGATGTGCTCAAGGACAGGGATTACTTGTCTCTGACAGCCTGAGACTAAAAAATAGAAATGCCTTTAGAAAAGTACATAGGGTTCCCAGAAGGTTTTGTGTAGAAGGCAAATGCAATAGAAATGATGATGCTGGTAAATCAGTAAAGTGATACATTTTTGCTTGTGTTTGGGGGGCTTGGAGCTATAGGACATTGAGTGATTTTCTGCAACATAGTTTAAAACAGATCATTTTCCTCTGAAGTTGGGTACCCTCTGTCCTCGGTGTTTCTTTGTAGGCCAGGTCCAGGAGATTGCTAATGTTCTTGGACAGCAAACGGTTGTACCTCTGTATCCTAAGAGACTTGTTGCTTGACATATTTTAGGATACACTTGAGCTTGCCTGTACTGTACTGTTGTTTCTAGAAGTTCCTTATAATAATTACCACTTCTTTTAACTTCTCAGGCCATTTTTACATACCCAGGATATGTACTTTGTATTTGTTCAACTGTTGTCAAGTGGTTCTGCTTGGTTTGCCATAATCCTCATAGTAGTTGCTTGTTTGTTTCTTGATGTTGTGAAGAAAGTTCTGTACCGACATCTACAACCAACGAGTACTGAAAAAGCTCAGGTAATGTTATGCTTTTATATCCAGCTTGATCAATATGTGAAAGAATGCATTTGTTAAAATCTGTCTTGTAAACTAATTACTTTCCTGTGTTATTTTGTTGTCCTCTTATACTGCTGTCATGTTTAATGTATAAATGAGTGTTCTCATTTCAAAAGATAAATTTTAATTGAGCATTACCAAAACGAGAACACCATTTTACAAGGCAATGACATCTGTGCTTAAGTAATCAATATATTAACAATAGTAGACTTACTTATAGAGGGGTCATTCAATCTTTTGCATCTCAGTTTGCAACTGCATAAGAGGATCATATATACCTGCTTTAAAATGGTAACTGAACTTGTTTGTCTAGGTATTAGAAGTTTTCTTCAACTGTAATTAATACTGAATAGTTCTTAAAATGTTGATGAAAACAATTTTAAATAATACTTTAGTAGGACTTGTTTTAATTAGTATTTCTTAAATCTTGTTTGTATTATACATATGCCATGTAAATGATTGCTGATTATATAATTAAAGATAATTACCCATGTGGTATTTTCCTAAATTCATAGATGGGGTCTAAAGAGACACTGATAATAGAATCTTTCTCTTTCCTGAAGCAGGCCACAAAATCTCCTTGAAATCATTCTTGTTGAAATTGAGTTCTCTTTTAGTTAAACGTGTCCTCTGTATTTGAGTGTTTTTACTTTTTAGTGGCAGTACAGAGAAGTCTTGACCCACAATTCTCAGTCACCCTCTCTGGTTTTATTTTTCAGCACTTATCTTTGTATACCCTTTCTGATAAACTGTAAGTTCTTCTGTTAATGACTTTTTTATTCACAGTTAGGTTTCTGATCAAATTAATTTGATCTGACAGAGATTGAACTTGAACTTTTGAAGGAGAAAAAAAAAAAAAAAAAAAGTTTGTAATCTATACTTCTGTAATCTGTACCACTCCTTAAATTTTGTCTATCACCACAAGACACAGTATTCCAGCATTGCTTACATCAGTGCCAAGTATGGAAATTACAAGTTCCTCAGCTGTATTCAGTTCACTAAATAATATAGGTCAATAACCTGTTATCTTCTGCATCTTTCTTATCTGCAAGAGCTGGTTTTCTTCCAGGTCATTGCCAAGAGGTCAGATAGCAGTAAAAAAGACAGTAAATAGAAAAGCAGCCAGTTGATGAAGATAGCCCATATACAGTTCTCTTCTGAAAACTGTTGGCAGTTTTTAGTCTGTTTAATGTGTGCCATATTGATTTTTGTGGTGTCCTAGATGCTTAATCCAAATTTTATTGAGCTATATACACAGAACTCTTAACCACATTACATCAGTGTTGTTACCTTTAGTATTTAATCTTTAAATTACTTTGATGTATGTGCCTTTTTATTCACTTGAATTATATTACCCCCCTAATTTGTGTTTAAAAACATCCATGTGAGATGTTCTGCTGACAAACCTGTAGCTAGCCAAAATATCTATTAATCCCTTTTCAGAATTGGAATACTAGCTGCATTTTCCACTCCTGGAATTTAAGAGCTGAAATCTAAGCTTTAATCCGAGTGGTTGTTCTTAAAAAAAACACTAGCTTACAGAAAACTGCTCAGATAGACCTGCTAAGAATCCTGATTGCATGTTTGATTTTAGAGAACTTCTTCTTTACTTACTTAGATTCTTTTTTTTTTTTTTTTTTTTTCCCTTAAAAACTTAAAACAATATTTATTGAACACTTCCATTTCATTTCTTTACATCAACTATTTCTGTTTGGCAGTGTATCAGTATGGTTGCTGAGGTTTCTCGTGTCCCTAAAAAAAAAAAAAAAAAAAAAAGCACTTGCATTAAAACACCAAAAGCCCTACATTTTTCCTGTAGCCTTTGCCATATAATCCTTATTTCATTGTCTTGTTTTCTTAATTGATTCAAAAAAAAAATCAGGTTGTTTGTTTCAATTACAGTCGTTTGTATCAAGGACACAATCAGGCTTCTTACCTTTAAGAAACCATCTTGATGGACGTTTAACACATTTCTTGTGGCTATAGCTTAATTCATGGCCATGATAATTTTGTTTTGTGCACAGCTTGATTTTCCTTTTCCTCATTCTGCAGTGCCATTTGACAGCCATTTCAACGCCAAGGTCTGTGTTTACTAAAGCACTGCCTTTTTCTGAAAACTAGCTCCTGACACTGCAAAGTTTAAGTATTTAAAATGTGATTTGACCAAAAATTCTTCAGCAGCCAGCTGGTGGTTTCTCTGCATGTCTGATAGCAAAATCACAGTTAAAAATGTATTTCCAAAAAGAAGTCACCTGTTTGTGGCTTTTATGAGGTTTATTTTGTTGAGATTTTCCACATTGTAATGTGACAATTGACCCTACAGAATTTCATAAGCTATTCTTCAAGTGAAGAAGTAGACCTAAGTGAATATATTCAAGGTGACCAACTTATTTTCCATGCTTACTTTCAGGAAGTAACAGGATGCTTCTTTCATTATTATACCTCATTAGATGTATTTTAAATTTGAGGTAAATATTTTTCTTTCATTTTCAAAGCAGAGGAAATGTCTCAAGCTTTCCAATAGAGTGAGTTTGGAGAACACTTGTGTCCTAAAGCACCCTCTGTGCAACTGAATTATTTTTAATTTTTCATTTTTAACTGTATGACTAAAGTGGTGCATTTGCATGTTGAGGGAAGAAAAGTTTAGTTTACAGTTCCTAAGTTTTTATTAGAGCAAGACAAATTGTTACATGAACTAATATTTAGTTACTGATGTTTAAATTCATAGCTATTTAAATTACTTCTTCCCTCCATTATTTAGATTGTAAAATATTCCCCTGAAAGTTGTGAGTAAAACTAACATGTCTTTCTTGACTGAAAATGCTTGTTCCAATTATTTTACTCTTCCAGAAACTTAGAGCACACTATTTGTGTGAATTACGCACTGTAGCGCTCTGAATTAACCCAATCTATAGGTGTCTACATTACTCTATTGAGTATGTAAGCAACTTAATTTTAAATCCTTTAATTGGTGTAAGGTCATAGTATCAACAGTCATGGTTAAATGTTACACTTAGATAAATTACTTCCAAGAAAGCGATTAAATTTAACCAGTATAAGGGAGAACCACTTTAGAAGGTGTTAAACTTTAAATGTAATTTTTCTATGTTCTACAATGACTTTAAGGAAAATAAAAATCTGTGTCTTCCATGGGCTAGCATGAGTTGACTTCTATCACAGGATTAGCTTGGTTAGATCTACCTTTCCCTTTTAGGGTGCCAGTGTCTTTTTTTTTGTTGTTGTTTGTTTTGGTTTAGGTTGTGTTTTGGTTTGTTTTTCTCCTGTGTTCCTAGTTTTTTTGCCGACCTTGAAGACAGTACATCATATGTTTGACTTTGGTCTTCTGCCTTTGGTCTTTTACCCCGTTCTGGGTAATTTCTGACTATAGTTCTGTTCTTTCCCAACTATGGCAAGTAGGAAGACTTGGACAGTAAGGGAAATCTGAATCAAAATATAAATCTTGTGGTAAATCACAGCACTGTTGAGGAAACAAGGTAATACAGAGTAAGGATGTGAGGTAAAGTATAGACATGTAAGCGTAAAGGCCTTTGTCTTTAGTGTGAAAGCCGAGGTGCACTCAGGTATGGTCCTCCCAAACAACAACTGGCCGTGATGATCCAGGAACTGTCTTAAAGGTACCAGGCTTGTGTTTCTGTATATAATGTGCATACCACTTTTATAACAATGTCTTGTCCTGTGTCTTTCTCTTAGAAAATTACTGCTGCTACTGACTGACATGTATGTTCCATCCCTTCTCTGTCCAACTGTAGATGTACTCCAACAGAGTTGCTTTAAGTGACGAGTTCATCGCACTGCAGCCATTGTCCAGGGCAAGGAATCAGCTGAGCAAAATTAGGTAGAGTAGGAGGGACAGTTCCTCATCAACTCTTATGCATGCTGAAGGTGAACTAACCAGTGCTGAGAGAGATGGGAAGAGGCATGAATATTAGCGGGTTGAGAGGGCAATATAGTGCAGATACATTAAGTTTGGTATATTTCTTGGCTTCGCTCTGTGTTTTTGAGCCAAATGCTTCTCCTAAGTAGCATGTTGGACGTGCTTTGTTTTTAGGAAAAAATATCCCTAGCATGATGCTCTACTTTTGGAATAGACCTAGCTCTTCTTGCATCCATTTTTAAATAATTATAGTTTCTAGCATGGTTAAAATGCTTTAATTTCTTCATGATCAAAATTAATAGTGCTTTTTGCATGTTGGATAATTTCAGCTTCATCAGGCCGTGACAGGAAGGTCCATATATTTCAAGCAGCAGTTTATTGCGAGTTGTTTGCCCATTTTAATTTGCTTTCACTTGTGTTGAAAGTGCAGAAAATGTTTTAAATTTGGGTGCATATGTACACTTGTGCAGCTAAGGCTTTCTGTGTTTGTTTTGTGCATATATGAAGTGAGTGTTGTTTATTTTGACTGTTACAGGTACATGTTCTCAAATACATTTTATACAAAGTTCTAGAAAATTATACAAGAAAAGATAAGTGTACATGTGTAGCAGAGTTCAGTACGTGAAACGCTATCAAATAATGATTCTCACTTGTAAGACTAAAACATTCTTATGCATCAATAATGTCTTAATCTGTTTGATGTATTATCCTACCCTTATCTACATCTATATTATATGGTAAGAAATAATGCAGAGAACTGATTTCTTTTACATAATTTGTAGGTAACTGTTGCCTAAAAGCATGAGAATGGATGCTAGGAGAACCAAGCAACCCATGTTTGGGGGGTTTGAGACACTAATTTACATTTTTTTAATAAGGGAAAGTAGAAGAGATGAGGTTGTCATTGGAAGTGGTTAGAGTATTTTTAAATCAGTTAATTGAAACAATAAAAGCCCTATTAAAATCAAAAAGAAAAAGCTTTCTGTTTGCTCTGAGAGTGGACAGTATATTTGCAGGGAGACATCTGAAGTGGCTGTTCTGCTCAGATGGCTTATTAACAGGTTTTAGCCATTATTTGTCACACTGTGAAAACACATCAGGAATTCTGCAATTTAGATTGCCAAACACCCCAGAGAGGCATTGTTTTTTGTTTTGTTTTTTTTTTTTTTTTTTTCTTTTCTTTAAATTTAGCACTTACTAGCTTTAAAGCAGAGCAAAAACTGCAGTACAGCTACCTCTTCAATTTTAGTAAACTTAGGACTTGGCTTTCTCTAGTTCTTCGTTAGTCTTCAGATGAAAAGCAAAAGCAATGTAGTGCCAGGTTTAACTGACGTATGCCATGTTCTGAGAATGTGCTTAGTGTTCTGTTGATATACCAAAGCAATGGTATATCAACAGAACATTAACACCTTTTATGAATGCAAATTAAAATATATGGGATGTTGTAATCAAATTTTGCGTGGTTAGACTTCAGTGTCCAAAAATGTTCAAGTTTATAAAACATTTGTGGTGTACACAGAATTAAGAGCTTGGGGTCTTCTAAACATCCCTGTGATTTCTGTAAGGCAGAAATGCACTCTTGTGTATGCCTCTTAAACTCTTACCTCTGAACTATAATGTCATTTTGTAGCTTGGGATGAAAAGGAAATACGACAGCACAGGTCAGGTGCAGGCTTTATGCTTACCCGGAGACGGATGACTGAATACTTGAAAAAATTCCTTTTTCTTTCTTCTATAGCTGTCTCTAGTTAGTGGAACATGTCAAATTCTATCTTGGGCTATTAACTGGGCTCCATTGTATCTCATTTCTGTTTTTTCTTTGTAAACAAAGTTTTGCGTGTGAGGTTTGTGTTAAATGTTTGATGTCTCTGCTTCGTAAGAACTGTCAGAAATCTTAATCTGCATGCAAGACGTGTTGTTCAGATACATGTTCTAATTCTAATCAGAGATTAACTGTTTATAGAGGCTTTTACATTTTGACAGTGTATTACAGTTGTGTACAGTGTCAGGGAAACAAAAAACACAGACAGGATTTTTATTTACAGGGAAGGTTGTCAGTGCATAACATATGTAGGACTCTTAAACTGGAGCATTTACCTTAGCATGAGACCCTGTTCTTTCTTCATCTGCCCTCCCATGAATCTGTTGTTGGCTTGTTTTCCTTTCATCTCTGTAGAGATCTGCTTTCTTTACTTGTCTCCATAACTTCTGGCCCTGTCTTTATGGCCTTCATTACTTGTCTGTATTTTTTCCTCTAGTTGCTGTTACATAGGATTCCTCTCCTAATAGCTATCATATGTGATCTAGACCAGCTGTGTAGAAGTCAGAGCAGGGAGTTTTCTGTTCATTTTACACATTCCTTACAGAAACCACATAACTTCCAAAAAAACTGTACAAGTGTACAGTAGTGAAATATATCAGAACACCATAATTTGCTAAACTTTGAACAAACTTTGTCTTCCTTTACAGGTTTGTATATTGTGTTAGCATAGCGTGTTGCTTGTCTGTGAGCTAATCCACAGAACCTATGATAGGAAGAGGGAATCAATGAGAGAGTAGATTTTTCATACTGATTTTCAGTAACAAAAGTGTACATGTGTACTTACTGGAAAATACTTTTTACTAATTATTTTGAAATAATTGAAAAAAATGGCATTTGTAGGTTTACTTGATTTGAAGAAATGAAGAGTAGAAAAAAAAAAGTTGAAATTATAAGTTCCAATGAAGTTGTTAGATGTCAGTACTCTTATATTCTTTTAAAATTCTAAAGCTTTCTAATTGTCATTTTGTTACACAGCATGTTATGGATTAAAAAACAGAAGTGAGCTTTAGAAAAGGGAGTTAAGTTGCAACTTAATTGTAGATTAGCAATACCTAGATTAGCAATACCTGTATCATATACCTTCTTAAATGTCCATACGGTATCAGACACGTTGGTAGTTAGCACCTGGGCTCAGGAAAATACCCTGCAATATTTGTACCTTGATGTGCGTGGTTAAATACATTTACTGTTCAGCGAAGTCCCAACTGCGTATTTCAGTGTGATTACATGTTTGGTTGAAATGTCTGTTGTGTCGCATATTGAACACCTTGTAGTAAGATGAACAAATTGAAATGATCCTTCCTGTTGGAAAAGGACAACTAAACCTCAATCTGAAAATTTGAAATAAATGTCAGACTTAGTTTCCCCTTCTGCAGTCTGTGGTGCACAAAAAGACCAAACTTTTCTAATACTTGTGCGCTGATAAACCATGTGTTTTACCAATTAACTTGAAAAAATTGCCTCTTCTATGTAAATGTGCCCTGTTCTCTCAAGAACAAATCTGTAAAATGAAGGTTCATGTGGTAACTGTTTTAAAGCAATGCAAGCATGGTGCTTTATAAGATCTGTTGCTTTTCTGTCCTTCTAGATGGAAGAAGATAAGGGTTCAGTCAGCTCAGCATGTGACTTTGCTGAAAGCAAGCACAGAGGGGAGGACAATAGGCAACTGCTAGATCCATCTAGCCTACAGGACAGTTCTTACGTTCACTAGGTAGTACTCCCACTCTACCCTACTGTGTGTGTATATATATTTATAAATATCATTTTATAGACAGTCATGAAGCCATCTCCAAGATGCAAGTTTTCTCGTAGATAACAGAAATGTGGGTATCACAGTATGTGGGTCTGATTTTCTTTATCAAACCAAATCACTCTTTAATTCAACATTTCAACTGTGTTTTTCATTTATTACATTAAATGATCTGTTATAATACCTGTTCTGTTATGGTGATCCCAGATCTTACCTTCTGAAAAGACTGTTTGCAGCCCAAATGTGAATAATATCGGATATTTCTCTGTGTGTATTGATTTTGTAAGCATTGGCTCACCTCCCTTTTATCTCTTGAGGGTATGTTTCAGGTCTTTGGCATGGTAAGGCAGCAGAGCATAATCATCTCCATATTTTACTTTGCTATAGACCTATGATTGTAACTCTCTGCCACAGAGAGAAAAGTGGGAAGAGCTCTTTAGCATAATATAAATATCTTCCTTCCATACAGTGGGCATAGATATTAAAACCCACGTTCTCCAGGCAGTGATACCCAACATATGTACACATAAAACGGAGTTTATGTTGTGTCCTTAATGCATGTCCAGTATTACTTTACACTTAGATGTGAATTTGATAGAACATAAATGTTTTGTGCAAGCTTACGTAAGGTCAGATCTATTGTTTTTTTAAAAGGATAATATTAACTTCTCCATAAATAATGGTTCATGTATGAGCCCAGCTTTTTGTTAGCCTCTAACTTGAGAGGAACGAAGGAGATTCTACTGCAGAGGAGTGACCATGCCTCCAAATCCAGAACTCCAGAAATCCAGAAAGAAGGTTCCCTCCTTGAGAGCTAGTTTGCATGACTCCTGGTTCTTCTTTATGCCAGTCTTTTAATAACGTCAAGGACTGCTCTGTATCAGGACTTTTGAAATCTTAAGTGGAGGAATGTTCAGAGTTTGTCTTGCTGTTAACACAACAGTGAAGATCACTGTATGTGTGGCAGGGAGCTTGCTTTCTGACCTCCTGCTAGGAATTGCTTCTGCTCTGTGTAATTTCTTGTCTAATACTCTGTCAGCACAATAAGAAATTGCCGTGAAGGTTGTACTTGCTTTCAGTGCAACGCTGTAAATTATGCTGTTCCTCGTCATGGTATCTTCTGTGACAGCACAGTTGTGAACTGTACTTGGATTTCTTGGATTTCCAAAAGTCTCCTGTTTCTTTTGGCTGCTTGTTCATTCTAGAAAAGGAGTTGTTCTGTTAGGAAGCTGTAATCTGTCCAAGTTGCCTGGGTTTTAGGGGATTAGGAAGGAATGTGTCTGCTCATAATCGATGTGTCTGCTCTGAGAAACTGTTCTCTGAGAAACTGAGATGTTAGTACCGGGTAAGAATGGGTGGCATGAAAGAAATTGGGTTTGGAAACCAAAGTCTTTCAGACAACAGTCATTTACTTTCAGTCACGTGGTGAAAAGTCGGGGAACGTTCTTAAAACTGAGCTGTGCCCTGCCATAGGTTAAGCTGACTTCTCATGGGTTTCCTCATTCACAGGTGTCTGAGAGTGAGTTAAGAATAATGGGTGCTTAAAATCAGCCTGTATGTTTGGCAGTTGTTTGACAGGATGCTCTCATGTAGACTTTTTAAGTAAAATCAGAAAGAATCCCCACACTCCGCTTTTCCTTTTGGAAAGAATGCTAAAATCAGATTTGGATATTCTCTATCCAATAGTGCTAAGTTTCAGTTGGATTTCACTTGTGTTGCAGTTGACTAGTGTTCAAAAATAATAGGGGAGTACAGCAATAGATGTAATTTACCTTTAACCCGTACATCTCCATGTAACTTTCATTTTGTTTGGGTCCTTTTCTCATTATGCTAAGAATGAACAATAGGAAGTTTGTTATACTAATGCTGAATTGCTCTTCGTACTGACATAAGCTTGACTAAACCTTTTTAGCATCCGTCTGATTCGTATCTAGAGATTTTCACAAAATTAGGGATTTGCTTTTGTTCCTTTCAAAGGCAAGGATATGTGTACCTATGGTTGTGATAGGATCTAAATTATTATCGGAAGTTGCATTCTATGCTTCTTAAGGAATAATTAATACTTACAATCACATTGCTGCACTTTTATTTCGTAGCCTTGATTTGAAGCTTTCTCTAAATAGATTTTGCTTAAAAAATACACCTGCAGATTGTATAAATTGTTGTACCTCTACTGAGTTTAATCAAGCCTGGACAGTTTAAACTGCATGATGCTCTGCTCCAGAAATTCATTTAGCTGTAATGCAGAAAATTGGTAACCAGTTTATTTTTATCATTAAGCACAAATGGTGTTATACAGTTTCCATATGCTCAGCGAGGCTGTGTTTTAAACCTTGGGAACATCAAATAATAGTGTTTATAGGCCTTGGGAAGGGAAATGGTGAACAGCAATGTAGTTCTTCAGTAAGATTGAAAAATATTCAACACATTAACTTCAAGAAAACCTGCCTTTCCTAAGTGATTTCTGATAACATCTTTATTGCTAGAATTTACAAATACTAATTTTATTTTATTTTTCTTTTTTATGTTTCATCCTTCCAGCTTACTGAGGCAAGTTCAGGTATCAACTGCTTGGACTCCATGTGCTGCTTCTCAGATGGGGAAACAGCATGCACATCTGTTAGAAGAATGCTGGAACGACTAATGGGAAGATGTAGTCCAACCCGGGTCAACAGGTGTGGAATTTCTCTCAATAGCCTTTGCTGCAGACGATTCTCCTATAAACTGGAACCTGATGAGCCTGCAGCTATAGATGTCTAACAAACCAGCTGCAGGTTTTGTTTATTTAAGTAGGAAATGCAACACTTTATTGTACTTTATTCATCCTCAAAGATAAGTTTCTTTCTTCTTTTTGAGTGCTTTCTTTTGGGATGGGGAGGGGGAAAAACGGTTTTCAAAAAATTTCTGTTATAATGTTTAGTTTGGCTTAGTACAAGTTCTTGCATTGTATCTATCATAATTTCTCTTGATTTTTTTTGTACATTCTTCTCTTTAGATAATCAAGCCTCGCTGCTGCTTTTATTCTCCTGTTTTATGATTTTTTGCCTTCACGAATCAGGAGTTGTTTGTAAAGTCAAAAGACTTTCCCCCTTGGTTCTTGATGTACAACCTCCAAATATTTACCTTGGAGCTTGAATTACTCCTGAAGATATAGAAAAGGCTCACACCCCCTCCTTGAATATAACTTTATTGTTATAAGGAAAGTCTTTAATCTTGCAGCCATTGATTGATATGGAGATTAAATATTTTTGTAGTATAACTTTTATAATCTATTTCTAAAATCAGTGTAATTGACAGAACAGAGCCATCAGGTTCTAAGAATTTTAAACGTTTTTTAAGTTCTAGAAGGTTTATTGTCAAAATCATGTGTGCCATTCCAAAGTATGTGCTAAATAAATCTTTTCCTTCACAAACCACATGTAAAATAAACCTCTGTGGGATAAAAGCACGTTACAGTAATCAAATACTTCTGAGGAGCGATACTTTTCTTGCAGTGAGCAAAACTGTGAGGGGAAAAAAGCTCTTACTAAATCTGCTCATGTGCCATCTCCCCGTTTCCAAATAGAGAGGGCTGTCTTACAAACACGGAAATATTTGGGGGTAGAAATACAAATGGTCTTTTGTACATCGTAATCTCAATCCCTGAATGATACCATGGTCCTTCATTGGTCAAAAGGCAAACCTGAAAAAGTTGCACTTCACGCATTTTCAAGGAAACTCATTTTGTATTTGACACTTTGTCTCTTTTCGTTAAAGGTCATGATATCATTCGTTCAGTATGAAATCTTGTGTGGGTAACTTTCACTGACAAGCTTTGTCAGTTCTGATTTTGCCTTTAGGTATTGACGTGATACGTAGTACATCCCTGTTTTGAACTCTTGTGTTGAACGCCATGTCTGTGGTTTCAGTTGGTTTCTCATTTGGCTTGCTTATGAAATTTACTCAGCATTTCTACAAATCTAGGGTATGATTATGCAAAATGTTTCATTCCATATGAAAAATGAACTGTTATGATAAGTACATTTTTAATTAAATTCTTGCTGTATAGAAGGCGGGCATGATGTGTAAAATAAACAATTTAATAGAATTCTTAATCTACAAGATGAGCATTTAATTGGTCTAAAAATCAACCTCTTGGTGGTATTTGCTCTAAGGTCTTGTGGCTTTTTTTGTTATTTTGTTTCTTTTTTTGGTGTTTTTTCACCACCTCTCTGTAAAACTGTGCTTTACAAATGAAACATTTCTCGTGCTGTTTTTTTTCATTTATTGTTATCTAATTAGAGCAGATTTTTTGGTTAACATTTGCTTTAGTAATGTGTAATTTTACAAGGTAGGTATTCTGTTTCTGCAATGTATTTACACTTTTACCATTTCCTTATTTCACGCAGTTTGTTTTTCTTTAACTTAAAAATATTTATTGAAGATGAATCATATTTGACAGAATATTAAGCATTTTTTGAAGATTGCTTTTTCTCAGCTTTTGTGTCTGTTTACCTCGTGATTTTCAAATGAAGTTGCACCTAGCTAAGTAACTTCAGAATTGTTAGAACACCGAAGTTAGTATTATGTTTATTGATTATGCAAAACTGTAGTGGTGCCGCACTAGGGCTTGAAGCTCCGTAGCTTTTGCTTTTGCCTCTGGTTGAAATTTCTTTGAACCACTTTCTCATTTCACTTAATTTTCTGTACAGTAGAACTACAAAGAAAACTTTTTATTTCAGTCTTTTCTCCAGTGACTTCAGTTGCATCCACAGCAACATCACTTAAAACCTAGTCTAAAAGTCAAGACTGTTTACATTCTTTCCTTACACTTGCCTTATAATATGTGAAAGTCTTTGTTTATTTCTTAATGTACTAATTGCTTTGATCACATATGGCAGGTGTAAGTTGAGAAATCCTGAAGGTACAGTTAGAAAAGCTATTTGGTGATTTAAAAATGCTTGTAAATTTTCTTGAGCTGCTTTCATTGCACTTAATAGCTGATGTCTTAGATCGCACAGTCACAAGTTAGACAGCCTCTTGCATACTTATGCTGTATAAAGCAGCTTCATATTCAACCAGGAGACAGCAGCAAATTGTAAGCATGCTGTGGAATGATGAGCAGAATTTTAAATAATATTGATGTAGATAGATTGTGTTGTATTTTGTGCTCCTGATACTCTGTCAAATATGATAACTGAACATGAAATCAAATACGGTATCAAATTTTGATAGAAACGTTGATGAATCAAAGTTGTGCAAATGCTTGGAGTAGAGGGCTATAGGAATTCAGTACTTACTGCTTGTAAAACGTATTCAAGAAGTATTTTCTATAGTTTCATTCACTATAAAATGTGTGTTGTAGTATGATGAAATGCATTTTTGTCTGTCTGTTCCATTAAATTGTCTGTCAGTTTGTCAGTCACTAAAATATTAGGAATGCTGGATCACATACATTCTTGTACAGTAGGGCTCATTAATGTGTTGTTGGCTCTGCCATTAGTAGTACTCGTGTCAAGGCACTGCATGTAACAGTTCTAAAGAAACAGCAGATTTCTGACAGAGGAAAATTTGGAGGATAAGTTTGTTATACTTGGATTTCTTGCATTCCAACCCTTTATTTTTCAGCTTTTCATGTACAGTCCTATAATATTTTTCAACCAGAAACAATGGCCCCTCTAAAGTGTTTCTTCTCCAAAAGCAGTAATCCGTCCTTGAGAGAGAGATGTTGCAAGATCACTTCTGAATCAAGAGTCATAACATGTTAGATATTTTTCCCGATGTCTTAAAATTTAACTTAAATTTAACAGTAAGGGTTGAAATAAACTCATGGCTGCAGATAAGGTTTTGCCCACCCGTAACTTGAGACAGCACGGGCGTTTAATGTTAGAACAGCAATCTACTGGCATGCTGTGGTTAGCTGTGCTTACCACAAGGCTTTACTAGAATGACTTCAGGCAATCAGACCGTAGCGTTCAAAGTGCCTGAACTTACGTGTGCAACATTTGTGAGGCACAGTACTAAAACTAGTTGGAAAGCTGGCCAATAAATATAAACTTCTGGTTATTTAAGTTTAAAGCAGTGAAAATATCTGTAGCTGAGATTAACTTTACCTTTCTGGAAGGCATGGAATTTTTAATTAAATAGTTGGCTCTATTAACTATAGTGTACTTTCAAACGTTTAAATGAATTGCAGCTTTTTACATAAAACTAATAGATTAGTCTTTTAAAGAGCTTCATTTGCCTGATCTCCTAACATTTTTTCTTTGCTTTCATAGACTTTGCGCCTTGCCTCTAGATTATAAATTCCCAGTCAGCCAAACTTTTCTTTTATTGTTACTTTAGATCATGGAGTTCATCGGATCCCTTCTATGCCAACGACAGAAGCATCTTGACTCTCTCCACAATGGACTCACCCACTTGTTAACAGGGACATTTGTAAATGCCTTGTGGAAGCCATGTGGTGCTCACATACCTATAGTAGGTTCTGAAGTGAGTTCAATGCTGCATCCCTGCCCTAGACAGGACTATAGCATGACTTAAAGACAAACTGTGGCTTGTCTTTTGGCCTAGCATAACAGTCATATGGACTGTAATTGCTTCCAATAGTTTTTCTAATTATATCCACAAGTTGCTAAACAATTTTTTAAGGAATGCGTTTACCTCTGACCATTTAATCTTTTTTGTTACCATGTTAGCAGATTGGAATCTTGTATTTGATACTTGAGACACTGATGTAACACAGCAACAAAATCTTTCTTCTCCCAAATCCAAATGATTCAATAGAACTGAATTTGCAAAATGAAACTTTATTAAAAAGTTGCATTTTTCATGATGACCCTTCACTTTACATACACACACTCACGCACTCATTTTGAACCTGTTTCTTACAGATGCTGTCTTAACGGTTTTCAAATCACTCTTGTTATTTCCATGGGTGGTTACTACAGTGTATAAGCACTCAATACTTTTGAGAGTGAAATACAATTCAAATATTTATGCTGGTGTATGAATAGCAATGTGTTAGTCATCACTGAAAAGCAGCTAGTTTACAGATCAGTAATTTGGAATTGTAAGGGGTGTAACAGTTCACTTTTCTTGAAGTACAATTCAGAAGCCAGTCATCTTTTCTAATGCTCTGTGTTTTGTTATAACAATTCACGAATTTGACATGGAAAATTGGGAAAGAAATTGTGGATTGTGCAGGTGTCTCACTAGCATAAATTTTTTGAATGAGTAATTCTTTTATCGTTGGGGAATCTTTGCATGTTTTCTTTTTCATGTATTTATATTTGGTCATGTTGTACTTCAAAGATGCAATTAATGCTTAATTATCTTCATATATCTAAAGGATCTGAGACATTGGTGGCAATGTTTTTATACCTAAGTACGCCAATAAAAACAGATTGCACAGATGCAACTTTGAATGGTACATCGTGCAGGTACATTTTTTTCCCCTCCCCTCTTCTCTCACCAGTGTAAGTGTGTCTGGATGTTCGGGGCTGTGTAGCAACATTTGCCTCTTCATTCTGCTAAGATGGCTAAGCTTACTAGTTGTCTTAAACGTGGGAGGTAAAATGGAGGTGCTGCCACTAGAGATATAATAGAGCATTGCCTTAGGTAGGCTTCAGGTAGAGGCCAGTAAAAATGCTGCTGCTTCTGGATGCTTGTTTGGGAATCCAGTTTGGAGTCAGTCTCTGATACTGAAGAAGTCCCATCAATATTGTAAATATCTTCCTTGTCAGACAGCAAAAGATTAAATATATATATATATATATATATTCTTTGTGGAATAAAATGTAAATCGAACAGACTGTAAATAGCACCTGTAAGTAGTGTCTATGCAAACCTGTTAAGCTTCAGTTAAGCCTAAAATATGGACAAAAACAGCATTAGCTGCTGTCACCCTGTCTGTATGAGTTTTTGCTATTGGCTCAAGCACTGTCTCCCAAGCAAATTCTGTGGCAGAAACATCTTGATGCGATGTCCTAGTGGGGCCAGGGAGGGGAGTAATCCCTCTTGTTCCAATCATCCCAAATTCTCCCAAGTTCAGTGAGCTGCAGGTGAGGTCCAGTTCTCCTTGTGTCATGTTTTGGATGTTCCTTAACCTATAAACGGGTCTGCTATTAATTGCTCATGGCTTTAACTTGTGTTAGTTCAGTTCTCGTGGAACTTTATCTTTGCATTAAGGACTGGAAGCTTCATTCTAAACTGAAGGCTGCAGATACTACTAGATCTTCAAGTTTTCATTGTTAAAGGCAATGTTTTTGTAGTAAATTGTCATTGCAACCTTGTTTTGGAACTTGTAGTGACTTGAACATGCAAAATAATAGGTTTTCATCCTGCTGGTATTAGACCAAGATCAGTTCACAACTAGAAGCCATAAATCAGTTATGACATGAGGAAAGAAATAGGAAGTTTTCCTTTTAAATAAGTATTTTAGTGTTCATAGTACATACTTGTATCATGCCTTTGACTGTCTAAGTGCAGTGCATGAAGCTTTTAGCTGTATACTATATCCCTACATTGAATGTTCAGATGGATAAGAAATAACTGAACATAGTCTCGCATACCACATGTAATGGGCATTAACATGCAGTGTTGCTAACTGCATATACTTCAAGACCTGGTTCCTGTGCAGATATGTATTAAACTCCTTGCTGCCTCTCCCTTCCCCGAGAAAATTTTTAAGCAGATATGCAATATATATATATATTTGCATTTCATCTACTCCTCTAGCTTTATTTACATTTCATGTATATACTAATAATTATTTTCCAAATAATGATGCTCTTAATGACTTATTTTTCTGAGCCAGTCTTCTAGCTGCCATGGGTATCCAGGAAATAAGAATGTTTTAGATTATTCTAACAGATCTCTGCTGTTTAGCTGTATCTTTTATGTCTGAACCACCATGTTGAACTTCTCAGAAGTACTTGTTTGTCCATGTCAGCCATAGCATCCAGTCGGTTTGTCTGACCATCTTAGGCCTCATTACCTCATCAGTATGTGTGGTTAGTGTATTGTGTATTGAAATATAAACTGTGGTTAACTTTGTAAAGAAAGTCAAAGGCTTTGATAAACAACCCCACTCCAAGCATTTAGATTGGTTCAAGCTCTGTACATAAATAGATTTTGGCTTTTACCATACAAATATGTTAATTATATTTGCTCAAAAGAAGCACAGCACTGTATTTGAAAAATAATTTACGTTCATTATGTGTTTCTTTAAAACCTTCCATCTCCTCTTCTCCCTTTCCCCCCTACTTTCCCTTTTCCCAGTGTTTGTAAGGTTACCGAAGAAACATGCATTTAAACAATTCAGGAAGAATTTAAGAATCCATCTGTCCGCCAAGGTATATTTTTTTATTTGCAGTAAATCTAAATCAGTAATGTCTCATTTAATGAGTGTAGAATTGGTTCGTACAAGACCACAGGTTTTGGTCTGACAACTGTTTTGAAAGGAGGAATTGATCATGTTTTTGTAAGTACATCACAGCTCATTTGAAATTGCTTTTATTGAAAGATGAAATAATCTGTGTATTCCTTTGACAGTTAAAATGTATAAAACACTCGTTGTGCAGTGCGTACACTGTAGAAGTCTACACAAAGAAGTTTAAACAAAATGCAACTTACTCAGTTTAATGATAGAATTAATCTCTCTGATTTAGAATTAACGGATGAGGAAGAATTGGCCATAGAGAAGAAATTGTAGAATTATCTCTTGGCCTGAAATCCGTAACATATGGCAGGAAAGCCTACAGGAGACAGTCCAGTAAATAAGAGTGGTGTTTGTCACCTTACTATGCAGCGTCTTTGAAGGAGCACCTTCTCCATTTGCCACCCTGAGAACTGATTTGAATTCTCAGCATTTTTTTTCCTGTTCTGTGAAAAGCGAGGTGGTGGTGTTTAGATAAAACATAGTTACCAAACTTATGCTTTATAAAGGGTGCAGTGAAAAGATGGAAAAAAAAAAAAATATATATATATATATATATATTCTATAAGTTTTCTAAGGCTATGGGGGAAGAGGGTACCAAAAAACACAAAGGAGAAAATGCTGAGAACTTCAGCTTTACCTTTTCATAATGATTTGTTTTCTAATGCAAAAGATTATTTAAGAAAAGATTATGCAACTTAGAATGAATATTAGGCAACTATAATTTCTTACCAGGAACCTTTAGTAATACTTCCAAACACTTTTTTTTAATGACTAACTTCTATATTGGAGAAAAAAAAATCATTTTCTAGTATTAGAAATGTCTCAAAGCTGTTCAGTCAGTAGTTAAATTATTTTTAAGTTTCATCTGACATGTCTAGATTTATTATTAGTGATGTTGGTGAAATTCAGGGTCCAAAAGTGCATAATCATGCATAACCATTTTTTAGACTGTTAGTCTCTTGCTGTAGAATAACTGATAGCTATGACACCATTGTGACTGCACCTGCTGCTGCATCGTTACACAAAACACTTCTTAAAAATGGTAATACATTCCTAGAGCTGAGTGAACCGTTTGTCAGGAAAACAAACTAATTTTAGATTTTTCTCCTAAGTTATTTCCTATTTAGACTTTGTTCTTTGCAGATTTTCTTTGGTGATTCTTTTATTGTCAGTTGTTTTGTATGTTCTTTGCCTCTGCTGTTTGCTTCCAGTGGCATGATTTGTCTGGTTTCTGAGCTGTATTTGAATGACTCAATTTATAAACAGGAGGAGGAAAGATTGGCTGCGCGTGGCTGTATCAGCTCTTGCCATCGATCATCTTAGACATTTGCATCAGTAGTTGCAAGGCTTCTGCTTTCCACAGATTTTTCTACTGCTCGTAGAGATGCCAGAAATAACTTAGACCCTGTCTGCTGCCCAAGCTTCTGTGGCTTTCGTTAAAAGGAATATTCTCATCACTGAAGTATTCACCTTGCTCTAGTTGTTGCCATGTTATGTTGTTTTACAGTAAGTATATAAAATTGTCATCATTGGAGATATGACTTTTTCGTTGTTGGTTTTTTTTTTTTTTTTTTTTTTCTGTTTTGTATAAATGCATGGACAAGAATAAAAATCTGAGGGGCCATGGGCAAAAGGTGTCTATGTAACGTTAAACGGGAAGAGACGAAAAATACTATAGCTTAGACCATAAAGTGTGACTTGCCTGAAAGAAGCCCTACAATACACCTAAATGTGCTATGGTGTATATTAATTTTTCCTCAGCAGATTTAAAGGGAAGTGTTTGTTTATGAGCCAAGTCCAGTCATTCTTAGCCTTTCTGCATTTCTGCCATGAGTTCAAAGATAAAAGCTAACTCTTTTCCTTTTTCCTCAACTGTATGGATTAAAATGAGGATCATTTTCAGGTACAAAGAAGATGGCATTTGCTAACTACAGCAAAGAATAGATTTTTAAAATTTCCAGTTATGGTTACATTGGAGACTTCAGTTCTTATGCACAATTTAAAATAACAAGCCAGCTAGACTTCTGTTCTGTTATGGGAGTGTGATAAATTTTTTTTTAAGAAAAACTTGAATTATAGCTTTGTGAGGAACATTTGATGGTACACTTTTAACAATGTTGATCCTTAATTTTAGACAAATAAGGGGCATTGACAACTGGAAACTAGCAATAATTAGTACAAAGATTTTTGGGACCTCTGACACTGTGGCTGCCTCATGTTTTTTTGTTTGTTTTTTTTTTGATTCTCTGACAGCGTGTCAATGTTTATTGTACAGCTCGGGCAGTAGAAGTTGTTTTAAAAATGATTTATGGAAATTATATTTATTAAATAAACCTTTCACTTCTAGCTGGGTCATTGTTTTAATTACATACCTGCGTACATACATGCAGGTCACAGCCAGAGCCCTCGGCGCACTCAGGTGAACAGAGCAGCGACCACAGTGACCACTGCTGCTGCTTCAGGAGCTGTGCTGGCCATGGCTGGGCTTCAGGAGCTGTGCTGGCCATGGCTGGACTGCGCCTCCACAGCTGCCAGGCTCAGCAGGTTGGCCCCTGGGTTCAGGCTCCCCAGCTGCTGAGAGGCCCTGAAGCAACACCCCTGTGCCAGCTGCTGGTACAGCCCCACCACCTGTGCATGCGTTGTGAGCGCACCTCCCACCTGGCACCAGCTGTGCAACAAGGAGCTTACCCAGAGAGTTGCTCAGCCATGGGCTTCCCCCAGGCGCTTCGTGCCCATTTCTTCGGCAGCAAAATAAGCTGTGCACTTGGCCACCACACTGTGGCCTTGTCCTCTCCCCACACACCATTCACATACATGTCTGCTCTCAGCCTTGGGTTCTTGAACAGTTTCCTAATTTGACTTACTTAAGAGTTGTTCTGACACCTGCCAGTTGTCCTTTGAACTTTTAATGGAAGAAAGGTTTGACATTTTATACTCTGCAGACATAGAATTGAGTTTAAAAAACAGCTTAATCTGAATATTTTACTTGCCAACTTATTTTTTAAATTACCTTGGGAACTGAAATAAATAGAGGGTAGGTTGTTGGCAGAACATCCAGCAGCAGGGAGGTAAATTTCTCCCCCCTTTTAAGTGTCCAGACTTGGGCTTGACTAACAGGTGTCTGTTCAGGGACCAAAACTCTTGGGAGTTTACTCACGCAGCTACTGTCCCCTGTTGTCAATAAACCATTCAGCTGAGTATTACAAAGCAAGAGCCTAGGCAAGATAACAATTTCATCAACAACTAAATGGTTTGGTTACGTCTTTGAGAGCTCAAAGGACTGAATAGCAGCATGTAATAAAAAGACACAGGCAGTATACCAAACTCAAATAAAATCTCCAGAGACTTCTAGCACCATTATTTAAATAAAGTGTGAATGACAAAAGTTTATTAAATGTATTCTTAAAAAATTATATCTTTCTTAAATAAGGAGTTCTCTGCAAGGAGTTCATTGTAAAACAGTTTTGAAGCAATTCATAACTTACGTATCAACAGGTTGAGCAATAAAAAAGTCACTTACGGACTGTAGTCTTTAACCCAACTTATTTAAATAAATGCAGTGTGTGTGGTGTCTTCCATTGCATGCAAGGTAATGTTAATGCAGCATAGCTGGGTCAGATCGGCTCCATTCTGTACCTGTAAACATTCAGCATAAGCAGCAGGCAAGATGTTGCATCAGTTCTTAGACTATTTTCCCCCAAAAAAGACTTGCCCACCATAGAACGTATGTTTCATGCAGGATCCAAGTATTCCGTACTTTTTTTTTCCCCCGGTTAAAAGGACGGTCTAGGACAGTCTCACAAATAATGCGCTGAAACAATCAATGCATGAGAAGACTTAGTCATGGCAATTTCACTGGAGCTTTATTGCCTCTGTTGGTAATGAGAGGGATTGTAAGAAGTTACATTTGAACTTACAGAGATATGTAAATGATGCTTTTTACTAAATATAATCTTGAGATTAAGTGTTTTATATCAGGGCACTTCTAATTTTGTACACATTTAATGTATAAAAACAGGTTATAAACTTGATGTTTACCTTTTTTCCTGACATTTGGCAAAATTAAATTGATCCATTAAGGGGAGATCATCAGATTGAGGACATTAGCGCTTATGAATTAAAGCAATCCAAGTAAGCAACTGTCTGCATTCTTAAAAACAAACCAAAACAAATATATAAAGGAAAAACAAACACATGGCCACATCTGAGCACTTTTCAGTACAAAATATTCTCTGTAACCAGGCATTTTGTCCTTAGAACAACACCCTGTTAAATCAATGTTTCTTTCAATTTTGTTTTGAAAAATTCTATGATGCCATCATAGCACAAATAACCTTTTTCTGCAACATAATTAGTCAAAGTTTTATGTATTTCTTTATAATTACACAGTAATTATAAGCACGTAGTACCAAACTGATGACAACACTATTTTGTTGAAAAGATCTTGCATTCAAAAGGAATATTCTTTAAAACACCACGGCATTATGCCACTACCCAATCTCAGACTTTTTTTTGAGGGACAAGTCTGTATTGGGATAAAAAAACCCAAGTCAGTTCTCCTTCCCAAACAGCATACTTGAACAAATCAATCTGAAACTGTACCAAAACCCTCAACACAGAAAACAGCACGCATAGATACCTTGTAGAGCTTTTTCCCCACACACACACCCACCCCGTAATTTCAAATCCCCATTTATATTTACACAGAATTTAGAAAGGAAATACTGAAAAGCAGCAAAACACACATTTTTTGGCATAGCCAATTCCAGTAGCTGGAGAAAGTCTGCAATGTTTCTGTGGAACTGTATTCTTGAAATAAACGCACAGCTGGATTTTTCTTAAAAGGGCACTGCTATAAGGGGGAGCTAGCGTCATGGTCAAACCTCAGAGAACAGAAATAAGCATTTTTAGCAGTTTAATAGTCAATTTTTTTTTTCCTAAAATACTTTTAGCATCTGCATAGAAGTGTTCTGCTGTTTAGTGCAAGTACCAATTACTCATTTCAGAAATAATTCTGGTCTTACCGTGGGACTATTTAGCACATGGACTCAAACCTCTACCCTTATTTGTAGCTATAGTCTTTTTGTTTTTTTCCCTGGAGCTTGGTAGTTTCCAGCTTGCTTTACAGAGTAGTATTTATCTCAAGATACCAAATCTCTTCACAGATAACTAAGTGAGAAGTAAAGACCATGTTTAGCGCAAAAGCAGCTCACGAGCTCTTGTAATATTAAAAATAAAGAAGCGCATCTGATAAAACCTGTTTTGAACAAAATGAACGTGATTTAGTTAAATGCGGTAAAACAATGAGAAGTAGTGATGAACCAACAAAATAATTTAAGCAAACTAAGCCAGTGTAGTATTTTGTATCTGATCTGTGCCTGTTTGGGAACGCTTTACTCTTCATTCCTATATTTGGCAACCACAGTGACATGTCTTTTTAAGGAAAGCTCAACAAAATAATTAAAAATGGGTGTCATCTATAACAGCAGTACCTGTATGTTATAAAGACTTAACTTATTTCTCAGGATAACGGTTTCAAAACCTAGTTTCATTTCAAACGCACCACCTTCTTTTTATATCAGGGCCATTTGATTCTTCATACCTCAAGCATAAAATTTTAATGTCTGAATTTAAAATACTGCATTGTGTAGCAAACTTAAGACACAAATTCATCATATTCAAGTTTTAGATTTCCACAGAAATGAAAAAGCCTTCCTTTGACAGACAGATAAGCATTTCAAAACTGTAATGAAATCTATTTTCTTAGATAATAACCTAGAGCATACTAGATTCTACCCTTACGCACACTGTTCATCCAAATGACGCTCACTGAAGGCCGACTAGAACATTAAACGCGGGTGCTGTAAGTGCACAGTAGTTGTGTCGTACTTCAACTGCTCTCACAGTCAGCTGATGTACAATCAAACCATTCAGATAGGCACCTAGATAGCCCAGTATCAACAACCTCGGTTTTTCTTGTTTCTTTCTGTAATTGTTTTTACCAGATGCTCAAACTCACTTAGACGATACCTGTAGTTTTCCGGAAAAGAAAAAAACAAACAAAAAAAGAAATCAGACCCAGTACACTTAAATATATCACTCTTAAAGGAAGTGCTATCAATAGTCTTTGCAACTAGCCCCAAGTGTATATTTAAGGATTCTTTTAAAAATTGTTTTGATGTTGATCTGTATAATTCAGATGCCATGTAATAGTTGTCTGATGATGACCAGCATTGTGCTTTATGTGAAACCAGAAACCTCAAAATAATTATAAAGCTTCTAGGACTTATGGGAGCTGAAACTAGGGTGGTCCACACACAAGAAAAAAAAATCCATGATGAAATCCACAATGTTGGAATTTTAGCGGGCAAGAGTGGTCCAGACTAGAAGAAAAGCCCAAACCACCAGTAGAAGAATGAAATATGATATGGTCCAAGATGTATCCTTAAAGGTTTGTCTCAACCCTCAGCCACATTGTGAGGATTGATCTTCAGTTCAGTCCAGCCAGCAGAAATTGACTGTGCAATTTTCCATTTCAGGTATTTGTACAGACTATGTACACTCTAGAAGGGTCCTTTAATGCTACACTGTCGTACTTTTTGTCCCAGCAATTTGAGGGCGTGCAAATTCCACAAAGTCATCAATAAGAACTGGCCATGCCCCTAAAAGAGGAAAAAAAAAAAAAAAGGCTCAGAACATAAGAAATCAGATCAACAAGGTAAAAAAACAAAACAAAAAAAAAAAAAACAACATCGTATGAAGGAGCCTATGCTTAAGTAGCAGCATGTCACAGCATGCTACAGCATTTACAGCTCACAATATGATCTTGCATGCATGCAATGCTCATCTGTTAGAATCAACATAGGTAGTCGTACCCCAAAAACAAAATGCACCCCAGTAGCCGATGCCCTATGAAACTGGCATTATACTATATATGCTCTTCCATATTCCTTATCAAGGGGTAGTTGAAACGCATAGGAACATTTTTCATATTACGGGCAGTGATATCCAAAGAGATGCCACTCTCTTGATCACGTGCACCATTATCACGTGAAAGTTACATTGTGGGTGGGTTGTTTTTTTCCTGAAAGGATTTTTACTCCGAATCATTAGAACAGTCTTTTCTGCCTTTAATCTTTCCAAAACTATGTTGACTTATCGTGGGCAGCAGCCCATTCGCTTGATGAAAAGGGAATGAGAACTGTTCATAATTATTAAAATTGTAGAAGTTTGCTCCCCTCAGTTCTGAAGTATCAAGAAGTTTAGTTTCCTCCACTCAACTGATCTGCCGCCAACGATTGAAGGTAATTAGCAGTTCTTGGCTGCAGATGGACTGGAAGATGAAAAAATCAATACAAAAATTTACAAGAAACACATGCTGTAGAAAATTATTTATGTTTTGTAACCCCTGCATGTGGCCAGTTTCACTTCAGTATTATCGCATGCCCAATCTTCATGTTGAGCCAAAACAATCAAACTTCAAGAATATTCTAAACTAAGAAATGCAATAACCAGAGGACCCCTACAAGGAAACGCATAGACCACACATCAGTTACTTGGTTGGAGATGCCAAAAACTGCGCTGACAGAGAATCCATGTTTTTAAATACAGATGTGAGGGTCTTTCCTCAAGAAGAAAGAGTTAGCACCTGAGCTCATGAAGAAGGAAAAAAGAGTAAACAGGGATTTAAGAAAACATCAGCGTTTCTTTTCTAAACCCGCAGTAAACAGATAACAACATGTTTTAAAGTAGCTCTAACTCTGAGCGTTAGATCACCAGCGATGTTCTCTACTTACACCATTAGATATCTGTGCCGGATACACAGCAATAAACATAGCATAACGCAGAAGTTAATGAAAATAAAGGGAAATGTTTACCTTCTTCATCATAGTTAGACATATCATCTGCTATCATTGTACTAAAGTCTAGAAGAAGGTTCCAGGTGTCCTTAGGTATTGATCTTTTATGATGCTCCTGTTTGGAGGGGTGGAAAATACAAGAAAAAAGCATGAAGAACACATATACAAAATCATTTTTACTGTCTTGGACACAATCATACCCCCAGAACACATCTTTTTTTTGTATACATTATGAAGTGCAGCGTCTGGGATCTGTAACAAAACAGTCCATTGCATCTACTCAAAAATATAAACATATTTATATTTCAGGTTTTGAAATTACTGCAGTCCCACTTATGTAAAGACTTAAAACTTACCAACAAAAATTTGTTCCACAAGTCTAGAAATTTAAATCTTCCGTTAAGTACTAAATTCCAGTAGGCAATGGCCATTTCTAAATCTGTAATATTAAAATATATTACTCTTAGAGATTTGCATTTCAATACATCTCAAGAGGTATCTACGATGAACTGCATATACATAAGGGTAAAAAGATGAATGATGCAAATATACTCGTGAATCTTCTACAAAATAAACAAATTGTTATGTGAATACTTTACATATTTTGAAACTGTCACTTGAATACAGAACTGAAAATTGCCCATATTCATATTCAACATGTTCAAAACACAATTTCATATGCTTTTTGCTATCTAACAATACTTTACATACAATCCAGTGAAATATTTGTCTTAAATCTACTATTGACTTGACAAAAATTTAGTACTTTGTAATATGATCTGCTTTGTTTTACTTGTATACATATAAAAAGGTAGTTTAATAATAATTGTATTTATGGTTTCATTTTCAGTGCAACATTGCTGGCTTTGTTAGATGGCCTTTGACAAGAGTTCATTTCTGCAACAGGTTTCCCTTTGAGATATTCTTTATTTAAGTATTAATTATTGCATAAGCAGATGATGGGTTTCACTTTGTGCATTTCAATGACCGCTGTGAAGTTCTTGCTTGTTTTGAATCCATTTCTCAGGGTGACTGAGCAACCTGACAGAGTTCAGGAATAAGAACATGCTGCCTATCAGGCAACTGCACACTGCTGTCAGCAGTGGGAGCTGTTAGAACACAGCAATTAGAGAGAAGACTAGTTAATCTAACATATGAAGAGGGAAAACAAACAAAAAAGCCTCCATGGTACTTGCCAAAGGCTGAAATGTCATGTGTTTACTGTTTATTAGTGACACACAGTAATGTGTTGATCAAAAAAAAAAAAGTATATGAGCTCTAGCTCATGATCTCTAGCACGATCTCCACTACCAGGAATTAAAGAGGATCTCTGTACTGTATAATAAAATGCTGTGATCTTACCTGAATTCAGTGTCCATCATCAAGTAATTAAAGTAACTACAAAAGGCTACCTAGCTAAGTGACCTCCTTTTTCATAGAAGCTCTTACATCTTGCTGCAGCCTCTTAAATCTCTTCTTCCAAAAACAATCCTCTTGTGGAAGAAGAGAGAAGAGGCACACGAGCAACTGAACCTCATGAGAAAAAAAAAAAAGAAAAAAAAAACAAACAAACAAACAAAAAAACATATTCACTTTTCTCCCAACCCCTAATCTATTAAAAACAAACAAACAAACCAGGCAGGTGGACCTTAGAGGTGAAACCAATAGCAAACAAAACAATGACTCAACTCTACACTGCTGGAGGGAACATAGAAGACTGCTGGGGAAGATTCTGAATTGTTTGGTAACTTTGATAGAAGAAGTTCTTCTCTGACAGTGTAAACACGTTATAATGCTTCCTGACCAAACTGATGAATAGAATTTGTGGATGATTTTCAATCAGCGGCAAGGGGATGTAATTTCACACTAAAGGCTTAAGGTTGGGTTTCCATTAAATTAAACAGAAGATGCACTGCATCACTAAATATCCAAAAATGATAACTTGTTCAAGAGCATAAAGGCTAGGTAGCTCTTTTTCAAAGAATCCATACATAAAAATTCACAATTTAGCTTTCAACTTAAACTACTGGATTTCTAAAAGCAAATAGATTCAGAGTTCAGATTTAATTGATCACTTCCTCAAGGAAACAGATCATAAAACTAGGTTTTATTTACTTGTGATGCAGTAATGGTAGACATAACAAAAAATACAAGGTTATCAAATCTCTGCATATTTAGAGTACATTGTAGAACAAACATTATAAACAAGCTGTGCATTTTGACATGCTTATATACAACTTCCAGATTATTCCTGGGGGAAGACATAATTTGGACAACGCTACATGCTTTAGAATGTTTTATGAAGTCACAAAATAATAAAGTAAGCATTTAACTTTACATTTTCTTAAGAAAATTGAAAGAGCACTCAGGAACGTTCTCATTATCTGCTAGCGCAGAAAAAAAACGTATGGAACAAATATGGAAGTCTCAAAACAGGCATGCAGGAGAAGCAAACAATGTCTGCAATGAGCGTCAGCTAAAAGGTATTCTAAAGTGACATGCAGATATCACAGGAACTTTTAAAACATCCACAGTATTTACACTGCAGTAAGGAATTATGCACAGGACATATGTTCCTAGAACTGTGCCTGAGCTACTACACAACTTTTAGAAGATTAGAGACCAATATATATTAAAATCAATTTGCAAGTGCCTACAAGACGCTATTTAGACAGTACAAAATTAATTGCCTAACTAGGAGCACTTACTTTTCAGCACTGCACTTCCCTGATATTCTTTTGCTTCAGGGTTTCCAGAATTATTCTGACCTGTTGTAAATTCATGCCTAGAACCATGCATTTATTGGCACCAAAAAGGTAGGTAAACATCCAGATTTATGCTTAGTTCTACATCACTTCTGGAGCCACACTGAAAACCTTACCCTGTGTGCATATGATATATATATATTTGTGCTATTTGGATCTGAGAAATACTTCTCTTCATCGCTGTTAGAGCTTAACCTGCACAAATAGCCTTTATGATGAATGGGAAAGAAAAGCAAGGGAGTTAAGTTTTGCTGGTAAACCATTTTTACTGAGGTCTGTTCCGTCTGGGATGCTCAAAAGATTCACTTCTATACTGCACAAGGTATCAGAAAAAAAAAGCAGAAATATAATGGAAGTCTTCTTAATACCTTAGAAATGGGGAGAGGAAAATAGCAAACTACTACTACATCAAACAGTCCTGCTTATGTTGAAGCCTTGAGAAACATAACTAGAACTGATCAATTAATTATGGCCTCATTGCAATTTATTATTTCACTTTTACCACCTAACAGGGATTTTGCAAAAGCTTTCCTTGCTGTCTAAAGCTGTTTAAAAATTAAGAATAACATACAAACATCACAATGGTAACCAGAAGAAACTGTAATCAGTTCTCTGATGTGAACAGTTACACACTGACTCTGTCTGTAACTTACCTTCCATCCGCTCACAATTTACTGGCTACACACTTGTAGCAACAGAAAGTAAGAATCAGTAAGAATTTTTATCAGAAATAAATTCATTTATTTGCAGGATTCAGATCTGGCTACACATGTTTTTAAGCACGATTCCTTCTACTTTTGCAGTTTTGAATAGACAAATTTACAGTTTGTTCATTTAGTTCAATCAAAGCTATGTTTTTTAAGTTATTTTTAATAAGCAATTCTTCTATTTCACCTATTATGTAATGAAAAGAACAATCAGTAGAAGAGCTCTGAAATAATGAAAGAAAGGAAAAACATTCACTGAACCAAGGGGAAAAAAGGCTGAAGGCAAGCACCTTTTACCGAAGGCACAACAGCAAAAGGCATCTAAGCCCAGGATATAAAAATCTATTTGTACTATTCCAATTCTACTTTGCAAAGGCATTTGCACACATTTTTGGTGATACAAGAGACTCTGTACAAGTACATTCATATGGAAATCAGTTTTACAGCTTAAATTTACCCTAAAAGTGAAAATTTAATTAATTTGTTCAGTGCTGCAAGTTCCAAATGGTGTAATTATGCCTTTAATGTAAGACCGCAATCCATTGTGCTCACTGAGAATTTCACACACTCTTCATAAGAGAATAAACCCTCTCATAAAATTTTGTAGTCTAATATATTAATTACACAGATATTTCTATCACCTTGAAAATCTGACATTGACACCTATCTTTCACAATAACATGTATTTTATTACAAGAGAGGTTACCTTTCAGACTCATGGGATCACAGTAATACTTTCACTTACTGCTTTCATCAGTCATTCCACATGTCTGTGCACAAATGTTTATGATTAAGAATACATACCTAAACCTTTCTGTCCCGGATTCTTTGCGAAGTTGAAAGTAAACTGATAAAAATCCTTAAATCTTCCCGGCTCTTTTAATTCTTGTTCCATTTTAGGAATCTGAGCCTTTAGTTTTTCTATGCTGTCACATCTGCATTTTAAAAAGCATGTTTATTTGTGTGTTATTCGTTTTGCTGTAAGAGACACAACTTTAGAAGTCTTTTATAACATTTCCATGGAATACAATACAGTTCTCAAAACAAAAACAAACAAACAAACAGAATCAGGCTAGTCTGTATTTATAAAACATTTCAATTTCTTTGTTCTTTCTTCACATTGCCATTTGCACATACTAGCTTATGGATCAGATTCCATATTTTTATTATTATTCCAAATTATTATTCCACTATTTTTAGAAAAACATGATAGAGATTATTATATTCACACTACACAGGCATAACTCAGGTATGCTGGACTGCCGACCAACAACCTTGCTTTGCCTCCTTGAATAACTCTACAGCAGCTAACTCACGCAAGCAAGGCAAGCAGCACTCAAACCCACCTTCCTTTTGCTGGTCACTAAGCATCTAGCACACGGACAGCGGTTGCATTTTTACAGAGGCAGACAAGTGATGCTAGCCTCTGAAAAGCCTCTGAAAGTCTGAAAGGGCAATGTGATTCTGAATTCCCCTGAGCAGGACTGTTCCAATTTCTGGCATGACAGTCTCTAATACTGCACACTTACCCTAACTCGGTCATTCCATCCATGAACTCCAGCTTTGAAAATTCACACTGTGTTGCAGCTCGGAATTTCCATGCAATGATGAGTACAGTAATGCTGGCTGGGTCGAGAGCTAGATCATCACAAAACTGCTGTATACCATCTATACCGATTTTATTTTCATCTTGAGGATCTTTGGGGTATAAAAGTAAGCATCAAAAGAAAAAAAACAGCGATTTTGGAAATACTACATTTATTCAACAACAGTCTTTGAGAAAACCATTTTCAAATCATTTCTGGGATAAGCTCTTAAAAGTGTGTATTTTAAAAAACAGAATTAGTTTAGTACTTCCAATACTTAAGCTTTAACATCTGAGGAAGTTTCAACAATGAAGCTTCCCGTACAATGAAGCTTATGTCATTTTTATTGAGAGACAAAAGCACAGCAAAGATTTGGTTTCTGCCTAACATGCATGATATTCTGACTCATTCCAGAGACAGAAGAGCAGTCCTTTCCCACCAGCACACTTAATTACTGGCATCTTTAGTAAGATTTGGGGTATCTTTATAAACAATTCTGCAGCGTCCATTCATAAGCTGTAGTGACACAAAAATCAAATCTTCCCATAAACTACTAAATCAACACGAGCTTTGTGCATTTTCTGGCATCACCAGCACACGTGAGTTTGGACATGGTAAATTCCAAGAGTAAAGTTACGTTGCCCCATTACCAATTCCAGCCAGGCACATGCCCTTCCCCGAAGAAATCACTCTACATCTTGTCTGGAAGTAAGATGTTCACGTTTCAAGTGCACTAACAAAAATCTGCTAACACAAGCCAACGAAAAGTTGAGCAAAATGGTATCTGGATTATGTCCACACACAAAAACCGACAATGAATTTGGCACTTTTTTTCTTAGAGGTAAATCACTGAATTTGTTCTACTGTTCTGAATCCCGTTTAATGTATGTGGTGGGATACTCTCAGCTGAACACTGCCTGTATAACAGATATAAAGACTTCATTTTCTCCTAACAGAACACTGTTCACTGTAACACTGATAATAAGCACCAGGTAGAATCTGTCATTGTTATGCAACCCTTTGTCAGGAGCAACTCCTAAGTGAAATGCTTCCCCCAAAAGAGTCACCTAAAATCCACAGTGACCATTACAGTTACTCACTGTACTCACAATTCCAGTTTCAAACCCTAATCTTGTACAATTGGACATGTATTTAAAGTGTGTAAGTCAAAGCAGAAACCTTGTGAAGCAGAAACCTACGTATATTTCCCTTCTGCCTTACACACCATAATTAAGAATACATACAACCAGGAAATAGGGCTTAAGACCCAGGGTACTCACCTTTGTATCTGTTATATAGCTGTTCTAACTTCTTTCTGTCCAACGAGCCTTTAACGCTCTCTCGTATATAAAGTTCAGGATTTTGAAAAAAGTTGTCTGTTGCAACATCTAGCTTCCAGTCATTCTGAGACAGACAACTCACCGCTGTCTTTTCACTAGATTGCGTGAAGACCATAAACTGACGCACTTTATCCTTCTGTGATGATTTCAACTTGTTCTAGCAAAAACAGACAACACCGAAACTATAAATGTTTTATCAGAAGGAAAAAATTCAGTACTTTTCTTTTTTTTTTTTAAATCAGTACAATTTTCCCCAGCAGTTAAGGCTCTTTCTAGCAACAGACACTTAAAAACAGCACTTTTTTTTTTTAATTGCTAAATTAGAAGATACAGATATTGTTTTATATGCGAACAGATTGTTATGTGTTTTGGTACAGTTAGATCAAAGAACCTCTTGGATGTGTAAGAGGGATGCATTCTTACTGCTGCATATGCAATGCACACCAGTATGTGTTTCAAACTTACCGTGTAAAATACCTAGAATGAAGATAACAAAACTGAGCTGAATCATCACAGAAACCACGCTGGCAAAGCAATCAAAGAAGTTAAAAATGAGTATTATTATTGCATATCTTGAGAGAGAACCAGAGGGCATAGCAAATTCACAAATGTGTCCCTCCTTACACCTGACTGTATTTAAACCAATTTTTAAGAAGAAAAAGAAAAAAAGCATTTTTTCTTAATGGCCAAATGGTACGCCTACCAAGAACAGGTAATTTAAATGCTTAAGTAAAGCCTGTGGCTATCAAAATACTTGACAGATTAATTGCCTCAACAGAGACAGCAAATACCAACTCAAAGGGAAGAAGTCCTTGTGCAGAAGAGGCCATTTCAGGGCTCACCATCACCGACAGAGAGGCTGGCACTCGTCCCACCCCAGAGTACCGGCCTCCCAGAGATGTGGGGTGAATACCATGCACCCCAAAAGACTGGAGGACAACCACTGGGGGCAGCAGGAATTGCTGTGAGACCACGCTGCCAGGATCAGGTAACCCCAGGCGGCAGCAAGGCACTGCGCTGGCTCAGATGTTTCAGGGAGCTACGCGCTGAAATACCTTAAAAGACCAATTTAGAGAATTTTTCACTTTGAAGGTGCTCAGCTCCACCTACACGATTTGCCAAACATTCCTGCGAGGAGGCATTGTCTCCATTTCACAGGTGCAGCAACTGAAGCTATAAAAAAAGGAAAAAAAGGCACAGAACTTCACCTGCAGCAGGCAGGGAAGCAGCTAGCTGGGGAAAGCTGCAGAATCCGGCCCTTGGCTCGGGCCAGGACCAGCTGCCCTGCTCCAGCCCAAAACCGAGTGGGGAGTTTGCTGCCCGACATTTATTGCTGCAGGGAGATTCCCAGGGATATTTTTGCTGAGGAGAAGCACACGTGGTATTTCCAAGGTATCAGTTACATGAAGCTAACTGCTGATCAGGAGAAAGCCATCTTACAGCTCTTGCACTACATCCAAATTCAGCCCTGACCTGGCTTCTCAGGTCTGGATCGTGCTTCTTACCATGGCACAAATATCTCACATGTAGTTTGCCTTTCATTCTACCTAGATTTACATATTCATTTCATTATTGCCATTTCCAAGTGCACGGCTCTTTCTCCAGGGGTAAAGGAAAAACAGAGAGGCAAATATCAACCTCTAGGAGCTATAAACCACCCTCAGCCAAAGAAAGAACGGGTCAGAAGTATGAGCTGGAGCTCCTCATTCCAGAGAACAATTCGTGTCCAATCACACTGCCATTAGAAAAGCTCACCAACAGAACACAAATTAATCTGCCCTAAAACTCAACATCATCTCTCTGGCCTGATGACAGTGAACGAGCACATTACAGTTCATAAGAGCAGGCAAGGTATGGGGTTTACACTAACACCTGAACACACTAGAAGCACGTTGCCTTAAAACCCACGATGCCACCAAGCAACCCTATGTCTCCAACTCCCGCTGCAGATTTCAACACACCCATGCTGGTCTCTATTACTTCTAAAGCTATGCATTGCTTCTTTATTTCAGCCTCTCCAACATGTTTCTCACATTGGACTTTCAGCTACGAAGATGCTTCTGTAAGGCCAATTCTCAGGCCTGGTTCCAGCCCCGCTGCTGGGACCTCGGGCCAGCTTTGTGCTGCACGGCAGATGTTGAGCACCAAGCAGGACCGAGCTGAGACCTTCACCAAAGTCAGACAGCTGATGCTGAGTAAGCCATGTGGCAGGACTTCCAGGAACGATGAATGAATTTGCAGTTGCAGTTTTTAAAATCGCTCTGTAAATTCAGCCAAATTAAAGCAAAGCACGGAAAGCATGAAATGCCAAATGCAGACGGAACAGCCGCATGTCTTACTTTCTGTACCAATCACCAGCTTCCCCAAATCAGTTCCACACTGCCAGGCTGCTGCGTCACCGCAGGCTCAGCTGTGCTATGGGGCAGTCACACTTGAAAAAAGGAAAAAAGGCAGCTCAGGTCATCCTTTTTTTTTTTTTTTTTTTTTTTTTTTTTTTTTTTTTTTTTTGAGAAAGTTGGTGCCTTTAATCATTAGTTTCTAAGGTGCACAACACTTCTTAAACCGAGTATTCTGTAAAACCTCAAGAAAGAGGCTTTGTTCTGTCCTACTGCTGCAAGGATAAAGTCTAAAAGCTAGGACACACCACAGAAAGGTCAAGGAAGAGCCTTACAAGGGTTCATCACGGACACTGAAAACCACAACAGGTAGTGGGTTTTGTGGGCTGTCACGTAAAAATGGTATGCAATTTATTAGATCGATTCGGGTTTATGATAAAAGTTTAACCCTATTTATGCATGAGATCTTCCTGTGGGTCTGGGATTCCCCAGTTGAACAGGAACAATAAAAAACACTCTGAAAACAACAACAAAAAAAAGAACACTGAATTTGCCAAGAGTCAAGCAGCTAATAACAGGCAATAGCACACACAGCATTTGCTAATATTGTAAGATGCAATAAATCGTACTGTTCGGGTATATTTTTTTCTGGAATACCTCTATCTTTACTGGTCAAAGATGACTTTATTTTTAGTGAAGCTCAAAGCCCTTTATATGTGATGAATGCTCCCTCGGAAGCTTACCAAGGTGGATGAGACCCTCCACATCCCAAGCAACTGGACAACTCCTTGGAGGCCTATGATAGGACAGCAAGAGATGGAATTGCTGCCGTTTTTGTTATCCTCTCAGAGCTCTTCTTTCAACCCATTAAAAACCCACACTTCAGGCGGGAACAAGTTCCAAACCTCCTGCACTTTTAAGGGCTATTTCTAGCAGCCAAGCTCCAACAGTCTGTTATTGTTTTAAGTGTGCAAGAGCAAAGCCACAAGCACCTCCAGCCTTTAATCTTGTAGCCATCAGGCAACAAATACCTTACACTGCAACTGTGTGCGCCGCAACGTAATGCAACCCATTTAAAATATCTCTACTTTAATGCTAGTTAAAAGGAAAGACAGAATCGCATTTAACAGATATATTTCTTGCTAAAATACACCAGTGAAAACCAACAGAAAAAAAACGCAACAGATTTTCTAATATGTTCTACCCTTTAGGGTAAGGGATAAAGGAAGAACTTGGACCAGCTCGCCTTCGATCAAGTTTGCGCGGTGTCCATTCCACCTTTTACGATGCAGATGTCACAAGAGGCAAAAGGTGAACTTTGAAACACAGATTAACTTCTCTAAATTGAAAGCTACATTATGTAGATTCATAGCTCCACAATATTTTTATCTTTCCTTGCAACTTCTGATGCTATGTTAAAGTGAACACTTCCCTCTCCCCATCTAGCACCAAAGCTGATGATTCTAATTCAATAACCCATCCTTGGTTGTGACCACTATTAGATACTTCAGTGAACAATAAAAAATAAATAAAAAAAAAAAATCCACACTTTGGTCTTTTTTCCCCTTTCTGGCCTCAGACTGCTACTCCTTCCAACTAGGGTTGCAAGCTTTCCCAGTCGAGGCCAAAAGCAAATGCTGGAAGTGACCTGCCAACTCTGCTTACACGGTTATTTTTCCTCATCTTCTACACTCAGTGTTTAGCCACCTCACATTCAGAAATCAACTCTACACACCGGTCACCACCGTTTCCTGGATAACAAGCAGCCGTACGAGGGCTCCACTCCCCTGGATAACGTCCATGGGAAACATAAACAACCTTCGTCCCGCACTGCTAGGGCTGGAGAGAGCCTTTGGATTCCTACCGAAACACTGCTCTTGGACTTGGCTTCATGGCTGTGTGTGGCTGCCAGACAAGCAGTGTACAATCAGTTTGATCTATCCCTGCCCCAAATTCCTTACGGCCCCCAAAAAGGCATCTGCAGTATCACTTTTCAGTGTCGAAGCCTGCTTTGCTTCCCCACACTCAGTGGTTCTGCCTCTTGCTAATTTCCCTGCTAACTACGGGAATTGAACGATGGGGCAGCTGCGCATTTCTCGCAGTTTGGACTCAAAGAAAAGCCTCTCTGGTTCTCATGCGGGTGACAGGTAAAAGCCTTTTCTAAAATAGCCTCATCCCCTCCAAACCCTAGCAAGATACCTGGCTGCAGGAAGCATCCATGCACTTTCAAAGGACCCTGGTGACGTCGGGTCAGACGCCAAATACCGTCAGCCCACGCACGGCATGGGTCTGTGCACGCGGTTACCTTACAGACCACGACCGCCACTTCTGCCGCGTCTTTGTGTGCACACAAAGAATATTCCTTCCTCAAAACGTGCTCAGAAGAGTATTCCTCCTGCTATGTCTGAATCACTCCACGTTGCACTATAGCCAGAGGAACGTACAAGATGCCTGCAAGTAATCTGTTTATTGCCTCGATTTGACAAATCCGCGGCTAGAGCTTAAAACGCAGAATCGTGAATGTTTTTCTTTGTTTGATAAGAAAACAAAAGTTAATTACAACTTACTTCTGCCAGAAGGCTATGAATACACGTAATTAGATTTTAATCCAATTTCAATGACATATATATACATAAAAACACATTAAATCCAAGTTAACAACATAGACAATTAAATAGCTGTATTTTCTGTACAATATAAATAAACGTGTCCTTCAACGAAATTTTATGTTCTACAGCAGTTTTTTTTTACCCAAAAAAGGGGCACGCAAAGGAAGACTGTAAAGAGATTTTTAAGCTATTTGAAACTGACTTGAAATCCATTTGTTTGCAGTGGAACAGAACAAAACCGACATTTACAAGGCCTGTTGATATACAAAACCCAAAGAGAAAATCACAGGCAACAGAAAATCAAAGTTGCTTTTTACACCCTCTAAAGTTTAGTGGATAAAATGATTTCTGTACTTGCATACAGGCTGAAAGTGTTTCACAGTAGAGCAGTAACAGGCAGCTACCCAGAGGAAAGCAGTAGGTATAGTAGAGTTTTAGGGCAATTGACATTAACCTGAGAGATAAAGGGAACACCAAAAATCTGGGCATTTTCAACTTAAAAAAGCTGTCAGTTGTTCAGCACTCTTAACTCTGCTCCAGATTAGAAGCTCTGTTCACCCATTAGAAGCTGTTTTCATACCCTGAATTTGCATTGGCACCATAAAACACGAGTAAAATATCAAGAGCTACATAATAAATTTCACACCTTGTTCTCAGAGTAGTTCATATTCCCGAACAGTTTTTTCATGGCTCCAGTTAAAAGCGATTTTACAGTGTAAGTTCAAAGGGTTCTCTGGTTAGCAGGGAGAGGAAACAAGATCATGCACCATCTTGTCTAGCACTCAGACTGCTTGGTCCTAAGTATGATGCCAAGAATCCACAAGTTTTACTATAGGAGAACCGACACCAAACATTTAATATCAACAAACTACTACAGACATGAATATGCACCATAAAAAAACAGCCAGGCAGAATAGCTCGTTGGGTGAAACACTAAATAACAATGTCATGAAGTACAATAACATTACAGGACAGTGTCAGACACTTAAAAATTCAGTATTACAAGAACTTCAACTTCCTGTCACCTGAGGTTTGCACTAAGAAATAATGTATTTAAGGAATGATGCATTTATCAGCACAGAAATATTTGTTGGAGAGCACAAACTGGACAATATAAGAGATCCTGTAAATACAGGGAAGGTTGGCTTTTGGCTCTGGATAAAGGTTCTGTATCTAGGTGCATGCTTGCCTGGAGTATCACACAGTTCTAAATCCATTAAATCATTTACAACAGCGAAGTTGGGAGCTCTCCTCCTCAGAGGATGGCTCGGGGTACGCCGGATCAACTTGCTGCCAGCAACCCTGTCAGCAGTGGCAGGCACGTTACTCGTCTGAAGTAACCGAGCTGAAGCAGGAACACAACAGACATGGCAAAAGGTGACCACCGCTACGGGAGGTGCTCAGATGGAATGGAAACACAGGGAGGAGAGGCACACAGTTGCCAGTGGCCCCAGGAACCCTGCCAGGCAGCGTACCTGAGCGCTGCGAGCTGGACGGAAAGCGCTTTTCAAGTTAAACGCCAGAGCGAGCCTAACAGGCTGCCACGCTGGCCTCCCTTCCAGGTGTCGGACAAAGACAACTCAACACCAGGAAACTTTGTCCTGACAGCAGCAACGGGAGGAACACCGGTGAGACCATCAGCACCAGAAACGCCCCAATGGTCAGCGCTGCTCAGGTGAGCTGGAGCCAGAGCTCGGCTGCAGGAGCCTCGATGGCAGCACGGGACGAGCTGTGGTGGACGAGCAGCCGGCCCCAGGAACCTGCCCCAGCCACTGGAAGGACTCGCCAGAGCAGCCATGCATGCAGGCAGGAGGACGGGATGTCCAACCGTGTGCTTCTGGGTGAGATTTTCAGATCCCTGGGAAGAAGCCTCCCTGCTCTTTCCCCTACTATAGAGGATTTTGACAGAACAGGCGTAGCTGCAGAACCTTGGACACTGGAAACATTTCATACCTATATTTATAACCTATAAAACCCGCAGCCTGTCATTTAGCCCTGCTTCAGTGCCTATGACATCCTTTCACCCAGGTGTTGGAGCCAACAAGCACGACCTGGAAAACAGTGCCAAACAGCCCGCTCGGGGCCATGACCAGAGTGTTCAGGTACTTGCTCCCGTCTGATAAATACATCTCTCTGGGCAGGATTGTTCCACGGAGCCTATCTGCTAGCTCTTCACTTCAGTATTTCCAAGAAGCCAAAGCAGATCGGATTCTACATTTCCTCACAAAAGGCTGTTCAGTTTGATGCGTCTGTTGTTATATTGCCATAATATTTGTTACACTGCCATTTACAACAGCGCTGTTCAATTTATATCCCTAACCACAGAGCCAACCGAAAATAAGTGTTCACACAAGACATCAACCGTGTATTTATTTTGTATGCTCACACCAGATACACTGTGAGATGGCTCTAGGTGATTTTTATAGGAAAAAAGTCTTTGTTAGAAGTTGTGTAACATTACTAGGTAACAGTTATTTGGGACAGTCCCGAGAGCTGCGGAATTACTGTCAGACACCTCTACAGACTCAACCTTAGTTTCAAGCTCCCTTAAGAAAATTCACAGCAAGATCTACATAAAACTATTCAATTAAAAATTATATTGGTAACACAGTGACAGGTTTATTAGAGGTCTACGTACCACACCACTAATTTAAATCCTGGCTAACCAAACTTTCATGCCAACATCACCCCATCAGCTAGAGGTGTCCTTTTTTTTTTTTTTTATACGCTCTGAACACTGCTTGCCAGAATCATATTAGCTGCATGTGTAAGATATCTTTATACCACCAAACGCGCAGCGTAGATCTCAGCCTCTCTCTTACACCTTTCCTAAGGCAACGCAGCTTCTACAGAAAAGTTGTGCTACTTTAAGCCTACAGATGTAGTTAAAGCTGTACAACTTCTGTATACAGAAGAGGCCTAGAAGTGCGACTATAAACACGTTCCCTCAGGTACATAAGACACTGGATGCTACAAGCCAGCGAGGATCCCTTATTTAACACTCGGGAACATCATCACCTTTTGTTCAAGCACACAGAAATAGCAGCAGTGTGGTTTCCCTCCAGAGGGGAAAGGAGAAAGTCAAGTGATTTTCGAGTGCACAAGTCCTTCGCTGTTAGGGACAGGACAATGCACAGCAGACGCAGGACAGCCAGGCCCTCTTTTACACCACTTACACCAAAAGCACCTCACCAAAACCACACAAAGCGACTCCCCAGAAACCCTCCGACCAACCCTTGAAGGAGCAGAGCGGCCAAGTTCCCCCGCCAGCTCCCCAAGGCTTAACGGGCCCGGAGCCTCCCCCACAGCCCCCAAAACCCCCCGAGCCCCCCGTGGCAGCCCCCTGCCCTGTCCCAGGGCTCCCTCACAACCCCCCCGCTCTCCTTTCCCTCTGCTGCCGGAGCTCGGGGCCCGCACAAAGCTGCCGGACCCCCGCGGGCCGGAGGCCTCCCCCTCAGCCCGGCGCCCCCCAACCTAGGCCCCGGCGCTCGGCTCTGCCCGGGAGCAGCCCCCGGCCCCTCAGCGGCAGGACCGAGAGCCCCAAAGCCCTGAGGGAGAGAATCTGAGGCGGGGGGAGAGCCGGGAGCTCCGGGACACCCCGGCCCGCCGCGACTAGGCCCCGGCTGCCCCTACCCCCTTAGCGCCGCTTGGGCTCCGCGCCTGGAGCCGAGGGGAGGCGAGGGGAGGCCGCTCACCATGGTGGGGGCTCTGCGGGCCTCTTCCCTCCCGGCTCGGGCAGACGCTGAGGGCGGCGGCGGCGGCGATCGGCGGCGGCTTCCTCCGGCGGCGGCTCCCGGCTCCTCACGGGCCCTTCCGCCGCCTCCCGCTCATGCGCAGTGCGGCGGGGCCCCGGGCCCGGCCGGCCGGGAGGCTCCGTGAGGGGCCGGGGGAAGCCCCGGGATGGGGGGGGGGAAGCTGCTGAGGGGCCGGGGGTGGCTGAGGAAAGGAGCGGGAAAGGCCCCGCTCGCCCACGGGGATAGCGGGGTGAGGGGTCCCGCCCGCCGCCTCGCGGTTCCTGAGGGGGGAAAAGGGCGCGTTGGGTCGAAAAATAATCAAAAATGGGCTAAAGGACGTTGGGACGGTGCGAGGGGAGCCTCCTCCGTCAGCCCCGGGGTGGTTGCTGAGGGAAGGCAGCGCCTGAGGGGTGCCCTGAGGTAGCCCCTCGCTGTGAGCGCGTTAAGGGTAAAAAGGGGTGGAATGGGAAAAGCAGGAGAAAAACTGGCATCTGCACAGAGCCCTCGTTGGTAGGAGCACAGTGGTACTGCTTCTGGTACCGCTTTGTGCACGGGTGAGTCTGCCTGCTCAGTACTTCAGCCAGAAACGTCGACGCTAGATTTTGTAACGTGCACCTGAGTGTACATTACCAGTGGCTGAATCGCGGTTAATGGCAGAGCCTGCATTTTGGGGTGAGAAACCAGGGAACCATCCCATGGCCTTTCAGAATGGATTTCCAAATGAGGCTAAAAGCATTGCTGTGTAGCCACAGAGAGCTGGGAGAGGTGGAATTTCAGGGCAGCAGCTTTACGGGCATTTTCTGATGGGACCACCTCTATGCTTGCAAGATCCTTCTGCGAGGTCTCAAGGTCACGATCCCTTTTTGGGTGCTGTTTACGAGTTGCCATCAAAAGTTGTAGCCTTTTCTGCACAGACATCAGCAAAAGAGGTTGTTAGGGTTAAGTCACAGTTTGTACCAGTACACCAGACAGTTGTAGGCTGTTGGTTTTTTCCCCCAGGGAAGCTTGTTCTAGCCACTGTAGACTTCTGGCAGCTGAGGAGGTTTGGGGAAGCAGAGTATTTGCTGATAAAACTCGCAGTGGTGGCAAGCTCCTAGATGTGAAGGACAAAGAGTTGATATCTGATCTTTGTTTTTGCATCTCCTGCTGAGCTGGGAGCTATGGAAGCTTCTGTATTTATATTACATGACTGGTACGGTCACACACACCACAGAAACTTCACTTGAGAAAGCCAATTCTTTTTGCTTTGTGATGGATATCCAGGGGTTACATACATGATTTTTTGTCCAGAAGGGTCTGAATCACTTCTCACATATTTCACTCGCTGAAAATCAGATCTAAGCTTAGATGGAACATAAAGAGTAAAAACAATATTGCGAGAGAGAATTTTTTGAGAGAGTATTTGGAGGAGAAAGCAGGACTTGTGATGTTCCATCATGCTGGTGCGCCAAAACAGTAAAACTAAGAGTTGTCATGATATTAGATATCCAGAGCTAAGTGGGAATTCAGCTTTCCCAAGAGATGATAGTTGCCTGGGTACCTTAAATCCTTCTGAAAAGCTTGTTTTTGAAATCAAGGATGGCTACAAAGTGGCCAGTGTAAACAGCCGCTACAGGGGCAGAGTCAACCTGAACCACAGCAGAAGAGACAAAGCCAAACATGAAAACTTATTTCCTGGAGATAGCTAATTGCCATCACTATAACATGCTGTGACAGCCCTCCTGCAATCTGAAGATGCAAATTAGAACTTCTTGAGAATTATTGCAACGTGTAACAATAATCAGAGATGAACTGCGGTTGTGGTGGATTCCTCAGGACAAAAACAGGATTTTTAAACGACTTCTTTCTTTAGTGTCTATTACTCTTGCTGGTTTTCTGTGTTGCAGAGTTTTTTGGTGTTTGGTTGGAGTTTGTTTTTTACTGGGGGGAAAGAGGAGGATGACACGTCGTCTGTGTTTTGTTTTACCTGTGCTTTCAACAAGTTATATGTAAGATATTTACAGCTCTGAAAGGATTTTTCATTTTGCTTTTTTTGTTCACTGAATAAAGTCCTGAACATTAACTAGTTTTTTCTTGTATGGGTCCTAAAAAAGCTACTGAAATCACTGTGGGTCTTTGCTTTGTTTTCAGATGAGTTTTAGATTAAACTCATTATAAATGAAGGCCTGATGTTACAAACATTTAAGAGCACAAGGAACTTCACATGCAAGAATGTTCATAAGGTTTAGTAAGTTGCTACTTTCATCATTAGACTCATGGGTATTATCTAGAAGACCTGATTTTATGCATTCAAATTAAGTCTAGTTTAAAAACATTGCATGAAAAAAATCACAATTGCTACAACTGTTGGTTAAATCCATTATTTTCATCTTCTGTCTGGGTTACATATTAACAATTTTTAAATTAGCTGCAGGTCAGGTGGAAGTTGTTCTTTAATATATTTTAATATCCAGGAACTGTTCCTACCGTACCATCTTTGTTTTCTGGGAGTTTCTGCCTGCTTTGCAGGGTCTTCTTAGTGCATAAAAAAGTAGATGATTCAGTGAAAAGCAAATGAAATCGAAAGAAAAGAGAAGTGAAATGCATTAGAAATGTTTGTTTGTTGGTTTGTTTTCCAGTTAAAATTCCATTATAAGGTAAAACTCTCTATGAGAAAAGAAGTGGCTTCCTACTGCCATTTAAGTCCTAAGTCTTGTGTTGTTGATCATAGTGGGGCAGCATGTTCTGCTGCTCTTACTTCCAGAGTGCTTCCTTGGGTACCTCTAAATGACAGAATCAAAGGGAAATTAGCCTGCCCTGAGCTCTTGGCTACCATGGCCAGGCTATCTGGTGCCTAAGCCAGTTTGATTACATTGTCTGGGTTATCCTCCCCACACATGGCACTCCACCCAGCATACACTTCAGGACACCGTCCAGTTTCCCCAATTCTATTTATGCTGCTGTGCCTACTGGCTGGCTCTACATCTTGCAGAAGTAGATCGGGAACTTCAGTGATGTGGGTGCTGTCTGAATCTCACCCTTAAAGCTTCTGAGCAAAAACAGATCTTTGTAAAGCAAGAGACACCACGAGGCAGATGCCAAAAGGAGTATTTGCACATACTCAGAATATGTTGTCTAAACTGGGCTCGTTACACGTCATACTTTTGTACCACTCCATCCGATATGGCACAGCAAGTCGGACCAGTGATAAACAGCTCTGCTATTTGTAAACATGACACGTATTCAGTGATACAGACTAGGGGAAAACATCATCAGTTGTGCAATCTGCATGCAGTATAATCACAGTGACCGCAGCAACATGACGACTTCTCTAATTTACGGTAAGGGTGACATACTTGGTTTGTTCTGTTGTGATTCAATCGTGTTTTATTATCTCATACAAACCCCAGAGACATGTCAGTGATGTTTTGATCTCATTGTACATGGATGTGCACAATTAATAATTCTGAATATAACATTACTCTGTTTTACATTGACTGACAGGAACTCTCTTCTGGAGCAGACAGAGAAGTCAGTCTCATGTTAAGTCAACGCAGAACCATTTAGCGTAATCCCCTTTTAGAGAACTTCCACTTACAGCACTTTCTAAGGAACAGGCCCAAAGCTTCATGAAGGATAACAAAATCCTGGAACAGCTTGGCCTAGAAATGTCTTTCTAACCCCTACACCTTTTTGTCAGCTTCTTTATGCTCTAGAAAGTGAAACTACACATTTATCTTACACTGGTAGAGTAGCCATAAAGTGCTTATGGCTATGGCTCTTTTCCTGCAAACACTGACCATATGTTTAACTAAGAGAACAAAGTCCCATGAACAAGGATTTTTAATGCCACTCTAAAGAAATGAAGTTTCTTAGCATTCAGAGGTATGGACCCAATGGTTTCCTCCTATCTCACTGTTCAACGGATATAGTTGGAGTATGTATATTTACTTTTATTTAAAAAAAAGCACAGAGGAAACAAACAGTGAGTCCTGTAGGTGTCTACGCAATTTAACCTGAAAACTGGCAGATGGCCAATATCTGAAGATTGTTGTTAACAGGTCACATAGAAGGGTGTTCACCTTCAAGTTTTTCATCCTTCCTGCATTACGTAAGAGGTTAACAAGTTATTATGCCCAGTCCAAGGCACTGATAGGACCTGGGTTCCACATGGCACTATCTCTGGGAGGAAGCAGGCCAGGTTTATGTGACAAAGGAAGAGCAGTCAGGTCAGTGAACCCAAGACCTAGGAGAGTCTGAAAACTTCTCATGCACCCTGGCAGGACTGTATAAATACAACATTCCAGGACACCTAACAGGCAACAGACTGCAAGGCTTGTTTATTTTTTGGAACTAAGTAGCAATACTGAGGTAAAATGCCATGATTTTGGAATATGTAAGTAATATAAACTAAAAACTGAGAGGACAATAAGAGATACAGACATTTTCTTATTTCAGAACTTCTGTAAACAAGGCATGATCACTGTAAACAGAATGGTCTGGAATTTTCCAAGCTATAAGCCAGACAGTGCCATCACAGTTATGATCTTATGATTAAAACTTGTACCTTTTAACTGTAAACAGCCCGTCATCCTCACTAGAAATGGGTGACTTCAAGACTCTAGGAGACACATTATGAGTTTCCCTATCACGGGGATTTTCTATCTGTGCCACCTTTAATTGTTCACCTTAATAAAAAAAAGAAATCATCCCAATTCAAGGCACACATTTGCTCTTCAAATAAGAAACAGTAATTTAAGTTATATATATGGGAGACTGAGCTTTGAGGTAGGCAATTTGCAAGAGTAAGAAAGATACACAAAGCAAGAGTGTAAGACGGCTCTTCCTCCTGTCTTATGTGTCATACACATTTAGCCTTTTCCACTCTACTCACTGTCATGACAGAAAACCAGAGTTTGGGAACACCCAGCCAACATTAAATTTCTGGTATCTAAGTGGCAAACTGTGACCTACATTCCTGTGACTAGCTATCAACATCAATACAGTAGAGCAAACCTCAAGGAGAACATGCATTAACTACATTTGTATACAAAAGTTCCATTTTAAAATAGTTTTCTCCTAGTTCATGTTATACCTCAACTTACCTCTGAGCAGGAGGCTATGTCTTATGTTTCTGGGATGCTGAGCACAAGACAGCAAACACGTGTGGGGTCTCTGGCTACAGCCAGGGTCTCTTCTGTTCGCAAAGGGGCAAAAACAGGGTGCAGCTCTCAGCAGCAGTCTCTTTTCACCAAACACTTTGCAGCTTGCTGGCTCTACACATGTTAACACCTCCCGCTTTCCCTACTTCTCAAGTGAGCAGAGTGACTGCCATTCACAGAGAGACCGATTATCATTTCAAGAGAAACTTTTTGGCACCAGAATTGTTTATAAGGACAACAGATTAAAGCTAAAATCCAGCTACCATTATCATTTCAAAAACTCAGTAGGACATTAGACATATAAATGTGTTTTACTTACTTATTACTGTTACAACAAAAAATATGGGGTATTCAACCAGAACATCCATGCTTATTTTAAGGTGGATTCACTGTATAATCAAGGTTTTAACCTAACATCAAGTGTCTCATAAAAGATACTGCACTGCTTTTAGAACCCAGGCTTTTTTCTTACATGAAATACAATCAGTCCACATAATTTTATTTTTTTGCATCATGGTTTTTCATTAATGTTGCATTAATGAATTTATAGAATGTGGTTGGTTGGTTGGTTTTAAGTGGAAGTGAAACACAACATGATTAATTCAACTCAACATTCAACTTTCTCCATTTTCTCTAGGACAACACTCAGTAGCATATATTACTCTCTAAATGGAATTCTTATGCAGGAGGCTACGCTCCAGTATCATAAAAACACTAAGTGATATTTATCTGTGAATCATTCATGTGTAAAAATTTTGAATATAATTATACAAGCAGTTTAGGTATCTGTTGAAAACATACCTTGTGTAAAAGCTCTGTGTTCAGACTTTAATCCACTGCCACTGACTGTTCCAGTAAACACAGTATATTCAGCATTGTTGAGCTTTTAGCAAACAGAACAGATAGAACACAGTCAAATAATTCCTGATCTGACTGAATGAAAGAATAATCAACAGAAATGAATATACCTGTGATAAGCACATTGGTTGATAGGTCCTTTAAAATGGGATTAATTTCCTTTAATAACAGAATACTCTGCTCAGATCAACTGCACTCTTCCTTACCACTGACTGAGTGTCCTGCCAAAGCACTTCAGTATTCATTTTTTAATCATCTTGAAGACAGAAGCTAAGATTTTCTGGTCACTAAGAAGTTAAAACAATTAGAACAAAGAAGTTAATACACACTGGAAACTTTTTACAATTCACTGGCATAAATATTTACTCTTTAAAATGTAAAAGATTATAACCTTGCAAGTAATAATAATCTACAACTGACATTACAACTTTACCAGCAAGCATGGAAAATTATTTATAAATCTTTGTGTCCACAAATTTTACAGCGTTTTGATTACCCTCATCCTCATTATATAAGAGGAAACAAAGGCAAATAGGCACTAAGTGATTTGCCTGAAGACATGGTGAGTCAGTGGCTGAAATAAGAATACAATCCTGGCTCTCCTGCTTTCCACTCCCTGTGTCCTAACCACTAGCTCAGCATGAATTCAGGCTCCACTGTACAGATCTACACTGGGTCTAAGTGATTGGAGCTTCTGTGAATAGTGGCTGACAGCAGCTGAGGAGTGTGAGAGCAAAAGAGACTGAGAGATCCCCACAGGTGGATAACTACAGCTCAAGCAGGCTGTAATTTTGGTATGGCTAACATTCAGGTTACCAAGCAGGATGTTACATGCCTGATTAAACACACTGACCAATAAGCTTACTGAGAGCATTACTCTGGTGCCGTCCCACACAAGCCGTAGCCTGGAACACTACCGGCCTTGCTCTTTCCTGGAGGCTATCAACAGTTGCTAACTACATATCCCTTGACCTGCTCCCTCTCCCTCTGGCAGCAGAGTACATCACTACAGTTAGAATCACTTCAAATTCATGGTTTCTGCAGTACCCATGACTCTTCTATCACAACTACAGCGCTATCTCAAAAGGCACATTGATAACTAGTAACTGGCAGAGATCGTCCTTTTAGCTGAAGCACTAAAATACTACATTTTAAACAATTACCCATCTTTTTCTTTCTTACTCAACCATCGAGTGCTCCACAGACAACTCTTTAGTTATAGCTAAGTTACTATCATAAGGCTCTTACTAACTCACATTTATAACACAGGAAAATGTTTCACATTTCAAATTTGTAATAAATAAAAAATCAGATTTTGTAAACTAAAATTCTAGATTGCAGGAACATCCTACTTTAAATAATACTCTAAATTAAATTAAATCGCATTACAGCACATTTCAAATGTACAAATTCTGACTGACTTCTGCAAAAAATTTTTGAAGGGCATAAATTCTAAAATAAATAATGCCACCACTACTTGAAAAACCAAGTGTCAGTGAAAAATAACTATATATAGAAAAAAAAATAGCTAATTTTCAAAAGCGAGGGAAAATTAAAACTGTTAAAATGATAAATGATTTGTAGGCTGTCGTTCCCAAGGAAGACATTTTGTCAGCTTCCGACGAACACGCTCTTGTTCATTGGCTGGATGAAGCAAGCAGTGCAGACTGAGCGGACAGACAACCTCATGCTGTGAGTTTTAATGTTCTGCTACAGATTCAGTGTAGCAAAACAGATCTAGAAACACAGCAATGTCAAGCAGGAAAAAAAAAAAAAGTAAATCTGGAGTGTCTCTTCAAGACTGAATTCACATTTCTGTATGTAGATTGAATTTTTAGATAAAAACAAGTCACAAAACTTACCTGCGGTGAAACCCATCACAACTGTCTAGATTAATTATTGCTTCCTAAATGTCATCTGCAGGTTTCTCAGGTATCAGGACATGATATATGTACAGCTGACTAATACATAAACATTTCTCCATATTCAACCAAGGAAAAGACAAAATTGAGAAAAATGAAAACAAACATTCCAAATCCAGCTTAATTTTTATTTGGTGGTAAATAAAAATCACCATGGCAATCCTCTCCAAGACGATCATTAGATTTTACTTTTTTAAGTGGCCACTGGATTACGAGGTAAACTGAAAAGCAGTATTCTTATGCTTTTAATATACAGACCGTCTAGACCCATTTCACTTTTTACAGTTTTTGTCTGCATTGCAGGCAAGGCTGCACAGTTACAGAATCAGAGCAGAAAATTGCCCAAGACATTGTATATTAACTCTGAAATAAGGATTTATTTGCACAGATACAAATAGGTGTTTGGGATCACTGCAACACCTATTTGTTCCTTTGTGCAGTATCAATGTAACAAAAGTGCATATGACCAGCAAAACTTCACTTTAACCAAAATTTTGCAAGTAAAAAGTTTGTAACAGTTAAAGCATTTCTTTGTGTTTTTTTTCTTCTCCGTTCCCCTGTCTTTGAGACAGTTTTTAAACAAGTTAAAAAAATGGTAAACCATCGGTATGCTGTCTGAGAAATATTTTCTTTACATATCAAAAACCTTCCCATTTTCTCTTTTGCAACACTACAGATGCAAAAAGGTGTATTATTCTCAGTTACATTTCATTTTTTATAAAGACCTTGGTACTTCACTCCATCCGGTAAGTAACATATTTGAACATGAACAATATGAGAAAAGTAATGAGGATTTTAAAGTCAGTATTTTATTTTGGCACAATTTCCAAGCATTAAATAAGCTTATTATCTTTCTGTGCTACTGCTTCATGTTTAAAGATCAAATATTATCTTTTGAAAGCAGTCACATTCCAACTTTGATTAGTGTAGCAAGTATTATTTCTTATTTTTATTTTTTATCACATATTTCAAAGTATATTGAAATAATTTTTGAAATGCAAATTTTCACTGCTCATGAGGTAAATGTGAAAACAGATGCACCAAAAATGACCGAGAAGGATCCTTGGTGACAAACAATTCTCAATTCTCTATTTGGGCAAAAAGACAAGGCCACAAACAGGAATTTTGTATGAGAAATTCATTCGTGAAATAATTATCACCTTTCAGATTTCCTTCAAATGAAGGAAATCTCACATCTCAGGAAAAATAGGCATCTTTGAATGAAAAAGTAGGCAGAAGAACCCTAGCTATCCATAACGTGCAGTCCTTACTAATCTCTCATATCCTTAAGGCAGTCCATATCTTTTCCCAGTCTAATGCCTTTTCACAAGCAACCACAATCACTGAACAACAATCATGTAGGTCCACAAGTTATATACACGATTAAAGTATAGTGATATCCAAGCTTTCAGTAAAATCAGCATAATTTACAGTACAACTATGCAGGGAGTGCAGAGGAAACCAATTCCTCAATCCGTTATACAAAACACTTTACTGAAAATGTGAATAAACCTTCTCCTGAGAGAATATCAGCGAAGTAAAAAAAATAAAATGCACCTTCCTTGAATTTTATTTTGATTCAGCCTCTTCATCCATGAATTCAACTAGCGGAGCATGTCTATTGGCCTGGGCACCTTCTTGGAAATGAACCTTTTTTATCACTCCTGCCTTTGGAGCCCTTATGGTATGCTGCATGGAAACAGATCAATAGTGAACCAGCAGAGTAGTAGTTTTGGTTGTTTTTGTTGTTTTTTTTTTTTCCTTCTCTCTCCAGCAAATCTTAATATTACTCTTTGGAGCAATTAGAACATGACATACTTAATTACTTCCTCTGTCGCTTCTATATTTATTTTAAGCCTTCTTTTAAAATGTTATCCTAGCCCTTTTTCAAGTTTTATTTCCTCACCGATATATATTTTCATGAGCATACTAAGAACAAAAATACTAAATGATGTTGTATTTTGAAGTACAAATAGCTGAATATTATGATGCTTCACTAATACTTTTTTTTTTTTTTAATTACACTGGATAGCAGGCAGAAATACTAATAAAGTTTTAGATTTGTTCCAAGACCAATCTACAGATTTACTAAAGCCAAATTTATTTGCACCTCAAGACAGGTATTTACCAAAAAGATTTTAGGCAAATCAAGCTGAAATACAAACATGACTATTAGTGACAGTGCAGGAACAGTGTGTTTTCATACTGACCCCCAAACTTGTTCATTTGTTATTTTATCAGGTTAGTTTTCAATTTAAGTTTTGATTCTTGTTAGTTTTCTACATAGGGTTAGTCTAACATCTAAATGTTTATGAACAATGTTAAATCCTCACATTAAGCAAGAATTAATTTAAATAATGTTTCTGAAGTTTTACACTTTGAACAGCACTGCAGGAAAAAAAAAAGACAACTCAGCTAACAGTCTGAGGTATCATCTGGAAAGGCACAAATATTTAGTATTCAATCTCAAATAATTTGAGGGTGTAACTTGGGGTGCAATGTTGCATTTCATGTAATTTTAGTGCAGTTTCTAAAGGGGCATTGTTAAGGGAAAAGCAAATTTTCTCAACAATATTTGTTCTGCTACCACAAACTGAAGTGTAAAATAAATTAATAAATCCAAATCCAAAGAGTTCAGGTTACAAAATCTATAGTTTAAGCAATTTTAGCTATTGCCAAGCAATGTAACAATATATAATGGCCAAAATACTAGTCCACTGAATGCCATGTAGACAATTACAAAGAATTTTTCTTATGCTCATGGTAAAGCTTTTATGCAAATAATAAAAAAAATGTACAAACAAAAACTTGGGCATATTTACAAAGTCACCAATAGTTGAATTTCTGCATTAAGTTACTGCAGGCATTAGAATAAATACACTTTTATCATGGAGAGAGAGCAAGAAATAGACCTAGACGGTTTCATGCTAGAAATAAAAGGATTGTTAGCTTCTTGGGGGAGGGATGAAAGGGACTGACACGGTAACCAAGCAAATGTTAAAACATCTGCAGAGTGCCACAGATTATATAATCATCATTTGTTAATATTAACAACAAATGTAATCCCCTAAAATCTAGTCTGATGCAACACTTGTTTTACAGCATATAAAGTACAAGCAACAATCTGCACAACACTTCATTAATGCAATCAAAACTGATTTGTGTATGACCACATTTTTATTTTCTCAGTAATTAAAACATTTTATACATTTATGTTACTCACCTCCATTTTCATAGCAATCATAACCATCAGAGGGTCTCCAATTTGAACCGCATCCCCTGCTTTCACAAACACCTACAATTCAAATTGGGAAAGAAAATCATGCACGTCTGATCTGCACCATTAAAAAACAGCAGCTGAATCTTGGCTAGCACAATCCACTGAGTAATTGTGTTTTTTCAGAACAGTCTTATAATATCTTCATTATTGTTGAATTGGGTATTTGAGTTCTCTACATAATACTCAAGGGGAGTTAAAGGTTTTACAAAGAGGTTCAATACCAGTCAACAGGCTGATGAGGAAGCCATTTATGTTTCAAAGAGGAAACACTAGAAGAGACAAAGTATATTTGACTCCATCTGGGCTTAAGAAGCTTCTATTTTGAGATACAAAGTCCAGAACCTCTTCCTGGAGCCAGACTCTGCAAAATCCAGAGAGCAGACTGCAGGAGCCACCTATTTTTTCTGCAGCCCTGATTTAGAATGCTTCCTGAACTCCATGCAGTGGTCACAGCACCAAGCCTGCCGAAGTTTAAGAAGCATATCGACAGCACTTACTACTGTGGAGCCAAGAGTTGGGCTCAATGGTCTTTGTGGGTCCCATACAACTTGGGATATTCTATGATTCTAGAGCATCTCTCTAGAAAGTAAGAGATCCACAATTAATACACTCCACTCTCTCAAAGGGTTCGTGCCTTTTTTTTTTTTTTTAATCACTAGCAGAATCCTCTAACTACTAAAATTATGTATCCTGGACATCTCCCTTCTGCTGAAACTTTTCCCTTTTCCACCATACAGAAAAATACAGAAGACTTGCTGAATTAAAGGAGAAAAAAAAAATAAATTAAAAATAGAACTTAATTTTGGTTGGTTGGTTGGTTGGTTTGATTTGTTGTTTTTTTTTTACAAGCACATCTATCATCTCATTCTTTGGTAAGATGAAATGGGTCAAACAGCCTATAACATTTCAGGGAACTCTGGGTTAGAAAGCAGTTACGATGAAGGAAAAATTCAAACAAAAAATTCAAACAGTAGAATTAGTTATATATTCATACTTTCCTGAGCTCTAGAAAAAGAAGCTGAAAAGACTCTTGTGTGGCTGCTGGAAAGTCAGACTAAACAGGACTTTATCTAACTGGGAGGAGCCACACAGCACTGACATTTTTGGCCCTGATTCTTTCCTGGCAGTACAGAACCATGCACCATTGCTGGAAGAGTGAACTTTGACATAATAGTGTCGAATTCATTTTTCTACCCATATTATTATAATTACCTTTTCAACTGTGCCTGTCATGGGTGCTACGGCACCACCTTGTGTCCCTGCTGAGCTCACTGCAGATAAGTACTTGGGTACAGGAAGGCCAATCTGAGCACTACCTTCCTACAGAAAATAAAATCAATGACATGAGTTAACAACATAATGTAATACCACTAGTACGTGTGCTGATATATGGGGACAGGACAGATGCAGCTTTATGCAGAAGCAAATAGGTCAATTGTTTTGGGTTGCAGACTACTGAAGCCAGGTCACAAGGACAGGGGGCATGCTGACAGCTTTGCAATGTCAAAGTTCTCAAGATCCATGCCTGTTGCTGCTGAAGGATCAGAGAGGAGGAAACTACAGCCGTGAAAATGAGGCTCTACATGGACCTTTGTCCCACATCCATACCTTCCTTATTCATGCAGCAACAGCACAGAAAGTTTTAGAAAATTAGTAAAGGCTGTTTGCGTAAGGAGTAGGTAGGCTGCTAAGACACTGCATTACGGGCCAATATAAAAATTTAAATTATGATTCTCTTCCACATTCTATTGCAATTTATGTTGTTCATTTACATGTATAAAACTTTAAAGTCATTATACAAATGAAAGGTACTTTACCGGAAAGAAGAGATAAATGGTGTTGTCCAAGATGACCAATTTGGACTTGCACACTGTTCCATTTACTGAAGACCTCAAGTAAACTGAATCACCTTCATTGAGAATCTCTCCAGAAACCACGAACATTTTATCTTCAATCTGAAAGATAAACACTTTTTATGGACAAATCCTAACCATTCACAGACACTAAAATAATAAAGCGGAAGTTAGTGTTCGTAGTATATATTCATAACCTGTGTTTCTTCATAGATAATTCTGGATATATTTTTTTAATCACCTTTTTAAATCTTATGTATCCTTTAGTTTTTGATTAACAGAATGTATTGTGTATCCACTGCAGTCAGCTCAGACTAGCTAATACACTCTCCCCAAGACAGTTTGTATCATAAACTATGGAATAGCAGTTAGCAAAATATAAAGGTATGTTATTTCTCAAGAACAACAACAAAAATGAATTTTCTGTTTAGTGATGGGATCTGGACCCAGTATTTTTAATTTGTCCTAATATCTTAACTTTTCTTCAGACCCGTATTAACCACCTCATTTCACAAGTTTCCACTTTGTTTTACAAAAGTAAGTTTCTCACTCTTGTAAATTCTTAATAGAAAATCATCAACACATTCTTCATAAACGTATAAAAGAGCAGAGAAAATCAGTAAAGGAAACAGTGTTAACTAGACAACAAAACAGCAAAAGAAGGACCAAATGGAAAGGTCATTTATTTGCACGTAACCCTTTCATCTAGGTCAATGGAAATTGGCTGTCTGCCACAGCTTCAGAATAAAAAGACGGTAAGAGTTTGAATGTAAGTGTGCTATGTTTAACTTATATTTTTAGTTGCAAGTCTTGCTGAATGATACTGGGAATCAGAGACTTGCTAGTCTTCAATAAAGTTACAGGCAGAGAGAAAATTCAGTCTACATTTATACAGTCCCACACTATTTTCAACTGAACTATTTTCCACCTTATCACATGTATTGAATGGATATTGCCTATCTGATACTGATCCCTGAGAAAATATCCTTTGCTTGATGAGTATCCTGAGCAGGGATGCAAGTTAGACCAACATCCTGGGCAGCACCATGAGCACTTGCCAGTTACCTGGCCCAGCAACGTGCTCTTAGTTGGTATCGGTCCCAGGGCAGGTTTTGTAGCACTCTGGTTGCACTGTCCTCTTCATGATCAGCTCCTGAGGCACACAGCTCTGCCTCTCCAACCATTATCTCCAGCTTCCCCCCATTTCCACCTCAACCTGCATTCTTCCTTAGGAGTCTACATTCTCCCCAGTAGCACTTCACCTCCCAACAAAGGCCTCACTTTATGTCCTTTTCACCCTCTTTATATTTTGCTGACATTACTTATATGGGAAAAGCCTAGAATGTAAAAGCTTTCCTGTATTACTTATGTAATCGATACACTCAAAATAACCTAAGGGTTATTTGAGGGATGTGGGTTATTTCAATATTCATATCTGCAAAAAAATAAGGGTATAAAGCCTTGAATTACCTGACATGGGGATATACACCTGAAAGTGCAATAATTCTCTCACTATTTTTGTACTATGCTGATCTCTATATAATTTCAGCAGTTCATAAACACTGATTCCTTTTCATTATTTCCCTTTTCTGAATATTAGAAATGAGAAACTCATCTACAGAGAGACTGCATTCTCAAGCATACAATCATTTGGGGGTGCCAAATTCAAGATAAAATCCATTATGACTCCAAGAAAGGAGTGAGTATGACTCCAAGGCTAAAATACTGAAGTCTACAACAACTGCTACAAGTGAACCAAAAACAGACTCCTGATCATCAAGCAATTTTAATAACAGTTGATACCAAAAAAGTCTCTAAGAAACTGATTCTAATGAAATATCTGAAAAAAGTCTACTTTACCTGCATGGTGTATGATCCTTCTTTACCGTAACTCACAGCTACATCCACAACTGTTCAATAAAGCAAAATATATGTAAGTAGATATAATAGTAGGATCTAGAGAATAAAACCATATGAACTACACTTAATCTTTTTGATAAAAAAGAGACCTACCAATACTAAGAGAAGAACAAGTATTTTCAGATTAGCTTAGCAGACACTGCAGATTTCACACTGAATTCTAGACAATTTGTCTTTCAAAGCTGACCATCTGAAGTTATGCTCTGAAATCTCTATATTAAGTTACCTGGACAGGAAACAGATCCTTGAGGGGGAAGAACTGCTGAACACTACCACACCTAAGCCAAGTTAAACAAAACAGCACTCAGTTCTTCCAAAATCTCAACCTTACTCATTTAAATGATGAACATCATTAGTACCATTTGAATTTGTTTTTTATTTCTTCAAGATCTAAGGCCATAGATTTAATAATTAAACACGCAACCTTGTGAGTTCCCTTCTCAGCTTCAATTGCTTAAAACTCAACACTGCTTCCATCTGCTATTTCTTAACCTGAATTTTCAAGCACCAGTTGAAATAACTTTATCAAGTATTAACTCTCCCTCCACACCCACTTTTTTATTCACTTACTATTTTCCCCATCCAGCAGAGACAGTTTTCTAGTATAGCATATATTTATTCTTCTACCAGTGCTGGATGCAAATGGTGAGAATTTATCTAAAACACAAAACATACAGACATGTTACTTTTATTACAGTTTGGCAAAACTTACAACATTTACAACTTACACCACAAATATCACTGTCCTTAACATATGTTTATAACTAAACTTATGTTTATAACTAAACTTACATATTTATACTGCACATTAAAGATCAGGGAATCACTGCAATATATGGTGACAATCCATCATTCAAACTTCAAGACTGAATAAATGGAGGCTGTATCATCTACATAAAACACGAAGTCCTTTTCATCCCATTAAACCCCTCTGCCTCTACCAAGTCTAGCCAGTCAGTCTTTATCTCTGAAGACCTTGGTCCAACTGTAGGACTAACGGTGACAGATACTCACTGTGCTTGTAAAGAGCAAAAAGGACACAGTGACACAGATTAAGAATCCCAAGGTCTTTCAGACAGGCGCTTATCTGAAGTGCCTAGGGAAGTAGTCTCTACATTACAGTGGTGATATATTCAATATCTGTCTCTCAACAAAAGTTATAGTCTGTCGAGCGCATAAATATCTGACAAATGCTGTAATGCAGAACCCTGAGCAGGCACAAAGTAAGGCAAAAACAGAGTACACAAATTAAATAATTACACATGAGGTCACAGCACTGTCTCATCCAGTCAAGCAAAACAAAACACAAGAAAAGAAGAATGATCCTTACCACCTGACTGATCTCTAAAAGCATCTGTTGCCATTTTCTCTTTCAGTATGAGTCCCAGAGCTGCCTGACACACAACTTCGTGTCGTGTCGCCTTTTTGGCTGGAAACAGTTCATCATAGTGTTGAGGAATGAAATTAGTGTGCACATTTCCAGCCTCAAACTGTGGGTGTTCTGACAGGCTCAGTAAGAAATCAATATTAGTGCTTAATCCTACAATCTGTCAAGAAAAAGAAGCATATTGCCAAATTGAAATGAAGTACGAATGCACAGCTTTCTGCTCAACTTATGCATAGATGAAACTTTCTTTATACAACACCAACAAAGTACGAAATTTACAAACAAAATGTAATTAATTCAACTGCTACGTTTTATTACATATAAATCTGAAATGGCAGTGGCCATCCAATCTTCCTCTAAAAAACACTTTTGCTTTGTTGCAGTTTTCTATCTGTATGCTGTTACCTCAAGGTGTTCAAGCTGTTAGCTTCAAGTTAGTTAAAAGATTTAAAATCACACTGGGTTCCTCCTACTTACGTTATATTGATGCAAGCTGTATCGCAACTTTCTCAGTGCTGCTTGACGATCCTCAGCCCAAACAACTAACTTTGCAATCATTGGATCATAATGAACAGAAACCTCATCACCTAAAATATATGAAAAAAAATCTGTAACACTACAAACGTATCTTCTGAAAGGCGGTGTACATAATACTGCATAACATATGGTATTAAACTCCCTGACACAAGTAATGGCCATGTTTCTCTATGGTCTTAAAGAATATTTATTAACTTGAATGATGTGACCTGACATTTCAGTTCCAAGGAAAAACTGAGCACAGACTTTTGTAGAGGTAACATTATTCAAATTAGCAGGACTAATAAATTGTGATAAGAATAAAATCAGCATAATCCAGCAGACAATAATTTGTATAGAGATAAAATAAAGAGTTAAATAAAATACCCAGTGATTGTACACACAATCATGAAAGAATAATTCTGTGGAGACTGGTATTTAACAACACCCTGTGGGACAAATTTATTTAGGCCAAAGCAGGAAATGTTTATAATGAAAAGCTTTTCATGTTAAATATTTCTAACTATACCACTGCCTTTAGTTTTACCTTGTCTGACTCCAGTTTCTATCCGGGTGAAACTATCAGGTGGTGGGGTGGACAAGTGCAACAATGGCCCAGCCCCTGGCATGAAGTTATTATTAGGGTCTTCAGCATATATTCTAGCTTCAAACGCATGGCCTCGGAGCAGAATCTCTTCCTGCTTTAGGGGAATCTTCTCTCCAGCTGCAACCTGAAAAGGTGTTTTTTTTCTTTAATGCAGGATCAATATTCTGGAGTGTCAATGTATGAAAAGGTTAAATATCCCTCTTCCAAACATGAACAATTAAAGCATGTTTAAAAAGGGCAAAGAAAAAAAAAGCGTTAAATCATAAATGGCTAATTCTGAACTTACTCCTTCCTTTTTTCTGAGTCACTAGTCAAAGGATTTTGCATTATTACTGTAAATCAACTTCATAGTATTTCACACAGCTTAAACATAATGGAAAAATAGTATTTTTTTTTTCCAATTCGTTATGTCAAAAATAATTAAATGCTTAAGTTAAAGGTTGATCAACCAAGATGTTATTAGAGAGAAAAACTGCTCTAAAAGCAGACGATAAAATGGATTACTGGCAGCCAACACTGCTGGCATATACTGCTGATTCTTTTGTATTCTGAGGGACTTGTACATGTAAATGATTGTTTCTCTAGGGTAATTTCTACGAATTTACAAAATCTTTAATAGGCAAGAAAATATCATTTTATTCCTCAAAGGAATTTTCATTACAAATGCAGGAATACCAACAAACACCAATAACATGCCAGCTTGAGACTGAAAAAAAAACAGCTTTTAGGGGCAAAATAATAAACCTGCTGCAGTTCAACAGAGAGGAGACACTTCACCAAGAAGCAACACAAACTCCATCTACAAGTGGAAACACCAGTTCCTATTAAAAATCTTGAACAACATTTTTTCTTCATTTGAAGCACTGGGGGTTTCCCATGCTCACCAAACTATGGCTTTCAGCAGAGGCAACCCAATACGACTTAGTCCTCAAACAGTGCTACACAGATTCAAAAAAAAAAAAATCTCTCTCAAAGTATTGACAGACATTTTCTGTCTCCTGACTTGCATGCAAAGATCAGTAAACTTCTCCACCTTCTCTCGTTTTAGTGTTGTTTGACCTCTGCTCCAACTCAGCCCTCAATGCTCAGCTTCCACTCCTAGATCAGCAAGCCAAAAGCCTCCTTTTTTGCATCCACATTTGGCATTTTATTTTTCTTTCTGCTTACATGAAACACTCCACCATCCTATCTATTTAAGCTCAATGTGTGCTGCTGTCCTCACTTTTTGATTTATCTACATAGAATTATTTTTCTTAATTTCCAGTTCCCTAAGGTCCAAAACTTCCTGTTCAAATGTGTGAGTAATCTCTCTGCATGCTGGGTGTGTGAGGAAATAGCCTGTTTCCAGCCCACGTAACTATACATTTATTTTAGAATGCAACTATACTGGCAGAACACCAGACATGTTTTTGTGAAGAGTCTTCCTTCCATGGCCTGATCAAAGTATGATTTGGGGCCAGAGATACATTTAAAGTAGAGTTTAAGAAATTGTTCAGCATGGCAAGAGAAAGGTCAGGACCCTAATCATCCCACTTTCCACATCCTCTATAGTTTCACTAAATATATGGAGAGAAAGTTTTTCTCTCCAAAACTGGAAGAATTTGTTGGAATTGAGAGCAACCACAAAATACTCTACAATCAGCGTAATAAGAGATGTTTCTCCAGAACAAAGAAAATTCTACCCAACTAGTGGAATGGGAGATAAGTACCTGAAAATCTATCTGGTCTCTCATAGGCAATACCAAAGAGCGCTACTCAGCAGAGAAGAGGGACTCTACATCCGAAATCAATTATCACTTACCCTTAGCTGCCACTCTACCAAGTCTGTTCCAGTGATCATCTCTGTAACAGGGTGCTCTACTTGCAGTCTGGTATTCATCTCCATGAAGTAAAAGTTATGCTGGGAGTCCATAATAAACTCCACTGTTCCTGAAGTATTTAATAAAAAATGGAGGTTTCATGAGGCTTTCTCAGGACAGATATCTAAGACACATAACTGATTTATGTCACAACAAGACTATTATTTCTAAAACAGATGCAATGAATCTCATTAAATTGTATGTGAATTATCTTTATGGGTGACACAGCTGAGGTCTGAAAACAAGAGAGTTGTTTCCTTGCGTATTTACATATTCTGTGCCATTTAGTGACCATTCTCCTCCTTCAGCAGTACAGCTACATCTCATTAGAGGTCTAAAAAAGTACATCAAGACAGCTGAAAGCACTGTGTGTAAGCAGAGGGCATGCATTATTTTTTTTTCTAAATAAGCATCCAAAGAAGGCAATGGGAAAACAGGAGAAGTGACAAATAATTTTAGCAGGTAATTTTTCATTTGGAAAATACTATGGATCTTATAGACAGTGTTGTTTGTTTGTTTTTTTAAAAAGGCTTTACTGTTTGAGGAGAAGGTTTTATTCTTTGTAAGCTAAAAGATGAATTATTTTCCTTTGCCTTGCTTAAACTTACTAACATTCACAATGATCACCTTCCAAAAACAATCTTATTGATTGAATCACCTGCTCTGAAATTTTCTTTCTTTCTATTCTGCCGCCACTGGTCTTAAGCACAGACCAGGTACGCTCATATAAATTTATAATTATGTGAGAATTAACTATTACTTGCTTCCACCTCAAAAAAAATCTGACACGTGTTGTACACTAAAACAATCAAATGTCATTTGCCCTGAGATTCAGAGCCTTAATAACCTAAAAGGGTATTGCTGGAGCATCCACACCTCCAGACCTACCTGCTCCTACATAATTCACTGCTTTAGCTGCTTTGACAGCGGCTTCTCCAAGTCTCTTTCGAACTTGAGGATTAATTCCTGGCTGTAAATAATAACAGTAACACATAAGATAACAAATATCAGTGACATTAAACCTACTATGCATGAGTATTTTGAAGCGTCTAGAAACTGTACTGTAATCCTTAAAAATAAGTTAATTTTTTTTTTTTCCTGAGAATCACTTTCCTAAACATCTTTTCTTTTTTTTTATTTTTAGGTAGAACAGTTTCTACAGCAAAATTAAAACAGGTGGTAAGAATTACCAATAAATTACTACCCTGTTTGATAAATTACACAGGCTTAGCAATTACTTTAAAATATGTCATTTTTTAAAAAATAGAAAAATATAAGAACTTTCTTCTCACCCCTGGTGCCTCTTCAATGATCTTCTGATGTCTTCTTTGCACGCTGCAGTCTCTTTCAAACAAATAGACCGCATTGCCATGCTGGTCACCAAACACTTGGACTTCAACATGCCTGTTTCATAATAATAAATGTTATTGTGTATTTCACTGAATCCCCAAGCCTGCAACTGACTTCACCCACACAGACTTCGAACTTGTACACAGTCCTGTACTCTTCAGTAGGATTTCTTACAGGTTTAGGTGTTTGCTCTTGAATAGCCAAAAATGTAGAAATGAGGGTCCTAAAGGAAATAGGACCCTAAATGCCAGCTAGATAATGAAACCCCATTGGTTAAAATGAACATGACACATATTTAAAGGCTGCTACCTCTCTATTAATTATTATGTTACAATAAAAGTAGAAATATTTCATTATTATTTGTTTTCCTACAAATTTAACAATTTGATATAATTTCACAAGAGGCATCAGCCCTGACTCTAGAATAACCCTATTTATTTTGACATACCATTTCAGAGGACAACCATTAGGTGACAGAACTTTGTTCTTTGTATAAAACTAAGGAAATCTTGTCACCATTCAGGTAAATCCTCCAATGCTGGCAAATTCCGTAAGAACGTAATGAGATTTTCTCATGTCTAGCTGACAGCATAAGCAAGCCCCCACTTTCTTTCTAATGAATGCTTTCTTTACAGTGCTGCTTCAAGAAAGATGTAAAATGCAAGATCATCAAAAAGACCTCTGTCAAAAGTTCATAACAAAAAACAAATGGGTTCAGTTTCACAGGTCAGGACAAGCTATAGACTATCACTTCTGTTTTAAGGCTATCACTTCCTCTGTTAGAAGAAGAATAAATAACTAGTTTAGGGCATCTGAGGGCAGCAGAAACACCACAACATCTTTACTCAAGTCTCTAGTTGAAGTATTATAAAGTGATTCTTTCTAGATGGAAATTTCACTCTATTATTAAAACACCTGTTTATTTAACAGTAAAATATTATGCCGTTAATATTAAAACATCTGTTTCTCACCTTGGATTATCTACAAATTTCTCAATTAGCATTGCATCATCATTGAAAGACTTCTTTGCTTCTCTCCTTGCTGATTCTAGTTGGTCCAGAAACTCCTTTTCTGAATGAGCAATTCTCATGCCCTAGAATACACAAATACAAAGAAAAAAAAAAATATATCTGAATGTCTAAGAATACAGTACACAGTAAAAATCCTTGACACATACAAACAGGTTCATGACTAAAACAGCAAGAAATGCACTTAATGATAAAAATATAAATTGCTCATCAACTAACTTCCAATAAGCGAATCCTATTATAAATCCTACTGAAAGTGCCACTAGAAGTGCAATAAAAAGATATTATCGATACATTGACATACATGCATATCAAATCCAATTGGATTCTTAACTATCACAGAAATTATCAAAGGCTGGCAAAGAAAACCTGATTTTATTACAAAATAATTACAGCTATTACAGAAATAACAAGAATTCTGTTATTCAATTTTTGCAGATAAGTATTTCAGAGTAAAATCAGATTTCAACAGGGAATTCACAATACATTAAATAGTGTCTAGACACCAAATAGTTAAGTATATTTCTAATTGTTTTTATTCAACATTTAAAACTGTTAATAAAATAAGACATAGAGGCTATCACTGGGTAACAATTTCGTGTCACCTACTTTCACACAAATAAACCTGAATGACAATTTTTCTGCTTATGTGAATTATGGAAATCCACTGAAATAAACAAAACTCTCCCAGTTTACTCCAGCTACTTATTTTCTGCCTGGCTGCACAGTGAATGACAGTAAGACTTCATTGTGCTGTACTGGACATTATTAATAAATTCTAACCACATTTTTTTTTCCAATGTGTTTTAAAACCTTTTAGAATAAACTAGAAACTGAGGCATGACAACTTTACACTGTGACAAACAGATCTGCATTAGCTCCTTTACCTTTCCTCCACCTCCGCGAACAGCTTTAATCATTACCGGATATCCTATTCTCTTGGCGTGGTCTTTTAGACATTCATCTGATTGATCTTCTCCGTGATAACCTTCAACAACAGGAACGCCAGCAGCAGACATTATAGCTTTGGAAGTGCTTTGACAGAATAGTTTTATGTTTAGAATTAAAATAATATTTTTCGCTTACTTCTAAGCTCCAAACCTGTATATGTTACCCATGTTAATTCTCCTTACAATAGTTCCACTGATACCAGTGTGGGTTACAGAAGTGGGTTCTGCAGCATTTTACTGTAATTAATCAAATGCTTCAAATAGGGATTTTTTTTCTCCAATCTCTCCAGATAAAAGTGGGGGTCAATTCAGGCTTATTGTTCTTTCTTATCTTTTGACCCACGTTATGGAGGTCAAAACCTACCATTTTTGTATTACCACACCATACCTTACTAAAACTATATTTAAGGTTCTACAAAGACAAAACTCTTCTCATGATACAGGCTGGATTCACACCACATAAAACACTTGAGCATAACACTAATTACTTCAAACAGGCATGCAAAACTAGTTAAATTACAGAGGTAATTTACCCTCATATTAGCAAGTGATAAAAAATTAATTTGCTGAAATTAATATTGCACAGTTTGTGTGTTAGTAATAACATTATTTCCATATTCTAGATTTATACTTTATTGACCAAAGAAATGTTTCCAGGGTAAGTAACTAAGAATAAGATTCTCTGTGATGAATAAAATTTATAACCCCATTTTACATCAGCCACAATAACCTCTGATGATAGGGAGTTTTGTTTCCCCCACCACCACCATTTTGATTCATTCAGGATCAATATGCAAGAGATACAACCTGACTCCTGAACTCTTAGTTATATAATACTGCAAGGTCCCAGTTCTGGAAAACTAGAATCGGTTAAGTATTTAATTATTAAAATCCCAATAACTGAACAATTCCTATGTCTATAGGAATCCCACAATAGCAAATTTGGAGCTTATTCCTCTGACGATAGCAATAAAAATAAGACAATGAAAACTGAAGGAATAAAAAAAATGTAGCAACTGATCCTTTAGTAACAAAATTAGCCTTGTCAAACTGTAGATTGTATAACCAAGTAACAAATCAGAAATAGATACCTCTTAATACCCATATCTCTGATAGCAGATGAAGGCGGACCTATGAAGATGATTCCCTCTTGCTTGCACAACTCTGCAAACTCTGTGTTTTCTGAGAGGAAACCATAACCTGGATGAATAGCCTAAAATAGAATAATGTTACCAGCCTATTTTTATATTAGTTTAGCTTAGAAAACCCTGAAACTTCAGTATAGTGCTAAGGAAGCACAAGATGCAAATATCACGTATAAATATGAAAAACTGAAGAGCAGGCAGGTATCCAAAGATTTAAGGTCATGATCAACGTACCTCTACTGCTGAGGCCTTGGCCACCTTTATGATTTTCTCCATGGCCAAGTAACTCTGCTGTGAGGGTGCAGGACCAATGCAATATGCTTCATCTGCCTGTTACAGAAAAAATAGATATTACACAGATTGTTTCTTAGACAATAAAAAGCAGTTTTAACTTCAAATTTCTCAGCTCATTTTATTGTTTATCATACTGCTAGCAGGCAACAGTTTAAATCACTGCCTCTCTTCATAAAGGGACTCAAATGGGAAAAACTTGGAGAACTACCATTTTGAATGAATGTTAGTCCCATACAGAAGCGTTTGCAGAACCAGTCACAAACATAATGAATATACTTCACCATTGCTACATGCATGGAATTCTTGTCTGCTTCACTGTAAACTGCTACAGACTTCACACCCATTTTCTTCGCTGTTCGCATTACTCTGCATGCAATTTCTCCTCGGTTTGCAATAAGAATCTTCCCTATGTTGTGACCTCCTGTTTACAAGGATGAAGCAGAGTAAGCAATTTTTAAAATAAATATATAATTAAAAACAATGCTGGAAATAAAGCAATTTTAGAATTCTGATTTCTTTTTCACCATTTAGTGTTTATTCATGACAACAGGGTTCATTTAAATCACCGTGCTAAATTTTACTATTTTTTCTTATGTTGCTTAAATACTAACATGCCTAAAAAACAATTCTCACACTGACTTTGCAAACTATATCAGAAAAGGTCTCAGAGGAAAACGTCACAGAAAATGTAATTTTCATGTAAGTTGAATCTAACACTAATTGTAAAACCATTCATGTTACACAAGCAATTGAACCTTGCAGCTAAAGAAAGCATACATGTATTACATACCTACTGTTGAAGAGACACATTTCACAAGTCTTTGTGCTGGGTTCCATGGCCTGTACAATCAGAAACAAACAGAATAGTTACAGAAGTGCGTAAAGGAGCTGCTTTTAGTTTCAGGTGCAAAGACAGCACCAACCCAACTCCGAAGTTTCTTATGTAACTATTTACACAGAACATAATCAAGTACAACGTGCTAAGGAAGGGTGGACAAACTTCATCAGATCTTTGTGTAGAAGGGTTTCCCCTTAGACACAACAGGAACAACAAACTGCCCCCTCGCTTTCTGAGCAGCATTCAAAGTGGAAGAGTTACTGTGGGTTACTCTAAGTCCTTTGGTGGACAAAACTGAGTGTGGCACTTAATACAGAGTTGGCAACGTGAAGTATTTGGGAAAGAAGACACAAATAACCACAAAACAGAAAATCTTGCACAGGCAATAGTTGTTTATACAGACAGAAGGCACAAGAGCTGAATGTGAAAGATGTCAAGAAAGAAGAGTTTGAAAAACTGAGAACAGAACTCTCCTACCTGTGAAGAACTCTTCTATCTGAATTTCATTTCAGAAATGGAAAGTTAAATCTCAAATATAACTGAAAGCTCTAAAGAAACCAGGTACTGAAGACTAAGTGCCTAGAAGAAACTGCTGAAGCGAACTCTTGAAGCAATTTTAATTGACACGTAGGTCAACTTTGGAATCTTGGATCAAGCCCAATAATTCTTAAATAATACTGGACAAAAATATGCAAGATGTCCTTGACAGCGACATGGGACATGGCTTCCTGAACTTTTAACAGACAGCTGTCATTGTCACCAGCTCCTTCTGCCCCTACGGACAGCACAGGGGTGGCTACTGTGGGGGAGTCAGTGACAGGTATCAAATCCCAAATGCCCAGGACAGTTTGATGGAATCCACACCAGTTTCTAAAGCTGAATTTAAGGTTGTTGGGTTTGGGTTTGTTTGTTTGGGGGGGGGACCTTTTTTTTTTCCACAGCAGAAGCCGGGGTTCCTGCACCCCTCCCATGGCGCAGAGCCCCCTCCCCGCCTCCTCCCTGCACCCTGGGCTCCGCGACGCCTCCGCCAGCCCCAACCGCCGCCCGCCCCGCCGGCAGCCGCTAACGGCCGGGAGGAGAAGGAGATGGAGGAGAAGGAGGAGATGAAGGAGAAAAACCGGGCGGGAGCGCCGCCGCCTGAGGGAGCCGCGCGCCGCCCGCCCCGGCCCGCACTCACTGACGCTGCAGCGCCCAGAGGCAGCGGCGGCCCCGCACCAGCGCCATGTTGGCGAGCGCGGAGGCCGGCGGGGCGGGGGTGTGCGCGCCAGCCCGGCCCCGAGTGGCTGCCGCTGAGGCGGGCGGTGGCGAGGAGGGGCCGGCGGGGCGGGGAGCCGGAGGACGGAGGTCACCGGGGGAGGCGCCGAGAAGGGGCCGCTGAGCGCTCGCTGAGGCGATGGGCGGCTCGTGGGGCTCGCTCGGGGAGGAAAAACCTGGGGGAGGCGGCCGAGAAAGTGGGCAATAAAGTGACGGAATAAAGCTGGGATAAACGTGAGGTGAAGCAGGCGGCAGGAGGAGGCTTGGGTTCGTTTAGGAACGCCCGGGCTCTGAGCTGTGTGTATGCAGCAGGGGCTGCCCCGCGGTTGTGGTGACACAGGAGGGGTGGCTGGGAAGGGCACGGGGATTCCCTGCCACCACAGCGTCCCTGTGCCCAGGCACGACCACCAGGCTCAAAACTGAGCAATTTATGTGGAAAAGAGGGGTGAGACACGTCCCGCCTCCACAGACAATGCACAAGGGGCACCTCTCGCCCCCACCTCTCACTCAGGCATCACCTCATGGCAGGCGACCTGGTGCAGGGCTTAAGCCTCCCCGTGTGGCTCCAGGGCACAGAGCGAGCTGCAGCCGGGTCTGTTACTGTCCACGTTTAGCAGACTCTTATAGCACAGCAAGCAAACAAGTTGGAATCACCAAGGTGACCTCACTTGCTGCAGTCACACTGATTTACAGAGCTCAGGTTAACAGAAAAGTTCAGATAAAGTGTGATACCAATAGACTGCAATAAAGCATTTCCAGTGTAGTTCTTAGATGACCATGATATTAAAATTAGCTGTGTAGAGGAATGAAAAACGGTAGCACTTAGTTAAAGTATTAACAGTTACTGATGATTCTCTGGAGAGAGGAGAGGCCTTGCAGAGGATCTAGATATGTTGGCACATTGGACAGCCATATCAACGGCTTGATGTTCACCAAAAGCGAATGCCAGGTGCTGCATGGGATGGAGCAATGCCAGACACAGGCACAGCCTGCGAGATGCATTGGCTGGAGAGCAGCTCAGCAGGACCTGGGGGCACTGGTGGCAGCAGGCGCAGTGAGAGCCAGCAGCTGCCCTGGCAGCCAGGAGGGGCAAATCACACTTGAGGTGCATGAAGCACAGTACAGCCGGCCTAAAGAGGCGATTCTCTGGCTGTGTTTAGCGTTGGTGTGGCCTCACCCCTAATATTGTCCCTGAAAGCATCCAGAGGAGGGCAGCAAAGCTGGTAGAAGGGCTGCAGGCCACATCTGTGTGGGGAGGCTGAGGACACTTGGGTTGTCTTCTCTGGAGAGGAGGCTGGGAGGCAACCTCACTGCTCTCTGCCACGTCCCAAGGAGGGGACGTGCAGAGACAGGCACTGGTCTCTGCTCCCTGGTCACCAAGGACAAGGTGCATGGGAATGGCACAAATCTGCACCAGGGGGGTCTGAAAGGACATTAGGGAAAATGTCTTTACCAAGAGGGTGGTCAAACACTGGAACAGGCTTCCTAGAGAGGTAGTCAATGCCCCAGGCTTGTCTGTGCAAGCATGTGGATTGGGATCTTAATAACACACTCCAACTCTTGGTTAGCCCTGATGTGGTCAGGCAGTTGGACTAGATTATTTTGTACGTCCCTTCTGGCTGATTTATTCTACTCTATTTAAATAGCAAATGGACCACACTTTTCCCCAGGAACACCCAAGCCATCAATTGTAATAGTGGCAGTATTATTGATATACAGATTAAACAAAATTTTCAGCATGTTTGTCTTTAAACACAAGATGGCAGCATTTTATGTAGTTTACCATTAAACACTAAGAGAGCTAAGGATATTCTGCAATACATAAATCAGAGGTGGTGGAGCATTTTACACTTTGAACAGTAAAACTAACAGAAGTAGCAAGCACATTTGTTTTGCAAATCTGCTCTTGGTGAAAGTGTCCTGTCAGTGTGGCTTTTAGAGCGTGCAAGGTCAAGTGGGATCACCAGTTTGAGTATGCAGATATTTGAAAGGGCAATGTAATAAAACCAAAATGCAGAAAGTAACCATTTTCCCACTGACACCAGTAATATGCTTAATGCGCATGTACATAGATGGAGGCACTGCCATGAACCTAGTGATGTATTGAATAGGTTGGGCTGGTAACATTTTAATTTTTATTGTAGAAGCTTGTATATTTTGAAAGCTGCTTTAGTATTTGAGTACTTATCCCCTCCCCCCCCCCCTTTTTTTTTTTCTATGGGCAGATTGTGAACAACATAATTTGTTCGAAATTTGAATTCATTTTACTTGGGGTGATAAAAAAATAATTCCACAGCAAAAACATTGACTCATAGAATCATGTAGGTCAGAAAATACCTCTATGATCATCTGGTCTGATGAACAAGGTTAAACATTGGCTGGACTCATTAATCATATTCTTTAGAAATATATGGGCTATAGGAAAGCCCCAGCAAAGCCAAGGTTCAAAAACAAGATCCATGTCTTTAATCTGTACAGATTTTCTGACTCAGATTGAACACTTCCCATTTTCCCCAAAAAACATTTATGACATTTCTGCACATGCGAATGCAACTTACTCCTTTTAAAAAATTTGAAGGAAGAGTTAAGAACCTGAGCCAATGAAACAATAATTTAATAAAATACTTGGGATCTAGCAACTTCATAGGGAACAGAACTTGCAGAAAAAGTAAAATGAAGGTTATCTGACATTTTGTGGCTAGGTGGGAAAGCCCAGGTGCTGGGAACATGAGCTTCAGACATGCATGGCCTTGAGTTATTGGCATGGCCAGAGCTATTGGTGCGAGAAAGAAAAAGATTAGCTCAGAGTTGCTTAGCTCCCTTCACATATTAACTTTTAGCTTGAAGCATGTCTTTTGCTGTATGCATGGACTTAGTCTTCGTGATATGAGCATATATTAATCCCTGCATATCTCTCACTAAATATAGGTGCATTTCATGTATGCACCAGATAACCTTTTGCCTTTGTCTGGAATCCCCAGCCCCTCCTGCCCTGGTCTCCCTGGGGAAGACACTGCAGATACAAGCTTATTTCACATCTTTCTTATCATGAGTAGCAGAGAGGTAAGCTCAGTTTGTCCTTTCGCCATCCATGTATTTTTCAAGTGTCTTAGTTTACTAGTGAGGATTAACTTCATATAAATCTTTCTTCACTCACCCTTGCTATTTTCCTCAAATTGGTGTGTTGTTTTTTTTTTTAAATACTTTTCTCTCCTAGACACTGTGATGCAAAGCCATTTCTTCAGTGAATCCCAATGCTTTGTGCTTCTAGAACTGTCCATGGTGTGACTTACAGATTTATTTTTTGCCTTAAAAAGAAAAATGGTTGATTATTCTTCCATCTCCCATTAATCCTTGTAAAGAAAGAGAGATTTCTGAGATAACCAGCAGTCGTTATTACAGCATTTTATCCCTGAGATAAGTTTCTTTCTTTCTGCTGCCCTTGTTGCCACTTCTCTAATAGATAAGTCCCATGCATCAGCTGCCAGCAACATAAAGATAAGTTTTTCTCCTCCCATCTTTACCACATCTGCTTTACTGAAATTCATCCAACTACCTTAGCTTCTTTAGATATGAAGAACATGACACGTGAGACTCAATCAGCCATTTCAGAGCCTTATCGTGCACACAGAGTGAAGGAGTTATTCTGTTTCCCTATCTCTTTGCCCACCCCTCTCTTTCTGAGTCAGCCCAGCTACTTCATGCAGCCTCCCGACAGTGAGACGTTACGGGAACCTGCACCCAAAATGGGGTCTGCCTGTGCTTATCAGCCAAACTTGGCTTCAAGTTTCACTGGAAAATCGTTGAAGATGAATCTGAAGAACTTCTGTATGCCCCTTTTTGCTGAGCAGTTTACCTCTCACAGCTGTGTCATGGCTTTGCTATTTTAAGGTGGCTGTTATGTTATTGACGTAACAAACAGCAAAATCACAGCAAAGTCACATTCGTTGGGGAATTCCTTTGAACGGCATAGAAACTGTTGAATTCTGGAATTAATATCTGGTATTTTCCGAGCTATTTATTTCCTCTGTTTTCCATAACTGAACACTGAAAAGATGCATTCTCTTCCGAAGACTCTCAGAACAGTTCCTAAGATTATTATCTGCGAAAAGAGTTTAAACACAAATTAAAAAAACATCCATTACATCTGCTGTGAGTTATGGTCTGTGTTTATTGGACCAATAGCAATCAAAACGAGAAGTAGACATATAAAAAAAGCAACACAGGAAGTTGTGGGGGGATTAACAGAAAACTTCATACTGTGTTCAATTTTATTTATTTTTTAATACCGATGACACATAGATAGAAATGTCAGATGAGATGCCCAAACCACAGAAAAAATCATTGTCAGAGTCATGGCTAGGATATAAGCAAATCTGTGTCTGTGGCTTGTGTCCAAAGCCCATATGCCCCTGCCTGTTTGTTAGACTGAAATTTTATTTTAAACATCTTAGGTGGAACAGCACTCAAAAGAAAGCAATTGCACAGAAATGCACACTGTAATGACTAAATACAGTCTTTATTATAGAAATACCAATAATAGAAAAATAATGAGCATATCTTACTTCTCATAACAAAGTAATTTTTAGCAACCACATATTACAGCAAGCTAGAAGAGATCACCCAAACCATCTTCATACACTCAGGAAGCTAATCAACATCTCCCTTCCTCTGCTCAACAAGAAATAACTGCTGGTTTTTAATTTGGACTTTTTTGTTAATGTTGTTTTTGTATATCAGAGAGCAATAAATGACTGAAAGCAATTAAACTTTTATAAACTCCTTGGCAGCTTGGCTAACTATGACAGCATATACCTATGGGATGCTCTTGTGTCCAGCTTGGGTGTGCGAGAGACCACCGTGAGCGGCGTGCCCTGGGATGAGAGGAGCAGCAGATCACCAGGCTGCCTGCGTGTTTTGTGCTCGGGGAAGGAGGAGACAGCACTCAGGCCGGGCTGCAGGTGGGGGAATGGTTGCACCCTGGGGACTGGGATCTGATGCAGGAAGGACTTGTCCAGTGGATCCTCTGCTGCTGTAAAGCGCTAACTCCACTGGACTCATCTGGCTGCATGTTGGCAGCGTGTCATGTGAACTGTGAATTGTTTCATGGGTTTAGAACATGGGCACTTCACCTCTGCCATTTAGGGCAAGCCCAGAAAGGATTGTAGGCAGCTTTAGAAAAACAGCAAACAAATAATAGCAATAAAAAAAAATTAAAAAAAAATCAGTTAAACATGAATCTAAGCATTGTTCAATACCAATAGTTTGATTCATGAAAGTGAGAAAAAAAATGGGGGAAAAAAGCATTATCTTTGCATCACTGGTAAACATGCCAGAGGATGTCACAAGATTAAACACAACCAACCATTAAGAACACCTTTCTAGCCTCCTTTTGCTAGAAAATGTTAAAAGATTTAGTATTAACATAAAGAGCTTTTTTCAGTACAGAGCATAACAAGAAAATGTTAAATTCATATCAACAAAACTAATAAACCATACATATCAGACAATCCAAAACCCCAAAGAACATGTGAAATAGGATTTAGTTTTGAGTTGGAAAGATGCCTATTGACCACCAGTCAGAATGGCTTTGGGTCAGATTGTGTGTGGAACTCTGCTTTTAAGGCAATGCTTGTTAAAATGTCCACATGTCACAGTTTAGAACACAAGCATCAGTATTGCACACAGGGGTTCATTTTCAACTGGAAGCACTTCCATATATTTACCTTTAGTTGCTGTACACCTCAACAATGACATTGTTTTTAAAAACAAAAACAAAAATAGCCCCTTTAATACCATATTTAAAAAAAAATTGCTTTCTAAACAACAGTTCAATAGTATTGAAACTGTTCTCTTCTACTTAGGAACAAGTAACTCAGAAAAATCCACAGCTTCACTTCTTCATCAGATGAACAAAACTTGACATTTCACTTTGTTCAGAAGAAACAAGCAGCAGTCTCAAAATTCCCCAAATCTTTCCAGACCTTTAGTTCTTAGACACAGGAACTTGTTCCCAGCACCCAGATCTCCTGCTAACTGACTTATTTTCATGTGAGAGGAACCATGAACAGGAAGATCACCCTGATATTTAGGGAGATCCTATTAAGCCCAAACAAAGACACTGAGGTCAGTGAGCTGTGTGTCCCCTAACGGGGTAAAAGAGGAAGAGCTAAAATAAGCTAAAGTTTGATAAGTAATATCAACACTGCTGGAGCCTTTTACAAAATAATCATTGAAATACTGGAGCATTCAAATTACTGTGTCTGTATGCTGCTTTACCTTCTAATTGTAGTCAGTTGTCTCCCTTGCTCTTAGGTGGTTCTGAGTTCTGCCTTATTCTTCTCCAAGTGCAAAAGTGCTTCAAAATTGTCTTCATCATTCTTATTTATGGGTTCATTCAGACTCAAAGGGAACATTTCTGGAGATTGTTAATTACACAGCTACCTGTTGGGGCGACTATGGAATGGTGCGGCTGCTGAGACGTGTTTCCTGTTTGATGTGGTCCAGCACCTTCCAGGAGTTCATGGAATTGAAGGATTTCTTTCCTTTCTCAGTTTAAATAACTAAACTCTCAATGGTTAAATACTAGCAAAATATCAAAATTATTTTAAAAAATACTTAAGGCAAATTAGACTCACGAGGTTTTGACATCAGTTTTACACCATGAAAATCCATTGCCACTCATAGCTGCTCAGGATTTGGGCCATTGCTTAATGGAAATCAAATTATCTTCCAGCATTTCTGTGTTGTTTATTTCCAAATTAAACTAACAACAAACAAGAAATTTTTACAGATAACTTCAGTCTTTCTTTTGTTTAATGGGTGCCATTCCAAAGTCCTTTTCAAGGCAAAACTTGTGTTAGTAACATTTAACATTCACATTGCTCTAACCCCTAAGGAGGAAATGAGCTCTTACAGAATATGATTTTCTCTTTTATAAATGTTTGTATATATAATTTCTTATCATTTTCATGTAGTTTGCTGAAGTAAGCAGATTTGTATGCGGTATGTGTGTGTACACGTGTGTTTATGTGCATACGTTTAGCTTTGTAAATCTTGTGTGACAACAGAGAACACTAGCTGAACTTAATTATTCTTATAAGCAATTACTGCTTACAAACCTTCATCATTTGCTTAGCAGGAAACAGACTACAGAGTGTTACAAATAGTGTGCTTTAAAGCAACTCCAAGCTATTTCCATATGAAAATCTGGCTGCTCAACTGTAAGTGCATTGGGTAGCATTCACTCTTGGGCAGAATGTTTGCTCAAAGCCTGTGCAAGCTTTTAGTTCCCACGGAAGCCCTAAACAGAGAGCTTCAGTGGATTTCTTTGCTCAAGGACCTTGTGCAGGTCTGCCACAGTGCTGGCTACTTAATCCCCAGCATTTTCAGTGGCAATGGTATGTTTCCCACATTAAGAGAGACCCTCTTTGAGTCACCGTATCTGCATGCAGTCAGCTGCAGCTAGAAAAAAATCTCAAAATACTGCCTTCAGCGTGAGGGTAACTAACGTATTACCACTGTGACCCTCTGAAAGGCTTAGTAGGAAGCAACAAGAAGTTACTAATTATAACCCCGGTATTTTAAAAGACTAGTGGGAATCTGTTTATCAATGGAAGTCATACTTACTCTTGCCCTGAGCCTTCAGCAAACACAATGCTCCCACAAGGCTAGCACTGAACTCTGATTTAACAGGGTTGTCTGTAGCTGTGGACCTCTGCTCTGCTCACTGGAAGGTTTACTACTGGACTCATCTCTTCTAAGAAATCTGAATGCCATCTTTAAGAACTGGGTTCTTGTTAACTTTTTATTTTATTTTTAAGAAAAATCTAATTGATTTTATGGTGGATAATGATACTGTCTGTTTTAAACTATTTTTGATCATCTGACTTAGGTGGTCTGAATTGCCTCCTTTGTCGATAATATAAGGAATTTATTCTTTCAACTTTGGTCATCTGTGGACTACATCTAAATTAGACACTAAGAATAGCCTAAAATACATGGTATAAGTCCTCTCCTTCCCACCTTAACAAAATCACTCCCAGAAACGTGCATTAGCTTTAAACACATGGTGTCATTTCACTTAAAAATATGCCTCCAGGGTAGCGAGACTGCCAGGTAGAAGCAAAAACTTGGGACTTCTCTACTTGCCACACACATTTGGAAGTACAATGGCACCTCATATGCGTTCGTACCCTCTGTATGACTTTTTTCTGGAAATCAGGAATGTGACGAACACAATGACCAACAGTCCCAGTATGCTCAGGCCCACAGCGACAGGAACTGCTTTCCTGTTTTTATCACGAAAACATTCTTCTTCTGAAAGTAAAAGGAGATCAAAGAATGTGTTAGAGCAGAACACCATGCTTGTAGACTATGCATCCGCATTCCAGAAATTATTGAATACAAGCTTTTTTCAAAAGTTCTCAAAAACCTTACTCACTTTACTTTGAGGAAAACCTTGGGCTGTGAAATCTGGGAATTTTTTCTGATCTGCTGAAATGCAGTTCAGAAGACACTTGGAGTTTTTCAGACTCAAACAGACCAAGTTATAGATGTAACACTGCTGCAGTCTTTACAGAAATGTAAGCAACTTGAAACCAGTGATCATCGGTGCTTTCTTCCTCTTTTAATGATAAGTAAATCCAGATCAACAGAAGTGAAACTACAGGTCTCAAGAAAACTACAGGCTGGTGATGTGCTTGCTTTATAGAACCCTCCCTTCACTGGGGGTTTGGTATCTTAAAATACATACACACAGCAGATTTATGTAACACTGTCATAACTACTTCACAGCCACTGGAGAATTCTTTCAGAGATGGTACCTGTTTTCTCAGCCCTTTGATTAAGAGCAAAACTAGTTTAATTTTGTGTACGGTATTGCCTAGCAGAGATCAGCCTGACCTTGAAGAGAGAGACTCTTCCTAAGCTGCCTCTGCCAGAAGTGAGGCCATACCAAAAGCCATATCTGATTTCATACATCGTAAAAATTCAAACATGAATATGGGGACCAGATGGGACTTTGATTCCTATGAGTTGTCCCAGTTCAGTTTTATCCTGTGAAAAAATCTTCACGAGACTGAGAGCACTGATTGAATTCTCAGTGTGGGTTTTAAGAACTTAAAGTTTGTAAAAAAAACCACCTTCCTTATCTTAAAAAAGCTCCAGATGTAGTTTCCCTTTCTATTCCTTCTAGAATAAGAAAAGCAGCCAAAATTTTGAACAAAAGAATGAGTCAGACAGAGCCAAATGGAGTCGAAAGAGAGATCTAAATTAAGAAGAATACAGGGGCAATATTTTGTAAGCATTGAGGAAGTCAGATGGCAGAAGAAGGGAATGTTTTATTAGTGCATGTAAAGGGCTGGATTACTGATAGGCCTATCTGTCCACCTGAATTCTTGTATGGAAATACCCTGAGAGAAAGTCAGAGGAACATAAAGATGTGCTGTTTGAAAGAGATGTCAGGGTACTACTGAGACCATCTCTGTTCTGTGTAGAATCTTTCATGCTCCTCATAAGAAGCAAGGCAGTAAACAGAGCACCCATACTGTGAAACATGGGAATTTCCAAGGTCACCCAGCAGCCCTGGACCCCACACCCAGCTGCGTCCTGACAAGAAACACGGATGGCAACATCCCGTTTCCCTTTGGAAGGAAACATAGGTTTGGTGTAGGGAAGAAGCTGTGACAAGCCCCAATATATTGTGCCAGAATAGGCAATCCAGGGACTAGAGGAATCAGCGTTGGTCTGTCTCTGTCTTCCCAGGGAGTAGAAATAAGCTACGTTTGCCTTTCTGCAAAACAGACAAATTGCAGAAAAAAAAACTATCACATTTAATTCTGGAACTAGGGAGCATGCCGACTGTGCTCCTCCTCGGGAGCACATTTCATCATGTCTAGACACAGCTGCTCTGTAAGTATCCTGCATTAACAAATATCCCTTATTAGTTGGCAGTTTCACTGCTGCAGCTGTGGGATGTCATGGGTGTCAAGAGCTTTTCAGAACAGCTAAGATCTGGCTATATTGAGAGCAGTGACCTTGAACTGAACTGTATTACATATCAGGGGCTGGAAGAAGCCAGTGGTGAGCACACCTCTGCTTGCTCTAGAAGAAAATGGATTGAGATGAATAAAATGGTGGTTGTAGAGTTGAACATTTTTAATGAAAATGGGAAAGAGAAATTATTTAATGCGGGAGGGAAAGATACTCTTCTATCTTCCCTAACTATTGCACCGTGGTGAAAATGACTGGGAAAAGGGTAAGACAGGTTAGTCAGGTTAGAGTAGCTGGGAAGTGGTTTATATGGTTAAAATCTAGCAGACGGAGATACCTCAGGCTGAGTACTGACAGCTAGATCTCAGAAGGTGGAAGAGGTCTGCAGGTTACTTACCTTTTCCAAACTGATTACCGACAATATCAAAGGCCTGCAGCTGCATATTAACGATGAGTAGCTGGAAGGTCTTCTCCAAGCCAAAGGTTTGCTTGCTGGCACACTTAAAGGAATTCCCCAGCTTTGCTGTAAAATGCTGCTCATGTATGGCTACGTAGTAAAGTACACCTGGAGGCCATAAAGAGGAGACAGTGAGAAATGGGCATGCACGGTAACACTGCTAAAACAGCCTCTTTCAGAGATGAAATGGAGGATGAGTAGCAGTCACAGCTCAGGCTGTCAAACTCAGGCTGGCCCTGACCACTAGTAAGTTCTTCCAGTATTTATTTTTTTCACAGCATTTTCCTGTGCTGGCAGATAAAAGTTATTCTCAAGACTGAGGACTGTTTTGGACCTTAAATTTAGGCCTAAAATAATCTCTATTCTGAAAGAGTAGTGAAAGGAAAGGGAAAGTTTTTTAGGACAAAAGGAAAAGTTTAAGATTCTGATTGAACTGCAGCCTGGTCACTTCTCTTCCATTTGCATCACATAATATTTAGATGAATGACATACTGAAAGCCTAATAAATGCATAATTGGCAAAATTCAGAGTTTTAAAGATATGAAAGCCTACCCCACACACAGAATAGTTTGATAGGAAATTAACACTGTGAACTTTAAGCATAAAATCACTGACCTTCGGAAGGTAACTGTAATCCAGCCTCAATTGCACTGGCATAGTATATGGGAGCTTTCTGAAAAGGAAGAAGTATCATTATTCCTACTCCATCCCTATATTTGTGAACAAAGCAATCACAATAGTGAAGTGGGCCCACACAAAAAATCCTAAAGAAACAATTTTTAAAGCATCACCTTCGAGACCGATCCAACTTGCTTGGATGTCTTGCTTTTTCTTTTTCAAATCCTTACTAGATAAGCTGGTGTAATGCAACAATCTCAGATACATCACCAGTTCTGCTCAGGTTGGTGAAACAGGACCATGCAGTTGTGCTTTTGCACACACTGCTCAGGCTAGATATTAGTGTGATACTTGTGGTAACCCAAAGTAGGAGGGCGTTAAGCAAATGTTATACATTGCACAAGGCATGTCATAAGACCAGTTTAGTTTTAGCAACCTGTTTTGCTTTCACGTAAAGTTCCTACAATGCCTGCACGGGTAATCCTGCACTGAATTGCAAGCTGACCTGCAGCCTGACAGCTTGCATAACCTAAGCTGATACATTTTAAAGTACCTAGGACTCCCTGCACTGCAGTGCACCTTGTGCATAGATGTCCTCTGTGTGAGTAAACTGCAGAAAGCAGCCGTGCTTTGGTGTTCATTGATGTTTTGTTCTGGGAGAGGTCAGCAACAAGCAGAGAGCCAGGAGCTCATCTCTACACGCTAGCACCTCTCATTTTCTACTTTGTCTGCCAACATCAGTCACTACAAATGAGGAATCAGCAACCTGGATGTGTCTACAGGGAAGCAATAACTGCTATTTCAACCCTGTTGACCCTGTTGGTGCTGGCTGGCTTTACTCCATATGCCTACAGACTGCTGACATGGAAAGCACCTGGTACTACAGCATAGAGTAAAAGTTCCTCTAAGGGTCCTGCCTGTGTATGCTCTAAAACCCTAGTGCAGCCTGAACACTGCCCTCCCCAGGACTGTCACAAGAGATGGCCTCAGGGGCTTCTGCCTGCTAGCTGTGCTGGAGTCTTTATGCAGCAGCCCCATTAGTGGCTTTAATCCCAGGTGTGAACACACAGGGACTGGTGAGTGCAGCTGGATGCGAAATGGCAGTAGACACGAATGTCTCCTGGGCACACACTGTTAATATCATGCAGTTTTAAAACTGGAGGGATGGACTGTGAAAGAAGTTTAAGAAAGAAAGAGGTCCTTAGCATTGTTCCTACTTAAAGAAATAAAGAGGTCAAGTAATACCTTGTTTTTGGCAGCTGTGTTTGGACATAGATAATGACTTTGCTTGGGGTAAACACCTGCTCCTTCTTCACATACTGGGGGTTAGTTGCAAAATTTCCTTTTGTGGAGTTCTTTGCAAAAGGCACCCGGCAGCGGTAAGTACTGAGCCAGCTCCTCACCTCCCCACAGCCACACTGTGGCCTCAGCCCAGCTCCTCTGTCACCCTTGAAAACCAGAAGTGCCTCCTCTGGAGCACTCGTGGTTCAAAGCCAGCACTGTAGCAGCTGGAGAGACTGTGGGGACCAAACACATCAGAGACAGCAGCAAAAAGATTTCTTATTGCCTCATATTTCAAAGAAAGCTAAGTCGAGCCCTGACACTCTCTTGAGGCTTATCTTGGGTGGATTGCCTGATGCTGTGCCAGTTCAGGACCTTTTTCAGGACAAGAGAGGTCAAGTAGTTCCCAAAGGTTCACATCACTCTACTTAGCACTGCTATGAGCTGGTATTTTTATGGGTACTTGAATCACCAGACTTTTTCTAAGGATCCTTATAACACAGAAAATGGCACCCTTGTTGCAGAAAGCATACATTTAAACCAAACACTCATGGTCTGAACTGATCCCTTGTTTTAGAACAGCTCCTTGATTTGTCATCTCACTTTCTGTCTGCAGCTTTTAGAAATCTTCCTGCCATAAACTAAAACCAAGACAATTATTGATCAAAACCACCTGCAGCACTGCACGCTGCCTCTTAAAACATGTAAATGCCTGAAGGAGAGAGCATGACTGAACTCTAGGCATTTGTCTCCTGTGGCTATAGAGTCAGCAGTACATGTGGTAGCTTATGCTCAAGACTTGTCTGCATGTGATATAGTTCCAGACAGAAACTGGTATCGATGGACACAATGTCAAAAAGACATTTCATATTAAGAAAGCGTGAGCTTCTCTCTTGACCAGGTTTCCATGCATACTTATAAGTCTCCCTGGTGCGGTGCATTTTAAGGGCACTTATCTACAATTTTGTTGTCGTAGTCCAGTTGTTTGGAATTTTCCACGGAGAAATTAGAAGAAATCAAGCCCCCTTGGCTGTGTGCAGGCTGTGGCTCCTGGGCACGTACACACACACAGGTTGCCCTCTGGATTTAACGACCACTGCCAGCTTTTGGCTGGGCAGCATTTATGGGAAGCATATGACTAACTCCACATGCATTCAGGTTGCCCCTCAGACACTGTTTTGTAAGAACAACTTGACAGCATGAGTCAGAGCTCTCAGCACACGCACCTTGCTCCTGTGCAGGGTTCCTGGGGTTCCAGTGCCAAACCCATTCTCTCTGTCCTCTTACAATGCAAGCAGCAGACCTGGCCTTCCCCCCAGCTAGACTTTTACCTCTGTAAATATGACAGGAAGATTTTGCTTAAGGCTAATCTAGACTTTGTATTGCCAAATGGGTAGCTGTAAGGCCATCCTTTAGCACTTTCTACCAAAGGATCTCAGGGCGCTGTACTTGCTCTTTGTTACACATAAGAACCTTTCAAAATTCAGAGTTCAAACAAGCAAGGCCTGATGTAACATTGAAGGTAGCCCTGCTCTGAGCAGGGGTTGGACCAGGTGGCCTCAGGTCTCTCCCAGACTGAATTAATCATGGTTCTATGATTCTAGCCCCCTGGGAAGGATAGGAATAATAATGCCTCACGCACATGTGGAAAACTAGCAGTGAGGTGGATGAAATGCCTTTTCCTGCTGCACACCCTGTGTCACTGCAGTGGCTGGGAGAGGATCAGAGGCAGCCCGGGTTCCAGCTCCTCAAACCCAAACCCTTCTTCCCATTAAATGCAAGAATTACCTTTACAAAGACAAAGTTTATAAACCCTCCGCTGAAGGTGATGTTCAGCACGGACTGCACTGTCCCACAGCTTCCAGATATCCGTGTCGCATTGGGGTTGACAGTCAAGTACTCCATCCGCTTCTGTGGAGAGAAGAGACATTCTGAGGCTGCTTAAGGAGAGGAAGGGAAAATTGAGTATGAAACACACAGAGATTTACAAATATATTTTCTCCAGACAAGCTCTGTGTGTCTGGATGAACAGGCCAATGGCTGGTGGCTCCAGCACAGCCTAATTGCTGGCTGCCAGGGTCCTTCCCTGCTTGTAAACCAGCCCTAGCACCGAGCTGTTCCAATGCATTAAACTGGCAGAAAAGAAGAGCTTTCTGCTCATTTAGTGAACTAAAATGAGTTAGAACAGGGTTAGATGAGCACCAGCAATAGTTTAAAGAGAGGGAGCAGTGGGAACTTGTGCCTGAGGGCAGAGGAAAGATCGAGACAGAGGCAGGCAGTGGTTAGATTGGCTTTGGCATGGGCTGTTCCTCTCTAACTTCTGGCAACCCATGCTGTGGTCTGAAAGGAGACCTCTGAGGCCCTTAATACACTCCTCAGTTCCCTTGGTCTCATACACACCTAACTTTTGCAATAACAATCTCACTGTGGTCTGGTGAAGTCGGGAAGAACACTTCCTGCCTGGCTTCAAAACAGATGAGGGGTGAAAAATACTTTCATCCATATTGAATACTCAACCCATGTTAGAAATATTCTGACTCCAGGCAAAAAATATTTGGATTTGCAGTAGGGATGGCTCAAGAAGTATGAACTCCAGAGCCTGAGGATGTAACCCCACATACTATATTAATGGAGGCAACAAAACTTTTAACTGTGAGGGCTATAACCAGAATTTCAAGTTTTCTTACATCTTTTTCTGAATTATCCACCATGGGTCACCACTGAGAGAAGGTGGCAGCGTCCCAGGTCCATGCTCTGATCTGGCCTGGCAGTTTCTGTGGTCCTAAGAGCTCAACATGTCATCATCAAGACAACCTATCTCTGAATCCAAGTCTGTGAGTTGAAAATTTCTTGCTTTCATTGCAACTTGCAGTTTCAAGCCCTACATTGAAGTCAATTCAGCTTTTAACTAGTCTCCTATTCTGGAAAACAGAAATAACACTAGAGCCAGTTCTGCCCTCCTAAATATTGGTACCACTGCCATAAAAAAGCATCCATACATCCCAAAGACATCATCATACAAGCCAAAGTAGAGCAGCTGAGCTGCTGTGGCACAGAAAAAGCCTTAGTCTGGTAGCACACCACTTATTTTTATCATACAACCTAATTCTGTAATTTGCTTTAGCAGTAGAATAAATTCCAGCAAAGGAAGAAACAGGAATTACAAGGCTGAGCCCTGTAGTGCTTTCACCTCACCTTCTGTTTGTTTTGAACCATCAGCTGCAAACCCATCGCTGCTTTGATGCAGGTCTTGTTCCCACTGGAAAGGGTGTATGTGCCAGTGGGGATGGGAGAAGGCTGTGGTGCAAGAGTGGGTCTCACCGTCACTGTACTAGTTGAGGTGGTTGTTTGAGTCCGTGGATGAACAGTGGTCGTGTTGGGCATGGCTGTGGTTGTTGGACTTTTAGGAGTTGTTGTTTGATTTGTTGATGCTGTGGTGGGATTTATAATTTTCTTGGCTGTAGAAGTTCTGGCAGTGGTTGTCATTTGCTTCTCTGATGTTGTATTCTTCATGGTTGTGTTTGTAGCTGTGCTTGCATGCGTTGTGGTTTGGTTGGCTGGGGCCGTGGAGTATATGGTTGTGTTCTTCACAGTCGGTGTAATTGTTTCCATTGCTTGGGTTGTAGTCTGGCCAGCTGCAGTTGCATTTGCTGCTGTTGTGGTTACTACCATGGGAGACATCTGGCCAGCTGCTCTTCTGGTGGCTGCTCCTGCCTGGGCTGTCACGTAGGGAGCTGATGTTGTGGTTACCTGATGCTGGCCTGTTCTCTGCACAGTTGTATGGCTCATGGAGCCTGTGCTGTTAGATTGAACCGTGGTGCCTCGATGGGGCGAAGAATGATAAAGGGAAAGTGGGTGAGCAGAAGTAACTGCATGGTGGAAGGATGTGGTTTGTGGAGACTGCTTGGCAACCAGTGCCACTTCAGCACAGCAGGAAGAAAATGCTGCAAAAAAGCAAAAACATGAGTAGTCTAAAACCTTTGCATTTAACAGTCTTGTTGATACCTGCAACATAACTGCACTGACTTTGTTATCATCAAATGGATGATACGATTTTGTTCTTCCTTTGGCTCCTGCCATGATAGGAGAGTGCAAGCAGGCACGCTAGTGGACAACCCATAATTTCTCACCACTCTTCTAGCCTTCACACCTCTGAATATAAATGTTGCAGTGGCAGCACATTGTTTCCTGGCTCCCCACATGCTGCTTTTGCTGCTGAAGAAGCTAGAGGATGCTGGAAGTGTGATTTGATCTTGCACAATCCCCACACAGCACATTAATTCCCTCGCAGACAGCAATACAGCAAGATTTGCTAAGAGCAAATTATCAAGGTCTAAAGAAGAAGTTCTGTGGCTTATGGGTATTGTTTTAAGAGCCTGTACTGTTAAAATGAAATCTGGGTGGAACAAGTGAAGGGATGGTTGGTTACTTACAAACAAACATGGAGAAAATGAATTTTTTTTATTATTTGAAGGAAGAGTGGAAGCATAATAGTTATAATGATTCAGAATAGTCTGGGAAACCAGTCTGGGAGACAGGGAAATTCCAAAAATGTATTTATGCTGTTGGTGTAGCCATGTCAGCCTGAACCCCCAAGTTCTTCATGGGAGATGCCCAAGGGGATATTCCAAATGGGGAAGATTAGCCCTGTTAGTGATGGTCTTTCAGTAACGAGAAACAAATTTCAAGATACAGCATTCAGGGGCTTTTTGGACCACATCTAAAAATAGTCACAGCATCAAAATTACACTTGTATCTTATAACATTTACAGAAATGTGTCCCTTGCAGAACTGTAGAGAAAATATCTGTTTCCTAAATAAAACTAACAAAGTGAAGACAAGGTGAAAATATACATTGTAAGAATAGATAAAGGTCACAACTCTTCTGTTTGAGTCTTTGATTGTGAGTATGCACCAAGACACTGAAAAGACAAGATCAAGCCAAAAGTAATAAATCGTGGGCATAAATATATTCCTTGATGTACTAGTTAAATGTTTTACCACCTAAATTAGATGGAGGACCTTGATAAATTCCCATAATACAACTTGATAGAGTTGAAAAAGTACAAAAAAAAATTGGCAGAACAGATCCCTCTGGTACTGAATTTTATCAGAAGGAACCTAAAGATGCCATAATTAATAATTATACTTTAGTTAATTTTCTCACTTTCCCCTAGACTTTACAACATCTGATGGCAAAGCTGGAAAGCAGATAACCTCTCCTTCTCTGTATGCTCACATCGATAGGGCCAGTGGAAAACCAGAGCAGTTGCTGTGTACCAGGTACAGGAGGTTCAATTTGAACCAGCACAATAGAGGTAAAACAGAAGAAGTTGCAATTTTCACTCTTTTTTTCCCCCTTTAAGTTCATGAAACAACTCATATTTAAATTTCAATGCCTTAAATAGTCAGTACTTCTCAGTTTTTACCTAACCAATCTGTTTCGGTTAGTGACCAGGTAACACAATCTCATATAGACATGGGGAGAAACAACATTTCCCTAATGCCTGGATGCTGCCCATAGTTTTTAAAGGAAATTTCATATTTCCCCTAAAGATCATTGCAACCTAACTATTTTTCATCAGAAAAACATTCAGCCCCATGCAGTCACTGAGGGATAAAGTCCGAAGTGCCTTTGAAGTAGCCTGTGGCTTGTGCTCACCAGGTGACCTACCAGATGTCTCATCCTACAGCTCTGCCCAGCATTTTGGAGCCTCTGCTGGGCCACAGCCATGCTGCCCATTGGCTTGGGTCATCTTCTCAAAAGGCATTTGACCACATGGGCTCAGCAAGCCCTCTCAGGGATGGGTAAGGATTGCTCTCTGCATCTAGTGGTCCTGACTGTCAAAAGCGTAACAATTAATTGAAGCCCTGCATCCTGCTGTTAGTTTCCATTTCTTTTTTTCTTCATTCCTAATCTGGGCCTGGAAGCTCCTGTTTTCAAGTCGTGGTGATGGGAGGTTTCATGGATGAGAGTCAATGCCAGCAAAAGCACACAACAGCTCTGCTTCCAGGCACCACAGAGGAAGAGGAGCGCTCAGTGCCATGACCTGGTAGCAAAATGTCTCAGCCTGACATTCTGTAATGGGGTGGGTGGGAGAACCTCTTGCTGGGGATTTTTTTCTCCTTCTTGCTAACCACACACTCCCACTGCTCAGCAGCCCAGCAGGTTTGTTCTGCTTTACGCTACCCAGGGGAAATGCTTGTATTTGGCTGGCAGATTTTGTAATAGTTATAGACACAAAAACCTGACCCAGCTCCTACAGTCACGGGAAAGGCTCTTTGGTTCAAGCTGTTGAGGAACTGGAAAAACACCAAGATTTTCTGAGAGGTTTCAGTACTCTCCGAGAGAGTTTTCCTCAAAGACAAGAGAGGTTTCTTAAACCTCCAACCCATCAGATCTTCCTCTTTTAAACTCTGATTGTTTTTAATTTCCTACCTGTGCAGAAAGACCCGACTTTGGGGCATTAACAAAAGATCACAACAAATTACTAAAGGCACAATCAAAAATGGATGAAGAGCAGCCGAGGAAAAAGTTCTTCCTGGCCAAAGATATCTTTGCTGACCACTGAGTTACTTCCCTGAGCCTGATCTTTCTCTCCTTGTACAGATTTTGGGGCTACTTCAGCAGACCGTGGCTATAAAGCAGGTGTGGGAAAACAGAGAAACCATGTTGGAACTGTTTGTGGTCGAGACCCTGTGCTGCTGCCCCGCTCTCTGTGGTGCTACAGCAGAGCTGGGAGGGGGACAGGGGGTGTTACTGGTGTGATCCCGGCACATTGACAGCAAAACACACCGCAGAAAGCCAGTGCCCCACCAGCGAGCAAAAAGACTGCCTGTTACAGTTTCAATCCCTCTCCATCCACCCCTACCAAGTAGATTTTGTACAGCTACAGGTGCTGAGGGCTGACTTTACATGCTGGGACACATCCTTCACCAGGCTGGCTCCACAGATTTTCACAGAGCAGGACTGAACGGTGACTTTGATGTGGTTTGTTGGCAGATAAGCCCCAGCCTGCCTCAGCCTTCCCTGAACCCCCTGCCTCGCTCTTGCTTTCCTGCTCACGCTCTGCACCTTGCGGTGCAGACAAATGAACAACTCAGGCAACGTTTCTTTAGTTTTTCTTTTGCTTGTTTCACTCAAGACCTTCAGTCCTTTCCACTGGTCTGGGAATCATATTTAATTAAGAAAATTTAAAAAGCCTACTTCTAATACTATTTTGAGCTGACTCTATCACAGAGTTTATGTCACCAAAGAGCACAAGGCAAAATATTAGGGAAAACATCAGACTAAGTCTACACCAGCTGCAATGAAATGTAGTTATAGTTATTTCTCACCAGTGGGACTTTACTGAAAGCTCCCTTACTGTTACGAACAAGACTCCCTCAAGTTTTCAGTCTGTTAAGTGCAAAGAAATAAAAGCAGCATACTGTGTCTCTTTTTGGATAGAAATGCTGGTAGACGTGACTTACCACAGGCAAAGGCGAGCAAGATGAGCTGCGGCGAGCTTCTTCCCATGGTCAGCACAGTTGCAAGGCCGAGAAATGCTGCTTCTCACCGTGGAGCAGGTCAAAAGGAGTCGAGGTTTCCTGTGGGCTGCGAAGTTTCACTTGATGCAGAGTGCTCAGTCACGTGGGTGGAAAGGAGGTGGGGAGGGAGGGCGAGAGCAATGCTGCGCATCTGTAAGCTAATGCAGAAGGAAATAAATGATGTTTAGAAAAGAAAGTGAAAACAGAAAGGACAGCGGGGTTAGCACAGGGGAGGACAGGCTCTCCCTGAAACTGAGTCCTGGGGCTCTGCGGGGCCGCACAGAGCTTCGTGCTCCTCTCTCCAGTTTGGATAACCTGGAGCAGATGCAGCTCTGCCCCAGTGGAGGGTTAAGACAAGCTAACCTGTACCTTCCCCCATGTTCTTTAACAAAGTAGTTTCTTTAGGGTTTTAACTCCATCTCTGAGGTTAAGGCGCAGAAGGGAGAGGTGTGATCTCTGGCTGCCTCCTCAGAGAGCCTGCTCAAAGACAGACAGGGCTGAGCAAAGACCCAGAAGGGCTCTGGTCCTAGCTGGGGACTGTCGGCAGACTTTGCTGCCCAAGGACTGAGTGTGGTCAGGGTGGATCCCCGAGGTGGCTCACCATTAGTGTTTTGTCCAAACCCACTCCCCAGCAGAACGCAGTGACTCACCTATGTCCTGTGGCGTCCTCTGTGAGCCATGCCAAGCCAGGACAGGAGCAGCATGGGCAGGTCCTAGCATGTGGAGCCACACGCCAGAGATCTGCAGCAGAGCATCACACCTGCCCGTGTGTGCGGCCAGATTCCAGCCTTGCACCCTTGCCATGGGGCCTGCTTGGTGCGGGTGCAAGCAAAGCCACACACGCCCTAGAAAAAGCTTAATGGCTGTAGAAAAGAGATAATACACTCGTGGAACTGGAGAAAGGGTCTGGGATCTGCCATGGTCCCGATTCTTTTTTTATTCTTTTTTTTTTTTTTCTCACATCGATATTAAAATGCAGTAACATGGCAGGGCCAATAACTTGAAAACTCAGGAGAGGTGAAGTTTGCCCCTAGAAATCTGGATGCTGATTAAAATTAGTTCCAATTTATTTTGCTCTCTCTAATTGCAGTGTGTTTCTGCATTCTCATTTTTACCTCCTTGCCTTTCTGCATGATCCACAACAAGCACTTTTATCAATTAGCCCTCCTCAACACACCGCTGGTAGCAGGCATCCTGGGACTAACTACAGCACAGTTACCCTACAGCTTCCTCACCTTATAACTGCAGCATGTGCATGCAAAACTCTCAGCTGTCTTGGTGAACCTTTGTACTCTCCTAAGAGTCCCAGAGATTCAGGAACACGGCTAAGGGAGAGGGGCAAAGGAAAATTAAAACAACACTTTGTGTTTTTGTGACACATATATGTTGCACTAATAAAGTTATATTGGATGGATGGGTGTTTTTTTTCAGCTATGCGGATGGGCCTTTACCAGTACACATTTATTTTGAACAGAAAGCTCATGTGACTTGTTGCTTCATATAGAGACACCAACCACAATGCTTTGTACTAGTTATAATTTTTATAAATTTCAAACAAAGTGTGGTTCTACATAGGTCAGAATGGCCTTATTACAGAAAGTTCATTTGCACACTTTTTTTTTTTTTTCCTTGTAATAAATTCATACATTCTGTCTTGACTGGAAAAAAGGACAGATGATTCTGTGCTTTTTCCCTGTCTGATTATCTCTCATCAGTCACAATATACAAATACATCATTATCAACACCATGGAAAATATGTAAGAAAAACAAACTGTACCAATTCTCAGCTGGGGAGAGGAAATCTTAGCAGCTATTTCAGCTCCAACTGCAAGAAGAAATACACAATTTGGCTCTTTTTTTTTTTTTCCTCCCCCTATTCTTAAATATTTCTAATCATATATATATTAGAAACCAGGCTTTGAGTATTTTTGGAAAGGAAGCACAAGGCCTTTTTCATACCCAATCCTGTCTGAAATCTCAGAACCTAAGAAAATGATGGATAATAAAATGGCTTTTCATCACATACACAACCAGGATATAAGACGCACACACGCAGCTTTGTTGTGACTGGCAGGATAAACCAGTGTTCAGACACGGTTTGGCTGAGCCATTTCTGATGCAGACAACGATAACTGGTCTGAATCTCCATTCAGTGGAGTCAGAAAATGAAAGAAGGAGAGGATCACGCCTGGGTACATTCTGGCCTGGTTTACTAACGCAGCAAGACTGATACCATGGTAATTGCCTGTCTGTTGGTCACTGCCTCTGGCAATGAAGGAGCCCTCGGCCCACCCACACCCAAAAGAGCATGGTGCTCAGCCACGTGCTGCTATGGCACAGATTTACCTTGGGCCTTGTCTTTTCCACAGCTGGAACTTTGTGGCTACTTCTAAATGACTGCTATATTATCTCCAAACAACACTGAAATGAAATCCATCTTTGGAAACCACCATTTTTGGGTCCATCTATCTGAAAATGATAATCTCAAAGACCTACATACAGAACAACTATACCTTAATGTACGCATTGGTGCTGCTGGACCTTTGCAAATCATATTCCAAACTGCACATGGAGAGTCATGGAGAGTCATTCCCTTAATCATCACCTTGCTTGACAAAAATACACTAATTAAAAGACTATTCTGTCTACTAATAAAAACAACAACAAAAAAAAGTCACCAAACCCCATTCTGTTGCATCAGCAAAGCCAGAACATTAGTCCTTGTTGGCTGCCCACGGACTTGTCAGCCTGACCTTCACTGAAATTTATTCTTTAAAAATGCAAAGCCAGCAGTGTCGCACTGTCTGAGGAGCATCGCAGACATCAGCCAGGCAAAGGGCTCCGGGAACTCCCCAGCAGCAGCTGCAGCATGGTCTGAGTCTGGGACACGGGGATAGAAACAGGCAGCTGCCTTTGGCTTTCTGGTTCTACAGAGAGATTAAAGACACAACTAACTGGTGTGGGCTCCCTGCTCAGGTTCAGCGAGTCTGAGGACAGCTGTGGCAAACCCAGCTCCCAAAGACTGCTGAGACCTGAGTGCTGTGTCACTGCTGCACACAGCCGTGGGGCAGGGAGGCACTAGCCAGCCTCGGGACATTCCTGGTGCAGGGGTAACTCAAACTTTGGTCCAACAGGATAAAACATGAGATTCTGAAATAAACAACAAATGTTTTCAAAAGCAAAGTAGGAACAAGAATTGTTATAATCCAGCCCATACCTTTGCAGTTATCAAGTGGGTTGGTGAGCTGGGAGACAGAAGACACTTCTGCAGCAATCCTCTTCCCTGCTCCAGCTCTTGAGTACCCCACAGGATGCCACTGCTGACACTCACATACGGCACAGTGGGACATGTGAATGCTTTGCTTTCCCCGAAAGGTCCCCAGTTTTTGCACACACGCTAGAATTTAACACCAGAGTTGGACATGAGGGAAATCCAATACCTCCCATTTCACAGGGAGATACTGAGGCACCAGGGGATACAGGAGCAGCACACTGACACCCTGCAAACAGCAGAGGTAGGAAAAGGACTCACAATACCTGATTTTTAATCTCCAGTTCAAACAAAGTCTTCCCACTGCCATGTCACCATTAGAATGAGATTCCGCCACAGAAACTCCAAAGTGCAGGTTTGGGTCTTCCCACAAATGTGCAATGTCACAAATCCTAGTTTTGGCAGTTTCATTTACACAGGGTAACCCTCCCCCATCTCTCTCTCTCACACACACACAAAAGCTTACTATACTTACTTACTAATGTGCAATCAAAGCTCCTTTCCCTGTTCCTCTCCTGTGCATAGGGCAGGGGTAGACAGGAGCACTGTTATCAGGCCATGCAAGAATTACTGAAAGTAATATAGAAACCAAAGTGAAGTAATTTTATGGAGAGGATTAAATAATTGCACTACAAGAAAATGTCACTGCACGTTTCCTTGGGGGACTGAAAGGAGTCAGTTCTTCCCTCAAGGTGCTCATAACTTCAGCAGATTTTAGCAGGAATCATGTTCCTGGGAGCCTACATGTCATTTTTAAGGTAAATGACCAGCACAAAATGTACCAGCTCTTATCTCAGTAGGACAAAATTAGCTACCAAAAAGTTACAGTCCTTTTGTCACAAACAGAAAACATCAGAAACCAGAGTTTAAAACTGAGGGTTAGAAGAACATTATTTATGGGGATTCACCACCACAGTGCAACTCATCATTAACCAATAAGCCTTCACAGGCAAACAAAATCTGAATAAGCCTTTACCTACCTACTTCAAAGCTCTTTCTTGAATGGGACTATCTACTTGCTTCGCAGCTATCCTGACTCACACACTACGATATTTGCAATACCAGCCTTCACTGAGACACAAAGAAAAACATTCAGGTCCCTGCAAAGAAGATAGCAAACATGTTACAGACTCCTACTGTTTTGCTAAGAGGCTCAACTACTAAAGAGTACTATTTGGTTTTGCTTTCTCTCCCTTTTTAGTGATCGTGTCCCCTTATTTACATAGAGCATCACTGTTCTCAGAGATAAAAAAAAAATCTCTAATATTGAAAGCCGATCACTGTTTTGAGCTTCCAGGGTCATTTTTTTCCAGTCTGATCTTTACCTGTTTGCAACCTTGGTCAATACTATTTTTTACTAAAGTACTAGCAGCTTTTGTGGGACCTAAGACCCAATTACCACCAAAATACCTTCACACCTTAACAGCTGCTCTAAATGAGCTAATGGCTTATATTGGAATAATAAAATCTGTAATCACTTTATATTGTACATTACATCCTTATGTGGCAGAGATTTGGTACAGTCCTTTAACCAAATGTCTTGGAAATAAGTATTTAACTACAACACTTTATCCACTCATTGGAGCATCTAATGCTCACTGCCTATTTGTGATGATTAAGTATATTCCATGTGGGGGGTGAAATGTTCCTACTCCATAGCCCAGCACACAAAAAAAGCATGCAGTCTACTCAAACATATGACATTAAATGGCATTCAATTGAATTCTCGGCACCAAATGCAAAGGATTGTGAACCAGCAACCACAGACTGCAGAGGGGGCAGAGGAATGACTTCTATTGTATAAAGAGTCAAACATGTTCTTTGTCACAGTAACTGTCACACATCCTTGCCTCCCAGCTAAGCACTGCACCTCCACATCATGGCCAGGAGTTGCCATCTGCATCATCCCAAAATAATGCTGTGTGCAGCAGGTTGTTCACTGTGCCATTGCAAAAGTAGTCAAGTCACTGCTGCATGAAGCCTCTCCGATGGCCCAAGTCAGAAGTTTCCTTTCCACAACCAACCTAAAATGTGATGGTTTTGGTGTTTACCATCAGCAAAAAGGGCACATTTGTGATGTATCAGCTGGAATTAAGGAGGGCGGGGAAGGCACAGCCACTGAGGCAAGCAAATGGGAAAACCTCCAGGCGACCCCATAATAGAGCAAGAACTCAAAACCATGTATGTGTCCCTCTGCAGTAACTTGGTGTTCAAGCAAAGTTGCCAAAAGGTGCGTGCATAGTAACTCTCCAGCTCTGCTGTCGACCTAATTTAGGCCACATCTTCTGAAACAGTTTGATAAACAATGCAAGAAGCATTTTTCTCCTCTAATACTGATGGTGGTTTTTGATGTTGTCTGGATGTTCATGTTCCTTTTGGGTTTGTTTTTCCCAGCTTGCCAGGTGGACCTCGCAGTTCTCATCTGTTCATGCTGATGAAGTTTCAGAGAATTATGAAGCTCAGAGCTTGTGAGAAAGGCAACTTTGATCCAGTGTCCACCCAAAATAAATAAAGAGATGGATAGGGTCCTGAGGAAGGCTGGTCCTACCATTCAGCTGCCAGCCCTCTGTTCTGCTGGGAAGCTTTTGGCCACCTCACTCTCCTTGGTGTCTGACTCTACTGAGGCCGTGCTGCAGGAATCATTGTACGTGTCTGAAAAGGAGGACATGGGCATTGTCACTACAACACGTCTAAAGGATTTCCCATCTACAGTCTTGAGGTTGATTGTTAAAAGCCTGAAATAAAATAAAAAAATAAGTAAAATAATCACAATTCTACCATTCTCCTATTCCCTTCACTCAAAAAAAAAAAAAAAAAAAAAGGCACGGGAGGCTCTTTTGGCAAGTAATTAACTGTAATGTGCATGGTTTGGGTTTTCTTTTAAAGCATCAGACATGCTAACATAATCAGAGCCATAGTTAAGGCACTGAGGCTGTAGACAGAACTGACCTGTTGTGCAGGCGGAGGAGCAGCAATTACCAAACTCCCTTTAAACCACAGCAAAGAATCCTGTTAACTTTCAAGAAGGGTTTTCTCCACTTTAATGAACTGACCAAAACCACCACCAACAAAAACAAACCAAATAAAAACATCAACAAAGGAAACTAATAACTCAGAATAAATAGCTGCTGGCAGCTCTCTATTGCAGGTCCCCAGAGAGTGGCTGTGCCAGATTTTGCTTTGTTCTGTTACCAACAGAAAACCAGGGCACATTTTAGTAAATTATGCTTATGGATGGGCAAAATTTAATCTAAAATTTTAAACCTTTGATCTGCAGAGTCATTGAGATACAGCTTTTCCAGTGCAACCTGTTTGGGTGTTAGATCAGAACAAAAGCTGAAGGAGAAAGAATGACTTTTAGTGTTTGTTTGGGTGAGATCTCACCATAGCAGCCCTTTCTCCGGTCTTTGTAGACAGTAGTGAAATATCATGAAAGCATTAACAGTTGATGAGATTTTAACATTTTCAAACCTAGACCAGAATCACAGCCCTGATGCTGATCTAAATCCAAATGGTACCTGTGTTAGGATGAAAGCTATGCCACAGTTACAACATACCCAACCATGTAACACACTTGGATTAGCTGTAAAGTAGCTAGCCCAGGTACTGGTAGCCACAGGAATTTGGTGGAAGATTCAAATTCCCTCTGAGAAGGGGAAAATAATTAGACCAAGGTAAGCTGTTGTGCCTAGCTAGCTCTGACACCCAAAGCACCAAATTTCAGGCTAGCTCAGCTGTGTCACCAGAGACTGCAGCACAGACATACACTCAGGCTAAATACTTTAATATAGGAAGTGTACTTTTTATTACTTCCTTTTTCAGCAGATGTACACACACACACATACACAGACAGAAGAGATTTTAAATACCAGTAAAACATTTCCTCTGTTACCTGCATTGCTGTTCTTAATTACGTTGTTACTGTCCCCCTCTGCTGGCTGCAATATACTGGAAGGAACCCATTCACTTTTCTCAGAGACGAGTTTCTTCACTAACCTGTAACTCAGAGAACAGTCAGTGCATTTCCTTGCATTCTCTTTCCCTGAGTTGTGTTTCTTAGAGATGTGTGTTGGACAGCTATTTCCTAAACTAAGCAGGTAATGGTTACCAAGTAGGTGTAAAGCATGTGTTTTACCCAGGGCAGTCCTACAGTTATCTGTTGCCCCAGTCTCAGCAGCCTGAGATGGTGACTCAGTACCACAGAACAAGCTCACTTGTAAGCAGATTGTGTGAGAAGGAGGCAATGGCCTCGGTCTGTGTTTGGGACCCTGGACCAAATTCAGAGCTGAATTTGAAAGAAACTGAATCATCCATTTCCCCTCCTGAAAGTATCATCCAGGGTGCATGGTTTTAGTTCACTACTAAAAACTGCTTCACACTGTGGGACTTGCTCTCACCTCAGCTGAATGCCACTTCTGAGTGAGGGGTCTGACCATACGGGCACTTCAAGGAGATCAGATCTTCCTCCAAATTGGCCATGGAAGGAGAATTCAGACACCTTGCCAGGTCTGTTCCTAACACTCACTTGGTCAGTCATGCCTGAGATACAGCCTTATATCTAAGCCTTTGGAGCTAAACGTGCTCTCTGGTTCACTGCTGCAGCTTGGTGGAAGGCAATGAGATTTTACGGATGTATCCTATCAAAGGATGCAGCCTTTGACAGCTGTCCTAGCTAGGTGTGAAAAGTCCAAATATTCTCCTTTATTTCCCTTCATACAAACTCCCATCCTCTCAAGCCTCGTATCACAATCATTTGGGATGAAAGTCAACTAAGTGGAATTAAACAAAGCTGCTTCTATGCTCATGCTCACCACTGCCTTTTCACAGTTTGGTCAATGGAGTGTGTGGATTCAGACAGAGTTTGAATGTGCTTTGGCATTTTCCTGAACATTTTCTATCTTTTCCAATAGACTGTAGACATTCTACCTGTTAAATTGTCTCTCTGCTGTACTTACCATTGTCCATTTTCTCCTTCCTGCACAAACTGCACTAGATCTCCATCCTCAAGTGTAAGAGAATCTGGGAAACAGCTGTCAAAACTTCCTTCTACCCGAAAAAGATTGGTCCCCTAAAATAAATGAAAAAATGCACCAGAATTATAGTCATTATGGAGGAAAGAACATTGTGCAACAGGAAGTGAGTTTGGTTGAACACTGAATCAAGCATTTCAAGCTAGCAGATATTTCTCTTCTGGGGAATTGTGTCACTTTCTATTATTTTTATCATGCCCACGATTAAACATTATTAAAACTCAGGAAAGAACTGTGCTGTGCATCCAGGCTTCAGAATTAACCAAGCAGACATTATTCTGATACAGAAACTGATTTTGTGACACCAGCTTATGTTACCTGGAAAAGTCTGGAATTATATTTATAGAGGGTTCAGTGTTTTCTCCCACTTTTGTAATTTAGCAATAAAGGTAAAGCTACAGCTTACAAGTAAGGGTGGCTTTTAACGGTACAGATCCTTATCAATAAAATAGCCTTAGAATAATTCCTTAACATGCCAGATCAAACTCCCATCTTCTGTCTTGACACACATCCATAAATTTAAGGCAGGTATGAACACAAACTTTGTAGGCTAAATCTTGATCCTTAGAGAAGAAAAGGTTGTACTGTGAAAGGTTGTACTTTATTTTGAAAAAGGAATTACGTTGTTAGGGTTGGTCTCTTCCTCCATGTCTGAAGAGTTGGAGAGTTCATCCATGCTGGAGGGGATGGCTTCGAAATCTTCAAATGTGTCTAGAGATGGCAGTTGCCTGCTGGGCCAACCTTTTCAAAAGAGATAAACCAAAAAGAGTTAGCTATTGGTCATTAGCTGCTTTCAGACTCAGTCTTTTAAAAATAAATGTCACAGGTTCACTTCCTGCTATTTCACGTACTGAATTACTCATACCTTTTTACAGCTTCTTCCCTGATTTTGCCATAAAAATTACACTGCAGCTATTAGTCTCTCTCTAAAACATCTGTACCAGTTGCTGTCATTTGTAGGAGGGTGGACTGTGTGGCCATGATGCACATGTGCATCAATACCTTCTGTGTTTACCATCACTAAATCTCTTCAGTTCATGAGGTACAAAAACAAGGTCAGGAATATTTCTGTATAGCAAGTACTGTAGCAAATTATGACTTTGCCAAAATGATTTTCAGAAAACCACGCTCATTCATTTTCTAGCTTACCTCCACATATTTATCTACAAATCAAAGCCACTGAATTTTGGTTGACTTATCTCCATCACACCCCAAGGTAATATTACCATCTGAGCAACTTAAAAGACTGTGCCCTGGAGTAGGCTGAAAATGCAGGGAAGGGACAGAATAAACAAGGTGCAAGGCAACCAGACCTCTGGTGGTAGGTTATTAATAATTATTTAAATAATTGTTTAAATTAAATATAAGGAATATTTAAAGAATAATTAAAGAATAAAAGTAATTTTAATCTTTATTTAAGAATAACTAAGTGTGTGGAACGTGTGGTTGTGCAGCTCTGCAGCCCCTTCTCCTTCCTCCTGTTGCCCAGAGGTTGTGGCTGCCCTGACCATTACAATTCAGTTACAAGAGACAGCGACTGTCTTCCACCAGACCAGCATCCTCAGTCATAACCCTGCAAGTATGGTTATGGCACCCAGGTGACATTTTTCAAGGTATAAACTAGTCTCTGAATGGCGTTCATGTGCTGCATTGTGAGTGTTCACACCAAGATAAAAGAGACAATTTCAGTTACAGAGCCCACAGAATTTAGAACTGGACCCTGTATCCTCTATCAGTAGAATAACACCAGCAAAACACAACCAGCTGTCTGTATGTACAAGAACATGTTGATGGTGTTTAGATTTAAACTGCTATAGCAATTTTAGTTCAAATTTGCAAGTCAAGCTATGAATACCAGAAAGAAAACAAAACAAAACAAAACAAAACACAACACAACACATCTTCTCGCTTAGACAAAGCATCAGTGATCTTTTGCCACTGTTATTCAAAGGATATATCCAAGGCAGAAAGCTAGGCAGCAAGAATTTCTTACAAATACATGCATCAATCTTCCTCTTCCACACAAATTGCTACAATAACTTCAGACATACTTCATTCAAGCTATAAAATATCACAGATCAAATTCTGAGCTCTCTGACATCCATTCAAAGAATTATTTTCAGCTATGCCTGAACTGTAGGAAACCAGATGCTGGGACATTGTTTCTATAACTGCTACTGATCCAAGCTTGTTCTCTCGCTGCTTTCAAGAAAAATAATGTTCATTGTACAAGAAAAATATCTTTTAGTTAAAGAGAATAAATGTTGTCATAAACTTACATTACACTCTTGAATCAAGATGATGATAAATGTTTTAATTTTGTTTACCTGTCTGTGAAGCAGATCTAGGTACAGGTCTCGTGGTGGAACCAGTATTACATTTAGTCTGGGCCAATATGGTGTTCTCAAAAGCATCTGTGACAGGAAGTATAGTTTTTTGTCTTAAAGGTGAAACAGTGACCAGACAACCAGTACAAAGGGACTTCCAGTATCACCTCTGCAACTGGTTGTCTCTTAAACAAACAGGTGGATTGGGATCCAATGGTTATAAAAAGAGGAGACATTTGATGAGCACAAATGAGTGAAACTACAGCAGTATTCCTCAGAAGAACAATGTGGGAATGACAGAGAACAGCCATATGAGTCAAACAAATACCGATGTGAAATAATGCAAGCAGTTGCTGTACAGTGCAGTGTTCTATTTCTCTACAGCTTCCTCACCCATTTTTAACATACTTTTCTTGCAGCTTTCAAATCATTCTGTAGGTGGTGGTATATGGGATTGATGTTCAACCATACAGCAATGAAAACAGACCAGGGAGGCTCTTCTTCCCTGCCAGAACTGAATGACAGCACTCTTGAAGAATGCGGTTTTGTGGGGGAAGTTTTTATCTAAGTAAATCAAATCCTTAACATTGTTAACTCTGTCAGAGCTCTGGCAACAGCAGCAACATCTTCCAGTAAAGGGATGACAACGCTCATTGCTTCCTGCTTAAAGAAACTCAGTCTGGCAAGGGCTCTTATGCAGTAGGACCATATTCTTTAACCAGTGAGGATCAACTCAGCTCTGGAGTCCTATCACTAGTACTTGCACCTTGAAATACCTCCTGCCTCTGCAACCAAGTGATATGCTGAGAAAAGTGTCTATCATGGAGAAAAGTGAGCTACAATCACTGCAGTTTGGGAAAATGATGCTGAGTGCCAAATTAATTCCAAACTTAGTGCCAGGTATCACAAGCATGAGGAAATATCCTGCAAACAGCAAAACCACTATTTCATCCGCTGCCTCTGAACTTCTTCCAGCCTCTTTGTTCCAGTCTCCTCCTTTGCTGTCTCCTGGGAGCAACAGAGCAGGTAGCTCTGATGTGTTAACAATTCCATCACTGGCCGGGCCATCTGTCCTTTCTACCAGGGTTTTGTGCAGAGCAACACAATTATAAGAAAGGATTCCTCAGCCTATGTGTCTCTTCTCCCTCTCCTGCAACGGGGGTACCTGACTGCTTGTGTCCCACAGAGCAATGTGCTCTGGCAGATTCTTGTGCAAGGGAAAAAGTTGGCATTGGAAGCTGGCGATCTTCCAGTAGTTGGAGAATCACTTCCCAGTTTAACTTTTTGGTATTGTTTATTAAACAGTAATCGATGAACCTGCTGCAACAAACAGGTGGAAATTCTGCTTGACTGAAATGAAACACTGCACCTTAAATGGATATTGATGTAGTCTAGCCTCTTTTGTGATCTTCATGCATGTGGCTCCTGTTCCTCTTATTAGGTGCAAAGCCCAACAAGGGAAGAGGGATGCAAGTGGCCAGACTGCAGGTGAAAGTGAAAAGTAGCCCTTGGCTCGCTGCTGCTAAACTCTCCTCCCGCTCCACAGGGTGAGGTAGAAGCTGGGTAAAAAAACCCAGATCCAGATCATAGTCTAGAGCATTATTTCCCAAAATAGGCAGATAATTGAGGTTTTAATTCAGGCCCATCTCTAGGTGAAAGTTCATAAATATGGCATGAGTGCAGGTGACAAGAAAAGAGGTGACATGTTTTGTTTATCACAGTTAAACAGATAAAGTGACACCAAACCCTGAATGCCTACATGGAGTCCAGTGTCATCCACCAGCAGCAATGAGATGTGAATTGGGTGAATAATATCAAAAGATTGCCAAACAGGTTTTCATGCAGGATGGAAATACTCATACCTTCAAACCCCAAGGGAGTTGGGTCACTCTTTATTTCATGTCTCTTGACTTTAACTGCAGGAACAAGGGGACCTGTGTGAAGTTTGCAGAGTCACAAGGCTGTAAATACTGTTAAAAGAGAAACTTGCTTTCCCATTACCTAGAACCATGACCTGCCTAATACTTTCCATGTTGCCCAGAAAAATGACCATCCCCTGAGTTCTAAGTGGTGAAGACAAACACTTCTGTGGTGTGAATAGGAAACGGGCCTCGTTTTGCAAAAGACATTAAGACACAATAAATGTATCTGCTTCCAAACAGGATTCACAGATGGTTTATCTCACGCTTGTCCAGGAGATGGCACTAATGCAGGGAGACTCACAATCTCAGCTTCGTATAAGGCTGGCAGGGAAAGGCTGAAGAAAGCCAACACTTAAGTCCCACAGAATTGGAGGGCATCCTTCACAGCTCCACGGACAGTGCTTCTCCTGTGTCCTGACTACACATGTAGAGAGCTTATGATGTGATGGAGCTAAGCTAAACATTTTTTGAAGTATATGCTGTAAATAAAACGCTTAATTGGAAAGCACTGGTTTTGTTTTCTAGCTTTTAAAATGATTACAAAAGTAGTTTTCTCATCCTCCCAAGAAAATTCCAACAGCCCAATGGTAGACAGGATCCTACGACTTTTTTCTTTTACATGAAACCTTAACAAAGTTTGAATTTCACTGTAATTCATACACACCCTCTTGTAAATCACACTACAGAACAACCCTAGTTTGCCCATTCTGTTTCTATGTATGTGCTTCTTTCTATTCCCTAGCTTAGGGAGTAATTTTGTAGGTTATCAGTTTTCCCATTACCTAATAATTGACCATATATATCTGAAGCTGATGCCAAAGACTGGACACTATAAGAACCTCTTTTCCCACGCTGTGCCTGTAATTTTCATGTGGTAATGCTGAAATATTGTCTAAAGAGGTTGGCAAAGAAGTATTTATATAGAGTGGTCACATCACATCCTTCTCCTTATAAACTCCACCATGCTTTCACTTCCTGCCACTCTGAAAGTATTCGAATCATAACTGTAATTACACTAAATATGCTTAAAACTGGCACTAATTGCTACTCTATTTTTGGCTTGATTTTAAGCTTTCTTATTGATTACTGCTACTCAAAGAGCACAACCTATCTTTCTTGAAATCTACAATTCCTAAGCAGCTTTAAGGAAATGGAAAAATAATTTCTGTTGAATTTTGGCTAAATTAATTGCATGGAGAAGTTGGAAAACTAACCCGTAACAGCCAAAAGCAAATAGAGTTTCCAATGAAATCATCACCACTCCTTGAAGCTGAGAAATGGGAGCACACCTTGACACAAAGTTCAGATGTCTTGGCCTGCCTCCCTAGAGGTGTTATACTCATCCTGATTCTTCTTCTACTGCAACCTCATGCATTTATAAAAACTGAGCTTGATAACTCACTCTGTGAACAGTTTTTGGCAGCAAATGAATCAGTCAGCAGGGAGGGAGAAGGGTAGCTAAGCAAGCAGCATGACGGTACCTTTGGTCACAGTAGATGCGTTAGCTGTGGTGCTGATGGAGGAGGCTAGGGAAAAGCGACGGGTAACTTCTCTTTCCTTAGATTCTGGATCTGGGAGAATAGATGCAATGCAGGGCAGGATTAGAGGTTAATAAGCACTGAGGGTAAAAGATGTCCAAAGCAAAGCAGCAGCTGGAAAAGGGTAAATAAAAGGTAGGTTGCTCCCTAAAACAGCCAGGAGAGATACTTTCTACAAAGTGAAAAGCACAGAAAAGAGTTTATATAAACATATTTTCAAAGCAATTCCAACTGAGCCAATCTTAATGCTGCCGAAGGGAAACTTAATGTTTTAGCCAGTTAATGTTGTAGCAACCAAGTAGTCTAAGTACAGCTACAAAACACAGAGATGAGGATGATGGTTAGAGCGGGGTGTGTGTCTGCAGATGAACTTCAGATTATTTAGACACTGAGCTGCTTGTTCTGTGATGACTGGCCTAAAATACACTGCAAACCAAACACAAACAGTTTAGAATTCACGTTTGTCATTTCTGTGAGTTCGCTGTGGGAATGTCCTCTCCTTATGGGTGTAAATCAGCTCAGAAAAATGAAGTCACCAGAGAGGTTTTTTTTTGTTTGTTTATTCCAATTCAAATCATGCCTTTTCCCAAAGGCTGTTTGGGAATAAACACACAACTTTCTAAGATTTCACTGTGAGATGTGAGCCACATTTTTTCTCAAAATAGTTCATAAACAGATCAAAGGTATTAATGGACTAACCGCTAGCTTCAGCGAGCATGTAATGTTTCAAAACGCTTTCTCATCATTGAACAGCTCTTAGGAGATTGCATCTACACATCCAGAAGCACAGTAACATGGCTCTTGCACCTACCAACTACAGCAGCAACACTTGGGAGAAAAAGTTGCTTGCTTACAAATATTTCAGGATTAAAATTTCAGTCTCTTCTGCTGCAAACAGTCCAAGCCCATGTGATGCATTACTCAAGTGAGTATTTTCTTTGAGACATGAGTAAAGCTATTCCTAGCCTTCAGATCTCAGTTTCAGTAAGATCCTTGAACAGTTAACTATACCAGGACACAGCTTCAGCTGAAAATGGCATTAGAATTGGCTTTAAATATTCTGTTGAAACTTTGCAGATTGTTAAAAAATATTTGTGATTTTCATGTTTTGATTTTTTAAAATATCAAAGAAAGATTTCTGTAAAAAATAAATTGTTCTATTTTCATTGAAGATTTTCCTGGGGCAGGTCAAGAATTATATCACAGAAAGCTCTTTGTAGAACATGTGTATATCTTTGCTGAATCTTCGCCTAGATGTTTCCAGTCAGTGACTAAGATTCAGAGAGACTCTTCCATTCCAATAGCTTTCTTTTCTCTTACTGTATCTTCTTTTTTCTTTCTTTCTTTTCTTTTTTTTTTTTTTTTTCATGGTTATGTGTCAAACAGCACTGGAGTAAAAGAAATATCATGTGATTTTAAACTTCAGTTTTAAATATGCTCTGCAAAACTATATTACTATGAAGATTTGTGTTTCAGGAATCTTAAAATTCTCTTTCACACTTGTCATCCTCACAACATTTCTCTTTACACTGTTTTTTTCCATAGTTCTGCCTCATAAATGTCACATTCACTGTCTGTTTCCAGCAGAGCAGAAATTAGCATGAGTGGTCAAACAGCAATTTCTGCAATGTTTGTTATGCCAAAACATCAGGGAACCATATTAGCTCTGTAAAATCTCAGTGCATTTTTAACTGTACTTCTGCCTTTGTAAAAAGTCTGTAACTCCTGTAAGCATTAATGCAGCTCCTTACTCACATATCGATAGCAGTAAATTGATATTGATAAGCACACATGTTCAAGTATATCCTTATTTATGCCTCCTAAGGCTGAATTAAAACAAGAGGTTAAGCTCTGCCCTCAGTGATGATTAATATAGAATTATTCCAAATGTAGGCTGCTGTGACCGCCCTTATTAAAATGCAAAGAAAACTTCACTTTGTACTCGTAGGATTTGGTTACATTTACACTGCTTCTTGCAGCTCTTGGAGACCCCGTGCCAGTTCCGAGGAACTGGAGCTTGGCTCCACGAGCCATGACAGCTAATGCTGCGAGAGGGGAAATGCAAAGTACTGCAAGTGTGGGTTTTTGTATTCGGTGCCAGTTCTGGTATGAGACTTGGGGCTCTCCATACTGATGGAGTGGAGGCTGGTGAGGCTTCTCCTCCACGCATCAGCATTTCCTTCACCAACGCACCATGGTGCTTCTATACAATATTTTCTTCTCCATGATATCTACCTCAAGCAGACAGTTCAGCAATGCTTCAAGCATCCATTTGGCAGTCTTGTTTTCCCCTGGTTAGTCTCATCATTTTGTTGTTCAGACTTTCCCTTTTATGTGTTCTGGCCATGAACAGACACAATGGGTCCAAACCACAGTAAGCTGAGCTCAGTATGCCATCTTCTGCCAGGGCCAGTAATGAATCTTTACACAAAAGGGTCAAAAGCAGCACAAGGTTACTGCAGTAACTTCCCCATTACCTTCTCACTGTTTCCAATCTGCCAGAACAGCCAGTTATGCTGGCAGCCAGTCAGTGCTGGCATAGTTTTTGTCACAACATTGCCTACAGAAATGACCACACTTTGCAAAACGTTGAGGCCATTTGCCAAGTGGTTTCCTTTAGGCCGGATTAATAACTGAACAGCACAACAAAGGGAAATCAGCAAACATGGGCCGTTGCGTAGGGGAGGTTTGTCACAGGAACCTCAAGTAACCAGAGCCAGCAAGTCTTTGAGGTGACAGTGGCTACACCTTACGGGTATGAACTCTTCTGAAGTGTGCCTTGCTGTCTGGAACATGGAAATACTGGACAAAACACAAGACATCTCACATAACGACACAACTTCAGATAAAAAGGAGGAGGAAACCCAAACCAAAAATGCAGATCTGAACTCCCCTGAATTACAGCATTATCCTGCACTTGGCAGATCTGCATTTTGTGATTGATTTCCCCAAGTCAGAGGATCTGAAAACCACTCTTTTTTTTGTTTTCAGAACGTTGATGTGGTTTACCAATCTTACTGCCTTATCCTTGCAGCCATAATCTTACAGCTGCCCTAGCTCGTCATATTCTCTCTTTGTAACATTTTACTATAACTCCTCTGTATTTTTCTTTTTACTCTTCTTCCTTACTTTACTCTTACTTCCTTACTCTTCTTCCTGAACTTACTTCTTCCTCCTTTGATGCTGACCCTCTTCATCAGTGCATACTAGCCCTTTGTCTCACATAAGAAATATTTTTCAGAGCAAGGGAAAAGCAATATAATAACAATTAAAAGAATAATTACCTTATATTTTCAGAGTGATTGTGCATGTGGTCATTCAATTTCATTTCTATTCACCTCTCTTTCATTCCTCTAAGGTCTCTTCCTAGTACAGTCAGGAACATGCAATGCTCTCTACTCATGGATATTAAGTGTCTTCTAAACATCTATGCACAAAGACTCACATCATTTTAAAGTGTCATACAACACAATTTGGTAGAAATGACTACAAACTCCAGATCTTCTAAATCGCAGTTCCTAAGTCTTACCACTAGGTCATGGCTGAGCAATATTTGATAAACCAAAGGCTCCAGCCAGTGAATGATTTAACACATGAAAACCTAGTGCAACACAACACAACGATGATACTCTTCCTTACAAGCCAGTAAACTGCTGAAAGAAGTTAGGTTGTCTAAAAAAGATCTTCACACTTTGGCCCTTGGGGAAAAAAAAAAAAAAAAAAAAAAAGGAAACAAACCTTACTTGCACTGTGCACTATGAAAAGATCCAACCACTCAACTTAAAGCTTGCCTTGCCAACACTGCCATGAGAGCCATTTCTGCTAACAAGGTCTTGGAGGAGTCATAAATGTGTATCAGACAGGCGCATTTGGGTGGGATGCGGCAGCACTCTAGGAAATAGTGATGGATGGCACTATGTGATGGAGAGAACATTGTGGGAGTGCAGGAGACAGATGGCCAGAGACCAAATGCTGCATGTGGTGATTTTACCTTTGGGTGGAGCTCTGCGGTTGGAAAGACCTTGCAATGTGAATCGCTTTCTAGCAAGCGCTGTGCGCTCAAGGTTAAGGCTGGTGGAAGCATCAACTAGGAGAGAGAGGGAGAGGGAAGAAAAATAAGGAAGGAAGGGTCAGCCATTCAGCTTATGGGAAAGGAAAGGTTAGCACTGGATGACAACTGAAAATAGAGATTTTTTTTTGATTCAGTTCAAGCCTGAGCAAGAGCTAATCAATTAGAAAGGTGACATGAGGTCAAGGTGATTAAATCAGCTGAGCTAAACAGAGCCCCCAGGCTGAGTTAGGCTCACTGAGTTTCAATGGAGAGCAACAAACAAACAAACAAAAAAGAAAAACAGGTGATGGGATGTAGCTCTCATCAAAGGAAAATACAGTTTAGCAGCAAGCTCATTGAAAAGGATCTAGTACCTTTGACTAGGAAAACATGTCACTATGGTTGGAACAGCAAGGCTGTAGGGAGAAATAAGAGAAGCCTTGCAGCACAAGACATGCACAGACAGCAGCATTGTGAGCAATCACACTTTTGCTAGCCAGTACCAGCACCGCAGAGTCTGCCAGGATCAGCCCCTGTAGCTGCTATGCTCAGCCTTACCTGCTGAAGTCTTTCTAACAGCCTCCAAAGCTGGCAGATAGTAATGCTCTCAATCGGTGGTTAGCCAGGATGTAAGCAGGGCCATGCCATCAAAGCTTACATGCCAGGCTCCTGCGTGAATAAGCCAGCCATGCTGCCTGACACTCACATTTATCGAGAGGAGTCACAGATGGATCTAGGTCCTGGGACTCTGGGTTTCAAAGATACACAGTTACTCACATTGCAGGAAAGAGGTGGGCCTAGATCAAATCCCCTGATCTGTGCATTCCTGCCAAATCAGGTATCTGTCCCTTTCTTCATGTGGGCAGGTAACACAGAGAGGTTTATGGCAAAAAAGCAGGAGAAAAGCCATGTGTCGGCTGCCTGTTTCTCTGTCTTGGGATTGACCACTAGCTTTCTCCTCTTCATTCCATACATTGTCCAGTTAAAACCATTAGAGGCACAAATGAAGACCAGAAATACAAAGGGAACACAAAGAGACAGTGAATCCAAACTGACAGACAAGCAACAGACAGAGAAGCTGTGTTTCCAAAAGAAAGTGCATCCTATCACATCCTGATCTGCAGCCAAAATAATTCAGGATCCAAAGTGCCTGCACACATAGGTGGGTGTGAGATGAACAGATTTTAACAGTACTTTTTCTTTTTTTTTTTTAATGTCAGTGTGGTCATCTGCATGTCAGATGCATCTGGTGAGGAAGTGCTACCAGGTGACAGCTTCAGCTGTGGGGCTGCACAGAGGTACACTGGGAAGCGTTCAGCTTTTGGACTGCCCCTGTTGGCCTCAGATCCATTCCCTGCCGTGAGTGCTCCCACTGCTAGGCAATACCTGTAAAAATACCGTGGGCCTGGTACAATGCCCTGCAGGCTGAAGTTTGGACCACTCTGGATTAGCTTATAAATAAACCAGAAAAAAGGTATATAAAATACATTTTCTTCCCATTTGTGTACAACAAGAAAATCCATAGTACTTGATCATCACAGCATCATGAGGAAAGGGCAGGGTTGGGGGGGGATGCCAGTTGTTCAGCTGTGGATTATATTACTTCACTTAGTGAATCCTCTCTCACTTAGGATTTCACAAGTCCTCACAGCATTCCAGCACTAGCCAGTCATTAAAGAGTGGTTTCTAGTGTCATACTGTCTCCACCTGAGTTACTTCAAACCTTTTCCTTCAGTCTGCAGGTATACCAAATCATCCTGAAAAACACCTCCAAACATAATAAGGACTGGGTCTAGCTGGGCAACAAGCTGAACATGAGCCAGCAATGTGCACTCGTGGCAAAGGCAGCCAAGAGGATTCTGGGCTGCATTAGGATGAACCCTGCCAGCAGGTCCAAGGAGGTGATGCTTCCCCCAGCTCAGCACAGGTGAGCCCCGTGAGTCTGGTGCTGAGTTCCCTAGTGCAGGAGAGACATCAACAAACCTGAGTGAATTCACTGAAGGGCAATGAATATGATTAAGGGACTGAAGTAGCGGATATATGAGGAGAGAGGAAATGGGATTGTTCAGCCTGGAGAAGAAAAGGCTGAGGGGAGGCTTATGAATGTATATAAATTCCTGGTGAGAGTGAGTAAGGAAGACAGAGCCAGATGTTTCTCAGTGGAGCTCAGTGACAGAACAAGAGGCAAGCAGCACCAAAAGGAATAATATAGGGGAAAAAAAATACAGGAAATTCAATTTAAAAATATGAAAATACTTTTCTACTGTCAAGGTTAAATACTGGGACTTTGTGCCTTGGAAGGTTGTGGAATCTCCACCCTTGAACATACTCAGCTCAGAGCAACTTGCTGCAGTTGACCCTGCTTTGAGCAGGGTGCTTGGACTGGCTGATCTCCAGAGGTTCTTGCAGGACTTGACTCCCATATAGCTTTATGTCATTGAATTTACCGATCAGGTCCACACAAATGACTGTTTTATACGTGGACAACACATAATCACATGCACTTAGCCATAACAGTGATGAAGCTGATACACCTTGCCAATAGCAGCTCACACACACTCACACACACACTCCGTACTTCTGAAAGAAAACATTTGAAAATTCACATTAACTACATAGATATTGGGAGCGATACAGTCAGTAGGTGGCACAAAAGAGACAATTTTAGCAGAGTACAGCATGTGTACTGCAGACCAGCACAGCCCTAATCACAGAACAATTCCTATGCACCTTTATGGGTAGGACCTAACTGTACATCCTTAAAATGACTGAATTCAGCCCCTGCAGAGTCCCAGCTAGAGGCGCTGGTGCCTCACAGGGACACATATTAAAGTTTCAAATTAAAGTGAGACATCTAAAGCCAGATAGCTCTTCCGTTGACTCTCTCTGCAGTGTGTTTTGCAGGGCAGAATGCACGCACACACCCTGAATCCCACAGAGAGAAGTGACTCACTGCTCAGCCCTGCAGGAGCAGCCACATACCAGAGCATGAGGTGGCTCTCAGCTGAGCTAGCACTGAGGAAGAAAGAAATTACAGTGAGAGCCCTAAGGAACTGCTCATGGGAAAACAGAAGACAGAGTGAAAATCAGCATACAGGGTGATCCCAGCTCCCACACTCATGTGCAAGTTGTACCAGTAAAAAACACCAATAATTTCCCCAGAAAATTTTAAAAGCTAGGGTTTATGAGTTTAAAATTAAAGATTGCTTTTCTGCTTTTCCATTTTCTTAAATTTTAAAATATTTCACATTTAAAAAAATATGAAACAGGTTTTTAATTTATGAAATTGCATTCTTTTATGAAGAATCCATAACTTTTGCTGCTGATGAAAACTTATTGTGATGAAAATCTTTTGACACATAGCCTACTCTTCAAAAAAAAATATTCAATATTTTTTGACCATCTCTATTAATAAAGGGATTAAAAAAAAATGCTGTGCTTCAGCATTTCAAAATGGTACCTAAAAGAGAAAGTGGTGTTCCTGCTACTGCCAGAGGAGATCCAGCTTCTTTTCAATGTTCATTTAAACCTGCACTGTATAGAATATATCTATTGTATTTACGCCCTCAAATAATGGAGGGATTTTCGGTGACTGCATGTGCATTTACTTAATATACACTAGTGGGAAACTTATACCCAGAGGAGGCAAGAGAATCTCTGACATAAAGTAAGGAAATTTGTTAGGAAAGTTCATGGACAACCTTAAAATTAAATATGTTTAGAAACCAACTTATCCAGGATATAGAGGGTTAAAATACACATACTATACCTCCAAAGTCATACTTAAAAATAAATAAATAAATAAATAAACAAACATAGAGAGCATTTTGATGTAATGCATCAAAACTCAGACTTAAAAATTCCTAACCTGGTAACACTTTTTGGTATTAGTGAAGTTTTGCTCAGGTTTGTAGCACTGATTTTTGATGTTGGACTTAAACAACACGCATTCTGAGTATTGTCATCAAACTCTAGAAATGAGTTTGCAAAAATAAAAATATTACCCTTTGGGAGCAAAAAGCTCTGTCTCAGAACTCCTACCTCTCTTTTGTCTGGCATTGGGACTGGAATTCCTGTTTTTATTGTTAGACGCTTCCACATTTGATGTCTCGGATTTGTTTTCATATATGTTTGATGATTTCCTGCTATACCTTTGGACAAAAGAAATACAAAAATAGTTACATTCCTGCTTAATACCCAATGGAGCACTCAGATATTAGCACTAAGCATTCTTTGTTACAATAAGATGTTGAAACTTTAATTTATGGAGTAAAAGGCAGGTTTTAAAACTGTGTTCTATAAAAATCTGCATCTGTGTAGGCATGTATGGTGGAAGAAGCTATTCTGGCCCTTGCCTCCTTTCTCCTTTTACAAGTCCAGCAGATTTGGAAGGAAGAGGTGAGAAACTGGGTTAGTAAAGAGGACCCTAGTTCTCTGTTCTTTGAGGCGTGAATGTATTTGACCCCAGGAGAGAAATGTGTACTGGATGGTCATGTAGAGGTCATAGCATGTGTAGAGAAACATACGGTTTCCATTGGCTCCAGGATCTCCCAACTTCTGTTTCTTCTTTGAAAACATGAATCCAAGTGGGATATACCTATATACAACTGAACCACAGACCAGGGGATCTTTCTTGCCAGATTTGCACAGGTACTTTGTAACGGGAATGAGCCCCCTGTCGCAGATTTGTAGGGCATTAGAGCTGCAAGGTTCTTATCCTCTTTTTTTTTGCAAGTGCCTGGTGGTTTAGTTTGTGTGTTTGACTCTTATCTTTGGCAGACTGGATGTTCCACCCATGTCATTATTTCTACACACTTGAAATACTCTGTCCCAAAATGCTCATTACTAACATGTATCAGCAATTACATTGCTGTTTACAGTTAACATATGAACTTTTCTTCTTAATGTTCATGGTGTCTGTCTTGCTGTAAGGGAAAGTCCAAGTTATCATTAAAATCTTCAAAACATTTGGAGATCCATGAATACATGTACCTTTTATAAGTACAAGCATACATAAGTACAGTGTGGGACTGCTTTGTATTTGAACCTTTGACCTGTTTCTGATGGAACATTAATGGAGGTCTCTGTTACCTCCTGCACTAAATCAAAATATGATTTTGCAGCCTGATGTCAGATACAAAATGGGGCTCAAAATAAATATGGGAACAAATCCAAAGCACACTCACATTTCCTTATTCTTTTTTCTCTGTTCCTTCTCATCTAGGCTGAGATATCTATGAAACATGCAGCTGACAGAGTTAAAGATTTACAGCTGTGAGAAAGACAGGAAGAAAACACACCAGCTTCTTTGAAACAGAATCTGCAGTAAAATTCCTAGTGTCTATCTGTGTGCACAGGATATTTTTACATGGATGTGTGACTTAATCAGTTATTTCCAAGAAATCAGAGAGTTAAAACATTAGAAATATATTCTATTTAAACTGTTTATGTTTAATAGATTAGAAAACAATAAAAAGGGATCATTTTATTATTACTAAAATGCAGCAACCATCCCTTCAGAGGGATACAGCAGCAATAGATACCACAGGACATCTCATTTCAGGATTAAATAGTGAAACTTTGGGGAAGAATTTACAGAGAGAGATTTTAAACAGACTGAGCAGGATTTAGGGACATGTGATAACCACCTGGATCAAAGGCTCCAGCTCTAAGTGTTTATTTTGCAGAGACCCCAGCTCCAATTCTGAGTCAGCCCAGCCCTGGCTTAGCTCATGGAATTACATTCCCAAGTGTTGCCACAGCATGTAAACAAATAAAAAGGACTGTCAGTGAATGGATGTGGCTTGGGGACGGGGTTGGAATTTTCTGCAAAAAGATTTCCCCAGTGTGACAGTACAGGTTTGATAATTCCCAACAAGCAATAGCCTTTTACACAAGGGCAACCGAGGAGAGGGTGTTCCAATGTTTAGATAACATCTCGCTAATTAATTAGCCTCCAACTTCTGGCAGAGCACTGATGATGCTGGCTGCTGTTTGGCTAATACTACCTTCCACTAGCTAAATAACAGCACCTTTCACAACCGGCGCTGCTTAGTCATGCCAGTCACAAACACAGACTATGCACAGGCAGGTGGCTGTCACAAAGCCTAGCTTCTTCCTTCCTTGCCTTGCCTCCACCCAGCTTCCCAAAACAGGCTGCAGAAGGAGCTCCACAGTCTGAAGAATCCACTGTTTCTCATCAGCCACTGCAGAGGCATCTCACGCTGCAGTTCCTCTGCCCTTGCTCTTGTTGGAGACACATTACAGAAGATCAAGGTGGCTTCAGCTTACAACAGTCAGTAAGACATGCAATGGTACTTCGTGTTTTGCTCTCTCATGAAGTCTTACCATATTTTCCTGTCCTTTAAAACAACCCAGCATTTGGAGTGGAAGCATCTAACCTCTCTTTCTCTGGGGGGGTTGGTAGAGTGAGGACAAGCATTCATTTTTTCTCTGGTTTAATCCACTGTAGGATAACTATCTAATCACATGGCCTTTCCTCCTGGAGTTAATTAATTTCCTGCTGTCATATTTTGTCTATAACTTCTACTTTGAAAATTCTCACTTTAATAGCCTTGTGAGAGGGATATACATCTGGATTGATTTGAAACCTTTTTGTGATTACTGGAACATTTTTTTCCTTCTATCTCAAGGGTGGTTTTGCTGAAAGATTTTCATCTTAAACCTTTTCAGCTTAAACTCCAAACAAAGCATCTCTGAAATATAACCAAGCCTAGAGAGAATGTAATGCAGAATTAACAGAACTGTATCTGTTTAAAATTTCTTGCATTGAATTGCACAGCTCTCAAAGACTGGTTGTGTTACCTGGGATCTCTTGGTTTAGTTTGTCCTGCTAAAGCAATCACAAGGAAACATTTACAGTGGTTATGCCACGCCAATTCACATATTAAACTTGCCCAGCAATTGGGTCATTACAAAGATTTGCTGACAGCTCCATTTAACATCTTGAAAATGTTCCAATATCTAAACTTCAAGTTAATTGGGAGCATATGGTTCTTTTGCAAAATCAAATGATGATCTTTGAAATGAATTCTGCATTGCAATTTTGAGTTTCCCCATGAGCAAAACCCTTACTTGCCTTTACATGCCTTTGAAGAATATGAAGACAATTTAGTAAGTTTGTACCCTGGAAGCTAAACAGAACACTAAGAATTGATGTCCCGAAAAGGCACAAAGGCACAAAAAAGACATCTTCCTGATATGCCATGATAGCTGTAGTTACCTGGTTATATTGGAGGAATTCATCGGTGCATGGTATACACTCTCAGTGATTCTTTGGTGTAATTGACTTGCTTCTGTTAAAAAAAATAATAATAAAAAAAAAATGTTAAAAGAAATTTCTCTGAATCGTGTAAGTTGCTTCCTTACTTGTGTAAAAGAAAGAAATAAAAAAGAGGAGAGGAGATGGGATAACTGACTGATAGTAATATTTAAAACAATCGCTGCCCTCATACTTTCCCATATACAGGGAAAAAAAATCAATCACAAAGTAAAGCAAAGAATGGGAACAGTTGCTGTGTGCTTTCATTTGTGTGGAAGGAGATCTTTTGTGTCAGTCTTGAGAAGGCACAGAGTGAAGAACGGGACCCCATCTCCTGACATGCTGATGTAAATGGATGTTTCTAATGTTGCGCTTGAGAGGAAGAACAGACAGAAATCACGTTCCTCAGACTAATTGTGAGTGGAATAATTATTCATACACATGGGTTTAAATCCCAGCAATGCTGCAATCTCCCAACTCATCCTTGCATAGAAGATCTGTTCTTGCTAATTTCACTGGTAGTACTGGACAATGCTAGAACTTATCCCAGCTCCACGATGTCACACACAGCTACAGAAGGAAAGCAATATCATCAGATCAGCTGTGTCCTACCTCTGCATGCCTCCAGTTGTCCTGTCAGGACTTTGCGAATCTCTGAAATCCAAGTGTTTTTCAGCTCAACAGAAGATGCCTGAGAATACAAAAGGAAAAGACAAAGCAGATCTAGTTAAAGCATGTTGTCAGCTCCTTGGATGCCCTGACCTACACTTGCTCTTGGTTTCACCTAGGAATGAACCCTTTTAAGATCAAAAGAAAGCAAAGGCCACTCTTTGAGATGGAATGGCTACCATAATCCTAAGGTCCAGTCTTTGCCTTTCTGTCCAACCCACTAAATAATTTTCCATTACTTTGCTTTCTTTTTTTGCCCAAAGTTGTATTTCCACAATGACATATTGGTAATTTTAGTTCCAGAATAACTGTACAGGACAATTATAGTCACAACGTTGAAAACTTCCTTAAAAGTAATTCTATTAAACGGAAACATAGTCCTTAGAAATAAAGGATTGTCGTTACCTGAATGATATAGACTTCTTCCCTGCCATTATACCAGATCTCAAACTTCTTGTTATCTCCTTTTACATTTTCTGTAATGCCCACAGTGCTCATCTGTTTGAAAATAGAAAAGAAGAAGCTGGACTCTGGAAAATGTCAACAGTCTTTAAATTCTGTCTCCTCTGAGATGCATTTTTAAAAGACTACATTCATTTCTGCACCTTAGGGAGTCATTAAAAACAAAAATTTAGAACATGTATTTCTCAATTTATGATTTATCACTCATCATCTTAACTGTCACAGGCAAAATAAAATAACAATTAACAAAAATGCTCAAAAGTAACACTGGCTACTATCTGACCATGGGTTTATCCTCTTTGCTTTGTTCGCTTCATACTGCAGGTTGGTTTTCAACACTATGTTGACTCTTGTCCACCTATAGAAAATTTCAGTTTGAGGTTTTCAATTTCCTGTCAGTGATTTGTTCTGCCTATAGGCAGAACAGATTTCTGAGTCCACGCAGTCATGCTCCTCTCTAAGGGACACTAGGCAGGAACACGCAAGGTGCCAGTTTGTAGTGAGTTGCAAAACCAACATCTGGAATTGCAAGACATATGGCTGGATCTGTCTCCAAACTGAAACTAAAACAGGAGCTTCCATTTACTCAGGGTTGCAAGATAGTTCCAGATACGGCTACATTCTCCAGCTCTCCACATGGAAACCTCCCTATATTGTGAGAGCCAGATTTATTTTTCCCCCTTTCCCGTTACCACATTTATTACCTTTAATGAATTTTTAAAGCTGTACGAAGCCGTCTTCTCATGACCATCTGTGTTCTCCTCTCGTTTCTTGCAGAAAAGCAGCATCTTGGTGTAGAGGAACAGGTGCCTCTGCATCGGTTTGAATCTAGCCAAGTCCTTCACCTTGTTGTGACCCTTCTTGTGGTCAGTCCACACATTGAAGGAACCTTGCATCAGCAGCTTACCAAGCTCACTAACATCCCCCTAGCAGGCAAGGAAACGAGAGAACCTACATTATGTTCAAACTAGGGCAATCTCAAGCACAGTCCTTTCCTCTAGTGCTGGTTAAGTTTCCAGGCTGAGGCATGTGCCTAGGCATTCCTTGTATGGGAGAGCAGTCGTGTTACATCTGCAAGCCCATCTGCTCATATCTGCTGCCTAAACCTGTGTGGTTTATTCCTATCACCATTAACCCACTGTTTTCTATGTCCATAATTCGCAGTTTGTCTCACCATTCACAGTTAGTGTCTAAGGTCTGTCTCAGGACCTCTTTAGATCTGACACACTGGTTGTCCTCTGATGACCATGGAAGTGTCTTTTTCTGACAAGAATTGGGTTTCACAACTCCTGATCCCAAAGCAGTATGAAGACCAATGCAGTCCAGATATCCAAACAAATGCCTTAGCTCTGAAAGATCCAGGTTCAGTTTCTTCTCTGCTATGAGCTTCTGATGTATGCATCCCTGGACAAGAACTGGAAAGACATTTAGATGTCTGGAGACAGACTGGTGCTCAGAGGTATGTAGGTATGTAATTCCCTCCTGTTGCAAAACAGCATTTAAAAGCTTTGACAATTGTTTCTTAGCTCACCATCTGCAAGCTATGCAACTCTCTACAGCCTTGGGCAAAGAGCGAGTAAATGCACCAAAGAGCCCTAAAAGTATCTGAGGGAGAGTGAAACTATAAGCAGGAAACAGAGCTTTCTGAGTTAAAGCCATTGTCTGAGGACAGGACCACTTATGGGGAAATACTTCAGTGGATGTAAATGATATTTGGCTCAGATGCCAGCAGCACAAACAAGTATAGCTCAGTTCATTACTAAAGAGCATAGTAATATGTGGATAGAGGACATGGCAGCATCTACATGGTAATGGGCTTTAGAACTAATGATGAATATAATTATGCTAATGGCAAATTTTTCTTGGAGTGCTTTGTATAAGTAGTTTAGGGAATAAGCTTGGTTCATTATTAAAGGACATATTTTCAGCATTGCTATGTTCTGTTGATTATAAGGTAAAGATGTTGGCTCTGAGTGGGAATGATTTCTTAAAGCATGTAGTGCAAATTGGTCTCTCTCACACTCCCCTTCTTCTAACCTAGATCCAACTGCAAAATGAGGGTTTGTTGAGGTACTTCTCCACTTCATATCAGGATACTATGAGACTCTCCAAAAGACTCAGTCATTTCTATAATATAACCATTTGCCATTTCTAATACAGAGTTTGGTTTTCCTGCATACAGGACTGTATGTTTGCATCTACGTGTGCAGGCTGGTGTAAACCACAAACCTGCGGAAAGCATATTGATGAAACAGAAAGCTAAATCAAAAATACGCATTTCTTTTTTTTTTTTTCTTTTTTTTTTTTTTTTTTTTACAGTGTTGAGAGCTTCCTGTCATTCCAGCTACTGTTTAATACAGCACTGAGATCCAGAAGCTCAGTTCAACTTTTGTGGTAGATATGCCTCTTCAGTCTTGGGTCTAGAATTGGGATTATAGCAACAGAAATGGGAGGCCACAACTGCAGAGAGAAAGAGGATGAATGGGGATGGCAGTTTGCAGCAATTCTACAAAAGACTTTGAATACTAGCCTACAAAACCTGGACCCTTGTCTTCAGTGTGGGCAGAAATACAGAGAGGAGGACACCATTCCTGGGAACTTGTGCTAGTGGACAGTGATATTTTGTCCTAAAGAAAGTTTATTTAAGGTGAATGATTTCATCATTATCTCAGATATAATTATTTCCTGTCAGAACAATACACTGCATTTCATGCTTATGGAAGATAAGAGATACGTATGAATGGCTCAAGTGCTGCATAGCTAATGGACAAACTACCCAGGCCAAATTGAATACAAATAAACATTTTGAATACATGAAGATTTATTAGGATGATAGTAGGAAACATCTCTGAAAGTTCTGCTCTCCAAGCTTTACTTTACACTTTTAGTGGCTTTGAAAAAAAAAAAAAAAAAAAGGAAAAAAAAAGCCCAAACCTTCCATATTGACAATTTCTTACATAAGAGTTCAGCTCCTCAAGACTGTATGTGCACAGCTCCAAGAAACAGAATTGCCTATGCAATTAGGAGCATTCATCAGCTGCCACAAAACCTGCTTTTCCACTGGCATAATATCCATCTCTGAAAGGTGTTTTAGGCAAGTATTTCTACCATGCCTGTGTGGGCATTGTAGACTCCACAAGGTGGGGTGTGGCTTTATGAGCAATGGGAGGTGTTGATTTGGCATCAGACCTGAGCACCAGGGATTGGGGTAACGGGGAGAAGAAAGTATTGGATTCATGTACTTTTACACTTTCACCCCATTTAATAATCATGTAACAAACCAGCTCAGGAATGCTGTCAGCATTAGGCTACACATCCAACCGTGCTGTACCTTTTCACATCTTTCAGTCCAGGCAATAAAGCAGAGGTAAATGTCTACTACTATCGGGGCTACTGCCTGGCATTTCATGGAAGTCTGACAAATCCAAAAGTAGAAGGGGAAAAGGGACTATTTTTAAAGAATTCTTTAAGAATTCTTGTAAAGAATTCCTATTAATAAAAAATTCAAGAATTTTCAACGGCAGAAATAGCCAGGTGCTGGATTTGACCTTGTTTGTTGGAGAAATTAAAAAACTAACAAACTATATCTATCCAGCCAACAAATTTGAATATAGTAGGCTTCTCCTACATGAAGAAAAACTGGAAAAACTGAAAATTAGATGGAAAATTTATCAACAAGATACTGCTAATTTAAACAGAGAAGGAAATTTTCATGCTATATTATTAATCTAAACCCAGCTGTCAGTGTGAAGACATAGTAAAAGACCCCATGGGTCAACTTGTAATCCATGCAACCATGCATAATCAACTTGGTGCAGCTTGTAGCTGTACAGAGGACTGGAGTAAAGTCTATGCTTTACTTAAGTTTCTCAGGTTCGGGAGACCTAAACTGTGCTTAATACCTGTGGTGTTTCTCCAATCCACAGGAACTACAGCTAGTCTATGTGTTTACTAATATAATGAGGTGGCCACCAGTTCACATTCAACTCAGTACAGATACTTCAGGATAAGAACTCATATCCTCATTTTAAATATAATGCACAACCCACAGGAGCACCTCCAACTGTGTACAGCAGTGGATCTAAAACGAATAGCTAAGCATGCATTTAAATTCATTTATAAAATAATGCTGATCTAATAGGCATTATTTACTCAGCTACCAGGTGCAGATGCACTTGAACAAAAGGGAGAAATATAGAAATTAAAATTCCTGAAGGCACTCCATCCTGCAAAACACAAAATAAGTCTTGCCACCCAGACACAGTCAGTACAGACTGTGCATATCTTCTGGCAGTCACATTCTGCACAGAATGCTGTTTTTCTGGTGCTCAGACTAAACCCCGTTACTCTGATATAATAGTTCTTTCAACCAGGCTGTTCTGTGTGTTTTTCCTTGACATTTTCACCCTGCAGCTATTTCAAAATGGGCAATCACATCACCCTCAGGCCTCATTTCACCAGACATGTTTCTCTTTTACACGTCAATCACTTCCACTTCTCACTCTAGCGTTCATTTTCTGAAGGCAGTACTGGATGTTGCAAGTCATATGACTTTAGCGGAGCTTCAGTAGAGAGATATATACATTCATGGCCTTTTATTTGTACTGTGACTGTTATTTCACATTTCAGATAATGAATTTGCCAGTCACTGGGGTGGATTCTATTACCCACTTTAAATGGAAGCCAAATTTTCCTCCCTAAGAGCAAAAGATTTGGAAATGTTTGACTTGCATTGGGGTCATAGACAGTTCCAGCAAATTTCTTAAGTTACGTCAGTCACGCTTGCTGCCTCTCACCTACAAATGAGTTTTGTGTGTGATTACTCATATGGATTGCATTTGTACTGCTTCCTCCCCACATTCATCATCCATCCCCATGTTGACAGAGAAGTTAACATGTCTTTCTGGTCACTACAACGTGCCACTGAGAGACATCCTTCAAGAATGTGTCACAGGTTCCTGCAAAGTGTACCAGCCATGGGCACAGCATGATCAGTGATGACATGAACATTGTATGGATCAAGACAACAGTAAGAACAACAGTAAGAACAACAATAAATAATACCTCATATCCTGTGATAGCTATCTGGTGCATGGAGTCATTTACTGACTTGATGATATCAAGCACTGTGGCCAGGGCCTCTTCCAGTTCAGCAGTACCCTCTGAATTCTTGCTACACTTCAGCATTTCCTGATTAAAAAAAGATGAAAAAAAATACTTGAAAAGTTCTTATACCTGAAGCCACCATAACACAATCCTCCCTGAAGTTTGTGCTGCATAGACAGATTAGCAGACATGTAGGATAAAATAAAACAGGACATTTACCAGGATTGTCATTGAGGATGGACACTTTGAGCTTTTTCATATTTTCAAGTTTTATGGGTTCATTAAAGATGAGATAGGACCATTTTGATACATTTACAATGATCTTTTGCACATCACAGAATTACATCCTGTCTTTTTACTCCATACCTCCTATAAAAAAAACAACTCAAACTTAATACAATGATTTCTGGTGTTACAGAATTCACTGTTTCCCTTTGTAATTTGTTCCAGGAGATATGTATCCCCACTACTAAGAATATAAATTATTTTCTAGTCTGAGTTTGTCAGACTTGATGTTCCAGTCATTAGGTCTTAACAAGCTCTTGTCTGCTAGATAAAGTCTGAATGGGAAGAAGTTGGTTCCTGTATAGATGCTTAAACTGTGGTCAAATCATCTCACAAATCTCTCTTCCCTAAATTACGTGAAGCTTTTTTAATCTATGAAACATCTTATTCAGATGTTAACTTTTTGGTGGAGGAAGTAAGAAAGATTACCATAAATCCTCCCCACTTCTTATTCTCTACCTCTTCACTATGAATTACAGATCTACATTTGCAAATGTGACAACCTTTTTTAAGGGACAGTCATTTCACAGAACAATGCTGCCATGTAGAAAAAAAATATTTAAATATTATATTCTGCTTGAAATGATGGAAGTCATTCTATCTTCCATCCTCTTGGACAAGAAACAAAACTGGACAAGTTAAACTACATGTGCCCAAAACAAGGAAATTAACAAACAATACCTCTTGAGGGCTCCGTTTCTGTAATCACTTCACATAGAGAGATCCTATTTAGAATTCCAAGTATTTAGGGCCAACTATTTACTTAGCCTGGCAGAGCTCCTTATGAGTATGACTTTTCTTATTTCTACATGTGTTTTTTACTTGAAGAGTTCTAGTCATAGCTCAGGACCTAGTTCTCTTCCTGGAACCAACAAATATAATTTATGCAAATCCTGAAAGACACATCCTCTGCCTACAGAAGAGCTTGAACCTTATTCAGATGCACAAATTTGTGTTTTGTTTGTTTTTTTACTTTATTGCATAGGAAGAACTACTTGCCAATGAGTATCAACCTGAAATCAGAAACAGACTGGGAAAAAAAAAAGTATCTGGGGAAAAAGGGTTAAGAGATCCACATCTGGTTGGTACAGTCTTGAGAAGTCATGAATCTCAAAGGACTTGGAAGATACCATGATTATACCACAGAATCTGAAACCAAAGCCAATCAGGATTCCCACCACTGAACGGAGAAAGTAATTTGACTGTAACTAAAAGAAGTAGCATTATTGACTACTGACACCCACAGTGACCTATGATTTTGATGCTTGGAATCTGCATCCACTATTCAGTGGAAAGAATAAACATATTAGCTGTTAGACTTTTTTGTTATTATTATTATTATTCACTATTGACTTGTCCGTGCCCTATACATCTGTCAGTGGTATGAAAAAAAAGTGTTTTGTTGGATGCAAGTTTGAGTTCAGAAATGCAAAATGTAAAGAAACCAAGAAATAAAGTGTTGCAATAATAGGACATGACTAAGAACTGGACAGTAAATTTAGTTTTCTTTCCCTACACTGGCCACAATGCCAATAGAAAGCATGCCCCAGAAATATATCCAGCAATGAATCAAGACTCCAGTTATTTTTCCCTCATCATTTTCATGGTATAAATGGCCATATATGGACATGTATGACCATATATGGCCATTTACATGATTCTCATTCAGGTACATCATTTTCAGCCATATTTGGAAAAAAAAAAAAAAAGTAGTTTTTGCAAAACCAAAACAGCAGGAGTCTGTCCCCAGATATCTGGACAACCAGGGTTTGGAGGCTAAAAGCCTCTTATGGTACCTGTTGCACAATTTCTAGGACCAGTATGGATCCCTGTAGTCTGCATCCTTATAGAGGGACTACAGGTTTTAATATTAGCTGAACTGATTGAAACCAGAGGGTTGCAATCAGAATTAAAACTAGTCTGCCTCTTGCACACCAAGGCACACAGTTGAGGCACAAAAGTTGTTGCCAATTTTTCACACTCCCATTTTCCTACACTCCTAAAATCTCCTGCTGCCAGGGACTTAGTGCACCATCTTCACAGATCTCATAATCCCTGACAAATGAAATGTCCTTGCCAAAGCGTTGTTCCTATGTACAAAACTGGTCTGACCAGCTTCAGCTCCAATGGCTGTAACCCATTTTGCTTGAGAATTTTACTCCTTGATTTGATCTTATGTTTATTCACAGTCATATTCCAAATTAAAAGTAGAATCTGGTTTACTCTTACTCTTCTGAACACCTTGACATTTTCTCCTTTCTCCCTTAAGAAGAAAGCTTCAAAAAATGTTTTAAAAATGTTTTCAAAAATACTTTCAAAAAAGGGAGCCAAACTTATTTCTGGATTAAGTTGATACAAAGGTACTGGTGTCAGCACCCTTCTTAATAACCTCCTTCAATTTCTGGATTCTAGAGTTTTGCATAAAATCAGTAACAAGGCACAGAAATACTGCACAAGTGAATAACCAGACAGATCATCACAAGCTGACATAATTTAGCCAGTGCCATGATAGCTATTAGCAAAAAAGATTAGAGCCTAAAACCCTCAATGCAAATTTCACACTAGATTTTGTGACAGTACAGAGCACTGCATTAAGTCCAGATGCTTCAAAACAGCATGTAATTCATCTTCACTGCCTTCCCATAAGGAAGAGAAGCAAACATTGGCTATGTTTAAGAACTGAGGAGATGAAGACAGGAACTTAAGCCACCATCTTCAAAAAGTTTAATTGGCCTGAGAGTATCTATTTCCTGTTGCTCCATTCAGGCCAAAATTTCAAGTGTGGACCACTCACAGTTCCAACCAAATGAAAACTGAGGTTTCTATATACATCCTGTGGAAAATTTACAGACAATTTGTTCCTAGTTGGGTCTTCAAAATGTAGGCACCAAAAAGGAGTAGATCATTCTGAAAGATCTGAGTCACAACTATGGGTAAACAGTAGGTTCAGAGAGCTGGAAGAGTTCTGTTAAATAGGGTTGGATGTTAGAGGATTTGGAGCATTAGTTCCTGTTACTGTTTTCCAGTAAAACCACACTGACCCAATAAAACCATTTTCAATTTCTGTTAAAAGATAATTAAAATAATAAAATACTTGCTATATAACATATGCTATTTTGTTTTCCCAGTGAAGCAATAAAAGTTCTTATCAAGGGAGGTCCTTTCTTTGACTCTGTTACCATTTTACAACTTAGAATTACAAAGTATTTGTTGAAGAAGCGAGAGAGGATTTATTTCCAGGTAGTCCTTCAGACAACAACACTGATACGCAATTATTTAGGTAAAACAAGTATGCAATGGAATCCTTTGCACTCTCGTGGAGAACTGACCTTTAATAGCAACTGGTACTTGGTGATTCTCTGGACTGGCTTTAAAAGATAAGCATCTAGTGAAAGCTTATGATCCAATTTACGTTGACATTCCTGTAAGAGATAACAGGGAAGAAAAATATCACTGCTCCTTGAAACACAGGCAAGACACCAAGATCATTATCATTTGGTAATCTAAAATCAGTATGTCTGTGAATTAATTGAGAGAGAAATTTGTTCCATCTGCATAATTTACAGGTTACTTTTGCCACAGTGAAAACATATCTAAACGAGGACTAATCAAAAGCTCAGCTTGGTGTCAAAACCTGGCGTGCCTTGCTCATGAGATTGCAATCATATGGGATTTGCAAAGAAGCCAGCAATTCTTTGGTTTGGCTATAGCCTGAAGAACTAGGCTCCTGTCCAGGAACTATTCTATCTAACCTCCTGCAGAGAGCACATTGACACATACTGAGCACCTGCCATCAGGATAAGGACCATGCAGAAAAATCTCTATTTTTTCTCTAAGTTTTCTAAAGAAAAGGAAGAAGGAAAACACATTTGATGGTCTCCCACTGCTAGTCTGAAATGCAATTCCACCTGGAAAAAGATGCTGTCTCCACATTGTCTCCAGAGAGCTTCAGACCTTGGCTTGTTCTGACAATATTTTTCATATATTTGGAGGTCCTCTTTCTGCAAGAAAAGGAGATCTTAAGTAAGGCAAGAAGAAAGGATTCACAAAGTATCTGCCATGAGTAGTACTTTTTCTTACCTGCCATCCTAACACATAGAAGTAATTAATTCATGGTCATAAGTCTATATGTAAAAATGTACTGAAGCTACCAAACCTGCTCTTTACTTTCTTAAATTAAATACACCAAAAAATGAATTTTTCTCACTATTTGCACAAAGCAAGAAGACTGCAGACTGAAAGACACGTAGCCTAATTGCGAAACTGTTGTATTCCTGAGAGGGTGATTGATTATTTGAAAACAAAAAAACACACAAAGTAGCAAGTTCGTCTTGCTGTTCTAGGTTAGGCAGGGAGAACTGCTTAAACTGTTCTATCCAAATTAGATGTGGTGGATTCTCTCGACCTGTATTTACCTTTGACTACACTACAGGTGCTCCCACTGAAGTCCACAGCAATATTTCATTGACTTCAGTGAAAACAAAGGCAATCGCTATGAAAGCCCAGGGAGATTTCAAGCTCCCTAGGTTATATGGATGGATCCCGACCGACAGATGTTCCTCTGCCAGATTGTTAGCTTGCTAACGATGAGCCCAACTAGCTCAGAAGCTACACCACCATGGAGCAGGACTGGCTGTGCCTGACCAGCTTGGAGCTTCTTATCTCTGCACCTAGCCTGGTGGGCATGACCTCAGTTAATGAACTGGTGCCAAAAATAAAGCCCAGGAATTCCTGGCTCTCTCCTCTGTGCTTTCAGGCCACTGGACAGTGCCTACTTACCCTTGCTACAGGGAAAACATTTTCTTTTTCATAGTTACTAGAAGAAAGCAGTATTGTTGGTATTTTCTTCTATAGCCCTTACTGGCGTCACCCTGATGAATCGGATATAAAAGCAGAACTGTGCCATGCAACACCTCACTGTGTCAAGGATTATGCAATCAAAAAGCTCCACTGCAACTTAATAGAATACTAATGGTGCTGTTTCAAAAGAAGCGTAGAGTTTTCTTCACCTAAATAGGATTGTTTGTACATGTTGCCTTGGAGGAAAGTTAGCAGGGGGTAAAACCCACAAAATTAAAATAATTAAAAAGGGTAATCAAGCATTACAATTTGTTCCTGGCCCATAGAAACCTAATTGGACAGGGCAAGAACAGAAACAGTGACAGTCAAGAGCAGGGGCAAAAAGACAAGTACCTGTTTGACATGAAGGAAAGGTAAAATGATCAACAACTCACCAGTAACCTGCCCTAGTGGAACTGCCCTGTGCCAACACAATCTACTGCTGCATGCATCAGTGACACCAGCTCAGGCTGATACCTAGATCTTTAGATCCAGTTTTTAATTTCTGTAATAGTGTGTATGTAAGGAATAGAACATTACTGATAAAATTATTAGGCTCAGACTCTAAAATTTCAAGACATAATTAATTATTTAGTTACTCAAATCCTAGCGTTAAATGTTTCACACATCTCTGTTTCAATATTCAGAGGTCCTGACTTCCCACTGGTACTTTCACACCATGCTCATCATGTTATGACTTTCCTTTCCATGATGAACTTGCATCCTGGAATCATAGTAAGATTTAACTCACAGTGTATTTCTGTGGCATACATGCACAGTTCCACTTATCTTTGTTGGCTGCTGCTTTATGAATATATTTTCTTGGAGATTAGAATTTAGCTCTTCGAATCCAACACCAAGGTTTCTGGTCAGGTGCTACAGTACTTTCACAATTCCTGTCAAATTATTCTCTTTTTCTATGGTTGCAATATGAATAAGTAATTGGTAATCCACAGTGAGTCACTCCTGCCAGGCACCTCACCTGGCATATGTTTGTAAACTGTCTGACACACCTTTCGATTCTTCCCAAGCATTGTTGCTTTGGTTTAGTGAGCTTTCCTTCTTCCCAGCCCCAGTTTTGGCAGACCAAACTAGAGCGTTCATCTTATTGCTGATATAGTGCTACAAGATCCATCCTGTGAGGCATTTCAGCACACACCTCATCTTTGAGCATCTGTGCAGTCTGTGCCACACAGAGCTTTAAGCAAGGTCAGGTACCTTCATGATGGTATTTACCCCAGGTACCAGGGGGGTGAAGTTGAGCTGGCTTACTTGCAGTTTGGTTCACTTGATGATCATGCCCTAACAAGATCAGGCAAAGTGTGAGGGAGGACAAGAGGGGCATTTCTGTTTCATCTTGCACCTGATTTTGCTGCTGTGTTCCAGGAGAGAAGTCAGAGAGGAGAAATATGCTGGAACTCCATGTGCTGCTCCTGCCATCGCCTGAGAAGATGGGTTTGTATTTCTGGTGCCAGCTGACCAGGTGGCACTGGTGGAGGTGGGAGAATGGGTGGGGACATAGGAGGGGAATGACACATAGGGGATGGAGGGTCTCAGCCAGGCACCAGAGCATCCCACTGCAGCTCTTGGAACGCTTTCAAGCAGCTCTAGAATCACGGCTGGAAAGGTCCAGTGTGCTCAGACAGGATAATATTCTTCAAAAAGTACCAGTCTGTTTCTAATTACAGGCCCACCATGCTGTGATGGCAGGAAGGTTACACCGGGACAAAGGAGAAACAGAAGTGAATCTGCAACAACGTGAATTTCCTCCCAGAACCAGACATGGCTTTGAAGAGCAGCTGTTTCGGTTACCCCCGTGCCACGGCAAGAGCAGTCACAACTCACAGGGCAAGGCAGAAGCCTCTGCTCAGTGGGAAGACGCAAAAAGCTGCCAAACTGTGGGGAACACAAACACACAACCAGGCTTTTGTTTGTGCCTCCTAAAGGCAGTCCAACAGAAACAACAACTTTCTGGATTTTATGTGGCTTCTTCTAAAAACAGAACAGGAGGGGAAGCCTTTGAATCAAAGGTGCTTCTGTGTGAGCACAGACCTTTCAGGAGATAGGCTTCTGCCTTCTCAGCGCAAGATTTGAAATAGAGAAAAAGCAAACACAAAATTTAACTTCTTATTCATAACGTTTGGGGTTTGACTAGCCAATGGAAGCTGATAAGCAAATATGACAAGAGGGACTGATTTTCTTTCACCTGACACCTGAAGCACAGTTGTAGTGATGCTGATTTTACATTGGTAGAATAGAGAGGAGAACTGGGCTCAGCAGCAGTTTTGACAGAGAGAGACATAAGGTGCAGCATTTAAACATGGAATTTGAACTTTCTTTAAAAGTTTTTTTTTAAAAATCAACATATACACTAGAAGAGTGGCAAATGCTAGATGTAGTGTGCAGTGGAAGCAAAAGGTACACTGACTACAGAGAAAAGAACAGATTTTCCCATTTTTCATTCCTCTTCCCTTTCCCATATGACACACAGGGTCTTATTCTAGCAGCTGCTTTGTCAGAGTATAAGAAAGCTGTAGCAACCCTTTAAGACAGGTTTTTCTTATTAGTAGGCACTCTGAATGAGTGCTAGACAAACAAGCACCTTTTGTTATGTCAAGGAAACAGTCATGCTAATGGGGGCATGACTGGGAGCTCCCAGAGGAGGTTGCTGCAGAATTCAGGCACTGGAAGCAAAGGCACAGGCATCTGACTAAAGCCACCACTTGAATGATAAACTGAAGCTTTGGGCCTTCTCATAAACTGAGCTCACTCTAAACAAACAGCTAACCCTCAGCACTTCATACAAGTGGGGAGAATCCCACTTGGTTGTTGAATTATGCGAACACGTAAAGGAATCAGCCCCAGGCTTATGGAGCTGGTGGAGTTTCACCACACAAGGAAGGTGGTAGACTCTACTGAACCGGTTGCAGGGGAGTAAGCTTCCTGAATGGTGCAGAGAAAAGAGAGAAGACAGAGATATCTGCAGTCTGAGAGCAATCTGCCATTAACTGTTCTCTCCTTATTTACTGTACGGTGGTGCCTACTGTATATTCAGGCAGGTCAAACACTTGGATCATTTCTTTTTTTAACCAGGGCTTACAATACATTGGTAAAATAACGGTAATAGATCCCGTCCTATAATAAACCAGATAAAGGTTCAGATTTCAAAATATACACCCATTAATAGTGGATTAATTTGTGAATATTTGCTTATATGAATTTCCCTCATTTGCACAAGCAATCAGAGTGAAAAGATAGGAGTAAGTCTGTAAGCATTGTAGGATAAGACCATAGATACTCATGCAAACCCTCAAAAGGATTGACTTACTCTTTTTAAAAAACATCGGGCAAGAAGCTCAGGATTTTCAATGCAATTTTCTATTTCCTTAAGGAAAATCCTGCAAAGAAGAAAGGAAAGCAAACAATAATGGAACATCCTATTCACACTGCCATATAAACTTCCATATAAATAACTTCCATAACTTCCATATAAATCCAGATTAAAGTCTATGTTTTTGTAGTAAAAAGATTTAATGGGAGAAGCAACAATTCTGACACACAAATAAATATATTACATGTATTTTAGAAAATGGGATACAGTTCACAGCTGACTGCCCAAATCACCAATATTATCATGGTTTCATCTGCTCACAAACAACTCATACACCTGGTTCCTCTGGCTGTTGAGATTTATTTCCAATACGTAGCCCAAACACCCGCTTCCCATTTGGTTATAAGCATATTTCAGAGCAGCTAGAAAAGACAAAAAAGCTCTGTCAGATGCAGTTGTTTAATCAGCAAGCAATGAAAATGTAGGCTGAAGTCCAAAGACCGATGCAGTCACTGGCAGTCAATGCACTTAAGCCTTTAGGAAAAGAAAGACCAGGCTTGCAACAGGAAGGGAATTACATTGTCAACATAGAAGACATTCTTTCAAAATGATATGTAAATTGGAAAATATTTTTTCTACTATGTGTAAGTTACTCTGGTATAATAATTAAATTTGCAAAAGTTTGTTTGTTTTTCATTTTGTTCAACTGTTGCATCTTACAGGCAATCATTATTCAATATAATTAAATTCTCACCTTGACTACAGACAGGTTTACTTAATCAGGGCTAAGAAAAGCAGGAAATTAAAATAAGTGGCCTTAAGTTTTGTGTTTTGGAAGGGGATCAAAAAGAGTTTAATCTTGTCCATACTCGGTATTCTGTAGTTATGGGCACCAGATCAGGTATACGGTTTGCTGATGAATGTCCACAGTGCAGACAAGGCTTCTGGAGAGGTTTTAGAACATGTGACCAATAAAATTCCTTAAGAAAAGTGCTCTCAAAAGTATCATGTCTTCTGCTGATGTGATACCAGAAATATAGGACAAATAACTAAGAAAATTTCAACACAGAGGCGCTTGGGCAGAGAAAGAACATCAGGATTTAGCCCTGTGACGTTTACCAGTGTACCAAGGGAGGTCATAAAATACTTGCCACTAGGGACATTCAAAATTAATAATGCCAGGGGAAATCACTAGAAAATGCACAAAAAGGTATAAGCTTTCACAAAGAGATGAAATTGATGATCTCAGGGGTGTTGTCTACACATGGGTTTTATAGGACACACACAGAGGCAAAGTGAGGACGACTTTTCCTGCCTGTGTACATAAGAGTGTAACAAAGCACCCTATATAAAGGGATTAGAAGTGTCAGCAGCACCAGGAGCACAGGACAACCAGCAGTTCTCACGTGCCTGTTGTGGAATTCATAGATTTCCGGGAGGTTCCCAAAAAGAATTTCCTTCTTGTTCTGGAGCGTAGATGGAATCAGATGTACTAAGTTGGGATTGTCCATTTCTGAAGCATAACCCTGCAGAGGAGAGTTGAAAATAAAACCAGGCTATTTTTTACCAGGGAAGAAATACTGTCTGAGACACTAAAAAGCCCCAAAACCTATGTACTTTTGGTTCTCAACAGAGCACACAAGGGCTTCTCCTATGTCAGCTTCTTTGTTGCTTCATGAATTTCTGATGCTTCTAATTTTGCCTAGAGCTTTTACACCTGATAGCTGTTCAAACATAATCTTAACTGTGAATGGACAGATTACTGGATCAGCCCTAGCCATCATTTTACTCCCATTCCATGGAGTCAAAAGCCATTTGGGATGTGTAGGGATAGAAACTGCTAAGTTTGATAGACACTTATCTTTCTGCCACACTGCTTCCTCGCAAAAAGGTTAGTTTGATTTATTTGTTGAGCTGTGGCATTTGGCTTGATTATTTGGCTGTTTCTTGTAGAAGCCAAATTGTCTTTATTTAATACAAATTTTGAGACAAGAATATTCTGACGTCAGGTTTTAATGTCGGAGTGATACATCAGTTATCAGAGCTGTCAGCTCCCACAGATTATTACTAACTATTCCTCTGCCCATAACTTTGAGAACTCCACAATTGTCATCATTCTGTGGGCTGGGGTCAAAGAAGGTGCCTCTTCCTTTAAACCCTGAGGCAAATGATCAAATCATCCTTCTTCCTTTCCATCTCCAAGGCTGAGCTATCTTGTTGACAGAGAACTTGTGTTCTCTAAACACAAGGTGGGAGGTGAGAGTGCTCAGCCCGTGAAGGATATGCAACCCCAGCAATGACTTAGAGGTTAAGCACCAGAAGAATTTACAGAAGAATTTCTTACCTCTATTATACTTTGAAGTTCTTCTACATAAACCCGTTCTGTTTCTATCAGCTCATTGATTATGTGGCTAAAAGAAAAGAAAGATGGAGAGTTGTAATGTTTAGCAAAGCACACATGAAAGAAAAAAAATGCATTCCTTGTATGTTTGCTGTGTTAAGGCACTCATCTACACAAAAATAAATACATAAAAATAAAAAGAAATATAAAAATAAAAACTCTGTGACATTTTCAAAGGTCATTTCTCCATACTTCAATACTGTGCCTTGTTGGTAAGCTTTAACAGCCTAAATATTTCTTAGATTATTATTTTTTCAGTATATTTTAAACTTCATTTTGTTTGTTTCTTTCATTTTTATACTTGTACACCTGAATAAAGATTTAAAAAGCCCCACAAAGCAAACTAAAAGGGTTTCCTCTTCTAATAATAACTAACAATAGTCAATAAAATTGGATTCTATTTCCCAAGGTGATGTTATATTTCCTAAGGCTATGTTCCATTTCTGTTTTGCTTTCTTTTATAAAATAAACAAAATTGCTGATTAGACTTCCTTTCTTTAATGTATTACAAAAACAGGCAGCTGGTATCAGAAGTCTGAAAACATGAAAGCTAATTAGAGTAAAAAAAAAAATGTTATAAAGTAATTAGGATTCCATAGCTACCTTGCCATAATGGCCTAAGTCAAGACAAAATCATACAGTGCCTACCACAAGGCAGAGAAATGGGTGAGGGCTGGACACTGCCCACCCCAGGAGCATGGACTCAGTTAACCTCCACATTGATCTTGAATGAAGATATTTATGAACAGCAGTCACGTCTAGCTATAGAGGAAAAAATATATCACTCTTCCTGACTAAGCAGCACTTTTGCACTCTGGGGCTATGCATGCTCCAGGAAAGCCAGGCCATGTTGGTGTCTAATTCATATAAAAGCCTTGTTCATATTTCCCTGAATTTGCATATACTGTCAAGTTTCAAAATGTGTTTGGGGCATACTCGCAGTACTGGATTACTCCTCGTCAGGCAGATATGTGTGTCACTTCCATGCACCTCCATGAGAATTGCATAGCCAATGGCCTAATGGCCAATAAAATGATTTTACAAACATTAGCACTTGCTTTTATAACTGGCTGAAACAAATAAAAGTGTTCTGGTTAAATCTGCCTTTCCTTCCAACAGCTGTTGCAGTTAACCACACAGTCCGGATGCAAAGGGGGTGAGCAGATGGCTACTGTTCTAGCATTACCACAACTCACAGCAATGAAAAGAAACCAGAAGGGCAATCCACAACTTGTTTCTGGAGTCAACTACTTCCATTTCACAGAGATGAAAAGTTGGCTTCAGACAGAACTAACATGTTTCATCAAGCTCAGTTCTCCAGCTACATCACAAACTCAAGCAGTGTAAAATTGTTGGATCAGACAGGTGTTTGGTGGTCACTACCTCCTTCTGTCTATGTAATTCAAATTACTTTTGCCACTCTGGCTATCAGATTCATCAGAGAAAATTGTAGATTCAATTGCCCAGGTAGGCAGCCACTAATAGAGACACTAAACACAAGCATGCGGGTATAATTTCCCACGCAAACTCTGAATTTGCATTAGCATGACAGTGTGGCCATAGAAACTGCAGGTACATCACAACCGTGCACACAGCTATGGTCTTTGCAATGATACACAGAAATATTTTAATTTTGAACACACTTCAGTGAAAGGGTGCTTACATTCTTGGTTCCCTTGGTGGACCTAGGAACTGCTGCCTCACACGTATTTCATGAATTGGAGAATGAGTTTGACACGGAGTTTGAAATGTTTGTTCCATTGGTTATAAGTTTTCAAATGCCACCTTCAGCTCTAACCTACATTTATTTTAAGAAAAGCTCTGATTCTGTTTATTGTGTCTATTCTCCAGATTCTGAAGACTTAGAATTATTATATTCTCGCCGAGCTTTATGTTGCAGCAATTGGAACTTCATGACATTTATTTAATACTCACAACGCACATTTCCAAAGAGCTGCTGCATTCTTTAAAATATGTGTGTGTATATATATATATGTATATATACATGTATATAACTGAGAAGGTGTAACAAGATCATCAGAGAAACTTCATGTTTCTAAGTTATAAATTAATCTTAAAGCTCCCCTTACTGTGGAAATATGCTTATTTACCTGCAAACAAGATATAGATTTCCATATGTTATTTCCTCTATTACCTAACAGGTTGCATAAGGACTGACCCCACCCAGCACTTTGCTGAGAATTGTACCTGAAAAGTAAATTTTTAGTCCATATGTTTCCTGGTAACTGTGACAAATACAAACAACAGTGTGGCAGTGCCTGTCGGAAGCACAACTCAGAGTAATCGAGTGAACAAAGTACAGGACTTTGGAATATTTTACTACCCATCTTTCCAGGAAAGATGATTTTCTCATTGCTATTTAAACATAGAGTACCAGCTCTTCAATCTCTAGTGTTATAAATCTCTCTCTCTCTCTTTTTTTTTTTTTAACTTTTTTTTTTACTGATCATAGTGTTTTAGGACTAAGTGTCCATTCAGGGCATCAAAAAAGTTCACATATAAAGAATGCTTTTTTGGAGGAAGTTCTGTGGGACACTTTAGATATGGCCATTATAGTTGGGGGGGGGGTCTCATAAAATTTAACAGGATTTTTAAAGAAGATTTTTAAAAAATTAACTTAATTATATATGTTGATTTCTACTAAAAGTAAATGCATTATCTTTCTAAGTGTTATATAAGACTTGTCTAACTAACCCTTTCATTCCTTGCAGAGGTGTCATTGGCCATTTTGTCATCTCAGTTTCAATGACACTGAAGCAAAGATAATGTGATGACAATATTCTTTATCCCCTCCTGGTTAGAGTTCAAGAGCTTCATTGTGATGCTCATACCTCTAAGCCACGAGTCTGCACATACAGGGTAACCATTTCTCTATACTTCCCACAAGCAGGCAGATGGATTTCTGCCTGACTAAAGCTTTCATTGTGTTTTCATTTTTTCCTCTCCAGAACTGTAGTATTTTTTCCAACCACAAATTATGTCCACATGAAAAAGAGGAATCTGACCATTTATCCGGGACTTCCAAACAGCCAGCATTGTGTCAGACTCAACACGTTGGACACAGATCCAGGACCAGGTGTGCTGTAATGGGCAAAGCTAAAAACATGGGGAGTAAGGGTGTTGTAGGGGGTACAGTAACAGGGCCGGTGCTGGAGCAGCCATCAGGAAGACTCAGCACAAGCCCATCAGAAAACAGCCTCATGTAGTGCCAGTACTCCGAGTAACTTCCCTGAATTGCTCTCCAAATAATATCCACAGCAGCGCAATCTCAAACATCAAAGGTTGTTGCACACGCAATCGCCTGGCGACACATGAATTGCTCTCTCATCAACCGGTTAACAATGTGAAGTTGTGAACTAAGGCAAGGACCCTAGAATTGCTCTGACAAGGATGCAATGTAACAACGGGAAATTGAAAAGCTACAGAGGTGGGTCTTGCTGCTGTGGCAAAAAGCGCTGAGAGGGTTTAAAGGAGGTACTTCGACCTGTGTGGGTGTGCTGGGTTGCTAAATGATGAAGTGGAGAGCTTGCCATACAGCACAGGGGATTTAATGACACTTGAGATGGTCTAACAGCCTCAAAAACTGGTAGTGACATAATCTGACTTACATCAAGCTATGAGGGGTGAAATGTGAAATGTTCACCATCTCTTCCAGGATGTCATGGGACAGCGAGGGTAACTCAGCATGCACCTGCTGTAGGGTTATCACGCTAAAGGGAAATACGATGCAGCTGCTGACAGAACTATTGTCACAGGCAGTTCTTTCAAATCCCTTTTTTCCCTCCCATGGTCTCAAAAAGTATGATTAAGTTAGAAGTAATTTCTGGTGACCAGCTGCATCAAAAGTCCTCTTTACATTGTCTAATATTTGAACAAAGCTGATTTTGCAAATGTAAACACACATTGTTTCTAGACACTTGGGGCATTGAACTGTAGATAAAAAATAATGATGAATGCAGCTAATCCATTGTCTTTCTAACTGATAAGAAGGTACATTCTTTCTGTCAATAATCAGAAATTAAATGAAAGGTGAATCAGTGAAGGAATGAAAAAACGTAACAGAAAAATAACGAATATAAACTACTGAATGGCAGGTCAGATACAGGCCCGTACTTTAGTTTTAAATGTAGGTCCTCTGACGTCAATGAAAAGCAAAAGGTTTGCCAAAACTACAGTTCATTCAACTTTTTTTCTTTCTTCTGTGTTTAAGTCCGTATTACTTAGCAAAGTTTCACACAGATTTCTACCAGATTGCAAGGGCTTTTTTCCAGCCTGCAGTGCTGCCACACACACTGCTCACTAGCTTGAATCAGCAGGTGGCTCCCTTGGAGGCAGCAGCAGATGCAGCACTGATACATCCCATCCACTTTGGTATTTGCCTCCCCCTCCAGAGGAACATAAAAACAGGAGATGGAGCCAGAAAGGACCACTTGAAATCTTGCCCTTGGTGCCAAGGGACTCTTTATGGTTTGGCCAATGAGAACTTGCACGCTGTAAACAGATTTGTTGAGCCTGGCTGTCTCGAAGGAAGCAGCAAGCAGCCTTGACTCTGGCCTTGGCATTGTGATTACAGGTAAAGCCCAAACACTCCCCTCAGTGACCCAAAGTGGAGAATAACCAGGTACAACTGGGATGTGTGGGTAAGGGGTTAGGTCTTCCACAATCCATTGTTCCTTTGTTTCAGAGACATTTCACAGACATGAGGTTTGGATGGCTTCTATCCAAAGACAACCGAACTCTGAGCTGGCTGAAGTTCAAGGTCAGCTTTCTCAGTTCCTTTCTGGGATCATTCCCAATTCAACAGGTCATCTCAGCCCTGTTGCTGAAGGACCAGGCATCTGACCCTAAGATCTAAGGCTTACGTGGAGTCTGAGAAATCCCTACGTCCTGTCTGTCAGAGTCATTTTTGCCAGTAAAACTTCATTCCACAGGAGAACGCACAGCATGCTTGCTTCTTCCAGAATTAGCTAGGAGACTTAGCAAACAAGAAGAGTTCCAAAGGTGGAAAATTCTGGCGCCAGCAATATCTGACCCACTAGCTTTTCGGTGGAGAAACAGCGACGTGGTCCAGTGACATGCTGCTCAGGAGAGCAAGGTCAACTTTCCCCCTGTGGAGGGGGTATCCTGTGTGTCCTAGCACAGCGGGGTTAGCCACCACCAAGCTGGTAAGGCACCTGGATGGCAACACCTTTGCCACTACCTTAATTTGGCAGGATTAGGACATGGCTGTGGTAAGGAGAGATCACAACAGGCTCACTGATGTGATGCTGTCAGATATTTCTCCAGCAAAGAAAACTTCTTGCTACGGGAAACAGTTAAAAGGAATTAACCCACATTTCTCTGATTTACTGATCCGGATTTCTCAAGAAACATCATGGCCTTGGATACACAAAGACCTCATTTCCCACAGGTGTGATTTCTCCTCAGTGTCCTACAGGCAGGTCGCTCCTGCCCTGGCAGCCAGGACCCCCTGAGGTGCTGCAGCACCCCCAGGACCTCCCACACGGAGCTAGGCCGCAGGCGCTCGGCAGCTTCCTCCTGACACGGCACCTTGCTTGGAGAGGCTCCACAGTGCCAGCACAACAAGGAAAGGAGAAAGGAACAGGAAAACTATTTCAACTTTGTGCTCTCTCTGACCTCCGTCAAGTTAGTTGTGCCATGATAAAGTGAAGAAAAAAGATCTGGTTGCCTAAAGGATTCTCCTCAGCAGGGGTAAGAATGGAGGAGCTGCATCGGGGAGACGCTTGGAGAAGGAGGCTGAGGTGGGGCGGGATGGTGGAGGCATTGCTTCCGCTGTTCTCAGCTGAGGTCGTAAGTGAAACCTCAAAACTGAGGTAAACGCTGATATTACTTAGCACCCTTCACTTCTAGCAGTGCATTTCCGTACCTGTCATATCCGTATCTGTCTGTGCTGACATTTACACCCAACATTGTTATTTATATTGCTCTGGCCTGTGCAAACAGCAACTAGCCGTGTTGCAAACAAATAAACTAATAAACTAATAAAAACTAATCAGTTAATGTATAATCTAATCTCAACAGGTATCGCCTGCACTCTGTTACCTTGATGGAACAAAATGTGGTCAATTGGTGTAGAGCTGGCTTTTCCTGGAAACTGAGAGCAACCAGTGCTGAGATGGACCTTACCGCAAAGATGACGCACACCAGCCCGCTACATTTTTGTAACTCTCCCTCCTTCCTTCTTCACTAATAACAAAAGCAAAATGAAAAGTAATTGAACAGCTCGCCAAGCTCCCCAGCTCTGTCAGGCCACTCTGCAGTTTGGTATCACAATAGTCCTGGTAGGAGCACTGTCGGATAGTCACGCCACTGTGCTACATGCTACCTTAAAAAACCCGATCAAACATAACGAAGCACTAAGCAGAAATAATATCTGGAGACTACCACAATCTATTAATATCTGCTCTGGCTAAACTTCAATGACTTTTTGCCCATATGGTTACTATTTGTGCATCCTACTCAGATGGCAACATAACACTGATTCAGGATTTTTGTTTCCATAACTGCGCTTCTTTTCTAACAAATTTTGGCTCACTTCCATTCACAAATCTTTTTTCTATGCTAGGATTTGCTACCACAGGTGCCTATCCCCAAAAGTAGTCTTTTCCCAGAGGCAGAAGTGGAGCCATCAAATAGAGTTAAGCTAGTGATTTCTTTAGGGGGGAAAAACCCAAACAAACATCCTCAGTGGTGCTCCACAATCAGTATGTTCCAGAAAATCTGCCTGCATGAGTGATGTAGAGCCAGCAAAAGTGGCACTTGTGCATAGGTATTCCATATCTGTCCTGCAAAAATGCAGTGTCTGGAAGATGAAAAGTTAATGTACGCCTGAGTTAGACGCCTACAGTTTAGAGTGTAGAGTTTCAACAGCTGAAACAGCAGAATCTATCAAATTAGCAAAAATTAAATAAACATAACGTCATAAATCTATCTGGTTTAGATAGAGATCTACTTAAATTGGAAATGCTAGCTTTTTAAATACCGGAGGGTTCAAAAGCAGCAGAAAGGACTGAATGGAAATGTATTCACTGCAGCAGATACATATATTTAGAATAAACATCAACGTTGGATGGATCTAAAGAGAAGTGAGAGTGAAAATAGTACTGGCTTGCAAAAATAAGCAGACTGATAAAGACTTTTTTGTCCCAGTACTGGCTATTATTAACTGCTGTCCAGTTGCTTGAATGTGAATAAAATACAGCAAAATCATAATTTTTGCAAAGGTATCTATTTGTATGCAATATAGGACAAAAATGTCACTGCCTCAGTGGAAACAGAGTCAGCAATAATCTGTACATCCAGTTTTCAACTAGAAGCTGCTACTAGAAATTCTGACTGGTCTAATCTAAAACTGCCCCAGCAATGTCTGTGATACAGAATAAAACAATGACAACGTGTGAAGTGATGCATAGAGGAAACTTCCAGTCCACGTACCTAATTGCTTTTAAGAGTTTTTTTTTTCTTTCATTTTCTTTCTCACAGTGCTTAAAGTGCTTTTCCCAGCTGACAAGTATTTTCAGCTGAGATTGTGCAACAGTTCAAGTGAAAATTGAGTAATCGCTCAGTTGCAGTACTTTACCTCCTAAAGTGGAGTAAAAGATCATTCTGGACGTAAGAACATTGTATTTGTTATTTGATACAGAAAACATTTCTGAGTTCTCTGACATGTTCATTTTTGTTTTTTGTTTTTTGTTTTTTTTTGTTTTTGTTTTTGTTTTTTCTTAATGGAGGAGAGCAATGCCTTGAAAGAACAATGATTGTACTTAAAGTATATTTCAAGACTGTAAATGAATCCCAACTAACTTAGAGAAGCAGAAGGGATTCAGGGAATATGCTCCCTCTCACATGAAAATTAGTGACTTTTAGTGAAGATGTTGTATTTGCCTGCCTAGATGATCCTTTTCTGCTGTGATGTAAAGTCAAATGCTCATGTTATTACAGAGGTTCTGAGCAGAAAGACTGTATCTTTGTTAGAAATATATTTCACCTCCAAAGTCACTATTTATAATATTTTGTTTCTCGTGAGATGGTCTGATCTCGTCGCATATAAGAAATTGTCCCACATTCATTGTTCCCAAAACAAATGACCTTGGGGAAATATTTTTATATATCTAAATTAGTTGACCTACATTATAGGAACCAGAACATCATTGTTAATGGAGAGGCAAATTAATTAAATCACCTACAGAGATGAATAATATGAATAGAGGACTAGAAGTCAAGCAAGAGTTGTTTCTCACCCTAGCTGTGCTTCTACACTGAAATGATGCAGCTCTGTACACAAATCTCAGCGAGCTTTAGACAATGTGGATGCTGCAGACTGCTCATTACTACTGGCCAAAATAACATCCAACTAGCTGTGTAAATATTTGCCAAGTACTCATACTTGTGAACTACTCATCCATCTCACCTGTAGTTTTAGTCTTCTAACCTTGCAGCTACACCATTTCTATTTGATGATCAAAATATATTTAGCTCTGCGATAGCTCAGCACTGAGTAATCAATTAGGTAAAAGCAGGTGAATAATTTATAAATTAGATTTGCTACTAATGTATCTGCTGTGTAGCATTAGGCTTGAATATCTCTTAAATTTTACTGGAAAGCTTCTGAATGGGTAGCATGCACACATGCAAACCGTATTTTATCAGATTGTTATCAGCTGGAACATTGTGGGTTAACAGTCTGCTCCTGTACCGTGGAGACATCCGTGTCATTCCTTAGCATTGTTCACTTGCTTGAGATTGAATATTTATATATAGTCCATAAAAATAACTTCAAATGAAGCAAATTTCAGTGTTCTTCCCTAGATATATTATCCAACAAACTGTAAAGTTCCCAGTTTCTTAGGGCCAGGTGGATCTAGTAAATCTGCATCTTTCATTTACTGCAGCAAAGTATATTGCATAAAGGACTTAAACTGAGGACAGGGGAGAAAAAAATAATTAGTCACTACACTTGCCTAAGAATGTCTTTGATGTGCTAAACTGGAGTCATTATGGGTACTCAAGTTTACCAGACAGCAAAGGAAGCTTACTGCTTTTAAAAATATAAATAAATATCTGCATGGAATTAAAAGGATGGTTATTAAGATACTCATGCTAAGATGACCTCTTATGTGTTTTCAGCCCATAAGGACTAGCACATACAGCCACAGATACTATTTACAAGATAAGACAGAGCACTCTAGCTGTTGTGTGTCCTACTGCTGTGGGAAATTTGCAGGATTCCCATTTCTTAGCAGCCATTTCTTTCATGGATGCTTTTTTCTTAAAAGTTTGAAACAGAGCAGCTAAGAAACCTCTAGAAATGTAATAGTTTCTGACTTTTGCAAAAACTATTTAACAAGCTTTTTTATAGTAAACTTGAATTCTAAGACAGAAACTGTTTACGTGTTGCAGTGTACTTTTTCCATTCCTTTGCAAACAGGATATAATGATATCCAAATATCAATTGACCTCCTTGAGCAAGAAGTTGATAAAGGCTGACAGTGCTGCGGACTTTCCCACGCAGAGTGGTAAACTGTGGCATTTGGAAAAGAGCTTTTAATAACAGCAAAACTTAAACTGTTAAAACCACAAAACTTTCAATGAGATATGACCAAAAATTGAAATAGAGAAGTAGGTTTAAGGAAGCTTTGTAGGAACTATTTATACTGAGAATTCCTATCTACTACTACAGCTCGGGCTCCCAGCAAACCTAAAATGTGCCCCCAGCTTCTCTCCAAAATTGTGTAATCTCAGGTGAGGTATCCTAGGTAAGTTGGTGTGGCAGAGAAGGATGCAGGTATGTGTGACTCTGCTCTGTGCAGATTCCTGCACCACCCCACTCTCTTACTCCAGAACTTCCCCTTTAGGGCTATGACTGACATCTCTCACGTCCGTGGTAGTCTCTTTCTCATCCTGACCCTGCAAGGGCCCTTCAGAGCTACTTTAGTTGGGATAGAGAAGCTAAACATGAAACTGTTGCTCACTTCATGAGAATGGAAACACAGACACTACCCTGAAGGGTCCACTGCTGGAAAAGTTCCAGTGTTTTCTATTCTCCTAGCAGATCTGCTCGACAGCTTTGCTCTGCAAGACTTTGGAAGGCCATTTGGGCAGAAAGAATAATTATTATTACCATTATTAAAATGAATAGTAATTGATTTTACAGGCATTTCTATGTTTATGTTGGAGAGGGCAGAGCAGAGAAGTGCACATTATGCTTGGAACGGAAGCAATGGATTTGATGAAGATTGCCAGGTCCTATGGGGATTTGTATTTCAGTCTGAGATGTGACCCTAAGGAAACTCCATCCTGCAAAATCTGTTTCTCCCTATAACAGCACACAGCATTCTGTCAGGCTTAAAATCTGTGGCTCTCCTGCCCACAGACCTCTTGGACAGAGAGATACCTCAGAAGACCCTGGTAGATCTCTTGGATATACACTGGATGACATGACAATTAAGAATGGAAGAAGGAAAGAAAATCCTGAAGATCCAAAATGGAGTTTATGGGAGCAGCTGGAACATACATTCTGCTTTAGTTAATCTCTTCTTGGCACGGATACATCAGTATGTAAGCTGTGAATTGCCATGGCTGAGGAGCAAGTACATCGTGTTTTTCTTTGTCATGCTTTCTCTCTGTCAATAACCTGGGGCAGAGGGACAAGAAAGGATCAGACCACCTGCAGCTACCATGCTACAAACAGCAGAGACTGGGAATTACAGCTCTTCACAACGTCCATTGGACTTTGGACAACCCTCTCTACAATACCTCTGGAAGTCAGCTTGCAGCATTTAACGACAACCCTAGAGAAAGAGGCAGATAGCTGTCTGCTGGAAGATTTTCCAAAGAAAGCTGCCTTAGAGAATCTAGATAGATCCCAGATGGAGAAAGTGGTTGAAGGGGCCACTTTACAGTCCCACAATTGCAGATTGCACAAAATGGAGAAGATATTACCCAATATTTGTCCTGTTTCTTATTTTTTCCCTAAGCAGTTGCTAATGGCCAAGGTCCAAGATAATACAATGGGGTAGACAGGTATTTGGGTTCACCAGGACTGCCATTCTTCTGCTTCTTTTTTTTTTTTTTTTTTTTTTTTTCCTGGAATAATAGGAGGCTTAGTTTATCCATCTCAGGGCCTGACAGAGGTCTTACGCAATCCTGACCTACCAGGGAAGTCTCTAACTATTCTGCCCCATCAGTGTTTGTGGTATAAACTGTGACTAGGTACAACTGCAATGGTGACAGTCAGAGGTGGGGCATGCTGCTCCAGGCAGGGCTGTCACAGATGTAAGAGCTCTCCCTGTCCTCTATCCATGCAGTAATTCTGGCCTGGGGGTACAAGGAGGGAATTCAGAACAGAAAAACAGAGCTCTGAATGCATTTTAACTAACAGTAGCATGTTCACTGCAACCTTATTCAGCCATGCTTTAGCTCAGGTGAGATGCCATACATACAAGACTGGCCACACTAGTTCATCCAGCATGGACAATTAACCAGGGAACAGAATCTGAAGACAGATTTCATTAACAAGAAATACAAATAAAACATCAGTGCTTCCAAACCAGACGCTGTGGAGACAGATCAACAACAGCGTATTGAATAATCTGGATACACACAGAAACTTTGGAGGGTGTGCAGAGCATCTGCTCGACAAAGTGATCCTGCATAGAACAGAATTTCTCTTTAGGCCCACATGAGGAAAGAAGCCTGCTGCATGAAAAATGTAAGTGAATTTTCAAAAGTAAATATGGCGTTCTGAACATGAACGTACCACAAGTCTTCCAAACCCGGTTATTATATCCTTGGTTAATGAGCAGCCTGTTAAATGCAGGAAGTCAAGTCAGCGGCGAATTACTGAGCAGCGCGCCCGATAAATCCCTGCCCCATTGAATCACAGGCTCACAGCACCGACTGATCTCCCGTGGCCCTCTCCGCCGCTGTCCTGCAAACCGTGCAATTATTTCCATCAGCCCAGTGTCGTGCAAGTCACCGTCACCCCGATTAGGCAACACAGCCTGGGCTTTGTGCTACTGTGAGTGACAACGTGAAGGGCTCAGCATGAGCACTCCTTCATGAGCTCACTGATGACATACAGGAACTGCATATCTTTACCTTTTGATCCGTTTAAAAACAGGTTTCATTGGAGCTGGTGTTGGTGTGGGTAGGGATAGAGAGGTGTGCTTTGGCAGATCCGCCTGGAGAATTTGAAAAAATGCTGCCTCCAGCTAATTGTCACCTCCCTGAGAGGCATGAGTGCTCCTCGGTAGTTTCTGTGATTTGTTACTCTGGAGAGTTCCTGTCCTGCCCTTTAAGGAGTAAGCAGCACCAGCTGAACTGACGCAGTATAAGAGCATACCAGCACCTCTCCTTCTCCTTCCCCATCTATCACAGCAGGGATAACAGGGCTGAATTCCATCCCCAGCTCCCTGGCTTGTGCCTCTGCTACCTCTGACTTGTTGGAGGCCTTCATCATGCGAATAAAGAAAGGCCAAGGACTGTCAGCACCTTAGATGAGAGCAAAGCAAGGTTTTAATGGACAGTTGATACATCCTACTAGATCCCTTGCAGCAGTTAGGGACAAAACAAATATTGAAACCTTATGGCCCAGGTATGCTTCTTCAGACAAGATGTATCCAACCCTAGTTCCACAAAGCAGCCTTCATTTGCACATACTCGATAAGCCCTGAGATGGATCAGGGGGTGGGAGGAAGCATATCTTTAGTTTTTCCAGAGTCCTGGATAGGCACAGCAAGTGGCCAGCTGATAGCCAAAGCGACTGCCTGTGACACAGGTAAGAAAGGGATAGCTGTGGTCCTAAAACACACCAACCACCCAGCGTGGGCCTGTGGCCAGCTGCATGCCAGGAGCCTGCCCAGAGCCAGCAGGCAGCAGAACTGCACAGAAAACAAGTTGAGGAATTCCTGGAATTTCTGAAGGGTGTTAAAATAACCTTCATATCCAACAGCAAGCAGGTATGAGAGATAATAGCAGAAGGGGCTGCTTATCCTCCTTTGATACTTGATTAAGTGCAAAGTTTGTCAGAAAGCGCGTGAACGTTGAGACCAATCATTTCAGCCTTCCATATTCTTCAGGAGCAAGGATGCAAGGTCTCCAGAAAGGCTCCAGAACATTCAGGAAACCCCTGTATGGCAACAAGAAGATTTTTTTTCCCTCCTGTTCATAATAATTTTCCCAGTTCCCAGAAATATTTGGATCTATGCTAGGAATGTGTCTCCTCTTGCTATTCTACAGACATTTCTATCAGCAGCAAGATCTCCCTACATGGCAGCATACACTTCACTTCAAAGGTCTTCCTAACCCTTTAGGCTGTAATTAGAGTTGTAATTGCTGGAGCCAATCTGCCTGACAGGGAAACTTCGCTGAAAACAAAGATTTTGTAAAGGCTGAAAGAGTTGACGGCAAACAAGAAATGGCTAGTGGCTTCACGAAATTGCTCCTGCTGACTGCTCTTTCATTAAGTCTGGTGAAATAAAACAGTTCTCAAAAAAAAAAAACAGTTTCTCTTTTAAAATGTAGGTTCCAAGTTCCTCCCCTCTATCAGCTCTAAGTTTTTGTGAGTCTAGAAATTAGACTGAAAAGACAAGCTGTTGGGGGTCTACAGTAACGCTTTTGTCTCAATCACTTAACAAAATCTCCTTATCTTAATTGCAATATAAGTCAATATCATATTATCATGTGAAATTTGTTACATCTTGCATTTACACACTGTAGGGAAGCCTTTGCAACAGATCCTATTTTTGCCATACAAAAGGGGAAACACATTCATCTCTGCCTCCCGTAGAGGCTCTGCATCTGTGGCCAATAGCCGATAAACCCAGGGATCTCGGCTCCTCCTTCCTGCCATATGCAGCTCTGAAGATACAATAGGCACTTGGACACCAAAGCTTTTAGCAGTGCTCCCTGAGCAACCAGTATCTTTGACATCAGCCCACATCTAAATTTAGCAATTCCCAGACCTAACGTCAATGCAACTTTGGTACTGCTGATTTAGAATAGGTCTCTGGCACGGTATTCCCATTCTGAAAATAGCTCCTGATTCTTTACCCAAGGCCAGAGGCGCTATCTTGTCCCACCCACACAAGCGGATGGTTCCGTGATATGCTTTGCCATTTCCACGTTCAGAGTGATGCACGCTGATTAATGAAGCTCCCCAGTCCTCGTTAGATCAACAACACTGAGAGTGGGCCTGACCTAGATATTCTGATACACTGAATTTAAAGGAGTCTTCAATTTAAATCACATCCAACTCTGCAGTTGGAACCTGTCATTTAAGGGTACAAACACCTCAAGGCATAGGCCCAAAGTTGCACACTTGGGAATTTGAGTTTGCATAGATGCCTTGACAGCTGGCTGCTGCTGTGCCCAAGAATTGATGCCAGATTGCTCCACAGATGTCCTCAGCATGTAAAGCAAACTTTAGGTGCATCACCAGAAGATAAGCAATGAGTCTGGACAGAGTACATGCTTGGAGACTGTTTTGCAAGTATAGAGAACTGCTCCATGCATATGTGATGGCTGAGGCTCTCCCAGATTCTTAAAGCTGATTCATTAAGTCTCATAAGTACTACATCAGACTGCAAACCCTAGAGCTGGTCATTTACGAAGTTAATTCTCTCTCAATACAAGCTCTGTGAAAGCTTACACTCTGATGAGATTTTAATTCAGAAAGCAGGGATTATGCTGCCTATATGACATGCCCCATCTGCACACAAAACAACCAACACCTTGCAATTTTCCAGCCTGAATTATTATTCAGTACAAATAGACACGAGTGAAAATCAGCCACCGGTAATGCTACTGTAACTCCCACCACAGACAGTGCACACCTAATGCTTCAATCCACATGTTGCTGTGCTTACAACGATCACTGTCAAGGCCACATCAGTGACCCAGTCGCTGATAACACTAACATCACATGCAGTATCTGGGGGGCCATCTCATGAAAATACAAGGTAGACCAGAAAAGCGAAGAATGAATGTGTTCCAAAGCCAATCAACAAGAAAATATTCCAAAATTACAGGAAATTCAGTTTCAGATCTGATGGAGATCAATAGCAACTTTTTGGATACAGTTTCATGATCAGTTTATCCTACCCGTAACTGTAGAGGAACAACTGAGCACTTCTGCATGCTGCCAGTCACTCCGTCCTGCCCTCTCCTCTCTCTTGCATTTGACACTGCCTGTACAGCAGCACTGACACTTGGGTAAGCTGGTGAGCAAGATGAGTTGACCTGACCCAAAATTAACCAAAAAAAAAGTCATTCTGGCTGCACAGCTGCCTGCCCCAGTACAAGGGATACAAATGGTTTACACAGGGTGGGTGGTTGAAAAAGAGATGAAGAAAGGACAGCAGCAGCAATCCTAAATTAACTTAAACTGATTGCAAAATCATCATAAGAATAGAAGGATGAATCAGATTTCCTTTTACAAAATGATGCCACAAAACATCTGACTAGATCAACTTCCCAAAGGTTTGAGCCTAAGTCACAAAGTATCACAGCGATGTAGTTAATGCATATAGGATACCAAGGGTGCAGGTGTTAGGACTCCATCAGCTTTAGGCGCTTTGCTACAGTAGCATCCATACAGGCTCCTTTACAGCCCTCCCTGTGAATGAACTCGCAAAGGTTTCCTGCCTTGTGATTTTATCCAACTGCCAAAGCTATTTCATGCTTACTGCCTAAGCTCAGAGTCACATGGTTATGAAAGACTGTCAGATTTCTCATCCAGGAAACATCTCATGGATACACAGAAAGATTTGAAAATGCAAAGCAAAGGGCTGTCCAGTAGAATACAGTAACAAGAGAGCTACAAAGTGCACCTGATATTTACTATCAGGCAATGAAAGTCCAGGATTATGATTTTTGAATGGAGGCAGTGGTTTGGCTTATCGAACAGAACTGGATTTAAAAATCTTCTTTATATGGATTAAATATCTCCTCGCAGGAATCTCAGGCTCAGACTCTGCATACTGAGCTGCAGCTGCTGGGGCACAGAGATGCTGTTGGATGGTGCCAGTCCATCCTGTTGGAACGGGTCTGCACGGTGAGGGGGGCAGCAGCTGGATCAGAGGCACTTCGCACAGCACCGCTATGAGCACTGGGCGACTTCATCAGGTGCACAACTGTCAAACGGCAGCCTCCGATCCCAGCCTCCTTGTAAAACTTCATTGTAAGCCAGCTTCTGTGTTAATTTTTCTTCTCTAGAAAAGAATGGTTGCAGGGAAATTCCCTCCTACCTGCCTCTCCCTCCAGGCAAGAATAGCTAAAAGCACACTGTTCACATCAGCAGTAGGAAACAGCAAAGGCAAAACAACCAAGCACAAATCTGCAGAAAACTCAATTCATTCCCCAAAACTAACACCTCTGTGCTTCTCCTTGTTCAGTTGAATCTTATCAAATTTTCATCCACTTCCATTCTACATGCTGAAATAGGGCCCAAGGTCTCCAACTAGAGCTGAGGCTGGCTGCAGCAGAGGGCTGTGTGCATTCGAGGAAGCACCCAGTGTAAAATTCTGTTCCTGCGAGCACGCAGCTGCACTCCTCTGCATCAGTTCTCCAGTGTCAGTGCCTCTGCCAATAAAGCCCTCTGCTCCCGAGACACCTCTGCCAACCTGAGCCTGTGTGCAGTGCCAAAGTGCATGAGTATGGTTAACCAACAAGGTAGGTACTTCCTGGACAAAAACACCCATGAAGCGTCTTTTAAAACAGCGTGCTGTTTCCTTCTGTGTTGGTTTAAATATGCATCCTGTTATGCATCTCCGTAAGGGCAGAGGTCAAAATAAACGAGATATGGCTAGGGTGACATTCTGAAAAAGTCTTCCCCAATAACAGGGGGAAAGGAAAGAGGTTGAGTTTTATTTCTAAACAGGCTTTTTACCTCAATGTAAGATCTGACCCTAAGAATATTTTGTTGGAGTAAGGAGGCAAAATGGAATTTTGCTTTAAAACAACAACAACAAAAAAGGCAAGAAATAGAGAAAGTGTGTTTTAATTGTTATTATTATTATTATTATATAAAATCCCTGGAGTGATTCACTCTCCCAGTGTAATTTCAGATTAGAAGCAGGTTGAAGTCTGTTTATGTCATTAATGGAAAGGCCTCTTACAAATCAGAACAACCAAAATGGGAAATTAGTGAGGACAAGTGAAAAGGTGTTGATCTGAGTGGATGCCACTTTTCAAAAGAGAAGTGGACACAATTTTAAACAAACCCCATCACAGCAAAGTCTATTTATAGTGCTGATCAGAAGCAGTCACTTTTGTTCTTTAATTTAAAAACCTGACTTTGCTTTCCACAAACCCTATTCTTGCAAGCTTGTAATTATATCTGAATCACATTTCTCCATACACACCTTGCATTTAAAAAGTATATTACATATTTCTACTTCATGATTTTGAAAGTGTGGCTACCTGAAGATGTTTTCTAGAAACTGTTATCAAGAACACAGGTAACACAGAAATGTTTTTGCTTTAAATGGCTTTGGAACATTTGACTTTGGAAGAATCTGACTTGAGAATACTTGGTGACTTTGTTTGGCAAGCTGACCTCATACATAGTAAATATTAAGTTTAAAATGCATGCGCGTAGGAATATTTGATCGAAGCACAAGTGAGTCATGCTGTGTAGTTTTATTTTTTCACACTTAGCTGTGGAAGGAAGAATCCAGCTGCTATTTTATTTTTCTCTCTGGCTTACTAAATTCAACTGAAAAGGAAAACAGGAAAAACTGCTATCAGCAGCCAAGAAATTGTTAACCTACGTTTTTTTAAATATCTCTCATTGAGAATTTCTCATTCATACTGTTTTACTACTGAAAAACTGTGCAAATGGGATGACATCTGAAAGGAAGAAAGAAAGATAAACTTATGAAAAGCCTTTTATGAACTAGGGGGAAAGTCAGCAACTATCATTTGGGTAAGAAGAATAAATGATGCTTTGTTTATTAGGTTACTTTTACTATTATTTAAATACTGTTTAAATAGCATGCCAAATTTACACACAATCTATGAACCTTTACTGCTACGGTGAATCAAAAACTGGAAAGTATTCTGTTTTGTCTTGGGGCAGAATCAAGCAGATGAAGAGAAATCTGGGAAGGCTGTTATAAGGTTCATATTAAGACATAGAGCAGGAAAAAAAGAGAGGTCAAGTGAAAAGCTCCTTAGCCCTTGAAGTTTCCCCAAACAAAACCCATATTACAAAGCAACCCATCCTTCTGTAGGATTGGAAAAAAAAAAAAACTGCTTGGTTTTTACCCTTGCTCTACTTTTGTTGGGTGCCCTTGACGACAGAATTCATATCTCTCATTGTCTCTCCTGTGTGTACAAAGAAAACAATTCCTCACTCGCAGAGATGTTGTCAGATTTATGGTTGTGAAGTGACAGCAAACACTAATGGCCATAATATGCAACAGTTAAGTTTCTATGAACTCAATGATGAGGTCAGGAATAATTCGATCAATCACAGTCTGTGGGAGAATAGAAGATACACAATGAGCCCACGTCTGATATTTGTGTTCATTGAGAAATCTCAGAGTGCCTCCTCAAACCCACGAGGCACAATGTTAGAGCAGCTTTCCAGCCTAATTTGAAACAGCTTTTTTTCTTCTAACCTAGTTTTCCTCTTTATAAGAAGTTTGCAAAAGACTTTAAGGAAGGCACGTTCCTAACGCTTAGCATCACTTGGTTTTTAAATACTCCCAATCTGTCTATAGAGACTGACTGAGCCTGAAGCACTGCAAGGCACAGGCACGTTTTCAGCCTCTGAAAATCCGGTCTGTCTAAAAACGGCTCAGAAGAGTTTAGAAAAGGGCATCCTCCTCAGGATGACGCAAAGAAATCGCCAAGGTAGGAGGGAAAAATAAATAATAATAACCAAACCCTGAAACCCTCTTCTTTCCTTCCTGCCCTGAATGTTCCCAGCCAAGCCGTGCAGAGCCTCAGCCAGCTCCGTGCCCTCCGCACCCAGCAGCCGGCTATGGGAGGGCGCGGAGCCCTCGGAGCCTTACAGCAGCGACAGCTACGCCTGCACCGTGACTCCCCATCTCCCTTTTAAGGTATAAATCTGATCCATCGGGACGTCAGACCACAAAAGCAACTGGTTTGAGCCTCGGGAGAGAGGAAGCAGGGGTCGCCTCCGGCTGACCCCCGGGCGCGGTACTCGCCAAGGCAGTGAGGAACCCCGGCGCTCGGCTGAGGAACAAGGGGAGGAGAAGAAGAGGAGGAGGAGGAGGGGAGGAGGAGCCCATTGGCTCCCGGAGCCGAGGGATCCTATATCCTGAGTGAATGGGGCGGCCCCGGGAGCGGGCTGGGCGAGTCCTCTTCCCTGAGGAAGGAAAAGGCGGCGAGGAGGAGGCTGCCGGCCGCTGCGCTGGGTGAGCCCCCGAGGTCGGTGCGTGTCTTTCCTCCCTCCTTCCCGGTTCCTGAGCTCGTCCCCTCGCCAAAAGCAGGCAGCTCGGTCCCTTCTCAGCCCCGGCCGTGGTGAGGAGGGGAGCCGGGCGGTTAAAATCCGCGAGAAGTTGCTGTTTCCCTAAGTGCTTCTCTCCGACCGCAGGGAGGGCGAGGGCTGGGCTCCTCAGGGGAGGGGGCGCCTGGCCGCGGTTCCCTGCATCAGCCAAATTTTCCGGCGGCTTTGTCCCAAAGTTTTCGGCTCCAGCCCGGCCCCGTGAGCTCCTTGCTTTTACCCCTTAAGGCCGGCTTGGCTGCGGGCTGGCACATTTCTGTGGCAAACGAGCCCCAAACTTCAGTGCGTTTCCTACCGCCTTTTATGCATCGTCCTAGCAGATCCCTTTCAGCCTCATCTCTGCCCGCTGTCTGCCTGTTTTGTGTCCCAAAACAAAGCCGGGGAGCCCTCAGGGTCCCCCAAATCCCTGCAGGGTCCCCCCGGTCCCGGCGCGGTGCGCTCCCTCCCGCAGCCCATTCAAAGCCGCGCTGTTTTCCCCCGCCCCTGGAGCCCCTCCCGCTTCCCTCCTTCCCCCAGTTACTAGCTTTTATTCTTATTTTTCCTACTGGAAAAGGCTTCTTTTTTTCACGTTTTCTTTCCCTATGCCCTTTTCTCTTTCTTTCCCAGCCCTTCCCACCCAAGAAACTCGCCGATCCGGCTGGGAGTTGCTCCGCTCGGCCGCGGTTTGCAGCACGGGCCCGGGGGGTTGGGGCAGCCCCGAGCCCTCCCCGGCCTCATTAACGCCCTCATTAGCACCGCGGCCGCTCCTCGGCGCCCTTCCCCAAACTTCTTTTGCGGGAGCTCCGGAGAAGATAATCGGCTTGAGAGAATGCCCTAAGAGTAAGGGGGATTTACCGAGCGCGGTTAGGAAGCGCGTTTGTGCTCAGCCCGCCTGTACGGCTCTAAAACCTTCTGGTTTTCTGCTTTTTCCCTCTTTTTCTTTTCTTCTTCTTTTTTTTTTTTTTTTTTTTTTTTTTTTTCTCCTCCCCTGGCCGCAGGCGTGCCCGCCCCGGCGGGGAGGCGGTCGGGAAGGGCCGGGCCGGTTCCCTCCTTTGTTTCCCGGCGTGGCTGGAAGCGGTGCCCTGTCCCCCCCGGAGCTCCGTGCAGCCGCTGGGGAGGGCGCTGAAACCCCAAGCAGGGGCCGGGGTCGTCCTCGGGGGGACCGGGACTTGGGGGCTGCCCCCGAGGAGGACACGGGGGGGGCGCAGGGGCACCCCGCTGGAGGCGGTTGAGCTCTTCAGGGCAGCCAGCTTTGTTAGAAGTGCTCCCCAGGAAGGTCTCGGAGTCTGTCTGGAGGTGGGAGACCGGCTTGGCTCTGCTGTAAGCTACTCTGCGTTGTGTGGGACAATGCTAAAAAGCCTGAAGTTGTTTTTGGGCTGCACGAGGAGGTGGAGGAGTCGATTTGGGCAGCTCTTCTGTGCTGGAGCATCCTCATCTCTTGCCTGCCGGGGCTTATGCCTGAGGATCTCTCAGCAGTAGTGTGCGCAAATGTTTCAAGCTAGTTTGTGTGATGCATCTTGCTGGTTATCTCCTAGCAGTTGGAAGAGGGAAAGGATGTGCTTAAGAAATGGATAAATGTTTTGGAAAAGGGGAAAACTGTTGTCCTCCAAGGCAGTATAAATGCTAGCTTTTTCTGTTGATCAGGGCAGTAGATAGCAAAGCACAGCTGAGAACAACAGCCGTGGAATATTCCAGCAGTGTACCCAGAAGGCTGGAGCATCACACCGAGCTGGGTGTTGTGCTGCTGTTAGGGGGCTACTGGTTGTTTGTCCTGCCCAGGACTAGATTCCTGGAAGCCCATCATCTGATGTCTATGGAAATGTAATCTCAGTGAAAATGCAGGCTCCTGCACTGGTAAGACTTTGTGGATTTTTTTTTTTTCTGCTTTGAAATTTACCAGCAGTGTCTGCTATACTAGTTCTCTTCCATTAAGTGATTCAAAACTGTGTCACTTGCTGCTTTCTTTCTCTTCATAAACTGAGAAGCAAGCTGGTTACTAATGCTGCCCAAAGCAGTAGCTGGGACAGTGTCTCTGACATCTGGCCAAACTGGAGTAGCAAGTACTGAAACTAGGAATGGTAATTCACCTACAGATTGGGGAGCAGCATGTGGAAAATCCTGCAAGTCATTGCATATGTAAGCCACCGGCTTTTCAAATAAGCAGTGTTATTCTTTACCTATAATGTTATGGCATTTAGGATGTACTAAACATTGCCTCATCTCCCGTGGCTATCAATCTATGCCTGAAGAATTGTTTAGGTAATCCTTTAAATTGAAGATGTCACTTACTGCAAGGGCTTGGGTGGACACAAGTAATGAGCGGTTTTTACTGGGAAAATTTACTGTGACTTTGTTCCTGTAGTAGGTCTGCTGGCCTTGGAATTGGCAATAGAAGTGATGAATTAGTGTGGCACTACTAGCTCTTCCTTCTATATGGCTTGCAGAGTATAGTGAGGCATCCTCCTTAGCTTCCTAGGACATTGAATATCTGGGGTGAGGCTATTTTGGTTAGTTACTACCATGGTCCGCTGAATAATCAACCTTTAAAGTCCAATATAAAGCAGTGTGGTCCATCTCTGTCAAGCTATCCAGAAGTGACAAACAGATTCCTTGCTCATACAGGAAATGCTTGTGTATCTGGGATCTCAGCAACACTTGGAAGAGTGATCCAGATCCCAAAATGAGGTCTGTTCGAGTAGTCCTGATCTATGCATCTCAAGTATTCAAGGTCTAATAAGACACTCAGGGATGCTAGAGTTTTTTCTTCTTTTAGAAGCTTCATGGATAGGACATGCCCTTGGCATTAAGGGGAAGTGCTATGGAAGGATCTTTGAAAGGTGATTCTTGACCTAAAGACTGCAGTCAGTGGGAAAGTTACCACAAGGTACAGAAATATGATGGAACAACTCCTTTGCTTTGGAATTGAATCTTTTTAGAGTGAACCTCTACCAGCCCTGAAGTTTACCTGTTGCCTGAGTTGTTTTGTAGCCTGATCTTAATATAGATAAAACTGTGGCTTGGAGATGTCACTGCTAGATGCCTAAGTGAATTGGAAAACCTACAAGATTCTAAATGGCCTGAGGACAGATGACCTTGAAAGAAGGCAATGTTGTAAGGGAAAGCAACTTAGTTTGAAGGACTGTTGAGGAAACATGTCTACATCTTGCTAATATCATAAGCTGTAGGAATTCCTGTCTCATAGCAAAGAACAAGTTTGCTTGCTGTGAACCAGCTTCATGAGGTTGAGCTTGACTGTCTGGTACCATCTACATACTGCTGGATGTAGTTTTAAACTTGAATAAAACGTGTTTGGTCACTCCGAACTACCAGGACTACTGTCATGCTCTGAAGATGTGCTGTCACCTTTCACAGTGCAGCAAGACAAACTGTCCATCAGGGATTTCCAAACAACTTCTGAAGCAAAGAACTTTTTTGATCAACACAGATCATATTGTTGGGAGGTGTGCTAGGATTTATCACCAAAGGTAGATATTTTAGATAGTTTTCTCCATTGAGAGCTGAGGAAACTTGCTTAAATAGAATTTTGTCTGCCCCAGATTACTGCTGTCCCACTAAGTCAGTCTCTGTTCACACTACTTCTCCTGCTGCATCCTAAAACTTTAAAGTTCTACCAGTTTCATTTCTGACGAGACCAGAAACAGTTTGTACCAAATAAGGTAAAGCGCCCTTTTCTCTTCAGGCAGGAAACTTATGGCTCTTATTTCCACAACCCTTCCCCCAACCCCACTACTAGTCATATATGGAGGGGTTCCCCCTTCCTCTGCTCAGCTCTTTCATGGCCTATGAAATGGATGGATGGCTTTTCTTCTACATGAATTGGTTAATTAAGGAAAGATTAATGTTTCACTTTGGACTTGCCACTTAGAACATCTTACACATCCTGGTGTATCATTAAGATAAGATAAAGTGATTTACAGTAACTAAGGGTACTGACTTTCTATTGCATTATTTCAAAGTTCAACTTTCTAGCACAATCGGGCTCTTTAATGAATGTTTTTCTGTTTGTTTCCTTCTGCCCTAAGTTCATCCCTGTCATGTATGCTTCAGCTCTTGTCTTTGTACCTTCCTTTTAGAGTTCACAGACTGGTGTTCTTGGTCTGTTTTGCAGTGACTTCCATTTTAGGTTCTCCTTAGTTTTGTTTTACTAAATGGTCCTTGCAGCAATTCTGAATCTGGTGCAGTATGCATTTCAGCCATATTCCTGGCCATACGTTAGTCTTGTGTGAGGGTTGTATGTGTATAAACATGTGTTTTCACTAACTCTAGATATCATTAAATAGTGTGACCTACTATCTATTTCTCATGAGCAGAGATGAGTACTGCTGGCTAAATGTAAATGCACAAGTCGCCTCATTTAATTTACGAAGGCCATGGTCTTAAAGAAATCTCACTGCCTACTAAACGTGTTGGGAGGATGGTACAGCTCCTTGGTTATCTGGTTTGAATCATGAAGTTAGGCCTGAAGAATTCTTTGTGGTCCTCTGTTCTAGGGCCTGTGATGGCCAGCAGACCGCTTGCAGGTCTCAGAGGGCGCTTCAACTACAGTAAACGAGGAACTGCCAGATGCAGTGCCATTTGCTGCAGCCTGCTGTACTGTCACGTTTCTCGTAAATGTGTGGGAGTGTGTGTGTCAGTTCTTCGCTGCTGTGGGCTTGTAGTGCTCTTGCTCCCCATATTTCACAACAAAAAGCAGATGAGTGTCTCCTGTTCTGTCTCTGGCCTTGTTTCATGGCGGAAAGGGCTGTATATAGGGCCAGAATTCTCCTTGGTTACCACAGAAGTGGGAGAGGATTAATGGAATTCATCCCACCCATCTTGCAGGCAGGCTTCAACAAAGCCTTGAGCTGCTGCTATTCCAGCCAATCTGCAGCTACTTTAGTTTTTGAGGTGGTTCTCTGTCCACTTTATCATCAAATCTGAGATGTTTCAAGCAAGCCAGAGAGGAGCAAACATGCATGGAGACCCCCAACATGTATGTAAGAGTCTGTAAATTGGAAAGTAGATTCAATACAGGAGAGAAACAAAAGCTTTTGATATAAAGCATATTTGACTGTGAACTGACAGGAGTTTGCTTTTCCTCAAACTACACATACCTCTTCACATAATGCATTTAACATGTTTATGCAGTCGACTTTAAAATCACTTGGAAATTTCTCATTATGCTACTGGAGGATTCATGAATGCCTTCAGAATGGCAGTCTGAAGTTGGGACTGATGAGAAATGGAGAGTCAAGTCAGGTCGCTCTTTCTACATGATTCCCCTACGGTTAAGGTGACTTTTCAGTTGAATTCCAGGTGCTGCTTACATAACTTTAATTTCAATAAAAGTAAAACTTAGTCATTCAAGATACAGCAACAAAAATTACAATTTGACATTTTTATTGAAATTAAACCTATATAGGAACTCTTTCAACACGTGCAAATGCAGTGTGAATAGTGCTAGCAGACTTATGCTGAACTACCTCAAATTGGAATTAACTCTTAAGGAAATAAACGAAGCACAAATGTAAAACAAAAGGAGAATATATAGTCAAACTGCTTACTAGATCTAGATTAATTTCCTATTAATGAAACAAGAACCCATTAGATGCGATTATCCAAGAGCCATTAATAGCAGGACAGGGTCACTAGTAACTCTTCCACTTCTCTCAGCCCAAAGCAGAATACAGCACTTGTTCTTCAGCTTAAGAGTCGCTGACATCTACATACAGCAGTGAACAGGAGGGTGTGAGCATGAACAAGGCATGATTCTGCTGAAGCCAAGGGAACAATGTGCAGTACCTATCTGTTCTTGCAAGTGCTTATCAAGTGTATTTATAATCTTCCAAATGATATGGAATAATTATTTACTTGTGCAAGCTTTAAGATAAGGTTCCAGAAATGATCTACTATAAAATTGAAGGGTGGGGGCTTTCTAGAGGCTATAAGAAGTGCTGACCAAAGTCTTACTGAAGCAGGAAGACTGTTAACTGCACACAAAAAGGGCAAAGATGTGTTCCTGGTTATATTATATTTCTAGTACTTTCTTTGCATAATAGGATAATTGGTTTCTCTCCTACACCAAAAAGAGGGTTCTGGAGCCAAGCTCAGCACTATAACACGCAGGTTTTTCTTCCTGTTTTTGGTGGGCTTCCATTGTTCTGAGAATAAAATTGCTCACTTTTATTTTAAAGCAAAGCAGGAGTATGAGCGATACTAGACAGTCTCTGTGTAAGACTAGACTCCTACAATGGCTTTAATTCTGCTTTAAAAAAAAAAAAACTTTCTGTTACTAGGCTGTTTGGTGAGAGGAGGCCAGTGTGGAGTAGCTGCTTAAAACTTACTCCTCCTGTCCACGCAATGGGGTGAAGCCTGAGGTTTTGTCAAATTTGTTTGCCTTTCTCAACTGCTTCCCGCGTTGTCTGTCATGGCAGATACCCTAGCTGCTTACATTAGGTATTAGGTTAAAACTGCTACAGAATGCAGCAAGGCCTGGCAGCTGTTGGGTAAGCCTTGCACTGCTAACAGCAATGAACCTTGGGCTTGCAAAAGGTGAGGCTTCTACCTGAGCTCTGAAAGATTTACATCTTTGTGAGGTTTTTGTGGTGTTGTTTGTTTTTTTTTTGGTGGGGGTTGTTTTCTTCTGGCAAACAAGTGTCTTTCTTCCCTTACTACTTAATGTTCAGTAAGATTCTCGGGTGGGTTTTTCACTAATACAGGTAAATGGCAGACCCTCTCCATAGAAAGGGTGGTAGTGGTGCAAGAACTTTTAGGGAAGGAGGGGGGAGCTCTATGGCTTCTGTTCTCTCTGCAGTTTCTTCTGGGGACTAACAGCAGTTTTGACCTTCCTACAACTAAAAACTGCTTTAAAAAACACTTATTCCCTCCCTGTAACTGAAGGTGGCCCATGACCCTAGTTACAGGAGTTGTGTAGCTGTCTCGCTGTTCCTGTTCCAGAGCAAGCAGTAGGAGATGGACCTTGCTGAAAATTAGCAAGGGACCTAAAAACCAAACGCAAAGTAGGTGCTGGTCAATTTTACTACTGGTGGTATGGACAGCCAGCAGATAAGTGGGGGGAAAATTATGTGGCTTAGGAAAATCTCCGATCAGTGTGGGCAGAACTAATTACATATTTATTCTTAATTTGAGGCTACATGAGGTCTTAAACTGAAAAGAAAGATAGTGGGCTAGACTGACTGAGCAGTACAGCTCTCCATGTTGCTTTTCCTCTTACTTCCTTATAAAAATTTAACTGACAGAAGTTCTACTAGCAAAAGGAAACGGCTTAATGTGCAGTGGGATAGTTACTGGTGCCTGTAGCAGTAGCACTGGAAAGCTTATACAGTATTTACCTAGCCTTTGTGATGCTGCTTAGCTTGGGGTACTTCTTAAAGTATTTGCTGAAGTGGTACCTACACAGCAATCATGAGAACTAAACAAAAAAGTGACAGTGGGGAAACCACCTTTACAAACAGTTATTGAGTAACTGGGCACTGGCACTCAGACAAAAACAAGCTGCAGATGTGTTCATTTCTTTACAAAGAGTTACCTTATTTGAAGTCACGAGGTGTGTTTAATTGGTTGCAATTGCAGTCAGTCAATCATGTAAGATAAGGGATTATAAGCAAAGCAGTATCTTGCTGACCACCACTACAAACAACTGAGTTCCTTACTCTCTGAGCATAAATAGGATGCACTTGTTTCCACATGCAGTCATCGCTAACTTGGCTGCAATATAGTCTACTGACCATGTCTTGAACTTCAACTTAAGATTAAGATACCTTTTCTTGAAACCTGCACACTACTTATGGCTATTAAACATGTGAAATGGCAGTTCATGTATTTCTGGTAATTCTTACTGTCTTTTCCTTTCTGTCATTTTTCTTTCTTCAAGAAAATGACGGTCCTGCGTGCATATGCTTTCGTCTTCCTTGTAGAATGAAAAAGATGTTTCTCCACCATTAACAGGAAATGGCAGCTCTAACTTTCCGTGGTACTGATGCTTATCACAAGTGCTTGTTCTCTTACAGATTTTTATCTGTGAATTTAAACGAGTACAGTTTGGCTTTTTATACCGAACAGATCAGGGTGTGTAAATACTATGTCCTACTACTATGGTTTTGAAATTCAAGCTCTGCCATTCACACTGGTGGTGGGTAATATTATTAACAGGTAGCTAATGTGCTCTGCCTGTTTTGTGTATACTTCTGCTTTAGTACACGGGATTCGAAAGGAATGTGTACCAGTCTGGCACATCTTTTAAATACTAGCACTATGAAAGTGAGCTTACGTAAATGCAGAGTGCTGCTCAGGATAGTATTAGAGCTCATCGCTGCCATCTGCCAAAACATGTGTTGGGTTGTACTATAGGTACTGTTACAGCCTTTGGAGCTTTCTTGGAGCTCTGACTTGCCTGCATGGAAGTTGGTACATATTTCATCAACCTTTGCAGAAAATGAGGGCATGTGGCCTCAATCATGTAACTGCCAGACTCTGAAACTTTAGAATATTACCCTTACAGGCAGTGCAAAGAACTAGCTCTTTTCACTAGCTCAGTCTAGCACAAAAGCACAGAACTTCATGTTGGTGCTTGTGTATTTTATGTAAAATCCCTTGAGCTACTAAATCATTCGTATTTTGTAGGCTTTTATACTTGGAAACAATCCTCCCTCGTAGCTTGTCTGGTGAATAGTCTACGTTGGCTATAGCAAGTTAAAGCAACTGAAAATCACAGTCATTGTAGACTGGTGCTTGAAAGGGGTGGTCCTATACCTCTCCTGCTCTGCACAGTCGCTGTTCTAGGGAACTGATCCTGCTGAAAGCAACTTGAGAAGAAGGCAAGCCTCCCTCCACCTTCTAGCAGATGCCTCCACTTAGATTTGTTCATAGCAGTTAGGAAGCATGCTGCTCCATTTTAGAGGAAATGGAAGAAATCCTTCTTGTCCTTTTCACCCAATTGCTGTAGCACATATAAAATATCTCTAGGAACTAAACCTCTGCTGGCAATTAGCTGTTTCCTGGCAGTCCTAATCCTTTACAATATGTCTTGCTTCCAACCCCGAAGGAGCTAAAATGCTTTACTCAATTGCCATCTAATACTTTGCCATCCTTTTGAATTTCTCTGCCAACCAACACTTCAGAGATTGCCTCAGCAATTGCAAACATTGCAGATCAATGAGAAGCAACAAGTGGTTACAGCTTTTGACTCGCTTTTTTTTCCTATGTGTTGCTGAATTATTTCTCTGATATGAAGGTCCTCCTGAGAGTGCTGTACTTCAATGCATTTTTTAATAGAGGGATTCTTCTTGACTGAGCAACTACAGAAGTTCAGGTTTAGGAAGATGTTGGACATCTTAATTGGGTCTGTGTTCAATCTGAAGTCCTCAATGCACGCACAAAGAGCATTTAATGCTGACTCGACTATTACAGGAAACTGTACCCTGGTTGTAGGTAAACTATAAAATGAGCAGGCAAAGCTTGCGTGTGAAATTGCATATAATGGGTTAAATGGTTTCAAAACTGAACCTTGTCACTTCTGCATTTATGTTCCTTATTGATGCAATTCTTATCACCTGTCTTTCTACACTTTCATCTTTCTAACACTGCTGCTTCTTTTTGATTGTTATCTTCTTGATGTTTTTTCTGAAGTGATAACTGTCCAAACTGACTCCCATCTCTCACTACTTTTGTACGGAACAATGTGTAGCAGGGGAGGTTTTGACACTACTTGAAGTGTTCTTTGGAGGATGGTTTCTTTCAGTCTTGGAGCTTGTGAGGAAGTAGGATCCTTCCTTGTAGGAAGGAAGGATCAGTTAAGGACCTTATGACGTTTTTTTCTAAAACATCTGTCACTGTAGTGTTGGGTGTGACTTGTTTCTGTTCAGTTTTCTTTCTTGGTACAGCTCATATGAGGAACTTGAATATCCTCTCAATGCAACTTGTTAGTGTACAAACTCTTCAAATACAAGGGAGCAAAGGAGAAGGATATAGGCCAGGGCAGAAATGCCAGATAACACGACTTGTGAAGACATGCCGGTAAATGAAAAAAATTGTGAGAAACCGAGTTGTGAAATCTTGTAGCTGAAGTTGTGAGTAGCAAAATCAGCTCAGGCCTTGCTTCCATTACCATAGGCACATACCTTCTTAGCCTCTAGTTACTAGGAAGGGGAAACTGATAAGCCATCAGAACACAATTACATGTTTATTTGATGTGTTAAGGCTAAATTTTCTTTGGTCTTCTAGTGTAGGCAGTACAGGAATACTGGTGGAGATGGAGTTTAATTTTATAAGGATTATAACTGTTTAAATTGCTCAGAAACCAAGGACTGCAAAACTTAAATTCTACCTAACAATGAAAAGGCTCAAACATGCCAAAATTTGTGTTCTCTGTTTAGGCCGCAGCTACAGGGTTCAGACTTTGAAAGCTTAAAGAAAATCCAGTGTATTCTTTTCAGGATCATCTCATTCTTATACTAGGCTTGACAATTCTTCCTGAACTGAAATCCAGGCAGTGCTAATCCTAGACCCTGTGCTGTCTGGCTTCTGTCCTCTCTTGTTGGATATGTTCCTGTGGTTCAGGGGAAGTGGTGCTGCAGCTGGGGTCCATGTGACATGGGAAGTCTAGCAGGATGAAGCAATATCAAGCAAGCACTATCAAAGAAGCTGATCTGGGGTAGTTGAGTGACAGGGCTGCCCTGACTACAGTCCAGAAGCCTGTCCCAGGATTTCAAGTTTCTTGTAGTAACACTAGGCTACTTTCAAGCCTTTTGTGAAAGTGAAAGCTTCAGAAACGATGAATGTAACACTTTGGTTCTGCAAAACAGAACCCCTGAGTCCTCTTGTAACTTCAGTTTTGCCCCTAGATACAGCCTGACCTAAATAAATTGCTTGCTGTTACTTCACTGTTTCAACAGGTTGGTTTCTGAGGAAGAATTTAGAAGGAGTGAGCTGAACTTGATTTCCTGAGCAACTAGATAAGCTTCAGAGCTGATGAAAGCTGCAGGAGATCTGCGTGGTGGTGATGAGAGGGCAGGGATGAAGAAAGAATGAGTGTAAGGCCATCCTCAGCTGGCAGCAGTAACCTTTTTATTGAGTTCAATTGCATGGAACTGCACCCTTAAACTAATTAGCTGTTCTCTGGCACAGCCAAGAATGAGCATTTAACTTCATAAATATTTGAGTTTGCTGAAGGGCTGCTGCTTCCTTGAGGTCTTTCTGTCATATGCTGCAAGCCAAATAAAAGGGATAATGTGGGCACCAAAGCTGGCATTTGGATGAAACAAAATTGACTGTAGCTAGAAATATCCTTAATCTGAAGAGCTGAGTCTGTCTGTAACTAAGCAGAGAAATGCTTGTCATTCATTCATCCCTTAAGTAACCAGTTCCTTCTATCTCCAGTAAGATGACCAAGCTTAAGTCTATCCAAATACCATGCAAGAGTTGATGAGAAAGGGACTGTTGCTACAAGCTGTTGGTAGCGTCTTTGTTTTTTTTTTTGCTTTGTTTTTTTTTTTTTTTTAAAAAGGAAAAAGCTCTAAAGTGTTTATTAGAATATCCTGCATTGCTTAAGAAAGCTGTTTGTGAACTAAACTATGTTTCTTTCCTTCTGCACAAGACAGAAACATACCTGATAATCTTTGTTCTAAAACCAGATGTAATTTAGGGGTGTGCTGTGTCAAATTGATTACAGATGAATTGAAACCCAGCCTTTGTATTGTACCACAAACTTTGTAGCTGGGGGTGAGGGAATGTTCCCTCTGGGCGGTCTCAGCGGGTCTCTTCTTGGGTTTAGGTTTCTCTCAGGGTGGTGGTAGGGAATCTCTTTTGTGGGGCAGTCTCTTGTGTCAGAGTTTTCTCTGGGGTCCCTCCCACAAATGTCTGTGTTCATGTCTGAGGTGTCTGTTTCTTTAGCCTCCTCTGCCTCCTCACTGGATTTTCCAAAACAAAACTGTTCTATTTCTACCCTGAAATTGACTTCATACTAACTTCTTTCAAATGCTGACTTCTGTGGATGCTCGAAGTAGCTCCCTAGGGATCTGCTTTTCAGTGTTCACTCTACAAATCATCACAAAGACTTTCTATTGTGTAATACTTCTCTGGGATGAAAATGGAGCTAGCATATTTACAGAATGCAAAGTACTGAGCTGTGAACAGTTGCTACATTCAAATGACACAGTTGTGCTTATGGTAATACCAACAGGTTAAATAAACAGACCCATCTAGGAAAAGTAGGATTGCTGCAGAGTGAAAAAAACTTTCAGTACTAACAACTGGGGGAGGACCACACAGTTGTGTTTTTAGATACACCTGAAGGGAAGGCAGCTACAGGAACTGTTTGAGTGCATGATTCTCCCAGTTTGTCTCCAATCTCAGAGTATATCTAAAAGCTTCCAAGCCACAAGTAAGAGAATGCACACCAAGAGGCAAAAACGCTTTAGTTATGGTCTGGAAAATGACTGTCAAGCATGGTTTTATCTTCTGTCCCACAGTTTCCTCTTCCTAGGAAGAAGGCTTTTTTTTTTTTCCCCCTCAGAATTAAGAATCCATTGTCAATAAATAGCTTTTGTGGGGTACAGGTTGAGGCAGCTGTTAAGGGGAGGAGGGCATAACTAATCCAAAGGATCAGTATTGAGAATGTCTATAAAGTTCTTTTGGTGAAAATGATTCTAGGGTATCAGCACCTTTGCAAGTCTCTGGGCTCTTTTTTTTTTTTTTTTGAGGGAGACAGTGTGGGGGAGAAGGAAGCCTCTTTAAATGTCATCAGTATTGTTTATCTATAATTGCATTTAAGTTTTATGAAGGACATGTTTCTGAGGAGGGTTCTTAAATTCTCTCAGCTAAATGCTGATTTAATTTCTCTGGAATAGATCAAATGAGGCTCAACTTACAGCCTGTAAGTTGATTTTAGGGCTTGTTTTTTTTCTTCAAGGAACAACTTGAAGAATTAAAATAATAATAATAATAAATTCTTTCCAGCATCTCTCTTTTTGGAGGGGATACTAGAGAGCAGGAGACTTGATCTATGCTAAAATCTGCCCACTGTATCTTCTCTGTAAATTAAAGCTGTTTGCACAGATATTTTGGTAGGGATTTTTCTGAGGTGTATTTAGTCTTCCCTAGTAGCAACAACTGTTACATAGGTTAGCCTCAATATTAGTCTCAAGTTAACACTTTGTGGTGTTGACTGTTCTCTCACTTCTCCCTTTGCCCAGATGACATGAGTAGTTGTAGACTTTTGCCAAAATCTGTTATCAAAGCACAATCCAAAAACGCTGTACGTGGTGACTAGGCTTTCTGAACTAACCAAATAAGTACAAGTACCTTGCCTTGTGCTGCCTCTACTTTCTTGAGAAAGTCAGTCAGCTGTTTTTAAGCTATCCTGATGGCAGTGGGCAACCTAACCACTGAAGCTGAGTCACCTTTATTTTTCCTCCTCTCTGCTGATGACTGGATATTGCCAAAGGCTTTATAGTGCAACTCTACTTTTCTTTCCTTTTTGTGACACCTGCTATATATGTCAACAAGTTGATGTACACTTTGCCTCACCCAATTCAGTTTACAATGCTGCAGCATTTGTGTTAACTGGCCAACTTCATGCAGAGTGTAGACTTTCTGGAGAAAAGCACACGCAAGCATGTAGGACAGAGGGGAAAACTAAAACTTAACCCCACTTTCAGGAAGTAGTGGATATTTTCAGACCTACTTCCCCAAAAGAAGTTAACAAATTTCTGTGTTTCTGTGACAGTCCAGTTCCTTGTTCAAGTTCGTTTCATCTGAAACAAGAGTAAGCTCTGCAGTAGCATTCTATTATAAAGTTGCTGAGTTTATAACTCTGAGGTGCATTGTTTAACTTAATGTTTCCAAAATAAAACGGGTTTAAACTGATACTATAAAAAGTGCTGACTGATTGTTATTCACCAAACTGCCTATACAGCTTTTCTGTTATGCACTGCAGTCTGCAAGCTTCAGCCACACCAGTCCATGGTTTCCATTTTGAGCAGTCAGCCCTCCTCCCTGCATTAGATTACTACACTATAAAATTGCATCAACTTTTACTATCGCTATCTAGTTGGTTTCTCCTAATACTGTCCAATTGCAAGACCTCCAAATGGGTAAAATAATCTCTCAAAAAACTTGTGTTGCACGTAACTTCTAATGTAATAGCGATAGCTCATGTTCTCTTGCTTCAGAGGTTGTGTTTGCCTGCACTAAGTGCCTAGCTAATGCGGTGCCTTACTTCCAGTGTGTGTCAGTCTTACATTTCTGGTTCTGAGAGCTCACCCTGGGTTTTTACGGGAAGAGCAGGCAGCTACTCTTCTGGGATGTTCTTGTTTAGTGTAGCTGGAGTCACGTCTCCCCTACGTAAGAACTGACTTTTAGAAACTGCAGGGCAAGAAGGCTGGACTTGTGTGGCTTTGTGGTTTTTAGATTCTTCACTAAAACCCTAGCTGATATCAGTGAGAATAGCCCTGTGATGGTAGCTGCCTGATATTAGCAGCTGTAGCTATGACAGGGGTGCCAAACTGAGGAGGAGTTTTTGGCCCCAGCGGCTGCAACATGCTGCGTAATCTGTCTTCACCTGAGCTTGGTTGCAGATGGTCTCTATTGCACCACTGGCTAGAAAGTACAGGTTTTAGGATGATACATGGAGTGTTTGGTAATGAGTTTCACTGGAGCACAATTCTGTTCATATCTCATTTCAGTCACGCTCTGGCAGGCTGAAATGGCCGCTTACTTTCTACAAGCCTGCCCATAGGGTTGAGCTGGGAGAACAACACCCGTGCCCTGCCTGCCAGGCCACCAGGGGCTCCATGGCTGGGGCAGGACCACACTGGACAAAGCTGGTGTGGTGCTACCCCGGCTGTGGTCAGGGGGCAAAGTGGCAGTGGCCCCTTCCCGCCATCCTCCTCAGAACGCCACAGGGTTGGTGGCCTGGCTCTGCCGTTATTGCTGGCTGTGAGAAGCTCTGTGGGGCTGCGCTGAGGTGACGACAGCCCCGCTTTGCCTGCACTCCCGTGTCCCTCTCCCAGGTGGGAACGAGGGCAGCCCCCATTGGCCCCAATATCCTCTCTGAGAGCCTGGTCAAGGTGGGGTGGTAGAGAGGGGGAAAGTGGCTGCCTGAGGGACCGGTGGTGGGGATGAGGGGGGTGAGGCCTAGCAGCTAGCCCTGACCGTTGGGATGGGCCCAGCCCTCTGACACCGGGGAGCTGTCACTGGTGTCTGTGTGGGCCTCGCTCTTCAACAGGCTGCCCAAAGACAGTTTGTAAACTCAGTCATTTGTATGCTGTGTGGCTTGCTTCCCAGCTTAAAGAATTTAAACAAAATGTTTTCATCTGGTTAATGGCTGTGGGTTTTCCTAAGAGCTTCTTGTGTCAGAACTGAAGCCTCCGCATCAGCTTCCCCCTTTCCTTTCCTAACCTCAGGGAAGTTTTGGGCTACTGACAGCCCCTAGCTTGTTGCCGGTTTTTGAGGGGAGGGGGCCGGTTATGTAGATGAGTGGTGATTGGGAATGTCTCAGTAAAGTCAGTCTCCCTGACAGAACATAAAACCAGATGGGTTAATAGCAACTCACTGAAACTTTCCTCCCTCCTCTTTGGTAGGTACTCATCTTCATGAAGAAAATCAGCATGTAAGAAGATCTGATTAGAACCAGTGTTCACTTTAAGATGCCACAAAGGGAAAAAACTCATATGCAAGTCCCATCTTTCAAAACTGTCTGCACTCTTCCAACAGAAGAAAAATCTTTTTGAGAAATATGACTTGTGAAATCTGTGAAGGAAGCTGGCTTTACAAGGCTACTGAATGAAAGACAACATGCCTTACAGTAGACACTTATCCTGAAGGGGTGACACTGCTCTCAAGCTAAAACACGGGCACTCTAAAAACACCGATCCTGAACAGGAATAAGGATTACAAGAACTGCATCAGAATGTTTGTTAGTCCTAGGAGAGTCAGAAAATGCCAGTTTTTGCAGTTATTTGCCACTTGTTTCATACTATGTCTCATGTTTTTTTGGGAACCATTTGATAATCGCATTGTAAGCCATATGAAGTCCTATTCATACAGATACCTCATAAATAGCTACAGTTTTGTGAATGAAAGCCTGTCTGTCAACAGGGAAGACCTGGACAGAGTATCAAGCTACCAGTACTTGATCAACCATGAAGAGAAATGTCAACAGCAGGATGTTCTTCTCCTGTTGCTTGTGAAGACTTCTCCTGAAAACCATCATCGGAGGAATGCGATTCGACAAACTTGGGGTAATGAGAAATATGTTCAGTCTAAACTTAATGCCAATATTAAAACTCTGTTTGCTTTAGGACGACCCTCAGATCATCTGCAGCAAAGAAAACTATATTTGGAAGACCAGAAATACAATGATTTGATTCAGCAAGATTTCCTGGATACTTTTCACAATCTTACTCTTAAATTACTTCTACAGTTTAGCTGGGTGAATGCCTACTGTCCTCATGCCAGGTTTATTATGTCTGCAGATGATGATATATTTATCCATATGCCAAATCTTGTTGCTTATCTCCAAAGTCTAGCACAAATGGGTGTTCAAGACCTCTGGATTGGCCGTGTTCATCGTGGATCCCCTCCCGTAAGAGACAAGACTAGCAAATACTATGTTCCATATGAAATGTACCAGTGGCCCTCTTATCCTGACTACACAGCAGGAGCTGCATATGTAATATCGAGTGATGTAGCAGCTAAAGTATACGAGGCTTCATTGACTCTCAATACAAGTCTTTATATAGATGATGTCTTCATGGGCCTCTGTGCCAATAAAATGGGAATTGTACCACAACACCATGTATTTTTTTCTGGGGAAGGAAAGGCTCCATATCATCCCTGCATTTACAACAAAATGATGACATCTCATGGACATGTAGAGGATCTTCACCGTCTCTGGAAGCAGGCTACAGATCCCAAAGTTAAAAAGATTTCCTCGGGGTTTTGGGGTAGAGTATACTGCAGAATAGTTAATATTGTACTTCTCTGTAAACTATTCTATGAGGACACATATCCCTGTTCAGCTGCATTTTCTTAATACTTGAATATCTGTGTTGAAGATCCACTGAGCCAAAACAGAACAACAAACTTCTTAGCTGTTTATTCAAAATACGTGTAAGTGTGAAAAGAGGGTAGAACTTAAATGTGAATAGCTGGGGTGGGGGTTGGGGGGTGAACCAGGGAAGGGGGAGGAGGATGGTCCCAGGTTCTGTTCAGAAACGGTTATTGGAATAGCTCTCCTATTGTACTGCAACTTTCTACATTGTAGCCTGTTGTGTTTTTTGTTTTTACATGCTTTTTACATGTTTCACAGGATGAGTCTGGATTGTGTGATCATTAAATGAACTATAACGGGCTTCTAGAATTTGAAGTGCTTGGTGAAAATGGCATTTACTTTGAACTTGATTCAGTACGTCTTGAAGCTTTTTTTAAAAAGCAATGTGAGCTAAGGCATATGGTTCAAAAAAAAAAAACTATATCAAAATGGAGTAGACCTCTCAAAATAAGAGGAAAATAGAACTGAGTCAATGAGACTATTGTACTAGTCTAAAACAAAGTAAATTGGTTACAAGTCCTCAGCACTTCTGTTTGTCAGTTATGCAGGTCCAGGTATACTTTCCATGAAGCAAACAGTACTAGAAGTAAAGACCTGCTACAATTCTTTTCTCAAAGCTCTCTAAGTCTTTGACGTAAGGAAAACTGTTTGAGTGCCCTCTGACTTGGTTCTTTTAAGTAACAAATGAGCTCCCTTTAGATCAGAAGTAAACTTTAAAGGAAGAAAATCTAACGTTACTTACGCAATTGGTTGTGTTAATCTCTGCCTTCTGAAAAAATGAAGCTGTATAATTAATCCAATCTCTAATAAGCAAATAGACTAAATGCATTTAAGGCCTATTTTCTTTTAACAATTCTTCTGTTGTCCTATATTCATAGTTCTAAAGGTGAAAAGCAAGCAAAAGTCATAGCTGTATTCCTTTAGAATTTTATAGTTGAAGTTGTTATTGACTTGAAAGAGCAATGTTTCTTGCTTATATTTGTTAAATAAGGATAATACTTTCTGCATGAGGTTTTGACTTCACGGTGAAGGGACAGGGAGATGGTGAACCACAAACTCAGTACACAAATGAAAATCACTAACCCTGAAGTTTTTCCTAAAGACAAGAGATTATTTACAGCTTCAGGGTAGTCTGTGTCCACAAAACTCTTGAATAGAGTTGAATAATATCACCCGTAGAGGAACAAAAATACCTGTGCATTGTAAATCTGGATAGAACTAGGTGGTATTGAAACTCCAGTTGTTATGAGTTGTACTGTGGTGCCATATAAACTTTGTAAAAACAAGGTTCTTCTGTCTTTTCTTGTATTATCTCACTGATGGTGTCTTCACAGGTTTCCAGTACAGGTTATTTAGTTGCTAATTGCAAAGCCTGTGGTAGCTCTCCCTGGAGTGGATACACAGACTGCACAAGGTACAGTCAGATATTGTTTGTGAACTGGTTTGATGCTGGAATGAGTTCTTGTGTGGGTAGTGTCATGAAACTACTTGTGAAAGATTGAATGAGTCACGTTTATCAGCACAGCAATAACAAATGACCCCAAAGCTTGCAAATTACTAACTATCTGTCACAGTTCTTGGATCTGCCAGAAATGTACTATATACAGGAGCAATGCTACTTGCTTTTTAAGATGTCTAAAGCTAGCCTTTTCTCTTCTGCCTGAAGTTTCTTGCTGCTACAGCAATGTGGAGCAGTGAATTACTTAATTTGTCTTCTAACTTTACAACAGATGTATGTGGCACAGCAGTTTTAAACTGCAACTGGTAAACTTTGTTTAAATGCTGCTGCTTTTGTTTTAAAGGTTTGAATGGCTAATGGTATATGCTAGCATAGACAAACAGCACTGAGCTTGCTGTCTGTTCTTCAAACTGCTATTTCAGATGGATGTTAGGTAACTACTGGAACTAAGTGGAATATGTAACTCTAAGTAGATTTCCAGGAGGGAGGGAAAAACCCCAACTGGACTCAAATGTTGGGTATATAGAGCCTACAAATAACTCACTTGTCAGCATTAAAATAGACTGCAACAGCTGTAGTTCAGGAACTCCATGTCCTTGCCTAAACAGACTCAGATTATAATCCGAGGATGCTTTAGAACAAACAAGAAATAGAACACAACAAACCATCAAACCTAGCTCTACAATCTGTTGGCTCTAGCAGGGTGTGGTGGTACACACAGAGGAAGTATTATTCAGTACTTGAAAGAAAGACTTCATCAGATCTCTGACCTGTTGTGGGCTGTTTAAATTAGTGAGGTGCACAGCAAAACTGCACTACTGAAAAAGTCACCCCATTCACTTTAGGGGAAAGAGGGTCTACACACGCTCTGTATAACCAATGTGTACTACTAAGACTACAATTTCTTCCAGCAATGTTTTCACTTCTACAAGCTGAGTTGGAAGTAGATTAAACTTCTATAGGTTAGTGATTTAGCTAACATCTAAAACACTGCTTAAATGCAGTTTGCCATTATGTGAAAGTCACTTGACCATTGAAATACTTTTGTTTTATAGCTAGTTTGAGTTTAGTTTGAATTGTTTCTTAGACTTAAAAGGACCTTGATGTTTGTAGCATGCATTTTCTTCTGCTGCAGTGAAAAAGGAAGTTGCTTATGAATAAAAATGAAAGCATGAAGGCACTCCTTTAAAAAAAAAAAAAAAAGTTAGAAAACTTACTCTCTGGTTCTAAACACTGATTTAACATTTGACACCTCTAACTGGAACCTCTTTTAACAATTGTCTTGGTGCTCCAATGCTGGGCTGTCAGGTTTTACTTCTACAAATAAAACTGTATCAGCCTGAATGGTCGGTTATGCCTCATTAAGAGTATGACATTGTTGCACAGCATGTTTAATGCTAAAGTTGTTTTTACCTGTTTGTTTGATTTGCATCAGTTTCCCTTTGGTATTACTAATTTTTATACAAAGTGTTCAATATTTATTCTTAAATTTTGCTCTTTACCACAAAATACAATTGTTTTGTAAAACTTGATTTGAATAAACAGACTTGTTTCTTTTTTTAAAAAAAATAAAAAAAAAAAAAGCTGTTGAGTTTCTTGTTGCTTTCTTTGTAGCTGACAAGCTCAGCTCTGATGCTTAATTACCATTCTGAGTACTCTCTTAGAGGACTTTGAACTGATTTTTTTTCTTCTTTTCTATCCTTCCTGTCTGTTCTACTGTGAACCAAACCTCCAGATCTTTTGAGGGGGAGGGGGTGGAAATGTGAAATTGGAATTCTCAAGAAAGGAGGCAGTTTAAAAATTTGTTTAGCAACTTTCCAGGTTTAAAGTTGTGGGAAAACTGCCTAGTACTAGATGCTTAGCCTATTGTTAATATTAACTTCCAAAATCATATGTTCTTTTGAGGCAATCATTCCTGTAGAGATGTGTATCTACCTAAATAAATTCTATTCAAATAACATCTTGTACTTTCTGAAAACTAGCTGATAGTTTGGTAACCAGTGATAGACATTATTTTCATAGTATATAAGATTACTTCGAACCTACTACAAATTGAGACGTTGCATTTTGCTGTCTCTGACTTGTATAGCACAGTGTATTAACAAGCTAGTGTTTTCAGACTTGTACTCCTGTATCAAGCAATTTTAGTGTGTACCCATGTGAGACAGACATAATGTACATATAAATTATTTAAATTATACTGAAGAAAACAAAAGAAATAGAGGTAGTAAGGAGTGGGGTTTGTTTTGTGGGCTTGTTGCAGTTTGGTTTAAATTATTCTCTTTGGCCTAGAGACAGTGAAGTTCAACCAAAACTGGGTTTGCTTGGTATTTCTTGTTAAACTAAATGACTTGAGCATTTGGTTGTTTAGGTTATGTAATTAGTATGATCTTTCTCAAGACCTTCTAGAAAGGGAGACAAGATTATTATAACTTCTACTTGAAAATAGAAGCGTATCAAAGCCATATAGTCAAATGAGAGTTTCCTGAACATGAGATGATCTTTACTACTAAATAAGATGAGCAAGGCTTATTCTAAGGAGTTATGTCACATAATGACTAAAGCACACAGCCTTACCTCCTCCTTGTTGACAGGTTCTCATCGCTTTCGCTCATCACCAAGACTCTGCTAGATCCGCCTTGACTAGCTTCATGCATCACTTCGATCTGAATGGAAAGCACACACAATGTGAAAATACTTAATCACTGATACTTTTATATAGAGAACTTTAATTCTTTACAAAAATAAACACATCACCAGTCTAGTATGTCATTTGACAAGTTAAAAAATAATCGACTTAGATGTGCAAATTGAAAATCAAGAATAACGCTTGAAATGAATTGGTATGTTGTAGACTATTTTGATAAGCTATTCTAATGATATGCTGCCCTAATAATTTGAATCTTCATGCAAGGAAGACAAGAAAATTACAGCAAAGGAATGTCATTTAAAAGATTAAGTGGCACTGTGTATGTTTTGATTTTGTCTTTTGACTAACATAACTAAAATGGATGTTGGCAAAGTTATGAAATATTTGTAGTATAGAAACATTCAGAATACAACTTTCGTGGTTCCATCCCTTTGTAAAGGTGTATTTACATGGTCTTAAAAACAAGCATTTAAAATATGGCAAGGGAGGTGTTAAATTTAACAGAAAAAATCTGATCTCTAGAAGTGGTCATTTCTGTGAGCTTGGACAAATGAAAGGTTTCAGGATGCAGCTGCAGTTCATCTTAGTTATAAAGAATGCAGAAGAATGAAGTTTCTGGATTCTTCTGTCCCCGGTTTTAAAATGAGCAAGGAGGGCTATTTTGTCATGACATCTCATTATCCCCAGGTAAGCTGCAGCTCAAATCAGCTCAAATAAAAATACTCTCTGCTGTAAGGACAAGTCTCTTAAATGCTGTAGGGTTTGGGATTAGGGAAGGATGGATAAGGATGTTCAAAGTGTCCAGAGCAGAATTCTGCTGCAGAAACAATGATGCAACAAATCTCATCACAGAGACACAAAAGTAAAATGCATTTCCCTGAATCTTACTTGCTCATGCAGTAACAGTTAGCAGTGGAATTTTGTTGTTAATGATGGTTGTTTATATTAAGTATTAAATGTTTAGTTTTTCCTCCTTTGGGTATAGAATGACCTTAGCAAATATTTAAATGAGGAAAGCTGTATAACTCTGTAAAACCCTGAATATAACACACCTTTCATATGAGTTAGAATAAAATTTCAGTTTGGGAAACAAAACAGCTCGTGCTATAACAAAGGAGGGTACTTTTAATGTACCATCATTGGACAGTCTCTCCACGTTGCCCCTTTCATCCTCTGAAAGTGATTTTTACTTCAGTGTAACCTGTTTGCTCACATTTATGAGCATAAATCTTAACACTGGTATCTAGTAACTTAAACTGCAGTGTGAAGTGTAAAAAATGTTTTGCAAAGGGCTTGTAAATGTTTTTCTTCTATTTTTAAATAAGTACAAATATGTAAACACTAATTTTGTTTTGAGTTCTCACAATATGGAGTATTCCCAAAACAGAGACTTATACCTTAATTCCACCTTTAGTTTTCTTAATACTTTTCTTTTTCGATAACTCTGCCTCAGAGATGGACTTTGGAGGGCAGGAAATTTCTGTGGACCTCCTGTTGGTAGCTGAAGGAGACAAAAAGAAAGTAACATTAGAAAACTCATGTTAAAAGTCAAAGTCCTACATGTTAATAAAAACAATGAGCAAAGTTCCTTCCATGTCTTTGATAACTGACAGCTGGCTTAGAGAACTAAACTGTGGTTGTAGTGGTGAAGCATCAACTGGCATGAGGGAATGGGCTACGTTGTTCAGTCCTCCACTGTGCCTCAGATCGGCATGTAGTTTCATGCTGCAATGACCACCATGGTTTGGTTTCCTCCTTGGCAACCATCTTTAGGATAGCTCAGGTAAGTTTTAGCCAGTTGTAACAACACTTAGATAATTTTCACTTTGATTGCTTTTAAGCTCATGGTTTGCTACTTTTGTGATTTCCCAAATGAAGGACATTTTTGTTCCAGTAGTGGGTTGGAAAAGTCAGACTATAAACGATTGTTCCCTGTAAGGTTTCATCACGTGAACAAGCCTCAAGGGAGTAATCACTACAAGTGTTCAACAAGTCACTCTGACTGTGTATATAATGACAGCGATTCTGGGAAAATGATTTCAGAATATGCTGTCGTGTCAGGTTGGTTCAGCCTTGCAGTCTCTGAAAAACCAGTTTATAGCTATAGCAGTCATCAAATGCTACTAGAAAATCATCCTCAACAGCGTAAACACTTGTCCTGAGACTGCCGTTCAAAGAAAAGTGTTTGAATGAATGGTGAGAAGGGAACTCATATATTTGACTTAAATAGGAAATAATTTCTTTGTTGTAGTTTGTATCTTTAGTTGTGTTAAATTGGTTAAAAATAAGCAAAAGAAATTATATAAGTTGCTGGGTCAGGCAAAGAACAATATTGTTGCAAGTGTGAGAGTAACAGATTTTCAAGTGTTCCTGTCATTAAATTCTCCTTTTAATGTATTTTAAAAAACAACAACAACAACAAAAATAGAAACACCAAATTATATACAACTAAAAAGACAACATCTTTGTTTTGTAAACAATAGTACCAGAAGCTGACATTTCTTCTACCCTGTGTCTTTTCAATTGCCTTATCATGCAGCTGGGAAGAGAATTAAGGGAGTTTCCATCCCCCTCTTCCCTAAATCTTCCAATTTCCCTAAATCTTCCCCTATTTATCAGTCCATGTTGGATGATGTGAAGACTTAGCAGTGCCCGTTTTAGGCCTGTTACTTCCTCAGTTACTTCCTCACATTGATTTCATATTGGAAAGTTTAAGGAAGTTTCTTCAACAGAATAGTAAAGCCTGGCAGCTACCAGTGGTTGAAATTGAGCTGAAACATACTTCGAAGTCCTTCATCAAGAATAGGCATGGAAATGACTAATGTGCTAAACTGTTTTATTGGGGCATGCAGCAAATGCTGTCCCACAGGAACACAGGTTTGAAGACAATTAATGACTTAAGAGTGTTTTTCTATGCTGCTGATGACAAAGCAGCATGCCAAGGCAGCTAAAGAAACATTTTTCCAAGCATCTAAGGTTCATCATGTATTGTATAGAAAGTATTTTCCATTCTTAGGCAATAGAGTCCATACTTCTCTGCTCTAGCAAAATTGCTGTTGAACCTCCTGAAAATCTGTCCATATAAGAATCAGAGAGTGAGGCCCCGTGTAAATGGAGTATTTTTCTGTAAGACACACTTGCTTAGTTTCCTCAGATTTGGCCAAATGTGATAGCAGCCTTAAAGCCACAGAATTGAAAGCATCTTTTCCTTTTCTCTTTCTCTTTACAGAAATATCTTAAGCTACAGAAACTGGTGTTTTCCCAAGAGCCATTAATGAAAATCACATTCATCGTCTTTTTCTGAGTCAGCTAATCTCTCTGCTGCTTCACTTCCCTGCACACATCCCCAGTCTCTTGCAAGACATTCTCTTTTAATCCCCTATCCAGATGTTATTAGTTAGAGAGTGTTATGCATTAGTGACTGCGAGGAATGCTGGAAGGGATCCAATGAGCAGTCGTACACATTTAAATGAGATGGAACCAGCTTGGCTTTCATTCTTTAAAGGACTGAAAAGCCTCCAGCTGTATTCCCCCTGTATGAATTTCATGTTCCAGGCTGGCCTTCTAATAAACCCATATGGTGAGTCATGGATTTTGTATGTGTGATGTGCTGCTAAACATATTATTTGCTTAATGAGCTAACAGAAATTTTGATGGTTTTGCTCCTGTATTTCACATTCATGCTGCACACGAAGAAATCCCGCCATGAATATTTTATAGTGATCAGAAGAGAAAAGATGCCAGAAGTAAAGCTACACCTGCAACGCTAATTTTTCCCCTTTTCTGTTCAGGCATCTAGCTCCAACCATTGACAAGTATGTTGCACATTTACTACTTTTTCTCCCCCTCCCTAAGGATTTATTCTATTACCTCATTCAGTAAAAAAAAAAAAAAAAAAAAAAAAAAAAAAAAAACACTGAACTCATGAGCAGCTATTCAGTATTTTGATTTATCTGTATTTCTCAGTGCTCAGCTCAGTGCTCATTTTTTTGGGTTCCTTTTTACAATTCAAGTGCTTAATAAATATTCGCTGAGCTGTTTTCATGATAGTTCTCAGAGGTAACAGGCTTTTCCATAGATAAAAAATCAAAACAGAAAAGACTAATAAGGAAGACCAACTTGACATTTTTAGAACTGATCTTTCAGATTACTGACTGCTATACGCCACTTTGCCTGTTTAAGAGCACACACTTTGACCAACAATTCTGATTTCAGTCTTTCGCTGTCCTTTCAACGTAGATCTTTTTATGTAGTTGCACTAGTTATTAAAATCACCCCTCTAATAAACAAACAAACAAAAATGCTAAGTTAACGCCCACATGGGTTTTTAATGGGGTCAGAACTTCACACCTACTGCTGCTTCTCCCACGTCAGCAGGAGAAAAAACAGCAGTAAACTCTCACGATCTCAGAGACGACTCCAGAACAGTTGAAACCCATCTGAGCTGGGGCTGGTACTGTTCTCCCTTTCTTCCCAACCTCCGGCCACACGCTTTTGTCACCTCTTTTTTTGTCAGCACTGCATTTCTTTCAACTGGATGATGACGAGCTGAACCAGCCAAAAGAAACAAAAATATATAAATAAAAAAAATCCAACCACTGGTCATGTGACTGTAAGTACTGACATCAAGCAGTCAGAAACACACTGCTGTGTTGGGCAAAGAGGAGACAAGCAAGAGCCCAGAACAGCCCTTCATTAAGGAGGGCTTAAACTGCTACGAGATCATACTCTAAGGAAACCAGAAATGCAGAGGGATGAGAAACATGTCTCTGGATTCCAGGCATTTTTGCTGACAAAAAAAGAAATGGGACTTTGGGAGCAAAAGTGTAGCAAGTTAATCCATAATGAACATGTGTGAGCTGAGATTTTTTTTCCAAGTTTTTAAAATTCTACCAAATCTGGAAGCTTCAAGAAGGGACAAAACCATTTGGCACTGCTGTGTTTCAGCTTTGGCTACAAGGGTGATTAAAACAAAACGCTTTTCCCTGCCTTGATTACTGAGGTGGCTGAATCATTTCCACTAAAGTTTTCCAAGAAAATGTCCAGCTAAGTAAGATAGTCTTTGGGAAAGCTTAATTCATGCAGGCTTCCACGGGGAGCACAGAGTTTTTCTTGAAATAAGATGCCATATATACCACTAAAATTTTTCAAGGCATTCGTTATAAAAGGGTCAGCAGCTTCCTGTCTTTCCTGGGTTGATTTGTGAATGATATTTAAGCACACTCCTATAAAATTTGCACTAATTGCAACTGGTATAGACTGGTGTAGATTTTTGTTGTCATTGTTGAGCATCATAATTCCTAGATAAAACAGTACCACTGTTGAACAGGCCTGCCCTTGTGAAATTCGCAAATTCTTTGCGAAACCAAAAGCTTCAAGCAAAAATGGGATGAATTTCAATTTTTGCCTCAGGATTCCCAGGCCCAAATTAAAGCACTGGGGGCAAGCCTGCATGAGGGAGAGTTTAAAGTGCAGCTCTGTGCTGCCTTTCTGTGGATCTTCACTGAGCTAAGACTCTGCCAAGAGCCACCACAGGACATAAATGCATAGTCAAAATAAACTCCATCATTTTCCTGATAGAAATCTGCCCTTTCTCTCATACATGGTATCAGCTTTGCTTGTGTGCATCTACGTATATGCACAGGCAGAATGAAGTGTGTCACAGATACATTGATGGTATATTTCATGCTTAAACCTTCACATCTGTTAACGTTTTTCCATTAGCACTCTGAATCGGGGTGAATTTACCCTACCACTCCTTGTTAGGGAAATAGAGAGTCAGCAAACAAAAACAAAACAAAACAAAATCTATTCTGGAATGAATGTAACTTCTTTGCTTTCACAGACAAGCATTGCAGTGCTGCCGTGGTATTGTTAGATCGGCTGCCTAGCGACAAGCGCCTTTCTTTCTAGCTTTCTGTTTATGTTTACACATCCTAGGAACATGGTAGTTTCTTGTTGCCTGTTTCATTTTGCAAGCTTTTACAAATATTCAGATATGTCCTGGATAACAATGAAGTACGGTATCTGTTTCAAAAAGGTGCTTCCAGCCTCTTTCCGTTTTACAAGAGGATTCTCAATAAATGCTGCCCATATGTAAATGCTGCCTCTGTGCTGATCCTGTGAATGTGAAGAAATGGCACAGAGGAAATTCCTACAGAGGGCAGATTCAAGAAGAACAGAATATCACAGCCTCATTTTCTAGGCTTGGAGTAGGACTCATTTAATATTAACAATTAATATGGGGTACCTTTCTTATTATTAATTAATTAGTGGCTGGTATAGTGCTGTGCTTTGGATTTAGGATGATGAGAATAATGTTGATAACACGCTGATGTTTTAATTGTTGCAGAGCAGTGCTTGCATTAAGCCCAGGACCTTTCAGCTTCTCACACCACCCTGCAGGCAAGGAGGCTGGGGGCTCACGAGGAGCTGGGAGGGGACAGACCCAGGACAGCTGGCCAAAGGGATATTCCATACCATAAAACATCATGCTGAACAATTAATATGGGATGACTGGCCGGGGGATGGGAGGGGCTGCCTGGGGACAGTCTGGGCATCGGTCAGCAGGTGATGAGCAGTTGCATTGCACATCACTTGCTTTGTACATATTATTATTATTATTATTATTATTATTATTATTATTATTATTATTATTATTATTATTATTATTTCTACTACTACTACTATTATCATTCCTATTTCTATTGCTATTTCTTTTCTGTCTTATTAAACTGTCTGTCTCAACCCACAACGCTTTTACTTTCTTTTTCCCGATTCTCTCCCCCATGCCACGCTGTGTGAGAGGGTGAGCGAATTGCTGTGTGGTGCTTAGCTGCCTGCCGGGACAAACCGAAACAACCTAGTGCCAGTTTCTGTTCTCAGCCACATCTCAGACTCAGACTGAGAAACACTTTGGTGAATCACTTAGTTGATCTGTGCTTTGGTTCTCTTTCTGCAAAAGGGAGATGAAAATACTTACCAGTAACATAGCATTTGCAAAGTGCCTTGGCAGTCTGTGGGAAATGGCACTCAGGAAATTCACAGAATGATTCTTTGTAGTGAACAATTGGGTAAGACCCAAGTGATGCTATTATACGGTATATATATTCTTATGAGGAGTGGGTAAGGAGTGTGGTTGTTTATTTGGAGAAGAGGAGGCTCAGGGAAGACCTTATTGCTCTCTACAACTACCTTAAAGGAAGGTGTGGGAAGCTGGGGGTCAGCCTCTTCTCACAGATAACTAGCAATAGGACAAGAGGGAATGGCCTCAAGTTGTGCCAGGGGAGGATGAGGTTGGAATTCAGGCTTCTCAAAAATAGCAGTCAGGCATTGAAACAGGTTGCCAAGGGAAGTGGTACACCATTGTGGGAGTATTTAAGGAAAGGTTGGACCTGGTGCTTAGGGACATGGTTTAGTGGTGGTAGGGGGATGGTTGGACCAGATGATCTTGGAGGTCTTTTCCAACCTTAATGTTTCTATGATTCTATTCTGTGATTCCATGTAAATATACACATACTGCTCGTGGCAGTTAAAGTAACTGTTTTTAAGTCCTAAAATAAGATGCAGAAAGTCAGGGACTTCTGTTTCTTTGTACATTTCTCTATGTCAATCATCTTCAGGCACAAAAAGAATCTAAATGAGATGATACATTCTACTTATGAATGTCTGAACAGGCCTGGGTCACACTTCGCATCACCTCAGAGGATGACTGGAGTAACTTTTCAAATTAAATATCATCTATCTATTAATTCACAACAGGACATCAGAAGCTAAGTAATCCTTACCACACAGTTATCTCCTGTACTGTGTTATAAAAGACTGAACAGCAATGCAAGGATCAGAGCAAGGGAACATGTCATGATTCTCTGTGAAGTAGCTGAGTGCATTGAATGGGGTGTATGAACAACAATCAACACTTAAAGTATTGTCATTTCTATACTAGTAACTATTTTAAAGGTTCTATTTATATCAAAAATGGAAAAAATCTGCAAGTGCTTTAAAATGACAAGAAAGAAGTTTAAGACACACAGAGATTGCATGCATAAATAGAAATGCAAGACTAGCTTTTAGCCTGAAAGTGCAGTTTCACAACTGGTGAAAGCCATTCTAAAACTCTATTGCCACTAACAAGGACTAACTAGCTTAGACCTACTGGTCCCATAATGTCATTTTTCTGCAACTGTCTTTGCTTCAGCACTAGTGGCCTGAAGAATTTTAAAGTTAGTGCTGCTCTGAGGACTTGATTGGGCTAGGTGATCTCCAGAACTCTCTACATTCTACTGACTTACACAATGGAAAACTAACTACTACTTTTTTATTGCCAGTTCTTTGAGTTTTCAAAGACTTAAAAATTCATGCAGCTAACTGACTGCCAACAACGGTGCAGGAGTGGAACACATTGCTAGCAGATGTAGGTATCAGAGCAAGACCTCTTCAAAGGCATTGTGGTTTCAGCTCGCTTTAAGGCAACAATGAAAATGAAACTTGAGGTAGTAACTGCATGTTAAGACCACAGCTAGCAAGGTTTTTGGGAAAAAGTAAAGATGTCAAACTGGCATTGGGAAAGGATGAATGTTGGGGACCAGAGGAAAACAACAGGGACATTTGTATGAGCTTTTGACAGTATGCCTAGAAAGCAAAATGGTCAGGCTACTGGCCTGCCTAATCTTCCTGATGAAAAATCAAAGCTTGCTGTACATGTATGCTCTTAATGCTAATTAGTAGTTTTTTCCCAAGCCTTTTAGCTAAAGGTTCGCTGTTAAAAAGCCCTGAAGTTCTTTTCTTTAATTTTTTATAAACACCTCTGCTGAAAAGGTTAACCCCTTCCTGCCACCAGGTTCAAGGTGGCTGGCCTCAAAGATGCACAGTTTCAAGTTGCTTCACCCACGTTCCTTTTGCAGAAAATAGGTACCTTGGTTAAACATGTTAACCTCAAATCAGGAACTTTCTGTAAATTCCAACCAGAAGCAGTATTCAACTTTTTTATTTAGCAGAGGACAACTCTAGAAAGTGACTAGATAGTTATGTGGAGGGAAAAACAAAAGAACAGAAAATCACACCAATGAGTCAATGTCACCAACGATGCATAAAGCTTTTTGCAGTATCTAATTGAAACTGGAGGGATTGTGATCTTTTAAAGCCAAATGTTCGTATCACTGTATGTGCAATTTAAAAGTGTTCCTCATGCATACTTTACATACTTTGCAGTGACTAACCTGGTTTTCATTTTCAGGGAAAAATTAGCAATATATGACATAATGAGAAACAGTATAGAAATATGCTCTGTAGATTAGACCTAAGAAAAAGAGCCTGATTTTTTTTTTTTTTTGGTTCACCCCTGCTTATATGCTTTTAGTGATAGATTGTTTCACATTTGTTTTAACTTTCTGGGCCTACAAGGTTGACACTGAGCATCAAATACAAGTTTTCATTCTGAAGACAAAAACTAAAGCATGACCATGCAAGAAAAACACTGGTGTGTATCTGAAAGCAGCTGTTCATGGCCTACCTACTCCTGCTGGTCTCGTAGTCTTTGGTGATGCTCTCTTTGGGGAAGATTCAGGGTGTGGGGCAACAGGTTGTACTGGCCGGGTCTGTTTGGCTGCCAGTTTCTTCAGACTCACTTGCCTCTTGTCAAACATTTCTTGTACATCTTCTAGTTTTTGTAGAATTCTTTGGGCATTGGCCTAGGCAAAGAAAAGGCAAACAGCAGACGGTTGTCAGTGCTGGACTAAGCAAGTTGAGATGACTTCTGTTACTCAGACTAGGTGTATTAGAGATAAAGATCATGTTGTAGCTTAACCCAACACAGCCCATGCATTCTGCACAGATCTATATTTCATGGAGTAGGACTTGGTGACTTATTAAATTTTCTAGCTCTACCCTGAAGTATGTGTGGTTATAGGACTGCTCGTATAAGTAAAACTTATTGCCGTAAGTGCTCACCTCTGTATCCTTTTGCTGTAGCAAAAAAGGCATATTTGAGCACACCCAGAGATATAGTCTGGTACTCTCTCATATAGAAAGCAATTGGTATTTTGAAATTTGAACTGAGTGCATATGCATTTGAGAGGTTTTACCTTTATTTCAGGGGTGAGGATCATGTCAAACTGATTGTAGAACTCCTTCGGGTTAGAAAGCTGGTGTTCCTTAGCTGTTGCCAGGAACTTTTCAATTTCAACGAGTGCAGTTTCAGCTCCCTCTTGTGACTGGCACTTGTCCACAGCTTGGGAAGCTAAGAGGTAGATTCCAGCTTCACACCATTTGCTTGCCTTTAAAAAAAATCAGACAACAAGGACCCCAACATCACCAACAGTCCATATTATGAAGTGTTGCTTCTACCACCCCATGAAATACAGATTTGCCCTACCATGTTGCTGAATGAATGTTTACTTCATAGCATGGTCCTGGTCAAAATACATCCCATCATAGATACAGAACAATAGCAAATTAAATTCAGCTCTCATGGGATAGATGGATGGTCCAGTAACACATAATAATATTCTGAGGAGGAAGAGTGTCACTGTGGTTGCTGCAAATCAAATCTTCCAGCTGTACTACCTCATTTCAGTGTTCAGTCACAAAATAATTCAAAACCCCAGATTAATATTTGATCTGTATCAAAACTCCCCAAAACTTCTTAGGCCTATTACACTCAGTTAAAAATACTCCAAAGCAGGTTTTCAAGATGAATTTCCGGTACTTCCTCTTAGGAATTAGGCTGAAATAGCATGTAAACATTCTCAGAGCATTTACATGTAGCTTTCTATTCTAGTCAGATCATATGAAGTGGGATAAAAAAAAGAACAAGTAGTAAGCTGTTTATTTTTAAGCATATTTTTACACATTTGTTTCTTGTTTCAAATTTAGGCCTAGTTCTATTCTTTTTTTGTTTAGTAACCTACTATTCATCATTTTAAGATCATAATTATGAGAAGCAACTGCTCCAGTTTTTATGGTAATAGTTTCTGAATGAAATGGAGGAAAAAGTAGTAAATCTTTGTACCCGTGCTTATAAAAGCATTCATTTTCAGTAGAACCGTCATTAGGGCTGTTCTCTAAAAAGGCTCACTCACCTTATCTAACTGTTGATGCAGCTCAAGAGACTTTCCCAAAATATCGTACTTTTTCTTGGTCTCATTGGTAAAGTCATCACAAATACGCCTGAGTTCAACACACTTTGGTCTAATGGAATCGACTGCATAATGGTTGTTTTGGATGAGCTGTTCTCCATGGAGCGCTAGAGATTGGGCTTTCTCCAATGGTTCCTGTGAAATTAATGAGAAACTATCCAAAGTTAGACCTTAAAATTACACATTTAGTAAAGATAAACCATCTCTGTAATCTGTGCTGTAGCCTGGAGCTAAAGGTTTGGGATATTCATCTAGCTGACGTGTTTTTCAATTTGCATTGAAGACCAACGTGTTAGTGATTATTTCTTACTATTGTTCTTCCTGCCTCCACAGCCTAAATTCAGAGGTGAGTACTTAAACAGTCTCAAAATCATACAGAGCATGTATGATCTGTAGATCATACATAGAATAAAAAAATATTCTACCACATGCTTAACCCAAGTTAAAGATTAGTAGAGCAGCGCAATATGGAGAATGAACCAGAGCAAACTCCTATGACAAATCTTGTTATCTCAGGCTTTGTCAGCTGAGCTCATATCTGTAGAGCTACGGATTACAAATTCTCAGAAGAGCAGGACATCACATCTTCACAGAGGGGCAGAAGATAACAGGTTGTGATAACAGGTTGGGTGTGGCAACTTTTAAAACCACTGCTCAGGAGTGTGAAGGTCCCGAGACTTTTGCAAGGCAAAGTCAGAGTGAATTTAAACTGTTTGTGGCAGTGAAACATTTTCTCTATTTTCAGCTATTAACCATCAGCTCTTTGCTGAATACTTATAGGTACAGAAGATTTTTTCCCATTTAATGGGATGAGTTCAAACTACATCCATTATTATTGGTTATTTGCTTCATTGGAGTACAAAAGCTGTCTGTGATAATGTGTCAAATACAAAAATAGTTAGTGCTTTAACACATATGCTGTGAATAGATCATAATTAAAATATCACCTAACAGCACACAACAAGAAGGGACAATGGAAGGAAAATGTAGGTTACAGTAACTTAAATTTCTTTAGATTTCTACAGAACAGATGGGCAAAGATGACAGTATTTCTAAATCTTAATCCTGTGCTTAAAAAAGATCATCAGATCATCACCAGTTTTTGCATTTGTTCATGTGCACCCTCCTCTGATTCAGCTTACTCATTTGTTCAATGCTTTCTAATAATACTAAATGTGATGCATATTATATATAGGTGACCAACTGATGCAATTGCAAAGTTCAAACATCTGAAAAAAACAAACAACAACAACAACAAAAAAACATGTTTATCAGAAGGCATGTGTGTTCCTGAAACTGCTTTAAGCTTGAACAGAATGGTCTTAAATGGTATCTGGCCAAGGGAACCTGTTACGTCTTCCAAGTTTTTCAAATTCCAAAGATGGCCCTAACTTGTCTTGGTTTGAAACGCAGGTATTTCAACTGATTCTAGATTTCCAGGTAACAAAACAGAACTACTAAATTTGAACAACCTTGGTTTCTGGAAATTAGGATCAGAGTTTCACAGTTTAAAATAATGACCCATGAGAAGAGAGTAAGTGTCACAGAACGATAGTGACAGAGAAACATCTAGATGATCAGCTGGAATACAATATTGAGCACAAACCTGTCCTTTCTCTTCCAGTTGTTTCTGTTCCCTTAGGAGGTGCTCTACTCGAGTCACACTGTCTCCAATGTCAGAAAAACCTGCTTGTGCTTCCATTAGATTATCCAATGTCAGTTTTACCTAAAACAAACACGACAAAAAAAAAGCGTACCCATCACAAGATGATCATAAAATTATAACAAATCTATGAGTTCTAAACATTTATCTCCATCTTTTAGAAGAGTTTGCATCTCAAGTTTAGTCTTTCATCTTGTTATAAATGGCTTTCGAAATGGAAAATACCAGGCAACAACCAACTATTCTCTAAAGAGCTGTCCCTGGTTCTTGTTATTTATTGAGACATGCAGTTTTGAAGATCCATAACTCTAGAGCCTCTATTACTCCAAGATTTGTATTACTTTGTCCTTTGAGCTAACAGCTGGGCTTTCCATTTTTCTTTTCAATTGACATCAGTGGAGTTGGACACTTAGCATCACAGAAGAAGTGATATTTGGTAAGATAACACATAAATACACAGTCATTTAGCATGAAGCTGGTATTTCACAGTTTGACCTAATGCTGTAAAATATCAGATAATTACCAATAATTTAATTTTTGAATATTAATTTCATATTTTATAATGAATGGCTTCCCTCCCAATCTCTTTTTTAGGAATGCCATTATACTTCTACATATAGGCAGTTTGACCTTATTTACAGGAGAAGACTAGACAAAATCAACCAATGAAATACCTCTCTAAAATCATGTTCAAAGTGTCGAAGCTGCAAGCATTGTTCTAGTTTTAGATGATGCTTGGTCCAAAATTGATCAAAAGCCTTTTCTGTTTCATCCAACTGAGCCAACAACCTGTTAAGAAATTAGAGTGAAAAGCACTTAATTTGCTACAGTTCTTTTCATTTAAGTTACACCAATTGATTGCAGAAAACAGGGTTTGGAGATGGTGGGGAGCCTACACCTATGTATGAAGCAGAACAAGGTTCTGCATCGGTTTTCCCTTGGGAAAAAGAGAACAAAAATTAAAGTGGGACATGCAGGAGCGTGATGATGGCTGATAGTTACATGGATCTACTATGGCAGTTGTAGTCCTGCCTCCTAACCTACAACTGGAATACAGACCTGGTCCATGTGCTGGCAGCCAGAAGTGGCTGTCACTCCCCAGCTTCCATCTAATCTTCAAAGATAATTCACCTCAGGCCAATGTAGATTGAATACAATGCAATTATTAATTTTACGAATGCTTAAAGCAGAACTGTACAACTTGTTGTTCATTTTCTTTTTTTTTTTTTTGCCATAAGAAATAAGCAATGGTTGAATCATTTTTCCTAATCCATCTCTCCTAAACACAATGGATTAGAGGCTCATAATGCCTCCCACTGACAATGTTTCATTTCATGGAAATAATGAAACACTTATTCACAAAAAAAAATCAGTATCAAGTGTCCCACATCTCGAGTGAAGTGTCAAACACCAGAATATGAGTCATCCTATCCTTGCAATCTCTATGACCTATTGAGTATATTACAAAGTAGAACAGTTTAAACAGGGAAGAAAGAAAGAAGAAAAAAAGGAAAAAAAAAGAAAAAAAAAAAAAAGAAAAGAAATAAAATGAAGTTTTCTCTGAATATCCTATTTTTCAATAGTTGGCATTCTTCAGGCAGGCAGGAAACTATGTTGGAACTATGAAGTAATTGGGGCAAACACCAATAGTTCCTTCCTATTCCTCTCAAAAACAAGTCCTGTTTTCAATCTATCCCTGAAAAATGTGTTTTTAATCAAAGCTAGTTGCTGAATTCAAGCTGAATTTGTAAATTTCTTCAGAATGACTGATTAAAGGATTTTAAAGTATTCAGTGAAAAATATCAACTTTACTTTTGGCAGCTTTGTTCCTGCTGAACGCAGATACGCTGAAACACTAGCATAACATTTCTCTTTCTGCTGCATCATATGGAACAGCAGAAACTTGTACATAGTAAATAAAAGCATTATGGTAATAACTAGCATTGTAGGAAGGAACAGAGATTTCTCTCTTTTTATACATCTGTGAAGGTTTCAGACTATCATCTTTATCTGTTCCTCCCTCCCCCAGTGTTTCCACAGAAATACACAAGCATATACTCTTTCATCTCACATGGATCCAGATGCCACTTTCTAACTAGGCACAGGTATTTGGAGGATGTAATAGGGAAAATATGTTCCACATTAAATCCTCCACCAGGTAGGTAGTGGTCCAACCAAGAATTACCATGAAATTCAGAACTTGTTTGAACTTGCACTGCCAGTTTAATCAAGTAAATTCCTCAAAGACTTTCCCTTCTCTGACTTATGTATCCAATAAACCCTGAGTGACTGAATCAGTTGGAATTTATAGCCTGTATATTTACACCATTTAAATGAGGACATAAATTACATTTGCATTTCTTAGGAATAAGTTAGCAACTTGCCCAAGGTAATCAAGCTTCACTAACCTTTCCACTGTTGCCACATTTTCTAGTTCATCCGGACTGAGTTTACTGTTGGCACTTCGGGTGACTGGCTCCCTAATACATGTCAGTAGGGTGGCCCCCTGCTTCACAGCTAGTTTCAGCTCATCCTGAGGGGGGAAACAAGAAAAGTATATATTTATACTAACAACAGTTCCATCTCTTAGGTAGACAACATAGTAATGCTAAGGGAGGTTACTTTTGTAGGCATTGAATACTTGGAACAGAATATAAGTGCTTCACAATGATGACATATCTTTCTAGGAATACAGAGACTAAATCTATTCACAATGAACAGTAGATATATTTCTGAGAAAAGGAACATTGCATAATTTCTGAACAGATTGTATTTTTGACCGGGTAACTTTCAGAATAAAATACTCTAACACAAATCAAATGTGTGCTGCCAATTGTTCAGTCAGCTGAGACGCTGCTGAGACATTGTGCTTCTTAATGGGATTTCCTCAAACTGTGACATGCTAAGTCATGGTATGCCAGCTATCAAGGAGTCAACCACAGAAGAAAGTATCTTCCTAGCATGAAAGATGAGCAATGAAAAGGACAATGATGATCAAAAATTAACGTCAGCTGAGGAGTCTCCACCACACACATCTTGCATGGATCTGTTCTGAAATCCATTTTTAAGTCATCAGGGGATGCCTGTGAAACAAAACCTTTACTACTTGCTCATAAGGCAGGGATTCCTGGTCCTCCCCTGTTACCAGCACTGAAGGAGACTGCACAAAGGAACACCACCAAATCTTTGGAGATAACATAGTTCATGTCAACTGCAACAGAGCAGGATAGAACAATATCCTGTTCTATCATTCCTGAAGCTGTGCAGTCCTTTTTCATAGCTGCATCAAATCAATCTCCTGAATCCAGGTTTTTCTCTCTTCAGTAGTTTAGATGATGGATTCCCAAAATAATGGCAGAAAAAATTGTTAAATCAAAACCCACTTATTACACAAATGGAGCTGTCACGAGACAACATTCACCTTCAGCTTGCTGTGATGGTCAGTGTGTGCAGACAGGAGCTCTTCTGTGCACTGCACATCGTTGGGAAGTTCAGTCTCTGCTAAGTCCGTTCCAAAGGTCTGCAGCATCTGTGCTGTTGTTTTCACTGTCATTGCAAAGTTTTCAATAGCCTGGAAATGCAGGAGCATAAAGTCACAGACTGCTTATTTACTGCATGTCAGCTGTGTTTAGTTCGTCAGACGCTGTGCTGCAATGCCTGTAAAGCTGGCAATGCTGCTGGTTTTGAGCAGATCTGTTACAAGTTACAGATTAAATCCTGTGTCACAAAGGATCTTTTCAAAGGCTTACAAAGTATCACCATATCCATGAACCAGATGGAGAACTTCCAGAGCTTAAATGACATAATGAAACCACAGAGGACATCAACTTCAAAGCCCAGTCTGGAACTTCAGATCCTCTGCCCATGCTTGCTGGGAATTTCTGTGGTGTTTAAAGATTTTAATTAAGGCTTTATTTAAGTTGAAGAGACACCAAAAGGACTTTTTTACTTTTATTTTTATACAGCCATTGTTCACTTAGCAGCAATCTGTCTCCCCCTTGACTTCTCAAACTGAGCATCTCCATCCTGCCTATCTGTACTTAATGTATTCCAGTCACTCCCTCCCATCCCTTCCACAAATTGAAGAATGACTTACTACAAATATATTTAAAATGCGTAAATTCATTGGAGCATTGCTGCTTCTTGGGTGCACTAACACAAAACTCATCCAAATTTTGTGGTTTTATTGAAGAAAGTGAAGTGAAAGTGAGAAAGGCTTAATAAGAATGCTGCCTTTTCAAACTAGAATACTAGAATAGTTCAGACTTCTGACATATGATTAAAACCTTTGTACCTTGTAGCAAGTGACTACAATTTTTTTCATGATCATGTCCCAGTTTCTTTAGGGATAACCAAAGACTGTATTGTTCTGCACAGATTTGTTCTTTACACTTTTTGACCTAATCCACACAATATTTTGAGTCACTCAATAGCACTGGGGATGCTCTTACACCCGGTCAAACATTATATAGTTTTTGCAAGTTATATTCCCTTCTCCAGCAATGATGGGAAATCCTCATTTGCAACCACGAGGGTTAAAATTACGTGGTGTGCTCTGTGGAAAACAAACTGGAGGTAGATTGTTGTTCAAAAGGTGCAGAAATTACATTCCACATCATGTGATCTTAAAGCAGGCTCCAGATGAGGCAATGCTAGCAGAGTTCATAGCTTTCTTCCTTTTTTCTTCCCCATAAATTCATGTTCAGCAGAAGCAGTACACTGACATATGCTCTGGCTCAGTGCTTATCAGCTGTAGCCTGCTGTTCTCAGCAATGAAATTAGTGTATTACAGTTGGCTAAAATGCCACACTTCTGACTGCAACACAGACAAAGCCATCCATGACAAAGAGCTGCTTACTAAGAGCCTAAAATGTACTCTGTGAGCAAGAAAGCTCACAGGCTCCTAGCCATTCAAGAAAGCAGAAACGAAGAGCAATGTTGTAAGATTGCTAAATCAACACTTTTTAGCAACAGCTTAAACCTGATTCAGAAAATGAAACAAAACAAAACCCTGGCAGGACAAGATATGAGAGTACTACGAGAAACAGTAAAGGGGATGAAGACACTGCATCAGCAAGACTGAAGGTCAGGCTTTTTCAAGGTGCCACTCAGGCCAACACTTCCCTGATGACAAACCTCTTATCCAGCACAGATTACCTGGCTGACTACACCAGGCACCACAAGCTCATCAGTACCACAAGTAGTAGCATGGTTGTCCCCACTCATTCCCATGCATATGAGCAATAAATGGCTTCATATTCCTAAAGTGTGACTGTGGTTTTGTCTTCAAGTCTCTGTGCTTGGTAAAAAGCTATTGAAATAAACGTAACCAAAAGATCTTCGGTTACACAGCCACACTCATCTCAAATCTTGGCTCACTTTTATTTGCGTATTTTACCAAACTATACGTTCCCGCTCACAATATTCTCTTAGGCAATATTCTGTCCCTCATAATTAATACAGACTTTCCTGCCTGTGCCTCATCTTAGCCCCCTTCCTCACTTTTTTCAAGACTTTAGTGGTTTGAAATATCACATGGATGATTCCTTCAGTCATGCCTCCTACAAGGACAGTTTCATATTTTTGATACTTTTAACCTGTAGGCTTGTTCACATTTTATCTCAAGGTTTTCCTCACTGTTGTCAGCAAACCTAGCAAGCCGGTGTTAGAAGAAACTCAGAATTCATGTTTGCATATTTAAATGCCTGAAACATTTGGTGGTTTTCAAGAAAAGTAAAATTTAATCTTATAAGCACAGCAAAGCACAGAAAATGGTAGCAGGAAAGTGACAAAAGTGATCCGACTTCACAAGAGTTGTGGTTTATTACACAGAAAATACTGAAGTCCGATTTAAAACAACAACAACAACAACAACAAAATAAAAGTTAACAATGATCAACGTTGACTTCCAAGCTATCTCAGAAAAGCTTTTTCTGAATGCTAGATCTAGCTGTGGGTCAACAACAACAAACCCAAATCCCAGGCTGCTCAGAACACAGCAAAACACTGGGGCTACTTAGATGCGAGCTCTAACATACCACTCTTGCAAGCAGACCCACAAAGACTCATGCAAGCATTTGCACACTCCCTCAGGGAAATTAATTCAGTTTCCAGGATGAGGACTGAGCTTTGCACCTTTCCATGTAGAGAGGATGGGACAACATTTTGGCTGATTATCTGACAAAGATTGGGGTCTGTTTTTTGTAAACCACCACCTTTTCTGGGAATCGTAATGAAATGTTTACATTGTTTTGAAGCAGCCACTGAGATACATTAACCAACCCAAAATGGAACAAATAATCAAACCTGTAACAAGTTTCCTAAAGGCAACACAATAAATAGTCTTTCTGCTTTCCTACAATTATTAATTATTCTCAAGTTACTCAAAATAAGAGCCATCTGGAACAAATGTTTACATAGCACAGAAATGAAAACAAAGGGAAATAAAATCAAATGTCTTGAGTATTTTCTTCTCTTAAAAACATGGATATAATTGCTCATTAAAGTGAGAATCCTGACCTTTCATTCAGAACACTGTTACAGCATATGTGCAATTTTGACCATGAGCTGCAGGCCTCTGAATCCATCAGTTATCCAAAAGATAAGAATGTGCCCAAGGGCCTTGCTGAATAATAATGTTATGACACCGTAGACCCTAGTCCAGGTCAACTACTACTTTTGCTACAAGCTTTAGGGGAATTTACCCTTCTCTGTTTGAGTCATGGAACCTCTCTTTCCACAAATCCCTAGTAAAATGTGTAGGCTGAAATGCAGCTGAAGAGTTCCTACCTAATGGTTGCTCTACATTTGCCACCTGGACACTTGTGGGGGTAGACGTGTAAGAACAACACCAACACTCACGGTTCGGTGATGTATCCACTGACTGTGGCCATACTCCAGGGTTCCTCCCAGCTCCCGGGTCAGCTGACTCTTGTCAATATAGCCGTGCAGATCAGAAACAGAATTTAACATGATGATCTGAAACAAATGCAAACACAGCGGACTGAGAGAAATAACGAGCCCTTTAAATCATTGTTCTTAGGATCAATTTTCTTACTCTAAACAGTCTCCCTACCACTCAACCTGCTTAATGAAAGCAAAAGCATCTTCTGGTAAGCAGTATTACCTTTTGGCTACCACTGTAAATCTTGCACCACAAGTGGTTACACAAATAACATACTTAATTAGGCCCTGTTGTTCTACCAGCTAGAAAATACACCATGACTTCAGCACCAGAAAAACAAGATGTTGAGAACAAATAACTAGAAATTTTAAGCCTTTGACTTTAATGTGTTAAACGTATTATTTTGTCCTGCAGTTTGAAGAAAGGCTATGTCTGTTAGCACACATTAATTCCAATGGAGCATGTTAAGCATGCTGTAGACAGGGAGATGAGCCCAGCTGCGTGGAGGGCATATATTTCAGGTTGAATAAGGGCTCTAAGAAAAGCCTTGAAACAAGCCTGGACAGGCTTTTGGTTGATCTTTTTTTTTTTTTTTTTTTTTTACAGAATCATCCTAGAATAATTCAGGTTGTCTCTAGAATAACTTCTTTCTCAAAGCTAGGTCAGATATGAGATGAAACCAGGTTGCTCAGGACTTTATCCAGCATAAAGCACATCATGCTCTTAGTTTTTCTAGGACTGCTCTCTAAAAGCTATGTGGACATTCCAAAGATGGCTCAAAATTTGAATGTCCAAAAAGACCCTCAACTAAACTCATCTCGATTTTTCTGCCCGTAGGAAAGGTATGCTAATATTTAATACTTAATGCAGTGCCTGATCCCTGCCTACAATTAACTCCTCTTCCAACTGTGATAGTTTAAAATTGGATTTGAAATGCCACTCTGCCATGCAATAAATTGCTAAAAGTAGAGAAGATGCTGAATTGCTAGAAAATGCTATTTCTTGATGTTCTCCTTTTGTAGGCTGCAGTTTCTGGTACAACAGTTGCTATGGTAACACATTCTGGCTTACTAAGTACAGGAACATCCAATTTTAAAGTGATATAAAATGAAAAGATTTTGTTTTGTAATCAAACACATATTTTAACATCAATCTTGCATATTAATCACCAAAAAGCCACCCCTGCCAAACTACAGTCAGTGTGAAAAATTAACCCACAGTAACAAAGCGAATGTTCATGGCTTCTTTTCTGTATGCACTGTAATAAACGGTCTGCTGTGTGCTACTACAGCAGAAGCAGGAAGTGCATGAACTTCAAACCTAGGTACTGACAAAGGTAGAAATTGTTGGAGCGGAATCATGGGTCTTTTGCAAAACGATTTAAAATCACAAGCAAAATCCCAAACAATCATATGAAATCACTCCAGTAAAGTCATTGTGGAACACAGCGTGAGTCAGTTCCGGGATGAAATACCAGCAATAATCATCATTCATGTTTATTTATAAAACACTTTGAAACCACAGGCAAGCGTGCAGCTGGGAACAACTCCAAAAAGAGCTATCATAGTATAATGTAAAACTCTTTCAGGATTGGTAACCTTCTTCAGATCACATTCTCATCAACCTGAACATATGACAAGTATATAGAAAAAGCAGTAAAAAGCATGCTTTGAATCTTGAAGGGGTGGAGATCATGAAAAGCATTAAAAATAAGCAATGCCATGTAGGCTCTTAACAAGGCACTACGAGATTGTCAGCAGTCCATAGTGTAGAAGTAGCCCTAGACTTTCACTTCTCTTTAGTGCTAACCACTTACTTTTGTCACTGGAGTGAGATCTACCTCTGCCTACATCGGGGGAACAGCTCCACCAAGTTAAGATGTCACTGCTTAACCTGAGACACATTAAAATCCTGTGAGGCATTCACCAGGAATTAACTCTTTGGCATTCCTGCAACTGATAGTAGATAATCCCACAAACACAATTTAAACAAACCATTGTTATACATACAAATAGGTTCTGCTTTTTCCCTGCACATATCTATCACTGGAATGAAATAAAAAATAACTTATCTGATCCAGACAATGGAGTCAGTTGTAAATGTGCCTACGTGCCTCTCAAAGCTTGTTTGATCTCATTCTGTTTTCTGTTTAGGTTTTGTTGACCTTGTATACATCACACAGACCAGATCACAGCCCCAGTTGCCACTTGTAATCAAATTTTAATTTTTGGTTCATGAGAAGATGCAGACACCTAAGGCACTGCAGGCATGGAGATAAGAACACATGGACAAAAAAAATGTATGCTTACCGGTACCTTCATTTTAAAGTCATCTCGATAGAGTTTAATGCCAATGTCAGCGATTGTCCTTTGGATAAAGCGGGAGGGCCGCAGGACAAACACCAGCTGCAGGTTTCCTGGAAATGCTCCCTGCAAAAACCATAAAATTATTAGAAGGCAAAACTCTGCCTTGCAGGGAAGCCAAGGCAATTTTCAGCCAAGTGTTTCCTAAAGGGGGTAAACCAGGGAGGACACTGAAACTTGGCCAGTCCAGCTGCTAATGATATCAGCTGTTCATTCTGCACAACTCCAATGTCAGTATCCAAAGCCAATGGAAATACCGTGGATTTTACTGCCCAGCCATATATTGCTTTCTGGAAGGGATTTAGCACAGACCTCTGAAGTTTCTGCACTAGTACCTTCACCCTTCCTCCTCTCAGGTCTGAAACGCAGCAAGCCTCCTTTGCACTAACACACCTTAGGTCTCCCCATAACCCCCCACCCTTTTTTTTTTTTTTTTTTTTTTTTTTTAAACCTACAAAAACTGGCTACCCATGTTAGACTTGGTGAAAGAAGCAGGTGGCACAAATGAATTTCCCAGACTGACCTGCCTTCTCACTCTGGAAAGGTTTTAGTCTTTTTAATCTCATTTGTTTTTCCTACGTGCAGGCACTCAACACATTCAGCAGTCATAGTCCTGTCTGCAACACCTAGCCTACACCTCACACACTCCTCTCCTCTGTGCTCATCAGTGTTAAAAAAAGAAGAAGACGGCAGCTAAAGAGAACTAAAAATGAAAAACAATTATCTAAAACTCTTGAAGTAATTTAAAGTAATCTTGGTCGTCCCTTCATCCTAAACCTCTGTGTCTAAGCACTTGCTCCTCACACAGCACATATTCTACGTAAAAGATATATAAAAACAGCTGCTTTTATTAGTACTGAAAAAGTGCCTGAACTCCCACTTTCACAAATGAGATACAATGAGCTATTAATAGTTTCTGACTGAGATCACTTACTACCACACAAACACAAATCCACTGGGATCTGTTTATTTCACAGACAGGCCACATAGTCACCCCTCACAATGCACAGAAAGGATCCTCTGTTAGACTCTTCTGGAAACAACTTCATATTACTAGAATTCATACTGCAGTCAACCAGCACATGAGGAATTTGTCCTAAATTCAGCAGTAAACAAGGCTGTACTTTCTGTTACTGCAGCTTCCTTTCTCTCATGAGAAACTCATGAGTTTCAGGACAGGATAGAATCTGCATCCATAGCCAAAAAATAGAAACTAAAAATGAGTACATGAGACTGTATCCTGTGTAAAAGGCACATCAGATAATTTTGCTTTCTAGAAGGTAAATAACAAAAGCTTGTACTTACTGCTATCCGTGTCAGGGATGCCTTGACTGCACTCCATTTGTCCCGTCGTCTGTCTATGATGATGATGAACCCGATGCTGGCAGCCTCCAGACTGCAAAACAGATTAAATAAATCTGCTGGGTTACATGAAGATACTCCCATTCCAACGAAGTGTACAGCAGCAAAATTCAGCCTCCATTGGATCACCCTCCAAGCCCATTACAAAAGTGCAATGCACAGTGGAAAGAATGAATATTTGGCAGAAATTCATTTTAATACAAAAGCCAGGATTTTTTCTCTTCCTAGCGTAAGGCTACCAGCTTACACAAAACATGAATATTTTATTTGCTGAATCTCTCAGCTGCTATGCTACTTTGCTGCCAAACCTAGGTGATACAAATAATTCAGGATCACAAATTACATTGTGCTATACTGAAGGCAAAAATCTCAGACCTTGCTTTTTCTCCAAATTAATTCAAGTTATTAGACACCCCCTTCAGCCTTCATACATAATAAATAAATAAATAAATAAATCCAGTATGCTATATATTTTCTGAAGATTTTTGGAAAAAAAATTCAGAGGAAGGCACCGAAAAAAAATAATGTGTATTGCAGATTGTTACAGAAAGGGTGTGAGAAAGTAGTTACAAAAATCTTAATCTGTGGGTTTCTTAAACTACCCACAAATTTGCATTGCTTTTTTTATTAAACTGCATCTGCTGACTGAGACCAAAAATTTTTTTGGAGGTCTAGTGAGCATGAAAGGCCCGGGCAAATCACCTTCAGCACCCAGAACACCATGTAGCACCTCTGCGGACAGGCTTCCTCTCCTGCCTTGACAATTGACGTTGCTGCATCATAGATAGGGTGCCAGAAATTCTCATATGTTTAGCTAACTCTTTAAAGCAAGAGGATTGAAAGCCTCAGGTGAAAACAGCAAAAGTTGGGGTAAACTTGCCCAGAGTTTGGGAATTCAAAAGGAGCACAAAGCAATATGTCATTTTCCCCCTTTGCTCATGTAATACATGTGCAAAAAATACTCTTTTGTTTAATGATTTGCCAAAAAACATTTAGGTAACTATAGAAAGTAACCTAAATGAAAACCACTGAAAGGGTTGTGAGGTACTGTTACAGGCTGTCTGGGAAATAGTTGAGTCACTGTCCCTGGAGGTCTTCAGAAAACATGTAGATGTAAAGCTCAGTGGCATGGTTTGATGGTGGGCTTGGCAGTGCTAGGTTAAAGGTTGGACCAGATGATCTCAGAGGTCTTTTCCAGCCTAAACAATTCTATGATTCTATAAAGAAAACAAATGCTAGAGAATGTAGAGTGCAAATGCATTTAAGAAAGGTGAATTTAAATTTAAGGGAGACAGAGGAAATGGGGAAAAGGTTTTTTGGTTCTTCATTCCCATTTAATACCTGCTGGGATCTCACCCCACTCCAGGCAAAAGGCTGGGCTGCTGTGAATCCCCGATCCTCAGCATCGGGGCTGCATCCCCCTGGTCATGGTGCTCTGCCGGTCCCTGTGCCAGCAACAACATCCCTGGTTTCTCCCTTTACTGAACATGAACACCAATCCTCCAAGCAACTACCACCCCAAAAGGCAGAGAAGCCACAGGGAAGCTGTCAGATAGAAACACCCAGCTCCACAGCCTAGAGAACAGAAGACCAATCAGTCAACACTGCCTGCTGTCTGACCGTCGAGTCCACAGAAATTTGGCTTGTTAAAGACAGGATCATACTCACAAATACTTGAAAACTCTCCTACAACCTATCCACCAGTACTAATCCATAAAAAAATGTTTTCAAATATTTGATACCAGTTACACTGACATTTGTCACAATCCAGATCTCCCCAGAACAGGCCCAGCATGCTCCCTGGCCTCCTGTTGAGGCACAAACTCTTTAGTTTAGTTCTTCCACCAGCAGTTCATGAAATGCCCGCAGAAATGGCTAATCACAAGATGCATACCCCACGTGAATTTCTTTGCTCTTATAAGGAATACTGATACCGATCTAACTATCTGGTTAACCAGAGCCAAATTCTAAAAATGCGAATCGTGATCAGTTATTCCAAGAGAACAATGTTACAGTCCAAAATTGATGTTACGTGGAGTGTGTTATTCTATCTGTTCTGTTATTTAGAACAAAGTTAAATAGAGAGACTTGCGGGGAATTAAGTTGATGTAATTCTGTTTTCAACAGCTACAGGTTTAGATGACCTTGGAAAAAGCTGGCTCTTTACTAGGCTTGATACAGTTTTGACAGCCATGCCAATTTTTGTGAACCATGTTAAAGCAGAAGGGAAATGGCAATGTAAGAGGGCGATTTTGAATGAATCACATGGCTCACCAAAATACGACCATTGTATTATTGCAATCAACATCCAGTTAGGTCTTCATAGCTCAGACTCAGAATCAATTTTCAGCTTCTGAATATCACTCACACAATAACTGGATACACAAATCAAGTTCAAATCTGACGCAACTCCATTAAAACCAGCAATTTATAATAAAATGACCAACAGAGTAGACATGTTTAGCTGAAGTTAACAAAATGCTGACGTTAGTCTAAAGAAAAATATTATTCGCCTAATATCAAATTAATAAATATGAGAAAAAGCTGTTCTTTGTAAAATTTATGATGTAGCTAAACCGCAAGTAATTCTACCCATAAGCACCACATTCACACACGCTGCCTGCACATAGAAATTGCCCTGTTTTGCCCATCTGCCTGAGAGACTGGCTAAAGGCTTTCTAAAAGGAGTGCACACGAAGGACTGGAGGCCTAAAGGAATCCAGAGTCAGACCCTTACAATCACACCTTGGTAAGCAAGCTGCAAAGGAAGTAACTGACATGATGGCATCTGCCAAAGGCAACAAGTACAACCGTGGTTTAAACAAACACAAAAGTGGTTGTGCCAAGCAAAACTTGCCTCTGTGCTTCAGAACTAACTCTTAAGTCCCGTCTTTAAAAGTTCCTCAGACATGCAGAGAAGAAATCGCTTAAATGAAGGACTTTCCCTGTTTTCTCCAGTATATCTGCATGATCTAGCGCTTAATTTTTTTCAAATGTTCTTCTGCCACAGGGGGTTGTAACAGCACAAATGCATCCAGGCATCAGATGCAGTAACAAAAATTAAATTCATGGATAATAGGAATGAGGGCTTATGAAATATAGATTCCGACAAGAAAATACAAGAGAGAAGCAGCAAAGGAATTTTCTCATGAAATTGGGCTTGGCGAGAACAGTCACGGGGGAGGGCTGGGAATAACGCACATATGGGAATAGAAATATTGCTCATCAGTTGCCACCGCAAATCACACAGCATCGCAGGCCAGTTAAAGAGACAGACTGAGAAAGGGGAAGTTGAAACGGATACTGATACACTGGAGTTACACTTGGATTGAAAGAGAGAAAAGAGCAAAGGAGAGCAGAACTCCACTTGGTGTGCAGCCCAGCCGTGGTGGGGTGCGGCCCGCACTTCTCTCCCACGGGAGACCAAGCAGAGAAACTGTGGTTGGCAAAGACCAAGCCTGCCAACCAGCTGGGCTTGGCCCACGGGGCTCAGGGGGAAGACACGGATCAGAATGCACAAAATATATTACACAAACAGTGCAGGTACAACCGTAGCTGAGCATGAGTATGAAGAGCAGGCCAAGGCATGAGATTTGAGAGATTTGTTTAGGTAAAATGAGAACCGGGCCACGAAGCAAATGATTCTGGTAGCTATTACAGTATGTACTACCTCCAACATTGAACTTAGTGCACTATCTGAGATGAAACAAGTGAAAAAATGGAGAATAAAAAACTTTTAAAATAATACAATCTGAAGGAGGAAGAGCAGAAAGAGAAGGTGAGAAAACCACATGTTGCTAAAAAGCAATGCAGCCAAGCAGATCTCTAAAGAAAATGTCAGGGAATGGGCACATCGCTCAGAATCATATGGCAGACTAGGCAAAGGCAAGCAGTAAAGACACCATTCACAGATATGTCTTTGTAAATCTTGACTGCTATGGGCTAGTGGATGCAACACAAAGAGGATCTTAACATGAGAGCTACTTTTGGACAACAGAAAATGGGCCTGCAACCCTAGCACAAAGCTAGACCTGAGCTTCTGTAATGTTATTCCCCACATTTCATCTCGATGTTCAGGATGGTATCAACTATTTTCACTGAGCTAAGCCAATTGTATCTCTCTCTTTTTTTTTTTTTTTTTTTTTTTTTTTATGACTAGACGGGGCTGATTTAAGACCCAAATTTAGCCAGGGAAACAAAGAGAGTGTCAGCAAGTGATCTTGTTTCAGTCAGCATACCAAAAGGAAAGGCCATTCTGAGGTCTGAATGTCATTTGGCACTACAGGACGTGCGCAGGCAAACAGCCATGGGAAGAGGCCAGGCCAAAATGACTGCATCAGTGCAAGCAGACGTTCAGCTGAGAAGCCTCACTCGCATGTGTGTGTCCAGAGAAAGGGAGTTCATTTAAAAACAAGCACACAATCAGTGTTTTATCAGTACTGTAATATCTCTACCCTTGTTACGGATGTGCATAGGGATTTCTCCAGTTCTCTGAACAGAGGGATTTGAAGAATCTTGTGCACAGCAGATAAACATCAAGCTTGCCTCCAAATCTAATTCTTGCCTAGACATGGCTAGCAGGCAAATTCCCTCTCCCTCAATGAAATGTGGCAGTCAGAGCTCCATCCTCAGGTCTGAATTCAGGTTAGCCCTTGAACACTGATTTGAGGAGGCCAGGAGACTCTGAATTTGTTGACCTTTTAGGAAGAAGAGAAGGGCACCTGTTCACCAAAGTAGCTCATCCATGTCAGCTGAAAGAGAAGGGAATTCTGGCTATGGAATACAGTGAGCAAAAAAGGGCTTTCTGCAGATATCTATTGTAAGCATGCACACACAGAGGAATGCATCTGCAAATACAATGCTAACTAACATTTGGGCATGTCTATGTATGTAGGTCCCTTTTGTGGGACACTCATGACCACATGTTGAAGCAGATGGAAAATTAAGCAGATTATGGAAGTCTTACTGGGCTGAACTTCTGCCTTGGAAAGTAGTTTATGTTTTAAAACACAGAAGTGCAGGGATTGCTTAGAGCTCACCCCACAATACTGTATTACACCACAGCTGATAAAGCACATTTGCTTGGTAACTTCAAAGATGAGATAATGCTTGTGCATCTAAATAACACCACTTGTTATCTACCTCTGTCTTTTCAGCGTTTTGTCATATGGGCACAGAAGACCAGTTGTTCCAGAGGGACTTAGAAAGTTACTAACTTGCTGAATGATGTCATCTGCAATCACAGACCTCTGCACAACGAGCACAAACTTTATTCTGCAGGATACACAGAAACAAACACTACAAACGACAGATGTTCTCCCTAAATTTGTCTGAAAAAATGATACTGATTTGTCTGGTTCACTGAGCTATGAGCAAAGAAGTATTTTCTATGCTAAACTGGGTGAACTGCTTTTCAAATGATACTTCATGTTACCAGATTCACAGCAATATCCCTTGTAACTCCACAAGAGTTGGAGATTATTCTCTTCTCTTAGTCTCTTTGATACTTAGACATTCTCCTAGAGAATAAAATAAAATGTGAACTACTAGCAGCAAATAACTGGAAAGCTATCATAGTACACACTGTACAGCAGTACTGAAAAAAATAACAAACGCAGTCCCTTTACTGCTTGCTGAGATGTAGGAAGGATACACTTTCTTTGCAAGGATCAACCAACTGCAGATTAACAAAGATCTGCTGCACCCAAACAGATGCACTACTTATGCAAACAAAGATTTTACTTCATATAATTATGTCATAAATCACAACCAAAGCTTGTCACTCAGGTTCTTCTCCTTCTAAATTAATACCTTTGTCCCTCAGCTTCTACACAAAGGTTGGCAAGTTTCATAGCAATTCAAGAAGTGCAGAGTCAATCTCTCTAAAAGCACTGCAGCAAAGTCTAGAAAAATCCTTGGATTACTCATATCTTGATGGCGAGATCTATGATTGAAACAGAGTCAAACCAACGTGCTGGTATGCAGTAAATGTAGGTTCAAATTCCAGCCTGTCACTGGCCTTGAACAGGTTGTTTAAATCAAGCTGAACAATCAATTTCCTCAACACGAGCTTTGGCAAACTTGTCTGTAGCGGAAGATACTACTTACACGTACCTCATTTTCTGTAAAACTGGCATATCAGAGCTGTCATGACTTCCTAAACTCTGAGATTTAATTCGTCACTCATTGCTCTGGTGTTCCTCAGGAGGAGGCTGAAGAATCATAAAATCTTTCTGCCCATCATGTTGGCAATGTAATGTGCTAGTTCTCCAACATTACCTTGAATCACCCACCAGCATACCAAATACAAAGAATCGCCAAATTAGCTTTGTGTTTTTCTCAACTATTATTGCTGTTTTATTAACCCTGAAGCAGGTCATCCTCCCAGTCCTGAAGCTAGTGAAGAAATACAGAAGAGTTTCTCCTTGCAGAACAAAGGCCCTACAGAGCAGAGGGAAACAATGAAGCCGTTAAACTCACAGTGTGTGGTTTCTCTCAGCTTGCTTTGGCAACTCTATATGGGGAATACATGTAGGTGGAGCTGGAAAACTTCTTACCTAAACTTGAAGGAGGCACGTTTTCCCCTCGTTATCCTCTAAGCACCTTTATACATGAGACCACAGGAAATAATAAATCCCTGCTGTGCTTCTAACTAGCACAAACAGCCACGGTCCAGAGACAGGATCAGGGGACTGAAAAAATATTAAGCTCTTTTTGGATAAACAAAAAGTAATTCAGCAGCCATGCCTTAGCCTATTTCCTCAGAGCAGTGGAAGTGAGTTTGTTTCACTCCACTTACACAGCTGCAGGCAAACAGCAAGGGAAACATCCTAGCTGTAGAGCAATCTCCCAGTAAACAAAGCACCAGAAAGCACAACGTGCTTGCCAGAACCCTGTCAACAAGGCACTCACCTCTCTTTCCCACCCTGCTTCAGTGATTTGCTAGTAGCTGTTCCACGAGAGCAATCTCTCCCTTATTTTTCATTCCTTAAAACAGTTTCTTAAAAACAGTACAAAAATAACTGTACTGTAACATTTCTCAGAGGTAAGGCTAGTCTATAGCATACACAGCCCAGGATCCTACACTTCCCACAGCCTAACCAACTGCATCAGCCTTTTACTTTGTTGCTAATTTTCTTTTCAGACACCAAGAACCCCGTTCCCCCCTCTTTTTACAATGCAGCAACAGACAATGCTTAGATACTATGGTTTTATTTGGTATCAATAAATACCTCAGGCTGCTGCTTAGACCTCAAGGAGAAGACAGAAAAATCAAAGTATGGAAGTGCAATTCACCAAATGTTTACCTATGGGCAGAGACCAGGGGACACAGTTCAGCTATCACAGAAGACAAAGAGGAGTCTTTCTACTGACTTTAAATGACGTTAGAAGCAAAAAGCACAAGATGATATATGGTTTACAAAGTTACAACCTTCCTGATAACAGCTTTCCTGATAACATGCAAATCACATTTGATAATCTATCATGTGCAACTCATAACAGGAAGGCTGCTATGTATTCTCACTGAGCTGCTGACATCAACAGCACTGTGGCAAATGCCTGTTCCAGCCCCAGACTGCATGGATCTTCTTAGTTTGTCTTGTTTCTGAGGACATAACCCACACACTGCCCTCAGCTTGTGTGACACATCCCCAAACAAGCCAATTACAAGGTCACGGATCCTCATTCCTAAGAAGGTTTACCAGCTTTCTTGAGTCTGGTCTGTCTGACCTCTGGTGAGCTTAGAGCATGCTGTCTGCACTTATGACTTCCCTCATCTGCCTATATAGCCTATGCAGTTCCAGCCCTGGAAAGATCTGGTTTGTGGGGCATCATGAAATAAATGGTACATTTATATGACAATTTTTTCATTTTCCCCTTGGGGCAGAGGGAAAGAGATTCTCACAAAGACAAAATTGACAAAATAAATTTCCACTAAGATTAGGTATTAATAACTGTTCAAATAAAGCTAGTCTGTCCAGTCAGAGCTTGGTATGCTTCTTGGGAAGTGTCAGAAACAGACACAACTCTCCACTTGTTATATCCAGTGCCCCTGAGAGTTATCACAAATAGCCCGTCTTAGCTCCCTTTTGATCTGCTCCCTTCACTGTCACTCTCCAGATCTACACACCTCTCCCATCCACTTAAAGCCCTGAAAACCTGTCCTGTGTGAAGCTTTCTTCTTCTTTCCCATGCAAAAAATGCAAGTGGTACCTCGGGCCCTCTGCACATAGGAAAGTTTCACACCAGCTGGATGGATACAGAATCACTGGTACATCCAGGTAGCACCGCTAAAAGCAGTGAGCCACTGAAGAAGGAAGGATCTGATGGAAATAAACAGACATTTATACTTAGGCTCACCTGGGAATGCTGGTTAGATATGTGACCACGTTCAGAAAATCGTCATCGGGTATGTCACTGAATCCTGCAAATTCTGGGAAGGTAATAATGGGTGCTCCATCCTTCCCTCTTCCTCCTGTGAAAGAAAGGTTGTAAATAGATTAGAGGGTGGTTTTATATCTTGGGACAGAGTGGTTGATATTCAGTTGAATGGGAAACACTGGTATATCCATCACTGAAAAGCACACATAACCTGTATACATGGCATAAAGGAGCTCTGCAATCATCCAAAAGTGTTCAATGCCAGGGTGGATGGGGCTTTGGGCAACCTTATCAGGTGGAAGTTCTTGCCTACGGCAGAGGGGTTGGCACTAGATGATCTTTAAGGTCCTTTCCAACCCAAACCATTCTATGATTCTATGATCTTCCCATTTGATACTCTAACTCGCTGTAGCTTCATTACCCCAATGCACCGAACTGATTTTGAATTCTGAACAGAACACAGCCTCCACGTTGGCCTGGGATGAAGGCGAATGGTGTCTGGCAAACTGACCTCGGGGCACTCCAGCTGCACTACCTGCCAGCAGCACTGATGTGCAATATGCTGTCAGGCCAATCTAGTCAGACTTCCCCCTGACCCAGACCATTTGCTGTAGCCTAGAGACCAGGAACGAGAGACCAGGCCAGCACCCAGTCAGGATGGTTTGTTACAGATACTTAGTGACATCTTCTGGACGTGAGCAGCAACAGCCAGGAACACAAACGATGCTTGGCTGCTCTGTCTCTTCCTGCAGCGTTGCAGGCACTACCAGGTATTTAATACATGATTCCTGGGCACCGTGCTTTCCCATTCATATATTTCAGAAACGTGAAGATGCTCTTTATATGTGGGAAATGTAGCTACCTGGACTAATCTGGGTTGAAGCAGCAATATTTGCCTCTGGAGGGCAAGATAAAGATTTCCCTAGATGTTCTCCTTTAAGCACCCGATAGTTTACCTGCAGTCATAGTCAAGATTTGTCTGATCTACAAGTTTCACATGGCACTTCTTATGTCCTTTGTTTCCCTTTTATCTTCTCTTTCTGTTACATACACATTCATACTTGTGTTCCTCTTCTCTGTCCCCTTTTTGCTGAATTAGATAAGGCAGGCTGGATGAGGCACTGTAAGTACGTGGGTGTGTATTTTTGTCACAGAATCCCCTGTAAGAAGCCATCCAAGGAATGGATGCAGGCAGACAGAAAGCTGCCTTCTTCCCTTCACCCCTGGCAAGAAACCTAGCAGAACACACAGGAGCAGCTTCAGACTGAGCATTTGATTAAAAGGCTGGATTAACAGCTCTTGGGCTCCTCCTCGTTGCTTGAGATGGAGGTAGAACTCACTGCTACAGAAGAATGCTCAAAGGGCTCTTGAATACAGAAATCTTGTATTTCAAATAAAGATAAGAAACTCACTGTTCCTGCAAAATCAGGGTGAAGTTTGGTGTAGATTTGTGAAGCAAAATTGTTAAATATTATGACGGTGAGAAAAAGGAAGGCCCAAACTGTTGGGTGGCAAGTAATAATGAAAATGTTAGAATGCGTTGTTCATGTCCACATCTGAACCTGAAGCAGTAATTGGGTTACAAGGGAAAACAACCCATATCTGTTATCCACGTATCCATCTATTTAGCAAGGTAACAAGAGCGGATGTTAAGGTATAGAGTGGAAGCTACTTATATACCCAGGGTGTCTAGAAAGCTCTCTCCTCTTTACAAGAGCAGTTCCATGCATCTACATGTTAATGCCATTTTTTTTCCCTGACACTAAACCAAAATTTGCAGCAGTATGCAAATTTCTGCAGAACTGACAGGCTGCAGCCCCATGTCTTTCCCCAGGCCATCACCCTTACCTTCTAGGGAGTTGTCACAAGATGTCTTCTGATCCTTAAAATACTTGACTGGCTCCTCAATGCCTTGGCAGGGCAGAGGGCACAAACTAAAAACCAACAGGGACAGCCTTCAATCAGTTCCACAGACATTAGGTCGAAGTGCAAGGAATTTCACCCCAAAGACTCTCTGAATAGTCACTGACCCTGCTGGGATTGTGCCTGAAGCCCATGCTCCTGGGCATCACTAGTGGGGAAAAAAGGACTGTTTGCTGACCAGAACATTTTATAATTCATTATAAGTAAGGCAGACAAGGACAGAATGTGCTCCAACAGCTCCAGTGAAGAACAAAAGAAAACAAAAGAGAGAAAAAAAAAAAAAACTTTCAGAACAAGGTTAAAAAAAAAAAAAAGAAAAAGACATTATAAGTAGAAAGTAAAGGCAAGAGGAGGGAGACTGCAAAGGAGCGCTGAGCAAAGTGAGACGTGAGCAGGGAACAAAGCTGAGGAGAGTTACATTAGGGCTAGCCAGGGCACGTCCGCTCTATTCAGTGGTGTCTGTGCAGAAAGATAAGGGGGCAAGGACTGCCAGGAGCAAAGTTGCTTGATGGAAAGCCAAAGCAACGAGAGGCACAAGCTGAGCTAAAGGGCTGCATGGGGAGGAGCGAGGTATAAGGACTTGAGTTCAGTGCAGTCTAGAGGAGAAAGAAAGATACGCTGAAAGAGAGAGCTCATGAGCATAGCCAGGCCTGGCAGCTGTCTTCATGCGATGCACAGACCTCTGCCTCGCCAGCTTGCAGCTCCTCCAGGCTCCATTAGATGCCACCCTGCAGCACTCTTCGAGCTCTCAGCCACCTCCAACACCTTCTGGCAGCCCCAAACGCTGGCTCCAGGCCAGGGAAAGAGCAGCTGGTAGCAGTGGCTCTTGCAAGCAGCAGCCATCGGAGTTGGAGGCTCAGCTGGCAGGAACGGGAGGCTTGGGGCTATCCTCCAGCTGCATTCAGGCCAGGCTCACTTCTGACCCTGCCTCGGGGCAGCCAGGCCATCCTCTGGCAGCTGCCCACGGGTCACTGCTGCTCACCCAGTGACATCCAGGCTGCTGTCACAGCTAGCTTGAGCTTTGTCTGCACAGGAAACTCACCCAGATTTCGTCTGCCATCTCCTGACGCAGAGCTGAGCTCCCCGCCCAGCCTCCAAACACAACGCAATGCCACCCATCAGCTCCAGCAGTTTCCTACCAGAGGTCCAGCTCCTTTCTGCTTTCACCCTCTGCAGACAGCCAGGATCCTGCCTCACATCCAGCCCAAATTCATTGTATTAAAGGTCCGTGCTGGTCCCTATTCCCAGCCCACTGTTGCTTGGGGAAGGGCATGCTGATGGTAAGCCTTGACATGCGATCAGAGGTAGGTTGTCAGTAAGCAGTTAACTTGTTCCCATTCAGGGTCACACAGAAGTGGGTGAAACCCAACAACTTAGAGCACTTGAGGCAGACAACATCAGCAGGAGTTGGAAAAGCAAGAGGCAGAGCTGCCTGGAAAAAGGCAAGGATGAAGTGGAAACGATTACAGCCTGCTTGACCTCCTGCCAGGTTTGCCACTCAAAAAACCAGCATCCCTTCTCTCCTCTTCCAGAGCACTTTCCTTATTTTCCACCCCAGCATCTCGCTCAGCTTTTCCTCTTCTCTTGTGGCCTAAGGGCAAAGGGACAGGAAGAGCCCAGGTGACAGGACAGAAGTACACAGTCAATGTGGAAGGGAAAGAAAAGCAGGAGAGATGGCACAAACAGTTTTGGGGAGTGCAGGGCATGGCAATAGGACCTTGGCTCACTCTCATGTGTGCCAGTTCCCCAGGGCTCAGGGGCACAACACAGGAACAACTACAAGGTGCTATCAGATATTTTTCATGTTCTTAAGACAAATTAATTTATCACAGGACACAGTGACAGATCTTTCAGCTGCCAGTACAGCCCAGCTAGCTGTTAAAAACAGGGCTGGAATTCAGCTATGGCCATAAAATAGGTGAAGCGTTTCAGGGGAACACTTATTCAGGGGAATATGCATGACAGATAATAGGATATCACAGCAGAGAAAGTTTAATTTTGCTTTGCAGTGTGAAAGGTGTGATTGACAAATGAGGTGTGAGGGCTGCATTCTGAGAGCTCACGCAGCTGGAGCTGCGTGCTGGTAGGACTGATGTAAAAGCAGCAAGCATTTACAACTGCAAGCCAAATTCCTGGACACAGTTGGGATCCTAGGAAGTCAATGACTCCCCATTTCTAATCCACCTATGCTTCCTGCCCAAGCACCAGAGCCACGGTTTAGACGCTGAGGTGCTGCATTCAAGTCCCATTCCACATCAAGCAGCTCTTCTTGTAACACGAGCAGCTAGACATGTAAAATAATACCTAATAATATCAGATATCAGCAAATACGCTGAATCCTTTGGGAAAACAAAACCAGGCTACCAGCAGAAGTTCCAGAAGTTTGTCTGCAATTTTACAGCGCACACCTTGCCGCCTGCCCCAGACACCAACTCATCAGATAGTATTGGAAAGTTTTCTTTCAAATTTTGCTGACGTGCAGGCAAACTGCTGGTGTCTGCCCACATGCAGAGAGCTCCCTCAGTCACAGCAGAGCTGAGCACAGTTCATCTTGTGGGTCAGACAGATGAAGGGTTCGGTCATACCTTGGCTGAAGTTTCCCTGCCTTGGTTAGGTTTGGCTTTTTCCATGCTCTGGAATAGCTTTTATTTTGTTTCTCCATGTTGATTAAGGGCTATGAATGCTGAATTTCTCATTCAAGTTGAATCACACTTCCTGGGCTTAGGTTTTTCCACAATCTCCAAATTGTCCTTTCAGCAGGGTCAGGCCAGGTTTTCCAAAAGGCTCAGTTCAAGCAGGAAGCAGATGGCCAAATGCCCTCCAGGCTTCAGAAATTAAATAAACTGGCTTCACAGTCAGTTACCATTTTCAGATATAGTCTCCAATGCACTGAAGTGCGTTGGCTTAGGAAGAGCAGAACAAAAGGAAAATGAATCTCTGCTAACACACTTCGTGACAGTTCATCTAATAAATTCATGATTTAGTAACAGGATCTTTTATTGCTGCATCTGGCAGATTGGGTTCTTTGACAGAGTAATTTGAGAGAAGAACAGGTTGTGAAGGTGCAGATAAAAAGAGAGAAGGCATGAGCAGTTGCAAAAGCAGGTTGGTACAGTGGGTTATTAGTCTATCAGTGGGACAGGAACAGTATTTTACCAGTGTCTCTTCATTCTTCAGTAAAAATTGGTTCATGTTAGAATAGGCAGCTTCTCAGTACTACCTGTCCTTGTAATCTAGTTCTCTTAAGAGCTACAGGGAAAACAAACATAGCTGTGTATGTGTGCAAAGCACTCCTGTGTTGTCACAGCTGTAATCCCATAATTAGGAGCTCAGTCGTCAGGGAAAGGAAAGAGGCAGCGGTGGTTTCAAAACTAGAATTTAACCACAAGAGCCAGCATTCCCACTAGATCTCACAAGCTAAGCAAGGTGACATCAGCGCACAGAAAGGAGATGACGAAAGTAAACTGCGTGATTAAGGAGCTCATCACATTGCACTTCAGCCTTTTCCATGACCACAGCAGTTCAAGGAAGCCTTGGAAGCATTTCCCTATTCTTGGCATGAACAGTACAGCCTTGGAGAGTTGGGTAGCTAGAGAACCAGGACATGCAGGAGGCTGCCAGTGTCTAATTCATTATAACTAGACCGTGTCAAACACTAAATTTATTAGCTGGCTACGTAATTCCCATCAGGTGGTCCTGAGACTACAAGACAGTCAGATCCTCTTCTGAGAAGTTTTAGCACAGCAATAGTATAGGAAAGTGTTTCTAGTGAGTCATGTCCAGAGAAAACAAAGAGCCTTTGATTTCAATTGTTCCACTCTTTTCTGCTTTACTGCACAGAAATATCATGATTGCATTGCCTCTGACCTCAGATGATTAGCTGATCTAAATCTACCCTTTTTTACTTTAAAACCGTTCTCTCATCACCACACTCTCTGGCAGAGTCCGTCTCCAGCTTTCCTGTAGGTACCCTATAGGTACTGAAAGGTCACTATAAGGTCTCCCCAAAGCTTTCTCTTCACCAAGCTGAACAGCCCCAGCTCTCTCAGCCTGTTTGCAGAGAAGTGCTCCAGCCCTCTGACCATCTTCATGGACCTCCTCTGGACTTGTTGTAATACATCTGTGTCCTTCTTGTGCTGAGGGCTAAAAAATTGCTCTTGCCAGTGAAGACTGAAGCAAAAAAGTCATTGAGTACTCAAAAGGAGTTGAACAGTGATTAGTCTTCCTCGTTTCCTTCCTTGTATTTAGAATATTTTAAAAGTCAGTTAGCACTAACAAAAGGGATTAGAGAACTGCTTCACTCATGCTATGCCTAAATGAGAACAGATTTCAGATTTGACAACAGGCCCCAGATTAGGGGATTGTCATCTCCCACTCAGTCATTTTTGCATTTAAGCAACTAGCACAAAGGGGAAGGGGCTCACAGCTTTTCCTGACAAGCCAAAAGGGAACACCGCAACATTACTCCACAAAAATTGTCTTAGAGAAGATGCTATATTAGCATTTCTTTGTTACCCTGCACTGAACACAATGGTGGAATGCATACTTTAAAAGAAAAAGATGCAGCAAGGATTGGGTCTGCTGAGCTGATCATTTGCAGAGCCAGGTCTGTGTACTCTCTGCACTGCGCATCCAGTGGTCCTCTCTAACAAGTAGGAGAGGGACAGGCTGTCCAAGAATACCTTACTGTGACCATCTAAGTGTTTTGTGCAAATTAATGATACCTCACTGTGTCTCTACAGGGAAGAAGGAAAGAAAATTCTTAGTTTCCTTATTTGCAGAACAGACAGAAAGAGACAAAAGATGTTGCCAGAGGCCACAAAGTCTACAGCAGAAGCCACTTTAGGACCAAGACAAGTATTTCTCTTCTGCAGGAGCCAAAATATGTTAAATAATTTGGCAAATATTTCAGTATCAACTATTTCTTTTGGGCAGGAACTGCGTCACTTTGTGCAATTGCAAAGTTCAGGCAAACAAAAGAATATGGTATAATCAAATCTTTAAAAGATTAGAACCTTACACTATAGAAATGAATCATTTCTAAAACAAAGGCAGATGAGGAAGAGTGGGAGGTCATGAATAACTCCCTGATAAACCAGAACTTTTCCCACAAACAACAAGCTTGGACATTGTGGAAATATATGTACTGAAAGCTTTATTTAATTTCTTACCATTGTGGAGAACACAGAAAATTAACTCGCCTTAAGAAAAACAAGCACAGCAAGCTGGCACTTATCAGTTCCATGCACTGTGAGGGTCTGATTATAACGGCCCTTTTCACTGGTGATATAAAAATGCTTTTGCAACTGCTGTGCAGAGCTGAAGAGTGACAGTCAGCATGACACATTCCAGCACATTTCCAAGAGAATCCCAGAATGTAATTACTAGAAAATTCTTACCTGACAAGATAGCAAACTGCCTGTGAAGCTGTTCTATTATATCCACTGCAACCAGCGGTCGTATCTCCTGCTGCATGATTTCATCTGTGTAAGGAAAGCAGAAATCTTCAATGAGTTAATAAAACCTTAATGGTAAGTTTTACATCCTCCAAGAACCCAGCAAAATGAAGATGACACTCAAATGAAAATAGTCTGGCTTGACTGTTGGTGCAGATATGGCATGACTGTCATGGATAAGTTTACAATTCTTACAGTCTCACCTTCAGCCTACTTACTGTTCTATTGCCGTTTGATTTCAGAGCATTTCATAAACCAGCTCCAATAGACTTGCCGGAGTTCATCACAGATTTGCTCAAGCTGACAGACTGCCCCTTACTAATTCATGTTCCATATTAAGCTACTGAATATGGGCCACCATGTAAAGCAGCTTTTCAGTCTTTCAAACGGTAAAGTCTATTTCAGATAGAGAGCCACATCCCACTCCGAACTCCCCGGTCCCTTCTTAAGGACTTTGTGTAACCAACCAACCCAGAACAGTTTCCTTTGCTGATGCTTTTTCCGCTACAAGCGAGTATACAGTAAAAGGAGGAAATAAGGGGCTGTGAAGCTTTCTTCACATGAAAACAAAGCCTGTTCTTTTTAAGTAAGCACTAACAAGTTAAAAATATCTTGACAAGCAGTTGGAGAGAAATAATGACAATATTTGCACATGTGTAGTTTCTGTGTGATCTATACAGTGTCCAGCAAGTATAATCTGCACTGAGCTACTTTGATGTCTCTCAGTAACAGGTACTTACTGGAACAAGTAACTCTTCTCCCTGCTCTTCAGCACAGTCTAGACAAGCAACATTTTTTACTCGGGAATATCTGCTATCTTAACTGGCAGGATCCAGGTTTATGTTGCAATAGTACCTGTTACAATTGGGCCTTCAGCCACTTTTCTGCTACAGATAACAGCCAGCCCTGGCTTTGTAGAGCTGCCTCCATACTAAGCTGTCTGAAACACCCAGGCAACAGGTGGAAGGAAGGAAGGAGGACGCAGATCGATCAGAGAGCAGACTAAAGGCAAATTGCTGCTCTGTTTAAGCATCAAGATCTTCACTGATGTGAAGGCATGCACTGACATACTTTGGGGCACCTGGTTTAAAATACACCGTCCAGAAAGAGACAGGGAGGTCAGAGAGGTTAGAAATTGCTTCTCCTGCATCCTAGTCTATCGCCCAAAATACTGTCACTATCCTACTTTCAGACATCCATTCTGATCCTTTCCAGAACTAGGAATTTAGTTTAAAATTACATACAGTGTGGATCTTTGTGTCCATTCCCTAATTCTTCGGACTCATACAACTTTCAAACATTTCATTAATGTCGAGAAGTAACTGGGGAGGAAGTGTCATTGCCTTCTCCTAGGCAAAGGGTGAGACCACATGAAGAGAAGCGGTATAGATGTGGGGTGATAGAGTAAACAAGGAAGTAATTGCAAGCAATAGGAAAAAAAATCTCAAGGGAATGGATTCTACAAGTCATCTCTTGGAACTAAAGAGGGGAAAAGTCAGACTGAAATGAGTTATGTTTTTAATGTGGTATCCTCATTTCCATCCTGTTTATGCAGCATATTGTCAGCTCTTCCGGTTCTTACAGGTGGCTAAGAGCAACTAGAAGAGCAGAGTAATGAATCAGAGTTAATGGGCTTCATTTTAGTAATGTTCAGAGCTTCTCAAAGGAAAGTGCACTGAGCAGGAAGGGATAGATTTATTATCGATATGGTGGCAGCATAGATAGACCAGCCAACAGCCACAAAAACACACCATCTTCTGAGAAAACAAACAGGCAAAGCAAACAAAATAACTGTAACTCATTAAGTTTTTTCTTCTTTTTTTTACTCTGCTGTTTCCCCCACAGGTCCTACTCTGGACATGTTTGGAGTTTAAGGAAAGGCAAAACAAAACCTTTAAATATACAAGGTTATTTATTACGAAGCCAAGAACGCTACAAGCCAGATTTCTCCACTAGCTGCTTAAGAACAGCACGATGATGGATGTGTTTAGAGACAGCCGAGGAACCCCTAACAAAAAGGGCCTGTAATGCATGAATACAGTTCTCAAGAGGTACTGACAAGTGTCTCCAGATCTTTGGTCGCAGAGCTCTGTTACCCTTTGCACATTCTACTTGAAATGCTCCTGAATCACTGCAGTAGTAACGGAGCCATCTTTGTCAGAGCACAAGTTGGCAGCAAGATGGAGGCAGACGAGAAGAGGGTTGTTAAGACTAAATACCAAAAAAATATGAAGTAGGAAAAGAAAATGAAAACTAAATATTTTAATTTAAAATATTTAAAGTATGGACCCTCAGATACCCCGGAGCATCTGCTGAAGAAACCACTGTTGATTTCAGCATCTGGAAAACGCAAAGATATTGTGACAACTGTGAAGTCCAACAGGCAGGCAGGTGCACTCAGGTTTGGGTGGCCAAGGCTGAGCTTGTACCAAGCAGCTGCATAAACGGAGCAAAGGTTTCTACAGTGGCTGAGGCCATCAAAAGGAGGCTCAACAGAAGGGAAAAATGAACTAAAAAACATGCTGCCATCTCCAGCCTCTCTCAAACTTGCTTATTCCTCCAGGGTAAGACAGCCTGCCAGCCCAACAGTTTGCTTTTGATGTTTGCCAATATGAAGCCATCACTGGTATCAAACAGTCGAGAAGAACAGAATTTCCCCCTTCATATAGCTGCTTTAGTAGCTTGCTTTAAAAATAGTTCATTTCTGGTTTCTAAAGATCCTTTTTCTACCACAAGAAATTTGTGGTGTAAGGGTAAAATGAGGTAATAGAAACAAGAACTGCAGAGTACCAGTCGGGTCTCTTCAAATCCCCTGACTGGGCAAGACTTTCTCCAGCAAGCCATGTGGGATTTCCTGTAAAACCCGCACTCTGTGCAAGACTTTCAGATGATGAGAAAGGTGTAAAATAGATTTGATGACTAAGAGTTAGCTCAGAGTTAGCAATGAAGTCTGAGTCCTTGGAAACACATGATTACCTGGGGCTGATAAAGATGGTTTTTAATCTTGGACTAAAGCAAAAACCTGGAAAAAAAATATCTGAAAAGCAAACCAAAATGATCCTACAGGTCTGGTTTTGTTTTAAAGCCAAGACATTTTGCCTGGCATTAGTGAGCATTAAGCAGTTCATCTCTGCCACTAGCCTTTATCCCAGGAGGCCCTGTAGCCTTTCTGGCCCGCATACTGCAAGCCACATGCACTCAGGATGTGGTGTTCAGCCTCTCAGGCAGAAGCAATGTGCCATTTTATTGTGATATATACCACAGCTGAGAAATTCTGCTTTACCAGCTCGCTATCAGCACTCCAGCCTAACAGCTGCAGGTTCATGGACTGCTTCAGAAAAGCTTATTAGCATGTTTTAATTCATTACGCAGGGGCCCAAAAGTCAATGGGAAAGGTTAAGGAAGCCGACAAGTCACAGGAGTTTGACAGCAATTGTCTTGCTTCTTTGTACCTTGCTAATATCCGCAGAAGAAATTTAGCAACCCCTGATAGCTCCAGAGCAGTCCTGTCCTCTGCCAAAAACACACATAGCCATGAAGCTGCACATCATCTCAAGGCGTACACCAGCCAAGGGGCTGGAGCACAGTTCTCAAGGTTTTTGAGCATTTCCTAGCTTCTGTCTTGTTACTCCTGAGGTCTTCATTTTTATATTTTTATTTTTTTTTAATTGACAAGACAGCCACACTTAGCTTCTCAAATTTAAAAAAAAAAAGAATAAAGTTGAATTGATCAAACAGTATTCTGTGGAACAATGCCAGCGCCCCACACAGGTCACCAAAGTTGAATCTTTACGCATACCATGCAGATCTTTATTACTTGAGTTAATTGAATTTGCCAGGACAATTAAAATGTGAATAAGGATGTGATACTAGAGGGGAAAAAAAATGAAACACGTCAGTTTATCTACTCTTGGTGCTCCTCTTAAACTGCTGTATATTCAGTTCCTAGCAGAGATTACTCAAATGTTTTCCTGTGAGACCAGTTTCCATGCAGAAGCATTAGGCCTTGCACTGCTGTTTCCCAAGCTTTTCTACCAAAGGGGGCGAAAAAGAAAAGCAACTGCTGTAGTCACGTCTGACAGCTTCTCCTCCCTCCCTGATCTCAAGAGAGGGTAGCTACAATTGTGCTATCTTGTTTTGCAGAGAAAAGCCATTCAGTTATGCTCATAATTCTTCACCGTGCAGTGAAACATGCTTGGGTTTCCCCTGACACACGCTTTCTATTTTGTTTCTCATCACAGCTGTATTCATTCCTGCAGGCCTGGAGCACAGCACACAGACCGCCGCCTTCAGAGCTACACCAACAGCAGCCGATTAAAAGCTCCACTGAATATAATCTTGTCCCCTCCTCTCGGAGCAGAAACTAGTTTATATGCTAATGGCAACTCATGGTTTCCAGCAGCGTTGCGGAGATGACCTGCTGGAGTGAAAGATTGGATTGCGCCAAGCAGCTTGACACAGCAGCACCTACTGCTCCACGAAACACAACCCAAGGCAAGCAGCCATAGCAGGACACTGGGGTTTCTTTGTTTTTAGTGGCTGAATGCTGCAACTGCCTGGCCTTCTGTTGGAAAAGGAGGGGGGTTCTTCAATCCCCCGTCTGAAGTCACTAATCTTGGAATAATGGGTTACAAATTGCCAGAGCAAAGTTCATCTCTTCCTAATGACAGCCTAATTGTGCGATTCACATTTCTATCACACTGTGGGAGAAGGAGGGATGGAAGACAGCTGGGAGTGAATTAAAATCTCTGCAAAATTGGTGGAGTACATCAGCCTCCTTCTACTTTGTACAAGCTCAGTCAAGGCTGACCCTCACAGTATTAAATCAGAACGGTGGATTTGGGAAAAAATCAGATTGCTGTTACGATGGGAGAAGTGCCAGATAGAATTAAGCATAAGGCCACAGATTTCATTTGAAGAGCGTTAAAGGACATCGAATGTCAGGCATTCTCGTTCTTCTTTAAAATTACCAAAAAGGATCACAAATCCAGAGTCTGAAAGCTGTGAAGTACCTACAGTTAAACGCTCTCAAGTTCAGGCCACGAACAAAAAAAACAGTTAGCAAAATGTATATCAGAGCTAAGGTAGATTTCAAGAATTAAGCATAAAAAGGAAACAGTCAAATTTGCACATCATCAACAAAAAGGTTTAACCAGGCTAAAGGGTTTTAAAAATACTCTATCCAACCAGAATTTTCAGTGCAAGCCTTTAAGTAAAGTATTTCCCTTCCTGAAGGCCAAAAAGTACTTATAGGCTGTCACATCAGAGAAAGAAGCTTTTGCTTTGGGTTTCCTTTTTTTTTTTTTTTTCTTGATTCTATTTATTTCCCTTCCTCACTATGTGTGCCCTCTGTTTACTCATTGATAGTTTGTTTATTCATCCAGCCTGAAGAGAGGAACAGCGAGATTGGTTCCTGGTGCAAGCTGGCCACACATGCTATGGATTGCTTGCTCTAGGAGGAACTAAAAATCCAGCTATCAACAGAAGGGAAATCCCATCAGTTCTCCTATCCTTCCACAGTACTACAGAAAGGTAGGCATCAAGGAGGTAGGGACACTGGAGAATTAAAATTCCCACGTATTTGCAGGTCAACATTGCCACAATGTAAAAGGCAATTTCTAGTTTATCCTCAGATGACAACAGCAGCAAACTGCAAGGACTTTAAGGACTTGCAGTGCTTTTCAAGTCACAAGGAGCCCAGCATGCTCCTTCTTTACATTGGAAATGCAAGTGAACCATAGTTATTTTGGATCCAAACCTGAACTCCCCCCAGGATCAGAGGCTTTAGATCCAGGCTTCCTGGTTGTTGCCAGGTCAGCAGACCCCTCAGGCACACACTTAAGGCAAAGTTAAGTCCCTGTGCAGCTGCACTGAAACTAGAGGAAATGTACACAGACTTAGAGGTCTGTTTCGTTAAATGTTTAAACGTGTATTTATCTAAAATGACAGAGGAGAGGCAGGAAGTTCAGATACAGAATTAGAATCTGAGCCCAGGGAATCCCAAGGCTTGGAAGCAGTGAATTTGACGGTTCTCAATCACGAGAATTTATGGTTTAAAAATCACTTATTCACTTGAGTCAAATTGGTGAGCAGGCTCAGGAACCCAGGCAGGACGGGTCCCTGCTGCTACCATATGCGGTGCTGTTGCTGCTAACGTGCACCCTCCGGGGTTTATTTCAGCTTTCTAAACCAACTTTCAAAAATGTTGGCATAAACTTCCCCGGGGGAAGAAACTGATTTTGCCACATTTTCCAATTAACCACTTCTTGAAAAACAATCCTTTGATGTTCGTGTTTGGCTGTTTGGAGTGTACAGAGAGGGACACACTTCAAGGATTTCTACAGTTACTTAGTGCCAGAACACATCATGCTTTTATGCACACATCTATGAATGCTTGATTAACGATCACCAGAAAATTAAATTTTAAAAACTAATGCAGAATTACTAAAGCATACGCTATCCCTGTTTACTTTAGGTGACTTCATATCCCATCCTGTTCTGAAGACACTTGATACAACATTGCTGTAAATTCATGAGATGCTGGTGATTAATAAATCTCCCACATCGTTGACTATCCATAATCAGCAAAACGAAATCAGCAAAAAGAAACACCATTCCACATCATTTGCACAGCAAAATAATTGTTTTGAAATAGATGTTACCTGTTTTCACAGAGCACAAAGGATATCGTATAGAAGTTATATTCTGCTCCCCAGAAAACAAACTTCCACGATTAAAAGACATTCAAGGCCAAGGTCTAACCTCAGTAACACCTTCACAGACTGAATCCAGATTTACAGCAGCACAACCCAGCACCTTGTCTACTCCCTCAGCTGTAAACACTTCTTGATAGTTTCTAAATTCTGCCAGACAAAAGTTAATTCATCATCTTCCCAAAAAATGCATGCTTCACAGCAACACTGGATTGCTGGAACACAAATTCCTGGTCAGAGAACAGAATTCAATAAAAGACGGTTTCACATTTCCACACTGTCCTGTGAAAATCCATCACGAATAACAAAAAACACATGTGGCAAACTGTGAAGTTAAATACATTCACTATACTACTTTGACACTAAGCTAATCGAGAGATAGCAGACTGGATAGCAGACTTCATTCCTTCCTCCCCAGAGTTTGCCAGCAGACAGTTTCACAGCTGAAACGTTAACCTAAAAAAATTCTAGTCACTGGCTCAACTCTGAACTACTGCATCCAGCAAAATCATTTCAGAGACTATCCACATAATTATTTTAATGATGGACCACTCGGCTCAGGAGCTGAAGGATTGTTTTCTTGCTCACTCCTGAAGAGAGGCCAGTTAGCTCAAAAATATTTCCCTGGTTACTGCCATCGGAGATAAACAGTGAGCCATAGCAGCCATCGCTCCTGCCAGCAGCACTCTGAGCATGTATCTGAGTAATGGGACAAACAGTGCTCACAGCCAGGCTGTCTGGCTAAAGAGACCCAGCCACCCCTCCAGCAGCCTTCTGCAAGCTGTCACCACCATCTCAGTTCAGATGCCCATTAGAAAAAACAATAGAAATGCTTCTAGGAGCGATGTCTCCCCCGCAGAGGCACCCATACACACTCACGAGCACGTGCCCTCCCTTGCGTCCCAGGCTGGCTTCTCCGGCGTCCTGCTGTGGCAATGAGTTCACAGAAGACAGAGGGGAGGGATGGAGAGAGGCAGCCTCCTGGGGAAGCACTCCTGGATCTAAACAGCGGTGCACCAAAGAGCTGACGCTCTCCTGGAGGAGACTGCACAAATTGCTTAGTAACTGCTCCAACGCAAATCCCAGCACAGACCTCTGACACACCATACCCAGGCTTTAACCCTCCTCAAGGTACAGCTGCCTTCTTCCCTCCCAGATCTGAGCTCTCCACTCAGATCCTCAGACGCTCTGGAGGCACTCACAGCTTAGCACAGACAAATAAAGGTACATCCCTACAGACACAGAACAAATTCACTCGCCTAGACTAAGGCATGGAAAGTGCTCTCATTAAAATAACTTTAAATACTAGAGTATTCAGGGCCAAGGGAAACCAACAGTGTGGCTGCGAATAGCTGTCTCTGAGGACTATCCCAAAGGCACACCCACACACCAGAGTGTAGTACTGCTATTTAAAGACAAAGGAAAAGACTGCACAAAACCTATTGATTTAGTTGGAAACACAAGGCTAGCACTTGGGCAGGGGAGTAAGTGGTTCTAAACAACCAGATCAACAAATACTCCAGGACACAAGTTTGTAGTGCCTGAAGAAACACACGTTGGTGTGACAATGGTAATGTGGCAGCTGACCTGTCTGAAGCAGCACTGGCTCATTGCTTTAGCAACAGATTTATCAGAAATGTTGTCCCTGTGCCACCAGCCACCCAGCAGCTCAGTAACTTCAGATGCAGGTCACTTCACCTGGTGTGCAGCAGCACAGTTGCCACCCAGGAAGCACAACACAGTAGTAACTTCTTGTTTCTTCTATAAGCCCTGCTGTCAGCCCAGCTCAGAAGAGACAAGTGTCATTCCTTTTGCTGGTATGGAAACTGAGGCACAGGGAGAGGGATCCAGGTCACTCTTGGTTTCCCTTACTTGCAAAACGAACAGCAGGCACATTCGTCTGTCCAGTCAGGCTACTAGCAGGGATCTCCACCTTGAGGATAACATACCCAGGGTTTCCATCATTCCCCTATCAGCCAACCAACACAAGTTATTGCAATGATCATGGCACAGCATGAGAAAACTACCGGGATTTGGTACACAGTTACAGATAAATGCCAGATTAACACAGAGCATCACCATGCTAGGGTACCAGACACACACAAGAGCTTAAGACAGCTGCAGTGTTACAGCCAGGCTCGGCAGATAAAGCTACATGAGGAGAGCAGCAAGATGCATCGCTTGTTTTTACATTGCACTTCCCTTCCGCAGCCTCTCCTAAACCATGTGCTAAACAAACGGATTTACCAGCTGCAGCACATACCTAGTATTACTCTGCTTCCCACACTGATACAAACGTTCCCGTGTAACTGCTTTACAATCAGGCTGCCTCCCATTCCAGCTGTGTTTTGCTCTCAGGAGGGGAGGCTGTGGGTGGGAGATTGAGCACAGCGAACGGACAAGAACCAAACTGCAGCCCCAGCCCCAGCCCCAGCTCCTCTCCAACGAGCGCCCCAAACCAGGCTGGGTCTGCACAGCCAAGGTCTGGTGTCAGGCACTGCCCTCTCCCGGGCAGCAGCCGTAAGCTGCCTGCAGAGGCTCCTCTCCAGGAGCAGAGGTAGGGGAAGCTGCTAAGGCTTGTGGAAGTGTCAAGTCTATGGAAGTGGTCGATAAGAGTGCCAGGTCATTAGGCTCAGAAAAGTGTTTTAGTCCTGGCTGGAAAGATGCTGCAGATGAAGTAACAGATCCAGCTGGGGAGCTAGAAGGAGAGTCAGAAGGCTAAATGCTACCTGGCAGGTGAGCATGAATTGATAACCTCATGAAGGACTCCGGAGAGATGGAGAGGAATGAACTCACCTGAAAAGGGGCAACAAGGAATTCCTCACTGAACCCACAGGCATGTGCAAAAGAAAATTTATGAGGAAACACTTTCAGTTTCTTTAATTCGAATTAAAAGTATTGGGTATCTTTCATTTGCATAACCAGTAAAGGTGCACATCTAAGATGTTTTTGCCATGCTCAGAAGGCTTAGCTCTGCCTATTTCAGCAGAACAACATCTTGTCCCACATGAATATTGTCCCACCAACACATGGAGTAGAGTACTACTTACTGATGTTTCAATTTTGTGTTACTGGTAAACATCTGCAATACCAAGAGAAGTTTATTTTAAATTCAAGGACCTGATCCTTTGTTTCATTACACTGTCTGAGCATCTGACCCCACATGCTCATATGTTCACACCTATAAACATGGCACTCTGAAAGCATGACGAGGACTGGCTCATACCCCAGTGTCTCTAACTCAGATCCTCTTCCCAGATTCTTTCACTGTAGGACCAGAAGGGACCACTAGGTTCATTGTGTTTGACTTGTTGAACACACAAGAAGTTCACAGAAATTGGATTAAACCTGCATTTTAGAAAGCTCTTTAATCTTATGTTAAAGACTCTAGGCAACTGCAAATCCACTGCTTCCCCTGCACCTGGCCTAACACAAAGAAATTGGCTTGTGTTTCAAAGCTCTCACTAACTTCCAACCCATTGACTTCTCCGTTTTTGGTTTAAAAAAATTACAGTTCCCACCACTACCATCTTTTCACTGGCAGATCTCCCTTCCTGAACCCAGCAGTGAAGTCAACATGCACAGGTTCAAAGGAAAATATGAGAGGTATCCCATTCCTTTAGCTCTTCCCATGTCACCTCTGCTCTACCCTTTGCTAGCAGATGATGACCCTTAATTCACAGCATCTCATAATCAGACCTTCAGTCATACAGACCTCTGCTCCTTAAACTATGCTGCTGTGGGGGCTCTCTATCAAGGTGGTGATGGGAGTTTAGACAAAGACTGAACTCTGCAATCCTCAGTTTAATAACTTAGACAAGAACAAGACCTGAATATGAATAAGGTGCAGCCTCTGTGCAGAACAGAATTGCTGAGACATCCTGGCTTAGAAAAAAAAAAAAAAAAAAGTGGAAAAAAAAGGTGTTTGGTCAGTATTTCTCATCTGCTGCAGAAGCCTGGAGGATTTTTTGCCCTTGAGAAATTGAATGAGCCACCAGGATCAAAACTGTGGAACAAGACACCTGGCACAGTCCAAGTATTTATAGATAGGAAGCTAGGCTGATACCGCAAAGCTTTATTTATCATTCTTTTCTACTGGAGCACCAGTAGTTCGGTTAGATAATACCCCGGGAGGGAGGGAGACAACTCCACATCTGAGAAAGCTCATTGGGCAGGCTAATCGACAGAAAGATTCAGATAATAAAGCAGCAACGGAATTCATACCCAAGATGAACATATCATGGCAAAATAGGGTCCTTAAGTGGCACTTGAAGTGGCAGATCTGGATGAAGTTGGATAATGAGCTCCACTGGCAGAACCAGGATCCAAACCCTGCACAGACTGACCTCCCTGTGTATTCAGCACCATTTTTCCCTAAAGTCTCCTTCCCAGCCAACTTAGACTACAATTCAGGCAGTAGAAAAAAAAAAAAAGCAAACTAAGCTATCATCTTGTGGTAATAAGCCCTGCAAGTTAACAAAACATCACCAATTACAGCTATCTGTCTCTCCATGTTTAATGCTTTTCCATTTTACTGAGTTATTTCTTGTTCTGGTATCCTGGGAGGAACAGAAATATAAGTACCCAGAAGGCTTCTACTCTAACTTGCCTTCTGAGAATTTGTTCTCTTGATCTTCTCTGTAGTACTTGTCTCTCAAAACTTTTAAAATGGAAATTAAGCTCTGCCTTCCCTATTTTCATTACCATTTTCCTGACTTTTTTTTTTATTAGGTAAGCAGCATTCAGTGCTACTCACTAGCAGCAAAGCAAGATACATATCATGCTTTGAAGAAATGAAGAGACACAAGCATCAAAGATAAGAATATTTGTTATAAAAACCTCTGTGGAAGACAGTATTTTATTTATTTCCTTTGTATTGAGAACCGGATGAAAAAAAATATATATATCCCAGGTTCCCTAGGTAGCATTTTACATGAGAGGAAAATAGATATTGAATACAAATAAAACAAGAAAAATTCTGAGCAGTGTACAAGGAGACCCTGTGGCTGGATCTCAGTGGGTTTTGAAATATCTTCCACTGCAGATTTCTGTCTTCACATGATACAGTCACTTTCCCCAATAACTAGGGTCTTTGTGAGGGGGCCAGCCATGGGGGAAAGGAAGGTGTTCCTCATTTATTTCACCACTGAAGGCAAAGATGCTTCAAGAAGTACAAGAAATCTCAGCCTGGCCTCTCTAAGATGGGATTTCCTTCTCTAGGAAGCACTAAAGAAGACATTTTCTGCCTTTAAATCCTTAGCTGCTCTAAACCCATTTCAAATAATTCAGTATTCATGAACAGATAGACATGAAGGATTGCTTTTCATTTCCAGCAGTAATTTAGAAACAGCAGCGGGACAGAGCAAGCACCCATGGTTGCTGGGCAGTCAGAACTGCAGCATTCCTGTGCCCTACGGTAGAACAAAATCAGAAATACAACATTAGCAGAAGAGAGAGGTTCTCAAGTTACTGACAGAGGATCTTGTCTGGTTTTGCACCATCTGCAAAATCCTGAATAGCCTCAATGAACTATGTACTCCTTGGTGTCTGCAGATTCACTACCCTGTTTTATGCAGCCACCAGCCTTGAGCACAGTTAAAAAATATTCATTTAGTCAGTTAAAAACGTAGCCTGCAGCCTCAAGCTCCACAGCGTGCAGAAACAATGCTCATCCATCCATGTCAAGCCCATTAGCTATGAGGTCCCTTGTGAGATACTGGAGGGCTTGAACATTGACAGCAAGGCAGACTATTAAGGGTGTCTGGGGACAGAGGGGACTGTTCTGGCAGGAGGGATCCTAAAGCATAAAGGACATTAATCAGCAGCTGGGTGACATGGAAAGCCACGTCACTGCTGAAAAGCCATGAGACGCTGTCCAAGAGTGCTGCATTTCATGCCAAGGAGCTACGCTTCACTTTCAGTTTCAAGATGTCTAGCATGGAACTGAGAGCACTACAAGGAGGATCAGCTCTGGACTGCTGCATTTCTTCCCTGGCTTTCTGGGGTCTGCTTCCCCTTGGTTTTCAGGGACCACACCTGTGAACTGCTGCTCCCAGAGTCTCAGGGTCACATACCGGTGCTCAAAATACTTGCAGATCAGATGCCAAAGGGGCCTTCAGTTCCTGTAGGCCAGCTCATAGAGCAAGAACCTTCCTCTGCCTGTTGTGAGGGAACCAGGGCTCCTTTCCCTCATTCTCTTTGTCAAGCTGTGGAGCTCTCCGCAGATATCACTTAGCCACGGGGAAACTGCCCTTCAGCTACCCCCTCACAGTGACCTCTTTTGGCAAGTATTCACTATTTTCTTCTCTATATGAGCAGGAGACTACAACCACACTTTCCCTCATCAAAACAAGTCCCATGGATTCAAAGGAAGCCTTGAACTCGTACGATCCAGATACTGGGTTAGCCCAGCACTGCTCGCTGCTGGCATTGCTGAGCAAATATAGGTTATCTGCGGCTGCATTTACCACAGATATTTAACCCAGGGAACAGCATATAAGTAGACAGCTGGGTACCCGCAGGGATTTAGTTCTGGTTCCATCAGGATGAATGTGGTCTGAAATAAGACATAGCTACCGAAGCTGTAAGGGACCTTTCATCATTGAGCTATTAGTAGTTAATAGATTAGACAGAAAGATAAAAAGATATCACTTCTTCAGCAAATACCAAAGCATCACTGTGCTCATAAGCATCATTCCAAAGAAAGAGTAAAGCATTTTTCTGACACTAGCTGTGAACAGAAAGGCTGTTCACTCCTTGTAAGACTCAAGCCTACAGAGCTGAGATATTCAGCCGTGACCTCACAGGAAAGGACTGTCACTGCAGGCCTGACTGCAACCATGAGGCCTCTGTTTCTGCTGTAGTTACCTGTGTCTTCCATTTCCTCTCGCTGTGATATTTAGTACAAGAGAGACAATTGCCACAGAATATTCCCGGGGCTCCACAGCTGCAGTCTATATGTGAAAAATGGTTTGTACCTCAGAGTGCCTGAAGTACTACTGACTAAACACCAGCCCTGAACAATACTCCATCTGGATCTTTGCATTGCAGAAAAGGTTCCCCAAGTTAGAGCCAAGTCAGAATATGCAAAGGAGATCCATGATCCTGTCACTATGTTCAAACACAGCCATCCTGAGAAAAAGGCACATGCACACCCCTAAAGCTTATCAACAAGCCTCTGCTAGTAGCAGGGGACTAGCAAGATGGGGCAGGCAGAGCCCAGGTTCTCTGGGACAGATTGTCTTTCCTTCCCTGGGTTTATGCAGTACCTACCACAAAAGGAACTGGTCTCAACTTCAAAGAATAGTCGCAGTTCACAGTAAGTGGTCGTTGACAGGATCCACTATTTATGGAAGGAGGTAATTCCTGCTGCTTCTAAGTTACAGATGCAAAATCTAAGGCCAAAACATGACAAAGATGAGTACTAGGCCAGAGTCAGTTCATGGTACAGCAGAAGAAAGGGAACACAGGGGACGTTGTTAATGTAAAATCCTACGCCACATTGCCAGTTCCTCGGTCCCCTTCCAACACAGTCACCACACGCAGAGTTGTCACTGATGTCCTTTCACAGCTCATGCAGCTGAAGGCACCTCATCCCTAACGGTAAGCTACCTTCTGCCCTTCAGATGTCCTCTTTGGTAGAATTTTAAACAGAAGCAGAAAAGATGTTTTCTGCCTTACAAAATGGGAACGTGCTTAGACTGCATTGATGTACTACCCATTCTCTACCAGAAAATAATTTTCCAAGGGATTTCTGCCTGTAATACTACGCCAGGTCATCTCTCAGCTTATTAGGCAGGAAAGGTGTTTCCCTGGGAACAGTAACCATGGCAAACCCAGTGTCTTCCCCTCTCTACCTACAGGAAGAAAAGGAACAGCAGATGCCTGAGCTCTGACTACAGTAGGCCCACAGAGCCATAAGCAACCTGGAAGGACCTGATCAAAGCTTCAGGAGGAACAGTGAGGAATTCTGCTATTTACTCAAGATACCAGACATTTCTGCCATGCTACCGAGTGAACTCTGAATGCCTCGTTACAAAGAATGCAACTGGAAACATCCGTGTTAGTGAAAGGTCAGCCAAATCCAACAATGCATAGGTAGGCACTGAGCCCAAAAGTCAGCACGGATAAACGGCCAACAGAAGCAGAGGTAAACGGGCTGGCTTTGCAGTTTTCAAACCCTGGCATTGTGTGTTAGAGCCCTGTTAAAGAAAGCATTTGCAAAACCCGATTTGCTGCAAGCAGGAGTTGCCAGCAGATCACCTGCTTCTGGTCCACCTTCTTTTCCTGCAGAACAGTCTCGATTTCCCAGACTGAATGCAACTCCCAGATACAAAGGTTTCCGAAGAGTAATCAAAGAAGAACCAAAATACTTCACAACTTCAACCTGTGACCATTTGCAAATACTTTTGCTAAAGAGCTAACTAAATCATAATAAAGAAATCAACTTGAAAGTACAACTAGACTGCATGCTTTTGGGGGATCTTTTTTATCACGTACAAGTGAACATTTTTTATACTTCTGGATTTCAGGTTTGCTAAGTATTTATCCAAGTTAATAGAGCAAATGAAACCAAAGGGTTCCTCTGGTTGATCTCTCTTTAATGACAACAAACAAAAACTGCTCTATGATTCAGCAGTCTTGATAGCTGGCAAAACAGTCAGCACCACAGGTTTCAGCTAACATCACTTCAGAGTTAATACGCAATCAGAACAAATTGCCAGGACACCAGCATCTCACACTAGCAACCCATTCAGAGTAGAATATTACCCAGTACTCAGCCTGAAACATGCAGAGCACAAAAAGCTTGACAGTCCAGATTTCTGTTATGGTCCAGGGAAACCAGAAGCATCACAGTGAAAAAGATACTGACCTTCTACATAGTACCTTAGGAGCACAGTGTGACAGGGTCAGCTATGGCAGGAAACCCACTGCCCCATCTCCTTACATTCATTTCAAAAGGGTATTTTAGATGTGCAATAAATACTTGCTCCAGACATATACAGAAATCTCACTGACAGCCGAGTGAAATAAACATTTACTCAGAAAGAATCCAGCACCCCTTTTAACCTTGTCTGGGTTAAATCACTGCAAATATCCCAGACATGCACATTCAAGCCAAACGATACAGTCATGCCAGAGTTAATATCCAAATCCAGCCAGTTGCCTTTAAATTGTTTACCACTGGCTCCTCAGAGAAAGCATTAGAAAAACAAGCCCCTTTTGCAAATCTCTCAGGAATGCAGTGCAGATACCACTAGGAGAAGATGCTATTTCTTCTAAAGATGCTGCACATACCTTTCTTTGCCATACGCTCCAGTCTAATGCATCCTCCTATAAAATCATGGTAAGACTTCATTTCTCCTTCTGTTATCCGGACAGCAGTGAAAGGTGGGTTCCTGGGCACCTGTTGTCCACATCTCTGACACCGAGAAGCCATTGCCAGAGTGCAGGAGACTCGGCAGGAATCTGCTGTTTGCTGGAATCCAGCCTGGTTCTTCAGCCGTCAGTCCAGGCTGGTGACTTTATCCCACTTAGTTCATTCAAGGTCATCCCCACCAGCAGGATGTTCGCCATTGCAATTGGCTAAGACTTTTATAGGCTTACTGACTGTGGTTGTTTCTCCCTCCTTGCTTTCAATATCAGTTTACTTCATTCTCCCGTTCAGAATGAAACCTGTGAACCTCGGCACAGCCAATGCCCTGAATGGCTTCCTTATCATTAATTTAAAGCTATCCTACAAGCGACGATGAAGGTGGAAGATCCCAGCAGCACACTGCAATATCACCGGATGCTCCCCTTAAAGGGCATACCAAATACATCCACAAAGTTCTTGAGAAAACATTTTTCTTCATTACATTCACTCCCTTTAAGGCTTATGATTCCTCATTATTGACACTTTTTTTTCCTGCTTCAGCATTTCAGCGTGGACAGTGCAAGGAGACTGCTCTGCAGAGCTGCTCAACCAATTATTCATGCCTGGCAGTGGTGCTGGGAAGCTGCAACTATACAGAAGAGCCCTCTGCTGCTGTGTACAGTCCCTGCTCACAAGATCTGATCATCTAAATGAACAGAATAGCAAATGGAGAACAGAAATATTGCTGGCAGAAATGTTCTGCTAGCTGTACAACCCTCACCCAAACCTTTCTTAAAAAGAAGTTGGATCCACGAGTTTCACATTAATATTTGGGTCTTGGAACATATATTTAGAAATCTCTCTTTGAAGGTGCTGGATATTTGATTTTTTTCCCCACTTTTAATGATTTCCGTAATAATAATTACTAATCGGAGAGCCCTGTGAAGAAACAAGTACTTAGGGAACTGACTGTAGAGAACACTCAGCCCTGATGTGGTGAAATAAAAAGGAGCCTTCCCTGGAGCAGGGGGAACTGCATAGGAGATGCACAACCAGGCACAAGGCCAGTATTGGTGACAGTGCAAAGAATACAAGAACTTCATAAACGAGAGCCAAGCTGCAACCCAGAGCTCAACTGCAGGGACCTGGGCACAGAACAAGCTTGCTGCAAGGATCTTGCACGCAGATGAGGAAAGGCTGTGCCACCTTCTGCCTCAGTCACTAACACCTGTTAGTGTCTTACACAGCTACACCCTGTATTCAGCTCCTGACTGCCTCAGATCACAACTGATCCACACACAGAGTGGAAAAAGGAGGAGCCCAATTAACACAGAGGGAATAGGGGACAAAAGTGCCCAAGAGAAAAAGCCTCACATGAAGCTGCTACTAACATGGTGGCTAACTACATGGACAAGCAGGAATGCCTGGTGGCTAAAGCACAAAGTCAGCTCAGTGCTGCTCCTCCCCTACCAGCTCCAGTGCTCCCCAACCAGGGAGCTGTCTGAGCTCCCTAATCCTCTCTTTTTGTTGACAGAGAGCTATAATGGGATCCTTGCTCTCAAAGATTTGTGCTCCCTCCCCTAAGCTTGCTTCATGGCATAAAGCTGGTCACCCTCCTGCTCTTTGCCAAAACGCTGCCTGCAGAGTGAAGACAATGGCATACTGTGCTGTTGGCAGACCCGATTCATTCTCCTTTGTAAAATATTTATTAGAGCTTCCATATTAAATCCCCAGGGGACTGCAATATTTTTCAGATGGGGAGAACAGCAGCGCAGAAGGCAGAATTTGTAGAAAAAAAATTGTCATCATGAAGTAAGAGAAGTGGAAACGTATCCCAGTGGTTTTCTCAAAGCCTTTGTTCCATCCTCTGTACAGCTTCTATTTTCTTCTGTTTCAGGGGCTCAGGATGTCCTTGCAAAGGTAAACGTGACATACCTTGAAGAATAAGCTTTTCTGACACTACATTCATGTGTGCACACATACACAGAATAACTGCACTCCAACCTTGCACATACATAGATGCACAGCGGGGAGAATCCAACATTGTGATGAGATGTTTGTCTGCCAGCCTCCCCTGCATATACCGTTCCCACCACGTGGGTTAGCACCAGGAGGCTCAGTGAAACACGCTGTTCCAAGAGGAAGGCTCGATGCTACAAGTGGGATGTGAAAAGCAACCTGGCCTAGATGAGAGCTTCTGAAGTGCAGGTAAACATCATTTAAGTCTCGTTTTTTCCGTAGGAAACACTGATCCTTTCCACTGCTAAATATGTGGTTCAGATGCCTGGCATGCCACTGCCACCACCCAGCTCTGAACAAAAAAATAAGCTGACTGTAGCTGCTTACCATTCAGCTCCAGGGCATGTAAGGTTTACCTCAGGGACAGAGCGCTGTGGTGCATGAGTTAGGATCAGTGGACAGAAAGATCTGTTTATTCTCGTGTACGTTGATTTCATTCACATTTCACAAGAAGCTTGGCCAGCTTCTCCTGAGGTTATCAGAAACCTCCGACACTGGAGCACTGAGAGCTGCACTGTTTGCTGCCACCCAAAGGATTACCTCCTCTGTGCTGCGCCAAGTGTGTCTGCTCAGGAGATGCTGTGACGGCTGGTTTGCAGGAATGCTTTTATGTAGCACGTTACCAACTATGCGCTCAGCATTCATAATTAACTTCTTCCCAATTTTCCCTCTTCAGCTAAAAGGTTATCAGCCTGACTGAAAGCAAATCACTGTTCTTTAAACACAAAAGAACACAGCAGAGGGAGCAGGTACAGAAGAGAAGCAGGCACGTTTCCTTGGGTTGTTTCCAGAGAGATTGCCACAGAATGGAGGGGAGTTTCTTTCCTGCTGCTCCAGACAAGCACATTTGAAAATAATAAGGAGGAGGACATTTTCTGCTCATGAATTGCCAGCATTGCCTAGCAACCCTATCTGGGTTGGGCTGACAATGAATAAGCAAGTAAATAGCGTAAGTGTCATGAGAAATAAGAAAACCCAGGTATCTTCAGCTGACATTATCAAGCCAGAGGAATTGCACTGGTTCCTAGATCTGTGGGAAATACCAGCTCACCTTGGAATTGGAGCTTTTTTGTTAGGGATACAGTAATGACAGCACAAATCTTCTTGTGCAGTCAGAGGACTGCCACAAATTTAAAGTCAAATCAGTTAAATGTGTTTAAGCCCTGTATCTTTTCCTCGTGGAATAATACTCTCCTGCCCCCAAAGGTAGTGCTCCAATAATTAACACTGTTAATCATGGAACAAGCAACAAACACACTGGATCTCAATAATGTTGGTCCCAGTGGATCTCAATTCTTGCCTCTTCACTCAAAATGAATTTGGGAACTGTATTTATATGCCAGAGGAGGGGGGGGGGGGGGGGGGGGGGGGGGAGAGAAGCCTGCCTCTGCTGCACATGTAAGTGAGGCAGCTAGAAAAGACCGTAGAAAACCCCCTGTTCACAGCTTACAGAGTCATTAGAACAGGTGAAGGGAAATAGATGTCTGTTTTCAATGGAGCTTTGTAAGAATCAGGTTTAGTAGACAAGACTTAGATTGCCTCTCCCATCCATCTATGATTTCAAAAACATTAATAAAAATACAATGAGATCAAGAAGAGATATCTTATTCATGGAGATCAGCAGCTCCCCTCACCAAGGCACAGTATATTGCAAGGCTGAGAGAGAAAATCTAAATCCATTGCTGTTATTTAGGTTGATATGCATATAATATAAGAAAAATTCAGATTTTGCTACTGAAACTCCAGCTTCACACTATCCTGATGTTTTATCTGAAGTTTGAACTGTTCTTTGTTGACTATGCTGGAATCTGCTATTCCTTTTCATATATACCTCAATGACCTTCCTTGTTCCTTCCTCACCATTGAGACCATGAACCTGATGAGCCACAAGGGATTTCAGGAGTTTGAAATGAAGGTTCTTTTTCAGAGAACAAACACTCAATGCAGCTACAGGTACAACCCATTTCATTGTTCAGCTAGGAAACTTGTATTTTCTGTTAACTTCCATTTATTTTATTCCAACTAATAAAAAGCCAGATTTTTTTTTTTTTTAATAAGTTTAAAGCAAGGGCTACATCTCAGGCATTGTTTCAAACCCTAACAAGATAAAAGAATGAGTAGAAGAAAAACCTGTGCAGTTGGAATTACTTTCAGCATACAGCACTGCTGCAATTACAGCATGCAGTTACTGCACTAGAAGGCACTAATTCCAGTGCCATATGGCTTCAGAATCTCATTACACTGATCTGCTTAAAATGACTTCCTAATTGACAAGCAAAATATTTTTGGTCACTCTCAGCAGTGGGAAACAAGAACTCTGTCACTCTTGGCGCATGTTTATTCCCCATGTGAGCTGTCAAAGCTGGAGTGAGCACAGCTAAGATCAGTAGACAGTCTTGCCAAAGACTTTCGTTGCCATCTTGAAGCTGGAACCGTGCAGACATCCAGGGATATTCATTTTCCTTTTACCAGCCTCTTTAGAAAGAAAAGAAACCAAACCAAAACAAAAAACAGTGCCATACCCACTGGATTAGAGTCCTGGTTTTCTAACCATTCTCTCATGCTCCTAAACACCACGATCACATTGCCATCAACACAAGGTACAATGTGAGAGGCAGATGCACAGGCACAGTCTTTGTGCCCTCCAACAGCAGTGGGAAGGGAATGCTGGAGGAGAGAAATCTCTGGATATTAAGAAATGAACGTGTTTTTCTCCTCCCTGTACCTTGCCACTGACACACCGCATCACCTCCAGTGCGACAGTAACCCTGACTCTTGCCAGCATCCAGAACACTGCACTGCTCCTCTCTCTTCCCTCTTCACCTTTTTCCTCCCTGCAATCAATCACTGGAGCATCAGCAGCACAGAGCAGCTGCTAGATCCATTCAGCCAAGACCACCAGGACGCCTCCTTTCCCTAAGGAGCAGCTGTGCACATTCCCTGATGGAAGCAGTATTTTTTTTTTCCTGTTGTAATTCACAACTTAAAGCAGAAAAAGGAGAACCATAAAGACATGGGATAAAAATAGGCTCTGCAAGAATCACGAGGGCTGTTGATACTCAAGGCTTTTGGACACAAGCCAAGCGTTAGCTGAACAGGAAGAAACAGCCTCTCACATTACAAATTACAGTGCAGGAACATCCAACATTACTGCTGTCTCTCTAATGCTTAACATCAGTTACTACGTAGGGTGGGATATTGGACTGCAGGGACAATTGATCTTTTCCTGTTTGCATGTCTGTGCACGGTGGTTACCTGAGCAGCCCGCTGGGAGAAAGGAACTCGAACTCCTGTCTTTACTCTTCTGAACACCAAGGCTTTGACTGATTGGGCTCTCAGCTGGCAGATACACAAACACTCCTTCCACATTCCCTAGGGCAATGCTGAGGAAACGAGGATGAAACAGATATGACTGTGCCAGTCAGAACAGAGTTACTCCCCCTAACTAAGCACCAGTCTGGCAGCCACGAAGTGCCCATTCTTATTCTTTCCCCAGATCAGGGCTGCTGTTAAAACTCTGGGGACAGGTCTTGGGGACAGATCTCTAACTAATTTCTCAGTGCTGGGCTCCTGCAAGTGAGAAACTGCAGCACTCTCCTGCATGTGCACCCCCTTGGGCAGCCTCAGAAGACAATGGGACACTCACACACCTACACTCAGTCTGAGTTTGTCCTGCCCAGTGCCTGACAGGTTTAAGTTTCCAGAAAGACTCAGTCTGCAGGGTGACTTCCCAAGCTTTCCAAGAGACACTGCCCTACCACACACAACCACGCTCCCAGTCCTCTTCCTCTCTTCCCCAAGCAGCACAATCACTGGTTTTTATTACCTTACTCTAACTTGGTTCTGTAATGTCTAATAATATGGTAAAAATAATGAGCTGCTCTCTCACAACCTATGCTCACAAAGTTCACAGGAAACCAGGAGTTTCAATGCTGTGTCAAAACCAGGGAAGAGCTGCTAAAAAAGCCAGCTGGGATACACAGACAAAGCATGAGCTTCACTTCCTTTGGTAACAAGCCTAAATTTATCTGGGGACTGTATAAGCTAACAAGCAGGTAGGTCCACAGAGAGCAGAAGAGGTCTAGAAGTCAGATTCAGAAGCAGCACCCAGCTGTTTGAGATAACTCATCTGGCAAGGGACAGCACACAGAGACCTTCCCTGCCAACCCAGCACCAGCATCCTCCAACCAACACAGAAAGGACAGTGCTTCTGGCTGCAACAGCACGATGGGCTTGCATTGCCTAAAGCTGAGCAGTGCTCCGATGAGATAAGAAATTGCTCTTTAGTCTGCCAGGAAACCCCACTGCAAACACTTTCTGCTGACCAGCGCTTATTAACTCAAAAAGATTTAAACCACACATCTGTTTATGGACCCAAGTCCCGCTAGACATAAGCCCACTTCAGGAAATATTGCATCAAGTAGTGCTTTGTGCTTCTCCAGCGATTCTCAGCTGAGCACTTTGGCACCACAGAGCGATTGCTACCCTCGTGAAGCAGATGATCTTCCATTTAATTGCCAATAAAGCAAGACAGTTTAAGAATACATGTATTTTAGGTTTTATTTAAGAACGCATCTGAGAACCATTTGAAAAAGGGCTGGGGGCAGGGGAAGCAGCAGAAAGAATTTTGCCTAAAGCTTTGCACCACAAAAGCAAAAGCCTGGGGAGGAACATGCTGAAAGCATATACATATACATTTCCTACTTGCTTGAGAGCCCTTTGAATTGGTTTATGCTGACAGGGAATCTTTAAATGTAAAGAAATTCAGCTTAAAAAAGCAACACCAAAATGGTTTGGAAGCAGCTCAAAGCACCAGGCTCACAGTTAGGAGGACTCTGCTGCCAAGAAGAAAACCACCTCTGATCTACACCCAGGACTCCTGAGGTGACCTCAGAGTGGATGGAGGCACATAGTGGCATGCCATCCTCCTACCTGCTCCCCAAAATAGGTCTGTCTGCAAGGTCACTTTAGATTCTCTGAGCTACCAAACACCCGTGCTTGTGTTGGTAGCACCTCTCTGGACCCACAAACCAGGAATATCTGCCAGCTCCACCTCAGCAGCAGATTTGCCTTCTTAGACAGTTGTATTCAGAGCACGGCTCTAATTATTGGCAGAGGCACACTGCGTATGGGCAGTGGAGAAGGTTGAACCACACATTACCTGTACGTATGCACCACTAAATGAAGAATATTTGAGCAGGTGAGCATGTCTGCTAGAGGCTGTGCTGCTTTAAGAGGGAATTCCAGTTCCTAGTGCATCTGCTACTGTACCAGGGCAGAGAACCAGCAGAGATTTTCCTTATTGTGAGCATTTTTGTGCCATCTGACCCCACAACCCAGAGCAAAGCCACACGCAGACCTCAGTAGAAGTACTGCTTCCTCTTAAAACACATTAATATTTGAATAGTCCCTAATTTTTCTTCTATCTCCTGGAGCCCCAGCACCTCTGAAAGCTGTAGGTTAACAACTCCACAAGATTACTATTTACCTAAAGGGAAATCTAATTATTTAATGCCTTGGTAAATAAACATTAGTTACTGCTTGCATCCCTGTGTTCTGAGGCATCCTTAGGATCTCTTATAAATAAACTTTTTTTTTTTTCTTGAGTCTCTTTGTCCCATGCGCTGATAACACCAGATTCAGATCAGCCTTTGAGCCTACCAAGCAGCACAGGGATTTCCAGCCTCCTACATAGCCCCATATCTCCAGGGCAGCCTTCCAGCTTCCCAAAAGCCTTCAATTCTCCTGTACATCCTTGCAACCTACTGCACAGCAGGCACACTTTAGACTTCTCACAACTCAGCTCTCCAGCGCAGCACACAAGCTTCAAACCACAAACCAGCCTCCTACATAGCCTTTAGGTACCCTATAGACCCCCCCCTTCCAGCCTCTCTTTTTGTACTTCTTTCTCTACCTAAAAACCTACCTCATTATTTCTTTACTTCCAGCTGGGATCTCTTTCCACAGCTCCTTTAAGCAGGCCCTGTAACCATTCTCCACACCAGGGCTAGTGCTAACACCTGCCCCTAACTGATACCTGCTTCAGGTGGAGAAATAATCCTTCCCCGCCATTGCCTCTTTAACCCTTTCATTGTTGCTCCTTTGTAGCATAAATTCATGTGATTCTGCAAAATATTTACCTGTCTCCCTTATTTTAAATATATTTGGTTCAAGAGTAGCAACTGTCAGCTGTACAAAAAATAAAGCAGTATTTATTTACTTGCATCAGAAGCATCACAGGAGCTTCAAAATCTTGATACAAATAATGAAGCACAAGGAAAAATAATCTTCAGCTGGGAACCAAAGGCCAAGATATTCATACAATTTGTCTAATTTCAGTTGCAATTACTGCAGTAAAGCTAGATGATAAATGGGGACATACCAATAAATATTTATCTCCTGTTTGCAACTTTGAACATTAGAGTGTTTTCCAACTTTATCTGATATTATCTGCAGATTCAACACTGTATTTTTAAAACAGCATCTTGCTCATTAAGGTTTTGCAGTTGTTGTTTGTGTCAGGCTAATTACTACTACATACTCTTTCAGAGGCAGCAGGTCTGATAGTTGAACTGAAACAGCTAAGAATGGGCTAATTAGCAGAAATAAAAACAAAACACTAACAAGGAGTTTAAAAATCAGGCACAAGGTCTGATTGATCCCAAATAACAGCACCAGTAGTGGACATGACAGGTATTTTAGAGCATGTAGGGTGTACTGAGAAAGTATTTCGCAATTAGTAGCAGCATGTAGCAAGGGGCCAGACTGCACTAATCATCTAATCACTAATCATCACCCAATCGCTCTGCCCAGTGCTCCAGTGACTCCATTTAAGAGGGCTCCCAGTCCCTCTTCTCCTTGTGTTGTGGGCAATGTTGTCTTCAGGTACTTTCTCTGCTGTTTATGAGTTGTAGTTTAGACTTACTAGATTAATCTTAGGTCATCTTTGTCATTTAACTCTGTCACCATCCTTGTCTGGGTAGTGTAGGACTTCCCTCTAGGAGGTAAGGATGATCTTGTCAAGTCTGCTCTTATTTTGTTGTAAAATATTTTCCTAATCTGGGTGTTTCCTTATTAAATGTTTAAGACTCTTACAGTTTGTAGCTTAATCTGTAACTGAAGTTATCAAGTTTCACATGAGATCACTACCTTTTGCTAAAGCACTTATAAGATTAGTTTTATGCTTCTATCTTCTAGGAATAAAATGAAGGGATAGGTTTACTTCTGAGTAGGAAAACCAACATCAATGACTTGAACTATATTTCTTAGACATCAAAATTACACACACATAACTTTCAGTGAAGAAGTGATATGCTTCTTTAGTCAAATATAATTCAGATGAAAAACTAAAGAACTTGTGTACTCAACTTTTCAAAGGATCTGCATCCATCTCACAGGCTTTTTGTTCTGGAGACTGGGCTGGCTAGATGTTTTGGACTTCAATGCTTTGAGTGCAGCATGAACAGTAAAATGGCCTTGCTCCTACAGGGTTTGTGTACAGGAAAGTGATTACACCCTTCTGTGTCCTCTAGCAGCCCCTCCCCAAGTGGCAGTGATGGGGGCTATCCCCTGAATCTCCCAGGGCATGGGGTCTCTCAACAGAAAGCAACTCCTGGGTACCAAGCCCTGCAGTGCCGTTAAATCTCCTGGAGAATGGGCTTGAGGGAGTGAGGCTGGAGCTCCTCTGCCCAACTCAGTAACCCCCTGCCTTTCAGCTGATCTGAGAAAGGAAGACAAAGCAGGTGGATCCTGTCATTGAGGGACTTGTGGCAATAGAAGTTGTAGTATGAATTAGCACTGATGTGCCCCCCTGTGCTCTCTCCTCTGCAGGAAGGGGACAAGGCTGATCCAGCACAGCTGTGTTCCTGAGATCAATTCCCTTACCACCTCAGGCAGCAGCTCTACTGTGATGCTTTTGAACAGAGGAGGTGGCAGGGGACTATCAGTTGTTTCATCCCTCCTTCCCATGGGTGACATGGGGAGACTTTGCTCCCCCAGCTCTGAAAAGGAAAGCGGGATGTCTGCAGAGCATGGTCTGGGCACAGCTGGTATTGTAGATGCTGTGGTAGAGCGGGCACAGAATAACTTTGAGAGACTCCTCATAGCTCCTGTCCAAACAGCATTGCTCCTCAAAGTGCACTTGGCTGCTAGCTTTCTCTCAATCAAGATGTAACGATGCACAAGGCTCTGCTGTGTAACCAGAGTGTAATTAACCATCCTCCAGAATGATGATTGCACATTGCTGAAACTACATACTCCCCTATCTGAAAACAAAGCCAGGAAGTAGGATATCTATGACCTACTAAAATAAAGACCAGAAAATTTACCTCCAACTGAAGTGTGACTTGTAAGTCCAGTGTGAATCCTCTACTGATTTAACATGGAAAGGGACAAGATACTAGATACTGATAATGCAAATATCAGAGGTAGATGAAACAGTAAGGGTAGCTTTAAATCATTAAAAGAAAAAAAAAAACATACACTAGTGCTGAATAAGCTAATCACCATAATAAGGATGAAGCAGATTTTTCCAGCAACCTTCCTCCACCAATTACCAGCATATAATTGCTGGGAGCTTTCTGATTAGTTATTCATCTGATTACAGCTCAGCATTATAGTAAGACCCTTTGCTATTTTTGTTTGAAATAATCTTTTCTCTGAATATTGCAAGATCAATAAGATGGTTTCCATGTATGTCATCAGCTGCAGCTTTTATGCTGCAAATACCAGTATCGACCGCTTCAGACATGAAGCATTGGCTTTGGAGACCTCTAAACCAAAGTGCAATGGACAATGGTGAACTTCAGACCCCAAGAAGGGAAATATTTATAGTCCTTCTTTGTTATGTGAAGGATTATTGATTGACAAAAAGAGGCAAACTCTCCAGATATTAATTCTAGCCACAGCAATTCTATTAGAATATGGAGTCCATATGGAGGGGAGGACAAAAAAAGCATTTGAAGTGTTTAGGTTGTAACATATACAACCAACAGAGAACATACACAAACTTTGCACATCCAGATGATCTCTTTTCTACTTATTGCTAGTACAGCTGCTTGTGTTTGCTGCAGTTCTTTCCCCCTGTACGTGTCTGTTAGTGCTTGCACATCCTTGGAAAGTCCTAACTAAGCTATAGATACTGCAATGATTTTGGAGATGCCAGCAACTGTAGGCTAATCCTCTACATATAAAAAGTGAAAAATGGCTGCTGTCTCAGAGGTCCCTGAATTTAAAGGGGATTTAAATCACTCTCCTGAAGTACTGCAAGACACCACTCATGGCTTTAGATTTTCTTCACCTCTTCACATTGCAGGTATCTTGAAGTGGTTCTCCGGTGTTAACTGGGAGTAACTACTCTAAAATCCCCGGAGCTCAACGCATGTGTTGAGCAAGGAGAGCCAGGTTCTGTCAGCAACTGTTGCTAGCAGACCAAAACGCCGCACATTAGCATTGTTTGGCTTGCACATATGGCTTGGAACGGCAGATAACTGCTCTCGTATCCAGGGCCAGCCATAGAGAATTCATTGCCTCGGGGAAGCTGGAAATCATACAGCTCACAGTCACGCAGAGAAAGCAATAGCGAAACGCTTTGCAGCCCCCCTGTATCCCGTTGCCCTAGGCAACAGCCTGCACTGCGGAAGCGGCGGATGCAGCCTCTCGTATGAAGCCTGTAACATATGGTGTTAATATATGGGTTGATACTATGCAAGCCCTGCAGTAGTACTATTGGGGTGTGCGTATATTGGGTGATCCGGGTGGGTGCGTAAACAGTCTCAGGATAAGAGCTGCTGGTCTGCATCCAAGATCTGTGTGACACAGATGGAGGTAACGGGAAGCACAGAGCTTACAGCCTGTACTCACGGACGTGGGGCAGCTGACTCGAGATCCTCTCAGCTGGGTTTTCCTTGAGATCCTACAGGAACTAACCCAAGATCCCCAAATGAACTCAGGAAAGTAGCTCCTGTACTGTGCAGCTTTGCAAACCGAATCCTAGCGTCCACTGCAGTTTGGGGTTGTCTGTTTTAGGTCAGTGCTTCATTCTCTATAGCACACAAGGAATATTCTGACAGAAACAGGAGAAAGGACTATTTCTTAATGCTGAATTATTTGTGGGTCTTTTCCTGAAAAGGCATCAGGCTTCTGTAGTGCTGCTCTGCACATGACAAGATGTGCACAGAGGTGATGTAGTTCACCCCTGAACACACTGCTGTTGTGTGAGATTTACAACAGCCGGAGTTGACATGCTGGACGTGGCTCGCTTCCAGTCCATGATCTCAATCGCTCCCTGGAGGCCGCTATGCCTTTGGACTCACATGTTAGCTACGCTGTGTTTACATGCAGAGGGGCTTGAAGGTGCTGTGATCTCATCCTGACTGCTCCCTCCACACCTGTCCCCCTGCCAAAGCGGAGCCTGCCATCTTTTCCTCCACTGAACCCACAAGCTTTTTTAGATTATTTCTGAACTCAGCAGTACCTCCCTTTCTGCCATGACTTACAGATCTCTTAAGGTATTTACTAGTGATGTTTTTCCATCTATGCATGTAAGAGCTGGCAGTTTCTTCGCCCTGTCTCCCTCACATTCCTTGGTTTCAATTCTGGCCATGTGTGCTGTTCTGGATCCTCTGAGTCACCAAAGATGAACAACTAATAATGAGCCATGTGCCGTGCTATCCCTTTCACATCTTTTTCCAGCATTTTTGAGGTGTCCAGGAGCTTGCAGCTCTGTAGAGAACTCAGATTTCTCCCAGTCAGTGACCACCTGGGGAAATCCAGATGTTACTGTGCTGAACTCTGAAGCAAGGTAGGAGAGGCTCAGTAAGTGGGCTACAACGCATCAGCATTAACACTAAATATTTGCGGTGTATCTTCCACCAAATCCTTGAACACAAGCACGGCGCTGAAAAACTGGAAGGGATATACAAAAGGGGCTAATACCAAATACCAGTTGTCAAAAAGATTTTAGCAGGCATCCAAACCTCATCCAGAAGGGTTCATCCTAGTTTGAATGCTGAGTCGTTCCTCAGGGGCTAAGAGAGGCTTCCAACATGGTGCAGAAAAAGGGAGAAGGAAGTAACAGCAATGAAATCGTAGAGCCTATTCTCCTCTCACTGAGATGGTGTGGTAATGCAAGTACCTTCCCGGGTGCTGAACTGATTACCCCAGGAGAGATGTCCTCTCAGGGGATCTCTTGGATATGGGCACCATATGGAAGGCGAGAAAAGGAATTAAATAAAAGATGAGGCAAGAGGTGGAAAAAGGCCCTTGTATTTAATGAGCTGCCAGGAATTGTAATTGATGTCACAGCAGTTTAATTCACACTGAGGCCATCTGAGCTTCCCTATGACATGGAAATGGGGACAGACAAGGGCTCCTCTCTGGCTTCCTTTGGCTCTATTTGCTTTTTAATATTGAGACTCAGCAATGCAGAATGGTCACAACTGCCTACCCTGTCAGCAAGCGGTGACTTCTGCCAGCACCAGCTGCTGTCATTGTGCCTGACCTGAGAGCTCACACAGGAGGAAACCATCTATACTTGCCTTCCCCTGGAGAGTCTCCCCTGCCTTCTCCTTCCAGACTGCCTGGGGTTGCTCTGAAGTGTTTAAGAGGATAGGGAAGTGCCACAGTCTGAGTAGCTCAGTGAATGATGCTGCAATATGTCACTTTTCCCCTGCTTGCGACCCAAGCTACCACATTCTTCTTTATTGCTATTACTTATTTTTTAAAAATTTGGAAAACCACCACATACCCTGGTCTGGAAGTTGACAGTTCCTCCTTTCTGCTGTATTGTAATGACCACAGAGGGCTAACACTGTCTCAGGAAACACAGTCCTGAGACAGAGGTGGGTCTAGGAAAGCCAGGAGAAGAGCTGAGCACAACAGTATACAGATTCACTTAATAACTTGTCTGAGCCCCAACCTCTTTGCAGATGCCAACAGCCATATATTACAGAGCCCAAGAGAGCTTTCTAAGGATGCAGTGAACCAAGTGCCTGCCATGCATAGCTGTGGAAGGGGCTATGGACATCACTGGTACCTACAGCAAAACCCAGACTCTGCCATCTGGCTTTCCTTCAATAATTCTTCATGTCAAACACTCCTCCCTCCATGCATTCACTCGAAGAAACAAACACCTACAAGCCATTGCTGAGGTAGACTGGAAAATACAGGACAGAGAGAGACTACTATAGCAGCACTAGATTTAACAGCAGCAATCTGGGAGCTTTTGAAACAGACAGTGACCTACGGATTGACAGACTGGATCACACCTCAGCTCCATCCAGCTCAGTACCCTATCTCCAACAGTTGCCATTACAAAATGCATAAGAAGAAAGTGTGAAAATCCTGTAGCAAGCAGATGGTGGATGGTTGCTATTCCTATCCCCTTTTCCTCCCCGGAATCCTGGTCTCTTACTGGTTTAAGAATGAAAGCTCAGGGTTTGGGGGGAATGAAAGCCAGTTTGGGAGAGGATATCAATAAATGAGAAAATAGCTAGGGTTATAAGCAGCCTTTTGGTTCTGCGGGGCTCTAGTCCATGGCTCTGCTTATTGCTTGTAAGAGAATTAGTGGTAACAAACCTGGATTACAGGATTTTTCTAACATTCTCTTGAATTTTGTTAAGGATGGTAGAGTCTGAATCACACCCCATACAAAAACAACAAAAAAAAAATCAACTAAAGTAAAAGACAATGTAGAAAAAGAAACACCTCTGAGCTGTTCTGTTCCAAAAGAGAGGGAGCCTATTAGAGAGTATAGACTGCTGATTCTATTGGTTCTGGGAAGCTCTTTAATCACCTCTCTCCCTAGACATGAGGCAAAATTATCACATAAATATTTTGGCTTGAAATTAAGACAACCAAACCAGTGGTCTGTATCCCCAGCTTGTAGCAATTTCTTGTGGTCTTTATTTCTCAGTATGCCTTGACAACCCAGGTTAGAAAGTGAGCTTTAAACAAGTACTTGCAGTATTCTACATTTTGGAGAGTACACTAGACAAATCTGCACATTTTTCACGAGTTTCTGTAGATGCGTGATTTCCACGTTTAGGCACAAACTCTGCAGCATTAACAAACCTCTTTTAAACAGTTCATTATTAAACAGCTCCCAGTTGAAACAGCTGCACAGAATAAGCCATATTGAGGCAAAACTAATAACCACAATCTGGGAACAAAAATGTAAACAAGTAGCTTTTTTAAGCAGCAAAACCAGCAAAAATAAATTATTACTTTTCCTTTTCCCTTTTCACTGTCTCATGTAGATTCTGTGAGGTCTGATAGAATGAGTTGATTCTCCTTTTCCTCCGTATTTGCATCTTTTTCTCCACTCAATATTTTCAGATTTTGTATGAACTTACTATTTTATGACCAAATTTGGTCAAAATTTGCCAAGGGTTCAAAAGCTTGATTAAGATACAGAGAGAAAGATGTGGGTAATACGATAGCAGAAGGTCAATTTTTAATAAACATACGTTAATGGGGAAAGGAACTACAAATGATCACTCTTCATTAGCATGAGACCCCAAGGAAATTTATCAAACACATTTCTGCAGTTTGCTACTGTCCTGTTTAATTGGGAATGCAGTGATAGATGCATATTCTGAGCCTGTACCTTACTTTTGGGTAAAGAAACTTGGTGTGTGGGGGTCAGTGAGAGAGACCAGTCACCCCTCAGTGCTCACCAGAAAATTAAAAGTAGAAAAGAGCTGTAGGACCAGTGGCTCAAAAAGAATGCCTGAAATGCATGAATGCTCTAAAACAAAGGGAAGAATTTTCTGTCATGGGCAGGGGAATTTCCATTGCCTTGATTTAATCCTTTGCATAGAAGAAACAGAAGGCCTACTTGATACGGTACCTTGGAAGGTAACTACTTAAGAAATTTCTTTTAAGTATCCTTTCTGTACATAGCCACAGATGAGAAACATTGCAATGGTCTATTCAGCTGTGACATATTAGATTATTTGTGGCTTTGCAGCATAAAACAGATTCTGTGACTTGTGATGCTTAGCCATCAGCCTTGGACAATTGCCAGCTCGGGTTATTCCATTCTGCTGACCTAAATTCCTCTCATACAGTCAAGTGGATGCAGTGTTGTCCTTCACCTCCTGTCCCAAATCGTAGCACAGCTTCCCTCCACATACAGAGATATTTTACACTGTTCCCCAGAGTTGGTGGTTAAGCCAAAAGTGGTAGGAATTGACCTACTGGGTTTAACAGACAGGAATCCTAAGTGATTGTGTATCCTGAGATTTCCACCCTTACCCCAGTTCTGCCACTGATTTCCCTTTTGATCTCTTGCAAATTGCTTAAATTCGTTTTTCATTTCGTAAAATGGGAGACTGGGCAAATGAGAGTTTGTAAAACCAGATGAAAGCTGACATGAATGTGTGTTCTTTTTATTATGTCATTTATGCAATGTACTGCTTTCTGCAATTTCACACCAGTGCCTCCCCTACCAGGGATGCTGACAAACAGCTCATATGGATACAGTTGTCATTTGCAGATGAGGAGCTCTCATAACTGAATTGGAAGTTACAGGGAAGAAAATCCCATCTCAAATGCAGTATTCTTTGCTGGTAACAGAGAGGAGCTCTGCTGTTTCCATTTCAGACAGCTGATGTCTATTCTGGCAGCTTCATATTATTATAAAATCATTTTAAGAATAAAAATCTGTGGAAAATGGGGCACTGGGTGGAGACGTTCGTGTGCATAACTGTGCCCAGAACATTGCCACATGCAGCAAAGCTGGCATCAGACTTCTGGGAACCAACTGCCAAGCGTGGGTGGGTAGCGGGTGCACAAAAGCATATTCTGGTGGGCTTCACAAGCTGGATGAGCCGTACAATTCCCATGTGCAAACACCCCTGCTGTCAGCACCAAGCACGTCACCCAGCAAAGCTTCTTCCCTCCCCATCACAGAAGAGCTGACACTTACCCACCTACCTGAATGACACTTTTTTTTCAAAAGAGATGAGCATTTCCCCAACACCTCCTGCCAATCAAGTTTAATGGAAGTAGGTTAAACTAAAAAAAGAATTCTGACGCAGTTTTGATAACAAGATTGGGTGACATTTTGTGCTACATCTTGTGTAGCAAGCAGAAAGGCTGCTAGCGTTCACAAATCACTCCTCTCCTAGACACCTGTGGTGGCCCCATTACCTCACCCACACCAGGGCAATCAGGAATAATCCTAGACAGGCTGAGGGAACACAGGGCTATTTAAGAGATTTCTTTTGGTCCTCTATTGCTTGACGCTGTGTAAAGATGTGCCACAGGGGGCATGGACTAAAAAAGTGCCAAGCTAAGATAGCTACTATGGACAGATAACTTAAAAGTAGGTAACTTGAACGATTTGATTTTAAACTGGGTTAAGCAGATAGATACCTGTCTGGAGTCTCTAGTAGGATAAGAGGCTCATTTAACACGCACGTGGACTGTCTAACACAACATGAGTCAGCTAATGAGGGATCAAAGCTTCTGCCCAGGACAGATAGTTGAGCTCCAGGCAATTAACTTGTGACGCCCTTATTGACACATTATAAATAAACTGGTGTGTTATCTACTTCACACAGACCAAAAAAAAAATGATCCCACAAAGTTTTTATTTAAAATGTAAATATATACCTAGTCTTTCTTTTTAATGGTCCCATAAAGGTCTTGTTTGTTTTCTAAATGTTGTGAATAAGTTTCCTCCGTCCTGCTATCATGGGATCTGAGAGCTGTGCTCTCAACCAAGTGTTGGCTGCGTTACAGAGAGACTGAATGCCATTAGTCCAAGTGGTCTAACAAGAGGGTGACAGACGCTGTAAAAATAGTAAACACTATAAGGGATCTTCATGGTGAGGGATCCCCTCAGTTTGCTAAGGATGAGAGTCCTTTCACTTATCTAAGCTTTAAAGATTCCCACTGAACTTTCAAGAGACTCCTGCTGCTGCCCGGGAATTACTGATTCAATATGATACTGCCGATTCAGCTAAGGAGATTTATGTTACAAGGTGTGATTCATAAACACGGTGCATCATCAGTGGGTTTCGAAGATTTTTTTTCCTCCAACCAATAACAATTTTTCATCACTACTTGCTTCCGCGTTTGTACAACTGTTTTTCTAGTTACATGATTTGATAACAAATGAGCACTGTCTACAAAAAGGTAGTCAGATCCCACAAGCAGGGTCAGATTTCTAGGTCCTGAATGACAGGGAAAATGGTGAGATTATCCTTCCCTGTTTGAAGACAGGGAAAGAGGCTCTTGTCAGTGTGAAATGGGAAAACAAACAAACAAACCAACACCAAGACCTGTGGTCTTCATTCCTCTCCCTAGGACTGACCTGGAGGTTGACCTCAAGGAAACCAGTGAGGCTCTCTAGTCTCAGCCACGTGACCCAGAAACCTCTCCATTTGCCAAGGAACAATACACAGGCTAATTAACATCTTTCTAGTGGACAGCATGATTTTCTGCATTGCTAGATACTACCATAATGCTGTTATCTCTAACATATCCCTCCTGACATCAAGGAGGGTCCTCAATATGGACGACGGAGATCCGTATTGAGTCTAACAGGAAAAACAGGAGACATACAAATTTCTTTGGCTCCTGTGAAATACTCTGTCTAAAAAAAATAAAAATGAGATGTGCCTCATGCTCAAGTCTTCATAATAAAAATGTGAATTCTTACGACTTTGTGTCTATCTGAATTTGTACAATTGCAAAGCAACTCATGTTGGCACCACTGGGTCAAAAAGACTGAGACTGTGCTTTCCTGACAGTCACGCTCTCTCCCACATCAAGCCCCTGCACAGGTTATCAGGGCCACAAAAACTGATCCATGGAGAAGAGATTGGAAAAATGGCACCTGGTCTTAAGCATTTTATTTTATTCTAAATCTGCTCTTGTGCTATTTCTTTAGACAAGCCACTGATTGCATTTGCTTTCTTAAACATAGTTCAGCTGCTACAGCTAGCATCAAGCCCGAGAAGAATTTTGATCTAAAATCTTAATTGTGTGTTCTCTGAAAGCTGCATTTGGGGCACGCTCTATTTCATATATAGATTTTGGAAAGGCAAAGACATTTCAGAAACCTGTACAACAGCTTTGGTATTCACAACACACAATCTATTACCAACACTGACAGCTATAAAATTTGCTCCCATGCAATTCAATTAAAAATATTCTCTTTACAAGATGCAACACAGCCACAAGCTGCTTTAACTCATTGCATGTAACAAGGAAGGGTTCCAAAAGCTTTTACCAGTGGACATTTTAATCTCCAGCATCTTCTGTCTTGCTAGCTTCAGGTTATTTGCTTCCCTGTAGTTTGGCCATCACTGCTGGGTAGCCAGCATAGACTTGTAAGAATGCCACTGCATAGTGTAGGGCCCTACCTTTGTTCACTACCATTTGAAGGTTAGCAAACAGTATAATCAAGCCTAACACGGGGTAGAGCTTTTGGGATCCTGCCCTAGCACCTTCATTGAAACAGCAATGGCAATAAAAAAGGCTCTCTGAGAACAGTACGTAGAAAGAGAATGGTTTGCAATTCCACTATCACAACTAGCAGCAAAGCATACCAGCATGGCTTTAGCATCCTTCCACCACCCCCTTTTCTACAACACCTCCCTGCAAGGACTGTGCTTGGGAATTTTACACAGATCACCTCCCAGGTAATACAGACTGCTTTTATTGTTTCCACTTTTCAGAAACCTGCATGCTTGAAAAACAAATCAAACCATCAGTAAAAGTAATTGCCCCAAATCCCCGGGTTTTGCAGTCTGCTGATGGCTCCTGTTTCACTCACAGGTGTGATACTGTCACACAAAGGCTTCCTGCCTGTACATCAGCACCTCCTTGGGGAAAAGGGCCCCCAAATCTACACAAATGTAGCGAGAAGAAAAATAAAGATGTCTTACCCACATGGGTGATAACTGTAGTCAGTCGCTGGGTGAGCTCCTGATGTGACATCTCTTCTTCTTTTAACCAAAAAAGCATTTCACACAGGGAACTGCACAGCATCCAAAAAAAGATGCGCCCAGAGTGGGAGGCTGCACACTCACTGCCTCGCTTGCACACAAAGCAAGGACCACTCCCACAGCACGGCCCTTCTAGCTCTCACATCTTCTGCCGGCTGCTCACCTCTTCCAATTTGCTGCCCTCCATGCATGGACCTAAAAAAGCTCCTTCCCAAAGGGGATTTAACCCCCCTTAACAATAGGAAGGGAACGGAGGTGGGAGAAATGAAAAAGGAAAAAGAAAAGAGGCGAGCTGATTGCTTATGGCTTTTTTTCTGCCTTCTCCCGCGGATGAGGCAAAGGATAAAAAGACAAACCAGCAGGCAGATACCTTCCTCCAGGGAGACTTTTGGATGGTGATGCTGTGAGTCAGGGAAAAATCCTGGAGGTAGGAATGGCATCAGGAGGAGTGGAGCTGGCAGCAGAGCTGTAACAGCGGCAGCTGCTGTTCCACGCTCTCCTCACCGGCGTGCCTGGCGGTTGAGAACCACTCACTCACAGCAGCCTCTGGTGCTGCGCCCCAGCCCCTGGGGCCCAGCTGCCCTGCAGGCTGTCCCCATGTGAAACCTCTCAACGTCCCCCCAATCCCTTTTCCTACCCACTCTGGTGCCTGACAAACGGGGCTGCCCACGTGTGTAGGGTGGGGGGCTGAGGGGGTGCTGGTCAGTGAGCCCTTTAGGGGCGGGGTGGCCAGGGGCTTTGTGCCTTGCTGCACAGACAGGGTACCTGCACCCTCGGTGTGACTGAGCCCACGGGACCCTCTCCAGCTGCCCGTTTACAAGAAAGGTGGATGAATTAGCCCTGGGTGTCAGGTGTGTCTCACCTGTAGTCATGGCCACTGCCCTAGGGTGCCAGGGACACAGCTGAGCCTTGTGCTGATGTACAGGCGCTGTAGGACAAATGGCTGCAGAACTCCTGAGAAGCTGTGTTGGCTCTCCCAGCTCTACTGCCCAGCTGAGATCTGAGAAGAAGAAAAGAGAGGCAAGCAAGGAAGTGAGAAAGGCCAGGACACACCAGAGACTTGTATGTCTCCATTCCCTCATTGCACCTCCTCCTTTGAAGTCTACATGAAGCTCCACACAAGACGTTTCTGGAAACAGGAAAATTTATTACATGCTCAAAACAAACAGGACAGAGAAACATGCAGCTGCCTGCAGTATCTGCTCTGTTCCCACAGAATGGATCCAGCTCTAATTCCAGATTTCCCCACCCATCTATAGGATTTTCTTGGGTCCACCTTTTCCACACATGCCAAAGAACATGACATCATGTATGTACAAGGTTAGAGCTGTAAAATACCCCTGTGGGCACATCAGATCTTACAGCACGATCAGTGAGCCAGTCCTGGTGTTGCAAAAGCTTTTATCTAGCTCTATGATGAGAAAATTCCATAAGCAGTTGGCTGACCTACCAAGCAGTCTGAGTATCAGTGCTGTTGTCCTTGTTTTTGGATGATTGACCAACCGTACTGAGGGGTTTCTTCCATGCTTCTGAGAGAGTCTGCCTGAGAACAAGTGAGGAGGAGGAAGATGACTTGAGATAGCCACCCACCAGCCAATATTTTGGCATCACGGCAAGAGCATTTTGTTCTGAGATCATCCTTCTAGCAGAGCCCATCTAGGGAGCAAAGTTCAAATTGTAAAGATTTTGACTAATGTTAAAAGGATTTCCTCAACAAGGGAAGAGATGCCATCAAGAAAGAAAGGCAGACTGACAGCCAGCCATAATGTCTGGAGGAGTCTGAAACATCTGGGATGCTTTATTTTTATTTTCCTTTCACAGGGTCACAGATTGGAGGCAGGAACACAGGACTACAGAAGTCACCACATTTCCAGGCACTTGACATACTTTGTTGTTGTTGTTATAGTTTTTTTTTTTTTTTTTTTTTTTTTTGTTTTTTTTTTTTACTTTCTGCAGGCAAGGACACTGTATAGTCCCATTCATAAATGAATTAAACTTCATTGAGAAGTGGTGTAGATGTAGATGGTGATGGAGAGTGGTTTGCTCTCACTACTCCTACAGCAAGGCTGTTCAAGAACATCAAGGATAGCTAGGAACCTTTGTATTATTTCTAGCTAAAATTATTCCCAGCTATTTTAAGACCATATGCTCGTACACCAACATTGTTATTCAGTATCAGTAACTACAGGCACAAGTACACTTGCTATTTTAAGATCCTTTTTCTCTTATTATTTCTTCTTGCTATGTTAGTCTGCTTTCCAGTTGTCTTCAAACCCGTTGATCGATTGCAATGTAATTCTGGAAACAAAAATATGTTCTTGTAGGTTTCACTGGAAATTAACAAGGCATACAAAGCCCTAAAGGGGAAAGGATGTAATGAGGGCTGGCTAATTCTGTTTTGAGGCTATCTTATGGGCTCACTAGTAACATGTACATACCAGACAGCCAGTCATCACATGGCAGTCTACAGCCAGCCACAGCAAGGACTGCTCCTTGCTCAGCTTACGCTGTGGGGTGGGTTACATAGGATTCAATCTGAGATGAGTGTGCCATGAGTTATAATAAACAAAAGGGGGAGATTGGGGTTATGTTGGTGGGAAGGTTTGAGCTACGCAACACAGCCATGGGATAGTACACTCCACCAGTTTTATCAGTCATGGAATGATTTCTTTGCACTATTGAGATCAGTGGGACTGCATTAAAGAAGCCTTGAATATAGGGATCTCCTGGAGACGAGAGAAACGGAAGCCCTGCACCTATCACTCAAGGAATGACTCAAAGATGCTGAAGCAACTTACTCCATCACTGTGATGGTAACCATTTGCGGTGCTCAGCATATTTGTGAAATTGAGCCAGCACTTTGACTACTACAAACACAGACTTTCTCTCAGTAGGATAAAAGTCCTTGCTAATATATATGGGGTAGAGGTACAGAGGATGATGATTTATATTTCAGGCATGAGTCTTACAAGAAAGCAGGGCTGGGGGCTGTACAAATACCACAGTTCCACTATTAAAATGATGGCCGACAGGCAACAGCTTGATTTCTCCATAGAGTGAAAGCCTGACAAATCAGCAGCCGTTTATTAGATTCTGAATCAAACAGCTGAGGCCAGAAGCATTGTAAGCATCTTTAATAAACAGTAAATTGCACACTGCAAACAAAAACTGTTTACAAGATCCTGTGGCCTCTCCAGATGGAAAGGGGAAGTCTCACTGAAAAAAATCATGGATTAATCTTCCTTCTTCTTCATCCTATATAACTATACATCCCTTTCTTTTATCTCTAAAAAACAACGGAGATAGAAAAGCCATTAAAAAAATGAGATCCAGCCATGCAACTATGTTCTTCATTTGTATTATTTCAACTTCCCAAGTCCTACATAACCCTTATAGGTTCACCCTTCTCTCAGTTTTTCAGGCAATTTCCCTCCAGAACCACATCACTAACTTCTGGTGCTCAGAGTGTCCCTGAGGACTCCCTCATACCAGAAAAAAAGGCAAGCTGATGGAATAACAGAAAAGTTTAGAATCCCTTTCCCAACTTTCACATTTGCAAGCATGCAATACCTTTGCATTATGACTCTTCCTCCCTTAACTTTTGTCTACAGACTCTCTGATATCAAAGACTAGGGCTCTACTACTGGCTGGGAAGAACTGGAACACTGTTGGCACAATTAGGAAAGGTAATTATGCTGTCACCACTTCTGACTGGTTATGGCAGGACTTCAGATGTGCAGTACAATTCCATTAGAAGAAGAAACAGGTAAATAAGTCCCATACTTCTTTGATGCATATCTACAAAGGCACAAGAGTGCTGTTTCCTTTCTGTAACCTAAATCATTCAGTAAAGGACAATATCACTCAAGTTTTCTTACGTTTGTTCTTTTTGGAACACTTCAGCCAACAGTGCTCCTGCTTATCTTTTTAGCGGGTCACACTGATAGCGTTTCACTGTCTGTTCTTGGCTTTTCACTGTCTTCCTGGTCAGCTCCTACAACAAATCTGTGGTTCTCGGCCAAAACTTGCATGTTCACTTGTTCTCCCACATACAGCTCCCCCAGTAGTGCCTGGGTCCCTGCCTTCACACTTAGCCTCTTGGAGAGGCTTCTGCAAAGCCTGACCTGCTTTGGATCAGATGCTGCATTTCAGCTACTTCACTAGAAAAGGAGCATAGTTGCTTCTAACATCTGTTCTGAAGAAAAAGAGTCTGCTGAAGAAGCTAGTTTTAGCAAAGCTCTCTGCTTGTCTCCTTTTCTTCCCTTCTCATCAGAAATCGTTTTCTCAATTGCAGCACTCTGTGGTTCTTGGACTCTCAGAGCTTCAGTTTGCATTTGCCTGATTATATTTAATACTCTATTTCTTCATGAATCTCTCTACTTATCTTTGAATCTATTTATATTGTTGATAGCCATGAAGCTTGGTAGCAAGATTCAAATTTAAATCTGCGTTGTGTGAAAAAAATACTTTTGATTTTAGCTCTAAAGCCTGATACTTCAATTTCAGGCCTCTGGTTCCTGCACCTTGAGAAGGAATGAATAATTCCCTATTCACAGTCTCCATCTTAGCCATGACTTTCTGTACAGTGATCATAACCGTCAGTCACTGTTTCCTGAGTGGAGCCAAATGTTGTCCTAGTTACACTCTCTTCATGAAAAAAGCCAATCCGTACCTTTTATCGTTCTTGCCATCCTGCTTTGAACCTTCTCTTCTCTATGCAGCTTGCACAATGAAAATTGCCAATTTCAGTCTGCTCTGCACTGCTTACAGAATTCTGACAGACATCTTCTAATGCTGAAAGTCATTAGATACATGTTTGCTGTTAATGTTTTAAGAAAATCAGTATATAGCTATTTGCATTGCATTCATTTCTTTAAATAATTTCTAGCATCTTTACTCTTTAAAAGCAGAACCTGAGTTTTGGGTAAAGCTGTTGGACAGTGATCCTGAATTTTTAGGATCAGATTAATTCCTAAATTATCTTATTATGTAGTTTATTTTAAGGAAGGCACTTGTCCACTTTCAGTGTCATAAGATAAAAACCCAGGCTTATTTCCCAGAAAGCTTTAGTGTTAACTGGCTTCAGCTCTACACTGATGGATGCATCGACAGGCCTCCAGGGCACCAGGCAGAGTAATTTATAAAGACAGAAGTCCTCCCCCTCATCAGTTATTCTTCCCTGCTTCTCTCCCTAGCCCTTTACGTAGTTTTTCAGCCAATGAGCTCTTGAACCTCCATTCCATGGTTGTACACCTACAAATGTCAGCAAAAGAGGACTAGGAAGGAATGGGATCAGGCTCCCCATTTAGATCCGTCCAAGTTGCCAGAAAACTTCCTTGCAACCCAAATGCATATTCTTCACCTCCTTACCCACGTTATGTTCCTACTCCTACCTCCTGTTTGCTGTAGTAGTAGTGCAACGCATCGGATCATCTCACTGAGCTGACGGATCTACTTGAACCAGTGGTGAAACTAGACCTGAGGTATTTGGCTCAAATGTGGCTGGAGGACCTGGCTAGGATGAGAATGAAGAAAGTTGCTTGCAATCAGTATCGCTATTGAGACATCTGACACTGGGGTATTACAGTTTCTAAATACCAACACATCCTGGGTTTTATGCCTTTATGAATTAAAATTGTCTTAGATATTTTTTAATACATTTTATAAATAGCATTATAAATTATATATGTCAAAGCTGCTTCAAATTGACTCCCCCCTACTGCTCATTTCTCCTGCTTGAAGTCTGATAAAAAAGTCAAATCCCCCGAACATGTTTCTGTCACACTTCAAGAGGAAAAAAAAAACAAACAAACAAAACCAATTATTTTTTAAAGCTTTTTACTAGCTGTCTGGCGTTTTTATAGATACACAGTCAATTATGTTAGAGTGCTTTAAAGAACAAATTCACTATGCACCAAGTGATTAGCATTTTAAAGCTAAACTAGTCTTAAGACAGTTTAGCTAGACTGTAGACAGTTTCAGTGGGCTGCATTTGAGGGGCACAGATGAGTCTCACAAGTAAAAATCTATACCATGGGAAAGCCTGGAGACAAGCAAATGAGAGGACATCATAATCATTTGAGATTCATCTATTGCACCTTTAGAGTGTAGATGAATGCAGAATTCAGCAAGTGTGATATTCAGTCCTTGTATCTATACAGGGAGGGAGAAGTGAGAGAAAGTGAGAGAATAGCTTGGGATCACTTATTTCCTTCTGGATTTTTTTTTTTTTTTTTTTTTTTGCTTTTGCTAAGGTAATGAAATAAAAAGTTATTAAGTTATGTTAATATAGCAGACAGCAACTTCCTTTGTGGAACTGAACCTGAGGTTCAGACATAATTGATAAAATCCTCAAGTGCTAGAGACATTGAAGTGGCCCCATTAAGGAGAAGACAGAATAACCACAAAATGGAATTAAACCTCAAAAACATAACAATGCTTTATACAGTTTCAGAAAGAAAACTAATCAAGTCTAGCTGCTTATACATCCTTACCATTTCCAAGTCACCATTGCTTGGAAGTATCAAATATAATCAGAGTCGGAAAAAACAGCATTGCATTTTTGTCAGGATCAGGCCAACTTCAGGAGTTGTGTGTATGGGCATCTCTTGCTGCCAAGACATGTTTCAATGATAGAATTCTAGATGAAAGGAAACAGCTTATTTAAATTGCCCAAACAAGGATTACAGGCTTGTCTTGCCAGCAGAATGATTTATTTCCAGCTTCAATTCTTTCCTGCATCCCCTTTTCCAAAGCCTGTTCATCTGTTGCCATAGAGACCACTTCCAGCCCACTCTGCCCTTGCACAGGTTCTGTTCTGGACGATGCCTGCTGCGGCTGCCCAGGCCACTCTGGCCGTGCCTCGTGCTCAGGAGCAGCCAAGGGGAATCAGTGAAGCAGCACGCCTCACTCAATATGCAGCTGCAGGGAGCACAACTGCTTTAATTTTTACACATAGAACAGGTAGGTAGTGGGAGGACAAGATGAAATGTGGGTGTGCATCGTGACTGCCACATCTGCTGGGATGCTTTGGAGTCCTTTAGAGAGAAGGCATCAATCACATTCATCATTTTTTAATCTTTTTTTTTTTTTTTTTTTTCTCCCTGTAATGCAAATTATTCATAATAACGGGAAAACGGGAAATTAAAAAAGATTCCTTTTGGCTTAACTGGTAACTTTTGCACATACAACCCCCGCATCCGTACACCTGGGGGAGCTGCTCTCATGGCAACAACAGACGGGGAAGGCTTGAGCAGTGCAGGCCGTACAAGCACTGAGGGCGGCTGGAACAGGGCTGAGGCACAGCCCTGGGCTCGCTTCCAGAGACCCCCCTCAGGCCGCCCCTCAGCCCCCCGGGGCCAGGCACCAGCTCTCACATCGCGACAGGAGAAGCCTTCCTCCGCCAACTTGCGGCGCGGCGCCGCTTGTTTGTGCTTTGTTCCTTTATTTCTGTTGAGGAAGCTGCAATCGGGAGGGCCGCCCCTCCCCGGGGCCGCCCTGAGGGGAGGTACCAAGATGGCGCCCGGAGCTGCCAAGATGGCGCCCGGCCCTTCCCTCAGCGGAGCAGGCGCGGCGCTGCCGGCGGGCGGCGCCTAGTCGCGAGGCGTGACGTCAGGGCCCGCCTGCGGTGTGGGCTCTGTGATTGGCCGTGGGCGGGAGGAACGGGCGGCTTGGCGGGAAAGCGGCCGAGAGGGGCTGGCGGGGCGGCGGTGACGTCACCGGCTCGGCTCGGCGGCGGCCGGACCGAACGGGGCCGAGTGGAACCGAGCGGGGCCGAGCGGAGCCGAACGGAGCCGAAAAGAGCCGAAAAGAGCCGAGCGCAGCCGGGGCCATGCAGGCCTTCCTGAAGGGCCCCTCCGCCATCAGCACCAAGCCCCCGGCCGCCAGGGACAGGGGCGCGGCGGGGAGCAGCGGCGAGGGCAAAAAACCCCGGCCCGTGCCCTGGGTGGAGAAATAGTAAGGGCCGGGGGGGACCCGGGGTGACGCCTCAAGGGCTCTCTCTCCTCAGGAGAAGGCTTTTGGGTCGAAAAGTGGCAAAATATTGCCCTGAAACACGGCTGGGATTCTAAAAATGAGCTCTGGCCGCTGTTCACGGTCGGCAGAGACAAACGGCTTCCTGAGAGGAGGCAGGGCAGGGGCACCGGGCGGGTTTCCTGTCAGGGATTTTGGCCCCAGCTGTAATTCTTTGGTATCAGTGTCATCGGAAAGGGAAATGGCTGTTTTGTGTGCTTTTTTTTCCCTCTATTCCATCTTTTCTTTCTGTTCCATAACGAACTGCGTTTCGTGTCTCTGTATTCAGTCGCCCCAAGAACGTGGATGAAGTCGCCTTCCAGGATGAAGTGGTCGCTGTGCTGAAAAAGTCCTTGGAAGGCGCCGATGTGAGTGCGGTGATAACGGCTGTCACAGCATAGAAACCAGCCAGTGCTGAGGAAAAATGCCTGCCCTTCGCTGGTGGGGCAGTGATAACGCTTCCAGACTAGCCAAGGGACTTCCTGGTATTGTGTTGGGAGCAGTGTCGTGTTTCGGATGTTCCCAGTCTCCAGGTCTCACTGTAAAGTTGTCAGCTTTACATTGCAGTTTGGAATTTTTCTGCAAAAGCTTAATTGGAAAACATCCTGGTAATAATTTCGAGTCTGGAGGAGCCTTTGTTTTCTAGACACTGTTACTCAGCTAGTTCCTGAGTTTTCAGAGTTCTATGGAGGAAGCCTTTTGCTTGCATTGAACTCTGATGCACAATATGCACTTGTAGCCTCTGCTATTCAAAAGTTTTACCTTGAGACAATTTGCTCTGCAATTCTGGTTTGACTAGTTTGAGACTGTTTGATCCGAAAATGTTCATTTAATCAGAATGTGCAAAGACTTAAGTGCTTTGTGTTGGAGTGTAGGGAGCTAAAGTGAGCTGTTATGACAAAACAGGGGAAGACTTTTATGATTTGTTTAGTTCATGCCTCCAGATTTAATTTACTTCAGGAATGTTGTTGTAACGTGACCTTGTCACATCATGTAGTGTTAGAAATACAGGTTTCAGCAGCAACACTTCTGTGTTTTAGTATCTGTAGGTCTGGTAATTAGTAAGGAACTATTGACAGCTAGAGAGAGCTGAGGTACTCCCACCTATTCTGTCTGGACCTATCTGTCTTGTACCATCACTTAGGTGATGGGTTGTCAAGTTCTATTTTGAGCAGCAGCTATTTAAAACCATGCAGCTTCTGGATCAGCCGTGTTTCTCAGATGATGAACCTTGTGCTGACTTTTTGCCTCCTGAGTTGAAAAAGACAAATTATAACTTGTCTGTAAGGTGCTTACAGGCTTTGTATTTCACCATGGCTACCCAAACTCTGCAAGTCATTTGAGAAAAAAGTCATGCAAGTAGTTCAAAATATTTGATGCTTTTAAAATGTAGATATTTTTTTTAGTTCTTGAAAGAACTCATTATGTCAGAAGCAAAAGTTTAATTTAAGGAATGAAGTGCCTGACACTTGTTTCAGGAGTTCTCACTGACTTCGGAGATCTGTTGAGATCAAAGAAACAGCTGTGACAAAACACATGACACAAACTTACAGCATTGTTTAAACTTTATTGTTGGAACTGGAGAGGCAGTTCTATACTAAGTGTCTTGTAAGTATTTGTGAGCCTTGGTTTGGGAGCTTCTAAATAGGGCACGTCTTCTAAAAACCATGACGTATCTCTCTTATAAATTGGAAAGACCAGAGTACAGGTGATTTTGAAATGGAGAAATTGATTTCTGCCTGCCAGGACTGTTGATTTAATGTTGCTTTTTGCAAAGAAACTGACATGTTACAGTACTCTTTAACTTTCAGTTACTTGATTATATCTTACAGAGAAGAGAGTTAGGGGTAGGATTACGATTCCAATTTATATCCTCACTTGTACTGAAATTTCTAGAAAAGGACTTGGCGTTTATGCTCTATGTAGTAACTGCCATAAATATGGTGATGCCTGCAGGTATCCTGCTTATCCATTTTTTCAAGCTTGCTGGGGGTAACAGATCAGGTTACCGTCTGTTAAAAATACTACCTCAGTTACATGAAGGATTAGGCTGTGCTTGTTGAAAAAGCAGTGTAAATACTGGTGATAACTTCAGCGAGAAGTGAGCATAAAAGGGGTTGAAACAGTAATAAAGTATGGATTTAATGAAATTAGGAAGCATAGATTCTTATTAAAGCTTCTTACCTGCTAACGCATGTTTTGTGATTTAGCACAGAGGCATGAAACTAGGAGTGCTGCAAACACAGCTCCACAAAACATCTACTCTTACAGTATGCTAACCTAACATAGTTGGTGAATTATCAGCTGTCACTTAGTAAGCATTTCTTCACAGAAATCCCTAAAAAGACACAGAGAGGCAATAATATTGTGGTGTCTAATTAAACTTGGAAAAAAACGTGTTAATGTTGAATACTGTTTACTTATTAACCAGGGAACCAACTAACAAACGATCAGCAGATAGAGGGCAAAACTTGTAATGGTTTTATTTACTATAAAATACTGAAATTCTACTGCTCATACTTTTCCAGTGCCTACACAGTTGCATCTGTTCTGTGTCTTATCTTAGTTGCTAAAATGGAATACTGTTGCCAAAAAGGCCTGTCTCTTTTATTTTCTGACTGTGGATCATGTGCTCCTGCAGTTCTTGCTGCTCTTTAGATATCTTTGGTTTTGCTGTTCCAATTCTGTCTGCGTTGCTTGCTATATCGAGCATAAAATTCTTTAATCTAACTTTAGTTGACTATTAAAAAGTAGAACACTTATTAGGGGATGAAAATAAATCAGACAGAGATGCTTGTCTTTTTACTGTTGTTTGGAGGGGACTCATGGATTCTTGTTCTAAGAATGTAGAACTGGAACATCTACTGTCAAAGGCAGCTGTTCTAAAATGCAACTGGATAAGTGATAAGAGGGACTACTTGGAATACTAGTAGAGAAAGTTATTACTCTTATGCTTCTTGTTTTCATCCAAATTTTAGTCGTGACTAATTTGCAGAAATTTGGTTTTATGCCAACTTAGTTCTCTGTCCCTGTTGTTGCACTGATATATTTATGGAGATCAGTGATGCTCCCTCTCAGCTCTTGTTTTGCTGAGCTAACTTTTTTAAAAGTAATTTGTTATAAATAAGCCCTCCATTCTTCTGGTCACCTTTCCCAATTTAGATTCATCATCCTTGACTGAGGATGACCTGAACTGTATGTGGCTTTCTAGGTGGAGTCTTGCTAGCCCCTTGTTAGTATTAATAATTGTGCATTTGTATTGAAAGTGAACTTCTTAGGACTGCTGTGTTACAGTGGTCAGGAACACAGGAACACTTCCCTGACTGACAGACAAAACCAAGGCAGCTTTTATTTTATTTCCAGCTGAAGAATTCCAGACATCTAGCAGATACTTTTATTTAACTGTCTCTCAAATTGTGAGCTTTTATGCTTTGTGCTTTTAACTGTTATTCTATAATTCTTACTACAGTCTTTGCTGTGCTTCTTTCATCTACCCATGTTGGTATGTTTTGATAATGCATTCCTGGTTTTCATGCTAAGGTTATTAATGAAAATATTCAAGAGACCAGTTAACCTAATCTCTTTGAGAAATGCCACTGGTTTCCTCCTTTGAAAAATTCTTGGGTGGATGTAGAAAACTATTTGCCAGTGCTATGCATTCCTGTCAGGTTTTGCAAGCATCTCTCTGATTACTCTCAGGATATGTCTGCGTTGTGCTCACTGCAATATTGTGCTGACATTCACAACCTACCTTGTACTTATTGCAGTGGAGTTAAGGCAGCAGAGAATGCTCTGAATGGCTTGCAAAGGCAGAGCTGAGAAGGTATGAGGTAGTTAACCTATGACACATTTCATTGCAGCTGCACTGCTGGTAGCATGCAGACTGTCTGAAGGGCATCCTTGGATAAATTTGCATGTCACTGCAGTCATATCTATAACAGTGAGTTCTGTAGGCTTTAGTAATCTTGCACTTGACCTGGAGGCAATATATCAAAATAAAATATGACTTCAAAGTGTCTATTTTGATAGAAGGTGTGATGGTGCCACCAAATAACAGCTTGTTCGTGCAGTCTTATAAACAGCAACTGTTTATCCTCCTTTAGAGCACCGCGGGCAGTGACCTAGAATTTGATATTGTTTTGCAGGAGGAGTGTATAGTTTCTATCAGGTGCTCAGATTTTCAGTAGGTTTTCCTGTTTTGTGTTTGTTTTTTTTTAATGCTGCCTTGCTGTTCCAGCTTCCCAATCTGTTGTTCTATGGCCCACCTGGAACTGGAAAGACTTCCACTATTTTAGCAGCTGCCAGAGAACTCTATGGGTAAGCTGGAATTGAAGTTCTTTGGTATAAGCAACTATCAAGTGTCTTCTAATCGTGTGCCTGTGGTTGTTGCCTGTTCTTACGTAACTTCTGGAAACTTTCTCATACTTTTAAATTCTTGTTCAGGAATAGCTTCATGTTCTAGTTCAGTTCTAAAATGAAATATATTTCTTGTTTGACCCTCATAAATCCCTGATTGCTGTTAGCAACAACACTTCCTTGAGGCTAGCAGCCATGTAACCCTGTGTCTCTTCAACTGTGTTCCTAGCAGAAAAGAGCATGAAAAGAAATGGCTTGCGTGTGCCTTACTGAACTTTGTAAAGGAATTCAAATTTTGATTGTATATTCAGTAAGTTGTTAGCTAAACACAGATCTTTAGGCACTTCACAAAATGTCCGTGTCATATTTTTTCTGTTATGCACCACTGAGTAATATCAGACTGAAATTCAGTATGTTATAGTTTTTATGAACTCTGTGTACACTAACCAACTGAATTCTAACATCTGCATGGTTTTGAATAGTGCTTTCAGAGTAGGCAATAAGCAAAAAATGGATGAGAAGGTGGTTTGATGGTGTGATCTCATCTAATGTTGACTCTGGTACCTTTTCCCTCCCTTGTCTTTAATATTTGTCTCATGTAGTTTTTTGGAGAGGATAACTTCTAGACAACTCCATGTTCTGTGCCCATCTGAATTCTAGGAATTTAAATTCCCCTGTATTTAATTTTTATTTTTAAATCAGAGGTGCTGCTAACTACTACCTCTATTATATTTTGTAGATATTTACTTTCTGGTAGTGTTGCAGTGGCAGACCACTGCCAGTTACCACATCTGGGGATTTAACTGTTTTCTCTACATTGCTAACAGCTTATAAGCAGAAGGGCACATAATATAGTGCTCTGAGCTTACAAACCCAGCTTCCTACTTTTTCCTTGTAACAGGTGTAATTTTATGCTTTGTTGTTTTCTTCAGTGTGGGAGTCAATTGTAGAAATAGCTAATGGAAATTCATACCTAACATTTAATTATCTAAACTGTATTTCAACAAAGCATGTTTTTCAGTAATGCTAGCAAAAATAATACCTGTAGTTCAGAAAGGCCCTCTGGCCTATATACTTTATAACATACCATTACAAGCATTAACAGCTAATATGTTGTAATGTAATAACAATTTTGCAGTCCTGAATTATTCCGACAAAGAGTCCTTGAGTTAAATGCCTCCGATGAGCGTGGAATACAAGTGATCCGGGAAAAAGTGAAGGCTTTTGCTCAGCTAACAGCATCTGGAAGTCGTTCAGAGTAAGTGCTGAATCCAGGCTGGATCTGTTGGATGGAGTTTCTTGCTTAGGACAAAGCGTGTGATTATAAAATTAACCTAAATAATAACAATTCTAATAAAAGATGGGTCAGCACTGGTCTCAAGTTTGTAACAAATGCAGTGCTTTGGCTAGGCTTTGAGTTCATGTTGTTTCATACTGAGAGTTTGAATAACTTTTACTAGTGCTGTTAATGTTACACAAGCAAACAAGGCAGGGGAAAAAGGTAAGACTGAGCCTTCTGGACTTACTGATGCATTGCCTTTGCAAAAAGGTTGCCTGACAACCACAGAAAATTTTCTTTGGTTAAATTGTGGTGGATGTTACTTCTCTTGTACCTCTAGTTCCATAGAATCATTGAACAGCTTGGGTTGGAAGAGACCTTAAAGATAATCTTGTTCCAGTCCTCTCTCTGCATGGCACTTCCCACTAGACCAGGTTGCAGCTGAGGTTGCTCAGTTTGCAGCATCTCATGCAAGATGGGTGCTAGTTTATAAGATGCTGAAGGGTCTGGTATTAGGTGAGAAGCCCTGTAAAGGAAAAGTCGTGTGTGTGGTAAAAAAATGGATTGAGGAAAGTATCAAGAAGAAACTCCATGCCAGGACTACATGGCAAGAGATGGTTTTGTGTCCTGAAATTAGGCTGTTGTAATATTCTTTGAAGTTCAGGTAAGCAGGAAGCCTGAAAAAAAGAAGTGCTGTGTTATTAGAAGAAACTTAAAGCATGAGTACATATTTTAGAGGAATTCTGCAGTGTTCAAGTACCAGTCTTTCTGTAGGAACTCAGTTTGCTTTCCATGCCCTTTACAAATACTAGTCCTTTAACTAAAAATGATCATAAATATTTGAATGTTTGAATTTGTTCTATTTGTTATGTAAAAATATTGAGTAACATGTGACTCACCATTTGCAGTGATATTTTTAACTTGATCTAAAGAATGCACGTCTCCTTGTCTTTCAGTGGCAAGGCTTGTCCTCCTTTTAAGATTGTAATCCTGGATGAAGCAGACTCTATGACTTCAGCAGCCCAGGCAGCCTTAAGACGCACAATGGAAAAAGAATCTAAAACAACACGTTTCTGCCTTATTTGTAACTACATCAGCAGGTATGTGAGGAACCTGTTACTTTTTTCGGACTTGTTGCTCTTCCTGTTCAGTACTTCTTTTTATTTTGTTTAGGTTTCAACTTTTGGTTTTTGGTGTTGCAGTCTTAAGGTTATGTTACCCTTGCCTATTGCAATAACTTCATCTGTATGAATGTGGCTGTGTAATCATTTGGCAAGCACTTATTTTTCTTTCTTTCAGAATAATTGAACCTTTAACGTCTCGATGCTCCAAATTCCGCTTCAAACCTTTGTCAGACAAAATCCAGCAGCAGAGGCTATTGGACGTTTCTGAGAAGGAAAATGTGAAAATCAGTAGTGAGGTACCTGAGTGGCTGCCAAGTAATTTTATTGCTTAATCCGGTGCATAATTGCATTGCAGTGAAAGGGACTAAGTCAGCATACTTTTCCAGACTTTTCAATTGCTCTATATACAGTATATAAAATCATTTGGATAATATTCTCCTTACGCAGGTGAGGATGAAATTGTAAAAGTCTTCCTAAAATCAGAGAAATATCTACTGGAGCAAATTAGAGAATAACTGTAGGGCTTTTTGTTCTGAACTCAGTGTACTTGCATTAAATCAGTATTTTGTTCTGAAATTGCCAGCATGTATATTGCAGCACTTGCAACTTTATATAATTCATAATGTATCCAGTGCTCATTCTTCCTGGATTACATTTCCAGCTGACCCAAGATTTGGTTATCACCGTGAGGTTTTAAGGCTGGTAGACGTATAATGACAAAATAGGTATGCTATTAGAGAATTTTTATTCCTTTGTATTGTTCAAGTACAAAAGAAAGTTCAGAACTTGTACTTCAGCATATAAAAAGAGGCTGAGATAGAACTTGGTGTAATTTACTCCACTGAATATAACTTTGCCCCCATCTGAATCCACTGCCTCACTCGTCAGAGAGTAACTTAAAAGCTATGTGGGTAATACAAGTTACCACAGTTACAATACAAATACAAGTGTGGGTAAAATGGTGTGGATCATAGCACAGTTGTGCACTGCTGTCCCAAGTCTCATTTCAGCTATGAGACCAAGTAACTTGAGAACTGTTCGGTGACACATTTGTAACGTGAAATCCTAGTCCTGAGAGCTGCGGTTTGCATTAGACCTGAGGTAGCATTTATATTAGCAGAAAGGTTGCATTGTAACTTGGGCATTGTGTCTGTCTCTGACCATCTGCTTCAGGCATTACCTGATGTTCTAAAATCAGTTTGCTGAGAAAGTTGTGCTTTCACTGGTAGTTAAAATCCAGTATACATATTGCATTTTCTCACATTCTCTTTTAGGCAGTCTCTTACCTTGTTAAAGTGTCAGAAGGGGACTTGAGAAAAGCCATTACTTTTCTTCAAAGTGCTACTCGCTTAATGGGAGGGAAGGAGATCACAGAGAACATAGTCACTGAAATTGCTGGGGTAAGTAATGCTTTACAGCCTCTCCTGCAACAAGTCTGAAAAGTGTTTGTGTACTAAGTATAGTTGCTACCTTTATCTGCCTTTGGTCAAGGTTTGATTACAAATAAATGGTTTTATGCTTGTTACCATTGCTAGTAGGGTACTAACACAGTCTCACAGGTTTTTAAAGACTGATGGAGCTGAGGAACTGGACAAGTAAATGGGCTTTAGGGAAGGACATTCTTCCCTTGAAGGTGTTACTGTCACAGCCAATTGTAAGTGTTGAAAGGTTTTCACTTGAATGGAGTGGAAATAGAGGCAATTGCTACAGTCCATGTTTCATAAAGAAGCTTTGAAATCAAACTGTCCACAGACACTCAACTGACAGGAACGATGATGAGTAGAGGGGTGAGAATTTCAGCAGTACTTCCCTGCTCTGAGCTAAACAATGGCATCTGTCAACTTTTTTTTCTTCTGATCTATTGACTGATCTTGTTGCATTGGGTGCCTTTTTTTTTTTAAATTATGTCCCTGGTTTTATCACTGCAGAGAAAATTAATTTGCTGTTTTGCTTAGGCACAGCATGGCACAGAAAGCATTGCCTATTTAAATTAAGTCCTCCAGTTAGTGTCCCAAATAAGTGATAGTGAATTTTGATTTGTGAATGTGACTTCTACAATTCACCGTCATAATATAGCTCTTTAATATCACCAATGTAAGACAAATATTAAAGACTAGCTCTCAGTTGTATTAAAAAAAAAAAAGGTGGTCTGGTCTGTCTCTTGAGAGTGGTTCCCCGCTTTGAGGAATGAAATACTGATTTGACTTCAGTTGTGACTGACTTTTAAGTATACAAAGTTGAAAGTAAGCAATGTAATTTATTACAGATCATCCCTAAAGAAACAATGGATGGACTGCTGTCTGCCTGCCAGAGCGGTTCATTCGAGAGACTGGAAACAGTGGCAAAGGTACAGTCCCCTTAGTGCTTCAGCCTGAGAGTTTTTCTAGGTCACTGCCCTGTGGATTGTTTGTTACTGCGTTGCAGCTGAGGAACACGTGGCCTCAGGTCAGTTGGGAGGCCCCTTTCACTAAGCTTGTCTTTTGCCAGTCAGTCGGTATGCTGCTGATCTTTCCCTTCTGAGAGAGAGTTATGAAAGCTACAAGTAAGATTTGCTACCAGTGTGATTGATTTTCTCCTGAGCTATACTGCTGTCATGTGGAGCTGTTACACTGAAATAAGCTGAGAATTACTAGTGAGACACTTAGCACAGAACATTAAAATTGCATCTTCTGGTCTCAGGACTAGTCACCTTCTTAGTTACACAGAGACCGTGTTAGATGAGAAGGGTCTGCATGAAACTGTAAAAGGGCATGGGTGTATCTTGTGCACTAGATTGCATTTTTTTATTTTCATAAATTTCTGTCTACTTAAATGGCTTCATGGAATACTCTCCCCAATATTTACTGTTACTGGGCACTACTGATTAAGAAAATGAACAAACCCCAGCTATTTTTAATTTGCCACGGTTTTTATTTTTATTATAAAAGTTTGGCCTTGCAGTGCTCTGTATGTCTGTAACTAGTCACTACCAGATGAAGAAGATAAATCACAGTTGGCTGCACTTTAAAATGTGAAGGCTGTGAAGCTGCGCCACGTGATTCTGTGGATGCTAAGCTTTCCTAATTTTAGAGTGAGATTGGGCAGGTTCACTGGAGGTGGCTAACTGCTTAAAATGTCTCTAGCTAACAAAATCCCTCAGACATAAATTGTCAGAAGCTGGGAGAATATTGAGGCAAACTTACTGCTGTATGTCTGCCGTGTTCTCCTGGTCTTCCCTAGGTGCTTGCTTTGGGTCACTGTCAGGCTGGACTCTATGGAAACCACCGACTTGCCCTCTAACACTCAGAGTTCCATAAAAGGTTCCAGGATGGTCTTTCAGTTTAGACAGAATTTTTCAGATTGTTTTTCCTCGTTGTGGTGTTTCTGCTGCTGAATTCCTTCCCTTTTCTTCTTCCCTGCCACAGAACCTCATAAATGAAGGGTATGCTGTCGGTCAGCTTGTAAACCAGCTTCATGATATTGTTGTGGAGAGCGACGATTTCAGTGACAAGCAGAAATCTATCATAGTTGAGAAGCTTGCAGTAAGTCTGTAGCTTGAGTTCTCTTTAATAATTTACCTTTTCCAGTCTCCATTGGTTAATTTATTTTCTTTCTCTCTGTACTTTACTCTGGTTTTTCATTCTAATTCCTGTTTTAATTTCTGTTCTGAAAAACTTCCTGAGAAGGAACCGAGATCTAGTCAAACTAAATGATTTGCCATATTATTCTAATGATACTCAAGCAGGTTTGTGTGTGGGCTTTTTTTGATACAAATGGGGAAGGAAAATTAAGATGGGTGTATGATGTGAGTGCTGGAGAGGCTGGTGCTGATTAAACAGCTGCAAACTTTTGTGATGTGGTGAGCTGTCTCACTCCTGTGGTATGAGACAGCTGGCTCCAGCAGCACCATTTTTAAAGGGTTTTAACTTCTCTCCATCTGCAGGAAGTGGACAAATGCCTGGCAGACGGTGCTGATGAATACTTGCAGTTGATGAGTCTCTGTGCCCTCGTGATGCAGCAGCTGACACAGAACACCTAACTCCTCCAGCAGGAGCTGGCAGCAGCTTGGAGCTGTTTCAGGGGTGGCTGTGCTTCTGGTAGCAGGGCCCCATGTACCCTGCTTCTGGTAGCAGGGCCCCATGTACCCTGCTTCTGGTAGCAGGGCCCCATGTACCCTTTTTGTATAGTTTTTGCAATAAAATTACTGCTCAGCAGATTAAAATGCTCATGCTGGAGTACTTTTGTTTTCATGTAAGTTCATAAATGACAGGTTTAGTCACTTCCTAGTGAAAGGGTAGGTCAGTGGTAGGCATGCTGGGGTGTAGTGGTACTTGATACGCTGTCTGGGGTATCTGCCTCCAGCCCTTTATGCTCAGCACTTAGGTTACTGTACAGAAACCCCAGGTCCCTTGCAACTACAAGAGCTGAAGCCCTCCCATTTAAGAGGAAATCCAGGCCCCAAGCACTGACATACATTCACTCCCTTAGTAAGCAACACCCCCCTCCCCCAAGAACCATTTACAATTTAAGTGAATATAGAAGTATTTTATTGAACATTCAAACTTCATTAAGACATGTGCAATATGGCAAATTTTACTGGGTTTAACCCTAACTAAGACAATAGTATGATTGCTTGCTTGCTGGGGCTTAGCAACAGGGTCCAGATCACACTTACCACTAATTAAATACTTTATTGAATAAATACATATCAAACAAATGCATTTTAATGCTCTTATAAAAGTTTAGATTTTGAAAGGCCTTTCCAATTCAATCTGAAGTATAAGTACATACAATAAAGGAAGGTAGGCTAGTTTAACATAATTGGCTGATTTTATACAGCACTTATATCTTTTAGTCCATAAGTAAATTATTAAATGATAAAGAACATCTAATACAACCACTTCTATGGAACTAGGAAATAAATTTCTAATAAAGAAAAAATTTACAGACCCCATGACTTTCCACCCAACCCCAACAGTCTAACCCTAAAGTGGATAAAGCCAGTGGCTTTCCCCACAAGAGCTCACGACAAAAAGTCGCTTCGCTTATCAAAAATCTGTATTTCTGATCCGTTATGAGCATTGAGACAAGATTCAATATATCCCCAAAGAAAGAAGCACAATGCACGTTGTGAATCGCCTATTCAGCAACAGCGAGCACTGCATTCAAACCATCTCCTCCCCAGGGATTAAATGAGATCAGCCACATTCATGGGCATCTCCTCCACTGTAGTATTGTAGAATGTCTCAATGTCTCGCAGAATCCTCTTGTCCTCTTCAGTGACAAAATTTATAGCCACGCCTTTCCTGCCAAAGCGACCACCTCGGCCAATTCTGCACAGAACAGAGAACACATTTACACACAAGTTAACTACTCAATTCACTTTTTAAATACTTTAAGTGATCCACTCATTAACTGCTGATCTTTTATCTGCCAGCGGCCAGTTACGCCGTGTACACGACTAGCTGCTAACCATTGTCACATCTGGTTAAGAAAAACTAGCAGTTAGTGCCAACAGTACAGAAGAAGTGTCCATCCTATGGAGAGTAGCAGAGCAGAAAAGGTTACTCTTTTGGCTGCAAAATAAGATCTTTATTTAATGGTTGGTACTGTGGTATGAAGCCCTATCTGTCTCCCTCCCCTCCGTGAGGATTAAAACCCCATACCACATGCATCCAATCCCAAGCACATGGCATATAAAGGTAACATCTTCCAAAAAGATCAGGCTGTTCCTGCATTAATCCAATTGCATCCAGTAGCATGGAACAGCACATGATTTCTCAATTAAAATTCTGTAAAACTGTTTCCAGTGGGAAAACTTAGTATTTTTGTACAAACAAGCTCACTGTTTGGAAACACAAAAGGCTGTCAAACACTATCAATTACAATTTAGTTACACCCACCATCAGTTCTACCTTCCTGCAACTGCACAATGCAGCACCTAGTCATTACGAGCTAAACACACAAAAATGGCTCACAAAACTTAGCAAATAATCATGACAAAAGAAATATATAAATACCGACTCGCTCTTTATTCAAACTGTGCCGCTTACGAATCCACGTCCTAAATTACGTCAACGCCGTTTCTGAGCACCATCTTGTGTCATCAACTGCTGCTATCGACTCCTGTATTTTTTTACATCAAGTAACAAAGCACAGTTTACTTAATTTAGGGACAGTCACTAAAGGCAGTTAACTAAACCTAGGGAAAAAAAACGCAGTTGCTACCAGAAGACACACACCACAGAGGAAAGAATGCCACTGTGAAAGGAGCCACCAAGAGCAAACAAGGCACATACAACACGAACACAGACTTCAAGGAATGAAGACAGTTTTGTACTGCTAGTTTGAAAGCATTAAGGGCCAGTGACTGAGCAGCAGCACCTGAAGATTAGCTGGGACCTACAGAGCCAGCTAACAACCCTGCTTTCAAGATGCTATGCCAGTAATAACTTCCAATAATAGCTTCTGTCATCACACTCTGCAACCTAGAGAAAAATGTAGTTCAGCAGCTGGCAGTTTCCCTAGATCTCAGCAATGCGTGGTTTAGCCACTGCTGAACACTTTAACCATCTAAGTTTTCCCACTGCTTTTTTTTTTTTTAATTGTCTGAAAGTTCTGCTCCTCCCTCATTTCAGGACCATATTTATGCAAGTCAGGGCTTTTTGTTAAGCCAAAGAGTTTACTTTCTGCTAGTTTTTGTTGTTAGCAGTTACTGTATACATGGATGGATAACGCTCCCATCAACAAAAATGACTAACAGTGAAATAGGTGAGGCTCTGTGCTGATTTCTGTAGAGAACACGGCACTCGGTGTAATATACTGACTAGAGGGCAGAGTGAACTAACCTGTGAATGTAGTTTTCACGATTGGTCGGCAGGTCATAATTTATAACCAAAGAAACTTGCTGCACATCAATGCCACGAGCCTGGAAAGCAATATGGAAGCTTTAATGATCGTCACAGACCTTTGATTGCATTTTTCCTATCTCCTGATTTTGTTGACTAATTTGTTAGTGATGAACTACAACTGTGTAGTCCATAGTGGAGCATAGTCTTTACTCTTCCAAAAGGCTCCAAATAGTTCAGGCTACAAGAACCTTCACCAAGTTACGAAGCTTTTGGCACCAGATTAAAACAAGGGCATGTTCACTAAGAGATGATACTCACCAGCAAGTCAGTAGTGATCAAGACACGGCTTGATCCTGATCTAAACTCTCTCATGATAACATCCCGCTCCTTCTGGTCCATGTCACCATGCTGTAGAGTTAAAAAGAGTTGGAATTACTACAGTTCTAGTTATTACGGTTTCAGTATTCCAGACTGGACTATCCTCTCAGACCAAAAGGATGTATGAAACCCAGCGTCCCTACCTGCTGTGGGAACGAAGCAGGTAGGGATAGAAGGAAACATTTTTCTTTTAGCAGGGGGAACGATAATACAGCACCACACAGCTATATCATAACTTTTCCTGCTTTAACTTAAGCATAGCTCATTAGGGATTATTGTATGTACACATCATTGCAGAAGTTATGTGTAAGTATCAATTCTTACCAGAGCTGAGACAGTGAAGTCTCTGGCATGCATTTTCTCTGTAAGCCAGTCCACTTTTCTCCTTGTATTCAGGAAGATAACAGCCTGTGTAATGGTCAGGGTCTCATACAGATCACAGAGAGTATCCAGCTTCCACTCCTGAACAGAACAAAAATAACAGGAATAAAAACTGAGGTCATGGTCAAATTAGGGCATGCCCTAACATGCATTTATAATTAACATAACCAGATAAACTGGAGGAATACTTGTGGTAAAGTTTCTGCATGAACTGTTGCACCAAATCTTAGGACACAGGACACTGGACATTAAGAAAGAGGTCCACCCTAGTCGTTTTCGATCCAGTGCATCGTTTTTCTTCTTCTTGCATGTACTCTACTAGCATTATTGCAGAAACCAAAGCTGAGCCTCAGTTTCTGCAATTTTAGCACAGTGCTTTAACAAGAAGGTAGGAAAAAAAAATCAAGTTTAACTCTCCTAACCAGAAGCACAACTCATACCAACCTCTCTTTCAACATTAATGTAGAATTGCTTGATACCCTCCAGTGTCAGTTCTTCCTTCTTCACCAGAATACGAATGGGATCTCTCATGAACTTTTTGGTCACTTCCAACACATCCATTGGCATCGTAGCCGACAGCAGCACAACCTAGAGAACATTTACTCCATGTCAGCATGTACAACAGATATTAGTTTCAGGTTCATCACCCTTAGAACATTGAAATCAACCTTTAAATCAGTGACTATCATCACCATTATCTTAAAACACAGGTCCTGACCTTCTGCAAAGCCAAGGCAGACAGGACAGCATATAAAAGCTTTAATTTAGACAAGGACAGAAACTCAGTTGTCAGTTACTTGTGACCAAGTCTGAAGCCACCATTTCAATCATGCCTTTTTTTTTTTTTTACCTGGATGTTTGTGCTCAATTTCTGGAAAATCTCGTAAATTTGATCCTTAAATCCTCGGCTCAACATTTCATCAGCTTCATCCAGAACAAACATTTTGATCCATTTAGGTGCTAAGAAAAAAAGTAGAACATTGCATGAAGTTTCAAGAATACATTAAGTACTTTTGCTAATGTTACTCTCCCTTGGGACTGAGTAGTCCCATACCATCTGTTTCCAGAGGTGAAATTTACACTAATGATTTCTCATCAAAAGCAAAGTTCAACTCATACTTACAAAGGTAGCGTCTGTTTAACATATCAAACACACGCCCTGGAGTTCCAACCACAATGTGTGGAGCTTCAGCCTGAAGCTTCTGCATTTCATTGCGAACATTTGTGCCACCAATACAAGCATGGCATGTTGCTCCCATATAGTCTCCAAGGGCCAGAATTACCTTTTGAATCTAGGAGATAAAAGCCATCCATTAGCAACAGCTACTGCTACCATCAGTCCTTTATCACTGTTGCTTACGGACTATGGGCTAGACAAGGATTACACATCGCTAATGACTACAGAAGACTTGCTACTGATTTTGCCCAACTGCTTGTTAAATATTTAAATTGGTCTTCAGGTCACCCTTACTAGTTAGTTAACAAGCAACTCTCTTCCTAGCTCAGTAGATGCATGGAAGGCCTGCAAAGCAAACTTGGACTTTGTACTGTGAATACATGCATGTAAATGACTTGCAGGAAGCTCCTACGGAGTGTAGAAGCATGCTGCTATATGCCAGGCTTTTAAGTCTCATCTCACGAATGTCTTCAGAGTAAAAGACTGACTGTACCATCAGTCAGAGGATAAAAGCCAGCATTACTGATTTATATTAGTGCTAAAAATAAAGTACCCTACAAGCTTTGTTCAGGCACTTCCACTTACTAAAATAGAACACTAAGCCTTGAGGGTGAAGTAAGCATGCAATGTAACATTAAGTTGAAAAGACATCACGGATTACAAGAACAGAAAAGTGACTACATGCGCACTGCAGTTTCCACGTTGCACAACTGCACGCAAGTTCAAATAGCTTCCAAAGTCTTGGTTTCCACTCAGAACACTGTACTTGAGTAAGGTGTTTTTGTTTTTTTTTTTTTTTTTTTTTTTTTTTTTTTTTTTTTGAGATGCTCCCTCAGAACTACACGCAGCATAGGAGCTGATTCCTTCAACTCTGCCCCAGCACACCCTCCATATGCAGCGCAATTTGACTTTTTAAGCAGGCAGAGAACTTATGGGACAGAAGCCAGTTTCATTTCCCCATTACTCAACATAAAGAGGGTTCTGAATGGATATTGGTTACAGCCCCTTAAGAAGTCGGTTTATCGTCTCACAGTTGTGAAACCTGAAACCTATGCAACACACAAGTAGCTTTTGTTTTTTAGCTACACTATCAATACCTGTTGAGCCAGTTCTCTGGTAGGGGCCAATACTAGTGCTTGGGTCTCCTTGAGATCAATCTCCAACTGCTGCAGGATGGAAATAGCAAATGTGGCTGTCTTGCCAGTACCTGACTGAGCTTGAGCAATCACATCATACCCTAAAAAAAGTAGGATACACATTTACTGATCCCACATAGGCCATTCATATTTTGTTTTATTGTATTCCTTTTGAAATAAGTGATCAGCATTAAAAAGTTCTCTCCATTTCAGGTCAGCCCCGAAAGATGGTGTACCATCATCTCACTTGTTCAATAAAGATTAACAACAGGCATCAATATAAAAAACTATTAACATATGCTTTTTTTTTTTTTTAATATTTCCCTTGTTATCTGATATTAGTAATAGCACATGAACTGTTTGCATACCTTTGATGCATGGAATAATAGCTCTCTGCTGAATAGCTGAAGGCTTTTCAAAACCATAAGCATAAATGCCCCTTAGAAGGGATTCTTTTAAATTCATATCATCAAAATTGTCAACAATCTCATTCCAATTGCTCTGCAATGAAGAAAAAAATGTGTTATTGCATTCACCATCCCTCCGCATCAGCGCTCAAGTCCTTCCACGAGGTCATGTGCTCACCTCAATGACACCATCGGGCTCCATTCCCTCGGGGCCGCCATGGTCTCTGCCAGGGAAGAGAACAAGCAGTTGGTTAGCACAACATGCAGAAGAGAAGGGAGCTCACCCCCTGGGCTGCCAAGAGCTGCATCCACACGCCGGACCCCGTGACAGATCATTCCAGCAGGTGCTCTGATGCTCTGCCAACGGCCTAAGCCTGCTGCTCTCCCCACCGCCCGCGATCCGCAGCCCACCTCCCGCAGCCCGTAACGTGATACGAGACAATCCGGGACGATCCGAGCCCTCGCACCCCGCCGCATTTCAGGCTGGTGTAGGGAGGGGTGCAGCGAAGCCAGGCCCCCGCCCGCCCCCCTTTGCAGCGCCCCCCTCCCGAGGCAGCCGCGCGGGGAAATGGCGGCGCCGCAGCGCCGGGCGGGAACGGGGGGGCGCTGCGGTTCTTCCCCCCCCCCCTCCTCCCGCGTCACCAAGTCTCGCGAGAGCTCCACCCCTGGGGTTGCGCAAAGCGGGCGGAGGAAGGCGCCGGGCGAGCGCCCAGAGGGCCGCACCCCCCCCCTTCCCTTTCGTCTTCCCTCCTCCTCTGAGGGAAAAAAATGGTCTCGCCCGCCGCAGGGCCCTCAGGGTTTGGGGCGAGCCGATGGCAGAATCACGGGAGGGGTGGCGTTTATTAATAAAAAAGGAGGAAAAAGCGTAACAAAGCGCTCCTCTGTTGTGATTATAAGGCAGCGCGGTTAGGTTAAAGAAAATAAAAATAGCCCTTTTTCGGGATGCGTGGTTGCTAAGGAAATCTACAGCGAGAACGCGAACCCTGAGGGAAAGAACTAGATCCCTCGTTAAGTCAGGGGGAGGCGGGATGGAAGCGTCTAGAAGCTGTGGGGGCAGGGCACCGGGCGCCGTCTCGCCGCAGAGCGCTCTTTGGAGCGCCCCCCTCAACGATCCCCTGCGTTTCTTCCCCCCCCTGCGCCTCCGCTCAGGCTATGGAGCTTCCTGGCAGGGGAAAAAAAAGGCTCGGGGCCTCTGCCCGCCGCGCCATACCTGCTATAGTCCGCGGAGCCGCCTGACATGTTCCGATCACGAGCGCTGTCCTCAACTGAAAAGGCAAAGCTTCCGCGGCGGCCGCTTTATATACCCGCTCCGCGGCCGGACTCGTTGCGCCTCGCTCTGCGCATGGATATACGCCTCACGCCGCAGCCAAAACCCCACGAATCCCCCCCAAACTGAGGCCCCTTCGCTAGAGATCCCCCTGAACGCGCTGCCTGAGGTGCTCCGAGGGCGTCCTTGAGCCCCGCGGGGCCGCGAAGCCGGCGGAGGCAGGGACTACTTTTTCTCCCCCTCTCCTCAGAGCGCGGCAGGATATTGCAGCAGTGGTGGGGTGACGGCGCCGCACTCCTTCCTCCCGCTCCGCCTCCCCCCCCCCCCCCTTCGCACGGGGTTTCCCATCCCTGCCCCTGCTGCAGCGCCGAAAAGCGGGGGGGGGCGCGGAGCCGGGCTGAGGGGCGGCGAGCGGGGCCGGTGCGGTTCCTCACCACTGCGCTGTTATTTTTAAATAAAAACCATAATAGCCATGATAAAAAACGTGTCTTTTTTTTTTTTTTTTTTTTGTAAATCTGCATGGAAATGGGCGTGATGCGGGGGTGGGGGGCTTCCTTGGGCTCTCTTCTTGCTCCCCACACACAGAAGCGCCCCCCGCCCACACCGTTGTGCCAAGAGAGCCCCAAATTCTCCCTTTTCGCCCGCTGAGGGGTGGTGGTGGTGGGGATGGGGTGAGGTTGGGTGGGGGCCTCGCCGCAGGATGGGGGCAGCGCCGGGGGGAGCGGGAGCTGCGGCGGGAAGGGCCGGGAGGTGAGGAAGGCAAAATGGTGGCGCTGAGGTAACGTGAGGCAGGGCGGCGGGGCCTCCTCTGCCGGGCTCTGAGGGGATAAATCCATCCCGGGGGGTTAAAAATGGATTATATATATATTTTTTTTAAATGGGATGAAGGCTTCTTTGGTGAGTATTTGTGGGGATTGAGCTGGATGGGTCCACAGGGCACTGCTCGAAATGCGGCACAGCGACCCGCAGCCATTCCCCACATAGCCTTGCCCCTGAAAAACTTGTCAAGAGTTGGAGATCAGCACAACCCAAAGGAAGGCAGCGAGGAAAATATCCCTCTGCTAACTGGTTCGATGGAATCAGGGATCCTGCCCATTGCTTCCGTACTGTTTTAACGGAAAAAAATAGGTTTCAATACACTTACCAGGTTCTGCGATAATATGTTCATTGATATTTCTAATGTAGGCAAATAAAGTAAGTTGTAAGCAATAATTTGTACCAACTGTAATGGGTTTTACATGAGTCACTTCTAGAATTCGTTTCCATAGTGATTATATATGAACAAATGGAGTCGGTGCTTGAAAAACTCGACCCCTTTCCTTGTCTAGAACATTGTAAATTGTCTAGAAATGTCTAGAATATCTGTAAAGATAATCTCCGAGAGACTAAATTACATTAGCTCTTCCCATGGTAGCATCAGCTGGGGCAACATTATCTGTAAAAATAACACCGCACTTGCCAATATCCAAGCGAAATTATATAAATGCAGCTTTGCTGTTGACCCACCATAAAAATTGCAAGTTTTGCCCCTCTCACACTGGACAGAAAGGACTGAGGGATGTAAAGGACTGAGGATATTGCTTGGTTTTGCGATTGTGGCAGCCCCGTGACAGTGACTGGAGACCTTCCTACATGACAGCAGTTTGCCTGGCCCCATAAACGTCTGGTTGTAAAAGCACCAGGATGGGCTGCAGAAAGGGCCCGAAAAACTTAGGGCTAGCACAGTTAAATTTCCCATTAAAAATGACTTTCAGTCTACACTGAAGAACTAATACTACTGAGTATTTTTATTAAGAACTCAGCAGTTATTAAAAAACCCGTAGAATGTAGATACTTTAAAATATTTTATTAGGCCTTACTTTCTTTGCAAAACCGAGTGAAAAAGATTTATTGGCATCTGGGAAACTTAGGAAGGCAATCCATCATCTTCCACAGATTTTAAATGCCTTTTTAATAAACATTTAAGCCATCATCTCAGATACCTGATTTATCTTTTCCTGTAGACAAATTAGCATCAGATTACTTCAGATTAGTTACGTATTCAAACCACTTTGAACATTCTGTTTTGACAGAAGTTAATTTTAAAATAACAAGGTTTTCACAGCTTTCTTTAAGGACAATTATGGAAAATTAAGGATAAACTCTGATTTGCTACAAGTCTTGTTTTATTCCACTTGACATTAGGTGTGGTCTCCAAACTTCATCCCATTTGAAAATAAAATGAAGAAAATGTTTTTTGATCATTAGCTTCAATCAAGGGACACATTTTAAAATTGTTTTTGTTATTTAATATCTGTAGTAACAGCATCTGGGAGTCTCTCAATCCAGTGCCAAGATTTCTTTATTCAATAATTCATATGAATGTTCAACATGAAATTCATATGAATGTTCAACATCAGCAAGTATGGAGAAAGGAATCCAGTGTTTCCTCTAGTGAAAATCATTGACTCATTTCACGAAATGAAAAGAGGAAGGACTTCTGTTTCATTAACTTCAGATAAGCAAAGCTGAACCTGTCCTCTTTGTGTGAGACACTACAGTAAAAATCCAGGATTAACAGACCTGGTCTAACTGTACCAAAGGAAAATTTTTGGACATTGTATACTCTTAAAGGCTGTGTTCCTGAACACACTGTTTGAGAAATACCTCTTTGATTATAGTAGGGCAAACAGCCAATTTGCTTGTGATCTCGTATCTAGTTTGTGTATTTTTAGCCTGGTGGTAGCCATGCTCTGCCTGGGTTCTAACCATGAAGTGTCATAAATGTGTCCGAAGGTCAGATTTTGTCACTGACAAAATCTTGGATTGATGATGGGATTTGTCGTATCCCTTGGCGTTAATTTTATTAAGCTTTCTAGAACAGTCTCAATTGAAAGCTTGCTCCTCAAGGACCAGGTTCATGTTATCATCAGGCAGAAGTAATACCAAAAAGATGCTAGTTTAGTCTGTGCTATTATTATTAGGATCCATGGCCACATTTATGCTTGCACACTTCAGTAGAAGACAAAAGACAATCTTGGTGAATCATGAGATCTTTGGTGGGAATGAGCATAATAATTATGCATTTATTAATATGGGGTAACAGATGGACTAGCTGGTTTAGCAGCTGGGTTTCCAGTCATTATTCATGCAGATCGAAGTAAAGAGTGATGTATCTAAAGACAGCAGTAGGAGTCAACACCTCCTGAAACTGAGCTCTAGTTGAGCAGTCCCTGCTCGTCAGTGTTCTGGCAAAGACAATGTCGCAGTTTGCATTAGGAAATTTCAGAAATCTCCTTTTAGAAATCTCATACCATGATCTGAGCATACCGTGAAACTGGCATGTATTTCATGGGAAACAAGGAAGACCCCAAGTTCCTCTCCTGCACTGAACTCTAGTCGTTGCTGGAGTTCATACCATGTATTTCGTGATTCCCACAACCAGTGGGGCAGAGAAAGTGATTGTGGACAGAGTTTATTCAGTGTAGGCTGTGCTGAGGATCAAGATGACTTGTTAGGGTGTTGTTAGCAAGAAGTAATGTTTTTCAATTCATCATTCCCAAAGGATCCTGCCTAAACAAAAGCATGCTTCCTCGGATGTAGGAGTGGATAGCAGAGATTCTGGAAAGTCTCCAGTGGAGAGAGAAGGTTTGAATTCCAGGAGACCCGTGCTTGTTATTTAACTGCAGTCACAGGGCTTTATTAATGCTAACTTGTGCGTATTTTTCCGTCATTCCACTGAAATTACAATCTGAACAAATTAAATAACAGCAGTTTATAAGATGCAGTGATTATAATGTTCTGAAAAAGGCCTGGTTTGTATTCTTTAGTATCTTGGGGTAATTTGAAATCCCCATTTTGGTGACGTTAGCACATTAGGCTGCTAGGTTTGCTTTGTCATCCTTTTAAAAAGTCATTTTACAACTTTGTTCTGTTCTGACAGATATTTCTATTCTTTGTAGCTGTAATCAGACTTTTGTTGTGAAATCTCCAGGATGCCCATGCCGAGTGAATTGAAAGTACTTCCAGACACGGAATTTTCTCTCCTAGTCAAAGCTTTCGGCCAGTAAGGAACACTGTCAAAAACACTTAACTGAATTAGGAGCCAAACACTATGGAAAGCCAGTGGGATTTAGGCAGCTTTAGTCCATTTATCTGTCCCACCCAGAGGACGCTGGGTGGCCAGGACCTTTTGCTGACCAGCTGACTCACTTGTCTGCAACGTGCGCACGGCGGTTTGTGGCTTGTGTTCCCTAATTGCTTCAAGCACAAGTCTCCAAGGGGTGTTCCTGCTTTGGATTTGTATGCTTTGTTTCTTATCCTAAGTCCTCTCGTTGCCAGTAATGTTACTGAGTATTCCCAACTCAAATACTTGAAACAGAAAAATAGATTTTTCTATGTTTTTCTCAGTCATTCAGGCCTCTGCATGCTGTGAAATGTGATGTTCATAGTTCCAGATCTTGAATTCTGTCCTTGAGCAAGTGATTACATTATTCCTTACTGTTGTTAAGGCTTGTAGTCATGCCCGGGACGTGGCATCAGCTTAACTCTGTTCTCTGGTTATGTAGAGGACTCCCAGGGTGACCACAGGCATGGCATTCTAGCAATAAAATCGAACAGGTAATATTTATTAGGGACTTCCCGTTGACTTTTATTGGAACGAGAAGTTTGCACTTCATTTTTTTCCTCTGTAAAGTGCAGTGACAGTATTTGCCTCAGAGGTTACATGTGGGCAAACGTTTGAAAAATGTGGAGATAGGTAACGGGAAGAGGTTCACACAGTCTTTGATAGAAGCTGCGTGCATTCTTTCGGGGTAAAGTTTGTTCTTTCTCCTGCAAAAGCAAAGAAAGCTAGACAGATTAACAGGTGGCAGCTGCTGATAACCTCCTGGCAGAGTCCTGTGGTTACATTTGTTTTTTAAGGCAATTGGAAGGCGTCTGCACTACCATGAAATAGTGCGTGTCATATACTTCTGTGAGACAGTCTGCAAACAGAACTGTTTTAATTTCTGAGGAAAAGGTAAATTTAACAATATGTGTTTTTATAAAGAAAACATATTTTCTTCTGATACTGGTAAACCATCCATGTAAATTATTTATTCTCATGGTTCAATGTGGAATCCACTGATGATGCTTGAGATTTTTAATCTCTGAGCTGATCTCTGCCATTTCATTTTTGAAACACCCACTACAGGCTGAGCGATGCTCTGTATTTAATTCTGAGTACCTTTCCTCATCGATTTAAAACCCAACACAAAACAGAGTGCTTTTTATGTTCTTACAAGGAGGAACTAATGCATGCAAGCTAAGAGAAAAACTCCAAAATGCCCAAGCAGTTCCTTGTTTTTACAGGGCTATATTCCCAGGATCAGAATTTGTAGATAGACGTCCGCGTGCTCTGTGCCCTGTTTAATGAAGTCGTCATATGACTCTCTTTCCCCATGCTGATTTCTGCCTTGAAACATCAGGCACGCTGCTCTTCAGAAGGATGGCACCGTGCTGCAAATTACAAGGGCCCATCTCAGATCCGTGACAGCAAAATGGCTAGGTGGGGAGCTGATACAGCATCGCACAGAAAGCTGTGCTGTGAGCATCTTACAGCCTTTTGTTGTCAGAATATTTAAAATGCGTACATCTTTGAACAGCAAGAGCAAGATATCACAGAAATCACTTCGTTATTATTTAACAGAAGCCCTTTCTGTTCATATCCAGCCCTGTGTGTCTGCTGAAGTCTCTGTCTCCTTCTGTAGCAGAGCATTTTAACCTCCAAAATGGAGCATTTTGCAGTCTGTAGAGCTTGTTACAACATGTAAACGTTAACAACAAAGATAAATAGACTGTCATTAATAAAATGAGCTATGTAGTTAGAGGTAGGGCCTCAAGGCAAACCTTTATTTCGACAAACTGATAGTTTTCTACAGAGCTTTAATGTTTTTAAGAAAATGGAACCTATGCATTTCTGCAGGTAACCATAGCTCAGATTCCCTGAGCTTTATTTCTGTCAGCAGTACTGGATTAATATGAAATTGTAGATGAGTAGTTTCAGCTTTGTGCCCTTATTTCATCTGCCTTTAAAATGAGAATTATAATCTCCTGTTTTAGAAGTATCCCTTAGACTGTAAACTGTTTAAGGCTGAGGCAGATTGCTCTGTGTGCTGTGCTTCAGCCCTACAGCGCAGTCATTCTGGGTGGGGAGCTGAGGTTCCACCCGGCTGAAAGTTTAAAAAAATAAGTTAAACATTGATATTTGTTTATTCAATTTTGTTTTGTTAATCCTTCTGAGATTTTCTGGAAGACAAGTGTAAATATTCCAAGGTCTTTAACAATATTACAGATGCATGGTATTGTCATAATTGCATCTGAAATGCGTGCCTAGGAGGGTAAGGTTGCCAAGCGGGCTGCCAAGGAACTATCTAGTAACTTTTCCACTCTGTTCTGTGCGGTTTCTTTGTAGGGTTGTGAAGCATCTGTAGGCCAGTCCTTAATTCTAGTTGTTTGTGCTGTAACCCATTGCAGAATGCTATTACATTTTATTTTGTGTGCTGATTGAATACCACCAGATACAGCAAAAATCAACATGTAAGGTGCAATTCATTCTTTTATTTTCAGGTTGCGCCCAAGAACAGCTGCCCAGATTCTCCCAGGATCCACGGATGCAGGCACAGGCAGGATGCAGGTGATCACGTTATTTTAGCTCGGAATTACTGTGGTGTTTCTTGTACTAATCCAGGGCATGCAGTTCAGCATTTCTGTCACAGCCGTTGGCAGTGACCAGAAACCTTTGTTCTTCGCACAGCAGGAGACAGAAAGGAGAGCTCATGTTGAATTACAGAAATATATTGATTTCTTTATTCCTTGCGTGTCTGAAAAGTGATTAAGTTATAATTTACTAGCATTTTGTAATAAGAAAAGAAAATACAAGTACTGCTATTCAAAGTCTTTTTATCTTGTGCTAGATACTTTAAGAGTTTTTGGCAATAATTGTTTCTGAGTCTTATGCAGTTGTTTGTTTTTTTTTTCTAACATATTCAGCCTTTATTTGTAGCACATTTTGCTGATTAATTTAAAAGAGAGAAAGTTAGGAAAATCCTAATTTCAAAGCAAGTGGATGTTATAGCTATTCAATAACCACTCAGTTACTGGTGCTTTTAATTTGCTTGCTCGTTTGTCTTCTGTAGCTTGTGTTAACCATTTCCAAATATATTCTCGTATATACTTTTACATGGATTGCAAGACTACAGGATCTTGCATAACATTATTCCTTTTGCTTTAGCAGGGATTTAACAAGCAAACCAATGATTTTCATTTATGTGTTATTAATAAAAAAAGGCTCAGTTACAAAATATTTACAGCATTCTGGACTTCATTTGGATAAAATGTTTTGTGTTTTTTAAACTTAGATTTTTTTCTCTTTTTTTTTTCCACATTTCTGTCAAAAAAAAGCTGAGTATCACAGAGATGAATTTACATAGCTTATCTTTATTACACAAAAGGAGTTGTCTGGTTTCCTTTACTATTATTCATTTGCATTGAATTCAGCTCTTTGAGGAATACAACTTTGTACCCTTGGGAACATATTTTTTCTAAAATCAATCAGATCAGAATTGTGTTTGTTAATTTACCTCACATTGGAATTGTCTTTGCTAATTTAGTGGCCAAAACAAACTGCATATCTTTATGCAGAAGGAGAGAGAGAGAGAAAAGTGAGAAGCATCAAGGACTGCTGCCTCAGAGCTGCTGTTGCCATAGAGCTACTAACGAGAAAAAAACTGCAGCATGGATTTCTTCTGCTGCTGAAGGTAAGATGAGGGCACAGCAAAGGCTGTAGGAGGGAGGGGGAAGGGAGGCAGAGGGAGGGAGAAGAGGAAGAAAGTCTGCGTCCTTGCTGTCTAAAAAAGGAAATTCAGTTTCAGTGTACATGAGCAGAACTGCTGGTGCAGAAGAACAAAGCTATCTCAGTTGTTTAGGGTAGCAAGAGTGATGAGCAAGCAAGCGCATTCCCTTGCTTTCAGGAGGAAATGCTGCAAAGAAAGGAGAGAGAAGAGTGATTATCAGTTAGAAAATACTGCTGCTTCAAGATACCTGCTTTTTGACACTGCTTTGGCATTAATATTGTTCCCCTGGGTAAAGACAGCTGTAAAAAAAATAAAAATCAGGTAGATAAGGAAGAAGAAAAACTAGTGCTGAAAAATTTCAGCATACACTTAGGAATTCTCTCTGTATTAAAACATGTCAGTTGTTACATTCAGCTGTGCAGTACTGTGAGGCCTTTCAAAGTGCAAGTGCAATTATATTTTCTAAGGTGAGATTCTTATGATAAATTGATATTTTATCAATCTTTAATTCTGAATGCAGAACTGACACCAGACCTGCTTTCTGTGGAAACTTTTGAACAGGGTGAGATATGTAGGCCAAGACTCTCCATGCTTTCTCTAGAATTATCTACAAAACACTCATCCCAAAAGCTGCTGCTGCTGTTTCTACATTTGTTTAGCCTGTCACATCTTGCAGCTTTTTGCTTTCATTTTAGTGTTCATTCTCTCAGTCTCTTTCTGAGATAAATTAACCAATGTGCCCTGCCCAGCAAACCCTGCACACCTGCCATGTTTGCATAGCAGGACCTTAGAGGGATACTAAAGGCAGCAATAACACTGAGTGTCTCAGTTATGTTGAAAATAGTATGTTGATATTGCTCAGCCAACTGATTGCTGTATTACTGGGTATGCTTGGATAGAGCAGCCTTTCCTTTGCAATTTTTTATTTTTGTACTTACTGCCACTTATCAAATGTTTGACCATTTCTCCTGGAATTTTGTTTGAAGGTTGAGTTAGAGTGAATTTCTCTGATAGCAGCCTGTTAGCTTGATCAAGATTCATCAGTTCAGGTTGTAAATAAATAAAAGTACAATTGGGATTCTGAATTTTGTTAGCAGTACAGTATCTCACTGTGAAATTGTTATTCCTTGAGATTATAGCATTTATACATGGCATTTCTCAGCTGTGAATGACACTAGGATAGCTATATTGATCATGAATACATCAGTTGCCATTTCAAAGGTATGTCATGAGGAATTGGATGTGTAAGTGTATTTTTTTTGGAGTCAGACTCATTTTGTGAGTCACACTCATTTTGTCAGTGTCATAAGCTGCAGACAGCTTATCTGCAGTCTTTGGAACCATTCTTTTTACTTACTGTAGTCCCCACTGCAGTCAGTGGTTGATGACATCCTGTTCAGTTTTGCATAGGTCTCTTGAGCCAGCACACAAAAGTCAAGGCTTAATCCATGATTGTGGTAATCCAGGTGACAAGGGTTTAGTCATCTTCTGCTCCAAACAGTTGCTCATATCTTATATCTGGAGTGAATAATTTTGTATATGTCTGAGTTCCACAGAGCATTAGGCTCTGCATTTCAGGAAAGTTCACTCACCTTGTGGACCAGTTTGGGTTCTTCAGAGATCTGAGATGATGCTTCAGCCAAGTATGACCCCATATAATAAAACCCTGTGTGTTGGGTAACTATTCAAGAAGGAATGGATGATCCTTATACAGATAAAATTTAGTTGTTGTAGATAAATATTAGTGGAAAGTTATTGTTGCAGTCTTAGATCAACTTAATGTAGGTTGCGTTGGCAAAAACAGGTAGCCAGAAGCAGTCATGTTGCTAATTGACAGATTATTCTCGTATGTTTCAAGTAATTATCTCTTGCACATACTTGGTATATTTATTGCCACCATCAACTGGAACCAAAGTATGTATTTACACTGAAAAAGAGAAGAGCTACAGCAGCGCTGCTACACACATGTTGTGGCTGATCAGCTGTGTCCAGTGTGCAAAACAAAGCGCAGGTGCATTACAACTGCCTTGTTGAAGCTACTCCTGTGCTAGACTATGTAAACTACAACTAACCAATCTATCAGCTCTAGAGGAAGTTTCAAAGTCTTCTTGGTTGTCTTTTGGTAGAAAAGGGACTTTATCTAAAGGTAACCCAAACAAAGGGTTGTTTATAAGTCCGTTAATCTGTCTGCACATTTGTACGGAACTCTGAGGAAAAAGGAGATCTTGTACTTTGTGCTTGTTTTTCTGCTTCTTCAATTTGGTTTATTTTGTGGGAATGGTCAGGAGAAGAAGGAAGTATGACAAAACATTGCCCAGAACACTCTAATTTCTGTATTTGAGCCAGGAAAAAAAAGCAATTAAGCCACTAGTGCCTCTGTGATTATTGCCAGTGCCTGCACCAGTTCCCAAAACATTTCTAAATGCATGAGCTGTTTTTGAGGGTTAATGCTGCCCATAATCACCTTTTTCTGTTGTGCAAGGAGGTCCTGCACTATTCGGTGTCCAACTCCCTTTCAAGTAATAGTGTTTCTACACCAAAGGCACTAGCTGAGCGCTCCAAGGCTTGATTTTTAGACATGCTGAGCACTTACAAAGCTATTTAAAGTTAATGGGAGTACTGGTTTCTCAGCACAATTTAAAATTAGGCCTTTGTGCTTAAACAAGATTTTTCAGTTTGGGGGAATTCGGACTGATTATTTAAACAGTCTTATGACAGCTAGACACCTTCTGGAACTGATTCTTCTTTTTCTTTATGGAGCATTTTGTCAATACTGAATTGATTCCTGGGAAGTTGTGTTATGTTGCATTATATCCCTTGATTATTGTTATTATTATTTTTGGTAAGCATTACTAGTATTTTAGTTAATACACAGCTAGTGGAACAGCTGGCACATAGGAATGAAGTGAATTCAGATATAGTAGATTTACTTTTCTGTGATGCTTTATGGGATTAATCTTTTTTTCCTACTAAGTTGAATGGCAACTTTGAATTCACTTCTGCTGAAATGCTTAAGGGTTAGAGAGAAATAATGTTCCTGTATCATTTAAATTTCTTTACATGTGTCTGGTGGATTTTTCAAGGTACTGAACAGTAGTGTTTTGGGCATGTAGGTAAAAATATTTCTTTCATTGTGCTATGGATCCCATGTTTTGTTGATGACCATTACATTTCAGTAGTACTCCGTTGTTATTTACCCCAACTGTTTTTTTTCCTGTGGTAATCTAAGTTTAATTTAAAAATGCCCTTCCTGAGTAAAAGGTATACCCTCACTCATTCCCTGCCTGACTCAGTTTTGTTTGTTCACTCCCTTATTTTTTGTTCACACAACTATTGTTTAATTTCAAGGGAAGTGGTGTACTAGGTCTCCTTTAATGAGTGTTTGCAGTGGAACATGGAGGGTCATCCACCATATTTGTACAGTGACATCTCATAAAAGATGTTTTGGGTATCAGTTTTACACCAAATGCACTTCTTTTACATGCATCTGGATTCTGTCAGGAATTCTTTGTGACTCACTTTGAACTGAAACAGCAAGGTTGGTAGTTCACGGTGTGAAACCATCAGTTTAATATCTGGTCTTGAAATCACAGCTCAGCAATGTGTGATCTGGTATTTGTGGCAGAAGGGATCACAAGATCAGGTTTCTGTGATCTGTTATTACATACTGGGACGAGTTACTCCTTTAGAGCTTATGTTTGAGTTTTCACTGAGCAGCAGATTGAAACCAGTTCAGTAGCAGCAGTAATTTTAGTATTCATTGTAGCAAGATGCCTTACCCAATTAGGAAAACTTCCACTCTTTCCTCCTTAAAGCAGCCTTCCGCTTACTTTAGAATGCAGTAGAAACATTGCTATTAATTACATTTTACCAAGACAACTTTGCTTAAAGCATAATTAAAGCTGTGGAAGCTGAATTATACAAATCTCGTTTTTGTAAACACGGCAGAATCTAGAGTTGTGTGTGAGTAGCTGGTTGTGGAACTGAAAATATCTGTCTCCATATATATATATACGTATATTTTAAGAATACTTGAGGAATCTGAACTTCAGATTTGGTATGGCTCTGTCTATACATCAGTGACCATGTCATGTTGCCATTCCTAATTGTCTACCCACTTAGACCCATTTTATCCTCAGAGCCGTAATTTCTGAACTGGGAGCAATTATCTTGCTGGCTGGGAGACTTAAGAAAAAAATGAAAGAAGTAGGTTCTTACATCTCATCACATTCCAGTATTCACTGTTAATTCCCACAATTTTCTATTGTTAGGTGCCTGCACATCTCTCTCCCCTGGCTAGTTACACGATGGGAACATAGCATTAGAGGATGACTGGAATTGCAGATTGTGATTAAAAGGTCACGTCTGAATTATAGCAAAACCCCAGCAGGCCACTGAAAGTAAAGCTGGGATTTTTTCTTGTCGGTTAAAATACGTATTTTTGTCTCATTGCCGCAGATGGAATGAACAAGAGAGAAGAGAGTAGCAAAATGGCCATCAGGTGGCTCTGGTTCTCAGCAGTATCACAAACAGGCTTAATTCAGACATATTTTCACACCCTAGACTCCCATGTCCAGTTGTTTATATCAGGCACAATGCGTTTTTTCTGATGCAGGACTAGCTATTATTTTTAATTTTTATATTCATGAAATTACAGCACTATTCATACACCTTGCAGACGATAAGTGACTGGCGAGCTTTTTATGCGCATTTGATTGAGCTTAATGTTTAATCCTGGTAGCACAGATGTGGTGTTTGATTTGCAGTGTTACTAACACAGAAGAGACGCTGAATGGTGAGCCTTTCCTGGCAAGCACAAAACCCTAATTTGGGGATCGCATTTGGGGATCAGGGACTTTACTGCAGCAGAAAATCTGCCATCTGCTGGCCGAGGAGAAAAGCACTCGTTAAGCGTTGGAGTGCACTGGATGAAGAGAGCTCCAGTGACAGCAACAGTAGGAGAAACTGGTAGTTTTGCAGAGCTTCTCAGCAGCAGGTCTGAAACAAGCCGGGTCAGTAATTTTCTGACAGCATATTTTTCCATTAGAAAGTACTGTTCTGTCACAGTTAAAACCTTCTGTGGGAGCATGTCAGTGAGAATTGGAATGTTCCATCCTCAAACTGTCAGAACATACTGTTTCAAAATGTTTAGACTTGTGCACTGATTTTAGTCCAGAATGATTTTTTTTTTTGAAGTAATGATTTTTGTACGTTATAAAAACAAGAAGTCAAAATTGAAGCTGACTTCTTTGTATTAAACATTAATGAAACCTCTTGTTATCACTATGCTAAATTCAAGGCAGTGAAGAGTCCAGGTTTATATTATCCTGCTCTGGCCACTCAATCTCTGCTTCACGACTTGTGGCCATGTATCCATGGCTCAGCAGAGAGAATATGCCAAGGTTCTGTCTTCTCATTCTTAAAGAAAAACTGTTCAGAACTTACACTCTTTTTAATAGTATAGCATATGCAAAGAATTCTCATTTATCGCCAGAATTATCCTAGTCAATATTCAAGAAAAAAAAGAATAAACCAACATAACTCTAAAGACTTTCCTTTCTATAATTCTATAAATTTAGTACTTGTCATGTGCTAAAAGAAAAAAAGATAGACTTTGCTTTTTATGCTGCAAGGAAAGGAATGAATGAAAAAATTGCAGGATTAGATTAGCAATAGATCTTGGAGTTCGTAAGCGTTTCTGATCATATATCACCTGTCTTGACAGATAATTATCTAAGATATACCTATATGGTGGCCAATTAAACTGTATTAAACAAAAGTTTAGATGTAACCAGACTGAATTTATATTCAGAATGACATTTTTTAATTATGACTATCATGACTTCTTAAAGACCATTTTAGTGTGGCTTTGAATGCAATTAATTAGAGAAAAAAAAAAATTGCTTGTGCAAAATCATACTGATACTTCCTTAATGAAGTATCAGCATTCACTATTAGCAGATAGGCAGAGTTCTGCTCACAGTGTGGTTACCTACCACGTGAGCTAGGGAAATAACACGTCTGTTTACATCTGGAGGAACCAGGCCCAGGAGAGGGGAAGTGTGTTTACGATGTCAGGGAACATTTAGATGCAGAAAGTATGAGTTCAGTTCTGTGATTTGTAGGGGTCTGCCCTGTCATGATTAGAAATACCCTCCTGCAGAAGACTTTTTGCCTTTTTTTTCCTCTTTTGCTTTTAGCTCCAGTTTCCAGTTACCATTTGTAGCACCTGACCTTTTCAATAACTTTTTGTGTGACTGCGTAGTGTTTCTAACTGGTGAACTGATCTGGCATTAAATCATTTCTCTGTCTATTTATTGTGGGGTGATTTTTTCAGCTGAGTTATTGGATCCATACACAGTGAAAATGCATTTTAATTTGTTGGAAATATTTGCTTTTTAGTTAACGTATTCCACCAAAATCTCAGACTTTGATAGATATTCAGAGACTGGGCTGAATTTTCTATTCCAAATTAAGCACACCCACAGTGGAAGAAGGTAGACAAATTTTAGATAACTGAAGTGTTTGTGGTTCTGCCATCTGATCTGTAATGTTTGTGCACCTCTGCCACCTGAAAAGTGCACTCAGCAGCGCTGTGCAGTTAACATACTATGCACGGAGAATAACAGAACGGCTTTATTGCGGATTCTCTCAGCTTTCCCCATTACCTTATTCAGCAGAACAGCCTGCTAGTGATGGACTGCTGGCAATATTACTTTGATTCAAGAAACTGACAGGTGAAACAGGCTCCTTTATTTTATTTTGTTTTTTAAAAGATACACTTCAGGAAATCAGAGAAATATTATTTCAGATATCTAAGAAAGGCATCCTGGCACTACATTAGCTTGCTTTTGTTTCGCACATACTGAGATTTTTCATGTAGTTTCCAAATTTTTTGAGTAATTGTTTTAAACCTAATATAGTGAGAAGTGATGCAGTGGTTGACTGTGTGCTTCCAGCAACGTGAGGCAGGCGAGATAGTCGTGGTTGTAACTTCTACAGCAGCAGGCTGTTGACTTGCCTGGTCCCTTTGCTAGACTGGTTCTGAATCATTGGTGCCATGCCTGATTTATGTTTTTGTCAAATATGCAAAAGATATGCAAACTCAAAGTACTTATGTATGGTCTTAGGTCCCCAGAAGTGCTGGTGACCTACTTGAGTATCTTAGCTAAAAGAACAGGAGCTTTTGCCTCTTAGATCTTATAAATCTCAAAAGGCAATAATTTTCTGTTTTTCTCTGTATCCCTTCTAGAGAGGATCCACCGATACTTGAACTATGGTAAAGCATCTGAAAGATCAAAGCTCGTCTCTTCATTTTGGGGAGGTGCTGAGATTTCTATTGTAGGACTGGTATTATCTACAGCAGAAGGCAAGAGATCCTCATTTGTGAATTCTCGGGGAAAGCTAGAAGGAAGTGATGGGTCCATAATTGTTTTCCAGGGGGTTCCAGGACATCTGGGGAGAGGAGATTCCGGGCGATCTGGCAACCCATCAAGATCTACTGGTTCTGCAGGAGTACCAGTTTCCTTTCTTGTAACCTCTGAGTTAACCAGCTCTGATGCTGTTTCAGCATTGAGTGATGGGAAGGTTTCCTTTTGATTAAAAACCCTTTCACTGGATTCCTCAGAAGATTCAGATTTGGGATGTTTATGCTTACCATTTTTACTGTTTTTTCGATGCTTACACCCGTGGCTGCTTCTGTGCCCACAGTCAGTTTCCTGCCTGTGCCTTCTGGCAGACTCATCATCCTTTTTAAACCCATGCTCGTGTTTATGCCCGTGTTTATGCCCGTGTTTATGGCCGTGTTCACCTTCACCTTCTTGCTGCTCTCCATCATCTTTTGTTACTTTGCCAGGTGCTTGACTTTCTTCTTCATTTCTATCAGATGATGGAGCTTGACCCATCTGTGGTAGCGCAGCAAAGCTTCGGAAAGGAGTGAATCCTGGAGGCCTTCGTAGAAGTGTACTCTGAAAAACATTGCAGTATCAGCTGTGTTCGTTACATGAACAAGAGCAAGAGCTTCAGACTTGGGGAATTTCTTGGGGAAAGACTGAATGCCTGGTGAAAACTGAGTTTTGTTTCTGAAACAAAGTGTCTGATCCTTACTTATCTAACTGCAAATCAGGGTTGTTTAGTAGGAGCTAAATTTGAAAGATGTTAAGGCTACAATATTTTAATGGAAACAAAAGAGAGCCATTTATTAGTTGATATATAATGAATGAATAGATAGTGATGAAGGTTCTGAGCAGAGTGAAGTTGCTGAATATGAATGCAGGTTAATTAGGTTCACTTTATTCAGTATGTCTTCTGGATCAGGGAGCATGGGGATCCCCAGATTTATTTAAAAACAAACAAAAACCTGCAATCAAATACATTTTTGGCAATGAATTACAAATAATAATTAAAAGAAGTTGATGGGGCTTAATACTTCAGAACTTAAGTGATAATGCATAGGAGCAGTCAACGGACAATGTTCTCACTGCTCTGTTGCCTTTTTTTGTATTCCTGTAATCACTGTGTTGTCCACTGTCTCACGTTACAGCAAAACTGACTTTGATGTCACAAGCTGCTGAGGTTAGGGGGTGAGAGGGAAAGTGTGGCATTGCTGAGGTCTTTAAAAGAACAATGAATTCCTTTATTTTTGGTACAAAGTAGGGGATCATTTGGCATGGGGAAATACTTTAAAGTCTTTGTTCTATTCTCTTCATTACCAATTATCATAAGTAATCATACCATTGGCTGGCTTTCAGAGCAGATAACCTTGGCAGAGGTTTTATTCTCCCATGGGACCACATAAATTTGTGCATCACAGTACAATAGTGGCTGTTGACAAAACAAAAAAAAATCTTAAGGCAACAACAGAAAAGAGGAGTGCACACAAAAATATTAATTTTTAATAATACTTTTAAATACTAGAAATTTTACTTGGATACCAATGAAATCTGTCTTACTGATGGAGAGGTCTGTATTGAGACAGATAACTGCTTAGCTTTTTGAGGTTATAGGATGCATCAGCTTTGGATTGGAGATTGGATCTTAAAAGACTGGGTTGTTCATGCCCAGCACTTTTGGAGCATTATTTAATCTTCAAGATATTCCTAAAAAATATTGTTTGATGATCATATTACCTCTACTAAAAATTCAGGAAATTGGGGAGGAGGAAGGAGAAGCAATTTTTTTTTTCTAGGTAATGCCAGCTGTACTAACAGTTTTAACTCTCGGAGGTAAGCACTGTTCATCTGATGGGAAAAAGAAGTGGAAATAAGGCTTTTCTTACTCAAATAGCTCCTGCACCAATGCTTTCCAGGCCCATCAACATTACTTTCCATTGTCTGGAACAGATTTTCAAATTATCGGCAGCACATACTCCAGAAGCATAATTCCTTTGTGCACCAGTAACGCTAAAATCTCCAGTTTTCCTCAGCTGAAAGTGCCACAGGTTCAGGAGCACTGCAGTCATTTCTTACTGCAATAGCCTCCTTTCTTTGATTCTTTAGTATCATAATAAAGTCCCTTTTGCTTTACAATGAGCACTACAATACTGCAGTTGGAGTGACTCAGTTTAAGCTTCATGTTTTACTGCCATTGTCACTGGTTTGGAGTTAACAAACACCCGAAGGTATCCTTGTTGAAGCAAAAATTTACTGGGAGAGGTAACAGGAATCAGGATCAGATGCAAGTTTACTTCGTGTGCTTACCAGTTCCTGTGCAAATGAATTTGTCCATTAGGAACATTACAATTGGCAACATCCTCATTACTTACACTGTTGGTTGTGGCTTCACAGTTTTCATGAAGCTTTTCAAACTCATTCTTTGAACAGTTTGTCTTCTGGACTCTAAATATTAGATGGTAGATTTGTCCTGCAACCACCTGAAAAATCAGCAAGAAGGCTTTCTGTGGTAAAGGCATTTTTATTGAAAAGGGTTCAGAGAAAAGATGGCTTTCTACAAGCTTATACTACTTGTAATCTATACGACCTGACCCCTGGGACAACATATGTTAAGAACGATATTAAAATATTTGACAGCAAACCTGTCTGCTTCTAATCAACTCATGTATTTATTCCAGTTCCCATTCTCAGAAATTCCAGCATAGTAACTGTAGGAGGGAGAGAGAGGTCAGAATATCGGGCCCACAGTTTTGGCTTTGTTTTATTGGATGCCTGTCGTAATTTATTAATAACAAATGAAATCATTAGAGACACTACTGCGGGGAGCCAAATATGATGTAAGAAGAGTTGAATGTTAGTAAAATGAAGTGCGTGGTGAACAGGCTCAGTTGAATATAAATGCTTTTGCCAAATGAATTAAGGAGAGAAACCTCATTGTTTGAAGAGTGTGCCTGGTACAAGCTGTCTTAGTATTTTTACACAGCCTGAGATAATGTATCTTGCTTTAGAGACAGCAGGAGAAACATGAAATTGTCTTTTTAAGTCCCTTTTTAAAAATTATGTGTGTTAATATTGATCATGATGTGAAACATGAGAAGGAAAAATGTTTAAATGATGAAAAGGCAGAATTGTTATTAGTAAGATAAGTTATTTGGAAAAACTTATGTAGGCTTCTAGTGCATTCTCCAGTGGTACTGCTCATGCTCATGACAAGATCTTAAGAAAGTATTTTCTGAACTTCTTCACTATTTTATCTTCAATTCTTTCCTAAACTTCTATTTTGATATGTTTGGACAGTAAAGTAGGCAAATAGAAATGCTGACCAGTATTATCCTCTTGGTATCTTGTTGTTTAGCTGCATTTATCTGTGTATCTCGTTATGCACAGATGTTTTCTTGTGAGCCTAGTTGGAGTATTATTAACAGCAGAATTAGTGTATGAAATAACAGATTTATGAGGGGAATTGGAAAGCCCCATTTCTTGGAGCTTATAGCTACTGTAGATGATGCCTAAAATAACATACAGAGTATTGGTGTTGTGGATCAAGTGAGTAGTTTTGCCTAATAAATCTTTTCTACTTTTAAAAAGTCTATGGAGTGTCACAAAGGCTGATTAAAAGGGGTACTGATACGGAAATCTGATAGGCAGCAATTATGTTTAAAGAAAAGAAATCAAGGACTGGAGATGTTTCAATCCAAGCCAAGGTGGATTAAATTTCACCAGCAAAATTGTTTAGATCCCTCAGTTACCACGCATATCAAAATATAAAGATAAATATTACTTGAAATTGAAATATTAATGTCAGCTAACACTCAGCTCAGACCAGTAACACTGCCGGGTCTGTTCTTCATTTCTGTGGCATATGGAGAATCAGTTCTAAAAGGAAGAGTGACTCCCAACCTGCACTGTTGCTGATTCTATTACTCCAGCTTTATAGTAGAAGTCATCGTTGGTCTCTGAGTTGTACTTCTCCATAGAAACCTTCAGCAGTTCCTTCAGTTCTGGACTGTCATTGGGGATAGCCCTTGGACAACCAGCACAAATGAGAGTGGGAGGATTTACCATGTCTTCAGCTGCAAGAAACCAACAGATTTCAAATCTAAGGAACAGAAGTTTCAACATAAATAGATGTAGGCTGGGAAAAACAGTTATTCTTAAACCCCTGCCTTCTGGCAAACTTCAGATTTGAGTCTATCAAATTAAGCCAAAATAGATTTGCGTTTTATATGGTCAACATTATTATATCTTGGCTATCTCAAAAAGCACATAGTGTCACATTGGATACGTAACAGAAAAACAAGAATTGTGTTTACTGACTGCAAATAGCTAGCAAATAAAGGCAGGGAATAGCTACACGTATGGAAGAACCTGAAGCAGGGAAAACAAGTGGTGCATGATACTGGCAATTAATGGGTGCGTTGAAGAATATCATTATAATTTATGGGAGAAAAGCAAACCAATGGGTAATGGGTGAGAATGCAGCACTTCCTGCATAGAGTAACACTGTACTCCCTGTTCTAAAGCCCTGAAGCTGTCACAATCTGTGTCCAAATAGATGGCTACGGGAAAAAGTGACAGTAAGAAACCATCTGGGGGTTTGATTGTAATGAACTTAAAATTCTAAGTAGCTTACTTACCGGGGGAAAAGAAGACAACCTCTAATGTATGAAATTTAAGTAAAACTATGCAGTATGGAACAAATAATGGTAGTATCGATAGCTGAATTACCAATTTTGGACAATATCCTAATGTCCCCAGCTCCTTTGCCTTTCAAAAGAATACATTAGAGCTCTTCGGAAGGTTAGATGGAGTTACTTATTTAATGTGATTTTAACTTGGTTGTGTCTGTGATAGAGAAGGAATTAATTTTTGTAGGAAGTAATACTCTGAGTTTGTATCTGCTAATCTGTAAATGAGAGTCAGCAGCCAGCTCCATGTCATAGCAATAGGGCAGTACAGAAATGATAAAATAAAACTTTCATTTGCATATGAGATAGTTGTAGGAAGTCAAAAACATTCCATGGTAATACTTCATTAAGAGGCGGTGCCATTTTATCTCAGACTAATTGCTTTCTCTTGTTATTATCTGTTCTTATCACTTGCATTTTTATCTTTTTTATGACTGAAAAACAATGAAATTGTAGAACTCTCAGAACTGATAGCACCAATTACATACCTGGAAACTTGCACTGGCTTGCAACGTCTACAATCTCTGCCTGAATGCTTTCATAAGCTTTGGCATCACATTTACCTATACGCTGGAATAAAATTTAAAAAAGGTCCTTATTATTTAGAAATAATGAACAAGCTCACATCCTAATAGCTTCTTGCTAATGAAGTCAAGCATACTGCTGATAAATCCTTCCTTCGATATCCTGGAAGCAAGCAGCCTGACAGACGATTTGCAAAGCCAATAAATGGTCAGGGTTTAAAAAGACCGCTCAGAGAAAATAAAACCATAAAGGAGAAGCTGAAGAAACTATTTGTATGTATTCCAAAGAAAGGGAGAGGTTTACAAACCAGAATCCTGTTTTGTGGAGAACTCACTGGAATTTGTCTCAAACTGTAAAAACCAAAAGGAAGATTACACAACTATTAAATCAAACACTACCGAGTTTCTGGGTCTGCTTGTATTCATCCCAGTGCTCTAAGGGAATTGTGGTAGATGATGTGCTTAAGATTGCCGTGGTATTTTTTTTATTTAACTGGAAGAAAAAAAATGTGATCCTGTTCTTTTTTACATGTCATAAACCCATAAAACTTATGTCTGTACCCTTCAAATTATTTGAAATTAGAATAAGGAAAGAATTAAGGGGCATGAATACATCAAAGGGAGTCGGGTTTATTGTTGTAGACAAGGGTTGTATTTTGTAGATTTGTCAAAGTTCTTCAAAAGGATCGACAAAAGTGGGTAGAGACCTGCCTTGTTGATAATGTATGCTTATGTTTTCAGAGAAGTTTCAACAAAATCTCTTATCAAAGACTCTAAAGGAAAGAAATTAACTGTAGAATAAGAGGAAAGGCCCTTGCAAGGATAAATAACCAGTTAAAATACATAAAACAGCATAGGGCTAATGATCAGTCTCACAGAGAAAGGAATTTAAGAGCTGGGTGGCACAGGGGTTTGATCTGGCAGAAGGAAATTAATGTAGAGAAATGTAAAGGGGCGCACATGGAGAAACCCATCCTAACGCCATGCTAGGCACTGAACTGGCTGTTGTGATTCAGGATCTTAGGGCTAAGATACTTGAAAATGTCATCCATGAAAATGTCTACCTTGTAGTTTATAGACAGTTACCTATAAACCTGGATTTAATCTTCATTAGATAAGTAAGGCTGTAAATACATATAAATAAGTATTTGAGTCAGAGCTCAACCATTATTTTTTAAGATATTTTTGTGACAAACAGGTTTTGAAGATTACTTACGCCTTGAGAAATGGTTTTGCACTCTGTAGTTAACTCTTGAAATTGTGCCTTGGAGCAATTTGTCTCCTTGATTTCATATTTGATTACGTAATTCCATCCAGCTACCACCTGGAACAGATATTTAGGAGATATGTGTTATGTAAACTAATACAAACTCAGAAGTTAAACTATGAAATTCAATCAGCAAAGAAAACAACTCCACCCTTTTAGAATCACATCAAGCCATACAGTGATCATGGCAAAAACAAACCCAAAAAGTGTTGTCCTTGTGATACAGGAAGTAAACGAAGTCATGTAGTAATTAGAAATGCAGTTTATGTTCAGATCCTGCTCCTGGCAAGCCTGCAGCCTTGTAATGCATGGTTCCATGCACTTTCCTCCCAAGAATCTGTTCCTTATTACTCCCAGTGACGGGGAGTTGCTCTAGATGGATGACTGCACTAACGCAGCTTGGCAGTTCCCATGTTCCTGAGTAGGTGACATAGTAAAATAGTACGTGCATAATGTAACTTTACACTGCTGGCACCGTTTGTTATTGAGTGTCCTGCATTTGTCATCTACTTGTAATTCTGTCTGCTTTGGGCTTTCTCCCCTTTTCCTTTTTTTTGTCCAGATTTTTGACCTCTTTCCATTTTCTCTTCAGGAAGCAGTTCTGTTTCCCTCACTGTGGCTATTGATCCTCACCCATGAAATGTATCCATGTCACAGTGTTGTGTCAGGTAGTATTGGATTAAAAAAAGGGAAATAAGAATCAAATATAGGTGCTTTCCATCACAGATCAGTTAAAGTAGAGGGCTCTGACTAGTCTCTGTTGGCCAGAAATTACTTGATAGCTTAATTTCCAGCTGCTGAATTGCAGTCTCTGTGACATTTGGTCATATGGCTTAAGTGTTGTGTAAGCTTGTCTTTCAGCTAAGAGGATCATTGCCATCAGTAAATAAAGGGAGAACTGTGAATTAAATCATGGGTCAAATTGACATGAGACTAGAAGATGCTTTTTGGCTAAGCAAATATGTACACCTTCAAAGAAAATGGTTTGTAGCTGGTGTCAGGTTATTATAAGCTAGTTAAAAAACAAATTAGAGGCTTTGCTTTCCAGCAACATCACACCAAGAGAGTCTTTCATGGGGAAATAACTGTTGCATGGAATACTAGATAACAAGGAATTTCTGCAACCTGAGCATTCACTTCTTGCAAAGCAGATATTCCTCTGTGCAGAAATCTTTCAGCCAGTGACATGCTGACTTCTTGTTTTTCACAGACATTGTTTCCTTTATTTGGTTTAATTATCCTATAGTGGATATCAGCTACTGACATACAGATCCTATTGTATTGCCAAAATGTAGGCGCCTGCTACTCTTTGAGAGGCTGTAGAGCATTTGAGACATCTGCACAGGCTGGCACAGCCCCTAGGAGAGGCCTGTTCCTGCTGGAGCTTCAGGGAGAGGCCAAGAGGAATACTCAAGAACATCTGAGATGACATAAGATGCCTGTGTCAGCACTGAGTAAAAACAAACTGGTGCTGAACACTGGTTAATTGCAGCTGCAGAGAAAGTGTTTAAAATCAGTTTGTAAAGTTGACAGCTCTGGAAATTCAGTAGGTTAACAGTTCTAGATTTCTTACAAATGGAGTTATTTACATGGTCTACACTCTATGTGCGTTCCATTCACTTCTGTTAAGAAATGTAAAGCACTTTAAAATCAGAAATGAATACATAAAACAAACAAAATACTTTTTTTTTTTTTTTTAAACATGTAGAGAAAAGTCCCGTACAGACCTGTCTTTTAGCTTCCTTGATTTCCACAAGTTTAAAGAGGCTGACTTCCTTGCTGTCCTTGTTGAATTTCTGAATGGCTCGCTTCAGAATTTCTGATACTTGTAAGGTGTCGCTTGCTATATCATGAAAGCATCCAAGACAAATAGCCTGAGAATGCGTTACCTTGGGTGGAACTGGAAAAGAAAGAAACCAAAAACATGCAGGGCTTCATGTAAAGAAGCCTCAGGTTTTAATTTTTCATGTCTGGGAACGAAAGAGAAGGTTCAATGAGCAAGAGTCTTTCCTGCTTTTAATAAGAGCTATCAGCAAAACCCAGATTTCAGTTCCAGGACCTGCAAAGACATTCACTGTATTTAGATGCTTGCTTCTTATTTGGATCCATCAGTGAACTTAGTTCAGAGGAGTAAATGAGTTCAGGAGCCATGAGATCTCTGAAGGACCTTCCAGGTAGTTTTGGCACCACCAAGGAGGGGTCATCCCTCATCCAACTCGGGAAGAAATCAGTGGAGGTCACAACTAAAAGAGATGTTCTTCAGGTCCTTCAGAGCTCACCTACTGTGTGCAGCTGCTTCCTGTGCTCACAATATTTCAGGAGGAGGATTTGGACAAGAGCGTTTTGGCTCAGCCATGTGAACTGCCCTGACTTTGAGCTTCTTAGGGACTGTAGATGTTTGTTGCCTGAACTCTCCCTGCTAGTCACTTTGGCTGCCAGTTACCACTTCGTGTTACCCTCAGGCTTAACCAACTTGGTTGTCGATAGGCAAGTTTGATGGGGATTCTCTTTCCTTCTACTAATCCTATTAACTCTCTTTCCTTTCTGGTAATCATGGATTGGATTTTCATAAATTAATTTTATAGTTCAGTACATAAATTAATTTCATGATTCAATGAGCTTGGGAATCAAAGTGGGACATTGTGTGGTCTCTGTGGAATTGAAATAAAGTTTGTGTGCCTGATCCTTGGCTGGCAAAAAATGGCTTTAATGCAGTTATGCCAGCTCGGAACCAGCCAGGGAACCAGTCCAGGGTCAGTATATATATGTTACAGAAAAATTATGCTGTTTTCAGGGAGTAATCACCAAGAAGATAATACAACAGTACACCCAGTTCTAAAAGGACTACGCTCTCAACATTTTTACACATTTTTATAAAAGCTGAGCAAATGTATATGTTTTTTTCAGTTGCTATAATGTGGTAACAAGATGAGCTTCTTATGCTGAATCTGTGATTTTTTTTTTTTTAATAAATCATACATGATTTTTTAGCTTACTAAAAGATCCAAATGCTAATTTCCCATGCAGTCTGTGAGATTCATGCACCTTTTGTTGGCAACTAGGTGTCACCATTGCCCTACAAATGTATTTGAAACCAAGTGGCCTTTATGCAGTAGTAGAGCATGGAGTTAGTGTGTACTGCGGTTCCTAGAAAGACACTGATTGTAGTTACAGACGTGGTAGCTTTAAACAAGTTAATAAGGAACAAAAACCAGAGATAACCTGCCAAACATTTCAGAAGTCACGGTAAATATTTTTGTAGTTAATATGTACTTAGCTCAATGCTACCAGTTAGATGGATATTTTAAAACTAGTTTGGATTTGTCTTACACGAATGCTAGTTATAGATACATAAAGACCTCAGTTGCAAAGCTTTCAAACAATGTGACTTGCTTTTGATAAATAAAATTACTCTGTGAACATAATAGTCATATATGAATGTCTTATAGGCAAGAAATGTAGTACTTGTTAAGGTCTAAAATATACCACAGTTTCTCTCTTACTTGTTTCCATTCCTACTGGATTTTATTATTTATTAAATAAAAAATGCAGTTGGGACTAGATTTTTTTTTAAGGTAAGATTTAACAGAAATGAAATCGTCACTTTTAGTTTGGAGAAAATTAAGATACAGTTCTGTCATAATTGTTTCCCTATTCATTTCTGGTTCAATTTCATACTTGAATAAGTAAGGACAGAAATTTGAAGTGTGATAAGAGGTATCTAATCTCTAGGTTACTGATGTGCTTTTTGGTCTAAAGCAAATTAATCCAACTTGGTATAATTCTGATGTTTAAAGCAACTTACTACACACCCAAATGCCACTTTAGATCACCAGGTAATGAGGTTGTCTCCATAGACAGAAGAAGTTACCTCTGCTTCGCTGACTTAGCTTATACATGCATACAAGTGAAGTGAAATTGTTACCTTTAACATGTAGTTGCTTATGCAAGATGATTTATGAGTGTCTGAACAGAATGATGAGGAGCTCCTATCTTGAAGATTTCCTGAAAGCCTCAGTACGATGTTTTCCCCGTTCTTATTTGTCAAAGTACTTTTTGAATGCTGTCCCCAAACAATTACGTACCTGGAACAATTTGGCAATCTTGCGAAACATTACTTGTTCCTTCAACATTATTAATGTGAACTTGAGCTGTGCATACTCCTGTTTTCTGCAAATACATATGACAACATTTGTCTTAAGATTGCTTGATGAAGAAAAATACTGTGCTATATATTTCTCTAGCTGTTGAGCAAAGCTGACAGTTGCAAGTTCAGTTTGGGAAACAAGTTGATATGTACATTTGTAGTTACGTCAAATTTGCTGTTTTGTTCCTGGTAAAGGATCTGTTTTGTTGTTTGTGAGGAGAGCAGAGGATGAACTGAGCACATAATTTGGAAGATAGCTTTGTATCATGGTTGATGCGTGTTAATAAACGAAGAATTTACAGTCAGCATAAAGGAAGTGAACACATCCTCATAAATAAATCTAGGTAAATACATAATTTAAGCAATTTCCTCTCTGCTGATACAATATATACAACAATGATTGTGACGTTCCACATGGATTCACATGCTGTGGTCACTCTCAGCCCTTTCTTTGCATGTGTACAGCGTGACATAGCAATGACCTGCTGGCTATGTGTAGCGTTCCTGCACGCTACGTGGGCCTGACTGCACCTTCTCTCTAGGTGCTCTGCAGTAGCATGAGCCAGACAGGCTTTGCACTGCCAGCTACCCTCTGGTAAATGTTCTGCCACAGTGGCTTCCATATCAGTGGTTTTGTTGGTGCCAATATGAAGACAGTTTGGTTATACAAGTTTGCGTCAGACACAAATACCAGAGAGTTTGACAGCCCTCACACTCTGGTTGTGCAAGTATTTTCTGTTGGATTTATTGTGAGCCGTCATTCTGAAGCTCTGAAATGATCCTTTCTGCTGATATTTAGGATTTCAATGGTAAACTCACAAATATTAGTGGTTAACTTCAGGGTTGTAAACAGTTCTGTACTTTAGTCCTATCAGCTCTCAAAAGCCACAGAGCTACTGAAGTTTAATTCTATATTATTTCCCAGGAGACTGCAGTCCTGGCCATTATACTGATGCTTCTCTACAGAGAACCTTTAAAAAGTTTAGACACTTACTGCTTCTGCAGATGCTTTGTAATCACAATCCTGCCAGGGTTTGTTCTCCTCAGCGGCACAAGTGGTCTCTTGTATTCGATACTTCACGTGGAGTTGTTTGTCAGGACCTACCTGGATGAAAACAATATACAAGTCATCATTTGCACAGTGATAAATCTGGACACCAGTGAAAAGGTAAGAGCTTTAAGGGGTAAATACTATCCTATCTTGGCAATGCCCAGCCTGCCTTCACATCAGGGTACTTCACATCATGTAACAGGGTACTGATGCTGCCCTTCCAAACTGGGGGAAAGGGGCAAGGGGGGGCTCCAGAGCCAGCCTTTGGCTGTACTTGCAGTTTTTCTATAGGCATTAAAGGCTGAGCTGCTCTTAGGGGTGGTCTCAGGAATTCCATAAGATGAAATACAGACAAACTATTCAGTAAAGTTTGGCCTGATCAGTGGAAGCGTTTCTGATGTTGGTAAATAAGTAGGGGGCATTTTCTCCTCGCCATAAACAGAGCAGGGAATTGCCTACAGGGAACGTTAACACACTGCAATATCTGTGGTTCTTCCTTCAGAGGACATACAAAGCCAGAAGTTCCTAGTAATTTACTGCCACTAAAAATGCTCTGCTAGCGTACTATTTCAAACACAGGCAATTGCTGTACTTTAATATTAATTCTCCTAGCAGTATCATTTAAGGATAATGAAGCAGTACCAAGAAAGAGAAGCTGAGTTGACATGGGTGGAGTATTTACACTGATGTAGGTGAAGACAGAACTATATTTTGTGTTCTTTCAGTTCCTGTTGTGTATTGCTACACCTCTGTAGTATACCTAAGTAGAGGTATGCGATGTGATGGCTGCAGGCTGTAAAACAGGATGAAAGGGTCTCTAAAAATATAATGGACTTAATCCTCAGCAGGTGTAAACTGACATTTATGGAGCTGCATCAGATTATACTGTCTGGGATGTGGATTTAAAGAGCCAAATTGTGTTGTCTGTTACAGTTTTCTAAACCTGGAATAAATCAGTTCAGTGAATAAATGAAACACGTGAGAAAAGACATTGTTTCTGCATGTTATTTGTTGTTGGTTTATTTCATTATTATTATGAACAGTTATGTCTTTAACTGGGGCAGGTTCAGTCTTCCACCAGTCAGCTTTTATGTTTTATTACCTTATCAATAATGAATGTACATGAATATGTAATAACCAGCTATTTAATTAATGCATTCAAGATTGTGAGACTAGCAATGAGTAAAATCTATACCCTTTTTAGAAAAGAATGTACAATATGAAGAAAGCTCTCTTGTAGATTCCTTTTCTCTGTTTTTTCTTAACATCACAGTCTGATCAGTGATTCAAAGTAATAATTCGTTTCCACCTCACATCTTTTAAGAAAAGGCAGTATATTGGGAGAAGGAAAGATGAATAATACTTGCAATAAATATGCATTCTTAAACATAGAACGTTATTTAAGGTAAAATACTGAAAATAACTTCTGTCCTTTGGAGGAGGAAGCGGTGTTATAGCCCTACTAGAAGGAAGCAAGAAAGAAGTTGGTGTTACAGCTGTGATATAAAGATGTTTGCATTTGGCTGCCTTTATGCATGTAGTTCTGTGATAACAGTGGGATTATTCATTTGTTTAATATTAATTATACTAAGGGCTTGACAGACTTTAGTCTTTGTCACTACAGGCTATGATCTCCCCACTTTGAAAACAGTGAAACCAGAGGATAGGTGCCAAGAGGTGTGGGTGGTTTCCTGTAAGGCATTTAGCAATTCATGTCCCCTTTCTGAGGTCAACTTCTATCTGGGTAAAAAAAAAAGTGCCTTGTGACTCTGGAGTGCAAAATATTCTTTCTGACACTGGGTTTCTTGTGTTTTGCATCTGAAAATCCAATTCAGTAGAAAAAATGCTAATGTTGTTTTCGAGTAAAGTAATGCTTGTCATTATTATGGTAATACCATTTTTGTATGCCTCTCAGAGGTAAATACTCTTTGTTAGATTAACTCTGTACAGAAGGACTCCAGGCAAAAGATCATGTTTCGTTCTTTTTTTCTTCTGTAATTTTAGCTGTCACCCTGTTTGACTAAAATATCACCTAGTGCCTTTAGATACATCTCTGACTTAGGACTAGTATCAATCAAATATCACAAACAATGTATTCACGGTACTGCTGAGCTTTATCAGGTCATTCTTTCTTTTCTTTTATTTTTTTTTTTTTAAATGCGTGACACTAGCAATTCAAGATAACATCCAGTTTTTTTTAATAACCACTGATCTGAAGAACCTTACTGATGATAGAGAGAGGTAAGATTCCCAAAGAAAGGAAAAAACTGAATGGACAAGTAAGATGCATTTTATTAGTAGTATAAGTTTCCTATTATCTAGTCCTTGCATTAATAAGCAATTCACCAGCACCACCGCTCCATTGATAAGAACATCCCTGCTTGTCATGGTGACAAATATCTCACCATGCAAGCCATTTCTTTTATTTTTTTAAACTTTTTTTGCAAGACATTTTGCTGTCACACTTGCTATATTTTGTGAATAAGACGGAACAAATCTGATTAAGAGCGCATAAACAATTTCAACATGGTTTTTTTTTGTGAAGTCTACTTACTGTTCTCTTGGCTTCCATCACCATGTACAGAGCAAATTGATTACCAGAAGTGCTGTCTCCATTATATTTCTTCAGTGCTGTGTCAACAGCTTCGAAGACATCAGGGTTATCACAGTCCAAAAACTCAAATGGAAGAGGGGTGGCTCTGCTAGAAAGAAAACTACAGCAGAGTGCTAGCACAATGAAAGGTTTCATAACTGGACAAAAAAAGGCCCCCTGAATGAGAAGGCTTGTTAAAAAGCAAATGGAAAAGGAATGCCTGACAAGGATTTAGTTACCTCTTCTATTTTTCAGGACCAATAGCAAAGTAAACAGAATGAGCAGTTGCTGGGGTTGGTTAGTTCTCATCGTGCCCTGTTTATACTGCAAATAAACTTCTGAGTTTCTCTAAACAAACTTTGTGTGGGCACCAGAATGACACCAAGGTTATCCACCTGCCATCAAGATAACAGCTAACTGGCTGCAGCTGGACGCGGGTTTAGACTGAGCACAATGACCCCTGAGCAAAGGAGAAAGCAGTGTTTGTGGCTTTCTGGCCTTTATTTTAACACCAAAACTGCTACTTGCAAAGAGCTTTAGGGGGCTTACATAAAACACCCAAGAAGGTCGCAAAGGTAATGAAGTTCTAGTTCTAGACAACAGCACTGTAAATTTTATAGGTGTTCAATGCTCAGACTGAAATAGTTCTGAGAAGTCAGAACATAACTGAAAAAAAAAGTCTTTGGACAGATGCACATCATTAAAGGTCACAAAACTCTTCAACAGCGGCTGATAACCCTCATCCTTCACCCTGCTTTTGGAAGTGACTGTCTTTGCCGTCATGTGGAGGCTACCACTGGACCATGGTTTAGTCAGTCTTCGTAATGTTTTGTTATCATTACCAGTGGGAAAATGATGCCCAAGAACAAGGGCTTAAGGAACGTTGCCTGTATTAGGCAGAGCCAGAATTAGAGCTGGCTGGGAACATCTGGCACTTGTTGGCAGTGAAGAGCCCAGATAGCTCTGCTTTGAATCTGTGCACATTTTGGGAATGCCTCAGATCCTGCGTTCTACCTGGGTCTCACTAGAAGTTTGGGTTAAAGAAATTGTGCTTCAGAGACCTTGCGGATGAGCTATGCCAGAAATAAGGGTGTTTGTGGGTGTTTGTACATTACAACGCGTTTATAGAAAAATAGATGGCCTTTACTCAGTTACACAAAATGCTCTCTCCATTTTGTTTCTTTTTCTGCAATGTACCTCTCACTCTTTATTTTACTTCATGCTATTAACAAGCTATTTTGAAGAGCAAAATTTTTGGTTTGTTTGTTTTAATTAGCCCCGTGTTCTTGCCTGTGATATAGCAGATCTGAACTAACTCTTTGGGGTCCCAGGAACGTCTGAATAGTCTTTATCTTGATGGGGGCTTCAGTATAAAGAGATGTCAGTACCCTTTCTTCCTGCTTCTCCCAGCTCAGTTTCCAGTGGAAATGTTCAATGATAAAGAAGACATTCACCCGAAAGAGTTACCTGCTTCTGCTTTTCCCCTCCCCTGAGAGCAATTATGAACTGTTTGAAAGGGCTGTCCTTGAATGCAGCATTTCTGATATCTCTACCAGCAACTGCAGTACCGAAAGCACCTGTGCAGGCCACTCTGCAGTGTTACGACACAAGTCATTAACTAGTCTCAACCCTTTCCTAGATAACCTGGTAACCCAGCTACAATTAGTCAATTTATGCTAGACTGTGCCTCATGGGTGCTGACTGTGCAGCTAAACAGCCCCAGTGACAAGAGACAATTGTCAAGAAACAATGCTTACATGATTTTATTTTCTTTAGATCTTCAGAAAATATAAATGAATGTAGTACCATGGATCTTTTTATTTTTAATGGTAGGTGGTCAGATGTCCTCAGAGAAGTACATTATAATGAGGAATTATGAGGCAATGAAGATAAGTAGTTTTCAGTGTTAGTGAATTTTCTTTGACAGACTAAAGGAGCATCATTTGCAGGTGAGATTGGAACCCAAGCACATTCTATCGAACCTTTCAGTTACAGGGGAGTCTGAGATATCTGGGATCAAGAAGCAGGTTGGAATGCTTGGATTAATCATTATTTTCAGCGCGTCTCCTCCTTGCATGTTGTATTCTTTTCCCCCTTCACCACATGCTATTTTCATTCATTGTACACCTGTCATTGGCCCTACAGCCCTCAAGTCAGGAACTTTCTCTGGGGTCACGGAGAAGAAGTTTGTGCTATGGAGCTATATGGAAACAAAGGCAAAATTTGGGGAAGATCAAGTTTGGGTTTTCCTGGGCATGACTCTGATTGTGAATGGTGATCTGGAAAATCTATAATTTTTGGCATCTTCTCAAGATGTGGGTCAGTGAAGGAAGTACCTTCATCGGTACTGGGGAATTGAGGGCCCAGGTGGGATAGCTCAGGAAATTTTGCACTGGGAGCTGTGAGAGAATCCTGCGTGCTTAGAACTGGAATGCGATAGAGAGCTCCTGTTACCTGGAAGGGGAAGTACTTTCCTGGTGGGCCTGTCCTGTTGCAGTGATGTCTGTGGTGATGGGGATGAGGATGGTGTCCTAGAGGAGGACAGTGTGGTCCATGATGGTGAGGAGGATGTGGGTGATGTGGCCCATGATGATGGGGATGACCGTGTGGTCCATGGTGGTGAGGAGGATGTGGGTGATGTGATCCATCAGGAGGGGGAGGAGGAGAACCATGTGGTCCATGGTGGTGAGGAGGATGTGGGTGATGTGGCCCGTGATGATGGGGAGGACCGTGTGGTCCATGGTGGTGAGGAGGATGTGGGTGATGTGGTCCATGAGGAGGAGGACAGTGGGGTCCATGATGGGGAGGAAGACCATGGGAAGGACCATGTTGTTCATCATCGGGAGAAGAAGGGAACTGCTCTGTTTCATCTTGGGGAAGAGAACTACGTTGTTCATCATAGGGAGAAGGGGTACGACCTAGTTCCTCTTGAGGAGGAGGTGGAGGACCGTGGTGTGGTGGGCGAGGGCGGTTATGTCGTCTACCATGGTAGGGAGGAGATTCTTCGTGGCTGTCTTCCTGTTCTCCGTAGAAACCATGGCTATGCTCAGCGTCTTCAGGTTTGGATTGAAAATGTGGTGGGTGTCTGTCCCTGTGGCGATGTCTGTGACCAAAATGATGGTGGGGATGTCTGTGTGGCCCACCCGGGCGTGAGTGTCCGCATCTATGTCCATGGTGAAGCTGCTGTTTATAAAAACACCAGGGAGAGATGCATTAAGTGAGATGTTAAGAGAAGAGAAGAAAGTGGTGACAGAGAGGTGGGAGTTAATAGGTTTACATTTACAGTTCCAGTGATTTGTAAGGAAAAGAAAAGCTGCATTTTTTTCAGGATATACGAGAAGGAGTAGATGATAAAATGCTGAATTACTGGAAAGCATCTGGAAATACTATACCATAACAAAATGGAATGATCTAACCAACTGAGCAAAATCTGTAGTGGATCAAAGCAAAATAAAAACCACACTGGATTAGCTGTTGTAATATACACTGCAATACCAACGATAGAATCACAGAATCATTTAGCTTGGACAAGACCTCTAAGATCGAGTCCAACTGTTAACCCAGCACTGCCAAGCCCACCGCTGAAGCATGTCCCCGAGCACCACAGCTACACGTCCTTTGAATACCTGCAGGGATGGTGATTCAACCACTTCCCTGGGCAGCCTGTTCCAAAGCCTCACAACCCTTTCAGTGAAGGAATTTTTCCTAATATCCACCCTAAACCTCCCCTGGCACAACCTGAGGCCGTTTCCTCATCTTATCACCTGGTGCTTGGGAGAAGAGACCGAACACAGAACACATATAACAAAGATCATTTCCCCTCCTCGTGCTTTCTAAAATTCCCTTTGAACTTGTAAATCTCTATCCACTTTAACTAAGGAGTATGATTAGAGCGAAGACACTTTCAGAGGAAGCAGTGGGGACAGCTCGATGCTAATTAATCCTCTGATTGACCTAGTAGTCAAAAGCCAGTCCGTCCTCGCATGCTGCATCACACCCGGGGAGTAATAACGGGGCATAAACAACCTTTGCAACCTTTCTTCTGTCAGGCTGGACTGAGGCTGCAATAGCCTGCATTAGGAAATAGCCAGAGACGTTTCAGTAATTCAGTGCATACCCAGGGATGGTAGAGTTCACAGCTTATATCTGTTCCGTCGGGAGCATCTGAATCACTGGCGATTCGTGCCTTGCAGAATCCCTTTTGCTGAGCAAAACAAAAGAAAAAACAATGCCCATCTGGGTTCAGGTGATGGAGATAATAGAAGCCACTGAAAGGTCAATGTTTTAAAAGTTATGCTACTTCCTTTGATACCTAAGTATGTTTATATAACTTAGATCCTGAGCTTTCTGGCCAATGATACTTGATACAAATGAATAAAATATATTTAATTTTTGAGTGTTCTTGCCTGTGAAGACCACTTCCTCATATGCATCTAGAGGGCTGCCACACTCTCCAGCTTACTTCTCTTTTGATGTCTGTAAAAATTAGTCATCTACTAATATCTACACAGGCTGATTTTTGTTCTTTTCTGTCAAACATCTGTTCAGACTGGGCTACTCAGAAACTTTGCTCAAAGTCCTCAAAACCAGACACTGCATAGCTATGCTGTTTGAGATGAAGCTCAATGTAGAGCTTTTTTCTGTATTTATTTCTGAGAAGTAATTTATTGTAATCTTTTAGCATTACTTCCCTTAGCATCCCATTTGCAGTGACTGTCCAGTCATCATGCATAGAACTGCTCATGTGGAAAGAGCACAGAACTCAGGAAACGATAACAAACGTTGTCATTACAGAAATATCACAATCATTACTATCAATGATAGAAAATAATCTGTGTATGCGTTCTCTAGCAGCTGCTTTATCTTAGTACATGCTAGGGCCATTAGTAGCCTATTATGACCAGTGATTACAAATGGTAATAACGTTTTACACACACAACAGTGGTGTCAGCACTGAGAACAGAATTCAGAACCTCTGGCTATCTGGCTTGTGCTTCATTCTAGTGAGCTTTTAGTTCTGCCACCAATTTATTCACAATCCTTTCCAGTCTCCTGGAGTATAAGGAACCAGAGAAGGAAATGGATCTACATAAAAACCCCATCAGCTCTGCAGGTTTTATTTTTTCCATATTTTTATTTCATTCCTTCAATTTCATTTCTGTGGAGTAATTTATTTTGGTTTGTTGCTTCTGCCTAGTACTTTATTTGCTGCTGACTATTATTGTAAAGGGAAGGTTGGGTGAAGAGAGTACTTTGATAATTATCTGTAGATAGGCCTGAATTATTCCACCCTATGTTCCCCTGCAGCAGAGGAGAAAAAAGTAATCCTGGGCTCATTGGGATGGCACAGTACATATATCTCATTCAAAATCTATGAGTCATGTTAGTATAAATGTTTTTTATGAAGATCGCATGAATAATTTGCTAGGGGAATGGCCACAATTTGAAGGTGAAAGCCAGATCCAAAGAGAAGACCTGAGCTCTAGATCTGAAATATGCAACTCCAGTTACATTTGGATTTGAGATTGGCTCCTTAGAGAAGGAGTACCTGTGACATTGGGATCTGCACTTCGATATGCTGGATTCTGAATTTTGAGTTTGGGTGCATGCTTACAGGAAATGTTTGGAATCATTGTGGTAAAATCTTCCTGGTGTTACCCCTTCCATCATTTTTCATTCAAAGACTTTACTCACAGCATGCCAGTTATCCAGAATGTCACAATCCAGTGCCTCCTGTGTCTGTTGCACATCTTTGGAACAGTTGGTCTCTTTTACAGAGAATCCTAAAGTGAGAACTTCATTGGAGTCAGTCTGAAACAGAAGTCAAAGAAAAAGTGTGACAGGTGGTTTTTCTTTTTTCTGTAATTGAAAAAGCAACTATACTCTATACTCATCAAAATCCTGTCTACATCATGCATTCACTACCTGTGCTGTTCAAAAGTTTGTACACACATGCATATTCAGTAAGGAAAATGGATTCGATTATTTATACCTCGCTTTCCTCACTCCTTTATAGGAGTTCCAGGAGATGGTTGCTTTGCTTCTTTGTCTGGCATGTGGGTATTATAAAATCTCTTACAGCCTGTATTTTTAGGAAGTAGAGCCCTTAGAGTCTTCTCCCTAAATTGAACAGCTGCTCCAATGAAAATGGCAACCACCCCCTTCCAGTGATGGAAGTGCATAGTACTACAGTGCTGATGTTAATTTGGGATGAAATTCTGGCAGTTTCTTTGAGGTTGTTGCTGTCTCTAATGTCAACAGCATTATTCATAGAGAAGGCATTGCTCCATACGAACAGAAGGCCTTTGTGATCCTGCTAGAATCCATGAAGAGATGCTTCACTTTAAGTTTCAACTGCAGTAGTAGTTTATTTCAAGTCTGCATTGAAGATGTCCATAGCATGCATGCACTCAAGTTTCACTGGTTTAACTGAATTTTTACAAGTAGTTGCACATACTCTGTGATATACTTTTTAATCAAACTTCATAGTTTCTAGGTGGTACACAGTCTACTGAAATCTAGTGGTACAATCAGGATTCTCACTATAGCTAAAGACAGAGAAATGTGAAGAAATATTAAAACAAAATGGTTTGGGAGAAATCCTGGAATCCAGGCAAATAGAAAACAGCCATGGGCTGAGTGTGAGGAGGGATACGTCCTGCATGGGATGACAGTGCAGAACACTGTTAAGGTTCTGTGCAAAGTTTCTGCAAGGAGGTGGGATTGGCACGCTGTAATTTGGGCAGGTTCTGGGAACAACATGTATTATGGAAGGGGCCGTGGGACCTCATAACAGAGGTGTCCTGGACTGATACACTTGTACAGAACGATCCTGTGCTGTTTAAGTGAAGGTCTCCGGTATCTACCAGCAAGAAATAATGGTGGTGCAAGAGTTAGGCTTCTAAACAACCAAAAGGTAAGCCTTTGTGTCAACATCACTCAGAGATGGAGGAGTTACTTACCAGAGCCAGTAGTTCCCAGGAGTTACAGCACAGAGACACATTTACCTCCAGTCCTTCAGAGCTCTCAGAGTGCTGCTCTGTTCTGCAGCAGCCAAAATTATTCTGAATGTGTTCCACTTAGTGTTGCACCCGCGTGCTAAATATTCTAATAGTAAAAAGTTATCTGGCTTCGTCTGCCAGGATGTATGGCTGTGATAACGCACATGACTGTACATCTTGATGAACTACGGTTTGTAGTAAATAAACTCTTGTATGTTAGAATATGTTAGGTAAATAGGCATGCAAAATTAAAAATAAATAATAATATAAAAAAAATGCACCCAAGGAAGGCAGGCATTTGGAATGCCATCCCACTGCCATGGTTTTCAGCAGATGAGAAATCTTTTTGCTTTCACATGCCTAAATTAAGTTGATAAGACTTTGCAGAAGTAGGACCTTCAATTTTAAGCAGATTACTTATGCTGAGAGGTTACATGCAGTATTTCTGATCCTAAAAGGATTTGAGTTCTGGGCCTATGTTTTTGGATCTGCTCCCAAAATGTCATTTGTAAGTAATTCGAGGACAAAATGCCACTTACCGTCTTTAAAACCTTTTCAACTTTGAGGACACTGAAGTAGTTTGTGTGGTTGCTCTCACTGTTGAATTTTTTCAGGGCCTTTGCAGCCATATCTTTATGTTGCTCAGTGACTTCTAAGACTTCACCTTTTGCAAGACAGTCTTTGCACTGTATTAAATTGGGAGGAACTGTAAAAACAGAGAAGTTAGTCATGTTTCAATAGATACTCTAGGGAGTAAAATCTGTGTATGTATCTTTGATGTGACCTCATAAGAAGAAGCTGAAATGCCAAGTGTTTCCTTGGAGGTGAAATACCTATCTCTCATGCTACAAATACAGGTTTCTCCTGTCATGTGAAAAAAAGACTACTGTGAAAATGTATATTCTTATATACCTTCTAGCTCGGCTTTAGAATTTAACCCTGAAATGGGCATTCTTTCCAAGTTAAATTTTTTCTGATGCTCATTATCAAGTTTTGGTGGGCTGGAGTGATGATACCATCTGACACCAATAAAGTCAGTTTAGAAGAGCTGGGTACTCTTAATTCTATTACTCATTCTTAACATACCATTGGAATTATCTAAAATCTGAATTGTAAACAGATGAGATTGGTTTGAGGTGTGTGTTAGCTTCCAACAGTGGTTATTTTACCTGGACTTAGTGTACAATTAAATCCATGTAGTTGAGGTTTCTTCAACAGCTGGCTCGTATGCATGATAATCTTACATTGCCCGAAGTCCTGAGGGGGGAAAAGAATATATGACCATAATGTTATTTTCATTGGATTTAATTGGATATAGTTGATTGCAGAAATGATGCCTCCTCCTAATGTTCAGCATTTCTAAGAATAACAGATGTGGTTGTTAATGGAATGTTTGATCTAGTACCATTCAAAGATTGTGTTTAGGTACAAGTCTCCAACAAAAGACTTTATTTTAATTTTCAGTTTGCCTGACTGAGGAGACCAGGGAAAACTAATAGAGCCTTCTCAGTCACTCTAAGACTTATTTACAGTGAGATAATAGTAGCTAGCAGGGGAACTTAGGATACTCAAAGGTTATATAAATCTTTATCAAAGAGTGGATGAACCTTTTCTCACATTCATTTTCTCTTAATAAAAAGAGTAAATGACTTCTTTTCTCTTCTCTCCTCATGGCCTTCCTGCTTTGTCCTGTGTGGTAGTATCACCACTCTCCTATTTAAACAAAGTTTGCACAGGTAGCTCCCAGCCCAGACTGCATCATTGTACTGAAACAAATAAGGACAAGGACTGCTACGTACCCTGTGTGTACTGACACTGCCTGTCTTTTATGTTGTCATGCCACAAACACTACAACATACAACTGACTAAGTATAACACAGGCATTTCTGGCTTATAAACTAGGAATAAGAGTTTAAAAAAATAATTTCTATTGCCCTTTAGTTGTTAGCAATTTATTCTCAAGTTCTGTTACCAGCAGTGGAAAAATGGAGTATAGCTCCTGTAAGACAACTAATTAAACACAGTTGTGCTTTATTTGATGAGTCACCCCTTTTCCAAACCTTTAGCTGATGTTTTACAACTCTAGAATCCAATAGATGTTATTTTATAGTGAGCCATATTAAAGCCTAGCCTTCACTTAGAGATATAGTAGCATGTGAATTTCTGGGCAGTTCATGTGAAGATCAAATTAATGCAATATTGATGTATGAATCTGCCTGGGTGCTGTTACTTGCCATGGAATAGACGTCACCATATTCACAAGACTCCCAATGTCTTCCAGATATTACAGGGCATTCAGTTTCCAGCACATCCAAAGTTAAGAAAAGAACTGATGAATTTCTCTGGAAGAGAAGTACAGATAAAAAAATACGTATATATTATAATAAGTATATATTATATGTATACACACAGGAAGCTTGGTCTGAAAGAAACTTTTTAATAAGTAGGTAAATTTCATCTTTAATGTAGCTTCCCCAGTTCTGTATTGAACTTTTTTTCTGAGCTGAAAAGGGTAGAATCATAGAACGGTTTAGGCAGGAAGGGATCTTTGGAGGTCATCTTGTGCAGCCACTCATTCAAGGCAAAGCTAGGTTCAAAATTAGATGAAAGTTAGATCAACCTTGTCCAGCTGAGTTCGATATATCATCAAGACAGATGTTCTACAGCCTCTCTGGGCAGTTCCAGTACTTAACTGTTTGCTCTCTGATTTTTTGTGTGGCCTTATATCAAGTCAGAATTTCCCTTCATGCAGCTTATGGCTGTTACCTCTTAACCTTCTGCAGAGAACCTATGAGAAGAGTCTGTTTCTAACCTGGTGTCCATCACATGTGGAAAATGTTAACGATGAAAAGTTTTCCTTCCCTCCTGATTTTTACATTGAGCACATTGGTCTATTAGCAAACTTGTTGTCTAGACAGCCTGTTTGACAACTACATCCACTTCAGATGACCTTAGTGACCAGATGCCGCTTCAGAATTTTGTTTCCTGCCCTGTTTATTCAGGGAGCGATACAACAAAACTGAAATATCTCTGTAAAGTCAGGAACCTTAGCTCTGAAATTCTTCTAGTATGTTTTATTTCTGGAGCAAGTAGGATAGGGAATAATGATTTGACTGCCAGGGTAATGGAATGTGATATTAAGAATTAACTGTGGTCCACAGAAACAGTATGGTATTTGTCTGTGGGGAAAGGAATCTCAATTCACATTTGGAATGAATTATGTAAACTTCAAGCAACCCCTGTATGGACATTCAGAATGAAAACAGACATATTTCATTTTATCATTTAGATAAAATGATGCAAAGCCCTTCACAGTGAATAAGCGTCCTCAGGTTTTATGCAATTTCATCCATTCAGATTCCTCTTTCAGAGTGTTTCTGTATAAACAAAACCTTGGGAAAGAATTCCAGCAGTCTAGTGTAATATTTTTATTAGTAAGTATCCGCCACTGTCATGTTAAGCATTAGTTTTGCAGTGTGCATATGGCTTAGCAATGTCTCTATTTTAAAATTAAAGGCTAGGTGATTTGCACAAAGACACATGTGGCAGAACCAGGAAACCAGAACCGTAGCTCTCCTGGCACCTGTCCTGCCTGCTAGCCACATGATTGTTCTCTCATAAGGGAGAAGATTTTATTGTATAAATGAGCATCACTATTTTATTTTATAAATCCCAATAATTTGTGATTTCTCTATGCTGGAGAAGACTGTTTGCATCCTAGATGAGCTCTTCAATCATCTGGCTATTGCATGAAAATCAATTAGTATCACTCCCCATATCCTAGTCTTTGAAAAACAGAATGTTCTGATTTTTTTTTTTGAAAATGTACCTGAAAACTTGTAGTCTCTTTTTGAGCTTCTTCTCCTCTTAACAGGCAGTTAATTTTAAACAGCTCCATCAAAACTAGCTTTTTTTTTTTTTTTTTTTTTTGGTTGCCGTAGTGAGGTGTGTAATATAGCTCATGAACACTGCAGATGTGCAGATTGTTGTTGACAACCCAAGCAGTTAAAAGGTAGCCAAGTGTACCAGTAAATTTGCGTTTCCTTGATCTCTTTTATCTAATAGCTAAAGAAATTGTGTGTTCTGTTGCTTTTTTGGCTATTGATTTGCTTTGGCATTTAGGCAGGCAATGATTGAGAAAAGCTCATGTATGCTCTCTAGGAAATAGCAATAGGAAGGAACCTATGAAGTGGGAAATGAATGACTGATGTAGGCTCTCTATCCAGCCCTTCCCCTTTTTGCAGAGTGGTATTTTCATCTCCTCTGTCTTCCTCAACTTTTCTCCATTCTCTGCAGTTACCCAGCAATCTCCAAAATTAAGATCAAAACAAAATACCTGTCATGAAGTATACATTGATCTAATTCATGTTAAACATTCACAGATTGAAGAAACCCTCTGAGTATAAATTATGAACGTAACATTTGAGACCTGACAACAGAGCAGACAGATTAATTTCCAGTATTATATAAAGCTGTTCAGAGCATCTCCTATGCTAACATCTGGTCAGCCAAGGAAATAGAGGGCAGTCAGCGTCCTTTGAAATCAAGCTTACACACAATAAATCATGCACAAATTAATACTGTGATAGCATAAATCACAGCTGATTCATTGAATTACATCAGCATTGCTCTGTTAAAAACAATAATTATCAGCTTTTAATGATCTGTCTCATTATTTTAAAATCACCATCCTGTATAAATCAGCTTTTTAATTGATACTTACTATACGTAGCTCGTGTGCATCAGCAACACGGAACAAACCGAAAACATAACCTTCTCTGCGATGTCTGTTGACCAAATCCAGGGCCACTCCTGCATCTGCTTCGACGGTCTTGCAGTCTGTAGGTGTAAGGCTTGTTTTGGTTTGGGCATTATAGCACTGCAGTAGTGTTAGAAAAAAAAATGAAGTTAGATACAGCATTTTGTTTGTGGTGTTAGGTCACCACTGCCCGTGCCCTGATAAAGCCAGTTGTCTGCTTTACATCAGAGTGGTCTGCAGAAGTTGTAAATGAATGCTAAAAGGGCATGGTTTTATATAAATTTAAGTGTTGTGTCACAAGGCTATTACCTTGGCCCTGGATTAATGTTTACAAACAGTAAGTAAATGATTACATAGTGATTGAGCAGATTTTGAGAAAAGTAGTCCTTACAGTGCTTTCTGGACCATTCATCAAAGGGAGTATGTTTGTGATTCTTTAAGCAGGCATTGTGCAATTATGTTTTACTATGAAGAATATTTAGCTTCTAACAACACGCTGATGAGCCTCTAAGTAGGATGGTCTAGTTTATGTGTGCAGGTATTATGCAATCTTGGTTTCTTGTTTACTATGAAAATAGCTGAAATACAAATACGCTGAGATATTTGTGGTCATATTATGGCTATATCCGTATTCTTGTTGTTGCAGGTCCTTAATGAGGAGAGAAACGGTGAAAGGGAAACAAGAAGGTCACTCACATTTGGAGAAGGGTTGTAGCCCAATGTGCCCTTGCAAGCAGGTGGTCTATAGCTTCTATGTAAGTACCTGCTACTTGTCTAGGTTGGGAAAATTTTGAGCAGATTTTCATCAGCTTTACATCTTTTCAGAACAGCACACAGAATAGGATTGACTGGCTTAATACCAACACAATTGAGGCATGGCATGAAGTGATATAAATCTAACTTTGCACTCAGTGTAAGTAGTTTTATGTGCTCTTTGGCTGTAGTAGCTTTCAAAAGACTTACTTAGGGAATTGCTGATTTTTTAGTATTTATTAAAATGATTCAGTGCATAGTAATATTCATAGCTTTCGCAGCATATCTCAGTATTCTCTACAAAGCAGAAAGGAGAAGATATTGTCTTGTTTTATTCAAAATGTTTTATTTAGGATAGCTCAAGACTTTCTTAAATGGCAGTAATGATACTGTCAGGGAGTGGCTAAGGTTTCAGTACAAAATTCAACCTCTGAATAAGAAAATACAAAAAGTCAACGTGAGCCCAAAATGACAAAGTCAGATTCAGATCAATTTTCCAAATCCAGATTGGTGTGAGAGATTGGATCAGCTTCTTACAGAAAAAGGTGCTACCTGCATAATTGACTTGGGTTTACATGTTTGACTTTGAAGGTTTTTTTTTGACTTATTTTTGTGAAAAACGCTAAGAAATATTGTGGGCAATCACACTTAACCCTCATTAAATTAATTCTTATTCAGTGAAAGCCAACTTTTAGCATGTCTGTCATCTGAGAAATCACATTCAAAAATGCCCAAAGCCAAAGCAGTGGCATTCTTTTATAGTTAGTTCGGAATTCACTTAATAGTTCTCTGGTAGTATATAAGCCAAATGTGGTATCTTATAATATGATGGTGATGTGCACCTAACACTGGTGTGAATCAGTTTAAAACAGATAAAAATAGTATATCTCTATGTAGTAGTAGTAAACTTCCTGAACTCTTTGCCACAGAACGATGTGGAGACAAACAATATCAGCAGGGTCAGAACTGGTTTAGAAAAGTTCATGGACACACTTCCCACACATGGACAGCAGGTCCATGCTCCAACAGCATGGACCAAAAAAGTTCCAAAAGTTCTTGGAAAGTACAAGTGGATACTAGGTCTAAGCAGAGAAGTACTCTTTAAAATCCCTAGTACAATGATTTAGATACTAGAAAAGTAGAAGGGGAATGGATTGCAGAAGGGGGGCAGGCTTATATGCTTCTCCTAACCATAATCATTTTGCCACAGTGAGAGAGGAATAGTGGGTTGGATCAACCACTCTTCTGATGCAGTAGGGTATTTCTTCTGTTTATGTCTTTATAATGTTTCATTATAATAATTCAGAATTTCTTCTGGAGGGTTGGAAAAAAAAGGTGAAATAAATGCTGTGTAAATAATCAAAGACATGTAAAATACATCTCATCAGTTAAAAATAATATTCACATCATTACTGTGTTCCAAATCCCACCCCCATTCATTACTTACAATGCTGTTTAATTTTTCAAATGGGCAGTCATATTGAAGAAAGGCATCAAATTAGGTAATTTATAACATAATTCCCTGAGTCATCTATTGTTTAAAGATTGTTTGTTCTTTTTTTCCTCTTCTTGTTCTGTGCTGTTCACTGTGACACCAATCATTTTCTTGACAGGGGCTCATGTATTTTTTATGGATGAAATAGAAACACTATGAACAAACAGTAGAAAATGTACAATTCTTGCAAAATTAACTGCAGAAGTAAAAGTAAGATTATGTTCAAACTATGTAGTTTTGTCCTTGATTTCTTTGGGAAATAAATAGGATTAATTATGAGGTTATATAATAAAATACAATGTAATATGTATCGTATAATAATATGAATTGTATAATAAGATGATGTGATATATTATAATGTTATATATAATATTTATATAGTTATAATAATAGTAATTATAAGAGATTGACCTATAAGGTAATAAGAAAAAACACTAGCTTTTAATGCTAAACAGTGTGGAAGTCCTATTCCCTGTTTATACACCGTTATGTAGAGTGTAACTGTGTAAGGGCCCTGAGAGCATCCCTATCCCACAGGTTTGGCTGCTGGGGATCCTGGTCAGCGCAGCGAGAGCACAGCCTGGGCTGTTCCAAAGAAAACTGAGAACTCCAAAGATGAAGATTGTGGTAAGCAATTTATTTATTTAAAGATGTAACATAAGTGGGAAGACCACGTAGCCACTTTGTGGCAGGTGGTTAAGGGGACTGGCTCCTGCCTAGACATTGGCAGGCTTTCTAGTCAGCAAAGGATGTAGGATGGAGTTTTTCTCCTTTGCTTCTCCTGGGCATGATTCTGAGAGAGAAAGTTCTTCGGGGAAGGGGAGAATAATTGGTGCAGTGACTGGTTTCGTCAAGTCTGGTTTGTCTCCTTGAGTCTTTTCTCCATCAGGGGCTGGCAGACTGGACGTAGATCCTACAGCCGTAGGTGGAACTGGCTTTCTATTTTCATGTTCTTTTTGACTTTCAGGTAGGTTATAGGGAGAGATGTCCTCAGTTGAAGGAGGAAGAATTTTAACCCAGCCCACTGTTTTTTCTAGATGTAAGGAGAAAGGATTGGTTTCTGAAGGGGAAGCTAGTTGTTGATTCTGACTGGATTCTCCAGGTTGCTGGTTAGTTTGTTGGTTTTCTTCTTCAGTGACAGGATCCTGAAAAACAGGCAATAAACATCACTTATATTGAAGTAGTTACAATTTTTTTTTTTTCAGATATGAAGGTCACCCTTCATACTAAGGATCTGCTGCATTTCCAGTCTTCAGAGACCAGCTGCAGAACAGAAGCTCCAAGGATAGACCGATGGAACTACCTCTTATGAATCCTGGGTAACTGCACAGTTATTACACTTTGTATTCCCTTTGCTATTTATTACGATTTCTTTGTTGAGTGTTCTGAACACAGCCTGTGTGATTGACTCTACACTTATTCTCTTACCTTTTTATCCACCTAGCAACAGTCTGCTTTATCACAAGAGAGATTTCTTCCTGATTTGGCCTTTTCACTTTCTCAAAGCCCATATCTTTGTGAATAAGAAAACTTAAAAATGGCTGGGCTTTCAAGAGTTCGATTCTTGTTTTCCAAAGGAGTGTTAGTCTTACAATATTAAGATTAGATTAAGAAATACCTGAGGACTGTAGATTTCACAAGATACTGTGACAGATTGTTTGTCTTCCAAGTCGCTGTTTACTACAGAGCCTTTGCAGAAACCCATTTTCTGGAAGAAGAAAATGCAAGTATTATTTTCACATTGTAGCACTGATATTGAGCTCTTATCTTGTAAAATAGGTGATTAAGAAAGGCTGAGTAGTTATAGCTTCTACATGTATTTGAAGGGATAAGCAGCTTGGGCACTTTTATTTTGGGATTGGCAAGCTTACGAAGAAAGGCAGCATTTGAAAAAGGCTTTATGTTTGCAAAGGAGGGCTAGGTAGCACAAGAGTAAAAATAAGCTGGCTACTTAAGATCCAACTACAACAGCATGCTTAAGTTGTGCGCTAGCAAAATATCCCCATTTAGGCAAGGTGTAATAGAACATAATGATATTTCTTAGGCAAAAACAATTTCAAATCATACAAGTGGAAGAATCCATGACAAGATGTTTCTTCTAACAACTATATATTTGCTGGGCTGTAGGTAACATGTCTGGGATCTCAGTTGAGATGGGACTTGAAATAGAATCTCTTGTCAGCATGTCCATGTAGTCTTTCAGTTTCTCTTATGTTTGTTTGTTTATTTATTTATTTGTTTGTTTGTTTGTTTGTTTTCTGTTGTTCCTAAATGTTTTCCCTAGCTAACTCAATTGTAGTGTGGAGAGGCTCTTTATACGTTGCTTGCAATTCTTTGTCTGTATCAGTTTATTTGGAAGAAAGCCTTAAGAATGTTTCTTTTGTAAAGCTACCCACCCTTTTCTGGACAGTGTTTTTTGTTTGTTTGTTTTTTCTTTGTTCATGGACTTCTAGCTAAGAATTTGAAGCTTTTACTGAAATGTTTTTTCTATTCTAAAGTAATTTGTATACATGCGAGCTGAAGCTACAACCCATAGAAAGACCTGTGGGGTGTGATTCTTGTCAGCAGAGAACCAAAGCAACAGGACAAGTATTTGCCAAGGAACCATATTATCTGAAAAACAGTTGTGTATACTTACAGCTAATTCGGATGAAAGAGGCTTGCACTTGGAGATGTCAGCAATCGAGTCACTTTTGGAGCAGGATGTCTCCTGAATTACAAACTCTACAAAATATGCTGGACCGATGACCCACTGTTAATAAGAAACCAGTGGGAATTAGCCCTTGTGCATCTGTCAAGAAGGAGAAAAAGTCCTACAGCCCTTGAAATGGATGTAAAACTCCTGCTAAGTGTGGAAGGAGCAGGTTATATTTGGGATATTGTTGTTAGCTGTATTACAGGAGAATGATTTTTGCCAGTGCTACTTTATTGCCTGGTTATTTTTTACTTCTTACATATGCCCAATCCTAATGACTCACTTTAGCTATAGTTCAAACAAGTTTGGTTTTCATAAGAAGTATGCACCCACATAGAAGTATATATCCAGAGACTCGGTTCAGTATCTTGTTGATCATTTCAGGCTGCTTTAATGAAGATCACTTTTTCCACACCTGAAATATAGGTACCCCTGGGTTTGAAAATGGGAGCAATGAAATACTGCACTGTAATACTACCTAACCGTTTGAGACAGAGTGAAATCCACCTTGCTGTCTATACATAATGAGTTTTAGAGAGACTGGATATTACTGTAGTAAACAGTATTTAGCCAGGTGATCACTAATTCTCTGTTAGCCTAAAATTAATTTTCAACCATGCTTTAACTCATTTAGTGTATCACAGGTATGTGTTAGAAGGAGTGACTGTGCTTTATTAAGTACCTTCTAATTGGGAGTCATTAATTCAATGGAAAAAAGAGCTCACAGTGAAGCTTTGCTAAACTTTGGAACACAAATCTGTATCTTCAGCTTTGTGAAAAAGCTGTTCTTTTTGCGACAGATGGAGTCAGAGTCTTAGATTAATGCAGATTTCCCAGAATTCTCCGTGGGAGTAATCTCTGTACTAAACATATACAACCTCTACACAGTCTGTGAAACATAACAAATCATAGGAAGTATAAGAGGTTTCATACTTCCTGAAGGTTAAGGCAGGTCATATGAGCTTTGGCTTACCTGCATTGAAGCTCTTGTGACATTGAGGACAGAGAAATAATGAGTTTGTTCACTCTCTTCATTGAACTTGCCAAGGCTTTGAACAGCAGCCTCCAAATATTTGGGCTCAGTTGGACAGTCATCAACTGGGCAGTCAGGACATACTGCCCAAATATATCTGGGTGGAACTTTTTATTTAAACAAAACAATGTCATTAAGGAGAAGAACCGTAGAGCATGTTGACAGTGTAGGTCACTCCAAACACATCTGTGCCCCCAACCCAGCCCGCTTACCCTCCAGTCTCCTGGAGTAACGATACGTGGTTGGATTCATTCTACACTTTTGAATCTTTATTAATGTGCAGACCCATAAAAATGTTGTGATGCAGGCAGAGACACTGCATAAAAAAGCTGAGCCTACTGACAGTAAGAACAGGCTTGCTGTTCTAGCCTGCCCTTCGCAAACCCATAAAAATGTTTTTTGGACCAGAGGGTAAAAGCCCACATAGAAGCTCTGCAGGGTTTCCCAGAGCTGAAAACAGTTATTCTCTGCACTGCTTTGTGCTGCAGGACTGCACTGGTCTTATGATCACTGACCTGAGAAAATTAGGTCGGTTGAAAGCTAATGGAAATGCTGTGCTGCCATAATCACAATTAAAATTTAAACTATTGCTATATGGCAAACTATTTTTCTAGTCCTTTTTTAAAGTGATCATATTAAATAAAGATGTACCTGGCTGTAGAACGCACTCATAAGTATTCAGATGAGCAATTTTTCTTGACTGATTAATGTAGATAATTGCTTTACATTGACCATAAACCTAAAGCAATATAAACACGTAGAAACAATAAATATTGCAGCCCTTGCAATGATCATCTAGTACCCAGACAGCAAGCGGTTAGTTTTCTTCTTACAGTCATGAAATTATTTTCAAAAAGAAAGTTGTGTTATTACTCAAATGGGAATGGAGCACATTTCTCTTCTGAATAACCCCATTAGAAATAAAAGCCCAGGTCTTCCCCTGGTGTCAGCATAATTCTGAGTAATCCTGGTGCAGTGCTTGACTGCAGGAGGGCTATGCAGAGCCACTCTTCTGGCAGCTGAGAGCTGCCCAAGTGCCACAGAGTGCTTTTCTAGGCAGCCCCCCACAACAGTAGCTGGGTCAACATACTGAACCCAGACAGCCTAAAGCTGGAGACCAGTCCAGAGTGTCTGGAACCAGTCATCTATCTTCCAGCTTTCCCCTTTTCCCTGTGAAGCAAGAAAGAGTGAAGCTAAACCAGCTTGTGGCACAATAATGCCACCCCTGCACACCAAATAACTCTGATTTTATGACCAAAAAAAATGATGGCCTATTAATATCCACTGTGTCTTTGTGTTTGAAAACGTGTGTCCTCCAAGTGCTTCTTAAATATTGCCATATGTATAATCAAGGCCTCTCGGACATATATTTCTAGGCTTCATAGAAGCCATTTTGACCATATGTTCTTTGCGCCCTTTGCTGCTGAAAGTGCTGTAAGTGGAAGTGAGCTGAATTATTTTGTTCTTCCATTTTATTTATTTTTTTTTTATAGTTTAAAAATGGTAACTGACTTTAGAAGCAGTCTAGGACAATTTAATTACATCAACTTTTTTTTTCTTTCTTTTTTTTTTTTCTTTTTCCATATGCAAGGCATCTTCTAGTCAACCTCCATTCTTTAAGTTTATTTTTCACTTGTTCAGGATCATTTTGGTCACTGGTAGCAAAAGTCTTGTATCAGTTTCTTTCTTCACAACTTATTTTGCTGGGCTTTCTGCTTTCTCCTCTTTTTAGTACTATTTTTACAAAGTTATTGGAATAAAAGTAGAATTAAAGTAAACAAAAATCACGTTATATGAAGGTGAGTTTCTTTTATTCCCTTCTTGACAGTCTGTTGTTAAAAGAAGCTATTAACAGTTTTGCTGTAAAAAGTAAACCATAGTGTCCTATCATAGCTATTTAGATATATCTGCTTATTAGTTCTGGTCAAAAGGTAACTTTCAATTCTCGTTTTATAAAATATATCTTGCCATTCTAAAAAGAGGTTAGATAGTACAAAGGAAAACTCTGAACCTTAAAAATGGGTTTTCTAACTAAGCTCTGCTGCCTACTAAAAGTGCTTGTGCAGGGATTTTCTTGTCGTCAGTACTACCTGAGTAATTCTCATACCTGGGATTAAATATGAAATAAAATTCTTACAGTTTTATGAGCAGGCCTGGCTGTGCAGTCCTTCCACAATTTTTTGCTGAGTACATGGCATTCGGTATCTACTACATCCAAAATGAGGTAGAAGACAGAACCAGTGATCTCCTGAGCACAAAAAAAGAAAGGGTCATATCCCAGTTTTGTACAGAATGAGGTAAGAAGAAATCAAAGGGAGAGTTGGAAAAACACAAAACACACAGCTTAGGCACGCAAAAATCTTGAGAACTGTACAATGTGTGGGACAAATTCTCAATAGAGGCAAATCAGGAGTGTCAGGTCCTGTGAGAATGGGCTTGGTCACACCTGAAAGAACAAACAGTCTTTTAGTGTCAGTTTATCCCTCTGATTCTCATACCAACCAGAATCCAAGAACAAGAACTAAATGTGGTGATGATTTCATTGTCAACTGCATTATTACGATTAGTTTGGAAAGGCAGGTTAGTTTGCCTTCATTAAGAATACAGCAATAATTACTACAAATAATAATAAACTACTGACATGGAACATGCCCAGTAGGCATTAGAAATAGAAAACTCTTATTTTTTAGAGTAGTGTCTTCTTCAAGTATGAATGCTTTGCACTGCAAAGAGACAATGACTGTGATGATGCAGATGATCTAAATGTTCTCTCAGATACCAGAAAGTGCTATGAAGCACCTTGCATATACACATGGATGTTCCAGACTCACTCAAATCTTCAGTCCAGTGATTGTGATCTGAACCAGCGCTTAAGTCCATTGAAACCTTTATTCAGTTCACTGCAGCACAGGTGCAAAAAGCAATTAGGGCTTAAGATCTGGGCAAACATGTTTCCATGGGGAGGGGACAAGGAAAGATTAAAAGTACACCACAATATATATAGCAATTACATGATCTAGTACTGAGGAATAAAATGCTACATGGTGCAACTCCTAGTTCAGCTTATTAGGATCATGTTTTATTTTCTGCAGTGGAAAGCTGGAAAATGACCAGCTGTCATTTATACATCTAAAGAACGCACACGTGAATGTTACGTGCATGTTCAGACTGAGACTATCTCTTTGTTAAAGAGGGGGATAAAACAAAATAAATGAGAGGAGCATTCATTCATTTGTGGTTGATTTCACTAGTTTATGGAGAAAAGAAAACACTTGACAGGGTAAGAGCCTTGTAGAAGTCTGGGGTTTGTATCCATACCATTTTGACTTCAGTTTTGATTTCTTTTTGACAGTCTAAAAGTCTTGAAAATATCAAAAGCTATTTAGGCAAAGAGTGAAGCTGAGGTGCAGCAGCACTGTATACAGTTGCATGGCAGTATCCGCACACCTGGCTGTATAGGTCCTTCTCTGGAAGGAAGAAACCATAATTTTCTGTTTACATACAGTGCACCTAAGTGCCATGACCTTGGTCTCCTTACCACGATCATGGTCTCCTTAAGGTGATAGCTAATATAGGTTAAATTGGTAAACCTATAGGAAGACTGATAAAAAAAGTCATTGCCATTTATTGAAAGTGTAATTATTTTTGAGTACTGCAGCATTCATTTCAAGATGTAACTTTAAATATATCCTCTACGAGGAAAAAACAAACATACAAACAAACAAAAAAACATTATTAAGGCTATCCTACATTAGCAATGAGAAAGTAATAGCCAAGAAAAGTGGTGTCTTTAAGGAGTCCCAAAGTTGGGATTGGTGACTTGAGCTTTCAGATTGGTCTTTTGGGTAGTCTGGAGGCAAAAGCACGCAGGTTACATTAAAGAAATGTTCTTAAAATCAAATATGTTTGACGTTAGATGGATTTACTCCAGTGAATCATGAAGACTGATTGAAAAGCTTCGTGTTTGCGGAAGTATTAAATACAGCCAGGGTGGACCAAACTGTATTTCCTGTTTTCTGTAGCTCTCTTGTTTAATACCAGGTCTAATATGCTGGTTTAATATGCTGGTTATTATGAGGTTATTATAAAATCTACACATCTTTTTGTCTACCTGCTTCAGTATGTATCATCCTCTACTGGGGAAAGGATAATTTGGGGTTTATTCAGAGCTCAGCAGTTCTCTGAAGGTTTCATTATCCTTATTTTAATTTTCATAAAAAGACTGTTATGCAAGGGCCTTTTGATTTCTGCTTAGTATTGAATAAAAACTTATGTCGTCTCTGCATTGACAAAAAGATCCCTTCTGATACTGCTGATGCTAGTATTGCCGCCGCCACGTGTGCTGGGAAGCCTTGGAGCCAGAAGAGATTTGGCAGCAGCGCAGCGTTGCCTTTGTGGCGGGGAGTTCTGGTGCAAGGGAGAGAAATGGAGCATTCTGGTGTGATTTGTAATTTTGGTTAAGTGTCTGTCATTGAAGTTAATCATGAGTATCTTGTATGAAAGAAAAGCTCTGTCCTACTTACATATAAGTTAATAGCAGATGGCTTATTAGTTTCAATTAGAGCAAAACTGAACCACAAGTTGCTTAAGGGCAGATTAGAATTCGAAGTCATTTTGAAAATGCTTTTATCCTAAGTAAAAAAAAAAAAAAAAAAAAAAAAAAGACTGATAAAAAAAAGAAAAAAAAAGATTTCTTGATTTTTTTTTTGAGAGGCATAGAAGGTTGCATAAAGTTGTTACTCTCCGTAATTATCCCTGACATAGCTGACTGCTTATTATGTATTGTGTTCAGCTGCAGCAAAAATGTGACAAAGGGCTTAGATTGTCTAGTGTGCTATTACACAGTGTCTCGAAACACCTAATTTGTAGGATAAGCATATTAGATGAAAAAATAAGAATAAGAGTAAATTAAACTCCCATGGAAACAAAGAACAAGCTAGGCCCTAAGGAGGTAAGTTAAGACTCTAGGGAATTAAGTAACAGACCAAATAGACAAATAAGGCACAGAGCTGTCTTGTGCTGAGATAGCCTTGGCACAGGTGAAGGGAGAAGCAAGGAGACGAGTCAAGTGTTTTGCAGCATGGCTGCACCCAGCATGCTGCAGCCTCGGTGGCCATAGGGTTGTTCTAATTACTGTCAGTAGCAAATAACCCTGATAGGGCACCTTTCGCTAGGGGCTGACATGACAGACTGAGTTCTGGCCACGTGCTGGGCTCCCCTGTCGGTACGCCCTTGGTGCTAGGGCTGGTGAGGTGCCCAGCTCTGTGGCTGGTGGTGTGGCTGCTGAGCCAACTCACACGGAGTTGTCCTACGTGGCAAAAACTCTCCAGAGACCTGATCCACTTGCTTTGTTCTGTCACCTGAGCAAAGCAAGAGGGAGAACAGAGAGCAAGGTGTATCTTTAGCTGTGAGATCGCGCATTGCTGGAGGCCACAGCATGTCTGCAGAAACCATGTCCTTGTGAGAGCAGCAGGATGTAGCATCATGTCCTTACCAGTACAGATCTTTAAGCATCTGGCAGTAAGCCTCTTTTTAAAAAAGTAAGTTTCTTTTAGGGTTCAGAACTCTTTGCCCTTCGGATAAGTTTACCAGAAGGGAGCAAGCATGGCAGGGAATGTTATCGGTGTGCTTGCATGGTGCCTTACGAGTTTGTGCCTTTGTCTCAGGTTGTCCCTTGCTAATGCCATTCAGCTTTTGTAACATTAATTAGTAATAAACTAAGTGCGCATAGGGAAAAAAGATATTTGAGGCTATGAGAGTGATATTCCACAGGTATTCCCTTTTTAATTTTTGTACTTGAGCTAGTTCTGAATTTCTTCTGTGGAGTGAGTCATCATTTAGAAAACTGTGAAGGAATTCCCTGGTCCCAAGCTGGATGCGTTGTGGTGGAGTTCAGCTGCCTGGCAAGGTAAAACCACCACAGCCTGTTAGTGCTCACATCCTTTGTGCAAAATGTGCAGTGACCAGATAGCCTTTGCACTCCAACTGCACACAGCAGTGGGAGGAGGTGTGGGAGGAAGGTGAATATGAAACTAAATTGGAGTAATGGTGTTTCATACCGAATTTGAACCAATGCCTGGAGCTATACCAGGGGCAGGCAGCAGAGAATCATGCCTGAGCTTTGCTCTCTAATTGCCCACAGCGGTGATGAAATTGTTTCTAGTCATCTGTGCATAAAGTTGGCATCGCCCCTGGAGTCCTGTGAAGGTAAATTTACATTTGCCTTTTGAAATATTTCCTAGTTCAAATAAATACTGCTAGGGAATGGTGATAGACGCAGGGCTCTTCAGGACAGAAACAGATAGAGAGCAAGCAAATAACTCACCTGAGGATGTTCTCTGACACTGAAGATCCGATAGAGGCGGAGGATGTAGCCCTCTCTTCGGTCAGCATTGATCTGGCGAAGGGCCAGATCTGCCGCCTCCTCTACTGCGGTGTCATCACAGGTGGGGGACAGCAATGCGCTTGGCACTCTTCTGGCAGGAGGAGAGGCAGCCCAGGAGCAAAGCCCCTGTATGCCGAAGAGCACTGAAATAAATAAAAACATTCTTCTTGGGAAACCGGTGCAGCAGATCAGAACGGTAGGCTGGGATGGAGGAGCTGAGACCTGTGTGAAATAGCAGAGTTTTGTAACAGAGCCCCGTCCCTTTATAAACCTGGGTCCCTCTTTGTTACATACTGACCATCACCTTTAAACCTACAGAGACAACTGCAAACACTAAGTCAATGATTACAAAGTTTCATGAAAGTGTTGTAGCTGCCTCTGAGACCAGAGAGCGCTTTCTCCTTTGGGCTTTACATCTCTAATTTAGACTATGTTGGGCAGACCATATAACTTTGACCTCATCACAAAGCACAAGAATATACACAAAAAGCTGCTTTCTTAAGCAGCCAGTATTGCTTAAATAAACCTACACTGAGGACAGCTCTGGCTCAAGCTCTGTTATGTCAAAAATCCAGTTTTTCTCCCAAGTAAGATGATGACAAAGATCTTGCTGATTTGAATGGAAACAGGATAAGGGCAGGGAACTGACTGATTTTACACCTTCGGTAGTTTAATTGCATATAGAATTCCCCACCAGTTTTAGCACGCTGCTGCATTTTTGTGGCCTGAAAACAAAAATTAATGATGAAGAATTGTCTGAAGCTATATGCAGAGAGAGGAGAGGAAGGTGGCTTGTAAAAAAGTTACAGACCTGGGGCTGATTATGCTAGTCTCAAAGCCAAAGGTCCAGGGGAAGATCTAACATGAAAAAAAAAAAAAAAAGAAAAAGAAAAAAAAAAAATTTTTAAAGAAGAGGGAGTGTGTAATTTAAACTAGAGGGAGAACTTCATTTGATGTCATGTAACTAGTGCCTTCCTTCTTATGCCATCTCTCCCTCTTTTTTTTTTTTTTTTTTTTTTCCTGTAAATTATTCTTTTTGTACCTTGAATCAAGAAAATGTACATCCAGTTGTTTGCAGTTCATATCACCCTGCAGAGCTCTGCCAGATTTAGTCCAGAAATTTCTCTGTGAACTGTGGTTTCTTTTCCCTAACTGTGTCTTGGCTAGATGATATAGGACCTTAGCTTTCTAGCTCAAGGAGAAGAGTCCTGCCTCCTTAATATTTAGCTCCCTGGCATCTCTCCTCTGACCACTGCCACAGCCTACTCCAGTTTAAATCGTAGGAACCCACAGGAGAACCATAAGCCTGTGGCTAGGGGCCTGAGGAGCAAAGAAAATTGGTCAGCAATGTCACCGTTTTAATTATTTTAGCACTGCTCAGTGCCCTGCTTCCATTCCTTTTCAGCAGCATTAAATAAAACCGTCCTGACGTGGCTGAGGGCAGCAGCTCGGGGGGAAGCCTCTCCCTGGCTTAGCGGCTGCCCCCGTCGTGTCACACAGCGCCCGCTCAGCTCTGCAGCTTTATTGCTTCCTCAAACTTCTCCCCTCGCTGCTGAATTTGGAGGTTGATTTGCTAGCTAAGAGACTGCTCTGCGGCCACTTGGTTCTCCAGTGATTTGCTGAGTATGAATGAAAAAGGGTCACGGAAAATGCTGTCCGGAGAGAATTCGGTTTGAAATGCCAGCGGTGGGCCTCGTGGCCAACCTGCCAGGAGCTCCGTGCGTGAGAGGGGTGGGAATAGCTGTGCAAATCTCACCTCTTACCTTGAAGATCTGGAGAAATGACAGCTACCATTATTTGGGGAGTATCCCAGTAAAAGTCGGTGGTGTTCTACAGAGGGACAGTCCTGCAGTATTTCACCTTGAAAGATCACCAGAGGCTGAGAAGCCATTTCCCTGGTCCTCGTTTTTGGTCACAGGAGGCTTTGTGATCACAGGGATTTCCTTGGATAACACCACGAAGCTTTAGGTTTGAGGGTTGTACCCACACTGAGTGACGAAGGAGATGTGCTAGCAAAGGACAAAATTATCTTTGTTTAACACTATTGTAAAGATTTCTTATTAAATTTATATATTGTTGGTACTACAAAGAATTTCATGTTTTTAACCCATCAATGCTCAAAGGATGTTCCTCTGTGAGACAGCAAAAGCTGCCACAGGGAATGTCTGTAGAAAGCCGAGTGGGGTTTTACATACAGCCAGGAAGACCTGCAACAGCACCGGGGCTGAAACTCTTCTAGGAAGGCTTTGGTTGGTGACAGACAGAGAAAACTCAGATAGGGACACAGGGCTGCGAGACTGAGCCACCGCAAGTGTCACCAGCTGCTTTTCAGGCTGAGGGTGAGGGCTGATGTACGGACTGTATCCCGGAGGGAAGGGACACAGGAGATGAATGTTGAGAAACGCTGCTGTAGCCATAGTAGAGGAACAGCAGAAGCAGCAATGCAGACGCACTCACATTGTTCCTTGTGCCTGGGAATGCTTCCCCTGCGGCTACAGCATAATAACTCATTTTCTTTATCCTTACAGTACATGGCATTTCTATGGAGATGGGTGCCAGTTAGTACTGGCTGTGTCAGTGCCTCTCATAATGAGGAATTGTTATCCCTGACTCTGTTCTTTGTGCTCTTCCTCCCACTGGAAAGGAAAAAAATTCTCTGTTCAAGTAGCTGACCTCGAAACATGGACACAGCTGGGAAATCTGAGCATGTCCGGGCAAAGCAGCATATGAAGTACATATGCTTGAGCAAAACAGAGTTTGAAAAAGCTGAAAAGCATTGTCAATCAGTGAAGCAGACCTGACAAAACTATTCATGCTGCATTTCAAGAAAGGAGTCGTTTGAATTTTATGTATTGCCATTTAATAGCGCTCCCTGCCCAGCAAATCTATTACTAAATACTGAATCCGTTACTGAGGTCCAGGTGCATGAACACAGGGCTGTACTTCGGGAAGGCAAACTGACTGCTTCAAAACAGTTATGGAAAATGTGTCTGTAAGAGGGAAGTGTTAAGGGGAAAAATGATGTGCAGTTACTAACTGGAATCACAAGAAAGTACAGAGCAATTCTACTATTTATTTATTTTTATGTTTTAGGAAAAAAGCAAGTAGCTATGCCAGGTGTAAGTGAACATCTGTGAAGCATGGAGGCTGCAGGTGCTCTGCTACATATCCTCGCTTTGTGTGGTTGGAAATTGCAAAAAGAAAATGCAGCGTTCCTTGAGTTCAGAGATCCCCACAGGCAGGGATCCCTTTTATAAACTTGCTGCTTCTGGTAACAGATAAAGAATTTACTAAGTCTGGAAAATGCTGTCTGGTATAGCGTAGCACCAACTCCATTATATATAAGACAATTTGTATGGTTAATTAAGGTGAATCCTAGCTCTAAAAATCCAAAAGCTAGGAAAACTCTTTGTTCCAGGGAAGTTAGAAACCCAGTCTTGTGTATCTGAAGTCGCAGTAATTCAGATCTGAATTTACACTAATGCAGATAGTAGTAGCCATTTCTTTACATCCTGCACTGTGTCTTCTGCAGCGGGGCTGGGGAGGCCACCCACCTTCCCACTGCAGAAATTCTATGCAGCTCAGTACCGGCACTTTTAAAATAAATGGCTGGGCGCTGAACATATGGGAGGCACAGCTTTACAAAGAAGCAAGAAGTCCCTGGGCACCTGCCTGGCAAGTAACTTCTGCAATTGCCTGCAACACTCATCCTGCGAGAACTCAGCTCTTCCTCAAACAGGAGAGCTGCTGCCTTACAGGGGAGATCTTGTTGGCAGGATGCCGCCATCCCATTATGCTGTGGCTCAGAGTCGGGGCTGATTTTCCCTTTTTTCCCCTCCACACACCCAGGTGAGCACTGATACATGCATAAGGCTTTTCCTTTCCCCACTGACACAGCAGAGTGGAAGCTTTCCGTATCAGAACCTGTTGCACTGTCACGAAGAACAAATGTTAGTTGTGTTGCTTACTGAACGCTGGAAGGTTGTAACTAAGAGAATAGACTAGGTTATTTGAAGCAGTTCGGAAATGACATGTGTTCCTCAGGTTTTGCTGCCTGCATGGTAATTATCTTGTAGCAAGTGCTGTTCCTGGTTAAAGATTCATGACTGTCTCTGAGACTGCTCCCCTGGGCCTGCACAATTCCAGTCTGGTAAAGATCCTTCTGGCCCCTGTGTCTTTTTACTTCTCTACCAAGAATAGATTTGGGCTGTAACACGTGAGAAATACAGGGAAGATCTGACTGCTAGGACAATGGTAAATTGCCATCACTGTCTGGGTCCTATTACACGAGTCGCGTGTCTGTAGTGTATTTTTATTCCTTTGAGCTGGTTTTCCCTCAGAGGCACACAAGGCGTACAGTGCCCCAGGATCGTATTGTGCCTGTGTATCTGCTGCAGGACAGAGAAGACGCATGTGCGTGGTTGGGAGTATCGATACTTTCAGCCTGTGCAGCAATGAATGTGTTCTGATTCTTTGTTCTTTTTGTAGGCATCGACGCTCTTATTATTCTTTATGTCATATCCAAAATTATTGAGGTTTTTCTGGTGGGTACTAAAAGGAGGTACATGCTAGGAAACACTACAGGTGGAAGGGAAAAATACATTTTTTTTCCTGCCACTTCTCTAGTGCTGTTGGTGTGTGATCAAAAGAAAGGACTGACCTGATTTTCTGCAGCGCTCAGCACCCACACATCCCAGGGAAGCTGATGAGGAATGCAGGAGCTTACTGTTTTTGAAATCAGGCCCAGAATATGACTCATAATGCCATGAAGGAGATACTTGACAACTAAATGAAAAAATATACAGGGAGAAGGTACCAAAGCACTTTTGTTGAACATTTTATTGTGAAGTAATCTTTCGGCTGGTGTTTCTATCACAAAGCTACAACTGTTGTATAGCTCTTCCAACAGTTTCATTGAAACAATTTTTGCTGTATTTTACCTAGAGCATCCCTGTATGTAGAGAAAACAACTGCTGTATGTTTCAGTCCCCTACATTTTGTAGCAGACCTTTGAAAGATCCTGGCCTCGGCTCTGTTCTCTGGAGGGTGAAACTCAGTGGGGCCCAGAGTCAAGTTCTCAGCTATTTGCACTTGGTGTTGTGCTCCGTGTGTTGATGCTGCTGCTGCACGCCAATCCTTCAGTTAGCTGTCTTGCCATGGCTGTAACACAGCCTATATCTTGAAATAGCGAACCTTGCCAGGGCATGGAGGAGGAGGCAGCGCAAAGCCAACTGGGCGAGGTACTTTATCATGCTGAGCAACCTCTGGAGCTGCTCTCTTTGCTACAGATTTTGCTGAAAGCGCAAAAGACGGAAACTCTGAAGAGCTGGATTCGGATGCAACAGGGCTGTGGTGGGAAACTCTGAGGTTATGGTTAGTGAAGCCTTGTCCAGGGCTGGGTACCAGTCCTGCAGATGTGTCTTGGCCTGGGTGAGAGAAGGTAACTCCAGGCTGGAAAAGAAAAACAGTTTGTGTGTGTGTTACAGTTATTGCATGTACAGTAACTGTGTAGGTTACTTAGGATTTATCTTTAGGATTTTACTTTAGGATTTTATTGATCTACAGGCAATCGATACCTTACTAGGTACCCTTCTCCTAACTAGACACTGACTCCCAGCCCAGGTACAAAATGTTTCTGACCATCAGGAAAGTTTTGATTTGGTTTGAACACACACACACACACACACACGCACACAGGAAACCAGAAACACATTTTTAGTATCATCAAATTCTGTGCTTATGTGAACGTTCACTGTGATGTATGCGGCTAGTGAAACACTCAAACCGAGCTGCTCCTATAACCTGTATTCTTTCTTTCATATATCTTCTAGACAGTTAATTACTGTTGTGTTTCCAAGAGCATTGGCCTGTAGGAAGTACTCAATGACCAGTTAACTCTTCTCAAACCAATTGCAGGGTATAATACCTGGAGGTCTTTAAAAGACGTTTAGGTATAGAGCTTAGTGATATGGTTTAGTGGAGGACTTGCTAGTGTTAGGTCAGAGGTTGGACTAGGTGATCTTGGAGGTCTCTTCCAACCTAGATGATTCTGTGAGACCACTCAAGTCCTGTGCACACAGGTTTCTCACTTGCTATAGCAGTGCAGCTCGGGGTCCCTGGATTCAGTTAGGTCTAAGGACATAAGCAGCAAAAGCTTCCAGTTATTTGATCTACCACAGTTGCTCTTTTATTTTTTATACCTGTCTGCTCCTTTCACTTAGCTGAACAAAATTTGGTTCCCTTTGCCTTACTGGACACGTGAAGCTCCCAAATAGTTAGGAAAAGAAACCACGTTAAGCATGAATGACAGAGGTGACACAATTCTAGCACAGAAATCAATAGGACAACCAGAAGCCACCTTATCTTATTTTTTAGGATACAAAGTTAAACTGTTAAGTTATTGCAGATAGCTGATGCAGTCTACAGTGAAAGAGGTAAACTCAGGACAATTGCTTCAAACAGTCCTGGTAGGCAAGAATGCTTTGGAAAGGAAGGGAGTATCCAGAGGATTGGTACCTGGTGTCCATACAGCTCGCAGTCTACTCGGAGGTCCTCTTTGGGCCGTGTTACCATTGCTGCTCTGCAGAAACCGAAATTCTGGCAAAGCATAATAGAGCCAAGAGAAAATAGTGAGAAAATAGAGGAGACCTGCATGACAGTTTTTAATTTCAGTACATTTAGGAATAGCTACATCTCATGCTTTATCTGAGCAGTAAAGCGCTTGCTTTTTAGCATGTTGGACACAAAAGCCAAACTGTTCAAATGTGTAACCACCAAATAAGGGAAACTCCTGTATTCTTTTAGAATAAGACTGTGTGTCTGGATATGAGGGAGGGAAAGAATATGTAGGAATCTAGGTAAACTGTTCCCATCCACTGAATCTGGCTAGGACGCTTTTGTTTCGTCAGAAACAAACAAACAAAAAAGAATTTTAGCATGATTAAGTGTATAGTATAGTTCTCAAGAACCTATGCATGAAACCAAAGCATACGGACAGCACTTTAATTGTAGGAAGATAAAACAGTCTGCTCTTTTGTTTTGTGTTTGTGTAGTGTCCACTACAAAGGAGGTTGATTTTCTCAGGTGCACTTATTAAGAAAAGTAAATGATAATATATATATATATGCTGATTATTAAAAATATTTTGTGTTAAGGGTGCTGTCATCCTCAACCCTTTTTGAAATACATTCAAATGCATTAGGATTCAACCCAGATACACCAGAGGGAAGAGAAAGGTGTGATATATCTTTAGAAAGCAGGTATTGAAAAGCGCATCATAGTGGTATACAACTCTTGCACTTTCTTTCATTCTCACAAAGGTCTATTCCTGTACAAGTGCAAGTGCATCACAGCATGCCTCTTTTCTACCTCTGAGCTGGCGAGATCAGGATGGATGTGCTGGCATACTTACAGACTGATCCTCAGGAAGCAGTTGACAAGCCTCCAGATTAGCTTTAGCCTCTTCTGCTGTGCAGTTTGTGGCAGCCACAGCAAACTCAACAGAGACCATGTGCACTGGCTGATCCTGATAAAACAGGAAGAATGTTTAACTGACTTTGCAGTGTTTGCAACTGCAGAGCTGCTGGGGAAAGATAAAAGGCAAATGTTGTGACTTCTAGCTCCACATCTCCCACAGAAGTCGAAGGGAATCCTGTGGCTAAGATGACACAAAATGCTTGGGAAATCAAGAGCAATTCAGTAGGGCAATTTAAAGCAAATTCAGATCTGTTTGCAAACATAACTAGTTACCACTGCTCAAGAGCCATGGAAGAAATGTTCTATTTTCATGGAAGGGCAGACTCAGTTCTAGCAATTACCTGTATTTTGGCTCTTCCAATCTCAAGGAGTCTGAGGTAGGCATCAGGAGTTTTGCTGTTGTGGTCATTGAGGGCAGCAGTTACAGCTGCCAACACCTCGGTGTTGTTGAGACTCGCAAGGAGCGGGCAGTCAGGGCAGAGCTGCAGAACATCTTCACCTGAGTCTGCAGTAGGAACAGATTATGTTTCAATCTCATCAGAGGTTGCTTTGAAAGACAGTACAGACCTATGCAGTGACGCAAAACGCTGTTTGTTTCACCATCTGTCCCAAATTATAGCGCAAGGATTTTTTTTCAGCACAAACTATAGATGGCAGTATTTCACACGACTTTTGCTTTTCAAGTCCTGGAGTCTTCATGCAAGCAAAAGTCTTGTGGGCTTCAATAGCGTATTTCAAATGCTCTTACTCAGGTTTTAATCATTTTTCTTTCTGGCAAACTATCCATGGCACAATGAAAAGATGCCACAGGTCACACAAGAAACGGTGGAAAAAATAAAGTGTTTTAATTTATTGGAATTGTGTTTCCAAGAGTGTGTTTCATTCACTCACCAGTTTTAAAAACATTCCTGAAAACATCAAATACCCAGCAAAGAGCTCTCACGCAGAGCATGCAGAACAGATTCCACTTTCCCATGGCAATATTGAAAACGCCAGATTTAATAAATAAGGGGAATCTGGCAAAGGGGTTCTGAAAATCAACAAACTCGAGCAAATTCAGACCAACAAGGAATCAAATTCTTGAGGAAAAGCCTCAGTGCTTCAGTGCCATCCATCTCTAGGTCAAATCTGGGAAGTGCTCCCGAGGTAGTCTTAGCATATCTTAGCTGTCAAAGGGGAGCTAAGAGAGGGGGCCAGGTTTGTAGGTAAGTGAAATCATAAAAGCGACTTCCAGAGCAGCTGGGCTTAGAAATCCATTTTTGTTTTTCTTTTATGCTATATTTATACACAGTACTTGCCAGTGTTTTAGAATCAGAGGGGCTAGTGAACTGTGACAACTGCTATAGCAATGCTCCAGCCTCTAGATTCAAACACAAAGACCCAAATCTTTACCTGCATGCGAGTGGCATTTACTAGCAAGTACAGACAGCTTTCCATTCAAGTTCTGCAGTTTAACATCACAGTCACCCTCAACTGCCTAGAGAGAGACAAAAATCAAAGGGTTACATTGTACAGATAGATAGGAATTTCTGAAAAAGGCAACGATTGCTATATTCAAAAGAACAGGTCCTGGCTGAGTGTTCCTGCAGAATCAGCCTGATTGCAAAGACCTTGGCAGGCCTGTCCTGATGTCTGTGATTTTGTAAAAGGCAGACCCGGGCAGCAAAATTCAGATCCTAATCTGGATCTCAGAAGTATCAGAAGTGCCACGGTATCTAGGTTATAGACGTTTAGTTCGTGTTCCTCTCTCATAAAGAGCAGAGAATATGAATCCTTATGAATTAAGACCTTCTGCAGAGCTGTTTGATAACACTCGCGCTGTAATCTCGGCTGGTCAGTGGCCATGGTAACAGCACTGTGCTGCCTTGTGTGAGCTGGCTCGCATGCAGCATCCAGCAGGGGAGGAGATGTCAAAGGCAAAGCTGGGAAGAGGGAACAGTTAGTTACCTCCCCCAGCATGGAAAATGGGATCCAAGCCCTGGTGAATACAGGGGTGGATTTAGTCATGAGCTCTGCGAATTGGGCCCCATTCTAGAAACAGGAGGCTTAAATTGTCAATTGCTCACTCTGCTTTCTGCTTAGGAAGCAAAGCTGCCTGTAGTCAGACAACACTTCCAGTGCTTTGCTTAGGGAAAGCTTTTCACAGCTGGATCACACTTGCATAAGAACAAAATATCTGAGGCCAGTAAATTCCAGCAGAGCATTGCTGTGAGGGCAAAGCCCTGGCTGAAGGGAATAGCTCTGCTGCAGTCACTGGTGGCTAGACTTGACGTAATTTCCCTAGTTAACACCCCACATGTAGCCAAGGGAAGGTTGTGTTTGCACCGTATGATCTAACTGATCATAACTGGCCTCTAGCATCAACACACTCAGCTTGTACTTTTGCACCAAGGTAGTAAGGCTTTGGATACTCACGTGTTCTGTGAAGCTCCTTACTGTGCAATTTGCAAGAGGTGTAGGGCTAAGAATGGGACACGTGGTCTCCAATAAGTCAAGTTCAAGAAACAGTATCTCATTATTTGGCCCCTGGGAGAAAAAAAGGAAGAAAAGTGGTATTTAAAGTGGTATTTACTTCTCAAAACATCACCAGAGTTCTTCCCTGGGGCTGAGCTGTGGTCTCTTGCTGACTGTCGTTGGGTAGCTCCAGGTATATGCTGGAGTGCCTGAATAGGTTCTTACTGTATAACTTCATAACTAACAAGAGCTGGTTTTTAAACTGTAGTGAGTCAAGATAGTCCCACTGACATCCCACTGATTTTTTTACCAGCTAAAGAGCTGATCCGTAATTTTTGGAAAGTCCAGTTTACATATAGGGGGTCAGCTCTCATAAGTTAACTTGATTTTATTTTGTTGGGTAGTTTTAAAAAAATCAATAGCTGGTTTTGTTGATGAAAAAAATCTGTATTTATAACCCGGTACCAGGTAAACTCCACACACTGGTGCACATTGGCCTGTCCCATTGGAATTACACTGAATTCCAGCCTCAATATTCATGTTGTTATGGACTGAAGGATCTTTTATGGTTGTTCCTGAACATTTTCAACTCTAATGTAAGACATGTGAATGGCAGGGCAGCAATGAGGCTCCATAGCACTAAAATTGACTCTGAGGTTTGAGTCAGGAGTGATTCCTTTTAATCCAATGAAGTTATTTTAGAGTAAAAGTATTAAATGGGAGCAAAGCAGTGTAACCAGTGTTTTTGTGTAAGTAACCGTGGGGACACTTCTAATCTCATTAATGACTGCTTCATTCTCTTGTAAATGACATCTTCTCTCTCATGTCAGGTAGCAAACAGCCCTGGAGTTTCATTCTTGTTAATAATTGCAGCCCTTTCCAATGTTTTGAGAAAATCAAGGATTCTAAATGTGTGCATGCATTGTATTCATGACCATTTCTACAGCCTTTCTAGATGGCTAGAATTATGTGAGTAGATCTTAGTGGAAATGAGACTGCAAACCACAGTTGCTTTCATTCAGCTTCCTTGTCAGCTCAATGGGATATTAGGTAAAATTCATACCTACTGCAAAATCCCTAATAGCATGGAGTTACGGTAGGTATGCATTTAGCCAATAAATATTACCTGCATCATGAGAATTATCCACACAGTTTCTCTCCAGATTAGCTGCCGGGCTCATGAATCAGCACTGTGAGTGATCTGCCCTAGCAGGCGTGCTGCGTTCGTGAACTGAGCCCTTTCTAGCATTGTACCAAAATAACTTAACGTTTCTCTCCCCCCCTCTGTTCTGCTCTTCCCCTCTGTCCAGTGACCTGAATTCTCAACTGCTACAAGGTGGCATTGCACCATTTAAATCAATAGAGCCCTGCTGATTCCCTGCAGGTGAGGATCTGGCCCTTGGCAGGGCTCGTTGGTCATTTCCAAGCGTTCCCAGTTTAACGCAGGGCTCAGCCTGCAATCTCCTCACTTACCTGCGGCAGCACGCGGACTTTCTCGATTCTGTTCAAGGCAAACTTGTATCCGTGGTGGCTGTGGGCATTAATGTAATTCACAGCTACTTCAGCTGCTGCTTCCGATTCTGGGTCATCGCAGCCCAAGGGAGGCGGGGAAGCTGCGGGTACAGCTCTGTGAGTTGGAAGCTGAACAAGCAGTATTAAAGCTAGTAGTGCCTTCATGGCACCCAGAGAAAATCGATCCCTCTCCAAAGTAAAGGTCTAAGTATACTGTTCAGATGGTGGCTAGGTAGCTGGAACCGGGGTCTCATTTATATAGTACATACCACAGACTTTGCATGAGTGCATGTCTGATATTTGTCCCGGTTCCAAGAATGCATTGCAAACAACAAAAGAGAAAAGTAAATGTTAGGACATCAGTCTGACTGATTAATATTGGCCAAAGTAAATTTTATCAGGTAGGACATTGCGAAGTCTGCTAAAAAGAAGAAAGCATCAGCAAAAAATTAAGATAATTTTTACATGCTCCTCTACCAACTAAGTACAGTACATGCAAGAGAAAGAGGATCCCTACTGTTAAATGTGGAGAGATGCTAGGGCTGATTAAGCTTTGTGGTAAACAAGGACACATTTTGTTAGGGACCAGATCTCACCAGACACCAGTGTAAACTGGCAGATCAGAACCATGATAAATGAGAAAACAGGATTTGAATTGGTTCTAAGGATCACATTCAGAAGCGAATTTAATTATATAGCAGCTTTTGTCACTGAATTCATTTGGAATAGGAAATGAGATGTAGCTTCTAAATCTTTTGCATCAGCTCTTTATTTCTCTGATTAATCTGAATATTCCCAGTAATTCCTGTTCAGATATTCAGATTTTATTCTGCAATGCAGGTATTTTGGAGAAATTTTCATGGAATATGTTGTACAGATTTGAGGATTTGATATAAGATCCAAAAGGGCACAAAATTGTTTTTAAGAACTTAGATCAAAATTAGCTGCTTAAGTCTAGACATGTGTGCCAAAAAAAATCCCCATCCAGTTAGGCACGTATTATTATGGTTTTGCATTGCTCAGCTGACCTAAACAAAACAAAGTTTGTTTTCCATCTAAGGTCATTTGAGTGCTATGAGCTGGATACTGCAGTCGCTAAATCCCCAAGTTTTAGTGTGCCAGGTGAACTCTGAGCATACCTAAGGCACCCCGATAGAGGGTTCAAAACCGAGAAGGCCGTGGTGGCTCTCCATAACCATTTAAGAGTAAAAGCTGTCTTCTAGCAAGTAGGAAATGAGGTACAAATCTGCCACATCCTAAATTGTGCCTGGACTTCCAGAATGTGGATTAGATTTACTCTGGAGCAGCCACCTCACCTGACTTTCAAATATGGCAATGAAAATGCAAGAGTTATGTATAGAAAGAGAGTGAAAGGGAGACGTGTGAGGCTGCTGGTAGAGATTCTGTGATTCAGCCAGCAAGCAGCTTAGCAGGGCTGGACCCCTCATTTATATTTTGTTTCACAGTGTCTGTGTGTACAAAACAACGACTGGAAAACAACAATGGTCTGTGGAGCAAAATATAGCTTCGAGGATGTGTTCAGCATTTATGGTCTTTAATTAAAGCTTAGTATTTTTCTCTAGATAGACTCTAGCTAGAAAGACTGTAGCTCAATCCGGAGAAAAGTTTTTTTCCTGTGGGGATTTTGGCATGGGTTTCTTTGATCCATTTTATGGTGGTGATCAGACTGAGAATTGTGAAGGTCCCCTCTGACTTTAAAGTGTCTGAACCTCTGTTGTCATTTTCAAGGAGTTCGGGAATTAGCTGCAAATTCGAGATGAATAGGAGGACTTCAGCACATTTAGAAGTTTTCACTTTTGATAAATATTTCTCAGCTTGTATGATAGTGTGACGGGGACTAAAAGACAAAAGGTGAAAAAAAAGTCGAGTCATGTCTCTTTCTACTAGAATTTGGAAACGTTGAAAACAGCATAAGTAGGAATGGTTCTGTCAGACAAATGAAGTGATGAAGGAGATCTAGAAGAGATTAAAAAGGTGAAATTATTTCCTTCAGCTGCAAAGATGGAATGATTTCCTTCTTTTATGTGTGGGATGAGGTGAGTTCTGGATAGTAGGATTTGCATATTGAAGAGATTCCTGGGGAAAAGAAAGTCTCTTTCTATCTCTTGCAGGAAAAAAAAATACTCTGAGCATGACTGATTTCTTCCCTTCACAACACCTGATTTCAAAATCAGGTGTTGTTTGGCATTTGTTCTATTGTGTGGATGATCATTTGTCTTCTTGACTTTGACCTGGAACACTTAAACGATGAAGCTTTTGTGTCTCAAAATCACCCTTTGAGTGTTTGTTGTGGGTATCTTTTGAATCATGATAAATGTATTTAGAAGTTAGCGTTTTACACTGTATTTTTAACCCATAGTTCAATTTCTAACCTGTGAATCCTTAAATTCTGTCTTTCCATGTTTTCCTATGAGGCATTGAGGTAAATTTCCAACAGGTGCAGACTGAAATTGGTTTTCACCTAAGTGACATATAATTACAACTGTGAAGGACTTGGACCATGATTTATAAATTAAATGTTGTCATTGCTCAGTTTCTTAGGTTACATCTGCTCCGTTTCAGAGTTGCAAATACTGTAGGATGTATTACATTTCTGTAATCAAGCTCTAGGTATTCCTAAACACATTATATAAATCAGCTCAGACAACTTCAGGGTCCATTTTCAAAGAACAACTTTAAAACCTCAAATAGCAAACAGAATTTATTATCTTGTTTCTTCCCTCTTCCTTGTCACTCACATTCAGTATTCCATTTACCAAGCAGGATAAAAGGGAAATACTTTGGAGTCCACTGAACCTCATCGCAGTTTCTCTGGAGGCTTCCTCAAGACCTTTCCCATTCAGTGACTGTCTGAACTTTCTTCTTTGGCATGCTGAGGATCAGAAATGTGCCTGCATGCCTATTAATGTTCAGTGCAATGCAGGGGGTTTGCAACTAGCACTTTTTTGGGGGGACTTGTGATATGTGTGAGGAAGTGGGTATTTGCTTTTTTTACGTTTGGAAATGGCACCTGAAAATGCAATCAGGTAGTCTGGCTACAGGTGATACAACAAAGGAGCCTTTTGCTATTTGAATACAGACTAGCACAGATTTGCCTGATTATCCCCTTCTGGAAGGGAGATTGTTGATGTCAGTTCCCTTGCAGGCCTGTGTCCCATCACAGCTGGCCCTTTTTAGGCACCCTCCCTCAAGAGGCAATAATTGCAGAAGCAACTTCTCTTTGAGTTCAGCACAGATCTATTCTTTCATGTCTGGGGCACGGCAAAAAGTTGGCCTTTCGTAGTGGCAATGAATAGTTCTTCCAGCCCAAGAAAGTGAGCTTACTTCCACAGGCTCCTGGACAGAAGGTCGCATCTTGGCCCCGCTGAGGTGAACAAGCCTTTCACATCAGTAGTGTTAGACTTTGGCCCTAGTGAAATTAGGTTGCATGGGAGACTTGACAGGGCTTCACTGTGATGGAAATAGAACGAGCTGGCTTTACTGCCCTTGTTATATAAAATACAGTATTGATTCCATGCTCAAGAGTTGAGGCTCCACTGAATCTCAGTTCTTAATAATTCATATAAACTGCAATGGAAAGGTGAGTTGATGGTATTGTGTTTTTTTTTCTTTCCCCTTTTTTTTTGGTTGGATGCTTAGAACAACTAGTGATGATTGGAAGCTCGCTGCCCCTGCTCAGTGTCATCTGGAAAAAAAGCAAAGAATTGCTTCCACAAGATGTCAACTTGGCACCTTTCTGAGCATCAAATTCAAACAAATTAAACAAGCAAACAGATAAATATAATCTTTTTAAGGCTTCAGATCAAAGTTAAACACTTGTGGGGATTTCTGAGGCTCTTTTTTTTTTTTTTTTTTTTTTTCAAATTACTGAAACATCATTTTTTTGGTACAGCAGACAGAACTGGTCCAGTTCTCTGCACCACATCAAAAGATGCATTTCTGAGCAGTCAGGCATTGTACAGTACTGCAAAACTTAATCACCTCTTGCTTTACACTTGATTAAGCACATTACTTTTGGATCATCGAGTTCACAAGATATTGGAACATTAGGGTTGTCTCCTGTATGGCCATCACCTACAGAAACCTGCACGTAAGGCAAGAAAACATCTGCAGGGAAGATGTTACAGAGTTAAAGTCACTGCTCTTGTCGAGGCAGCTTTTATTGTCTTTTTTAATGACAGCGTATTCAGCATTTGAAAATAAAATGCACGAAAACCTACAGAAATTTCTTGCTGTGAGAAGTAAAATGTGCAGCAGTGTTATCTAATTTGAGAGCTCCTAGTTTTTGGTGCCCACCCAGAGATTCCTTTTCACTGAACTTTGCTGATCTTGATTTGTTTATCTCTCTCTTAACTATGAAATGGAAATAATAGCTATTTCCCACATTACTCCTGTGTTCTGAAATAATTCCCTGGTTTTGGTAAAATGTTTCAGTATTGCTGGGTAAAAAGATCTATTCAAAACATTAGAGGAATTCAAAAGTCAGGCTAACTAGATGCCATTCAGTAAAAGTTTACAGATTCATGGAATACTGGAGCTGTAGCAGGACTGAGAGGGTTGAAATTGGGTTTTCCAGAAATAGTACTGATTGTTTGAGATAAATGTTATTTGCTGGAGTTTCCTTTCAAAAACTGTATTGCTTTTTTGAAAGAGCATGAAAAGTTGTTGAGAATTCTGAAATTTTTACTGGAATGAAAGTTCTAATTTTTGACCAGCTCTCCCAGACAAAGCCAACCAAATCTATTTCTGTTCTGTTCTGTCTTGTTCTATTTTGCTCTTCTATTGTCTGTGCCACTGAAATACTTGAGTGCCTTCCAGAAGTACATCAAGTGACATAACTAGCATTTGTTACATGAGAGTCTATTCTCCTTTTCTTCCCAGTGGGAAGCTTATATAAGATGTTTTGTCTTAGCGAAGTTTTTGATTGATTTAAATTTTCCTCTCCATTTCCGCATTTTCTCTGCTGTGTGTTTTGATGTTGCAGCCAGTAACAACAGTAGTTTTCTGAGATGAGGGTTTTCAAGTCTCTTGTATGACTTTTACCCTATGTTATGCTATGCTGATATGCAAGTCCGCCGTTAATTTTTATACTTTTTATCTTTTTATCAAGGTCAGAGTTATTTATGTTGCCATGCAACTCTTAACGACGGGGTACTTTTGCTTCAGTAGGGATGTCATGGTTCTCTCAGTTTCAGGCCTGTGCAATGTGACGGCTGTGGGAAAGTTTGCTGGAGATGGATAGGAGGCAACTGTGAAATCAGAGATTAGCAGTTACTGAAGTTTTTCATTTGGCTTTATATTCCTGTGCTGGTTTGGGTTTCCAGCTTCTGCGGGTGCTCACCTTGATCAGTGCCTCATAGCAAATAAAGCAAGATACCTGGGAAGAGGCTGTGGAGCTGAACAGCAGGAGCCTAGAGTGGATCTGGTGGCAGAAACAGAATATTTCTCTCTGAGTAAACAGACGCCCTGTGGTCAGACCGACCTCTTCTTGTCTCAGCGATAAGCATGCCAACCTAAGTGAATTTAAACTCCACTTACCATGAGAACCAGTGGCAGTCCTGGCGTTAGCAGGGTGTCCACAGACACACAGCCCAAGTTTAAAGAGGCAAATTGAAACACACGACATTAATTCCTTCTACTTACAGGAACATTAGAAGAAGTAAATTCACAATTGGTCTGGAGACTGTCGTGTCCTATGATGCTGCTAGTCTCTTTGATGGAAGACTCCATGTGATAACTCCACAGGTTACCTTCCCTTGCTGAGTTAAATCCTGAAATTTAGTAGCAAGTGTTAGGGAAACCTGCTGTGCTCTTGGATTCCCACATGCTCAGCTGCAATGACATATTTTTGATGTGAGAAACCAAGTTCACTCTTGGCATTGTAAGTGAGTGCTTTTTGCACTGAGTTTGGGAGGAAAAGCTGTACATTCATTCTTATGCTGTGGCAGTCTTTAGCTTGTTATTTGTTAGACAAAGGAGGGCTGCCTCTAAGAACATGAAATTGTTACTTCCCTATACCGAGCTACTGGTTTGGAAACACTGCGTGTGTCTCCTTGTGGGGGCTCGCTGGCATAAGTGAGAGGAGGGTCCATGCACTTACAGGACTGGGGAGAGGCGGGTGGGAGGGTGGCAAACTGCTATGTTTTCTCACCTTGGAACACTCCTTCGGGGGCATGACAAACACAATCAATATCTCAGCGAGGTTTACATAATTCTGACAAGCAAAAGAGTGTTTTTTTGTGTGTTTTTTTTGTTTTGTTTTGTTTTTGTTTTTTTTTTTTTTTTAATTAAAGTTATTTATTTTTGGTGAGGCATGTGATCAGGAAATTTTTTGTTGTTGTTTTTTTTTTTTTTTTTTTTTTTTTTTACTGCTGTGTGTCTGTGTCATCCATTTATTCACTCTTTCTGCAGCCTTCCAGCCACAAAGCTAAAAAGCTAGGACTAGGAGAGGAAACATAATGTGGACATTTTAATTTAATAGCATGGAGGCGGTATATTACAACTTCTCGTGCAATAGGGGAAGTGGGTCTTTCAGAGTCAGTGCAATTTGAAATAAATTATGTAGACATTTCTTAAGGATGTGAAATTTTCCATGTTAGACATAAAGTACGGATAACTTTTGTGACAGCAAAGTAGTTAAACTTACAGCTTTCCTAGCTGAATTTATACATCAGTTTCACAGCAGACCTGGACTCCAAGCTGTCAAGAGCAATAAGCATGAGGTGCTCTGAACAGACACAGGTGCCCAGGTGACCTTCTCCTTAGTGCCTAGAAGAAAGGGAGATGTGAATGTAAGCATCACGGGCTGATTAAAAACAACATCCAGTGTCACGTTTGTATAAAGAGGTGAACATCAACACCTTTTCCTGATACACTTGTGAATTTGTTAAGTCTTGTAATGGCAAAGGAGAGCGAGCTGTAGCTCTGTTTACATTCAGCCCAGAGATCCTGAACTTAACAGTGTTAAATTCTACCTGTTACAATGTGTGCTGTAACTGGCCAGTGCAGAACACTGCTTTTGTTCTCACCCACAGGTAAAAATAACCCTCAGAGCCACGTTGGTGAGGCTACACCATTTTTTGGTGGACATCTCAGCCTTTGTCTCTGGCATATCCCCTCTGCTTGGAATTCTCAACCATTGTCAGCGCTCGCCTCTTGAATTGCCATATAGCCCTGCAAGGTCTTGAGAATCAGGTACTCAGGACAGGCTCAGGGAAATGCCAGCACAGACGGACAGATGCGTTACATGTGCTATGGAGAGCTAAAGCACTGTTGCAAGGAACTGCTGGAGACTCTTTGTACACAGAGAAGCAAATAATTGGTATTCCCTGTTCTGTAATCAAAAGCCATTCTTGGCCGGGGGAGATCCCTACAACAACATTCTTGCCTCCCCCTGAGAGAAGGAAGCCAATGATTATTCCGTTACCCTTCATTATCATTCGGTGTGGTATAAACTGGCCAGGACTTGAACTCTCAAGTGCCCAGGAGGGCCAGTACATGAATATACCTTGTGTCAGCAGAGGCCATTTCAAATAATACAGATGATGACAGATTGATGTTGGTAGCTCATTAGGCAAAGCACTGACCGAGACATCAAATTCCTTTCAGCAAGAGTACGGCTAGACTGTTTGCTGTTGTGTATTAATGGAGAGACACATTTTTCTTCTTTGATTTCTCTTGCTTCCTTCTTCCCACGTTTGCGTCAGACAGTGCTGGCTATCAGATCTGTCATCATGCTTGACTTTCCTAATGCGAACAGCTGTGCCAGAAGAACCTAGGTGTAAAGCTAAACCAAATCTGTAGATGCGGTATAGAGAGAACATTTCAACAAAAGACCTATGTTCACAAGCCTCCTGTGGCATACGGATTTTAATGTAACACTTGGCTTCTAGCTCGTCCAGATCCAATAGCACAATCTTCCTACCGATGCCTGGAAAGATAGAGAACAGATCTGTGAAGCAGTGTAAGGTGTATTTAGGTTGCCACCTCCTTGATATGCTGCTGACTTCTGCACTTGTGGATTACGCTTTCACACTTCTGGAACATGCCTTATCCCTTGTGGCTAAGCTGGCATTCTGTGGGCCAGAGCTGGCTCTCTGCCTCTTCCTGAGGAAGACGAGGAACAATTCTCTAAGCAGAAAACACTGTCACAGTCCTCTGCTTACCTGTCACAGTCCAGCAGAGCTAGCCAGGTGACTTCTGCCAGCACCTTCCTCCCCAGTGATCCGTCTGTCTGTGCGCCCCAGCAGAGTGCAGTGGGCAACTTGCTGAAGAGATGAGAGAGAGGCCCAAAATCTAGTGGGGGAAGGAAACCCGAGACCATCCTTGGTATTTGTGCCCAGCAAGGCTGAAATACTGTGTTGTCTGGGGGCCAAGTAAGGGCAAATATGTCTGAGCCTTGTTGGCCACGTTGCTACCCCCAAAGGGCTGGTGCTGATGCCAGAAGAGAGGAGTCCACAGCTGCTGAAAGGGATCAGAAAGCTGAGATGGACACCCAAAGGAAGAAATCAAAGCAAGGAGAGAAGGAGGGGAATACTCAGCAACTGAAAAGATTCCAGGGTGAGAATGGATGCTAAAATATCTGGGACTCAGATAGCTGGCTGCTGCAAAGAGCTTATTAGCCCACGTGGATGCCAGACGGTTGATCCAGCCTCATTGTACAGCATCATCTCTGGAGGTTCTTTGCAGCCCTGCAGTTCTATGGCTTTGTGATTTGATAAGTAATCTTACAATACACTGGGTACTTTATCCTCACAGCCGGTATTATACTCAGTGCTTTTCATATCCAAAATGGTTTTACAAAGTGTATCTGAGTAACTGTCCCTTGGAGGCAGGAAGAGACAAACATTGCATTTATACAAAATATAATCTTGGAATAAACACCATTGCCATTTTAGTATGGTAAATGCCATAAATGGACCTGATTGCTACAGTATAAAAATGATCTCTTGCAGTGAATATGCATTTTTCCTTCTTTACTGTAGTTTGTAGTTATATCCATGTCTTTCAGCTGTGGTCTATGGTATACCTGGACAGTAAATTGCAAGACCAGAGAGGAACTGCTTTAATAGAAGTAACTTTAAGTAGTGTCATTGAGAAATGACGCTATGGCACAGTAGTCAGACATTTCCCACGTTTGAGTGTTGTGCTAGGCATCTTAACTGAAAAGATTATTGTTAACATTATGTCTAATGTTGCTAATCTGATAGTTCACATACCTTTTATTGATTTTGTTTGAATTGAGTTTGTAACTGTTGATTTGGTCTTAATTTATATAACCAGTGGCCAAATGCACTGTTTTCTCAGTAATTCTTGCGTTACAGAGAGCTAGATGCAATGACAGTAACTGAGTCTGGCAGTCTACCATCTGGGTACACACTAATAAAATAATCATCTGCATAATTTTGGAATTCATTGCAGATACTGGGGGAAAAATGTATTGGGTTTGATCTCAAATTGCAGACAGCCCATTAGAATAATAATGATACAAATAATTTCCCCTAAAATCCTGGAATGGTCTCTGGTGGGATTTGTTTTACATGCATCATGAAGCTGCCTATGTTAACTTTGCTTTGATATCAAAGGTAAATAGAGGGTGAATGATTAAATAATTTCTATTCAGTTTTGCTGAAAGTAAAGTTTCACTCAGTGTAAAATGAACAATTTTGGCTCTTTATTATAACAGTAATGTGGGGGGCAGGGTCCTTTTTCTTGCATCACTAATTGATAAACTAAATTAGGGCCTACAGACTTCAGCCACAATTGGGTCCCATTGTTAGGATTGATATACGTTTGTAAGGAGAAGACAGCTCACTTTCCAAGGAGTATATGCTCCTTGGCCTTTTCTGCATTCTGAAATCAACTGTAACTCACCTCAAAGCTGCCCCAAATGAAGCCAGGAAAATTAATAATTGCTTAAGAAGCACGTCTCTGCCAGAAGGTGTGTTTGGCTCCAACTCATCAGTACTATGCTTTATTCAGGAGTGACTTCCCCTATTCAAGTCAAAGGACCCTTTCTGCAGCTGGAGGGCCCCCCCATTAGGTTATTTCCTAAGTAACTATTTCCATTCTCAATTGCCACTCTGTCTCCATCCAGTTTATCTTTACCTAAAACCCTGGAGGGGGTGCAGCAGTGTTTGTCGAAGAAGTGTTGGAGCAATGAGCCAGACTGCTTGGTGTCATTGGTAGAGTGAGACAGGGACTGAAGAACTACATACAGGTTTGATCTCAAACACCACACGTTGAAACTTCCCATCCACTGAAGTCTGTGAAAAGAATTATGGGAGTGGAAAGTAGGAAAGCCCATTAAATTCCACTGAAATTAAGTAAGTTGGAAGAGCTTTTAGAAAGGCCAGCCCAGAAGTGATGTAGTTTTTGGTTTGTTTGTTTGCTTTTTAATATTAAAACAACTATTTCTTACTTATTGACAGGGTTATTGAGCCTGTCCCCTCAAATTAAGGACAATGTGAGGTAGTTACCCCTAAAGATTGCACTCAGGTTTTTGGCTTTTGGATTTACGGAGAGGGCTTGAGTTGGGAAACCAGTCTGGCCATGTTGGAAGGGGCAACTGAATGGAAAATTATCAAAGGCAAAACATACCAAGGCAGTGTTAAATAGACTTGCAGAATATGGGAGGCTTGTGGTAGGAGAGACGGAAGGGCAAGCAGCTTTTCCCAGAGTAGATGTTCGAGTTTGCTGTGTAACAAAGGACAAAGAAATCTGACCTGAAATGGAAGGAGAAAGGCATCCATGGTGTTGAAGAGAAGCTACTAGGGCAGAAGAACCTGAGCCTACAAACAAAAATGCTTCTGGGTAGTTAGGAACTAGGGGAGGTGCTGTGTATGGGGTTAAGCACATCGTACCTGCAGACAAACTCTATGCTTATAATTTTTAGTGTTTAAAAAGCTGTGTGAAACCCATACCAGTCACATGTCTCAGAAAGGCATATTGTGAATTCAGGGCTTTGTAACATCAGTGAGGTGGTGAACGTGTTGTGAGAGGACTGAGGAGACGGGGCTGGTAGCAGCTATTTAGCAACGGGCTCCACAGCTGCCACTGCGAGGTGTTCTGCAGCCACTGCTCCGTGCCTGCGGACCAATGCCAGGAACCATGCCTAACGCTTCCCACTCGCAGCAAGCTCAGGGCAGCCTGGCAGGTGTCCATCAGAGGTGCTCAACCACATCTGTGACGCTGTGACAGGTTGGGGAAAGCAGGGCAGGCACGGAGAACGGAGCAGGCACAATTCCCACGTCTGCCCCTAAGGCATGGCTTGACGTTGCCGGTCGGCTGATGTAGGGGAGGTCCCATCCCCTGTTCCTAGCCACGGCCTCTCACCCTTCCCTGGCATTCGTCCGTCATTCGTCTTGCCATGCGGTGAAGTGATGCAGGGAGCCGTGCCAGCAGCACATGAATCATTCATTATGGTAAGGTTAGTGCTTTGGCAGACCGAATCCATGAGTTGGGCTCACAGAGGTCCAGTGAGCAGCTCTGCTGGCACAAGGGAAATGACAGCGGCCAGCCGGAACCTGGATAATCTACCCACTGAGTCACCGAATCATAAAAATTCGTTTGGAAGGGGTCTCCGGAGATCATCAGGGCAAAGCGCCGACTCGAAGCAAGGATATCACCAGCACTACAATGGTGGTTGGAAGCACCAGCTCTTCTCAACTTGAGTTTCTTTGCGTGTGAAGCAGGGGAAGCTGAGGGACTGTTCGGTGATGTATCTGGAGACCTGTGGGTGAAAATACTGCCTTAGCGTGAAGAACTTCTAAGACCATGCAATAATGTTGGCTGCTAAGTGTTGGAATTGTGTTTTCCCTGGCCTTCGTATAAGTTTTGTGATATATGGACTAATGTGTTAGGTGCAAGGCTGAATTTGTTTGAGTATTGAGATTTCTAAGCAAGGCCTTTGAAAAAAATACAGTGATGTGTCATTGAAGAAGGGGTGATAAACAGCCCCATATATTCATCTGTGCCTCAGTAGGTTTAACATTAGTGGTTGCCTGGAAGCTGTTCCTAATGGCTGTCATATTTATCTACCTAAACACAGTGATGTCAGAAAAGAGGGACCTTCTTTGCTCCTTTATAGTAGCCGTTTCAGACTGGAGCAGTTATAACCAGTTCCTTTAAAAAAATATTTACTTTTCATCAGACGTTTACATAACATGTTCTCCAAGGGAACAAATACTGTGTTTCAACATAGTTTGAAACATGAGAGATGGAAAAGAAGTTAATGAACAACATTTAAGTCAACATCAAAGCGCTTTCTTTCTCTAGTAAATACCCAGACCATCACATTATGATGCAATAACAAGAAGTTCATGGTCAGCCTCTTTCAGCTCACTCTTTAGTACGTTTTTGGGACCACGTGCAAAAATCCTGAACTGCCCATGAAAGAGTTAACTGGAGTCAGGGAGCATTAATGCATACATACACCTTCAGCTGACCCCCATCTTCTTTGAGAGGTTCAGGGAAGACTTATGTTAAGATATTATAAATTATTTTTTATTTTTATTTTGTTTTAATTTGTATTTATTATTTATATTTTATTATTTTTATTATTATAAATACATAAGAAGGGAGAGCCCTAGAAGCCCCTCCAGAGGAGGGAAGAGCCTGGTGAAAAATACTGTGGGATTCTTGTGAAAAAAAGACTGCCAGGCTGGCAAGAAGACAAAGGGTTGGAAAGGAAGAAGTACTATAAGGCTGAGGACACTTCTGGTATCCTCAGCCCATGGCATGGGTCTTGCCTTGGAGTGTTGGGGAAGCAACAAAGCTTGTTTTCCTGTCTGGGGATGAGGATCTGCCCCTACAAATCTGTAGTCTTTGAATCACAACTGGCTGGTGTGAGGACACTTCACTAGCTGAGCAGACCTGAGGCTGAGTTAAGTAGATGACTGAGTCCTGAGAAGAGCTACATATTTGTAGACGTGCAGGTGGAGTTTGTGATCCATACATGGACAGTCCCAAGCCATATAAGCCTGCCTTGAGTAGTACACAAACCTTTTGCTGCGGCTTTTCATTTTATAAGAAGCTGTAGCCTTGCTCCGACTGCAGCAGGAATTAGCAGCAAATTGCCTGCATTCCCCTTCCCTGAAGAATATAAAAGCTACTGGCAGAGGTAGAAAAGAAATTACCACAGCAAAATCTGGAGAGCTCTGTGCACTTTCATGGGGGGAAGCAGGATTTGGGGACAAGGTGCTTTTTGACCCAGAACTCCAAGAGACTGAACAAGTGAAATTGTTTATCCCAGGCATATCTAACAAATGGGACATTGGGCTTGTGGTTGGAGAACAGCAAATAAAAATTAACAATATTTAAAAGTACAAACCACAGGGCTGCTGAACTTGTACCAGTAGCATGTAAGGAATAGCATGAGAGAGGGAGGGAAGGGGAACAAGAGGAAAGTGAAATAAAATACAAGTTTTTACCAACATTGGGTCATGTCACACTGTTATTTTTAAGATACTCCATTTTGATAGCCAGAGAAAATGTAGTAGGTGTCCTAGGTTTTAATGAAGTGTTTGATAGCTGCCACATGGGGAATTACTGAAGATGTTACTTATGTGTTACAATTCTGGCTAAATGGCAGACAAAAATATGCTCTACAGGAAGGAATAATACCAGCTTGGAGGAGAGCTAATAGTAAAGTTTCCCGGTTATCTCAGGTTAGTCTTAAAACAGATCCTACTTTAATATATTCATTAATATCTTCAGCACACAGGTAGCGATGCACTTATGCAAGTTGCTTGTAATATTTAGAGGGTACATGAATAAGGAGGATCAGGATATTCTACGTGATGGGCCAGGTGACCTTGAGAATAGGAGTAACAGAAGTGGAATGAAATTTGACAAAGAAAAGAGGAAAGCTGAGCCATGTGGTTGGGGAGTTAGTGCTGTAAGCTCATCAGAAGCATAAATGAAAGTACAGGAAAATGTGGGCATTTGGCCTGATTTTGGGATGATTGGACTGTCAGCAGGAGGCGTCTGAAAAGAAATTCCATGTCTGATGATGTCTTGAGGAGCAGCAGACAGGGAAGTGTGAAGGCTACTGTTGAAGGAACTGGCATGACACCTGCAGCACCATATACTGGCTGCAGCCTAGGTGGGTGTAGGAAAAGGCTTCTAAGATGGACAGAGTCCCTTAGGGTCACTTATGCACAAGCAGACTAGGGAAGTACAGTTCTTTTATTCTTGTGAAATGAAGAAAAGGGTGAGTAAGAGCAAAGAAAGCTTTTTTTTTTTTTTTTTCTTTGTGGCATGGTATATCCTTTCAGACATTCTTAGTCACTAAAAGCTGGACAGATTGTACAGTCTGTCTGTCTGAAGCAGAGCAGTTCACCCATGCTTCCTCAGCCCGTGTTTGCGTTGTGCAGTCATCTGGAAGCTCCAGGCACAGGCCTGTCCCTGTAGGCCCAACAACAGCCCTCGTTAGAGCAAAGAGTCCTAATCAGACCCATCTTAAAAAAAAAAAAAAAAAAAAAAAAAAAAAAAAAAAAAAAAAAAGGAAGAAGAAATTGTGGAGACCGGGAATGGCAATGTGGTGATAATTACATCTCTCCTGTGTGGGAGGCCGGCGTGCAGTGACTGCAGAGCTATTAGGTATTTGTCTATGTATCCCTTAAAAAGGAGGGGTGGTAGATGCAGATAAAAAAAAATCTCGTCGAAGATCTGCCATCACAGATGGAAAAAACAAATGGCTGTAAAGTCATGTGAGTGTATACCCCGTGCAGATCCTATGGCAAGGCAGATTTATGTACTGTGTCAGTAGGGATATGTACCTAAGCGCAATGGCTCCGAGTTGCAGGGGAAGGCAGGCCTGCGGCCTCCATTTTACAGATATGGGCCCGGAGCGACTGTCGGAGTCGGTGCCATTGTACCAGTTGGCTTTCGGCCCAGTATTTTGGTTTGCTCGACCAACTATCTTTTCACCTTTGCTCACAAACAGCAGCAGATAAAAGTTGGCCGTCTCTGTGCTCTTGCTGGGGACTTAATCCCCAGCACAGGCTCACTTATCGGACCTCTGTACCCGAGGCAGCGTTAATTGGCGCGGATCCACCCGAGCGGAGGTCCCTGGAGCTATGCTGATTTCTACCAAAGAGTGTTCTGACCTAGCCACTCCATTTCTGTATGGAAAAGAGCTAATCAGATGTTTCAGAGAGCTTAAATTAGTGATAAAAGATAACTCTCTGCTCTATTCATGAGCTGGAACCATATTTGTTGTGTGAGTATGTGCTGGGGAGGTGAGAAAGTTGTTCCCAAGACACCGCGATGGATTTATTCCATCTCCCCGGCTCTCTCAGGACAGGCCATGTTTTGTCTACATGCCGTGTTCACGTGTGAGATCCTGAGTGTCGGTGTCACAACCCCTGCTTAAGTGGCCTCTATTTTTATTAGCCTTGCCTTACAAGATAAATAAATAACCTAGAAAGATAAATAAGCGGCAGCACAAAAAGCACAAAACCCACAGATTTGTCAAGGTGCAGTACCGACTCACCAACAGTAGATGGTACTAACACATCTCCGGTAACAGCATTTTTCTGATGGATTTGAAAGGCCAAAAGAGGCTTAGATCTGAATCCGCTAAAAATCATACAAGCCAAAGGCTGTAGAATATCATCTCCTCAACATCAGAGGGTGTTTAGCAGCCCAGTCACGGCCATATGTCAGTCTGTTGAGCTTTGCTGAGTTCTCAGCTGAAAAACGACCATACAGGAGAGTGGCAGGAAGCAGAGCGGTTGTTATGAGACTTTGTGAATTTTAAATCTATTTTCAGGAGTTCATAAAAAATTCTCTCTAGCCTGCACTGGAGAAGCACTCTGAAAAATTATTGCAGAGATATGAAAGGCCAGGGTGGAAGACTTCTGAAATGCAGCAGCATAGGTTTTTACTCCTTGCTTTAACCTTTTTTTTTTACCCTAATGATGTCTTCATTCTCGATCTTAATTATCTCTGAAGGAAGTCCTGGTCTTTCCTTCCTATGCATATAGGATCCTGCAAATGTCATAAAGTCACATTGTTTCGCTACACTGGGGAGCCCAGGGAGCATTTCTGCCATCCTCCTGCATGTGATTGACACAGATTTTTGTAACGGGTAGCAGTTCACCTGGACCGGTTTCCATGGTGCCGTTAAGCTGGAAGTGTGGGATCTGGCACTCGTTTGCTCAGAGCCGATGAGGAGTTGAAAGGGATTTTTCCCCTTGACCTCTTTGCTGAAGGTCATTAGTGCTAATCAATTTCCTTATTGGATTTCAAACAGTGAGGTCCTCTTCTTAGCTGTACCCTCTGAAATTTGCAATAAGGGCTGATACAAGAGATCAGCTCTGCAATATGACAATTTCTTTCAGCAGCCACTGAAAGGAAAACCCAATACTTGCTAACCAGTATGAACTGCTAGACACCTCTGCTTCTCCAGAGATAAGGTGAACTATGTTCTGTTGCAACCAGCTAGCGACATTCATGCACAGTATAAATAGAAAGGGATGAAAATGCTAAAGAATAGCTTTGGTTTTGGCCAGGAATGGTTTCAGTATAGCTGGCCCAGCCTTTGGGCAGGAAGCTTATATCAGATTCTCTCTCATAGTCTGTTTTATAAGTTTAAAGTAACCTTCAACTATTCATTAAAATATGAGACGCATATTTTCTGTGGCAGTGATAGGAACAAAAAGCATATTTTGTTTGCCTGTCTATCACTGTAGGCTAATAAAGCTTTGCACTGTGAAGAGATGCACCATTTATGTGCACAGTAATTGACAGAGATGTGGTAAAAGCCAGTTTGCCAGTGTCTGTTGACTGATGTTTTGAGCATGTTTTTGTATTGTCCTTGAAGTTAAGATTACCGAGCACTTACAGTATTGTGTGCTAGCCATTACATATATCCAGGTACATGTGGCAAAAAAATCTAGTGCTTAAAATCAAAGCTAGCCATCAGTCCAGATCCCAGTGAAACCAATGAAAGGTTCCTGTAGATTGTGGGAGAGGTTGGGCTTTCAGAGTCTGACCAAATATACCATTGCAAATATACCATGCAAGGTTGTTTATCCACTTCAGTGGGTGAACACAGTCAGGCTCTCTGCTTTCTCTGTACATATGCACCCTCTCTTCTGTACCCACACATATGTGTGTGTGCGCACATATACAGCTGCAAAAGACAGATCCCTGAAATCTATTCAAAAACATTTTTGAGGTTAGGACTCGTCTTCAAGGAGTTTTGCTTCCTCCTAGAACAGTCAAAATTAATAAACTTTTAGTCTAAGAACATACACCAGGTTTCAGTTTAGCAGTATCTGTCAGAAACAAATGCACTTCGTTAGATTTTTTTTTTTCCAGATAGCTGTGAAATAAATAATGTAAATATCCTTACTTCCAGACAGGCAAAACATATTAAAGAAATGGTTAAATATACCCGTGAGAGAGCTACCAATCAACACTTTTTTTACTAGTTTTGTTTTGCATTCTTTTCTGACTAGTATATTCATGACCAGCTGTTTTTAGAGCTAGTAAAAATTCTCAAGCTCACATTAGGAAGGGTTTCAGTTACATGATCTGTAGCTACAGTTGTTAGAACACTTGGCATGGCATTTAAAAATGAGAAAATTGTTTTTATTGAGTAAAGCACCAAAGCTCTGAAACAATATTTCACTGGACTTACAGAAAATGTTTTTGAACTTTGCCATTAATGACCAACTGACAGGCAATTTGGTAGGCAGGGAGTTTCCAAACATGACTTCAAGTAATGCCCATTTAATCTGGGCGAACGTTAGAAATTTCAGTGCACTTATATGGGAAGGACTTGTACCAAATTGCCCTTGACCAGTATTTCCTTATCCACACTAATGTGCTCGCTCTTCTGTCCCAAGAGTTGCCTTCATATGGCGGTGAAGCATACATGCAACAAAAGCCTCCCTTGTCTTTGTAGGTCACCTTAAATAGCGAGAATAGCAAAGTTTAGTCAAATTCTAGCAATTTTTGCTCTTCAATGTGCACTGGCTAATAACGTTTCTTGTTTCCTGGGCAGAAAGTACCTATCTGGTGTACCATCAGTCTGTCTCTGCCAGGCAGCTTGTGCAAGCCTCTGTCTCCATTACGGAGGGGAGCACAATAAGAAGCGTGTTTGGGCTGTGCTGATAGAGGAACTGGGGCCTATAACGGTGCAGAGGCTTGTTGCTCTCTCAGATTACTTCAGACTCCAGAGAGAAAATAAATACTGAGAGTTAAAAGAATGTATGAAATTCAGAAAGGCTACAGGAAAAACTAGCCTGCCATTCTCCGAGCAGCAAAACTAATGAAATAAGGATGGATGATTTTATCTACCACTGAGATTCATTAGGCAGGATCATTTCAGGATTCCTGAAACCATGAGGAGGGCACAAATGTCGGTGTTGTGTACCACTGCTTCCCCTGGGAGGGGCTGGGGGCTGGAAAAAGGGGGAAGGAGAAGGCAGTAAGGAACCTGCCCAGCTGAGGATGTGTGGGAAGGGTCCCTTGCTCCTTGCCAAAGGACTCTCCTTGCTCTCCTCTCCTTGCTAAATTATCTCTTTGTCCCCTCAGCCCTGGATTTCCATGCTGCCTGCAGCCCCTCTAGCATTGAGCACCCCTTCAGTCCTGAGCATCTGCCCCCCATCCTGCTGCCTGAAACACTGGATGCTCCCAGCCGAGGGCACACCAGCCTCCAAGCACTTCTTGCTGGAGTCCCAAGCTCCATCTCCATCCACAATCCCAGCAATCTGCAGGCACTAGCAGCCTCTCAGGTGGTGCTTGCCCCTGGGTGGGCTGGCAGAGCTCCAACACCAAGGGGTTGGGATGGAGAGGGGCAGCCCTGCAGAGCTCACTGGTGGTGAAGGGAACCTTACTGGCACGTCTCAAATGCCCTGTGATCAAATCCCAGCCACGGTATTTCCTCCTTGAAAATCATTCCTGGTTTTATGTCATAGTCAACATCTCCAAATGAAAATTAGGAAAATAAAGCCACAGAACCAAAACAGATCGGGGGAAGTAGTGTCAAAGAATCTGGGTGATAGTTTTATTTTTAGGGTGGAGGTGACCATGGCTTTGCATGTGAGCGAGCAGAGGATGCACGATCCATAAGGAAACCAAACACTTGGCTTCACGCTCAGACATCACGCTGTGTCTGCTCTTAACCAATATTGCAGCTAAAGGGATTGAGGAGTCAAATATTGGTGGGGCAGGGTGAGATGTTTTGGTGGTTGTGTAATGAGAATTGTGGCATACTCCTGCCTTTTTTTTTTTTACACTCAGCTGGAGTGTAACTAACGTCTGTCATGGTACCACTAGTCGAGTTAAATACGCTGGAGTGGAACTGAGGGTGGGGGTGGGTGGGGAATCGGGAGGAATAATTCGGTCCTACAACCATCACTTCCAGGCTGGAAGCAGGACAGTATGGAGATGTGACAGTTCCCTGACAGTTGCTTTTGTCCTGCCAGAGACAGTTGTAACAATTACGCTTGCACTTAATTACTGCGCTTCGACTGTGGTAGGCTAAAGCATTCAGCAGGATGGGAGGTGTTAAGAAGCAGAATGCATTTTAAATTTAGAAAATCCCCTTGAGAAATATCCTTATTTCACACTTATTATTAGTAAAGCCAGCTTTGGAGAGAAAATCTTTGCTTCCGTGACTGGAACCAGTGTCTTCAGCAAGAAGCAGGTGTATAGAAATCTCTCGTGTGGGGACATCAATATTCCATCTGTTCTGCAAATCTAGGAGCTGCTGAGTCATCTCGTGCCGTGTGTATTTGACATAATTTTTAAAGGTTATCAATACTGAGACACCGAGTGCTTAACTGATATATAAATACAGGTTTTTATCCTACTTCATTTTCCTGTGAGCCTGAATGGAAATACTTGTCTGATCCTGCCACTGTTAAATTCAATGACTAAACTCCTTGTTTGTTCCAGTGGTGGGGGATTCAATGTTGCAGGCTTAAATAATTGAAATAAGTGACCCGTAGTGATACAAGGCACAGATCCAACAGACAGAAGGTCATTTTCTTCTTAAGCTGTTTAAAGGTGTGAATTAAGATGCCTACGAAAAATGCTTAACCATTTCTTCCAGATTCACCCAGGTAGCAAAATACATGCAGAGCAAGCAGAGTCTGTAGCAGGAGGGCTGGAGCAAAAAAAAAAAAAAAAAAATCACCAGTAACATATTGTGCAGCTCACAGGCTTGGCTGAAGCTGTCAGCACCCAGCAGTTTCTGTTGGGCTGCTCACGGGCTGAGTTCTTGTTTCCTGTACTCGTTGTGCACCTTGTGTGTTAGGCTCCTTTGAAAATTTGGGTACTTGTTTTGCTGCCTAATTGGAAGCAGAAGTCGTTTGAAAACATATTTGCTTTCCCTCCAGGGATGGTACTACCCCAAAATACAGAGTATGCTTTGGCTTAATTTAATAAGTCATAATCTCTTCTCGTATTTTATTGCATTTTAGTGCGAGGTGATTTTTTCCAGAGATGACTCAAAATAATACAAAAGAAACAACCTTGTCCTGTGAACAACACATGAATTATAGCTGATAAAATCAAGATAGTTTGAAGGCTTGCCAGCACAAGGAATGAACTCCCTCAGATTCCTGACTTACAGAGTAATGTTAGCAGCCCCAGATTTCCCTAGTAATTTTGAAGTTTAAAGGAACCTTAAGGACACTCCAAGGAAATCAGTCGAAAGAGAAGGTTTCCTATTAACACAGAAAAGAATCACTGTGAAATGAGGGAAGGAACAAAGTGATTTCTGCCGTCCTGATGAAGACTCACGGCTTACGATGCTCTTGGACACACTTAACCTGTGCCTTTTGGATGTGGATGTTGTTATGCTCATTGGGAACTGCCATCTCAAGGAAGCGTGTAATGCTGTGTGTAGAAATGTCAGCATAAGCAGAACGAGGTGTTCGCTTGGTTTTCTGAGTTTCTTGCACAGGGGATATTGTACTGAGGCACCACAGACTGCATTATCTCCCAGCTCCTTGCCAGGTGCTGTTCAAGATGTGAGCTCTGGCTTTTAAAGCCGTTTATGGGTGGAATACAGCATATTGTGCTGGCTCCAGTCTGTGAGCCTTCAGACGGGAGGTATAAATTCAGCGTGTAGCTATAACTGAGCATTCAGAGGTTTGCGTCGTGAATCTCATCTATTTGGTAGCCTGGTGGAGCTGCTGTTTATTTTTATGTTGGAGAGCATCCTTCAGTCAGGCTTTTCTACAAAGAGAAGTGGAACTGATTCAAAGAATGAATATATGGGGTTTTATAATATACTGAACTCATGTTTAAGGATCCCAATAAATTCATAAAAATTCCTCCTATAAAGATCTGTAGAGGAGTCTCTCTATAACCTCAGCAGTTTCTCTGTACCAGAATGCAAAAAATGAACTGATTTCAGTGGGGAGTATCACGTGTGCTGAAACCAGCCCCAGCTCAGTACAGAACAAAATAACGTGTGCAAACACTTCTACATTAAGGATGTGCTTCAAGGTTTTGGATGTAGGTGGGCTTGTGCATAAAGTGCAACTTGCACTTTGCTAAATAAGCTTAGCTATGAAAGAAAATGGCACAAAGCACGTGAGACTGCCTCAGCAAAGCGCTTTGGTAAGGCTTCAGGAACTTTGTTTCACACTGGCATTTTTTTCTCACAGCACACGTGATGCATGGCCCTGGTATTTCTGGAATGACAAATAATGCTCAAAGCTGCTCTTAGGCCACAGCGGATTATTCATTTCTCTTGATGCCTTGCACAAGAGTTTTCAGAAGCTGCCCACCAGCTCTGAACCTCAGAGCTGCATGCTCTGTTAGGATTTGTAATCACAGTGCTCCTCTGCCTTGGACTTCAGAGTTATGTTCTTGAATGTTCCCTGCCCATCTACTCTCCGCTGGTGATTTTTTGGTGCTTTCTAGAGAAGGGCCTCTCCAAAACTGTAATTCTCAGAAATGAGACACCTTGTGCCACTGGCAATATTTAAAAATGCCTGAAGATCCTATTCTAGATTCCCTTCATAGCCCTGGAATGTTATTTGGCCTCTCAGCAGCTTCAGTTTCTTCACTTGTGAAGGAAGCAGAATTAGATATGGTGCCACAGAAGCACAGAATCACAGACTGGGTTGGGTTGGGTTGGAAGGGACTTTAAAACCACCTATTCCAGCCCCCTGCTGTGGGCAGGGACACCTCCCACCAGCCCAGTCTGCCCAGGCCCCATCCAGCCTGGCCTTGAGCATCTCCAGGGATGGGGCACCCACAGCTTCTCTGGGCAGCCTGTGCCAGGGCCTCACCACCCTCTGAGCAAAGAATTTCCTCCTTCTATCTAATGTAAATCTACAGTCCTTCAGTTTAAAACCATTACCCCTTGCTCTATTGCTACAAGCCCTGGTAAAATGTCTCTCTCCATCTTTCTTGTAATCCCCTTTTAAGTATCAAAAGGCTGCAATAAGGCCTCCCTGGAGCTTTCCATGTTGTAGGCACGCTGTGCAGCTTAATTCAGAGACATGAGCAAGAGGTGCTCTGAGCTCCTGGGGTGCGGAATGCAATTAAACTATGCAATATTAGTAGTGCTGGAGTTTAACTAACAATAACGCTCATTCTAAGTATCCTGATCCTCTACTTTATGCAGAACTATCCGAAGGACCATTCACATCACAAAGAAACGTGCCCAGTGTGGTATGGGTGAGGGCTTACCTTCACGAAAATGTTACATTTGGGGACAGAATTCCGCTTGATGGTTAATCTTCAACCTGTGTAAATCTGTGCAAGATCAAGGCTTCTATATTATGAAAATATGAGTTGTCCTTGATTTTTATAAGCCCTACAGATCCATTTATTAGGCATAAAATATATTTAAAAGGAGAAAAGCATAAATGTACATTTCAAAACAGTTACATGTTGCTGGCATATGTTAGTCTTATAAATAATTTGGAAAGATTATTTCAGAGGAAAGATTAATCAAAGTTCAGCAGTATCCCGGAGTTAATGATACTCATTACAACCACTGTCTGAAATCAGTATGTACTTTCTGAACTCTTCAAAGGACTGCTCCCTACTCCAAAATACTCAAAACCTAAGTTGAGGAGAGAGAAACCCCTGAAAAAGAAAAAATGAAAAAAGAAAAAGCTTCTCGGTGTTTTTCAGCTGCTGAGATTGGAATTGGTTGAGGTTGATGGCAGTCTGCTAATGACTCTCTTATCCTTGAGGATTTTTTAAAAAATGAAGACTGCAACGCAAATGAGATGGAGAGATTGCAAAATCTGTGTGGAGGAATCAGTTCCCTGCTGCCACATTCTTAGCCTGAGAAGCACATCGCTACAATCTGAGGCAGACTTTTCGGTTCTCCCCGTGTAAGTGTAATAGTGGTTATTTTAAATGCATGCATCATACTGAAAGGTTGGTGGAATGGATGCTTTCTAGTTCAAGGTCTGCTGCTGAAAACATTTTCTGCTTTATTAGCTTTATGTGTGCTGTGTTGTCTCGCAGCGCTCAGGGGGACTACTCTTGGGTGCCAGGATTTGCAGGATTCAGGCCAGAACAGGAATGTGAGCTTAGTCTCTGAACCAGCACTTGAGGACACGCTGCAGACGTGCAGAAGGCAGCAAAACCTCTCTGGGTGCTGTTTGCCCCCTCCTGATGTCACTCGGAGGTTTCCCCTCCAGTCTGCTGCTGTACCACCAGCTCTAACAAATCACTTCTTTCCATCATCTGCACCAACTGGGGCCGTGCTCCCTTAGTTCACTAGCAGTTAATATTAGTGAGTAATTTTCTGTAACAAAGAGAGCCGCTTTTTCACGGGGAAACTCTTTATCAGCCTGGCAGCTTGTGAACTCCTTAGCATTTGATCTGCTGCAGCCAGTGCTCCTGCTGGAATCGATAGCTGTATTGATTGAGGAGCAACCCGAGGGCCGGGGCCTCAGGCTGGGCTAACGCAGCTGAGAGATGAAGTCGGTGATTGAATTGCTTTCAGCAGAGTTAGGAGCCATCCCCTAAGACAGGAGATTTTCTGCAGACTAGAGATTTTAGATGTCCTCGTATGAACTGCCATGTGTAGACAAGTGACCTCCCAATCAATCTTTGCATCCTAGGAGCATGGCTCTCCAAGTTCTCGCTGTGGCTCCATTCCCAAGACTGGCTCAGAGGTGCTGCCTCTCGTGCTTCTGCAGGCATTTTCCCCATTAAGGCTGACTCCCCTCGGCGCAGAGCAGCGCGTTTCAGCTTGCTGTCTGCTCTGGCAGAGAAGCTGTGGAGTGACCGGGCACAGCAGGACCCCAGAGCTACCCCGGGTCATGCTACCAGGGACGTTACAGCCCTTTGCTCCCTTCGCCATGAAGGAACGTGGCTCTCCTTGCTGCATCTCCACATCTTTTCAGTGCCTGTCCAGTGCTTTCGCCTTTTTGTCTTTCAGAAGTAGCCCAAAAAATGAGCACTGCCAAGCCAGGAGAAACAAAGTGTTAATCGCCACGGTCATCTCAGGGACAATCCAAGCCTGGAGCACTTCAATAGCCGGGCTTCGTAACCTCTCTGCTTGGTGCCAACATGGCCAGCCTCTGGAGAGCTCACAGACTCATTCATCACCTTGGTTAACCAGCTTTATCTAGCAGCGTGGCTGGGGCCAGTTAAAGCTCCTGGCTTTGGATGAAGCTTCCCTGACCTCCCCTCAGCAGGACAACATCCTTTTTCAATACTGATAAAGGCCTTATTCTGCACACAATTACAGTTTTCCACTGGGTTGTTCTTGACTAACACCAGTGTTAGGAAGACACGGCAGATTTCTGACATGTTTACACGGGTTATTATTTTGTTTTGCTTCTTAAATTGATCCCAATTGATCGATACTTTTCCCATGGCACAGTGAGATTCAAAGCTAGAACTGTGCCTGTCTGTTTACCAATGCTACTTTTGTAGAGGAAGACAATATTGTTTGTTGCAAAGTACATGATATCTACAGGGTACCTAAGGCTTGTCTGTGTGAGAATTAAGCTGATGCAGAAGTTTAAAGTTGGGTGAAAATTTCTGTGTACATACTTATTCTGGTGTATGAGAGGTTTGTCTGAGTTTAGCTTAAAGGGAAAATCAGACTTAATCTTTGGGTATTTTTCTGCCCTGAATAAAAATACTAATTTACTTAACTGCGTTTTCTCTGCTCAGGGCTCCAAATTCTGACCTCGTGTGAGGTCCACAGGAAATCTTCAGTTACCTAAGATCAAGTAAGTGCTCTTTTCCTCCACGGGGCTTTTCTTGCCCAAGTGGTTCAGGTCAGCTACTGTGATAAGCTGTGATCAGATACCTGCTTCTGGGTGCAATTGTACTTAAAAAAAAAAAAAAGTGAGGTTATTGTCTCCCAGGCTTTCCTCCCGTCCCCGACTCCTCCCAGCGGTTTGTTGCTGTCTCCCTGCCAGATGTTATCACATCCCCAGATTGTTTGCAGAGATGTTCAGAGGAGTGCCTTTAAGATGCTTCTACTCAAATCCTCTGGGCTAGCAAAGAGCTCTTACTTAAGCCGTTTTAGGTAAACCTGTCTTGTTTTGATTAATAGGGATTGGGAAAGCTCAAATGATCAGCTCTTAGGGGCTGTGTGTCCTGCTACCTGGTGGCGGGGCAGTGGCAGGTAACTGGAGACAGTAACCACACACAGGTCTGCAGAGACCACCTCTGCCCAGCGTCCCAGAGTGACTCCTCAGCCTCGGTGACACCAGCGATGCTGGGCTGGGACTCCTGGGCTCTGCTCCTGATTCTGCTCTGCAGTCTCCAGCAGCACACTGCCTGCCTGTGCCTCAGTTTCTGCACCGAGGCACCATCATCTTCTCAGCAGGAGGACAGGGAGAGCTAATTATAAAGTGATGTGATCTCCTTGGTGCTGAGTTACAGGCGATCGGTGCTACTTTGGCGCTTCATAACAATTAACTTTCTTTTTGATGTCTTGAGTAAATGAGAAGCAAAATTTGTGTTCACAACGGGAAACTATACTTCGATTTGAAGAATGGTGTTTTCTTCTGATGACTCACTATCAGGGTTGTTGCTCTGTGAAAGGGCCCAGCAAGGAATACTCCTTTCCAGCCCTCAACAGAACAAGCACACAGTTCCCAGGAACAATGTGTCAAACTATGTAGCTGTCCATGCGGAGGGCTAAAATCTTTTGCCTAGGTGCCCCTGAAATTCCCTTCAACTTTGTATGGATGGGTACAGTTAACATGAGTTCATTCTTCTGTGTATTCAATTAAAACTCACATCAGCTTCTCAGAGACACCAACAAAAGTAACACTAGAGTAAGCAATAGCAGCCCGAGCTCTTTAGCTGAAATCATTCTGACTTTTATTATTTAGCCCACAGGGTGATGTTAGTTGTTACTATGCAGAAGAAAAAAAAAAAAAAAAAGAAAAAAGAAGAAAAAAAAAAGGTTGTAATGTGCTAGCTAAGTTGCTAAGGCTCTAATGTGTATGCAAGACAAATTGTTGATAAAACAACCCTACATGTTGGTGAGAACAGCAGAAAAGGAGTCCCTTCCCAACGTTACTACAAGTTAGGAACATTTTTTTTTCATTAAGACAGGCACATAAAGGCACGGTGCAGTATGAAATACCTGTCAGCAATGCCAGCAGGAGGAGTTCCCATCCCCGGGTGACTTGAGTGACACAGCATCATCCCTCGAGTGGCCACCTCTGTCGGCAGCAGGCTGCGGGGCTGAGGTGGGAATGAGCAGTCAGGGGTCATTTCACTGCTGAAGGAGGCAGAGGAGGTAACTACCCAAAGGTGGCTGCTAAAGCGGCGCACGGCCGTGCTGCTCCTCACTTTGATGTGCCTTCTCATAGCGCTCTGGCTTTGCAGAGCAACCTTGCATACATGTGGATGTCTGCAGCGTGCATGTGGTCTAAGTGCGTTCCACTGGAACAGCTGGGAGTGCAACACAGCTTGTCTGGCTGGAAGAATCTAGAATTGAGCCCTTAAAACAAAAATTAACAACTATCCCTTGGCGCTGGCAGAGGGTCAGTGTTCAAAGTGAGTGATTTGGTAAAACTGTTGTAGCGCAGGAATTAAAAATCTATTTTAAAGCAGGTATCCTTGCAGAAAATTCCCACTTTTCAAATTATTATAAGATGCTTTCAGCTCTCCCAGGATGATATGATGGATGGCAAGAAAAGCAAATTAAACATACTGAATTTAAGCTGGTTTACTGCTTAACTGTGTCTTTTACTGGGTTTACTGTTTTTTATTTTAAGCTGCAGAAGGGTTATTACCATCTTAAAGCTGTGAGCTCTAGGCTCCAAATCCGTATAACATCATGCAAAAGTAAATGGGACAGTTAACTGACAGACGCTGTCTAACTTACTGCTGGAAGCTCACACGAGTTTCTGGCATTACAATCCTGCCTGTGAAGGCACGGGCCAAATCCTGCCGTCACCCGAGGCAAGCACGGTTTGAGCACAGTCCCCCGGGTTACAGGACGTGGTTATAGGGCCAATGCTGTGCACCCTAAGGGCACCTTGGCCTCTGGTGCTCATCTGAGCAGTCACAGTGTGCCAGCCCCTCATGGCTGAAATTGTTAAAAGGAAAGATGGAGATGGGGGGTGTGGTGGGAGATGGGGTCTCCCGGAGCAGTCTGACCCAAGTCATTCCCCCAAGGGCTGGCTGGGGTTGCAGGACTCCCTCCTGGCAGCCTCCTGACAGTGGATACCATCCACTCTGGCCTCACGGCATCTCTCCCTCCCTCATCTCCCCCCTGCCAGGGCTCCTTCATAGAGCGCTGCCAGACGCCTGCTGGCTCCTGCTCCCTCTCTGCTCACTGCTCCACTTGCCATGCAGCAGGGGCCAGCAGCACCTCGCACCACCTCAAGTGACATTAGTTAATTGTCCTTTTTTCCTCTCCATGGCTGTCTCAGTGACCCCATCATGTGGGTTTGCTGTGGCACCAGGATTCCTCCTTCCCCAGCAGGATGGAGCCACAGGGCAGGACCTGGGGCAGGGAGGACAGTGCAAGAAGCCTTTCCCCTGCTCTGCTTTCCTGACACATTTCTCCCTGCTCCCTACAAAGGCTCATTTTCTCAGGCTGGTTTCAGAAGCAGTGGGAGATGCCGTTGTGAAGCCAGCACTGTGAAAGCACGCTGAAACCTAGCTTAGACTTGGAGCCTGGCCTAGCCAGATCAGCAATAAAATTTTCAAAAAGAAAGAGGAAAAAAGCTATTTCCCATCACAGGAGCAGTGGGGTGTTTTCCATGGGAACAATGATGTTCTGGTTAAGTTCTAAGAACTTTTCTAATTATTAGGCAAAACCAATGCGAAAGCTGATGTCAGCAGGAAGAGCTGATGGGAGGAATTATAATTGTGTCTGGGGCCATATGAAAGCATTATACCATGTCTTGCTCCAGACTTTGCATGACTCATTTTCCTCCTGGTCAGGATCTCGTATTGAAGTGCAGACTGGCAGTTGTCTGGATCTTTCCTAATGCCAAAACTGCTGTTAAGTTGGTTTTGTTAGGGGGTTTTTATTTATTTTTTTTTTTTTCCAGTGCCACTGCGAGAAGTGCCATCAATAGAATGTCTTTGCTGCGGAGGGAGCATCAAGCAAAGCACCACACTGCATGGGGCAGTAATTGCAACACTTGCTGCTGATTTATTGTCAGCAAGTTCTTTTGTGGAAGGAGTCCTTACTCAGTTCCAGCCATAAAACTCCGCTGGTTTCAGGAGGAATTGTGGCAGCTTGCCACTTCTGAGTGTCTGCCTCTGAGCATTTAGATCTTTGTTGTATGTAGATTTTCTCTAGAAGCCCATTTGCTGCTGAGACCTGTGTTAGACATCACAGCTTACAACTGTTCAAAATTGAAGTGTAATTTCCATCTGCAAAGCTGAGGTAACAGTTGTACCCTTCCCTGGATTAGAAAGCATTTTTTTTAAGAGCAGATCCACCAAGTGATCTACCTCTTTCCTCCCTTTCAGCTCATCGTAGCTCCCCGTGGTGTCACTGGAGAAGCACCAACTCCTTTCAGGTGGAGCTGGACTGGACTCCAGGATGCTCTGAAGAGCCAGTCACTAATTTAAATTTATTGATGTCGTCAACAGGTGGAACAGGTTATAAGACTGTGCAAATCTAAATTTTGTAGGAAGCAACCGAGCAAGCAGTTATGTTAGAGAAAATGGGCGAAACCTGAGAATAATCCGACAGTTGTGTCAAGCACTTCTCGCCACTGCCTTCAAATCAGAGAGAAAAACCTTCAGCTACCTTGTGATCCGTGTCGTTCACGTCCATCTGAGGAGTTCAGTCACCGCACCAGCGGCAGCCGCGTTCATTCACAGCTGCGTGGTGCTTGCTGAATCCTCGTGCTGTCTTTCTGGTGCATAATCTAGAAGGCTTTGTTGTATGTCAAGCCTGCTTAAATGTTTGTGTGCTTCAAATATTCAAATGCTTCTGTCACACCCACAGAGCACTGGCAGAGCTTCTCTGCCTCAAACCTCTCCTGGTCTGCTGTGGGAGAGGCTTGACTTTTTGGCCGTTGTGGGTGCTAAGTGCCTGCTCTGAAGTCTGGGCTCAGCCCTGCTATGAGGTCTCCGTTCACACTTGAGCAAAAATTTTCCCAGCCTCAGACATGTGGGTATTCAGAACTTCTCAGTTTGTGCATTCAGGGATATGTAATTGCAAAAAAAACCACCAGCTTCGCACAGGGCTTAAAAACACAAATGCTTTTTAGTTAGTAGAACAAAAATACACGAATATACAAACAAGAAAAAATAAACACCAACAGAATACCTATATTTCCTGCCTCTGTTTCTTTACCATCATGGGCATTACTCGGAGTCCTGTGAGGTGATCAGGTTTTCTTTGCAGTTCTTTTGACCCTGCAGTCTCTTTCAGCTCTGCCTTTTGGCTTGTACCTCAGCTAAACCAGAATATGTGCAGTGCAAAACATTCCCTTCTTCCTTGTCTTCTGCTCCAAATTGTGTGTGTATTGCTGCAAGTCTGTTTCCATTTCCCAAAGACTGATATATCTTGATTTATGGGTTTGGTTTTGATAAGTTTCTCTGCTGCAAACAGCACTCCTCTGTACAAGGGCTGGAAGAAGTGACTCTTCCTGCTCTGTCACATCTTCTGACGATACCTCCTCAAACAGATAAGCCTCTTTCCATCAGTCCTTCCCTTTTTTTTTTTTTTTCCGATGCAAATTCATAAAACTGGAATTAAAATTCATCCTGCTGCAGTATGTGGTGGTTTCCCTCTCGACAGTTTTCTGAGTGAGAGCAGCAAGTGTGAAGGTGTTGAAAAGCAGCCTGCGGCGCGCCATGTCAGCTGTACTTCTCTCGCAGGAAACACTGCCGTAGTGAGATCAAAAACTGATATTAGCATGGTGTCCGGGGCAATGCTGCCTGTTCCTTTTGTTCCATTGGAGAACATGCTATTTTCTTGCTTCGTCGCTTCATCTGTAGCACACTGGCTGTGGCAACTGTCATCAGTAAGGGATAGTCTATCATGCTTTTCAGTGGAAAATTGGATTCTTGACAAAATGATTTTGGGGGGAAATCTTCACTTTTTATCAAAAGTCATTCAACAAAAGAGATTTTTTTTTTTTTGCCTGAAACTTTTAGTGATTATTCCTTCAGTGCATTGTTGATTTTTATGGGGCGTAAGGACGGATGTGTTAATATTTTCTGTCTGTTTTTACGGCACTGATTCTTGTGGTTCTTCAGAATACCTTTCAAGTGCCAAAGAACGAGCAGAGGGCCAGTATCTATTTCACACTTGTATCAGGATAAATCCATACTAGCGCCACTGAAGTCAGGGGAGTTTCTCTGTGTGTATGTCAGTCTGTCCGCAGGGCTTCTTGACTGCTGGAGCAGCGGGGGCAGAGCTCCCTCGTGGAGACACGGCTTGTATTGGCAGAAGAGCAGCGAGCCTTTGCCAATATACTTCAAACTAGTTTCTTGTACTGCATAAACTATGTCTGGATGAAAACTGGTTTCTGCTGACACTGCTTTTCTCAGCAGAAGAATATCCATCCTCTGCCCAGGACAGTCAAATGAGCAGGCACGGGGCTCAGGTGCAGAACCTGCTCCTGAAGGCCACCTGGCAGCCCTGTAAAGCCTTTTTTTTTTTCTCTTGTTGCTCACTTGTGGTAAAACCAGGTAGCACCACGGCCTCCCCGCTGTTTCCCCCAGTGGGTACTTGGGTCAGAGCTGTAAAGGTGAGAGCAGATTCGGGAAGTAAACCAATCCCCCCTGTGACTAGCTGGGTTCATCGCCGCAGCCTGCCAGCAGAACAGCCGTCTGTCTGCTGGGGGATAAACCACAAACCCTGGAGGTGCTCCTGGCACCTTCTGAAGTGCAATCTAAGGTGCATGTCAGCACTGATTAAATGGAAGCTTTATAGGAGGCGGTCTGGGCCTTGATTATTTCAGAAGCACCGGTAGGCAGGGAAGTGGATCGCTTGAGCTGTCAGCTGGGTGATTTACTGTGACTCCTATAGGGAATAATGAAGGTTGTGATAAACTGCAGTGTAAGAAGCCGGTAAATAACTTTTATGGTGAGACTGTATTTGGAAACACTGAATAACAGCAACTGGTGTCACAGATCTTATTGAAAGGCGCTTTCCAGAGTTAGGTATTTAAATGGACCTGGTGGCTCTAAGCTATGCCCGAGAACTCTGCTGCCATCGATAGGATGACCTTAGGCTTGATTGAAGAAAAGGAAATGCCATCTGTAACATTACATTTTTATTGAGAATATAAAACAATTAACTCATTTGGAGAAGAGGAGGAGATGTGTTTATGTTAATGCTGATTTATTATTTTATGGCTTTTATAGCAAAACAAGACCTCCAAACCATAGCATCCACTTTTTTTTCAATCTTGGCCTATTTATCATCAGTTCTTTTTATCATGAAGCCCACACAAATGAAGAGAGACATTTATTATGTTCTTTTATTTCACAGTGCATAATTCAAATCTGGAAATGCTGTTTTCCAGAAGAAATACACATTTATTTTTAATACTTTTCTATAATTTTATTTTCAATGCTTTATTTTAAGAAGTCATCACATTTGGATGTTTATTTTTATTGTTTTTAAATTCAGCCAACTCTCTAATGTCGAGAAGAAAAATAAATCTCATGTTCTAGTATTAGGTAGAATTAGATCAATGGATTCTTACTAAAAATTATACATGAGATTCCTTTTATGATTTCACGTGGCTTTCAGCCAACTTTCTTTGCTACTCTAGCAAAGTTTTCAGAGTAACTAACTGAAGTGACGCTGAAATGCCATTTGCTTTTGGCATGTTAGACCATGGCTGCTATACAATGGACGGGTGCTTGTACTGAGTGCAATTAGAATCTGGTTTGACGACAAAGTGGAGATAATGGTCCCAGAAATTTCTATGCACAGATCATAGGGACCACTTCTCTGCTTCCCTGTGCTTTGGTCACTTAGGCAGCGTAGGAAGCTGACATTTTAGTTACTTGGTAGCTGTACTGACTGTGATGCATCACTGTGACATGCTGACAGAGTAAAAATTAGGAAAAATCCTAATTTGTCAAAATTGAAATGATTCATAAAGCAGGATCCTTTCCCACTACTCTTAACTCAGCCAAAGCATGGAGCTGCTTTGTCAGAATGTGCATGACAGGGTATTTTGGCATTTTTGAAAGAGAAATCTTCATGTTTTTATATTAGTTGAAGCTACTTCCCACTGTGAGGTTTCAGAAAATGGAGACCAGAAAAATTAAATGAAAAAGGAAAAAAATAAATAGGAACAAAATGTTTGAAAATAATGACAACCAAGTGCTCTGAGTGACCTAACCTGAATGTTTTGTTCAGCTTCCAGTTTGACAAATTCCCATGTTTTCCTTACCTGACTGCAGCACAGAGAGCAAAGCAATGACAAGGCAGGATCCTTCGATTAGTGCAGAGGTTCCTCTTGCTGTGCAACAAGCATGTGAAATGGGGATGTAGCAACTCATCCCTGAGGACTAGGACTTAGACTGGGGCCCAGGGTGTGTTCTGACCTTTCCAGCAATTTTGTGAAGGAGCAAGTTTTGCTTCTCTATTCCTGCCTTCCTTGAACTACTGCAAATAAAATTTTTTCAGTTGAATTAGCAAAAGGCTTTTCATATGTGCAAGAAGGGATTCAGACAGTGGTAATATATATATAATGTATATAAAAATAGAATAAGAGCAGGTTGAAAAATGGGCAATTGCAGGCCTATTGTTCTTCATCTGTTCCCTTTCTAAGAACTGCCTGGTTTTGGTCTCCTCTGCTGTTATCGCTCAGTGGTGCTGGTGCTCTCTGTGGAGCCAGCCCCGTGCCTGACCAGCTGTGAGTTTCTGAGCTCCCTTCTCATCACTAAGCTGGGCGAGGCAGCAGCTTTTGCCTCTGCTCGTGCTCAGAGCTGCTAAGTGGATGCAAAATGTCCTGCAGAAAGATGTGCTGCTCCTGCAGTGTGAGCGTATTCGCCAGCCCCAGAAAACCTGTACACAGGTAAAGTGATGTAGTTACCCACTACTCTGGGTTATGCTGTCATTCTGTATTAAGACAAATTAGTGTACTCGGAAGCAATCAGAAGTAATTACTCTTTAAGAAACAATAGGCGTCACTCTGTGGCTTCTATGTGACAGCTAAAGAACTTGGCTTCCTGTGAAAAACCCATACAGCTTAATCTTCTTGTGTCAGATCATATTTCCCTGTCTTCTCTCAGTAAATGTTTACATTGCTGTGGTAAAAGGGGCACTGTGTGATCTTGGCTAACAGGGGACTTGTGTGTTTAGAGATAGTAATGGGATCCAGTATCTTTCAGCCATCACTCTCAAGATGAACGCAAAGAGGGTTTGTAGGTTCAGAATAGCTCCACTGCAGGGGCTCGAGTGGTCCCACTCTTAGGAGGAAATCCCGATTCCACGAACCCAGCTCCTGCTGTTACATGAGCTGACACCGCGACAAAACAATGATGGGAAACAAAATGATAGGAAATGAGCACAGAGTCCTGGCTGTTCTTTTGCTCTCCAGGTAAGACTGTGAATGATGCTTCAACTGGTTCACCTTAGGCATGTAAATATTTGCAAAGAATCGTGCTTTTGCCACCCCTACTGCTGCATTTCCATCCCCATCACCTGCCCGTCATTTTCAGATGTTCCCTTAAAAATCAAACCCTTTCTGAGAGCTCCTGTGGGATCTTTGAACTGTTAGAGAAATTCGAAGTCAGTGTGTGAGTAAAGCCCAAATTTTACATTCTCTGGGAGGAAACATGGGATTCATCTCAGTGAAGACGGTGCCAAATAGTGGTAGATTGAGATCCAGGTGAGCTCCACGGTTGTAGTGATTGTCAAGTGTGCTTCTTTCTTAGGTAGCAAAGAGTCTAAACTTCAGATCCTGACAAATGCCATTATCTCTGTACTTCCTTTTTATTAAACAGTTTGCTCTCACCACTGATGCTGCCCACAGAGGGTTGTTTCAGCCTTTTGTAACTTATATTTGTGGTAGCTTGTGGAAAGGGAAGACTGAGTAACAACAGAGTGGTCCTGTGGTTAAAGCAGCTAGGTAGCGTGTAGGAAGTCTGGGTTCAGCTCCTGGCTTTGTTGTGGATGTGCTCTGTAATTGAATACACAGTTGCTGTTCACCTCAGTTCTCCTCCCATCAGATAGAACCATCAGAAGGTTATTGTGAGGATGCATTCGTTGGTGAGAGATTGAAATATTGCATGTTGTTGGGAATGTGGAGATAAAACAGTGATAAGCCAGTCGCATGCTGTCTGTAATTGGGTTTTGCTGTATCTGTGAGAACTAACAGTGAGACAAGACATTTAGGGAGAGTCTCTGTCGTCAGACTAAACTTAGTTGACCTTTATTGGTCTCCAGTAGATAGTACAACTCTCAAGAAACTTTGTTTTCCTTGATTTCTTCATAATGAGGGTAGTGTAGCACTGGAATGGCCAAAGAGGCTGTGAAATCTCCATCTTTGGGCATTTTTAAGATGCAGCCAGCCCAAGCCATGGCTGACCCGGTCTGGTGTTGGCAGCAGTCCTGCTTTGAACGGGTTGGTAGGCTGGGGATCTCCAGAGGTCCCCCTCCAACCACTGGTTCTGCGATTCTGTGATTGCAATGATCTTTGTCTGACATGGAAGTACCAGTTATTTTAGGAAATATCTGTATCTTTGCGCAGTCAAAGCAAACAAGATAGCAGTTTATTATCATTTATTACTAGTGCTAAGTGAGTATTCTAAAAAAGGCAAACACTTGCATAGCCTTGTTTTCTGTCTCTCTCAAAGCAAAATTAAGGGTAGACATTATATTTGATATAGTATTCACTATTCAAATTACATTTTATATTTTATCTATTGGTTATATGTATTACCTAATACTTAATTTGATAACTGCATACTGTTATCACTTCTGTATAGTAATACCGAGACAAAAAATGTTCAAACATTAACTTTACAACCTTATTGCAAAATATAGCTTACATGAGTGACTTACGAGGATACTTGAGGCTGAAATATCTTCTTTACCTACAGACATTTCAAAATAACACATATATGCTCTGCAGAGTTAACAGCTGTTACTATTCCACTAATGGGAGGTATTTACTCTTTCTTATGTAGAAGATAAAGCGTTATGCACTTCTGTCTTAAGCTCAAGGTCCATGTAGTCCTATCTCTATAAAAGAAACCAGCAGAACTTAATTAGTCCTCGCAAAACTCGGAGTGACTTGTGTGTATCCTCCTCTAGCTATTAGCACTAAAAGCTCTCCCATAAAGCACAAAAACTGTAGTGTAGCAATAACATGAGGTTCTCGTTTTATATTTTTATGTTTACTACTTGTTACTATTTCATGTACATGAAATGATATAAAAAGATGGTGTGCATGCATATTTACAAGAGCGCACAATGTAATGAATTCTGCATGTTCTATTAATGAGCTCTTAAATCCGGGTTTTGTCTGTGGAGGAAAATCGGTGCGTTTGCATCCGTCATTTTGTCCTGATGCTTATATGAAAAGGGCATGAATGACAAGTGCCGGGAATTAGGGAAATGAATGACACTGGAAGTCAAGATGCTGAGTGGATGTTTGTTTGTCTCGGCTTAGTCCTCCTTACATCTTACATCTTACACCATACATCCACATGAAATACCTGCATTCTCCACTACTACCGTCTTTGTCCTGAAAAGAAATGTAATAACTGTATTACAATGTGTTGTTTTTTTTTTTTTCCTTTGATGTTAATCTGATAATTTCTTTTTAAGCACAAAGACTGGCTTGTTACTCTGCAATGTGTGTGCTGGGACAAAGTGGAAGGAACCTCGCCTCGCCCAGCTGTCCCTGCTGGGTACTGATGGGGTGCCTCCGGTGGGTGCGAGAGAAGAGGAGCAATGACAGTGACATTTTGCTGATGTTCTGGGAGCTCCAGAGCTGACTGCATGAGCTGCCATAGCATGAGCTCCAGCACCACAACTCCCAAGTGGATTTGTTTCATCTGTTTCGGGCTGGTAATGCACCACCCGTGGGACCCCGTCATCAGCTCCTAGAACTCAGGCAGTGCCCGCTGCTGGCCTGCGAAGTACCCAGTGGAGGGCATTCTCCTGGGGTATGTAGATCCCCAAGGAGGGAGACAGGGCTGTGAGCAGGACGTATTATGGGATTAAACTGAGATTCAGCCAAGACCAGTCACCTGTGGGTTGCCCTACGTGCTGTGGCTGGGTGCTCTGGCTGGGCTGCAGGAGGCAGCAGTCTCCTCCCTCATACAGCCTGCTGTCAGTGTGGGGCAGGGGAGGACAATATTTGGCAAAGAGGCAGAAGACCACGCAGAGGTACCAAGTCATAGTAGGCTCCATTCTTTTACCATGGGTTCTCCCCCACCCACCTTTTTTTTTTTTTCAAGGTGAATTCAGTAGACTGATCCCAGTTTCAAGAGGCAGGCAGCAGTGCAGGGTACTATGGCTGCTACAGCAACTTGGGCTGGCTCTGGAAGGATTCCTGAACGCAGAAACCCGAGTTATTCTGTTTTGTAAAGGTCCTTGCACCGTGCTTTCTGCCACAACATCCAAAGGCTGTGGTTTCAGCAGCAGAGCTAACAGCTGCCTCGTGTCATTTGCTTTCTTGTTCTCTGCCCAGGCGGGGAGTAGAGCAGCTTGTTTCAGCAGGGACTGTCTGTCTAAATGTGTACTCTGCTCCGTGTTTATGTTGGAAAAAGAAAGATCAAAGTGTGTGCTTTGAGCTAAAAATGGAGGCTGCGTGATGAGGGACCTCATCTCACTCCTGGTCACATACATATGTACATGTATGTCCCTGTACGTGCCCCTCATCACCACTGGAACCCAGGCTGGGAGCCATGGCCCTGAAAATCAGGCTGTTCCTTTAGATGGCCATCAGAGGTCAGGGCTGCCTTTGCAGGGAAGTAGACTTAACCTTATCTGTGACTAATTAGTTTTCTGTTTGCAATGAGGAGAGACTCAAGATCAGCTGATGATAGTGAGCCTGTTGAGTCAGAACAAAGCCCTGTCCAGCCTGGTGGCCTGTCTCGGAGAGTGCTGGTACTGGAAGGGTAAGAAAAGAGCACAAAAGGGGACACAAAGACCAGAATACTTTTTCTGATGTGTCTTTCCAGCTTCTGCTACGCTGCATGGAGGCAATTCCTGAGCACCACGCTGCATCTGGACTGCCATATTTAATGGCTGTCAGTGGATTCCTTGGATTTATCTAAATTTTTGAACCCATTTATTCCTTTGGACTCTCTAACACTGAAACACTGACCTCCACATTCCACTACCCATTGTGTAAAAAGGGTTGCCTTTTTTTTTTTTTTTTTTTTTTTTTTAAGGCATGCTTTCCGATAATTTTATTGGGTGTTATAAAGATCAAAGAGTAATTATTCCCTGTTTGCTTTCTCCATTCCGCTCCTTGTTAAATATCTCAATCACATCCAAGTTGAGCTGTCTGATAAGCAATCAAGTCCTTGCCTGTGACACCCCTTCAGTTTTAGGAGCCATTTGCTACCTCTGAAGATCTTGCTGCCTCTCTTAACTCTACCTCTTTGAGATGGCATGACCAGAATCGCATGCACTGCTCGAGACATGGGCTCACCAGGGACTGACAAAATTGCAGAGTGATGTTTTCCATTTTGTTGTCTCTTCCTTTCCCATTTGTCCTTAGCATTGTGCGGGAGTTAACAAGCAGCTCTATTGTTAGAAGAGCCTACAGGGAGAGCCTCACAGGCTCCTCCTGGAGGAAGGATGCGGGTAACAGGACATGATTTATCTGTTTAATTTATGTTGGACTGTTTGATTTTGCAAAATTAACTTCCTCCCTGAAGAAGGATGTCAGATGAAATTTTCAGTTGAAAGGTGCAAGGGGAGAGCGAGAGATTAGCGTTCATAGCAGTGCAAAGCTGCATGCTTTGATCCTTCTTCATCCTTGCTGCTCTGCTCCACTGTGTATCTTGCCTACAGGACAAAGTTTGGGGGCAGGACTGGGGAGACTGCCTTATCCTGAAACTGCCAGCCAGATTGTTTCCCTTGGATCAGGCCCTATCTCGGCAGTTATGTCCTTGGCTTTTCACATGCAAAAGAAGCACTTTATTAAAAGAAACTGAATACTTCCCAGAGTCTGACGGCTTGCATTTTGAACTATCACCCCTAACAAGGGACCTTAAAACTGACCCCAAGACGTTAATTTAACCATTACAATTCCATTAGTCTAATTTGTCATGAAACATCTTTAACTAATTACCTGCATTTGTAAGTTAGTCCACATGTCATGAGATAAGAAGTCAAGCGTAGTCATAGGTCACTGCTCTCGGCTGCCATCACATAACACAGACCCTAGATGAAAGGGAATTTAGACTTGATAGGAGGAATCTAAATGACAGCTCCTCAGTCAGTAAAGGCAGTCGTGGCTGTAATGTAAAAATTGGACCACTGTTTTAGAAGGGGCGTTTTGGAAAGGAGGGGGCATGCCCTCATTAGCAGAATTAGGGCTAGGCAGACAGAGAGCATAATGTGTTCCCTACGAGCATTTGTCTTGAAGGTGGCAATTTGATAAATACAGGTCCCCACTAAAACCATTTGCTAAATGTGGTAGACAATAGTATCAAACATTTACAGCTGAATTTAGAACTGTCCCTTTTCAAAGAGACCTGATTATGTCCTAAATGTTGCTTTAAAAAGCTCATTTGGGAGCTGCTGTTGGTTTCCTTACATGACAAATGCCGAAACAGAGGGAAAGACCAATTAGGAGTCTGATTAAAGGTTGCTCAAGCCTTTCATTGAGTATTATGTTTGGATTCAGCTCCCTATTACTCGTTGGAAATCTGCCCGTGAGTTTATAGCAGGAGCTCCAATGTGCTGCGTGCCACAAACACTTCTCTCGCTCAGATTTAGGCAACCGTAAACTTCCCCTCATTTCTCTTGTTCCTGTGCCCATAACGTTCCCCTAGAGACCAGATGAAGAGAAGGATATGGTATATGATTAAAGCAAGACAAAGCGTTTGGAAAATTCTCTCACTCTTGTTTCTGCTCCCTTTTACACCAAGAGAGGGGGGTGCAGAGGGAGGTGGTTGAGAGAGGGTCCCCCTGCCAGCATGCCAAGTGTCATTGTCATATTGCTGGCTGCCTGTGCTGGGCATGAGGAGTAATTAAATCCCGGCCTCCCCCACCCCTCCATCCCTTAGCTGATCCTTACAGACAGCAAATGCAATTGAATTCCTCACTTCCATCACTCATTTGATCAATACAAAGGGCCAGGACGACACAGCTCTACCGGTCCGGCCAGCCCTACCTTTGTAGTCCCTAAGTACAGGCTCTGTCCGAGCCATAAATCACAGCTCCTCTAAATTAGAGAGGCTGCCAACACATCAGAGGGCTGGAGCAGGAGCTCCCTGTGATCACAGCAGGGAGGGGAGGATAAGGAAGGCCCTGACCAAGCTGTCTTTGCTCTAGTCAGGAGCTTTATTCAAACAGCAAGGAACAGCGTGGGCCTGGGAGCCTCTGTGCTCCTCTCCCGGGCACCAACCTGCTGCCATGGCTCAGCAGTGCTCTGCTGTTACCTGCTGGCCTCAGGAAAAGCCAAAATCCTCTTTGTGCAGGCTGTAAGGCTGTCGCTGAGATTAGGAAGAAACTTCTGGTGCTGCAGACTTTATGCCTTCCTCCAGATGCCTTTCTTAGCATCCCTGTGCCGAGGAGGGGCTGACTGGTTTGTGCCCACCCCTGCCACCAGCCAGCACCGGGTGTGCTCTCTCTGCAGAAAGAAAAAGCAACTGCCTCGCCAGGCTGTCCCCAGCCCCTGCCACGTGGCAGCAACAGCCCTGCACTTTCACGTGATGTGGAGGTATGAACACCATGGTGCTCCTTCCTCTCCTCTGTTCCCCTGTTACTCTTCTACCAATATTCCTCCAGGTCTTTAAACGTAAATGAATCTTCAGGTCTGCAGATCTTTAGCCTGTCGGTGATGGGCATAAGGTATCTCCTGGGCTGAAATGAAAAATCACAGACAATCCATCCTTTCGATCTCCTGCTTTTATCCTAAGCTGATAAGAGAGGCCCTCCTGTGCTTGTCAGCTTTGCATTCTTGGTGTGTGCTGCATAGCTGGGTATTGCAGATTAAAGGTGAAGAGTTGAACATGGAAAAAAAGCAGGAGTGAAGCAACTGTTTAATGAGATAGAGAGGCTTTCCTCTTGAAAACTGCTTATCCATATCCTGTCTGTTGGTAATTGCCCAGAGTATTTTCTTTATGGAGCATGTTAGCACTGTTTTCACAGTTTAATATATTTTACCCTCTTGCAGGATCATCTTTTCACCTTGGTAGCATTAAATCATTCTTTACACAGATTGTAAAAAAAAAAAAAAAAAAAAAAAAAAGTCACCCACCACATTTTTTCAAGCTGTTTAGTTCTGCCCTGTGCATCTTTTGTCTTTTAATTACAAGTGTTCATGTATGCTGAGGAGCCAAAGCTGAGATGGTCTCAATCTGTCTCTAAGTTTAAGCCCATGCAGTTCCATGTTTGGAGACTCTTTTCCACCCAAGCCTGTAACACAACCTCTGAAGTTACAAATCCAGATATTGTGGAACTCACAATGCTAGGATGTGCAATGCTGACACAATCAAACCTTGTAAATACGAGGTTTTGGCAGTTGTTTTGGCTCAGTCATGTCACTGTAGGTCTGTCTGTCTTCCTGCTAGAGTTATTTTCATTTTTTGCAACCTCCTCCATGTGCCTTGCTCTGTTTTTCAGGTTGATCTTTGCCTCCTAGTGCCTTTAAGAGTCTCAGGTGGGACAGCAGCACCACCAGATCCCATGGCTCGCTGATGTTTTCATGTGCTGGGATTTACCTCCAGGAAGAGATCTAAGAAAGCATCATTAAAAATCTGCATAAGCTTATGGGAGCCAGAACATCTGGGAGCAGAAAGTTGACTGGAAAATGGCTCACGTATGTATGCTGCCACTGCCCATACTGCTGTCTTTGTTGGTCCCTGGAGAGGTGCTGGGAGAGTACAACGGTTGCTGACAGTGAAAAGTGAGAGAAGAGAAGGGATGCATTTATCAGGGAAAGATGCAGTCATGACTCTGGCTTGGCATGATAAACAGCATGCGCTGCTCAGAGATCTGATTGCAGACAGGTCAAATTCCCCTGCTCTCTCCCCTGCTTGCTGCTGGATTCCGCTGCGATTGATGCGAAGCAGCCTGGCTCTGTGTCCCCTCTGCGCTGTGGGGCTCGGGAACAGGGACACTTTGGGGTTGGGAAGAGACCAAACTGGGATTTTTCTGATGCCAAAAGTTCCTGATCTCACTGGTATAGATGATGTCAGTGCTTATAGATGTATAAATGATTATTTATCATTCTATGATGATTATAAGGGGTGGAGAAATGGGGGATCTTGGGTGGGGTCTAGGAGGGGTCTGAGGTGAGGTGGGGGCTTCTGGTATGGCAGAGGCTTGGGAGTGTGCTTGGGAGAAGATGGCAGCACTGGCTTGAAACGCATTGCCACAGTCTGGAGTAGGTGAGGATGCTGGGTTTAAGATCTAGGACAGAAGAGAGAGAATGTGTCTCACAAGGGATTGAAGGAGCTTATTTTGGGGATATCCAAGCAACTGTCCCTCCCCCGTCCTGTGCACTTGAGTGCACATCACAGTCAGTTTTGCTGATGGAAATGCGGTGGCTTTGTTTTCTGCCCCACCTTCACCTCCTTGCCTCTTTACTTGTCCGCACAGTATCATATATCCTGTGGCATCATATAATTAAAATAGATGATTATGCAGATGCAAATGAATCCCTACAGAAACCTAGCACATGGACAAAACACCACGAGCAAGTTCTAACTGATTATGCAGCTACAGAGAAGATTCTTTTTAAAATTAAATATACTTTTACATTTTTTTCATCTTTTTTAATGCTAACAACGGAACATTTTCCTCTCCAGGTAAAATCTGAAATAGATGAAAGGGAGGAAAGACAGCACAGAGTTACTTGGGGAAGTACAGGCTGTAGGTTTCTGGGCTCCAAAGAGCACAAAATCTTTCCTCCCATTTGCAACACCCCTCGCCACTGCATGCAGACTGCAAACCCTCTGTGCGTTTGGCTTCCATGTCTGTGATTCCCACTCCCTTTTTTAATATTGTGAATTTTCTTCCCAGACCCCCCAAATATTTTGGCCCTGCAAGTGCGCTGGATTTTTTATTACTGTGGAAACTCCTTCTTTTATTCCATTTCTGCACTGCTGCCTTCAGTTCGTGATTTCTGTTCCTCTGTGGCCTCAGCGAGTGCATACTGCGGCCTGAACGGGGGCGGTTTTCTCTGCAGTTTCAGTGAAACGCAGCTGTGTGTTGCAGGCACAGATAAGGGTGGTGGAGGGACTGCAGCCCTCTCGTTTGCGCCATTTCTTGTTACGTAGTGGAGAAGAGGTGCTGCTTTTTCCTTCTCCATCATCAATCTGCTTTTATTCAGCATTTACAATTGCCAGGATGTGATGCTAACACTACCGATGTTTCCTTGTCCCGAGGCTTGATGGATACATTCAGTGCCCCTGTTAACCTCTCTCCTTTCTCAGTAACACCTTTGTGATGATTTTGCCTTTCCAAGCCACAGTTGATATCACAAGCCTTCACAGCAGTGCATCCAGCCTCTTTTGACTTCTTTCCCAAAGGTGTTGAGTTCTGAAAGGGGAAAACTTGTTGAGGATACTTTCCATTGATATCAGTGGATGCAGAATTTCTTCTTTCTTATCTACAGTGCTGCTCATTCCTTCTCCATTGCTTTCAGCAGGGAGGGGCAGATTCTGCGTATAGAATACAACCATCATTTTTAAGGGAAGTAAGAAAGAAAATAAAGAATCAAAAGCAAAACTATCAACATTTTCTGTCTCAGGATACAAATCCGGTGGAGCTGCCTTGACACTTGTGCTGCCAATTAAAGGACAGCATGTTATGTGAAGAGCAATACAGAGGCTTCTCTAAGAGGGAGTTTGCAGCATAGCAGGAGATGCCACGTCTGTGGGAGAACCAAGGATCAGCTGCTGCCTGAAGCAGAGACTGTGCAGACAGCATCTTTGACAGCATTCCTCAGAGCAACATCCAGAACTCTGGCAGACCATAGCACAACTTTTCTACCTCATTATGTGCTGAGAAACAACTGGTTTGTACTCATTAGACACTAATCAAGGTCACCCCTTTGTTGCTGAATGCTCTCCATTCACTACACTGTTGGCAGGAGGGCTTGCTCTGCTCCTGTGTGCTCAGGAAAGAAAAAAACACACACACAAAATAAAAGGACAAGAAATCCTTTGGTCAACCATCTGTTGGAGCACAGGCTGTGGACACAGTGCAGATACAAACGCCTCGATGCATTTTGCAGGTGTGCCCTGTGACCCATCTTTCCATGGAGGAATTCAGTGGGAAAACAGATTGCACTAGACTGTTCCTGCAACTGCAGTTAATCGCGCCTTTTCTATATTACTGCTACAGGATTAACACAAACATTGCTCCTATTTTCAGGCTTATCAAAGGCAGCAGCACATCTCTCTAATCTCCTATTTCCCTGCTCTCTTTAAAGTGTTGAAATGAATGGAGCGCTGATGAGCAGGGATGTGGTGCCAGCAGGGATGGTGTCATTTAATGCCTCGCTATTTATGCTATTTAATGCCTGTGTGGCTTTATGTGTCCTGAGTGACTTGCTAACCATCTGGCACCCTCCACCCTTTCATAGGGCAGACGGAGGTGTAGACAGCATCTTCATTTGTCTCCAGTCCAGAGTGACCAGCAGCAATAAAGCAGCATAGTTCTGATGTGCCCGTTTCAGCATAGCCTGCACCTGCTGCCGCTGAAGGATGAAGCTTGGCGGTTGTGGTCTAGCGATCCTCACTACCAGGCAGTTTGGATGTGGATGAGCTATAGGCACACACCTCTATTTTTCTTGAATCGGTTGGCACGTGCAACCTGAATTTTATTTCTGGCTGTGAAAGGCCCAACACTGTCTGATCCACAGGAGCACCTGTTTGTACAGGGTTAACTCGTCAAAAGCTTTTTGGGGGAGCTGGAATCAGCAGAATTGTATGTATCACATCAGCTTCTTGTCCTAAGAGCCCTACAGCTGGATTTACAGTGCCATTGAATCACAGCCTGAATCTTTAGCTTTAGTACTTTTGCTAATCACAAATAGTTGGGTTGTGTCCTCCAATCTACGAGGAAGTGGGCTGAGATCCACCCTACTGTTTTCACACCACTGTCAGCTGGCGTTAACTTTCAGTCATTTCTCTTTTCATGCCAGACTGAAATCAGTGACCTAGAAGTAAAATACTCTGTATTTTGTTAGCAAGCAGTCCCTGGAGTTGTGCAGTCTAAGTGGGCATGTTTTCTCAGCTAGCTCTTTTGTATATCTTGCAATTGTGGCAATTCTCCTGTAATTACCACCAGGCCTCTTTAGTAGCAGAATTTATTATTTCCTTTCCACTTTCTCCTATGTATTTCTGCTTGGATCACAGTAAATTAAGGACTTCCTTTAGTATTTGAGGGATCATGATATCCTACTCTAAAGCATTCATTTTCAACGATGACATTCTGAGAGGTTATTTTACAGATTCACTGATATTTTTGCAAGGAGGGCAAACTGGATTCTGTCTGTTTGGCACTTACTGGGCTGTCTGTTAGCGGTACAGCTGTGGGATCTGACCCTGAAAGCGCTGAAGCCTGTGAGAGTATTTGCAGAAGTAAGGACTAGTCATGTGTGGAGCATTTTCACAATCAGCCTTCGTGTTTATTCGGAGCACTTGTGGACAGTGCTGATAGTCTGTGGGGAGGTGCTGGCTGCCCTTTCCAGAGATATTGCTGAAGGTTCACTTTATTCATCGTTTTATGGAAGTCTCCAGTTCACGTTGTGACTTTAATGCAGGCTGTTAATATGAGTAAGTTATATCACCATGGTTTTTTGGCATTCAGATTCAAGGTCAGATCCAGTGGGCCAATTTATGGGAGTATCTAATGAATTGCCAGCATCCCAGGAAGTACACAATTTGAGATTAGAAGCAGCACCATCTTATTACTGTGATAGTCAATTGTGAGTGAAAGTGCAGTGGAAGTAAGGACAGGGTAATGTAACATGTGAGTGGAACAGCACTCAATCCGTGTATTATGGAATTGTCATTCTCTGCCACGGTTCAGCATAAATGGACTAATCTTCAGCTTGAAAATGAGGAGAGCTTGACTGTTAAAGAATAGGTCATTTGGCTTCTGGCAAGTCGAAGATGCTGTAATATTAGCTGTAAGAACTTGTGCATTCTTAGTAGGGAGATAAAAATGATTAAATTGCACTACTTGCTTCTCTGTCTTCTGAAGTAATTCGTATTTGGCCCTGGATTCGTCTAAGCATTTGCATAATTCCTAGGGCCATTCCTATTCAGAAATGCATTTCAGCTTGTGCTTAAACTTAAGCAAGGGCTGAAGTTCTGTTCGGTTCCTGAGGCTTAAACTTTGCTGAACAAGGTATTGGCCATTAGCTTCAAACATGTCAGGAACTTCTGAGATTGCTGTGATGTAGCAAAGGAAGGTTTGCTGTGCTCGTTGTATTATGGGCTGAATATTCTTTCGTGACTCAGTAAGGTTAGGGGTGAACATCTTGGAGCCCTAGAGAGGATCGTTTTCAATAGAGTCCTCTGTTAGAAATCCAAGAGCCAGAGAGCTGGGGTCATGGCTCCCAAGAGTTTTATGGACTCTGCAAAACTGGCAGTCACACTGGCTGCCTTCCTTCCGCTGGGTCCTTCCTCAAAAGGAATGAGTGGAGCCAAGGGGAAGGTTTTGTTGGGCTCCTTGGGACGTGGAGTTCTGCAGGCCAAATTCTGTTCCGAATTATGTTTTATTATTGCAGAGTAACTTAACTTTGGTAGGGCCAAGCCAGGTGGTAGCCATTGTCGATGCAAATTGTAGTACAGTTAAAAATTTTTTGAAAAATTCCAGTATTTCCATATGTATTTCTGTCCGAGCTTGGGAGGAGGGTGGAAAAGAACCTCAAAATGCTGAATTTCTTTTTTTTTTTGTGGGTATGGGGAGCTCAAAACATATTGCCTGGCATTATCAGGCTATTATGTGTCAGTTGAGTTTAGCATCAGAACGTGTCAGCCACTGCAGCTCCACTGCTTCAGGAGGATGTGTGTGGGAACTGGAAATTTTAAACTAGGGTTGACCCCAATCAAAAATGAAATGTTCGGTTACAGCTCTTTAAAGAAAATACAATGAAACAATTGACTTTTTTTTTTTTTTTTTTTTTTCCGTTGGAGAAAATCATTTTCAAACATTTGGTAGAAAATCCTCCACAGAATAGGCTTATGGCCTGAAGTCTTGTTCACAGTAAAACTGGTGGGAATTTTGCTGTTAACTTTCATGTAGCCAGAATTTCACTGAGGTTTCTGTTGCAGCAGGAGGGATAGTGTGGCCCTTTATCTGGAGGCATTAGTGTAGCTTCAAAGCCTCTTGGCCCACTTAAGAAATAAAAAGCATTCTTATGTATCTCATTGATTTGTCAGAGGTCTTGGTCCACTGAAAGTAACACAGTTTTTGTCTCTATTCCAGGGAGCCACAAGGAGCTTAATCTATATTTGTTAAAATGAAGACCTGTAGCATGTTCTTCTAACGCACCAGTAGCAGGAGAAAGGGCAAATGTCCAGGTTGGTGCTCAATTTCGCTGGGCTCTGTTCAGAACATTGCTGTAAAATGTTTGTTCTGTGAAGAGGAATCACCGCGGGTTCCAGATGTAGGTGTTTACAGTGGGACCGTGTTTCTGTTTTAATGTAGTGCTGTGCATCATGCTGTCGCTGTTTGCCTGATCCCTGTGTACGAGATGATTCACCTGCTGCAGAATTTTTCTGTCTGTATAGCAGATTTTATTAACCCCCAGAGAGGCTTATTTGGAAGCTGATTTTCCATCCCAGACTGGGGTCCTGCTATTAACAATCTTTCGTGAGTAAGGAGCGGTTCGTTTCATTGCTTTGTTACCTCTTAACCTGGGACAAGGTCGTCAACAGTCATGAGAGAGGGAGGAGAAAGGGCTGGAAGAATCAGAGGAGAGGAGGAAATAAATGCTTCTAAGGGAAAAGGAGTTTTCAGTGAGCAATTATCATCTGGAAATTTGCTAAGAGGCTTTTGCAATGCTTTTTATAAGCAACATTAAATGTAATTTTAGTTAATTCTGGACTTAACCTGCCCACTCATCCTTGGATTTAGGGCTCACTCGAAGCAATTTACCAGTTTTGCACTTCAAGCTAATCTGTACCTGTTTTACCGGCAGGTTTCACTGCACTGAGGACAGTGACACAAAATAAAGCAGTACTTTTCAGGGAAGAAACGGTTCCTAGGAGGGGCCTAACAGCAGAGTTTGAAAAGCACCGTGTTCCCAAAGAAGGGCCAAGTTTTTCAGAAGGGCTGAACACCAAGCACTCCTGCTGTGACAGATGGCTGAGTATTTCAAAAGATCATGCCATTAAAGCTGGCTGGAAATTGTCTATTCTCTTGTTTTTGACAGGAACTTGGGTTTTCTATTAAAAATAATAATGGTGCAGAATGGGCAGATTTCCTTTCAGCATTCTATTTTTATGTGAGCGTTTTAATTGTTTTGGTCAGGGAAACTCTCCCTCCCATGGTACATTCCTCTGCAGCTTGCTGTGCTTGGAGAGACATGTGGTAGCAGCCCTGCAGAGAGGGACTTGGGGGTATTGATGGATGAAAAGCTCGACAAAAGCTGGCAACGTGTGCTTGCAGCCCAGAAAGCCAACCATGTTCTGGGCTGCTTCAGAAGAAGTATAGCTAGCAGATTGAGGGAGGTGATTCTCCTTCTCTGCTCTTGTGAGTCCCTACCTGGAGTGCTGCATTCAGCTCTGGGGCCCCCAGTAGGAGAGAGGCACTAACGTGTCGGAAAGATGGGGAGGGACTCTTTGTCATGGGGTGTGGTGAGAGGACAAGGGAGAATGCCTTTAAACTGAAGAAGGGTAGGTTTAGATACATAAGGAAGAAATTCTTCACTCAGAGGGTGGCAAGGCACTGGAACAAGTTCCCCAGAGAAGCTGTGGGTGCCCCATCCCTGAAATGTTGAAGGCCAGGCTGGATGGGGCTTTGAGCAACTTGGACTGGTGGGAGGTGTCCCTACCCATGGCAGGGGGTTGGAATGAGATGAGCTTTAAGGTCCTTTCCAACCCAAGCCATTCGGTGATAAATGTTTCTGAAAGTCTGATCACCTGTTCTGGTACCTCAGTGGCAAAAAGCTTTTCTGAAGCTCTAGCCAAACACAAGTACACCGTGATGTGGTGGACAGAACATCACAGTGTGCTACTTGCCATTCAGGTTTTCTTGGTTCAGTTCCCATTTCAGTTTTTCAGAGTGGGATAGGGTTTGAAATATTCAGTTTGGAATCCTGAGCATATGAACTTCAGTGGGTGAATGCCCGTACTTGTGGCTGTTCACATTCAGGACTGGGTGTGCTCGGCCCTCTGGAAGGGCAGCTGTGTTTGTATGTAGCTGTGCACTCAGAAGATGTGTCTGGCAACTTGAAACCATTTCTCAAAATCTGTGCTTTAAGATTTCCTTGGTATAACTTTCTGATCTGTAAACTGGAAGTAATTTTCTATACTCAGCAAAGGACTTATAAATACCAGTGTTTATGCATGCAACTTTGGAGAAGCAGAAATACAAAAAAATTCTTCTTTTCCATCGAATGTCTTGGAGCTCTTTTAAACTGCTAATTAATTGAGCAATCATAATGATACACCCGTGGGGATGAAGGGGGAGGAATAATTTACAGGTGGGTGAAATGAGGCATGAATGACTTCCTAGCCTTACCTGTGCCATGCCGTTAGTCTGTGTCAGATCCAGACAAATACCTTCTGTCCTGTCTCCTTTTTCATCTGTGATAAGTGGCTGGGAACATCAGCTTCCTCCCCCATTCCTCTTCTTCTGCAGAGGACTCGTTTCCTTATCACCATTCTGCTGTTTCATTGTGAGCACGAGGAGTCCATGTGGCCCATCTCTTGGGGGGAGCAGGCTTAGAAGCTGGGACATTTTAAGTCCCAAGTGCCAACCACTGGGTGGGACACAGCCGAAGCTCCACAGCATGGGAGAAAGGGAGTCAAAAAAAAAAAAACACTCCAGGTGTTCTTAGCACAACCACACATCCTGCCCTGTCTCCCTCCTCCTGACTTTACATGCAGCTGGATTATGATGTGCCATCCTCTGCACATCTCCCATGGTGATTCAGGTTCTATCCGTGCTGCACTGAGCAAAGTGCCTGAGGAATACCTGACCTGACTCTGAAATGGCAGCTGATCTCCAAGGAGAACACAGCCTCTCTTTGTTGTCCTCTCTCTCCTGTCTGTATCCTTGTGTCTGAGGTCAGTAGACTTCTGTACAGAAAACAGTGTGAATCTTCAGGAATATGTAGAATAAATGAGCACAGGGATGAAAATTTGTGGGAAGGGCAGGGTAAAATACTGCTTAGGCAAAGACCTGTCACACAATTTCACCTACAGCTTGGCTGTGGATCCTGCTTAAATTTAGTTCTTAAACACAGCTGTGAAGCTCATGAAGATGCCACGTTGGTTGCTCACCAAGCAACATTTATACCCTCCTGGGAAGGTAATAAAAACAGCAATAGTGAGCAGCAATTCTAACACAGGCTGGTTTGCCTCATTCTTCTGGCTGCTTCTTGTCATGCTCCTGCAACTCAAGTCATTAAGTTCTTCTTCTAGCCAACCTGGGTGCGGACTACATCTACCCTGTCAGTTATTCTTATGTGTAGAGGAAGAGAAAAATACTGATATAATTTACTGGTCTCTGTAACACAAGTTTTTTTTATTTAACTGACAGGGCTTATGGTTACCTTTAGACATAGCTTTTTGAATAGTTTTTCGCTGGACAGCAGTGATAAGCCCTTCAGGAAAAAAACAGTGGTAAGTGGTGGCTCGTGATATACATTTTGTACTCTTTTCTGTAGCAGTGTTTGCTATTCTATTTCAGTTGATGTATTGTGTAAAAAAAAAATCTGGTAAAGCTGCTATCCCATATGTGGTGAATAGAAGTCTATTGATTTCTAGCTTTCCTACTTGCATTTTACAGACCCCTACTGCATCTGGGACCAGAGCTTGAAAAGCCCTCTTTACTGAAATGGATTGTCTTCTGCAGGTCATTGACACTCTATATTCTGCCTTATCTAAATTAGGCAGTCTCTGGTATTCTCTGATCTAATCCCAAAAGTAAAGGGTGTGCGTTACGTGCAGATGTAATGGTTACACATAAATTTCCCATTGAGCAGTTATTGGAAAAGGAGATGAAAGCAGGTAGAGCTTGACCCTGCAGTTCGGTGCCCATGCTGTCAGGGATGCAGTGTCTGCTAACAGCTGGCTTTTCTGCACCTCGGCAGGTGATGGAGTTCCCACTAGTTCAGGAGTCCACTGCCAATGGTTATCGCATGCTGTTCTGAGAATTCCCATCCGTCAAAAGAGTCTCATAAATAATTTAGAGGAAAGCAATTAGCACACACAGCTGTAGCTGTTTGCAAAGTCACAGTCATACCTGCCAGGGCAATCTGGAAATGGAAATTGCAAAACCATGTTTTAAAGTAGCTAGAACAGTCTAGCTAGGAGCTAGGGTTGGTGGGTAGTTGTTGATGAATAAGGAATAATTGCACTTCCATGTCTTTCTGTGAGTAATGAAATCCAGGATGGAGAACTTTAAATATTTTTTTTTTCATACTGGAGAAGGGATCAAAGGGATGCATAGTTTGAAAAAACTCCATCAGTCTCCTTATCTTTCCGGAGGCTCTGCAACTCACTCAGCTTCAGAGTGAAGGGGATAAGTTTTATTAGAGACTTGAACTTGCATTTTGAAGGCTTCAGCTAGTTAATGCTAGTTTATATGTACAGACTGTCCAGGAAGGATAGGCAGGAGGAAAAGGAAGGAGGTATAGCTTGAAATTTCTCATCTGAGTATGCTTGCCTTGACAGATTGATGGGAATAAATTTTGAGAACTTCCGAGTAATGATAAAAGGCAGAGGAACCTGCCCTTCAAGAATCCCAAGCAACTACAGGGAAGGTGTGAAGACAAAGGTTTGTTTGTGCAGGTGAGCCATGGGAAGAGGATATCCATATTTAATCTAAAGATGGCAACAGGCTGGGGAGGGCGTATGGAAATGCATTTTAGGATAGGGTTAGAAATCAAAATCATCATGATCCCTGAACGCTTTTACATCCTTCCATGTGGTGCTGTCTGCCTGGCTTCAAATAAATCAAAGACGTAGAATGAACTGATGTCTGATCTTCTGCTGCATCTCTTGAAATGTGCAGATCAAATGATGCCCACCTCTATGAGATGATAGTTTCCAAGGTGGAGTGGCCTCTAGATTGGGTCGAAGCATTTCCCTTTTACTTGTGACTTCAACTCAGAAAATGGAGAGATGTCTGAATAACAAATTTGTCATAACAAACATTTTCTGTAAGTGCCAAGTCTCCTACTAAATTGCTTACATTTTCTTTCCATGGAGTAATTTTTGAATAGAGATAAGTCAGCTATTTTGTTTGTCAGTACTAATTTGAAAAAGCTAAGTTCATTATGCTTCAAAAGCCTTAGATATAACAGACCAGCTCCAGATGACATTGCATCAGTGTCTTGATGCGACACTGGGAAAGATGGATATCCTTGTGGATTTCCATTTGAACTCCCCATTTCATCTTACTCTCTCCCAGTTGTTTAAAATTCTTTCAGGCTAAGAAAAATGCATAAACACAATTCCATTCCACTGATCTTAAAATATGCAGGAAGGTCCCTGTAGCGCTTTTCTTCCTCATTGGAGATGGTCTCAGCTTCTTCAGCCTCTCCTGATAATGAAGATTTTCAGTGACAGTAATGTCCCCATTTCTGTCCTACACTGCATGTTCTTCATCCTTCTTCATGGACGATTCCAGTGCTGCAATGACTGTAGCTATATACTGCTTTAGAAAGTGTTTAGCAATTATAGTAATGGTATCGTTTGGGGAAGCTGATAATCAAATTTCTGCTGCAGGAGGTTTTTGCCTCTTGTTCCTTCAAGTTCTAAGAAATTCAGTAACAGCTTTGTCCTGTTTCTAATTTATTCCTTATTCCATTTCACTCTTGTTTCTGATGAAACAACCCCTCACAATCTGATATGAGTGAAAGGCAACACAGCATCAAAAGAAATGCTTGGCTGCCAAGCAAAAGACAAAATGTACCAGTGGGGTGCTGTGCATCGGCACTGCTTCCAGGAGGCAGCCGTCTTCCAGATCTTGCCCTCAGAGAGAACACAACCAAAATGTTTTAATGAAGAATACTGGCAGTTGGCTACAAGAAACCACACTTACTCTTTCTGCAACACCATTTGGACTCGCATCACTTGTGCATGTTAAAGGGTGTTTGGATTCCTGCCCTGCCCTTCCAGCCTTGACCTGCCTACCCCGGCCTCCCGTGGTCCCTGTGCAACTCCAGAGGGGAACTGTTTGGTATTGCTTCCCCCTGCCATGTATATCAACCAAAGCATTCATTTTCCAATGAGCTTTCCAGTTGTATTGGCACAACTTTGGGGTGGTGGGAGAGAGCAGAGATACAGGAGTGAAAAAGAGTGACTGGAGCCAACAAACTTCCCAGCTGGTTTCGCTGCCTAACTAAACACGTAGAAGTGAACCTGGAACTAGCTTTGAGTTAGCTAGCTGAGCAGCAGCACTGGTGAGCTACAGCGCAGCGCAGTCACCTGCACAGCTTCTGTTTCACAAGTGGACTCTGCAGCCTGCGCTGGTTTGGTGCCATGACAACACTGCCTGTGGTACCTGCAAGAGCGAGTTTAAATATAGTTTATCCGCGGTCTCAGTGAGCTCTGGTCTGTGCAGTGCAGGCAAACAGCAAGATATAATTACGGAGTATTCAAGTCGGAAGCTAAACACTCTGTTAAGGGCGCCTTTCTTTCACTTGCACAGTCCCTTTTACAGTTATCTCTAGGGCCTGTTGACTTCAATCCACTTGTTTTCAAAACATGCCTGCAGGGCAGGGAAGCAGCCCTGTCCGCGTCCTGTAGAGCGAGATCTGAAAAGCACCAGGTGTGGAAACTTGTTCGCTTTGCAAGCAGCAAGAAAGGTTTGGAGCTTTACTGCTCCCATTTACAGCTCCCACCTGTTTGAGGGCACTCAGAGATCCACAGCTGAGCTGATGGGCTGTGGCTCTTCATTCTTCAGCACAATGCTGGTGGCCCAAGCTATTCTGACTTGCATGTAAGGTGGACTGGGAACAGAAGTATTTTCTGCCCTACAGCCTGGACAACAGAGGCAATAGCCTCCAACTGGCAAGTGCTGGTGGCTGTTGTGGGGTGAAGCACTGTCCTGAAATGCCAGGTACGGGAGGTTCAGGCTAGGAGGTTGTTGTGGAGCAGTGTTAATGCATGTCATCCTTGATTACTAAGCTTCCTTTCTCCTTCAAGAAGATTATCCTTCCCTCTGGAATCCTTGTCAGTGTTGTAACTATGAAAGTACAGATATTCAAAATTAGAGTAAATGTACAAGTGAAAGTGGTTTTCTACTCTAAAATCTAACTGTATTTACATAATTGGGTTACGGTCACAGAAGAGGAACTGAAAAATTCACCCTGCAATGATAGAAATGTCAGAGATTCCCTCACCCACGCATCGGCCAGAAGTTCCCTTGAATTAATTGTGCAGGCACAGAGCACACACTGAGATTGAAGCCAGCTATGAGGAGTCTGCTCTGAAAAAGCAGTGGTGGTTTTTTGTTGTTGATGGTGGTTGGTTGGTTTTTGTTTGTTTGTTTTAAACCCAGTCACTTTGGAGATCTGAGTCAGAGTTTACTGCATACGTTAGGTTGCCAGCCCTTGTGTCGGGGTAACCGGGATGTAGGTGAGATGAGCTGCTGGAAATTTCACAGCCTCTTAAGTAAAGTTTGCACCTATCAAACAGTGATGTGGGATCACAGCCAAGGCCCTCTTGGTGTTTCAAAAATGCCAGTCGGTGTAATACATGGGTAGTGACAGAGAGCTTAAGCTTTATTAAGCCACTAATTTGAAGGAAAAGGAAAGACTGCTTTTTGTTAACTGTGAGACAGAAGCCATTGTTTGAATTGTAGGAGATTTGCCTCTGAGATATGCTGAAGTGATCTTTTTTTATCAGGAGCTGCTGTGCACTCGTCCTTGACAGGAAGGGCAAGCTGAGCAAACAGGGCAGAGGACGAGCATGTGAGGTGGCCGCGGGGGAGCCAGCAGCAGGGGCAGAGCTGCTCCGACTGCTCGAAAATCTCTTCAGCAACTGGGCAGGGGCTGAAAGCACAAAGACAAGATTATGTTGTGAAGATGTTTCCTCACAGAGGAGTCTGGGTTATTTCTGTTTCAGTGTCGCTTCCTTCACACCTCTTGTATTGCTATGATACAGGATTAACATCTAAAAGTCTGGAGAAACTTCAGACTTCCCAGAGCATGGCCCAAGGAGTAGCCAATGCTCTGTTGTCCATAGCTGCATTCAGTTTAGAGTTTGCTTGCTGTGAATGTACCTTTTTTAAAAGCTTTTTTTGCTTTGTTGTAATTTAAGAACAACCCTTCCAATGTCTCTATTGTCAAGTATGTGCTGAGATGTATGGGTATTTCTGCCAGTATGGTCTTTCCATCGCAACTTGAAGCTATGGAATGTGCAAGAGTGGTCCTTAACTTTATTCCTATTCAGAAGTGGAAAAGGAGGCAGTGACAACAAAGAAAATTTTCATTTTCCTTCTAAAACCCCACCAGTTTGAACAATCTTTTGCTGAGTTTCCTGATGTGGCTGTTTGCATTCTTTTGTGAATTCAGACTGACTGTTAGCAGCCTCCAAATAAAACATGGTTATATGAAGATTTACCTTGGCTGTATTCTTGCTTGGCTACACAACACGCATGGCAGCTAACTGGTTCAGCTCATGCTACATGCCTTTTTCCAGCAGCTGCTTCCTATCCAGGCTCACTGCTGCCCAAATTAGCAAGATTGGTGCTTTAGCTCAAGAAGTAGGAGATTTAGTTCTGGTGTTTGTGTCAGTGATCAATGAAGCCAGGAAGCTGCATTTACAAAGTGTTCAAAGGCCCTTTTATTCTGAGAGAATCAAATCCAGGCTTCTGTTAAATGCAGTAAAGTCTCCCATCATTAAAACATTGAAGCTGCAAGTTTGGCCACAAAAATGTTGCAGTAATGCAGTTGGTATTCAGTCCTTTCTGTCAACATTGCCAAGTCTGCCTTTTATTTATTTATTAATTTTCACAAGTCTCATGTCTTTCATGCATTCCTTAAAGCCTCAGTGTTTACAGCGTGCAGTTTACAGTGTTTACTCATCTGAGAATCTCAGCTTCCAGTTTTTAAAGATCTGCTACTAGCCCTCGTGGACAGGGAGGAAGCAGAAACCTGATAAGACTGATCCTCACAAGCAAAACCAGAAGGCTTGTAAAAGAAGAAAACAATTAGAAAGTCAAATCATGATTTTTAAGAGGATCTCATGAACTTGGGCTCTCATTTATGTGCCTCAAGTGCCTGAAGTAGACGGTACTAATGATCGCCTGGGTCAGGCCACGACTCAAGTGCAGAGGTGCTATTAGAGAGCCAGAGAACACAGCAGCACTGCGATGGATTGGGGGAGGAATCCTCTTTCCATTTATTATATTCCTGTTTTACCTTCGCAGCCTGAGTTTTGCATTGTGCACCCAGTTTACTGTGTGTTTCATAAAGGCCAGAGGACTCATCCTGGTGCTCTGAAACTGCTTAGCCCATCTTTGGCTGGATTTACTGTACAGGAAGAGCAAATGGTTGCTTAGGAAAGCACGGTATTTAATGAGAGAGCTGGCCTGGACATTTTTTCAAACAAACAAATAAAAGCCAGCAACTCTCAGTCTGGCACTGACTGTTCTGTTCTGTTTGGTGCGTTACTGCATTGTCTTCCATATCCCTTTTTTTTATTTCTTTGTTATAGAATTTCACAACCCATGGCCTGGATACTGCAATTCCTGGAGGAATGCACAGCATAATGGATACTGCATGATCACAAAATAGTTCACGTTCTACAGACTTTTAGCAAAAATGATGCATCGTGGCTGTTTCCCAATTTTCCCTGCTTCAGTGCTTTTTCTTTTTTTTGGTGAAATTCTTTTAGCTTCTCCTCACAGGGGCTACCCACTGAGAGGAGTGAGAGGAAGTGCAACCTTTCTCCGCCCAGCAACAAAAATGGCTTTGGTGCACTTCCCACTTTCATGACATCTCATAACACAGCACAGCAGCCAAAACAGACAGTATGTTCTTCCCCGTTCTTCAGGAAGGGGAAGCGGGATGCAGAGATGCGAAGTGCCCCACGGCAGGCGCCCAGGGAAGGGGACAAATCCCATTGCCCCCACCACAGCCAGGAGAAGGATCTGTGGTTGCAGGCTGGGTGGTTTTGTCAGGCTGCTAGGGCTGGAGGAGCTACAAGGGGACTCCTGATGTTATGGTGTGGCGGGAGGAACTACAAGAGAGAGAACTCCTCAAATTATGGTGTGGTGGAAGTTACTACAAGGAAACTCCTGATGTTATGGTGAGGTGGGAAGAACTACAAGAGAGATAACTCCTCGAATTATGGTGTGGTGGGAGTAACTACAAGGGAACTCCTGACATTAGAGTGTGGTGGGAGTAACTACAAAGGAACTCAACGGTGTGAAACGGTGTGATGGGTGTAACTACAAGGGAATCAAGTTATGGTGCGATGAGAGTTAACTACAGAAGAGCTCTAAGTTTTGCTGTTTTATTTTATTTTTCACAAACACATTGAGGATGACAACCTCAATGATTATTAAGAAAAAAAGGCGACTAAGGCGTCCTGCTGAGGAGGGGGCACCCTGCAGGCCGCGTCCCCCGCCCTCCAGCAGCGTCGCCCTCAGCTGCGGCAGGGAGTGAGGCGGCCGCGGCCCCACCTGGGCCCGGGCCCTTCCTGAGGGGCCCTGCCCGGTCCCTCCCGGTCCCCCACCGGCCCCGTTCCTGTTCCCGGTCCCGGCCCCATCGGCCGGGCGCAGGCGCGGTGCTCCCGGGCCGCCCGTGCCCCCCGCCCCGTCGCAGGGCTGACGCGGCGGCGCCGGCGCAGGGCGCTCGGGCCCGGCGGGGCGGAGCGGAGCCGGGAGCCGAGGCCTTGGTGGCGGAGGCCGGGATGCGGCGGGAGGCACCGGCGGGCAGAGGTGAGGCGAGGCCGGGCTGCGGGGAGCCCAGAGCGGCTCAGCCCCGCTGGGTTCGCGTCGCTGGGGCCGGCCCCGCGGTGCTGGGGGGAGGGAGGCGGAGGCCCGGCAGAGCCCTCGGGGCGCTGGGGGAGGTGGGCGGCTGCGGGACGGGGTGAGGGGTGAGGCTGTTTCATCCCGTAGCGGCCCCTCGGCAGCCCCTGGGCACAGCCCCTGCCCCAGGGCTTCAGGTTCAGCCCTGCCCTCCCCGCCGCCATCGCCTCAGCAAACCCGCTCCGGTCCACAGGCTTGGAGCTGTGAGGAGGAGCCGGTCGCCCTTGGGAGAAGCCTCACCTTCGCTCTTACCTGCCCGTGCATCGCTAAAAATTCATTTTCTTCACCAAGCCGGGGGGAGACGTCTTTAACACTTGCAAAGATGTGCGTGTGTTTTAAGGAAAGGCTCGGGGAAAAAGTCAGGGAGACCCCAGACACGTGCTGGGACCTTGGCTGAAATTCCAGTTCCCATCCCCTTCACGAGGCTTGGGTGAAAAAGCCTGGTGGATTTATTTCAGCCGCTGCTGTGCTCCTGCTTTGCAGGGGTGTTCAGGAAGGAGAGGACAAGGTTTGAGTGATGTTTCATTAGAATCCACCTGAAAACTGAAGATTAAAAATGTCCTCGTGCCTTGTTTGTGCAAAAGTAACCTTGGACTCTTTAATTTTGCTCTTTCATCATCCTGGGTTTTGACGGTATTGCTCTTAAGTGCTACTTTATCTGACATGCGTATCTCCGCTAATCTAGTTTTGCCTAAAGGAGGATGTTGCCATAAATAAACTAAAAAAAAAATAAAAATCTTACCAGGAATAAATTTAGCAGGTGTGTAGCCAATTGGGTGAGATTGTGGGCTAGTTCCTGAAAGCTGTGGTTCAGGGAAGGGAAGAGACCAAACCAACCGTGAGCACTGAAGCCTTGTGGTGGCTGCCTGTGACAACAGGTCACCAGCTCCATCCACGCCCTGCCCCACTGGGAGCTGGTCAGCTTGGACTTTGGCAATGTCTGCACAGCCCTGCGTTAATACGTTAGGTTTTGTCAAAGTGTGTTACCCCGGAGCTCGTTTCACCTCTGGGACAAAACTGACTGTTTGGATAGCAGTCACCGAAATGTGCTGAGCGGGTCAGAACAGAAAGCAGGGAGGGGATAGTTCCCGGTGCTGTGAACCCGCATTGCTTCTGCGTGTGGTAACTGAGCCATTTCAGGCTTCCTGACCGTACCAGTTCACTTCTGGCCTCGCCGTGGTTTCGAGAGGCGCTCTGCCCAGCTTCCTCTCTCTCTTTCCAGCGCTGGATGCCGGTGGGGGAGGGAGGGCACCTTGCGCAGCTCTCCAGCTCCGGCTGCTCTCCTTGCTGCTTGTCGCCTGTCCTTGAGAGCCTGCCCCACGTCTCCCCGGGGAAAAGCTGGGCTCGCGGAGTGCCTGAAGGAGCCGCAGCCTCCTGTGGCAGCAGGCGGGGCCTGAGTTACTCGTGCCCACGCAAAGCAGCGTGCCCAAGGCTGTTGGCCTTGTTTACCTTACTGATGCTCTTCAAAACAAGCCTACACTTTGAATTGTCTACGCTTTGAATAGCAATACCAGGAGTTAGCGAGCCGGCTGTGACCGAGTTACCTGCTACACGTGCCTCGATCTGGTGCTCACCCCTTGTAGCTGTGCTGCTGGAGCTGTGTGCACGGACAGAAGGTTCCCCTGCTCTGCTGCTTCAGGTGGCAGTGAGAAGCCTTTGATTAGAGGGCCGGTAGCAGCAGTGCCTGGGGCTGCCTTTCCTGTTTGTGTTTGTGCCTTTTAGGTAAAACCTGGACTTTCTAAAACTGCCAAGGATTAATTAGTAGTTAAACTGCAACAGGTTTAAAACTGCTGAAGGATGTGAACGTGTAGGATCCTTCTCAGTATCTGATTTCACTCCAGGCTGCAACCATATAAGTTGCAAATGGAGTGTGCTGTTAATTGCTCTCATGAAAATGTAACATGGAGCTGTGTTACTGAGTGTAGGATCAAGGGCCTTTCATCCCGCTTTGTGCAGGTGTTCAGGGAGCTTTAGGCCAGTTTTATGTCACGTTGACATGAAGTTATGCTCTCTTGTAGCTTACCAAGAGCTTTTGGGATAATTCTCTGTTCTGAAAACTGAAGTACTGAGGGGCTCCCAAGTCTGTTTTTAAAAGAGGTGAGTGCAAGGCACGTGTGTAACCGGAGTCCACCATTGGTACAAGCTGGAGCTGTTCGGGATTGTCTTCATGTAGTGCAAAAGAGATTGTGCCTTTTTACAGTTAATCATTTGCAGATGGTATGCCAGGCACAGCTGAAAGGGTGAGGACTAACGACAGTCAATTTCTCACACTTATTGTCTTTGGAAGATACACAGCTGGGGATTTTCTGGATTTGAGACTCTGCTGGTATGGACTTGGCAGCATCCCTGTGTAGTGAAGGTGTGGCTTTTCCTAGCCAAATGACTCATCTGATGGTGAAAGGGTCCCGAATTCTGAGGTTCTTCACCTGTGCCAGTGTATGAGGTGAAGTGACTTCTTCAGGTCCTTAAACTTCGGGAGGTGCTTGCTTTATTTTGGGTCTTGCATCGTTTGTTTCAGTTTCTTTCCTAGCAGGGCGCTTTGAAGCTGTGCTTTTGCCTTGCTGGTTTACATTGCTAAGTAAAATCAGTAATACTCTCGTAGCACTGACGGAAAGTACGTTTGTCAAGCAGCACCTTTTAATGAAATATTTGCGGATGGATTATCTTTTGTCACTTGAAGTAATACAGCTATTAGCAAAGTGAACTGTTTCAGCTCCTAGGACTGGGATTAACTGCTCCTCGGAGGCCCTTGCTTTAAAGGAATCCAAACTCCACATTGATTATGTTTGAAAAAGGAGACGGGATGGCAGGAAAGGTTTGCTTGCATAAAATGCCATAATCAGACTCTTCTCCCTGTTTTTAGGCAGAAAGTTTTTCACACAGCAAAAAACTTTAAATGTAGAGAAATTGGTGTCTGCATCACAGACTAGCATGAAGTGTTTTTAATCATCTGAGCTGTAATGTCAAGCATTTCTGTAACAATCTCAGTTATAACGCGAAGCAGAGGAACAGGTGGGCACAGGAGCTTCCCTGAGGTCTTTCTTTGTTGCAGTTTAAGGCTCGATTTCGTGACACTAATGCATAAATGAGCCACTTCGATTGCTTTTGCAATTGATTGCACTGAACCTGTGGCACCGCTGTTGCCTCACAATGCAAGTTTGCCTCAGGTTCTTTTTGTTGCCAGGACTTATCTTTGCTAGGATCTAGCCGAGTATTTTTCCCACATGGGTAAAACAATGGCAGCTGTAGGCATTTCAGCCCTGAGTAATCCCCGAGCTGCCCAGAAAGCCAGGGGCTGCTCAGCCTGCCTCTGCACCTGAGGTGGTGTCTGGAGGGGATGCTTCTCGTTGGACTCCACTGTGAGAGACAAAGGAAGGATGCAGAGACCCCAAACCCTTCAAGAGTGTTCTTAAAAGCCAGCAGGTATGTTACTGGGCGAGTGCACGTGTTACTGGGACTGAGAAGCCGTGGCACGGGCACCTTGATGTGCTGGGCTCTTCCTGAAGTGCTCGAGACTCACGGCGCCGGCAGGAGCCCCTCGTATACGCGGTGCTGTTGGGTTCGCAGTGATCTCGGGTTGGTTTGTTTCACCTGGGAAGTGTGGCTGGAATAAGCTGTCCTCGCAAGAACGTGATTTGGCGGGTGCTCACTGGGGCAACTCGAATGTTTTGTAGGTTAACGCGCACAATCGGCAGACGTGTGGAGTTCGTGGCATAAAAGCAGGCGTGAACTGGATCTGATGTGGAGTAATAAGCAAGTGCTCGAAGAGCAAGTGTGAGAAAATGGGCTGGATGGAATGTTATGTCCTGATTTTTTCTGTGATAACCAAGTTGTGTGGTGATTAGCAGGGTTGCAAAAGAGCTAGGCACCATTGCAGCGTTCACGCCGTGAAGCTGTGCGGTCCTGCACATCACATCGCTGTCAGCAGAGGTAGCCTGCTTCTGCCTGAAGTTGCAGGTAGTGACTCCTGACTGCTTTGTGTGGTGGGAATGCCTCACCCGAGTCCTAAATGATGTCCTTTATCCCCGTGGCCTTCCTGTTACCCTCCCACCCCTCCACAAAAATAAACAAACTAAAAAATTGTCACCTCCTGTTTACATATGAGATTAGTAGGGTGAAAAAATGAAGAGGTTCTCAAGCTTGACTTTAAATACCTGTTTTTGCAGGTGCCTGGCATTCCTATTCACCTCTAAGTCCAAGTGTTAACGCTTTATTTCCATGGATAAGCTGCTTTCTTCTCAGCTAGACAGCACATGCATGTCATGCTTGAGGTAGATGTGGCTATGGAAAAAACTTGTAATAACAGTCTGCAAGTCAGCATCAGGGGGTTAGAGGAGGGGAGGGCAAAGTCCATTTCTGGACTTGAGAAAAACACAAACTGTACTAAAATACAGGACATGATGTACTTGGTTGGGCTGCAGCAGCTCGCGTGCACCATCCCGTCGTGTGTCTGGCTGATGCCTTCCCCTTTGGGATACTTCCACCTTCGAGTTAATACTTTTAGCCTATTAACTGGGTGCCGTGCAGGGAGGATGAATATATATTGCCTTGCAGGCTTTATGCTCCCGTGCAGTGGGAGATAGATCCTTACTGCACGCGTCGAGACGCGGGTTTTTATTGGGAAGGGTATTTTAAGGTGATTAACTGGAGTTCTGCTTTGCTAGTGCAGAGATGCAGCCGATGGCTTTGCTGTCTGCTGGAGCGTGTTGTTCCTGTAAACACCAAGGAACCACTTCAAAGAGGGAGCTGTGCCCTTCTTCGTGGAGTCAGAGCAGGAGAATTTCTGGGGTGGCAGCACGGACCCTGCCGGTCCCTTAGGGGAAGGATTTGTGTGAGTGTGTGAAGTGTCCTCAGAGTGCTGCTGGCTTTTATTGCACAAGTCAGCGTCTGTGCAAGGGGATGGAGTCGGGTACCTGCACGCACTTGTTGGCTAACGTGGACTTCAGAATTGTGTTTTGGTAAAGCCTTTTGAGGAAAGTTAGTTAATTGTGCCTGCTCTGCAACGTGGGTACTGAACGAGGTTTAACCTCAGGCCAGAGTCAGAAATTACATTTGGGAGTGTGGGCTGGGTGGGGATTACCTCTTTATTGCTTTACCTCGAGGGAAGGTAAATGAGGAGAGGCTGTTTACACACGAGCCATTGAAATTATTGCCTTTTTTTTTTTTTTTTCCCTTCTTTTGCTGTGAGTGAGAATGTCCTCGGGAACGTGGGACAGTGTTTGGAGGACGGGTGGAATTTTAGATAGGCTTGTTGCCTGAGGAATGTGCCTGGGTGTTTTGCTATTATGTTACAGTCCAGATAACTCTGAATTCATTTCCCTTATTCTTTCAGCTGATTTTCAAGATCATAATGCAGCAGAAAAATGAAAAAACACAGAAGAAATTTGCTTCTGAAAAGAAGTCAGTTGCTGGCCCAGTCTAGAAGGTGGACCACTGGATTTGGGGAGCTTGGGAAATGCTGCTTCCAAAGGCCATTTTTCCTAGCTAAGAAGAAAAGACAGAGTGCTCAGCTAATTGTGAGCTTAAATCACGACAAACTGTACGGAAGCCTGCAGTGCAAAAGGAAGGCTCTTGAGCTCCCAAGCAGGTTGGCTCCTGATGTGCATCTAAATGCAGAAATTTATCAAAAACCTGCTGTAGAGCCATAGAGCTTTCCTTACAAAAATACCGAGGGCAGAAAGATCCTGTCCCTATCAGAGAGCTGAAAGCCCGTCTGGAGAAGCGGTAAGAAAACTCAACAATGAATCCTTTCAGAGTGAAGATCCCTTGAACAAAGAATTAGAAACTGGCGCTACTCTTAATAGCATCTCTGGCAATATCCATTATGTCTCATGTGGTACACAGCATGGTGCTGAATTACCTGTAAAGAAAGGTGGCTCTGTATATAGCGTGGAAGAAAGCAATAATGGTGTGGGCAACACAGTCCTGGTAGTTTTCAACAACTATAAAAGGAAATGCTGTTGCAAAAGGAGTGGAATGGAACTTGTGGCCCCTTGACAACCAGAAAGAGGTCCAAATTTAGCCATAATACTGTAAAAAAGAGATCTTTATTTATGATGCATAAGAAACTTTCTATGGTTAAATTTCGGTATAGAATTAGAAAATCCCCAGAACTTCGAGCAAGAGGCAAAACCTGCAAACTGAGAAAAATCAAGCCGAGGTGGGTGGAGAAAGTTACAAGGGACCATCGAGAGACGTTCCAGCGGGATTTCGAAGGTGGATTGTGTAGTTGGTTTTCCTACTGGAAATCTAAAAGTGACCGTCTTTGGAACCGGTACAGCCTATCAGATATGAACAATAATACACCCAAATCTGCAGGCGAGGAGAAGGAAGTACGTGCACCTGAGACCTGCAGTGCGCAGGATGCGTTGCCGTGCGCCCAGCTGGGTTCTGAGGAGCCGGGATCCACGGGGCAGGATGGTGCTGCTGCTGCTGTGCTGCCCGCACCGCCTGCTGGAGCCTCCCCGGAGGCAGGGACCTTGCCCAGTGTGGAGGCTGCCGAGGTTTTGGCAGAGGATCGTTCCTCTGACACGTTGATCTCTGTGACAGGCAAGGAAATGGCTGTTTCGGGTCAAGATGATGCAGAACCAAGTGAAATTATGGGTGTAGACGGACTGATGCTGCTACAGTCCTCCTTGCAGGATTCTGCTGTCAGTGACAATTTTGCAAATGGACCTTCCTCCATGGAGCTGGCGCAAAATGAGGACAACTCTAGCCAAATGGAAGTGGAGGGCTCCTTAAACCTGGACGTTTTTAGTGCAAAGTTACTCGATCACCCGTACTGTAAAAGTCCTCTTGATGAGCCTTCCCCGGAAAGCACAGGACTGAAATCAGGAACTCAGAAGGGAGGCAAAAGGAACAGTCAGAAAGCTTCTGGGGTGGCCGACGAGCAGTTGGCAACGTGGCTTTGTGGTATACCTTTTACACATCTTTGGGCTCCCGGGAGTTCCTGAAAACTGCTGGATGCCTCGTGGAGTTCACATGTTGCTTTTAATTCCTTTATTGAAATAGATCCTTGTTTTGCATTGTAAAAGGCACTTAGCATAATGCTCAATGAAATGAGGCTTTAGAGGGGAGAACTGCATGAAGGCCAAATTAATGCTTATCTGATAAGCTGTTTGTGAGGGATAGGTGGATAATGCCTCTGCTTTTTATTTGGAGAATGCAATGTAATTGAATTGGAATCTTTGTGGAAAATCGTTGGTAGACACTTTACATGTCTCTTATCATGTGGTTTCAGAAGATGATACAGGGTTGAAACTTCCAATTTTTTTAAATGGTTGTTAATTATTATTCCTAACTTGGTATTTGAAAACCCTTAGTGTTCTAATACTTCCTTCTGGTGTTTTTCACTTACCTTTTGCTCTGTCTGAAACTAACTCATGCAATTTCATTAACCCAGGTTTTAAGAGCCAAGTATTGGTCATTATCAAGTGGTTTTCCCCATGATTGTTTGTGAAGTAGGTTGAATGAATCTTCTTAAAGAATATTTTTCTAAAAAGACAGAACTAGTCTCTCTGGAGCAGAGGCTTAGTAGAAAGGCTTTGGGATTTTTTTAGGCAGTGCTGAGCGTGCAGTATTTGATAGTTTCTAACGTGGATCATGGTAAAAATAGCAATTGGTGTCTTAGCTATGTATACCAGCATACTATGCACATAGTAAGGAGTAGCAAAGTAAGGTGATGTGCCACCTACTACCTTTAGTACAGTGTTCAAGTTCAGCAGGCTTCTGATGCCTGAAGTCCTCCTTTGGAGAAGCAGGCTTTGTAAATTCCCACAAACCTGCAGCTAGTGTCAGCTAGTGTTAAAGGGACTGCTTCAAGTTTGACGTGCTCTCATTTTTCTGCCCTCCTTTTTATCCTTGCCTAGCACTCTGCCTTTCCCTCCCCTGCAAATGTGCAAGTGAATCCCTAAAGCACAATGCGAAGAAGGACACTTTGGACCTCAGAATGTGATTTAGCTTTCCTTACCTGCAAGTTAGTGTGGGATGTGCTTTCTCTGTGACTGACTTCACGTGATCCAGCGAGGACCAGGCATTGTGTAAAAAACTGAGGAAAAATGGTGGTGCCACAGCAAGCAGACCACTTCTGCAACGGAGTTCTGAAGTTTGTCCAGCAGAAAAAGGGATGTTGTCCTTCTGTAACAGTCAAGAACCCAGCTTGTATCAGGGTAGTTCAAGGTTAAAAAGCTTTGGGGTCTGATAGGCCATTGTGTTCCTGTTTGTGGGAGGCCTGAATAGCTTCAGAAAAACAAAAAGAAGGAAACAAAAAAGCCAGAAAATGCACTAAACTTTCTCACTCTTTGGCAATTTTAACAGATTTCTTACCTAGCTTCTCAATGGAAGTAGGTTCCCATTTTCCTCACAGCTGGGGGCTCTTCTCTGAGGGCTGGCACCAGGTCTGTGTTATCTACACGTTCATACTTCTCAGTTCTCCCAGCTGAAAACTTGCAAAATATTGTAGTTTTGGTATAACTGTACATAATTCCTTTGTGTGTTTGGGAGTGTTTTTAAGAATTAACTGCATACCTAAAAGATCCTGCCAGCCATTCTAGGGTAGATGCTCTTGAGTTTTGAATTCCTGTGTAGCAGCTGACCATGGATGTTAATGGGCAGCAGCGTTTAGTGCGTTCTGAGGTACTGTTAGGTATCTAACAGGGCTCTGGTAAATCCTCTTTGTAGTGCTTGTATGGTCTTGTATCAGAGCTGAACTCCATATTTTCCTCCTCGAGTTACTCACAGTTACACCAGCTCAAATGAGGTCAGAATTAGAGGTCTCCTAGAGCTCTGCTACTCTGAGTTGTAACTATGAGAACAATCCTTTTTGTGAGTATGAACAAACAGCTTTTTAATGTTTTATGTATTAAGAGAACTATGTACACTTAAAAGTCCCATGCATCTTTTTATGTAGACTTCTAATCAGTGAGAAATACCCTTCCTGTCACAGTCTACTAAGATGTAAGGGATAAAAGTTGTAGGTAGGTGAGTGGCAGAGTTGCAGGGAAGGGTATCTCCTCGCGAAGGATTCTTTCTTGTTGTCTGCTCTCGGCCTTCAAGCCTCCCTTCCTTCTGTGACACCTCCAGGTGTAGTTCTTGCTCTATCTCCACTGCTTTTCCTGCCTCTCTGTGTTTTGGTCTTGGTCTCTCTCCTTTCTTTTTTGTTCTTCCCTTACTGCTGTTCTCCTGGCACTTCCTTCTGTCAGGTGTTTCTCATCTTGCTTCTTCCCATCCTGATCTTTGAAAGTTTCCAGGAAATATCCTTAGAGTCTTAGTAAGCAGAGAACTAGGCACGTACTGCAGCACCCTGGGATACTCTCTCCCCTCACACCCAGGCCTGAGAAGGGTACTGGAATTTGGGCTAGTGCAATTTCCCTGGGCTCTGTTCTCACATCCAGCTTTCCCTCTGTACATACAACACATGTTCTCTGCTGCATTTGGAAGTTCATTTTCAGAGAGCTGCAGAACTTGGTCTTTTATTCCCTTCTTCACTAGTAAGTGTTGAAATCCCGCTTTCTGTTCTCTTTCATTCTAAAATTAGTTTTGGATGCTTGGGTGGGATTTGTGTCTCCGCTGTTCTAGTATTGTCTGAGGGGGAAAAAAAAGAAATCTATTTCCTAGTTGTTGGGTTTGAGGTTTTTTTTGGGGGGAAAAAAAGTCCAATATTCATCTCTTGGTTAATTTCCAGCTAATATCTTGTAGTTTTGGTGTTAGGGTTGTCCAGTGCTTTCCCAAACAAGGACACTAGGACACTGGGGTGAATGAGTTAGCCTTGCTGAGGTCTGGCTGGTGTCCCTTCTGTTTGTAATGCTGGTGCCAGGGGAGCTGAACCCTGCAAACACTCTGCATGCCAGGGCTGTTAGCATTTGAGGAAAGTAATTCTGCATGCCATAAGGAGAAGGGACTGGCTTTTCAATGAGAACTGTTGCAGAAACTGATAGCTCTTCATGTTGTGGTAAAATTATTTAAGATGCTAATTGAAACAGGCAGTGGGCTGGATTCTCTTCAATGTACTGGTATAATTAGTTTGATGTAGATATGTGTGTATGTGGCATGAATGGGGTCTGATCTTTTCCTCTAAAAGCTGAATGATCAGATTTCTGCCTCTTTATTTTTGTCCTCCTCCCCCCAATCCCGCTGTTATTTATGTTGCCAATTTGAGCTTGTTTCTTTCCCTTTTTTAACATATACTTACCATGTGCGATGCTGTCTGTTGGTTGGGTGTGGAACCATTGCTGCTCATACTAGGAGGGAGTGACTACTTTATCAGAGCTTGCATTTTTTTTTTTCTTTTTTTCTTTTTCACATGTTTGTGCTTTCATTTTTCTGGTGTATTTAAAGGATTCCTAGATGAAGTTATGAAGAAGTATGGCAGTTTAGTTCCACTCTGTGAAAAAGATGTCATGGGAAGATTAAAAGAAGTCTTTAATGAAGATTTCTCCCATAGGTGTGTAGCAGTATCATGTTCTTGACTTTATAAAGGACAAATTGCTTGCATTGCTACCGCGTGCTCCGTGTCTAACACCTTAAGGATTAGAAGTTTGTTTGATATGACCTTGACATTGACTTACTTTTTTCTGCCTCTTCAATCCCGTTTTAGAAAACCTTTTATCACCAGGGAAATCATGAAGTATCGGGAAAAACATCCAAAAACCTCCACTTGCAATTTCCGGGTCTTCTATAATAAGCACATGCTAGATATGGACGATTTAGCTACACTGGAAGGCCAGAACTGGCTGAATGACCAGGTCAGAGATGCTCCGTGTTTATGTGGCTCTTTACCCCTTTTTTAGCCCTTTTATGTCAGGGTGTCAGTTGCTCACCTTCTACATTATAGGTTGGCTCCCCTTACTTGAGAAATTAAAGAACATGGGGAGCAGCTTTTACAAGGGTGAGTGCAGTAACTGTGGTTACAAGCCTGGAAGACAGGAGGTGTCACAACTAAGCTGCTTCCTTTTGCAGAAATGATACCGCACTATTTTGAGAAAATAATGGCTACCCACATGTGTTTTAGGGTCTCCCCCCGGCCCCAAGCTCAATAGGAGAAAAGCAGAACAGCAGAGTGAAGCAGCAGGCTGGCCCCCAGCCAAAAACCCAAGAAGGCTGTAGTTCCCAGGGCATGCACTGGTACACTTAAATTGAATTAAACTGCATTTCAGATTGAAGCAGACTTCAAGCAGCCAGTTACAGAGTCTCTCTCTGGGCAGACCACTATTAGTTCCAGAGCGCTTGTCCTTCAGACTGCAGCAGAACGTTACTGTAATTGCTCGGCTCCTTATTGCTGCTTTAAGTGGGGAAGGCCCTGCTTTTTTTATGGGAACTTGTGAATTTGGGTTTTACGAAGTTGTTCTGTACATGCTCAAATATTTACTAACTCTTGCAGATAATTAACATGTATGGTGAACTCATAATGGATGCAGTCCCTGAAAAGGTGAGGGTTTTTGTTTTTACGTGAATGTGCCTAATGAGAGATTGAGAGGGAAGGGCTGAATATTTCAGGTACAGGATCGAGGTTTAGCTCAGTGATGGTCTGAGTGGTTCCATTACAATTTGTTGCTGTCTGTTCAAATTTTCTTCCTTCCCTGCACTAAAACAGTTTTCAGTGCTGCCACTCGTTTCAGGAATCTGTTGCATTAGCTCTGCAGGTGGTCTCTGTGCTAGCCTGATGTTACTGACCTACCTGTGGAAGGCAGGTGCCCCGTTTGCTCCCATCCCACAGTCCTTGCTCCCCTGAAGGTTTCTGTCTCCATCTTGTCTGCTTCTAAAGCACTTTATCCATGCCCTTGTTCACCAGTACGGTGTTTTAGCTGAAATTTCCACTAAATACAGATCTCCGCTGAGATGACAGACCATGAATGGTGGAATCCGAGCCATGCACATGCACTGCTTGTGCACATCCACCCCGCAGTTGTGGGGGCCACAGCAGCTCAAACTGCTTCTGCCGTCTGCTTGCTGAAGAAGAATGGACACAGAATGGCTCCGTGCAGCACTTGCTGGTTTGTGCATCCTCAGCAGAGTGTTTACTGCTATCCACCAGCAGTGTCTAACTGTTGGTGGCACTTAAAATAAAAAAAAAAAAAAAAAAAAAAAAAAAAAGGAAAAGAAAACAACAACCCCCTCTTCTGTCACTAAATTTGCAGCAGCGGCAATTATAAAAAGCCATCTGTTTACTGGTAGAGCTGAACAATTTTCAGGTGAGACCACAAAGGAAGAGCCAAACAAAGCCATTTTTAGATGAGCTCTGCAGAACCCAACGCTTAAAATCTTCAAGCTCAGAAGAAAGAGCGTTGTTGCTTTGATTGGTGGTGATGGTGATTCTTCATTAGTATTCTCTGTACTTCCTGAGCGTGCGCTAGGGTTGTGGTATTGGAGATTGTATCTGTTTGCTTGTGTCTGCTTTTTCTTCATAGTGCATAATTGAAATCCTCATGGGAGATTTTGTGCTGGTACCTCAGAATGTGGTTTTGAAGTCTGCTGGCATAGCTAATGGCTGTTAGCCTGCATTTTCAGATGCTGAATTTTCTAACTTTTTTAAAGTAATAACTCAAGTCTTCTACCACCTCTACACTAGCAGAATTATCAAAAACAGATGTTGCAGTTTTGCATTTGTATTAATCCATTCCTGTAATTGCAAGAAGCTAAGCATGGGGGATAACAGTGTTAACCTGGAGCTAAATAATTGTTTTTAACATAAGTCTGCATTTTTTTTCCATAAACGTAGGTTTTTAGTTACTCAAAAAACAGATGTGGTTTAACTTAAAAATGCTTTTAAATAGCACAATATAGTTTTTGTCTGAAGTCTGGAGCTGGTCATAGTAGTTGCATACAAATGACCATGTTGTTGGATTAAATCTCATAACTGTTTTGATGAAATTTATTTTGATTTTTTTTTTTTTTTGAGTCTCAGAGCTTCCAGCAACTAGAAGCCAAAGTTACTCCCTTTTTCACCACCCCCATTTTGCCAGCCCAATGATCTCTTCCTTAATCCCTGCAAAGAACAACACAAACTAACTCCTTGTCCTGGTGTTTTTCTCCCGGTCCCATCCCAAACAAAAAAAATTAAACATGATATGCCTGGAGATATCAAAGTGTAAATACAAATGCTGCAATGACTCACATCATATATTATGGGGAAAGAAAGCTTGCTTTCTTTGTCTGCTGAAGAACAGCAATAGTTTAGGCTTGGCAAAGCCTCTGTTTGTCCCTACTGGGGTTCTGTTTCAAAAACCTGCATTAAATAATGCCTCATTGCAAGTTGTTTTATATAAATTCTCCTGGGGGAGGGGGAATGACTGTGCATGAAGATTTCTGTGCTCATTCCTCCTCTCTCTCTTTTTTAGGTTCATTTCTTTAACAGCTTTTTTCATAGACAGCTCGTTACCAAAGGATATAATGGGGTAAAACGATGGACTAAAAAGGTATCGTTTAACTCCACGTTGTCAATGCTGTGGTTTTTGGGGATGGGTTGAATCACTAACTTGAAACTGGGAGCAATGTGTTATCTGGAAAGGATGGGTTTGGAAAGGAGCTGTGCAAAGTGAACTGTGGTCACTAGAATCAGTAGGGTGATACTGTTCAAGTTGGCTTGCTTACGTTGTGAAACTGTACTTTGAATAGCTTCATCTTCGGTGGTAGGTTATCTCTTTGTGTATGTTCATGCAAGCTGCTAATTTAGCTGCAAGAAATATCTCTTACTGCTCCTGACAGTGCCAGGTACACTAATCTACTGGAGAGCAAACTTAATTTTGCTTCTTCCATTTATCTCAAGCTCGGATTGTTTGGTTAAAATAAAATTTTTACTCCTGAGTAACATATGCAGGTATTAGCAGAAAATAGAGACCAATAATTAATAAGCCATACTGTTGTTTTCATAACGAGGACAGAATTTGCCTTGCTTTCTGGAACCCACACCATATCAAGGGTTGTAATATTTTCTGGGGTAGCTAATACAAAGAGCAGCACTCTTTTCTGTGAACATTTGTCCTTTCTAATGTGGGAGATGAGGCAAGACTAATCAAGGACCACGCTTGAATGTATGATCTTTCTGCAGGAGCTCTTAAGTAGCACACATCTGTGAAATGGTAGAGATGAACTCATTATCCAAATATAAAATCTATTCCTATAATTTATTAAAACCTCTTTAAAGGGACACTGAATATTGGTACTTATTACTGCAGGATTAAAAAAAAAAAAAGTTCTCTCTAGCAGTCTAAAACCCAGGAAGTGAAGGTAGATTCCAGAACCAGAGCCTGTGTTCATGTTGCAGCTGAATAGGGACCAGACGAGAGCAGGACAGTTACTTAAAGACGTTCATACTTGAATTTCTGAGGACTCTCTAAAGCAAGGACAAGAGCTAGAGAGTTTCCCTTGGAAGGATTCAAGTAGACTGCCTCATTCTGCAATGTGCAATTAAGGGGAACTTGTTTCTGCTTTTCAGACATGCAAGAGCACTGTTCTGGGCTCTATAAATGTGCTCTTCTGGGACACAGGCAGCCAGAGCCCAGAAGGACGTGCTCCTCTGCCTGTAGCTGCTGTGCTTCCACAGCTCCTGCTGGTGTCTGTCCTGGCTGCTGAGCACACTGATGCTCCTGCTCTGATCTGCTGTCGTGTCAGCTACCTGGCGCTGCGCTGTCTCACTGGCACGACTCCAGGTTGCCACCATCATTTCTGTACACTGGCTCTTCATTAAAGACTCTTCCAGCTCTTGGCTGCCTGTTTCCACTCTCCTGCTACAGGTTTGCACGCCTGCAGCAATCCTTCAGCTAGGGCCACTTGAGGACTCTTGAGCTTAGCCGAGCTCTGCTGTTGCTGTACATCACAGAAGGTGTAGTTCATCTGTCTTCTTCCAGCTTTCCTTTGAGGGCCGGGCTTGCTGCTGGCTCACATCTCCTTCTCCTCTCTGAGGATGATGGATCGTTGTGTACCAAGCGTGCTGTGGTGTGGTCAGGAAGCAGTTGCTGCAGGTGGGAGCAGGGATGCTTGTGACAATCAGCACGCTGTTGGGAGCAAGGCTCTGCTGGTAACTGCTGTGAATGCTCAGACCTTTTTCTGCCTTCTGCGTCCTGCTGCTACTCAAAAAATACACTTTTCTTTCCTACAAATGACCTGCCTTGTACCAGTGTGCAGCAATTATGTACTGTTCAAATTGCACGGTGCTTTAAAAAAAAAAAAAGGCAATCTTTCCACAGGGTGAGTTAATTTAATTCAGTATTCTATTTCTGCTTATTTTCTGTACTATACCACCAAAAACCCAGCAATTAGACAACCATTTAGAGAGGAGCTGGGAGAAGGAAGATCATGAAAGGCCCTGGCTTGACTGGCTTCCAAAAGCATAAGGGCTCATCTGCCTCACAGACACGGGGGGTGTTGTATCTGATCTCCTTGTTCTGTACTTTTAAGACCTTCTCCCTCATTTGCCTGCCTTTGGCCACGGTACATCTGCTACGGCATGAAGTTCGAGGAGGCATGGATCTACTTTGTCTTCTCCCCCTCCCTTCCTCTGCTCACCAGAGCACTCCTCTCCTGCGTTCCTCAGACCAGGCACAGAGCCTGCCTCACGGCAGAGGGAGTCGAGCTCCACCAGCCTGCTGGGTTTGTGGGATGCTTGTCAGCACAGCTGCACAATGTGTCACCTACCCGGGATGCAGATCTCGTGAAGCCAGTGGGATTCATGCTGCAGGAATGCCGTTACCGAGATATGTGACCAACCCCTATTGAGTCTCAGCTGTATTCCCATTGTTACTCAAAAGCAATCCCACTTGAACGCAGTTGTTGAAGCGTAATGTGAGCAGACTTTTGCCACAAACACAGTGGTGACTAGCTCTGGTACTGTACAGTGCTCCTTAGCTACTTTCTGTGCTCTAACTATTTTTGTGTCTGCTCATAAGTTGAGTGCGAGAGAAACATGAGGAATGTACTGGAAGAGAACTGAAGAGCTTCAGTTAGGGGGTGGTGGGTGGGTAGGAGATCTGGGTATGATTCATCGCATGCTTTGCTGTGTTGTGCCTCTGGAATTGTCTCTAATGTGTATTGTTCTTCTTGCCAGGTGGACTTGTTCAAAAAGACTCTCCTGTTAATTCCTATTCACCTGGAAGTCCACTGGTCCCTCATTACTGTGAACATCCCCAGTCGAATCATTTCATTTTATGATTCCCAAGGCATTCATTTTAAGTTTTGTGTAGAGGTAAGAGTGGCAGCTGTTGGCAAAGTTTGAACTGTTTGCTTAAACCAACAACCCCCCTTTTCCTTTTCTCTCTTAAACTTTAAATGCAGTACGTCTGCTGTCCTGCTGTCTGTGAAATGAGAATCAGCTTGCTCTGCTGAGGAGGAATCTGAAGCACAGATTTGGGGGGTCCTAGAGTGAATCCACGCCAGGGAGTTGAAGTCAGATTGCATATTGCCTAAATAGCCTGACTGTGTAGTCCACACACCTCTTACTGCTCTGTCTTGCCACTCCCACCAAAAGCAGGGGCTTGAAGCCGCGGGCCGTGGGTAAGCAGGTAGTCAGGAGAAGAGTAAGAGCAGTTCTTTAAACTGCAAAAGGGCTTGCCTTTAGGAAATGACAAACTGGGGTCCTTTTTTGGAGGAGGTTGCCTAGGTGAGAGAACAGGACTGAAGATGCTATAGTGCTGCCCAGTGGGGTTTATGTGTTACTGTGCTATTAACAGTGTGTTGCCTTTTTCCTCTGTCCGCACGAGTACGGGGTGAGTACCTCTGATTATAAACCTGCAACCTTTTGAAGCTACTACCTGAACGCTGGAGTTAAAATATCAGTCTTTCTTGTGAAGAACAGTCAGGAAGTTTTTGCTGGGACTAGCGAATTGTAATGACCCTCTTACAAAAGCTAATTTTGTCGACTTAATTGCTTGTTTGATGTAGCAGCCCTCTATTTTTAACTGTGTGTAGTTGTTGGCTTACAGCAGAGTAGTAATTATTGTACCCGGGAGAGTTCCCAGCTAGGACTTCTGAATGAAGATACGAGCTTCCTTCTGGCATTTGCTGAAGGTGAAGCTGATGTTTGTTCGGGGAGTGAGAGACCTCCTGCTCTCTAGCTTCTGAACCTGCTGCGTAAACCAGGAGGCCCTCTCAGCAGCCCTGCAGTTTCTCCCGTGGCCTTGCAATGTGGCCTCTCCCATCCCTCTCAGGGCAAGTCATTTGCACTTAATTGACTTAATTGTCTTATGAACATGAAACACTTTTCTTCTTGCCCTTTCTGGGGAGTAGGGGGTCAATACCCAAAATTCCTCTGTGGTCCAACCATTAAGGTGAACCTCAGTGTGCTGGAGTGTGTTTAAATTGTGCTATAAACCACCAGCCTGTTTACAGAGAAGGAGAAGGATTTGCTTAACCCAAGACCAGAGGCTCATTTGTCTTGCCTCCTTCTCTCGTGTCAGATTATTTTTTCCTGTATGTCACTAAAACATTCCCTGGAGCTTTGCTGATTAGCTGCAGAACTCAAAGCTTTTTGTACCGAAATTTGGGCAGGAAAAGGCTATAATCCTGAAAGTATAGGCCTTGGTGTCAGCTGAGTAAGTCGAGAGACAGCACGTGTGGGACTGCATGGTGCAGCTCTGCACGTCTGAGAGCACTCTGATTTTGTATACAAGTGCCACGGCTGCCCCAGTATTAAGTATGCCAGCATGCAGTGGGGCCGAAGGACGTTAAAGTCTCCCTTGATGGACCACAACAAGCCTTGGTGTTAGAAGGTGCTGATCTCTTTGTCTTCAGATCTGAGCTGAGCTCCTAATGCGTAATGATACCTGAAATTTGTCCTCATTGTCAAAAGGATGCCAACAAAGATGTCAATGTCTCCCTCCTGTTTTTTAGCTGGTGAATAATAGTGGGTTGTTGTTGTTGTTTTTTTTTTTTTCCCTTTCCTTTATAAAGAACATTCGAAAGTATTTGCTGACTGAAGCAAAAGAGAAGAATCGCCCCGAGTTTCTTCAGGGTTGGCAGACTGCTGTGACAAAGGTAAATGGCAGCCCCTCGAGTCCTGGAGTCTGACTTTCTGGCAGATTTTAGGAGATTGCTTCTAAACCCATATATTTTTTATAAGTAGTGAATTGTTTCATGCTGACTACAAGGAAGGTGGTAGGAGCTACACGGGTGGTTACACATGGGAATTAAAGCTCTGTCACTCATTCAGCTCCCTCCAGGTCTTTAATACTTTCTGCAAGTGACTTGGTGATCTGAGCCTGATCTCTGGTCAGTTAAATATCTGTGCAGCAAAACCTGTAGCCGGTGCCGATGTTGGCGGAAGGTCAAGGACAGAGTGAGCTGGAGACTCAGCTTCCTAACTCCTCCCAAAAGGACTGTTCTGAACTATACTAAATGGATGGGATTTGGTGAGGGAGGGAACAGGCGAATGCTGCTGCTGCCTATATTTTATATTTGTTATGGATAGAGAGCTTTGGTCTCCAGGGCTGTTTGTAGCACATTACATTTGATCACAAGTAAACAAAGCCTGGCAGCAATAAAAGGGAATAACTTGTGTGTAGTGTAAATGAGGGAGTATGTGATTTGCGTAGCCATCCCATAATGGCTCTGAAGATATAAAACAGGTCATTGCACACTAGACACTCCCAACAACTCCCTCTTTACACAGGATTATTTTTAGATGCTGCTACGATGATAGAACGATTCCCTTCCACACTCACCCGCACCCTGTGCAGCCAGGGTTTGTCCTCCTGCAGTCTGTAAGCCGGAAGATTTGGGAGTTGAGAAAAAACATTATTTTTCCCCTTCATGTTCCAGAGGCGTAGCAGCACTAGCAAGTGGGACTTCTTAGCCCTGTATGTCAGAATTCAGCATGTCTGGCGAAGTGACAAAGGTTGAAAATTATCATTTGAGACTGCCTCGCGGAGTCCTGTTGTCTGACAGCGTGCTGCCCTTTGTGTTCTTTGAGAACCTTTGGTGTGGCAGGGGGAGGAAAGCCACTGTCGGTAGCATGGATGCTGAGAATAATCTTCCTCTAGACCTGTGTGACTTTGCTGCTATAGTTCAATCCTGTGTAAAGCAGATAGTGCTGTACAAACATTTATTTAAACTAATTGAGGAGCTGTTCTGCATAGGTTGCTAAAAGAAAATAAACTTGAAAGAAAGATTTGTAATTTGTTTTCAGGCCTATACGATATGTTTTTCTGAATGTTAGGTGTTGTTCTAACATGGTGTTGAGTGTCACCTTGCAGAAGTTGGGATCAGAATCAGTAATAACAACTCCAGTTCCTGCTGCTGAACAGTTGGTTCTGGGAACAATGTACTTAATTGTTTCGCAGAATCTGCTTTTGGACTTGAAGCAGGACTTAAAGAATTAAAGGATGGGTAAGGATCTAACACGTCTATTCATGTTTGTTTTCCTTTAGTGCATTCCACAACAGAAAAATGACAGTGACTGTGGGGTTTTTGTGCTCCAGGTAAGAGAACTGCTTTTTAAAAAGTAATCAGTAGCCTGTATTGTTCACATTGTAAATGTCCTTTTTTCAATCAAGCCTTTTCCTTTTCCTCAGTACTGCAAGTGCCTCGCCTTAGACCAGCCTTTTCAGTTCTCCCAGGAAGATATGCCCCGAGTGAGAAAAAGGATTTACAAGGAGCTGTGTGAACGCCAGCTAATAGACTAATAAAATGCAGCCAACCTAATTTCTCTGGCATTTCTGACAAGTTGCAGCTGGTGTTTGTGTACTTGAATTTCTGAAAACTTCCGTGAATTTTGAGCGATTCTCAGCTGAGTGGTGTGGCCACTGTTGTTACCTCAATTTTTTGACAAGCTCTTTAACTGGCAGAACATAACAGAGTTGCCGTATAATATTCCTTATGTCAGTTTGGTTCTTTTATGTTCTTTCCTGTATTTAATATTTATTATCTCAGCATGCATATAGGCAAAGCATGCAACTAAACCATAAAACTGTAGATTTGGTGCACCTTTGAGATGTAGCTAGAAATTGACAAATACAGGTGAATTTGTCTGGAAACATAAAGATGCATGATATGTTTTCTGATGCAATAATGCTTTGAATGTATCAAAAAAACTCAATGCCATAAAAAGAACAGCTGGAACCTATTTGAGTATTCTGTTGTCCCTGATGTGGCCGTATAGTACCGAATTACCACTTTTTAGGGTGGCTGAACAACTCATCTACAGATTTAATTTCTGGAGACCTCTTTTTTAAATAGCTGAAGTTGCTAATAAAGTTTGTTCTGTTAACACTTAACCAGCTGTCATTATCAGCCTGTCACTACAGATAAAAAGCAGCCCTTGCACAAAAAGAAAGCTTCAGCCCTTGTCTGTATAATAAAAAGTGCAAAGGTGTTCAGTCAGATTGATAGTATGTTCCTATATGCTGCAGAAGTCTCCATGGTGTGTGTATTAAGGAGAATTATAAACCTGGCCCTGAAGAGGCACAGCTCAGATAAGATACTAAGATAAAATCCTTGGCTGTAACTGTTTAAATCTCAGATGGCTTTGAGTCATTTTTCAGTTCCGCAATATGAAATGAAATGTACCATTTTGCATCTCCCTTCAGCTCTGTCTTCAAATGAATTCCCTTCTAGCTTGTTGTCTTTAACCTCCCATTGGCTTTTTCCTTTATTCAAATATAAATTAATTCATTTCTCTTGCATCTGCTATTTGATTGTCTCAAGCATCCCTAGCTTCGTTTGCGTTCAGTAGCACTCATGCTTGGGAATAATAGCACTTGTGGTGGGTAGGAACACAAAAAAATTGTTCTGCTCCAGAGGGGATGGAGGCTGTAAATCCAACGCTGAACTTTGCCGTATTGTTACACTGAGCAGGGATAAGTGAGAACAGTGGATCTTGAGACTTTTGTTTTTTCGCCTTGATCTCTAAGCTGTGGCTTGAAGAAAGCCCGTTTTGTCTGAAGAGGCTGCTGTATGGGACTGCTACAGCAGCAAATGCCTTTGCTGTGTTTTTGGGCCAGTTGAGGAAGTGAGCCCAGGGGCAAACTGTTCTCAGTGCTCAACGTCATCTGTTGCACAGATTCACTTTGACTCGGTGTCTGTCCATAGCCCTGACTTCTGACAAAAGAAGACCATGTTGACTTCCCTGTCTTGCAGATTAATTTGGGATTGAGCAAAGCCAGGTACAAATCCCTCCTAGGTTGTCAGAGGGAGCAGGGAGAAATGAGGGAGTGCCAAGAGCAGTCAGGCCAGGAGATGGAAGCATGTGCGTGCTGCGTTGTGCTGGAGAAGGAGGTTCTGCAACCCACTTCCCTTGGTTGGCAGCTGGCAAGGGCTGGTTTGGTTTAGCAAGATAAGGAACGTCTTTGGACTCTTGGTTAGATAACTTAATCAGGGAATTTATGAATTAAAATATAAATAAATAAATAAATAAGACCTGGCCTGGCTAAGGATAGATTTGCCTATCGTATTGTGCAGAGGACCCCACAGCACATGGTTTCTGTGTGTTTCTCCGAAGTGTTGCCTTATACAAACAGCAGCACCTTCTTAGGGTGAGTGTCTGGGAGCAGTGGAGGGTGACTTCAATGAAAATTGAAGCTTGGGATGCAGTTTCTCATGTGCTAGGCTGGAGCATTTAGGCTAGTGCTGCCATTCTCACCTTCTCTCCGCACTATTACGTGAATGGCACAAATGCTCATGCTGCAGTGTGGTGAGACCAGCTCAACTGATCTGGGTTAAAACTAAGCCAAAAGGCCCAGAGGAAAGAGGACTTCTTACCCCAGTGAAACTTTTCACTGAATGTTTATACCAGATGAGCAAGTGGAGCTATGTCCTCAAGCAAGACTCCCTGCAAAAGGTAACTGCAGAAGCAAGTTGCCTTTATATTCAGAACTTAAAACGTTGGTAAGGAAGTTTGAAAGATGTGCAGTGCCAGTGTGCTGGCCTGGGAGTGTCAGTGCCTCCAAGGAAGCCCCTTAGTTTTCAAGAAAGATGTCATGTGCGTGGACATTTTTCATTGTGTGGGAATACGTTGGAGCTCTGGACCACATAGAGTCCTTTCCTGACACTTGGTGCCTACAACTGGTTGGTAGGAATCTGTCTTCTCAATGTGGGAGTCTTTAATCCCGATCCCTTTATCAGTGGCAGCAATAAAAGCACGGTATTTCTGTGAACTTTGTGTTTAGCAGGAGTAGGGATGCTTTGAAGCAAGTGCATATGTGCACCAGATCGTGTGAGGGGAGGGGGGCTTGCATTTGAATCTGCTGCCTTGTGAGTCGGGGAACAGGGTGGGGAAAGAGGCATGTTGGAAAGTACTTCTTATGTGCTTCCTTGTCATCTAGAGGTTTGCCGACAAGTGTTCCAGTTGGTTATGGGGCAGTACAGAGAAGTTGAACTCGAGTCTCCAACTGTGAATACACCAGTGAGAGGCCTCTGAAAAAAAGGAGGGGAAATTGAAAACAGAGCTAATGTAAGCAAAGTATGTTGGTGTAGGGTGGAAATTAATCACAGGCCGTCAGAATCTCAGACTCTGTAATGGTGTATCTTGTGAAACTGGACTAATTAACTCCTCCTTGAGAATGTCTTTGATGCCTTGAAGGAGATGGACTCCATAATCTGCAGTCATTTTACCATTTCTTAAAACATTCAGAACTATGTAGAGTGTTTTTATTATGAGAGGCATATTTATGTGGATGTAGTTAGGGCTGTTAGCTATTCCATTAATGTGATATTCAGAATTTCATAAATCACTCTGAACTGGTTTGGCTAATGCTTAAATTTCATGACTTGTTCGGAAGAGATTGTCTCGCTGTGCTGAATTATACAAATAGTCCCAGAACTGGTGAAGGCTCCATCTCATGCATGACAAATTCAAGCTACCTGAGTTGTAATAAACCTTAAACACAATTGGAAATAAATTATTAGTTTCCATTTTGTTTGCTTTAATCTATAGCTTAGAATGACTGTGCAGCTGATATAAATCAAACAAAAATTGAAAATGTGGCCTTGATTCTGCAGGGCAGAGAAATACCGATTGCTAAGCCTTTAGATAGAGCAGAATGGAGGATGGACCTTTGTGCTGTTTAATGTGCTGTTGCTCCATTCTTACCTGGTCCTTTTGAGTGTGAAGGTGATATCTTGAATGTTTCGCTTGCACTGATCGCTGAGCCAGACAGGCTTGTGAAGAGTTGATGCCTTGAGTTGCATCTCTGGCATAATGTTCAGCCTATCTTTATTTCCTCGGAGGTTTGATTGGCATTATCTCCTGTAGCATTTATTCAAGTTAATGTGAAAACTTAAACCTTTGGAAGTGACGTAGACCGAACTCCATCGAGCAACATCTGTGTTTTGTGGGTGTGTTCTCGCATCAAATGAAGCCCATGTTCCTGTGAAGTAATAAAACTGAGTTTTACCATAAACCCTATTTTCTTTCAGCAGTTTGGTTTCATTTTAATTTTAAAAGCAACTGGTGTGATGGTTGAGGGAATGTTTGTAGCAGCTTGTTTTGGGATCCCTGTTGTATTAGGAGAAGCCTCTCCAGTTTATTAGTTCAATAACTCTGAACTGTACGCTAATGATGCTCTTTGCTCCGCAGCATCGCGGTGATATAGCTTACTGTGGTTTGAGCTGTGACAGCGTACAAGATTGGAGATGTCACATATTGCATAAATAAGGGTGGAAATCTTGCATTAGACACTTTCTACTAAGGTGGCATTTAAAAAAACACAGATCTGTCAACAGAACAGGTAGGATTTAAATTGCTTTTCTAGATCAAACTAAATTAACGCCCTTCTGGTATTGCTTGTTGATTTAGCTATGTAACTACGGAGTTAAATCTTGTCTTTGCTGAATTTTACAAAGCCATGCAGCTTGTGAATTTGTGATAATGGGGGGAATGAAGGCTTAGTGAATGACTCTTTAAGCTATTAATCATGAGACTGGCAACATCATTGTCTTTATTACGTTCATAATTTAAAAATCCTATCATAGAGGAGGAAACATGGATGCTTGTTAAATATATTCTTTCATTGGAAAGTGCTAAGAAATCAGATCATTAAAGTACAAAATCATAAGAGACACTAGAGCCTTGCCAGGAACAATAATTACTATTTATATGTAATAGGCATTGGGAGGGAAAGAGATGAGTCTGGTTTGCTTGCGCCTGAACTTAATGGATTTTATGAGTAACCAACTAGAAGAATTTGGGGATTGGATTTACTTTTCAGAGCGTGTAATATTACAAACTGCAGAGCTAAAAGCTGTTGTAAACGGAGTGAAATATCTTGAGAAATGAACTGACTTGTTTGCTCTGAACGCATGTAAGCAGGACATGTGCAAAGCAGCTCCCACCCCTGCCTGAAACTCTGGCAAGCTTTTTTTGTCGTTGTTAATTTCTGTGTTTGCCTTCAGCTTTGCTGGTATCTCATCTCTCCTGACGTGGGACTTTCTTGCAGTTCTAGACCTTACCTAATGCTTGGGTTACCTGAGCCTCCTTCCAGGCAACTTGGGGAAGTGGCTGGGAGGAGAAGGGATCGCGAATCTGTTTGCACTGCGTTGCGTTAAATGTGTCAGGGGCTGAAGGGCAGGGGAGAAACCGAGCTTTAAATAAGATGTATTTAACTGGATAATGTAGGTCAGGTCATGTTTATGGTACATGAGCTTGATACAGACAAGGAGCTGCCTTGTTTATGGAAACCTTTGGGATTAAGGAGAGAGAAATGTGGGGAAGAGATGCCTGCTGCAGGGACAATTGCTCTGCTGTGCACAGAGGAGGGTACGTCTTGCTTCGAGCCCGTGCATGTTAGATCAACTTAATGCAGGCAGCAACTGCAGCTAAAGAAGAAACTGCAGCATTCAGCTGAGCATCACGTTTGTTTAGGACAGTCGGGGCTTGACAATTTATCCTCAGCTTCTCTGACAGCTCCGGCCTATTGAAAGGCAGAGAGGCGTGCTCCTGCTCCGCTGCAAGCAGCAGGGCTGCCTGAAGGCTCTTCCAGATGAGGTTGACTCCAGCTCACCTTTCAGTTGCTGGCTTCTTTGGGTTTTCTGTTTTGTTTGTTTTAAAACAAAGGAGTCTGAGGTACAGAGAAGTTTTCGAGTGTGTACCTTCAATAAGTATGTTCTTTTCTCTTTCAGGAACCTGTCTTTGTAGATCTGCTTTCAGTGCTGTGTACTGAAGTGCTTCTGTTTCTCACACAATTAGTATAAGGAGGCAACCTTTAAGTGCTGCTATTAAAGGGCAAAGAACAGACTTCAGGGCTTGATTTTTGGCAGAGTTTGTGGTTTTGTCCTCTGCTGGATCACAGTTCAGATGAACTTTTTTTTTTTCCTTTAGAACCTAAATATAGCTTAAAAATGCCTAAAAGCTTTAGGCTAATGAAAAACAATGCCTTAAATTTATGGCCACCTAGCATTCTTTTAGACACTTGCTTGTCTTTAGAAGGGGCTGGGGGTGTAATTGGAGAGGATCGGTGCTCTTTAGAAACCAGGGAGCATACATGTTCAGTTCCCCCAAATCACCACTTGATTATTTTACCAGAATATCCATTAGAAACTGAACACCTGGGTGCCAGCGTAGTTCCTGGCAGGGCTGTTGGCCTTTCCTGTGGCTCTGCGGGGTACCTGGGCGTAGCGGTGAGTCCCACGGCTCCTCCTGGGGTACTTTTTGACCACCAGATGTCACGCAAGCACCGTCACAGCGGCGTGCGCTCTGTGCGCCGGCTCCCTGCGCACAGCTTGACCGAGGCACGGTGTCTTCTGGTTGCGTGTCGCCTGCCACGTTGGTCCTTGTGTTCCTGCACGTTTCTCAGCAAAATCTGCACCACACTTGCAAAAAGAATGTGTACGTTAAAGCAAACACCGCCCTTCCTTCCACCCTCCATCAAATCCACTGAAAATCCCTCTGTATCAAACATGTAAGTGTTTGGCTCCGGCATGATTACTCCGGAGTCCCATCAATTTTACAAATTGACCGAAACATTTTTTGGTAGAGGAGTCTTGCATACCAGAAGTCTTTAGTCTGATCAAACTGCTGCCTTACTATAGATCATGACTGTTATTTTTATAGCTCTGTATTACCATGGCAAATGCTGGTGGTAGTGGGGGAGAAACCACATCAGTAGCTACTTCTGTCTGATTTGTGGTCATAGGCTCATAACTTGACATGGTTTTGCAAATAACTAAACAGAACCAGGAATTCGTTTAGGGGAAAGAAGAAAAAAAAAAAAGTCCCCAAAAACTGCTGCATCAAATATCTTGTGTGGAGAGTCTGACTTGCTCTCAGTTTGGATCTTTTAATGGAAAATGGTTCAGAGCAATGGGAACCAGTTGCCCTCTGCTAGGCAGTTGGGCTGTGCTGTGGCTGTCAGCCACTGCCGAGTGCTGTGACAGCCTCTGGGCCATGAATTTTTTGGAATTTTGATTTAATTGCTGGTGTCTGCTCAGGCTTTAGCCTAAATTTAGTACCATTCAGGGCTGCTTTTTCTCTGCAATACCTTTATAAATTCCTGTATAATCTGATCTCTAATTTTAAAGCCATCTGTCATTTTTGAGCTGTATATTTTCTGGCTTTAAAAGGCCTCGTTGAAGGAAAATTTAAATTCAAGGCCTACTGAAAACGCATTTTTCTTTAAATTATTCATCGGTTAAAATGTCTTTGAACTTGTGTTTGTGTAGCTGCCGGGCGTAGGGGTGCAGATGGTGGGGTGGGGTAGGGTAGGATGCTTGGGTTAATACAGGCACCAGTGCCAGATGCCTGTGCTGCTGGGCCTCGGTGCTGAGCCCAGGGGCACCAGTGGGAGCTTGCTGCCTCAACACCCACCCCGTCACCAGCCCCTTGGGGATGTCCCCTGTCTGTCACATGCCGTCCTGCTCCTCTTCACTAGGTGGCATTGCCTCCTAGCCTAAAAGTTTCTAAATACTTCATTAATTATGCTAATCCACGCAGTGGACAGAAAGTGAACTGCGCTGCGATGGCTTTGCCCTTGTATCCTTTTTCCATCTACTTCACTGATGGGATTTCTCAGGTTGACAGAGGTCTGCAGCGTCCTCGTCCCAGTTGTGGCAGATCTGGGTCTGAGGAAGGCTTTGGCTTGGAGAATTTCAAGGAGCGCTTTGGGAAAATGCTGCACCTCCTGACCTTGCTGCTGATAGCCAGCTCTGCTCCGTGGTCCCTAATGCGTAAGTCAATGCCCTTCTCGAGTTACTGATCTGCTCCAGGTTTATCATCTTCACTAAAAAATGTTAATGTACTGGCTGCGTGGGGTAGCTGGAGGAGGCTTGCCTGTCCTCAAGCAGGAGCTAAGCGCGTTGATGCAGGGATCCTTTCCGGCATCTGACGAACCGCCGAGGCAGGAGGAGATGCAAGGCGGATGCAAGGCGGTTTTGATGGAAATTTGTTCGTTTGTTCCCCAGGTAGCCCTGTCATCTTGCATTCTTCAGCCCTTGCCTGCCTCTTTCCCTCCCTCCTCCTCCTCTTAGCCTTAATGATCAGACCCGTCAATTAAGGGCTGAAGCACAGTGAATTTAAGATGCCTGTCTGTTGCCAGTGAGAATTAATTGGAGCCTTCGGTAGGCATTAAAGAGGGATTTTGACTTCAGGGGCCTGTTGTATCAGGACTGCGTGGTTCGCCCATAGGACAGCAAGGTCTCTGCAAGGTGTAGGTGCCAGGTCCCATCATGTGCGAAGCTGCAGGAACCTGCCAGGCTGCCAAGTGCCAAACCTGCTGGAGGCAATGGGTAGCAGGGTGTGCTCCCCTCAAGGAGGGTGGTAGCGCCGCTTCCCAACGGCTGTGTGTAAGTACCTCCCGGCCCTAAATTCCAGAGGGCTTCTCAGCTTGTGATATTGGTGCTCTCTCCCCTTGGCAAGCTGTGGAAGTGTAACATCTGAGTTTGGAGCTCCTGATGCAGCTCAGTCCTGAGCTGGGCCGAAAGTCGTGTGTTGCCTGGTGCTGGGTGTCAGCAGAGCCACGCCAAGCTCACACGTAGCCCTGCTTTGCTCTGATGAAAAGACAAGGCAAAGTAGGTTTTGAACATGACTTTTCACGAACAGGCAAGATAAAAATAAATGTAAATTAAAGATCCTGTTTCTCATGTGCATTTTATTAAAAACTACAGAGTTGTTCATTCTTGCTGTGTAGTATAATTGCTAAAATATGATTTGTAACCAAATATAGCTGCTTGCATTAAATATGGCACTACTTCGTACTAGGGAGGATGATATGGTAAAGGAATGCTCGTTTAAGCAATTACATAGCTCAATTTTTGTATTGAAAACCTTAGCTTTTTCACTTTCGAAATGTGAATATTACATTTAGATGGTTTTTAGGCTGCATTTTGTTGAACTGCACTCAGATGAAGATGGGCATGCAATTAAAATATACACAATACTTTAAAACTGGGTAAATTCAGAAATGAAGCTTGTCAAACCACGTTTTGCATTTCTAAGTGATTGACTAGAAGGCAGTGAACATGACAGATTCTGCTCACAACAGGACACATTTCATCAGGTATCTGGAGACTCTGTAGCTGTGAAGAGGATTTCCAAAAATCACTCACGTGAGAGACCAGAGGTGTGTGTTTACTGGTTGGGTGCCTACAGCTTTTTGAAATGGTTTGTGTGGCTTTTCTTTTCTTCCAAGAGTCTAGAAATCGTAGCTCTCATTCTTCCCCAGGGACTTGCATTTCCTGGGAGAGCAAGGGCAGGAAGACTCCCTGGTTCCCCAGTCCAGAGCTGGGCTGGGTGGAAATCCCCTTGCCTTGCACTTAGTGGCTGGACTGGAAACTGGTAGAGGAGATGAGCTTTCTGCATGATAAAATGTGTAAATACTTGCATTCAACTATAAAAATTCATGCCTTGTTCCAGTCTAAAGACTGACACTGACTGCCAGCTGTATTATAAAGTTAAGGATGCTTCCTTTCTGATTATGCAACCCATTAAAAATCTCACATCCCTGACACCCTGAAGACTGAGTGAAAGCAGCATATCTCCATTGATTTAGGTAATTCATTACATTTCATTCTTTGCTTTGATGCATGCTGTTGCATTCAAAATTAGAAACAGGATATTTTTTTTAAAAAAAGGGATGCAAATGTTTGATTCAAATCACTTTGTTAGGCCTTCAAAAAAGAAAAATCTAGTTGTCAGTGACCTGAGAGAAGACAGTGGAGGCTGCGAGTTGGTTGCTGCTGTGCTATTCGTGGCACAGCTCCCAAGATCTCCTTGTTTCTCCCTTAAATATTTGCTGGCTGAAGCTCGATGTTGATTAGCAAGTCAGTGTGTTGTGGCAGTCCTCGAGTGCAGGAAAATGCCTTTTCAAACCTCCTCACTGGTGTTTCCCAGGGACTTCAAGAGCGAGTCTCATGTTCGTATCTTTAATTCCTAAGGACCCCTCTTGTGAGAGCTAGATATAAGCTGCTTCAGAGATGTGGCTAAAAATCAATAGTCCTGGAAAAGAGTAAACAAGTTCCCTCTGATCTGAGATGAATGTCTCCAAGAGCCTGCGAGGGGCTCTGGGGAGGACCATCAAAACCATCGTCACCCGCACCCCAGTGCAGGAGTTTTCATCCAGGGAAGGGAACAATTGCATTTAATTTGGAAAGCTTTGAGGAAATGATCTCTTCCCTTAGAGTTTTTTGGGTCGTTGGGAAGTCTTACGTAATTTCAACCTTATCTAGAAAAAAACTTGCCTTTCGTTAGGTGTCTCCAAAGCCACGCTTCTGAAAGCTCATTCAACAAAATGTTTTAAGATTTTATTTCTGTCCCAAAGGTGAAAAAAAACATCTTCAAAATGTCAGAAATGCTGTTACCTGACAAGCTCTGTTTTTTGTAAGGTCAAGAATAAATGATGGATACCGTAACAAGTGTTTGCACTGCTAGCTTTTAAAATATATATATGCAATACCCAGGTTCATAAGTGGAGTGTGCCTTTTAGAAGCTGAAAGACAGCAGTGGAAAGTAGGAGTCCTTGGTCTGCTCCTCTTTGTTTCCTCTGAAATTGATTTTTGTTTTAAGTTCTTGTGGTGTAAATGATTTTAATGGAAAGGAGAAAATGACTAGGTAGAGTTTATCATCTGGAATATATAGGCTTAGATGGCTTCTTGAAATACAGAAGGCAGGTGAGCAGAGCTGCGAGTGCCCTGGGGAGATGGTACCAACCCTTTCACAAATAATAATAAAAGATCAGTCCTCATCCTGCAAGTTGGCTGTCTGGGTGCAGCCCTGAGGGTTGGGGCCGCTGTGTTTCGGCCATCCCACAGCCCCGTTGTGTGCGGGAGGTGCGGTGAGCTGGGGCTGCAGCCGTGGCCTCTGGCTGTGGGAGGCTTTGTGGAGGCCGTGCCCCTTTCCCACAGCCCTGTGAGAGGTGAGGAGATCCCTCCGGTGAGGGGCTCCTCCAGGCCTCCCTCTTGTCCCTGACGTGCTTTCTCCTCCCTGCCAGCAGTGGTTTGCCCTCCTGATTTGTGAAGCTGAAAGCTGGGCAACCCGTCGTTCCCCTGCCAAAACTCACGCTTAGTCCTCCCCACCTCGTTTTCTCAAAAATGAGATGGGGAAGCACGTGTTTGTGGAGGGAAGGGGAATCAGGGGCCTTGAGAAAGGTCATGATCCATCCCACGGGGTGCCCCGGCATTACAGGCCCAGCTCAGCAGAGCATTTGCATTTGGCCTTCAGTTCTGCCAATTCCTTGCTTGGATCAGGAATTTCTTCCATAAAGCATCTTTCTAATGGTGATTTCAGAGGGACATGTCCAAACGCCTGCTGTAATTAGCAGGGACCGAGGCGGTAGCCAAACAGGGTGTCTATAGGAGAAAGCTGTGGGGAAGGCGAGGCTGGTGAGCCTCCAGCACTGCTGCTGAGGCTTGTCCTCCTGGGCAGAGGGGGGCAAGCTGTGACTCCCCTTCTCTGATCCCCTGCCTGGTCACCTCCACATGGATTTGGCCCAGGGCTGCCCCAGTTGGTGAGCCCGTCCTTGGGGACACTTCTGCTGCTTCCTCCGCCATCAGCACGGTGCAAGGCACCTCCGTGGCCCCAGGCCTCGCTGCAGCCAGCAGGAACCTCCGCTGACTCCAGCGGGCGTTAGAGGGGGTCTGTAATGCTTTGCAGACCAATTTTCTCTCTGTTATTGTTTTAAACTCCCTGTTAGCCATTCCTGCTTCCCAGGTTTCCGTGTGTTTCAAATTATTTTCCCTAGAGGCATCGACAGCATTTTTCCAAATTGAATCTCATTTATTTTCTACCCAGGTTTCCAATCTCTCTGGGGCCCTTTGTATTATTTCTCAGTCCGCACTGCCGTGTACAATATATCCTAATTTAGTATCGTCTGTGAATTATATTAGCATGCCCTTTAGTTCCTCTTGTATTTAATGAAGATATTTCCAGGAAAAAAAAATCTAAACTACATTTTATTAAAATAAGAAGGTAGCGTCTTAAAAACTCCTTTGTAGGTTTCCAGTATGAATTCTAAATCTTTTTCAAAGAAATCTTCAACATTTTTAAGAGAAATTAAAACCTTCAAATTATGGAAGTTGGTATGTATAAAAAATTAATCAATTTTTCAGTTAGCTGAGACCTCTGTCCCTGCATAGTGAGCTCTGCACAGTGCAGTCTCCAAGGGTGATGGAGACACTATCTGTGGTTTTGCAGCTTTTTTTTTTTTTTTTAACCAGCACCAAACATGTTTGAATTTCTCAATAAATTTGTTCGCTTTCCCTTCGTGACCTTTTTGGGTTTGCTCTCTGTGGCTGTTCTAGCAAACATGTACACTGGCAGGAATGATGCTGAAGCAGCATGTTTTAATGCAAACTGTGCAGGCTTATTCATAGGAAGTGATTTTCGAATTCATAATCATGAATATTTGCACTGTAAGGTTGATTCTGTTGTGAGCTTTTATTTATAAGCTAAGGAGCGCTGCCTGTCGGTGCCAGGATCGGAGAGCATCGTACCTCAGTGACAGGGAACGAGCCATGCTATGGGAGCTGTATGTCCTAGCAAAACAGCTCAGATTTCTGGCTGTGAATAGGGAAATAGCACTGGCTGCAGGCAATTTGCTGGAGATATGTATACTGAAATATTTGCTGCATAATTTCTAGCAATGAGCAATTTCATGGAGACTATGATCTGCTTGTGAACAGAAATAAGGTGTAAATTGGATGAATAAATTGTTGTCTGCAAATGGTTTGCAAGCACTGAAGGACTTTCTGAGAAGTGCTGCAGCTCGCTGGTGTCTTCAGTCCTCTGTGTACTGGTGGTTAGACCCTGTGTGTGAACAGATACTGGGGAGAGAAGTCTCAGATGCCTCGTACTCTGGCATGTGCTGACTGCTGGCCCCCCAGCAGTGTCTCTGCACCTCTCAGGTGGAGGAGGCCGCGCTGAGCAGGGCTGTGGATGCTGCAGGCAGGCAGTCTGGTGGTCACTGGCTGCTCAGAAAATTCCTGCTCTGTTTTATCCTGAAGCACAGGGATAGGTGTGAGTTGGGAATAGCAGTGCTGTGCATCTTCCCTGCCCTCAGGGAGCAGGGACGGCTGCTGTCAGAGCCTGCAGGCTGGCTGGGCTAACGGGATTCAACGCCTGGGTTTCTGTATCCCCTTTACATTGTTATTGCTATCTTCTGGCATCACAAAATGAGCCTTTTCCCTGCAGATGTAAGGGTTTCCCCACCCCCCAGGGCTGTGGCACTGGGGATGTACCAGGGACATCCCTGCTGCCTCTGAGGGCTGGGCTGGGGACGCTGCGGGTGCTGCCGCCGGCTGCTGCTGCTGCGCTGGTGTGCAGCAGCTGTAGGAAATTAGAGGAGCCATGGGGTTATTCTGGGAAACACCAAGGGAGATCCCCGAGGTTTCCGGAGAAGAAAACTGGCTCGGATCTGCCTCCTGCCACACCACGCGGCTCCCTGCCTGGTTCCACATCAGCCCTGCCTGGCGTGAGGCATCCCCTGGACAAAACCACAGGATCCTGCAGGAGCAATGCCATCGGGAACAGCAAGGGGTCCTTCCCTGGTGCTCGGGGACTGCCAGGTAGGTCCTTGCTGGGATGTCCCTCACTTCTCACTGATGTCCTGTGGCACGTTGCTGGGTGTGTGGGGCCTGATGGCAGGTTTGGGGAAAGGGTGTAGGGTGTGTGCCTGCCTCCTGCCTCAGGAGATGTAACTGCTGCATTACCTCGCAGGGTTTTGAAGGCAGTAAAGCTAAAACCTTGCCCTCTTCACCGTTACCTGGTAGAAACTTGAGGCCTGCAGGACTTTTTCCCATCTGTTTCTTACTTGTGCCTGCAGAGAGAGGCCTGGCTTTAAAAAGTGCAAAAAATAAACCAGCTCATCTTGTGAACAGGGGCACGGTTCCCTTTAATTTCACCTGAGCAGATGAGAGCCCAATTGCTTCTCCCCAGATGCTAATTCCTGTCTTTCATGCAGCTAAAACCTTCCAGAAAGAGTGTCTAAAAGCCACATAATGCGAAGTGGAAATGTTTGCACTGGGACTCATACGTTAGTGTGTACAGGTGTGGAGGGAGCAGGGCCCAGCTATCTCCTTAGCAGCTTCAGGCCTGAGGAAGCTGCTCCTCATTTGTTCTCCCCGCAGGCTAGGACCACCTTTTGTCCCCAAACCACCTTTTCTGGGGGTCAATGTGGTGACAAGAGTTCAGCCTGTGGGGATGGTGTTGTGTCCCGTGAGCTGGCCTGCCTGTGGCCTACACCCTCCGTGGGGTGGCTACCCAGTGCAGGCAAAATGGGGTGAATTCCCAGCAGGCTGGTTCAGCAGACCTCGTCCCCCATTTTGAAGCGGTCCCAACCAGCAGGGAAATGTCACCAGGGGCTCCCCACACCCATCCCTGCCCAGTCGGGCGATCCCTTGGGGTGCAGGGTGCTCCTGTCCCGGAGATGGAGCCAGACCTGTCCCCCCCCCTCCTGGTGCTGCAGGCCAAGTATCGAGTTCTCCGACCGAGTGTCCTTCCTCCCCTTTATCAATAATTTTAATCGTTTTAATAACGTCCCCTTGCACGGATAGGATTACAATTAGAAAATGTCAGAGCCTTGTTATCATCTAATTAGAGTCACATTTCAGCAGAAGAGAAAGGAAAATCTTCAAGCGCTGCCCTGCGTGGGGAAATGGGAAGAGCGCGATGATTCAAACCAGCTGCGGGCCGGGCCCTGCTTGGCCGAGACGCGGGGTGCGGAGCAGGACGGGGCCGTGGGCCCCGGTCGCAGCCCTCTGAAGCAATCAGCACAAACTGCTCCCAGACCACTCCTGCAAAGCTAAAAACTGCGCTGCAGTCCAGTAAAAACAATCACGCTGTCAGGTTCGCCATCTAACAGCTCCAACAGCTGAGGGGGTCAGAGCAGCAACACAACACAAAACCAAAATAAACACCACCTCGCTCTGCCAAAAAGCCTTTATCACTCTTCTGGGAAAGAGGGAGGCGTTTTCAGACGGCTTTAACTTTTTTTTTCTTCTTCTTTTTTTTTTTTTTTCTATTATTTGTTTTTGTATGCTTAAACGTGAGCGGGGAGCCTTGTCCCACCTTCCCCCCCGAGCGGTGTCAGCACGTAGCGGTGCGGGGTTCCTTCAGGCAGGAGGCCTCTCCAAGCACCCGCTGCCAGGCTGGGACCGTGCCCCTTCTCTCCTCAAAGCTGCCAGCTCTGTTTGGCCTTGGCTCTCCCGCTGGTCTTTGCAGCACATCCAGTCTGGGGAGGAGGGTGTGTGACCCCAAAAGGCCTCTTATCCCCAATGTGTTTGGCAACCTGAATGCTTCTATGGGTCTGGCCTTAACCTCCCTCCCCAGGGATGAAACGCGTCCCCTCTCTTTTCTCTTGCCTTCGGGAGCCCGTGGAAGGGGCAGGAGCACCGCAGCCACCTGCTTTCATGCCGCTCGTGCGAAGCTCGCCGGCATTACACCAGCATTTCGTGATGGGAACACCTGCTGTGCAAAGGGGCCCGGACCCCGGCACCAGCCAGCCCCACGTAATAAATAACAACAGTAAAAATAGTTACCGCTTATATAGCGCTATACATCCTCAGGATGCCGTAAAACCCCAACGGCTTAATCGCAAGCCGCTCTCTTGATGTTTACAGCGAGCTGAAATTTTTGGTCTCTGAGCAAAGCGTATTTTCCGGTGCCAAGAGCTACGTGCGGCTCAGTCAGCAGCTCTGGCAGGCAGCAGGATAATGCTGCATTGGAGGCACTTAAAGCTCCTATGTGACAGCGGCGAGTTAGAGGTGTCAGCCCACGGCCTGGCGCAAGGAAGCGGGGGACGTTTGTGTGACAGCTCCTGGCGTGGGACCGGCTGCCTTTGCACAGACGGGTGGGTCAGCAGGATGCGGCCCCGCGCCTGGTGGTGACAGTCATCGAGGGTGGCAGGGGGCTGCCAGCACCAGCAGCGCCTGGGGCCAGCGGTGGTAATTCTGCCCAATGGTAGGGGCTCATCTCCACCTCTGCTGCTAATTTTACACAAGCTGCTTGTTTTAGAGGAGCTCTTCAAGCCATCATCTGGACGGAGAGCCCTTGGTGAGAGCCCAGGCTTGAGCCCAGCCAGGGCCTAGGCATGAGTGGATCCAAATCTCAGGTCCCCAACATTTCGGGGCAGGGAGACCCACTCACTTCTGCAAGCTGCGATGAGCAGAAGTGGAATAGGGGGTTTGGATGTCAGGGATTTTTCATTTGTTTTTTGTTGTGTATTTTTTTTTTTCAGATCTGTGTGATCCAAATGCTTTCCAGAGCCTGGGGAAGGAGAGGAGAGGGGCGTTTCTTTAATCGAAATGAAAACCATCTCTGATTTCCTTTTAAAGTGTGCTAAAACATTTCATTCGACCTGATGCAAAGCGTTGCGTTTCATTTTGAGTTTTAATTAATTTTGTGATCCTTTAATTAAGCTAATTTCAAAGGAAAAATGTTTCTCTTAAAACTGAAAGTCAAAACATTTTGAAGATCATCTCTGCCTCTAAAACACCGCTTAAAAGCATCAGATGTTCTGCTCTCTTTCTAGAAACACAGGTTAATTCCTGCCTTTACAGAGTCTCCAAATGCTTTGGGAGTTAAAACTAAAAAGAGGGCCTTGTTCCTCCGCAAGTGAGCACTGCTGCCTGTGATCCTGGGATGAAAGCGGAGACGGTCTCATCTCAGACCTTGCCTACGCCTGAAAACATTCAGGGCGCTGGAAGGCAGAAAGGGAGCCTGAACCCTTCTGTGGTTGAGGGCCCGAGGACCTGAACCAGCCGGGGAGATTCCTCTGCTGGCCCTAGGAAGGCTCACCACCCACACTGCCTCGCCGGGGAAAACACCAGTGGTGATGGCAAAGCACCTCGCTCTGCTCCAAGTCGGTGCTCGGACACAGGCAAAGCACGGGACAAGGGATGGAGCCGGTGGAGATGTTTCCTGCTGGAGAGCAGAATGCGTGGTAAAAGGGGTTTTGTCTCCCTGTATTTCTTGGTTTCTGCAACGAGCTATGGGTGTTCTCACGAGCACAGGAAAAGAGCTTCAGCTCGGCTGTCAGAGGGCTGAGTCCCTGCCAGCTCTGGCATTGAGCACTGCTGGCACTGCAAGTACCTGAAATCGTCTGACGGTTTCCCAGCTTTTGGTTTTGCTTTAATGCATTGCCTTTTTTCAGTCAATTAAGAAAAAACAATCACAGACTTTAAGGTATGTAAATGTTTACATAATATTGTGGCCAATAAATCTCACTCTGAGGTCCCATGCGTTTCTCTGAGGCATCTGGGCACACCTGAGCTTGAGGCAATTCCTATGTGTAGAGGCCAAAACAATAAAAGCATTAAAAACTTCAACAGTCTGCACCATGGGCTCAGGAGACAGATGCTTGGCTGCTGCTCTTCTGCTGTCCCTCAGCACACAGAAATCACTAATGCCAGCATGAAGGAGACTGTCAGACTCGGCTGAGCCTTCAAGGAAGGAACCACTCGTCTGCTGGCCACTGGCACAGCTCGGGTACAGCAACCCCTCACCAGGAGTCCCTGCCTTGTGTTGGTAGGCTCAACCAGAGACAACCTCCAACTCCACAGTGCCCATAATTCCCAGTTAAAAGACCACAGGTGATGGGAAAAAGGTGCTGGGCTGGGGGGAAGGTGCTGAACCCATCAGATGGAGCGAGACTGCGTGGAGCTCGGAAATGATTTGGGAATTCAGCAGTAGCCATGCCCCCAGAGGGGTTGTCACAGGGCTGGCAAGGTAGGCTGTTGCTTTGTCTAGATCCCATGTTGGTATTTCATGGTATGAGAAGTTCAGGTTAGAGCTGGACAGCCAGATGTCCGTCCAGCTTTGCATCAGGCAAAATGTCTTGTTGGGACGCCAGAAAGGTGGCGATGGAGCAGCCGACCCCTGTTGTACATCGCTGGTTGTATGTGGCATTGAGGGGAGAACAGGTACCAGGTGCACCACCTACATGGGGAAATTTGGCACTTCCTTAGCAGGAGGTAGCCTTTTGCCACGTGCATTTCGGCATGGCAGAGGCATGTGGATGCACGTGGTCCCTTGGCACGCACAAAGCAGCGTTTTGCCCAATGTGTGCCGCTGGGAGCACATCTCCCCGTGCCATTGCTCTGCTCCGAGCCCAGCCCTCAGAGGCCTTTCTCTGTGCCAGCACTCCTGGGTGCGTTTTCTCCGCTCAGATGATCAAAAGTCAGCACTCAGAGGCTGGCAGAGCAAAACACCTTCCTTGGGATGGCATTTGCATTTGAAAGGCAGGATGCCTGTTTCAGGGACCTTGCTTATTTCATAACCTCCTTCTCTCAAGCCTGCTGGCTGCCTCCTCTCAGTGCTTAACTTGGGGCTCCATGCACTGCTCCCAGCAACCTGCGTCTGGCTTGAAGCCAGCCCTAATTGTCCTCTCTTGGGGTGTTCTGGGGAGCCACTGAACTCTGGCACAAATTGCCGTGCTCGGAGGCCGACTGTAATTTCTGTCCCGCTGCCCCCAGTTCCTGGGAACTCTCCTGGCAGTCAGCAAACGCTATGAGTCACGCGCAAGGAAGCCAGCTCCACTTCAGCCTAGCATGATATTTTGGTTAGTAAGGGGCTGGCACGAGAGCTGAGAGGTTCCTGCGTCTGTGCCAGGCTGCATGCTTTGTTTCCCCTCTGTACTGGGCTCTCGCTTGCTGCCATAGCCTCGGGGGAACTTTAGGGTGCTGGGGGGCACACTCACACCCCACTTGTGATGCTCAGCCCCCACAGGACAGCGGGGTGCTCGCAGCCCTGCTCTCTGTGCAGCGCTGGACCTGCAGCCGGTCCTTTACAGCCCAGCCCCATCTGGCCCTCGTTCCAGCGCACATGAATTTTACGGCTGAAAGTTTTGCTTTATTTGCTTAGAAACCCGGGCAGCTTTGCGGGAGTGTGACTTAGGTACCCAGACGTGTGGGCGAGATGGGAAATTGCATACGCTCACACCTACATACGTGTGTGCAAGCTGGTACGTGCTTGGAAATGCAGCCTTCTATCGGCTGCGCCTACTTCTGGAGATGCCTGGTTAATTTATCAACCGAGGAGCTCCATCTCGCTACAAGTCTCATTTCCATATTCTTTCCAGATGGTCAAGATGCCACAGAGACAGTTTCTAAGCAAATAACTCGCTTCTCCACGCAGCCGACCATCAGCCTCGCCACTTGCTGCCCCAGATGGCTGGAGAGCCGGCGACGGTGCCTGGGCGGTGAAAGCGAGCGCGTCGCCGCGTCGGTACCAGGAGCGGGGTGGCACGGCGCGGTGGGACGAGACCTCTGCCTCGCCTCTCCTGCCTCAGGGTGAGCAGCAGATGCCGCTGGGACCTGGAATTGTCCTGGGGGCTGTCCGTGGGTCCCTCGGAGGGAGGCCGGGCGCGAGGCTGGGCGAGGCGGCGGCGTTGGGGCGAGGCTGAGCGAGCCGCGGCAGGTCGGGGAGGCTCAGCTCCTGCGGAGCTCCTCCGCTGCCTCCCGCTCGCGAGTTATCAAAACCGAGAGGTTAAAAGCGTTTAATTATGCTGATGCTTTCCCCCCTTGGATTAAACAAGAGGATAAATAGACTACAGCGTGTTTCCTTGGATTCGATTCCGATTCTTAAACAGGCGAGGGGAGGCAGGAGGCTAAGGATCCTTGGCAGCTGTCACGTTTCGCTTTTGATGGTGTCAGTTCTGTCTGTTCGGAGGTGTTTCTCTTGCCACTGTCAGCATTTTCCGGGGGAGGATGAATTCATTGATACAGTCTGTTTGCTGTCCACATATTCACAGTTCATGTGTTACATTTTACATAAAGTAAACTTAGCAAGGGGAAAACTAATTCTGCAATTCTTCAAAGCTAATGTAGAGTAAATATATTCTGACACTGACAGGTATTTCTTATTAAATAGCTCTGAACTGCAGTACTAGGTTTTGCTTAAGTGGCATTATTCTCCCTGAGCAAAGACAGTTCATTTATTAGTCATTCCAAAAACCAAATAACAAATATTATTCTCTAAGCAAACTAAACAAACCATTTAAAAGGGGCCTGTCTGAAATGATTAAAGTACAGTGTCTGAAAAGCAGCTGACATTTTAGTGCCAAAATACCATATGGAGACTCAACTGCTTTATTAACATGCTTTGACCCAAGCTGCAAAATCTCCCAACACCTTTGAGCGGGGAGGAGCAGCCTTCCTGTGTGCACGGGAGAAGCAGAGGCGAAGCTTTCTGCCAGTTCTTAAGATGTCATTTTGGCACGGCGGAGAGCGAGGTGCAATAATTGAGGGGCTGGATGCGAGCAGATTTCTCGATTTCTGCCAGAGATACGCTGTAAAATAATTCAGCGAAGCTGAAAGCTTGGGCTTTCCATTTACGCCATAAAAAATAAATATACCGTGTTTGCCTTGCCTTCTTACAGCTCTCTCTTTCTCTTAACTAAATATTTCCTTTCTTCTGAGCATCAGACGTTACTTCTAGCTTTCAGGCATGCAAAATAAGAGTGCACGCGCTTGTAGGTGTTTATTTACGGTCTGTGGGGGGCTGTCCTCCTGTGTTTGTGGATCCCCAGCTCTGCTCTGAAGATTTCCTTTGCGAGCTGGCCAGGATGGCAGCAGCTATCCGCTGACCGAGGTGCACCCTGCGAGGGATGTTTGCTCCCCTTCCCGGTCAGTCCTCCCCAGCCCGGCCTGCGCACACATTGCTTGCGTCTGGCCCAGGTTTTCCTTTCGTTTTTATACCAATGTTGTCATTATTTGAAAGAATTCATCACAGAGCGAGAGCAAGTGAGTTTTAGCCTGAGGTTTGTTCACAAAATGTCGCCCGCGGATGTGTCCTTTCTCGCTGGCTCTGAGCGGGGCAGCTTGAGTTGGCAGGGATGAAAATAATGTAGGAGTTATGCAAGGAGTTTAATAAAAGCGAGCTGATACCGAGCTGCCGTGCGTTATTAACTTGCTTCTCTGGGATTAGGTAGTTCTGGGCAAACGAGGAGGTAGTGGTCCTGGTTTGCTTTCCTTCGGTGTTGTCCCAGTGACAGAAGATTACTCCACTTTGGGGATTAGCTGATGACATTACATCGCCAGGGTAACGATGCACGTGCTGATGTAATTCCAGACGTTTGGTCGGGTCCAGCCCTCCTGGTGCAAGCCTCCCCCTCGCTGAGCACCCCACGGCACGTTTCCAGGCTCGCTGCCCAGGCAAGGAGCACAGGCTGCCCACAGCCCCTCCTCTCCTCCTTGCTGCGAGCCCTGGGAGGCACGAGAAGTGCTCGGAGCTCCTCGATGGACAGACGAAATGGTTCAATGCCACGCTTTAAGGAGTTCCTCTTTGGAGAGAGGGTGAAAAGGGCACGCTGGCCATGGCGGTAGTGGTGCACGGTGATGCCAACAGCAGAAGCACTTTGTGCTTCCAGTGGTGCTGCTGGAGGGAAAATTGAGGCCGATGCCTTCTTGAGCTCGGGGAGGGGTGCAAGGCACTGCCGTGGTACCAGGGGATGTCACTGTCCTGCCACCCCGGGCACAGCTCTCCCTCCCCTGGCCGGGCAGGAGGCAGTGGGACGGGAGCGGTGTCAGCAGCCCGCAGCACCACGAAGGAACAACTTCTTCAATCTGACATCGAGACCAAGGGCTGCTAATGAGGAGCCCGGGCTTCGGTTCCTATGGCAACTTGTGTTCCTGAAAATGCAAAACAAAGTGCGAGAAGGCGCCGGTCCTGCTCCTCGTTCCCCTCGTGCCCGGTGCCCGGCGCACGGTGCAGGCTCTGCGCGGTGCCGGCGTGGTGCTGGCTGCAGCCCCGTGCCAGCACAGGGACGGGGACATCCAGCTGCACCGTGGGCTCGAGCGACTGCGATTGCAAGTGGCAATTTGCTGCTCGCTCCTCAGATAGCGTCTCTGGGGCCAGCTGGGTTCCCTATAAACTTTTATAGAAAATATAAAATGACATCTGGAAACCTATGGCAGAGAGGTTTTCATTCCTCGTGTAAGCAGGGAAGAGCTTTGCCCTCTCTTAATTTCTCGCAAATGTTATTGTCAAGCTCGATGGAGAGGAAAAAAAACGGTAATTGGGTAGCCTGGCTGCTGGAAGCTCTCCCTGCTCCTGCTCCAGCCTCAGAGCCGTTCCCCGCTGTACGGCTTTTTGGAGAACAAGTACAACCTCCAGCCATGCAGCAGCCACGCAGCCGTTTGCAGCCCCCACTGCAGGTACCAGAGCTCATTTCTGATGCGCTGAGCCTAGGGCAAAGCCAGGGTCTGGGCCGGGAGCGCTGTTTCCCATCCCTCGCTGCTCCCTGGTGTGGGGGCATCCTGCTCGGTGCCCAGCAGGAGCCTTAAATCCAGGTTTTCCCCAAACGCACCCGCTCCCAGCAGGAAGGCAGAGGAGGCGCGGGCGTGAAGAAGCATTCCAGCTGATTTGGCCTTAGGGAAATCCGTCGGTAAGCGAAAGCCTCTGCAGCAAGCAGGAGCTTGGCGTTAATTAAGCTGCAGCGGGGCTGCTGGCACAGAAACCTGTCGAGCTTTGGGGGGATTATTTCATCTGGGGGATGCTGAGAGATGCAGAGGAGCAATGGGGTCAGCCCGAGGCATCTGCGAGCGCCGGTGCCGGCGTTCATCAGCCAAGGCATTGCCGTGTGCTGCCGGGGGCAGGTGGGGGGCGAGCGTGTCAGACAAGGGATAGGAAGAACAGGCATGCAGGAAAACATAGTAAAGCAACACAAACGAAAACCTACGCAGGTTTGTAGAAGGAGCGAAGCTTAGAAAGTAGATGCATTAGCAGCCAAAATAAAAAATATATATATATATAAAAAAAGAAACCACCAAGACTTTGACGCAGCAGACGTTTCCGACAGATGCTGCAGGAAGGAGGATCAGCCGCCTGCTACGTCTGCGCATAGCTGGGAGAGGGGGAGATGCTTCCACGGCAGCGGGAGCAGGGAGGGGTTTGTGGGGTGCCTGGTGCCCGCCTTGTGCTGTCGAGAACGTGGGTACCACCCCCGTCCCCCCACTTCACCTCACTGCCTGTCCCCACCCCTCTGATCCCACGTTGCCTTGTAATTTGTGTGCCCACTGGTTGCTTGCAGCCCTCCCCAAAGGGCTCAGACTCCCCTTTCCTCCCCTGATGCCCCTTTCCTCCCCTGCCTGGCTGGGATTTGCCTTCTCCCTGTTCCCCCTGCTTCCTCCTGTCTTGCCCCTGGCAGGATCAGGCCCCGTTCCCCATCTCTCCTGCCCTTCTCCAACCTCGCTCGTGTTTATAAGCTTCAGGAGACCAGCTCTGGTGGAACGGCTTAGGTTTTTAAATTTTCTCCTTTTTGATGAAGTCAGGGTCTGGGAAGTCCTTGAGGACTGCCTCAAAGGAAGTGTTAGTTTTACGTGCAGAATGAGGCAAAAAATAATCATCTCATTTTTCTCTCTTCGGAGCAAGAGCTGTCCTCTCTCTGGCTTGCCTGCCCTCCACCCTCTGTGTCTGGGAACAGAGGACAAGGTGTCCTGCCACTGTCCGGCATTTCCAGAGCCTGCAGCCGTTCCCTACAAGCCTGGCACATCCTTGGACCTGCAGCTCCTCCGGTGTCCCTCAGGACCTGGAACAATGGGCTCAGCCGTGGGGTTTGTAGGGGTGAAAGCTGCTGGGCTGGGCACAGGCTACCCCGGTGCTTGGCCAAGGAAATGGTGATGCTTCAAAAACCGGGCAGGCAGAGCCAGGGCACGGAGTGCTGCCCTCTCCAGCCACAGCTTGGAGCATCACCATCTCTCTCAGGCATCTTGTGGGGCATTTACTGATGGGTGCCCTGTGCTGTCTTCAGGAGCCAGCAGCTGAATCACGTCCCTGTGCTGCCTGAGCCCTCCTGGGACCCCCCTTCCCTGTGTGCGCGAGCAAGCTGCCCGTGCCGGGGCGAAATGTGCCCCAGCCTGGCACCGGGCTCACAGCTCCCCTCCGCCACTGACAGCATCCATCACTCTCGTGCTGCCTGAGCACAGATTTCAGCCGAATGCTCGCCTTCCCTGTGACTCAGGGAGCTGACAGCTCGCAAGTACATCCCAAGGAGGAATCAAAAGCGACGGAGCAGGTAGCGCTATCTGCAGTCAGCCGGAGTCTCGGCGAAGGCAGTCTCAGAACTGTCTTAGCGGCCAGCGGATGCCTGTCACGGCCACTTGACCTGGAGGCAGATGGTTACTGTCTCGCTCACGCGCTGTCTTTGGGGCTTGATAGGCACTTCTGAAGCGCAGATAGACGGAGAGCCCTTGCTGGGGACGGGAGGGAGCTGGATGCCAGGGCAGCACCATAAGAACCCACAGGCAGATCCCATGGCAAGCAGGGAGTGCAGCGAGGGCTTTTTGGAGGGGGGGGCAACACAGCAGCCCCCATCTGTGCTATGGGCACTGGTCAGATGGGGCCAGAGGGGGCTGCAGAAGGGTTTCGTGAGCCGGGGGAGAGCAGGAGCGTGTCACGGGGCCGATGTCATCCGGCCGTGATGTCACTTCTTCAGCAGAGCACTTCCAGCGATAGCGGAGCTTCTGCAGTCTGTCTGCCAGCCTGGCACTCTCTCTGTACAGCGTAATTAAGCAAATGTATTAATAGAATGGGAGCCTGGGCCTGGGTAATGTTCTTCCGTGACAGACAAATGCGGAGACAAAGCAGACACTTTCTTCAGAAGTACTGCAGGATGCTATTAGCGGGCACAAACTCGCATCCCGTTACTGCCGGCGCTGCTAGGCAGCACCGAGACATTTGCATTTTAAACGAAGCTCCCAGCCCGGGATCAGCTCCGGCAAGTGTGCGAGGCCGTCCCTGTGCTGGGGAGATCTGAGCCAAAACGGGCATCCTGTGTGCTCATCGACCACAGGGCCACCCCGCAGAGGTGACAGCAGCGTGCCACGCAGCGACACGGCCCTGGCCCTGGCTACGGGGACGATTTCTGCACGTTGGCATCCCTCACGAGGACAATATGCTCCTGTACAGCCCATCTCTGGTAAAACAGCTCTGCAAGCCCTAAAACTGCCAGTTTTCCATCGCTGGCCTCCGTGATGGTCTTAACAAAGTATGACATAAATATGCCAGGAGGAGGAAGGTGGCTTTCGCAGGGAATCGGGAGTGTGGCCGAGCAGAGCTCGCAGAGAAGGGGTCTTTAGTAGAAAGGGATTCATTTCAGGGGATGGCGCTGCAGGAACCAGCCCTTTGGAGGGGTCAGGAGGGGAGTGGGACACGGCAGATGAAAACTGAAGGGCTAATTGTGTGAGTGGTGAGGGGATGCCGTGGTCAGAGCTCCCAGCACGCTGGCAGGAGGTTGCTTGGCTACTGCAGCCAGGCAGGGCGAGCGAGCGTAAACAGCCGGGAGGAAGGAGGGTCATTAAAGCGTTCCCTAAAGATGCCTAACTAGCGGCAGTGGGAGGAAACAAATAAGGAGGAAAAGTTGGTCCGAGTGCCAGGGAGGAAGCAAAGCTGTTAGGAAGACGGCTGATTTTCTGCTGGAAGCTGTCCCTTATTGCTAGTTTCAACCGGAGACGTTCTCCTTGCGCAGTTTCTCTCCAGCATCCCCGCTTTCATCCTCTCTCTGCCACTTTCTCATTGAATTCCTCCCCTAGCAGGAAGAGGCTGGGGAGCTCCCGCACGCACGTGGGGCTGCCAAGCCCTGGCAGGCACTTGGTTGCCTGAGTGTGGAAGTGCCCGTGAGCGGCTGAGCTGCTTGGTGACCCTCCCCGCAGCACAACCATCGCCCAGAGCCACCTGGGCCCGCAGCCTGGCTCTCACATTGACCCAAAATCCTTAACGAAGCCTTGCCTGTGTTCTGGTCTGTCCAGGCAGAGCCCCAGCCGGCGGTGGGCAGGGACAGGTTCATCGTGAGCCGCGCCGACAGCACCGGCGCTGCACCACAGTTAGGAGGAGAATTGTTTTAATGAATACATTTCCTTTCAATTGTATGCGAGTAGCGAGATCCCATTAGATCGGGGAAGCAATTAGAGCTAATAAAGATGAACGCGCAGCGCTCGGTGCATGTGGAATAACAAACAGCGAACAAAGGATTCACGAGAGAGCTGCCTCTAATCCAAACAAACGCGGGGCGATGAAAGGCAGGGCGGCCGGGCTGCCCGGCGGCACCGCACGCGGCCTCGCCACCGCACCTGCTGGCAGCAGGGGAGCAGCACTCGGCGTCAACCTCGGCCACGGGGCCACCAGAGCTGCCGGCCCGATCACTCACAGCCCCCAAAATGTGTGTGCCACCAGGCGGGAGGTGGCTGTGGGTCCCCAGCTCGGGGCTGGGCTGGGGGGACAGGGGACGATCGGCTCTGTCCTGGTTTGTGGCTGGGATGGGCGATTGGCAGCGAGCGCCTGCCAAAATTCACCACCCCGATGGCAGGGAGCAGCCTGAACCCATCATCAGTGCCACGGCTAGGTGGAGCGGGGAGGAAATAATAGCCTCTTCACAATGAAGTATTTACACAGTAGGCTCGCAGGAAAATTGGGTAAACCGATAATTACCCAAGGATATTATTGGCTTTGGCAGAGTTAATAATAATTAGTGCTCTTCCTTTTCCAGGCTCCTTACAGGAGAGACCTTTTATAATCCGCAGAATACAAAAGACCCAAACCACCAAGAACAGCTTCCATGTGTGCCTTGGAGGAAAAAAAAAAAAAAAAGAAACAAACCACTCCAGTCCTTCTGACAGGCTGCAAGGTGAAAATCACCCAAAGACACCAGGCAGCTGGACTGAAAAATGATAGTAATAGTGCTAGTAATAATAATAATAACGATAAACAATTTTGTGTGCTTGAAGACAATCCCACGCCGGGACTGAGCTTGCTCTTGCCCTCTGTAGCGTGGCGGAGCAGAGATAAAGGATAAAGGCAGCGCTGACACTGGCAGCCCCGCGGGATGCCGGGCACTGCCCTGCTGCTCCTCGTTTGCTCTCTTGCCCGAGCTGTGCACTTGCTTCCCAGAAAGCAGACATTTTCTGCTGGCTCTCGCTGCATTCCTCGTCCTCGCGGTGTCTCCGTGCCTCTTCACGCTCCCCGATCCTTGCTAAGCCTGCAGCTCTGTGAAGTTCCCGAGCCTGCAGCCGCTGCTGGCACCTGAGCCCTCCTGATTAGCGCAGGCTGAGCACGCATCCTGCCCGCCGGAGCTGTGCGGGACACAGGGACACAGCCTTCTGCCTGCCTTGCCTGCAGAACAGCCTTTGCTGGGTCATTGCGCCTGGCAGTTTGGGTTAAGTGGGGTGAATTTGGTTTGAGATGTGCTGTTGGAGGAGCGCCCCCAGCCCCTGCCTGCCTGGCGGAGAAGGGGAGCGTGGGGTGAGTGGGATCAGCCCCGTGACACGCACGCAGAATTGCGATGTGTGATCAGCCGTGTGATGCCACGCCGACGTCTGCACCGCTTCCTCCGTGCTCTGCGGGCTGGGTGCTGGAAGGGGCAGCTCTGAAAAGGGGAGGGATTTCTGTAAGAGCAAGGCACGGCTGGCCAGCCTCCGGCCACCTCAGCCCACCGGAGACATCGCGCTCTGCCGCTTGTGCCGCTGCTGTGCCACCCTCCTGCCCCTGCCCTGGCACGGAGGATGCTGGCTGCTTGTCTCACGATGGGCAGCCTTCAAACGATCCCAAATCACGGGGGAAATCCACCCCCCCCACCCCTTCCCTGCCCCTGCCCCAAGCTGGCCCATAAATCACAGCGTTATAAAAATAAAACAGCTTTGTGCCTGCACGCACATTTCAGGTTGCCTTTTAAACCTGAACTTGTTTCTCACACGTTGGCAGAAGAACAGAGGGGAGCTGGAGTCAAAAGGCAAGCTCGAAAAATAAACGCATACTTCTCTCTTGCTGCTTGTGAAGGGCTCCCATAGGAAAACAGAGAAAACCAGGGCAGGAAGAGGCCCTGGAGGGGTCGTCGTGCCCTTTCCCCAAAGCAGGAGCCAGCTCCTCCCCGCAGGCGGCAGGCCAGATCGTGCCCAAGGCTGCGGTGATGGGGGGTGCAAGCGACTACCCCCTGCTCCCTTGGTTCCATTGCCCTCCTGATTTTCCCCTTTCCCCCTATTTCCCCTGCTTCCTCGTGGCCCTGTGCTCATCCCCTGCATCTCTCTGAAGGATGAGTGGCTGCCGAGGGGACGTGGGGACATCCCTGCTCCTGCCGTGGCCGCCCAGCCCAGCCCCAGCCCCGCCACGTGCGCGCTGCTGCAGCGCCAGCCACCCAAGGAAGAGACTGAAAGTTGTGCTGTCTTAAGCCACAGTTTAACATAATTAGACATCCTGGCTTGAGGGCAGTAATTACTTTTATAATCCTTAAACATTTTTTTTTTTTTTAAATAATTGCCTCCCAATTCAATGCCTTTCAAAAATCCTTTTAAACGGCACTGCCTTCTTCAAACAAAACTCAGCCAACAGTAATTACAATAAATTATTCTCAGTTCTAAAAAAACATATAGAAATTAATCTATGTGCGCAAACTGCTAACCAGTTATTGTTTACCTCCCTCCCACCAGCCTGCTGCTTCCCCGCTCAGCACCATGCGCCGGCCCGGGGGCTGGCACCGCGGCTGCCCCGGAGGAGCTGCGCCAAGCCCGGCACGATGGGCTCGGACCTGGGGCAGCCAGGATCGATCGGGGCTCCCCTCCCAGCTCTGTTTGCCTTACAGAGCACGGCCACGGGCAGAGCACGGCCAAACCACCCAGCCCTCCCGGCAGAACAACGCTCAGAGCCGCCAGGCAAAGGCGGTGCACGGGCTGGCCGCCGCATTTCATCCTCAGCTGGGACAAATAAGGCGTAATTCTGCTCGAGTCAAAGGAGAGGCCGTGATTCACAGCAGCTGAGGATCTGGCCAAGAGTGTCAGCATCACGACAATAGCGTAATGTTTTCATTATGCATTGTTTTTTTCCAAATACTTAAAAAATTATCTAGGAATTACTCACACATCCCGTAATAGTTACCAGTCTTGGGTGTTTAAGGCAAAGGTTTCTTGAGACAGCAATGGGGCTGCAAAAGCTTTAGCCATCGCTGCTCCTGCTCCGTGCGCTTCTCCTATCACTTCTGCTCTCCTCCTCCTCCGTGTACACAGTCCAGTAACCTCTCCCTGACAATCTCCAGATCCTCAAAATTGCTCATTTGGAATTTTGCAGTAAATAGAAAATTGCTTCGCTCCTTTCTCTCAGGACAGCACAGAAAACGGATCCAAATGAAAAAAAGCGAGCAGCGTGTATCTGGTAGACATAAACAGTGAAAGAAAGGCAATTCTGCTTTTCAGCCCCGCTGCAGAGCGAATGACCTTGGAAACAATGAAAGGCCTGGGGCCGGAGCCCAGTTCTGCAGCAGCGTGAGCTGTGTTTGGGGAAGGACTGGGGAAGACAACCTGGAGGACAGGGCTCGTGCAGGCGTGAGTCCCCACCAGCTGAAATATCGCAGCTAACACTGGGGGGAAGGAGCTCACAGCCCCCAAACTGGTGCTGGCATGGCTCTGCCTCAGCCACCCTCCTCCCCTCTGCCCACTCCTTGTTGTGTGCTGTCCCGTGTTTAAAAAGCTGTCCCCGTGTTTAAGATGCCATCCCCGCTTGGCACAGCGAGGCGATGCCACGTGGCCGGGGGGAGCAGCCCGAAACCTGCTCACCCCCGCCAACGTTTGCAAGCGATGGAAACGCGGCAAGGAAATCAGAGCTAATTCACACGTGGGGGAGGAAGAAGGGGCTAAATTTATAACTAATAATTCACCCCGTCCTAATTGCACATCAAACTGCCTCACCAAAAACTGGCCAAATGGAAAGCATGTGTCGGAGCTCAGCCCGCAGCCGGCGGCATCGCCCGCGCCCCCCGAAACCACCCGCATCCCCTGGCTCCTCCGCGGAGGGGAGGCCGGGGGGGAAGATAACAAAGGTTTGGATTTGATCACGCTTTATGTCAGAGGGAAAAGCTGCTTTTCCTGCCGGAGCTGCCAAGGGGTTGATACCACCCAGCACACGTCTCGCAACACCAGGCAGCCCTCCTGAACGGCTGCCATCGGCGCGGCACGGCGCGGCTTCCAGGGCGAGCTGCTGGGGCCGGGGCCTGTGTGCTCGCCAGTTCTTTGTGTGCTGTGATCAGGGAGAAAAAAAAAAAAATCTTCTCTTTTTTTTTTTTTTCCTGCATTGCTTCTTAGAAACGTCAGAAAATTAAAAAGAAAGGATATATATGAATATATATGTCTAAAATCCAGGGCAGACAGCCAGCAGCAAGGATGTGTTTCAGAAACACGGGATCCTGGACAGGATCCTGGAGCAGAGAAAAAGGGCAAGGCGTGCACGCCGGCCTCGGCGCAGTCTGCTTGGTGCTGGGGACGTTGTGTCCAGCTGTGGGACAGCTTCGCAGAGCTGGACAATGGGAGAAGAGCTGGAGATGCTCCATCGCTCCTCTGCAGCCTGGGCTGGGGTTTGGGCACTGTTTTTAGGGCAGAGCTGGGGCAGGACGCAGCCCATTTGGGTTCCAGCCCCAAGCAGCTGGGCAATGACCCGCTGCTCCTCTGCACCCCTCCCCGACCCCCAGGGCTTGTGAACTCAGTTGTTTTTTTTATTTCATGGAGAACTTTTCAAGCTGAGCTTTGGAGACACAGCTTTCCCCTGCAAGAAGCAGTGAAACAATGAGGGGAGAAAAAGGGAAAAGCAAACCCCACCTGCTTCCTGTTTTTATTTCCCCCATCCCCCTCCTCTCTTTATTTTTTTAGTGCTCCCTGGTTATTTGGTAGCTCCTGCAACTTGTCCAGAAATACCTCTGCTAGTTCAGGGGCGTTTTGGAGCCCAGGAATTTAAGGAGGGCCTAGAAATTCCTAACCCAGCTTTAAACTTGCTAAGGACGGGTGAAGCGGCTCCCCGCCTTTCCAGCCTGCGTTTCTGCTCTCCTCAGAGTCCCCCTTCTCCTCTGCTCCCCAGGGGATGCTGCCCTGGGCTTTTCCTCTCCCACCCCTCCACGCGGGCAGCGCAGACATTTGGTGCACATCTGCGGCCATGAGGTTGGGCTGCTCTCCTGCAAACCGTCCTCACACCCGAGAAGTCCACAGCTGGGAGCACGTGGGCAAATTTCCATCCTGCTTCACCGAAGAGGGTGAAATCCCTGGCTGTCTGGCTGTGGCTGCAGGACTGGTTTGAGATATCAGTCTGAAGATACAAATTCGCTCTGATCTCTGCCGGGTGCTTTGGCGTAGGAGGGGTGGTGCCTTGCTGCCCATCGCATGCTGTCAGCAGCACTCATTTTGGGACGGGGGGGGTCCCTAAGCTCTGCATGGCTCAGTGAGGAAGAGACAAAGTTCCCCACTGGAAAGAATCCCTGAGAAAACGGTCACGATGGAAACTCACCCTGCAAAATCACTCGTCACCTTCCCACCCAGAAAGGTCCATGCCTGGAGGAGCCAGGGTGGCAGCGCAGCGGGAAGGATGCTTCGAGACGCTGCACCGCTACCTAGAAACCAGCACGCATCTCCCACACGATCTGCACCGCTCGCCTGACAATAAACCAATATATTTTAACTATGACCCGAAATGTTGCAGAGGAACCTTTTGAGCCAGTCTCTTTGGTGCAATACAGATGCGTCCAGCCTGATTGTTATTGTACATGTCAGGGCTGTCGAAGCGCGGGATAAAGAAGGCCATTGTGCGCCCACGGAGGGGACGGCTCGGATGATTAATGACCGCTCCCTCAATTCTCAGAAGAAGAGATGGAGGCAGGATAAGGCCTCTGCTCCGGCAGGGGCAGAGCCCCAGAAGACATCCGCCGAGCAAAAAAAACGAGGAGGGCGCTCGGCACAGCGGGGCAGGGACCAGAGGCACCAGCCCCGAGGGTGTGCAGCCTGTGCCGGGGTGCTGAGCGCGGCGGTGCCGGCGGTGCTGCCGCTGGTGCTCCTGGCTCGTGCCACCAGCCCTGCTCCAGCCGATCTCCCCGCTGCTCTGCTCCCTCTGCACGGAGGGCAGCGGGTCTCGGCAGCGTGGATCATTGCCCATTGAGTAAGACGAATGGCAAAAAATCAGGGAAATTGCAAATTGATCTTTGCCTAACACACACGGCGACTTTGTTACCTATTTTTTTGAGCCTCTACACAAATACCTCCCAGACTAATTCTAAGGCGTGCCAAAGTAAATTACATTTAGTTTGCCTTAAATAAACAATGACTCTTCCAGGAAAGGTTTGTCTCTTCTGGGCACTTGCATCATTTATCATTGCTCCACTGTTTTGAGTTGGCTGCCCTTTTAGGGTGAGATGTCTCTTGGTTTTAGTGTGCGCGCAACCATAGAAAGGACAAGGTCTTACCCCAAGAAAAATGTACTGAGAAGATGTCATTAAAGCTAATGAGAGTCCAGGCAGCTGCAGCTCATTAGAGATTGCCTGGGGCCAATTGTAACTGAGACCTTTAAATATACATCATAGTCAAATAAACAACATCATATTCGATCTGCAAAGTCTCTATCAGTTCCTGCATGGGCCTTATCGCTCAGCCTCACTTTTTGCTGAGAAAATGTTCCCTGTTCAATAACAAACTCGGAAGCGAAGGAGCCCATCGCACTTAGGAATGATGCACTGAGGAATGGGGGCGGGAGGAGGGACCTCTTTTTCTGAAAACACCATTTGAAGCTAATTGATTGCAATGGTAGGAGACACTCGGGGCTCGAGCTCTCCGCCCTGCCCCAAGGACTGTGGGAAAACAGGTCGAAGAACCTGCAAAGATGCTGAAGATTGGTGCTTTGAGCCGTGATTGAGCAATTTTGTTGTTGTTGTTGTTACTCCTTTCTTTGGCCCCGGGGCATGACTTTACTGTAAAAGAAAATGAGGGGTTTCTGACAGCACTTTCCATGTGTTGTTGTTACGAAGCGTTTAGCGAGGAATTAGGGATTTACAAGTGGTGGGGGGGGGTTCCCCCTCCATCGGCAGAGCCCCCAGCCCGGCTTCCCGTTGTCGGGAACGCCGCTGCTGCTTCCTGTGGGGCCGCAGCCGTGGGCAGGCTGCGTGTTTCCGTGCGTCCTCACCCCAAATAGCTCCACGTGTGATTATTAAGTCCTTATCTCCGCAAGGAGTCACTGACACCGGGCGGCTTTCCAGGGAATGTTGCTCCCTTAATAGGCCATTACATCTCGGTAATAAGGGCTAAACTCTTCTGGGGGCATTTAGTTATAAATTAAGTAAAATAACACCACCGATCCTGCCCTTCTCCCCGTGCTCGTGAGGGGGTTTCTGATGTGGATGCCTCCGACGCTGCCCAGCCAGGGACGGTGCTGGGATGTGCAGCTCTGCCTGGGTGGTGCAATGTCCCGTCCCGGCGCCGCCTGGGCGGCTGTAAATAACACAGATAACAATAAAATGAACAGTGGAGAGGCCGTGGCTGGGTTCATTGACTCCCGGCCCAAGAGCTGCTTCCCAGTGGAGGTCTCTGCACGCTCCCCCGATGCAGGGAGTCTCCCCGCTCCGTGCCCAGGACCTCCATGGGGTCCTGTTCAGCTGAGCACCCCAGGATGAAGCTGTGCCAGCGCACCCCAGCACTGCTCTGTGGAAGCACCAAACTGCCCTGCAGCAGCCTCATTGAGGATTAGGACTGGCATGTGAAGGACGTGGGTGGCAGCAAAAGGAAAAATCTGGGACCAGGGGCACGGGGCCGGCCACACCTTCCCACCCAAGCCTCACCTAACGCTGGCCAGCTGGAGCAGCCTGGCCCCGAGCACGGAGCTGGGGCAGATTGGCTGCATCCTGCCCACATACAGGAACACCTTCCTGCTTGCTGGTGCTGCCGGGCCAGCTTTGCACTGGGGTGGGATCCCAGGTGCTGCGACCCTGACCAGACGGAGACCTTGTGCGCAGAGCTGGGGGTGGGAGGCAGGGGACCCTGCGAGCTGCTGGTGCTTGGGACATGTCCCTGTCCCCCGGGAGCCAGGCACCAAGTGCTCCCCTGCTGCACGCCGTGTCCTTGGCCCTCATTAAGAGGAGGCTGCAGCTGCACTGGCCTGGGAAAGCCCCGCGGCCGCACGGCGTGCTTGCAGCGGAAGCCGCAGCGCTCCGGCTTCGGCTGGCTTTAAAGCCCCAATCTGGTGAGAGCCGCGCAAACCCTTCCACGGAGACCCTCCCATCGACCGAGAGCCAGGTATATTGATTTAATTTGCACCTGTGCATTTCTTGGCACGGAGCAGCCCGCTGCAAGCCAGGAGTAAATTCACTTAGGAGACTTCTGGCAGCAAGCTGCCCCGGCTGAGCTAAACCAGCGCGGAACAAAAAGAGTTCAACGCGCTTGGCTCCACGTGAGCCGTGCCTTCAGCCCTGCCCTGAGACGGGCGAAGAGAAAAGGAGGTGAAGGATTTGGGTGAAGGGTTGTGCAGCGTGCCACCTATGCCTCCTTGCAGCAGCTCCTTGCTGCTCCCAAAGGCAGGGGGATGCCCTGGAGGACCCCCCGGACCCCTCCTGCAGGGAGGGAGCCTCCTGCTGCCGACCTCCCCCTGGGGTCTGGGCAGCACCGTGGGGCTGTGGCAGAGTGCTGAGGCTCGTCCTTGAGGTTTCATGCTCTGTTCCCTTCTAATCCCCATTTTCAATTGCTCTTATGTCATTTGGGCTAGAATTTTCCAGACGTGAGCCCCTTGAAAAGGTGGGTCTTTCCTTCCCCCCCCCCCCCTTTTTTTTTTTTTTTTTGTAACCAAATGAAAACATCCAGCCAAATGTTTTGGCCGTGTCCATTTTCTTTCTTCTGCATGCATTTTTTTTTTTTTCAGTGAGCATACAGCGAGCACAGATTTTTCCCATTATGCATTAAATACGGGAGAGCGTCACCTTTCCTGCTGCGGTGTCAGCGAGGAGAGGGCCCCTGGCTGACCGCCGCGGAGCTGGCAGTGGCAGGGGATGCTGCACCCACACCGAGCTCGGCTTCTCCAGCTCACCCAAACGCTGACCCCCTGTGGAGCCCTTTGGGTGCCCAAAAAACCTGCCCAGGACCCGGGCTGCAACCCTTTGAGGAAGGCACCTTGCAGAGCCATGAGTGCTTCTCCTTTATTAATTAATTCTTTGTGGAATTGGAGCAGCAGTGTTGGGAGGCTGGCTGCTTTTTAGCTTCAGCCTGGTGTAGGGGCAAGTACAAAGCCCCCTGGATGTCTGAAGGCACCGGTTTCCAAACAGTGTTGGAAAATCAGCATTTTCAGGGCTTGTGGATGTATTTATGCTGCTGCTGCTCATCCTCTCCCCGCCACAGGGAGCTGGTCCCCCCAGTGAAGGCACCTCATGAGCATCCCTGCTTGGCTCACTGTGGCGCAGTGGGGCTGGGCAGCGCCCATCTCCGCCCCCGCAGAGGATGGTTCCGCAGCTGCTCCCTGGCAGCAAAGGGGTTAAACCAGTGGGGTTGAACTGGGGGGCTGGGGGGTCCCATCCGGGTGTGTGGAGCAGGATGGAAGCAGCCCCCCCGTCCCCGCCACCCCTCTCCATGATGTCACCTCCCCGCTCTCCCCGCAGAGGCGTTAAACGAGCCCGCGTGCTAACTGGGGCCACGCAGGTGGGCAGCACCTGGAGGGGCAGGGGGGGGTAACCTGGGGCTGCTGGGGGACCCCAGCCCCGCTGCCCGCCCCACCGGCGCCACGTGCCGCCCCCAGCCACCGCAATGCCCCGAGCAGGCGGTGGGCGAGGGGGGATCGCTCTGCAGCTTGGTTCTGCTTTGCTTCTCGCTTCCGACACCTGATGGGAATCTGGAGCAGGCGGCGGCTGCAGAAACTCCCCGTTACATTTTCCAGGCGTGAGCGGGTCGCCTGACGGCGCAGGGGTCGCGTGGGGCAAGCCCCAGGTGGAGGAGGCATTACTTCCCTGTGCTTTTTTTTTGTGGTGAGGACAAGCACAGGGCGTCACCGCTGTGCCTTCTCCGTCCCCGTGTCGGTCCCCATCTGACCTTCGCACGCTGCCCCCACCCGATGCTGCTGGTGGGTGTGGGGTGGCCCCAAACAGCCCCTTTCCTGCAGCCTCCCCTCCTCTGCAGAGCAGAAACGCGCACAAAGGAGGATCCTGCGTTTCTCCAATTAATGTAATTAAGAGAATTAAACTTTTGGAGAGAGAGAGTTTTTCATTTTCTTTTTATTTGATTAGGGAAATTCCCACTGCGTGCTTTGTGCAAATGAAAGCCAGGCTCCTTTCCATTGTTCAGCGGCCCCGGGAGGACGCCTTACCTTTCAATCTCGCACGCTAATGTGTTTAGAGTTAAAATCTCCCCCCCGCCCCGGGCAGCCGAAGGAAGGATCCCGAAGCCTTGATTAAAGCACGGCTCCCCAAGCCGGGCTGTGCACGTGGAGCTGATGGCGAGTGCCCGGATCCTGCGTTCTCACCTGCAGAGCTGGCCGAGCCACAACACCACGGCAGGGGATGTCCTTGAATCCTGGGGCCCCCAGCCTTCCCACCCATTTAATACAGGGCAGTGCAATAAATGTAGGCAAAAAGGAAAAGCAGGAGAGATTTGGGGTCGGGTACCAGTGGAGAGCTGTCCCGAGCAGCCTGCCCGCGCTGGCTCTGGTGACAGGGAGTTTTCTGCGGCCCCATCAGATGGTTTGCCCCATGATGCTGAAAAGTAATTATTTTTGTCAGCCTGAATATTAAAATCGTTTCTCCACGAGACTGGGTTTAGCTATCAAGGTTACTGAAAAATAAAACATGGGGAAAAGTCTTTGTACAATCCCACCGTGAGGCCACGGGAACTTACGCTATCCCACAAGTACTCAAAAATTACGAGCCAGGTCCCCAAAATGAGATAGGCTTAAAAATCAATAAGAATAAAAAATACATTATGGCTTTTAATTTTTCTTCTGCTTTCCGAGCTTTCTGGGCACACAGGGGACGTGTTACACATTAATGAAAGCTGCTATTCTCATCTAAACACAATTTCAGGTGGTCGTAACTTTGGAAACCACAGGAGACGTCACCAGGTCCGTGGTGCGTAGCGGGGCCGGCGATACCCACTGACACGGATGGATGGCAACGGGAACCAGCGTGGAAAGGGAAGAGCCCTGGATGGAGAAGAGCAATCTGAAAATTGGTGCAGAATAGCTCCTTGAGCCCCCCTGGGATTTCTCGGAGTTTCTCGCCGCAGGAAGCACATCTAGAGCCAGCCAAACCATCTCCTTTTCTTTTCTTTTTTTTCCCCCCAGCAAAAATCTGCTGACCCAGAGCCTGGGTTTTCCAGTTCCTCCCAATCAATGCACTCAGTCGGAGATCCTGGAGTGCTGCCTGGGACGGGGGAAACCACAGGACGGCCCCTGCAAACTGGGTCCAACTTCCTCCATCCGTACCCCAACCGGGTTGGGGCTGGGTCCGGGGGTGGCAGAGGGGGGATGCTGCAGAGATGTGAGGCTTGGGGTTCCTGGGGTTTCTTGGGTTTGTTGCCCACCCAGGAAAAGCCATGCAGATCCCCCTCAGCAGAGGAGCGGGGCTATCTCCATTTGGCAGAGGGCTCTAGCTCTCTTTTCCCCTCCAACAGCAGAGTGGGAGCTGCTCCCTATGGTCAGGAGCTAAACGTGAGGATTTAAAGCCCATCAGGTTCCTGGGCTCACAGGGCACAAACCTGATCATATCATTTTTTGATTAGGGGATGTATTTTTCTCCATTAATCCCTAATTCCCCCAGGGTCACCCACAGGAGAGGTGCCATGGGGAGGAGGGATGGGTTGGGCAGTGCCATGCTGGCTGGTGGCAAGTCATGGGGACCATGGCATGGAGAGCCACAGGCACACCTGGAGGTTTCCTCCCAGGCCTCAGCTTGCTCTGTAATTCATCCCCACGGCAGGGACACGCTGGGGACAGTCCCACGGTCCCACTGCTGCTGCTACCCCAAGCATCTGCGGAGGGGAAAACTTCCCAGCATAACACCCGCAGCCTCTCAAGTAAATAGTCTTTAATGTTTCACTCAAGGGTTGTAGCCTTAATACGTAAAATCTGTTCAGCTTTTTTAATTCCTGGATCGTGCTGTGGAAAGTTCTCCCCAGCTCGCCTCCTGGCTTTCCTCCTCCAGCCCGTGCCCTGCGAGGGGCCGCGGCCCCAGGGTGGAGATGCCCTGAAGAGGGCAGCAAGGCCACGGCCACGCACGGGACCACAAGTGGGGTGCCCAGAGGTCCCACAGAGTGGCCTTTGAAGCTAAATGTTGGGTTATTTTGTTGGTGGTGTTGTTTGTGTGTTTTTTTTTTTTATTATTATTATTATTATTTATTTTATTTTATTTTATTTTATTTTATTTTATTTTATTTTATTTTATTTTATTTTATTTTATTTTATTTTATTTTTAAAGACGGCAGGAGGAGCAGAAGAGCTTTATAATAAACCCCAAAATAATACGCATGGATCTTTCTGCTCTATCAGGATTGTGCTCACTGTAAACACCTGTGATTACAGGCAACCCAGCCACCCTGGCACCCCTCAGCCCCCAGCTGTGTCCCCCCTCCCAGCCCCACCTGAGCCTTTTTAAGGACCAGGCACAACCAGGTTGGGTTTTTCTGACGGTGTGAGCTGCATAAGGTAAAGGAGTTATTTTGGGGGGGGCCTCAGTCTTTTTTTGTGCTTGTGTCCTTCAGCCAGGCAGTGTCAGTGCTACTCTGTGGCTGCTCAGTTGATTGCAGAGAGGAAATTTTGAGCTGGGGGCCTCCGAGGCTGGGTACTTGGCTCCCCGCTCCTGGGTGTGCGTGCCATGGCTGGGGCTGCTGTGTAAATATGCAACTACAAGAACAAGCAGTTTTTAGCCCAGAGACCTCCCGGCCTTAAATTAGGGAGGCTGAAGCTCTGTCAGAAGATGATGGGTGTCACCAGGAGAGGCACTGATGAGTGGTGGGGAGCGTGGGGTCAGGGCGCTGCAGGTGGGTGAGCTGCATCGCACCACGCTCACCTTCTGCCCCGGGGAGGCAGGGAGGAGGTGGGCATCCCTGGAGGATGGGGATGTGCAAGCTGGGTGCTGCAGCTGGGGTGGGTGAGGGTTTTGGGGTGGGAATGGAAAGGCCCTGTAGGTTCCTCATAGCTCAAGCTGGAGAAACACAATGGTTGCTTGATGTCTTTGGGGAGAAATCGGCCTGGAAGGGGGGTGTTTATGAGCTCAAAGGGGAGCGATCAGCAGCAGTGATGTCCACCTCACAGCTGAAGATCCTCAAGCATCAAGGTGAGGCTCCTGGTGGGTGTAAACAGCCCCAGAGCTGGTGGTTGGATGGAGGAAAAGGTCCTGGGCAGGTCTCGCCCTGACCTGAGCACCTTGGAGGATGTACAAAGGACGCTCTGTGCGCCGGAGAGGCAGGACAGAGCCCGCAGACAAGCTGGGGGAGGACTAGGCTGAGATCATGTAAACTCTGCAAAGGTACGGGATGTGAGAGCGAGGCATGAAACGCACGCAGGCAGGCGGCCAACAGCAGCTCCACATGTCTGCCTGCAAACACAGGGGGCTTCAAAGGAGGAGGGGGAGAAGCAGCGTGCCTGGTGCGGCAGCGGCGCTGTGCGGGGCGTAGGGCTGCGAGGGAAATCCCATGCTCTTGCTCAGACAAAGGTTTTCCATGCAACAAGGTGCTGGGCTGAGGGTGGCCGGAGCGGGCACTGTTAGTGTGTGTAATAACCTGCAGCGTCAGCATCCGGGGGGGCCCCGAGAGTCAGCGCCTGGTCCCCTCTTCTTGGAGCCCGGCCAGCCCCGAGCGATGCTTTCCAGTGCATGTGGTCAGGCCGTGTGTCAGGAGGATTAATGATAAAGGCTTCTTGGGGCTTGAAGAGATCTGGGTCTAATTTAAAACCAAAACAACACGTAGAAATTTAGGAGGAGGGGAGTTGCTGTCCTGAGGCGAGCATGGGATGCAGCTCATCACGGATCCTATCTTGCAGTAACATGTGCCAGGACCTTCAGAGAAGGTACAAGCAAACACCTGGTACACAGGAAAAGCCCAGCCTCCCAGGGGTGCTTTCTTCTTTGTCTTTTGCTATTAGTCATTAGCTCATGCTCCGAAGCACATGGCCTTATCTCCCCTCTAGGCATCTTCCTTTTATCTACCTTGACTCATGGAGCTGCAGAAACTTTTATTAGCCACATAAATGTCGGATCTTCTTTAAAATCTTACAAAACTCTCTGCCTCGCTGTATCTTAGGGCGATGAGTTCCACGCATTAATCACGCGTTGGTGTAAAAATGAGTTTCTCACCCATTTTCTGCCTTCGGATTCAGCCGTGGCCACAAAGCATCCCCGCGAGCATCCGGCCCCAACGCGGAGCCAGCTGGGTGCCGAGGGGAGCTCCAGCTTCCCCTGATGTCTGCTGGTGATGAGATTTAGCAGCTTGACAGCGAGCCCCCTTGTGCAAAAAGTCCTTGATTTCCTTGATGGGGAGATGGCTCGCAGGACAGCGTGCAGAGGGGATGGGGAGCTGGGGCTGAAGGTGTCCCCGGGGTGAGGGCTTGGGGCTGTGCCAGGTGATGGGAGGTTTGGGAAAGGGCTGCAGGGCCCAGCTGAGGGCTGGAGGAAGTGTGGAACAGGGGAGCGTTTGTCTTGATTTAATTTGACACTTAAACTGGAAGGAGTGATTTGTAGCTGTGTACATTAAAAAAAAAAATCCTCCTCAAGACAGGGAAATGGAGGCAACAGCAGGTTTTGGTGCCAGATCAGATAAAACCATGTGGGTAATGCCTCTGCCTTCCTCCTTTATATCCAGCTTTGTCTCCAGGCTCCTAAAAAAAATCCTGATGGCTCAAAATCCTCCACTCCTGACTCTTTCCAGCACCTCTGCTGCAGTAAGGTGCCTGAACCCCATGGGACAGGAGCTGTTGCAGTGACTTAGCCTGGCGCAGGGCTCCCTGGCCTCTGTGTCGTGTACCCAAGGGCAGTTTGGTGGCCTGGCTGCCTCCAAGCACCACGCTGCGTGTGGTGAGGCCATGCAGTGCAGGGAAGGAGGCAGGAGGTGCATCCCAGCCATGTGGAGGTGGCACCTCGTGGGTGTGGGGTGAGCCTGAGTCAGGCCCTCAGTGGGCACCAACGTGGCCAGGAGAGCGCATGGGGGCTCAGGGAAGCATTGGGAAGGGATGAATGTGTTTTGGCACAGGCCCCAATCCTTTCCTGCTGATGCATGGAAAGGAATTTCCAATAGGAAGTCGTAGGGCTCCTATCTGCAAGCCGGAGAGGAGAGCTAGGGATTTTTACCACGTGATTCACAGTTGCTCCTTTCATTTAAATAATGGGAAAAAAAAAAAAAAAAAGAGCAACTACTGACAACCCTCGGCTCTGCCACGTGGCTGAGCTCTCCCGGGTGCGATGGGCAGGGTGAGTGGGTGCTGATGTGACTGAAGCTTTGGGGATGGGTGAGGGGATGCTCCCCATCCCCTCCCCAGCTCTGCACGGAGTGGCGGTGGCTCCTGGGGCTTCAGCCTGGTCCCAGCTGGTGGGTGTTTGCTGGAGCTTTCACAGCCCTCTGGGATAGAGACAAGCTCCTCAACCAGGGATTTGTTATGCTGAGCCTTTTCTTGCACCAAAACTGGGGTTCTGCTCAGCGCAGCTCCAGCCCCTTGCTCCCTGCTGGGAGCAGATGCCTCCCTCCTGCAGCAGCTGGGTGCCTGCAGCATCTCCCAACAGATCAGGTTTGCCAGGCCTCTGGCACACCTCCCCATCCTTGGCCGTGCTCTCATTGTTTATTTCCCACCTTTGCCACACGCCGGTGCCCAGAGCTGGGCATCTTCTGTGCCGAGACCGCAGCAGGGCTGGGGAGGACGCTGGAGGCGAGATGCTCTTCTTATCTCAGAACAATGCTCCTTTTTTTAATCTTTCTGCTGCAGTGCAGCTCTCCTGCCTCGCGTCCAGCCTGTGTTCATTACAACCCCAGGCCCTGCTCTGTGAGCAGACACCTCGCCAGCTTTCTCTTGTATTTATTTAGGCATCCCCCCCGCCCCTGGTGTTTGCTGGCTCGAGGTGTGCTGGTGCTGTTGAATGCTCTCCTGTTTTTCCTGGCTCCACAACTGCTTTATCGAGACCACTTTGAGCTCTGGCCCTGCCTCCCCGCATGCTGATGGAGCAGCCCTGGCTCTGACAAAAGCCGTGGCAGCTCTCCAGCAGGTGAGGAGGTGAGTTTTGATCCTTTGGAGCCACGCACAGCTTAAGGATGGAGCCAGGGGCGCTCGTCCTGCTGCCCCCGCGTCGCTTCCTCTTCCTCTGACCCCTTCCATCCTCATTTCTTTAACAAATGAGGCTGGTCCACGTGGGGCGAATACCCAGGGAATGCTGCTGCTGCTTGAGGACAAAAAACAAATAAAAAGATCGGCAGCATGCCCGGGGAAAAGAAAACATCCTAGAGACGTCGGGAAAGGGGCACAGCACGGCTTTGCCCTGGGAAAGCCTCCCCTCCGCCCGTGTTGTTATTGCTGTTCCCTCCTCTGACCTGAGCAGTTTGCAAATATTTTCAGTCCTGCAGGTTGTTTCCATTAGGAGGAAAAATCAATGATACAGCCAAGAATCTGTGGCAGAGCCTGCTCTTTGCTAAAAATGGCCTGAATCCTGCTTTCCTGCGCACAGAGGGGTGGGCTCGTTTGCTCCCGGCCCCGATCCCATCGCTCCCCAAAAAATACCCCAAAAGCCACCTCTCCAGGTTGGGGCTTCCAGCCTGCCCCAAAGCTTCTCTGGCAACTTCCCCTCTCTCCTACAGACCCCGGGGTGTTCCCGACACCGTGCCCAGCCCCGGCAGTTCCCGCTGATGGGGGATGGCTGCTATCATTTCAGCCAGCCACCGGATAATTTGCCAGGAATGCCTATTGATTTCCTGCACTCCTCTGTGCAGACAGGGGTAAATAAGAGCCATTCGTCATTGCATTATGTATCGGTAATTAAAAATTACTAGGTAACTTCAACCAAAAATTGAATAATTTGAAGTAAAATTAAATAATTCTAGGTAATCAGTACTAAATGAGACCATTATTTTACTTATCAGTGACTAAAAATTACCAGGCATTTTTCCTCGTTTGGATGCTCTCCCTCCCCCTCCGTGTCAGTAGAGCCTTTCTAATTTGTTTTAATTGTTAATTTTAATGAGTAGTGTTTTTCTGATAACATTTTAGTATGCTTTCTGTTGTTGTTATTTTTTTTTTTTTTTGAGATGGCTTTTATTGCATTGCGCAAAGCCTGAAGCACCTCAATGTGGGAGCAATTTGGAAGCTAAATTATTATTATTTATTTAAATCAAACCCTCCAGCCTCTTTAACCATTTGGCTGATTCTGTAATTGCTGTGCCGGCGTGATGGAAATGCTCCGTGCTTGCCTCTCCCTGCCTCAGAGCTGATGCAGAAGGGGCCTGGGTGCTCTTCTCACCTTGGTCACCCTCTGCATGCTGCATCCCCTGCCACCACTCCTGGTTTTGGGGAGGTTTTGGGGTCCAGGTTTTCTTTCACCCTGGCTTTGCAAGGTCTTCCCCAGCCGTTCTTGCTCGGGGAAACCTGGTGGCAGCCCATGGGGCTAAGCCTGCAGCAGTATCTCCTTGCCCAACCAGGGCAGAAATGAGTTTTGGGGCCAGACTGACCATTTTAGACCCGCTTTTGTCTGGCTGTGAGCCAGATATTTGAGGCAGCTGGGCAGGATGTGGCTTGTGGTGGGTTGTTTTTGCAAAACAAGGTGTTTCTTGGACGTGAAGCCCCTGAAATGTTTCCACTGTGGGCATCCAGAAGCTCTTCCAAGTCCTCCTCCTGCCAGTTTTTGCCTTGGATATATGGGTTCTCCGTCTCCCTAAAGCCACCTGAGCTACCCCACTACCCTGAGAGGCAGCCAGGACAGACCCCAAATTACCTGAGGCAATGAGCAATGCCTCCTCTGCACCCAGCCTCTGTGTCAGGCTGTGCCCACTGTCCCTGGAGGGACAGCAGGGTGGGATGGGGACTGCACTGGCACCGGACCTCTGTGTCCCCCCGCAGAGGGACAGTTTGTCACCTCCCTGCTCCGTGGCACGCGCGTTTGTGCACTCAGCCAGGAGTGATGCTGGCTTGCCTTGCTGCTGCTGGATTGCATTACAGCCTCCTGTCTGCGGTAATTTGCTATGCACCATCACCCCGGGGGCATGGCAGGCTCTTCTCTTCGCCAGGTTTCTCCCCAGGAGCCTCGCAGATGCCTTCCACCCACGGGACAAAGCATGGGGAGTCCCTGGGGTACCTCACCGGGCACATCCAGGCGTGCCCTAGAGGTGCTGGGGTCAGGAGCCTTCCAGAAGTGGGTCTGGGCGTGTGGTGCTTGCTGTTGTCCCTGATTTTTATTTTTATTTTTAGATTTTTATTTTTTTTCTGAGCCCTGCTAGGAGCACAGCCCTGTCGCCCAAGCATCTCTGCGGAGCGTGGAGCTTATGAAACGTCCTCACAGCATCCACTTAGCAGGGAGCAGCCCTCAGCCCGCGATAGCTCCCGCTGCATGAGCTGACCAAATAGGAGAGCAGATGGAAAGAGCAAATCATTGGAGGATTTTTTTTTTTTTGCTTTTCCTCTCTTTTAATGAGACCCTCTTCCCTCGCCTTCCCTGGAGCGCTTAGCAAATAGCTGCTGGAGAGCTCAGCCTGCTGCCGGTGCCACGGCACGTCCCTGGTTAACCCTAGGCTGGGCCCAGCCGGAGGGACTGGGGGCACTGGGGCAGGGGAGAACCACCAGGATCATTTTGTTTAGCTGAAATAAATCAGGATGGTGCCTTCCTGCAAGCTCTGCTCCTCTCCATGTGAGTGACGCCCAAAAGCCGAGAAATCCAGCAAAATCTGGGACTGATGGGGGATGCCCAGCTGAGGCTGCTGTCGGGGGTCCCCCAATTTCTCCTGCCCGCTTGCCCGGCCTGGTGGCCCCAGATGCTGACTCTGTGGCCAGCCCCTGCCCTCTGCTGCTGAGACCTGGAAGTGCCAAGCTGAGGCCCAGCAGCCCAAAATCCGTGGGGTGCACGGCAGGCCCATGTGCCAGGGGTCACGGCACAGCTTTTTGTTGGGGTCTGCACGGCCCCGGAGGGGCTGGTCTGCGCCTCCTACCTCACACCCAGAAATATTTGTGCGCTTGGCATTCGTTTCCCTTTCCTTAATTCCGCCCCATTTAGAGCTAGTAAAACTATTCCCTGCAAGCAATTTACTCGACAAATGTAGCTGGCACTTTCTGTTACTGGGTTGTCCAGGAAGAGACCGCAATTTTTAATGATTTTTTTTTTTTTTTTTTCCATTCAGTGAATGCTCTTTATGACCGTATTTGAGCTCGGGGTTGTTCATGAATGGCAGCAGAATAAAAAAAATATCCGGTGGCCTATCTGAGCTGCGGAGCCGCTATTCACACTGTGAGGCCGGGCACCTTATCGCATGGTGCATTGTTTCTGTCCCCCGAATAGGAGCCCTCAACTACCTCCACTTCCACCGAGAACAAAATTAATTTCATCACCCAAGAAATCTGCCTGCTGGGTTAAATGAATCCGTTGCCAGCCCTAAAAGATCTCGCAGTGAGCAGCGTCTCACTGCTGGCTGAAGCCCTGCCGAGCAGCTTCATGCAGGTTGTACCCAGAGGTGCTCCGAGCTGCCCTCATGCTGCAAAACCCCAAAAGTGAGCTCCCGGAGGGGTGCAAGACCCCAGTGCCACCTACCCAGCTCCCTGAGCCCGATGCTCCCAGCTGCACCCAGCCAAGCTCAACAGAGCAAGCCCCTCAATTTTTTCCTTGGAAAACAGTCCCGCAAGCCCTTTAATCTGTCACAGGGTGCTTTTTTTTAATATTATTTATTATTCTAATTGTGACACAACCGTACAGGAATACTCGCAGTTGCTCGCCTAGGGAAGGGTTTGCCAAAACCTTCCTATTCTGGAGTGGTTTTATGGGAACTGTGTGATGAGGAAAAGATGGTGAGGGCTCGCCATTCTAATTAGGATCGTTTCTGTCTTGCAAAAGGGATTGGAGGGTAGTATTTATGAATACGAGTAGGTTCAGAAAAATTCCTAGCACCATCTGTTTGAGAGAGAACAGGAAGAATTTCAATATGCTTTAGACCTTGAAGAGTGATGTTTGTATAACAGGCTCATAAAATCAATTTCTAATAGTTACAGGTACCCCCTCAGGAATTTAAATAGTCTGTTAACAAAGTTATTCCATCTGCCAAGCAAACACATTAAATATGCACGCACCGTACTGTATATAGGGTTGTGGGCTCCTCTCTACTGTACGGCGTGCCCTCGAGCGGGTTCGCTGCTGCGTTACACCCGGACTTTCCCTGGGGCACGGGCTGGATGTCCCTGTTTAAGCAGGAGCTTGCTTACCCTCCTGTGGCTTAGCAGATAAATCAAGTTTACGGCCACTTTATCCACTGGAAGCCGAGCACTGGGCTGCTCCACCCATCCCTGTCCCCTTCCCTCGGCTGCCCAGTGGTGCTGGGGATGGGACCGGCCGTGAGGCTCACAAAACCTGCAGGCAGCTGATGCTGTTGGGCTGTTTGGGGTCGGGCTGTTTGGGATGGGGCTGACAACACACGGCACGTGCGGCTGAGCTGCGAACATGTCACCCCGCTAATTACACGGTTTGCACCGAGCGCTGCCCGCGGAGCTGCGCGGCACCTCGCCGGGTCTGCGAGGATTGCGCTCTCCGCATTATCGGGAGTGATTTATGGTCAGGGTTAGGTCGCGCATCCAGGATATCGATTGAGGAGTTTGCTGCCTGTTGTGTTTAATAGCTGTCGGAGTCCCTGTTTGCGGTGCCGTGCTGTTTGCTGCCTGCCAGCCCGCGCAGCCCCGCCAGCGATCTCCAGCAGGACAGAGCTGGCGATTCCAGCGTGTTGGGGTGGCCACTGGGCAAGTGCTGTGCGTGCCCAGGTAGCCCCTGCGGATGGGCAGCACGTGCCCTGCTGCAGCCATGGGCATGGCCACAGCCCCCGCCCAGGGCATCCCCTGCTCACTGCACAGCTTTGCCCAGGGGAAACTTTCCTTTGCGCTCTTCCCGGCGATTATCCCTCTGCGCTGGGCGGTTTCTTCTTCTTTTTTAATTTAAAAATCCGCATTCCCACTTCCACATAGCTCGTTATCTCGGGGCGTGTGATGAGGTGTCCGGGCCCTGTCCCGGCAGAGATGATGCAGAACACATTCGCGCAGGCTGTGCGCTTGGCGCCCCCCCCCTCCCACGGGGAGCGGGTGGTTTTCATTTCAGCCTCTTCCATTAGGAGCTCTAAGGGGAGCTCCATCTATTAACTGAGAACTGCAGGCCTGTAAATTTTGGCAAGAAAAGGCCCTTGGAAGCAAATCGTCTGTATTTTCTCAGGCCTGTTTGTCCTCCCTCCTCGCGTGTGCAGCCCTGGCCGGCTGGGAGGCAGGTACCGCTGCCTCCTGCTCCGCGCGTGCAGATTGATGGTGTCTGCTCCGGAGCCCGCGCCGCCTTCCCTCTCTCTCTCTCTCTCCCCCCCTCGCTCTCTCTTTCTGTTTTTGTTCCTTTCCTTTTGAGCTGTTTCTGCTTCGTTTGGGAGACTCCTTCAGCTGCCAAGTCCTGATGTGTATCTGTTCATTTCCTAGGGCAAACGCATTGATCTGTGATTTCTGTTATGATACTGCAGATTTCTGCTCCCTTTTTTCTTTCTTATTATTTTTTTCTTTCTTTAAACTTTATCCTGCCATCCAGGAGGTGGTTTCTGTGCTGAGGAGAAGTGCAGTGTTTCTAGAAAATGTTCGTTTCCCTGACTCATAGCTGTGCCTAATTGCGTACAGAGCCAGCGTCCATCCCTCTTAGTTCCACTGTAATTGTTTGCGGTGTGTTCCTTTGTGATTGCGTTATTCCAGTAATAGCAGGCAGTCTCCTTCCAGATATTTATTCTTTTCATGAACATCAGCATACTGGCAAAGGGTTGGGCTTTTTTCCATCTTAACGCTCTACTTCATAGCTCAAATCTGGGATTAATGCTGCGGGGATCTCAGAGAAGACTTTCCTCTTTCCCGCTACCTCTTTCCAGAAGCGCCGTCTTTCTGCACCGGGATTTGGAGATCTTGGACGCGTGCTGCTGCTGCCGGGGATGCTGCCCAGCACTTCGCTATCTGTATTTACTGCAGCCTCTTGCTCTTTGGTTTTGTTGTTCTCCCTTTTTGGCAAAAGGGTGAAGCGTTGGTGAAGTAAACGGCAGAGGACCCAGCCCCAGCCTCCCCATGTGTCCCTGAGTGGCCAGGGCAGGATTTGGAAGCGCAGGCAGGGCGGGGAAGCCTCCCAGATATGCTGCCTACCTGTAGTGCACCTCTGCCTGTGCGGAGCATAAGGCATTAGTCTTTCATCTTGGAAGACCTTATTTTTTATTCTGGGTTAGTTTTACAGCACCCTGATGTGTGCTCAGCACTTTACGGCGCAGGAAGAAAGATGAGGTCCACGCAGCGAGGAGTGTGCCGTCAGATTTACCCGGCATTAAATCCTGACCGAGTTACAAGCCAAACGAGCTGTGTCGCTGTGCCCTGGCCTTTCTTCTCCCTGCTCCCACTCGGAGCAACCTCATCTTTTTTTTTTTAGTGACGTGAGGGGTTTTCTTGCCACGCAGCCTCGCCTCCTGCTCCTCACGTTTCCCCCAGCATCTGCAAACGGGACAGCAGGGACAGAAGCTGAGGCAAGGAGCAGGCATTTTTGCCTGTAAAATCAGTGTTTTTCAGCTCTCTGGCCAGGTCAACTGCACCCGTGCACGCTGCAGCTCCTTGGCTGAGCCACTGTTTTTGGTGGGTGGGTGGCCCATGAAAGCTGCAGCGAGGAGGGCAGATGGTGCACGGCTCCCAGATGGGGCCCACAAATCCATGTGGCACCAGGGCTGTTTCCCAGCCTGGCTCAGCCCTCCCAAGCCACCTGTGAGCGAGCAGAGACCTTTGGTGCTGGATGCCCAGAGCACTGAACAAGCCCAGTGCCTCAGCTGTGCCGCAGCCCGCTTTGGGGCACGGAGCTGTGCTGGAGGAGGGCAGGCAGCCCAGGAGCTGTGCTCCATCTCAGTCCACTTCTCCGTGCCGTGCTGGGGGGTGGCTGGCTCCTAGCAGCACCCTCACCCTGAAACCCATGCAGGGGAGATGCAGCCTGCAAGGCACGGCCACCGCATCCCTGCCCCGGGGGCTGCCCACCCTCGGTGTGGCAAGCAGGCGGTGGGCCCTCTGCCACGGCCCCGGGCGCTGCCGTCGCCCTCCCTGGCTGCGTGGGAACCGCTCCTGGGGCCGGAGCATGCCGAATTTCACTTTTCAAACGGGGCTCCTGGCGCCCCGCCAAGCAGCGCTTCATGTTGTCAAATATTTTGGCAAACGGCATCTCTGCTTCAGCCTGAGAGCGTCTTTCGCTAGGGAAACGGCGTCGAGGCGAGCAGTGAGCCGAGCCCCAGCATGCTGGGATGGGATGGGATGGGATGGGATGGGATGGGATGGGATGGGATGGGATGGGATGGGATGGGATGGGAGGTGCTGGCACTGCTGCCCCGGTGCCATCGCATCCTGGCTGGGATGTGCTCAGGACCACAGCTGGGCAGGGTGGCTGCAGCCAGCAGGGAAGGGTCCAAAAAGTCTTCCAAGGTGACCAAAATGATTGGTGGAATCAGGCCGAGCGGGGCAAATCGTATTGACAAGAATAAGTAAACACTAAAAAGTGATTTTCAAGTTGCTATTTTGGCTTTTTGTTCTGAAATTGCTCTGTATTAAAAAGGGAATAAAAGGAGAAAAAAAAAAAAAAAAAAAGGAAAAAAAAAAAAAAACAAGCTCTAAGTAAACTAGAAATAAGGGGACTGTATTTTTTTACCAGCTCATTGGAAAAATGAAACATATTTGTTCTGGGTCAGACCAAAATGAGCAAAGCAATCAGTTATCCACAGAGCCACGGTGCAGGCTGCCTTCCCTTCTGCTCGCTCTCCTGGGCATCTTTGAAAGAATATCCAATACCTTTTTATGATGTTTGAAAGAAAATATCTCCGGGGAGGAAAAAGCAAGGTGTGATCCCAAAAACTCTGCTCTTGCAGCTTGGCCGGGCCCATCTCCCCTTCCCTCCGGCCGCGGCTCCTTCCCCGTCACGTTGTGCGGTGAGCGCGCGCATACTCACGGCCCCGGCACCACGATAGGTTTTGAAAGCCTGAGAAATCCTCCCGAAAAGCCTGGTTTCCGGCCAAAAACCCGAGGTTACGCAAACATATGCAGAGCTTGCAAACAGCCTGCGTGTGTCGGATGGAGAGCAGCTTTGCGGAGCAGGTGTGAGATGATTCAGGAAGATCTGCCTTTCCCGACGTCTGTGCTGCGCAAGGAGCTCGCCTGGGGGGAGAGCCGAAAATAAGTGTCAGCCTGCAGACCAAACCCGGGCCTCAGCCCATGCACTGAAAAAAAAAAACCAACCCTGACCCCCCTGGGGCGCCTCCGAGCCGCGATGCTGCCGCCCACCCGCTCCTCGAGCCCCTTGGGAACTGCTCAAGGGGAAAGGCAAGAAAAGCCCTTGCGCCCACGGAGGAAGAAGAGGAGGAGGAGGAGAAGGAGGCAGGGTTTGCCCCAGCCCCGGTTGCAGGAGGCAGGCGAGGGCTGAAACCAGAGCCGCCTTCTGCACGGCAGGAATTCGGTGCTGCGAGCCGGGCGGTGCCGTTGGGAGGCGTGTTGGGCAATAGATGAAGATTTCAGTCTGGGAAAATGGTGCAGCTCAGTCTCCTTTTCTCAGGCGACGTGCTCGTGCCTTTGAAGAGGTTTGGAGGCAGATGGCTCCGTGGCAAGCGCAGCAAAGGCACCCCTGGAAGCCTCGCGAGCCGGCGAAACCTCCAAAAATCCCCGTCTCTGGCAGCTGCCAGGAAAGCTTGTTTGGGTTTTCAAATCTGTTCAGAAGAGTCGTTTTCTTCTGAAAAACTGTGGCTGTCAAAGCGCCGTGCTAGGGTCTCATTTATTATGTATTAATGAATCCACATCAGATGGGCCTGTTTTACAGTATCAAAATATTGGAAATATCAAGGTATCAGCAGTTCTGAACAGGAACTGTGAGAGGCTGAGCTGAATGGGGAGATGCCACCCGGCGTGCAGAGGGGCTTTGGGAGCACACACCCCATTGTGCTCCCTGGAACAGCTCCTCTGGGGGCTGAACTTCATCCCCTGGGTTGCCCAGAAATGTCTGCGAGAGGGTTAGGGGAAACTGAGGCAAAGGGAGCTGGGGCTGAGTGCAGGCACGTGGAGGAACTGGGACCAAAGCCCGGGGGATTTGGTGGCTTCGCCTTGTGTCTTTGCTGCAAATCCACCTTCCTGTGCCGCTGCTGCTGCTCAGCATTAGGACGATATTGGTTTGAGGGAGACTCTGACAGGCTGGTGGCTTTTTTTTTTTTTTTCAGTCGTGTCATGTGGGAGCTGTTAAAAAGAGCTGCCTACATTTCACAAATATTTCCAGGAACAAACTTGCCGGTGTCTGGGTCTGTGGAAGAGGGAGCGTGATGCTGACCGGCTGCCAGACCACGCTCTCCATCCATCAGTCCATCCCCAAAACCTCCCTTTTCCCCTTAAATTGCTAACAGCAATGTGCCGGGCTGCCAAAGCATCTGCTTTACCTGCCTCGCCTCCGCCGAGGTGCCTGGCGCAGGTTAGAGCAGGATAAATCCCGAGCAAGTCGAGCATTTGCATCCCCCACCCCCAGGAGGAGAAAAAGCAAGGATTTGCTCTGGAGAGAAGCAGGAGGCGAAGCTTTCTCTGAAGCTGAAGCAGGATCAGCCTGGGAAATGTGAGAGGGAGGACGGGGAGGTGAGGAGAGATGTCCCTGAAGGACACCTCCAGGTTCCCCGATGCGGAGAGCAGTGGCGTTTCTCCGTGCCTCCGTCCCCCTGCCCATCAATTCTGCCTCAGTGCCAAGTGCCTCCTGCACCTGCCTGCCTCCATAAAGGGCGAGCAGCAATAATAGTTTGCGGTTAAAATATTGCCCTCAGATGATAATCAGCGGGACGTGGTTTATTTAGAGCAGCTGTGCCGGGAGGGGGTAACCTCTCCGTCCTCGGCAAGAAGCTCAGTTGTGCTCGTGGCTGCCGGCTCCCCGGCACGGGGAGAGGGATGGTTTTGGACGCGGGGCTTCTCTAGCCCCAAGCTCCCCGAGGCAGGTGGGGGTGCAGGGAGAGCTGGGCCACCATTTGCAGTAAGAGCAGAGGAATCGTGTCGGTGAAACCTCAGCCAACATTCCCCCCAGGTGAGCGGGTTGTGCTGCACTAAATCCCCGCCGTGCCATTGTCCCCGGGTTGTTACCTCCCTCCCCAAACAGAGACCCCATGGGGATGGGGACCAGGAGGACAGCGAGGCCCGGCTCTCGGCCTCACGTTGGAGGCTCGGAGGCAGCTTGAGGCCAGCCGAGGGAAGCGTCCTGCACGTGGGTGGCGGTGGCGCGGGGCAGAGCGATGGTATTGCAGGTATGTCGAGCACCTTGTTTGTTATACCCCGAGCGTGTTGCAACAGCGCTGGGTTGTGCAATGGTTTCCAGGAGATTTCAGAGCTTTCAGCTCTCGGGGCTGTCGGTCTCTGGGGCTCGGTTTCTGCCAAAGCGGGATGCTGTGGGGAGAATGGGTGGAAATCAGCCCCTCCTCAGGTGGGATTTCGTGTGGAGATACCAAACGTGTGACGGAGAGAGGGAGGAGGAAGCTCCCGCCTTCCTAAATCCCTTCTTCTGTGAGCACCTTTTGCAGGCACCGAGTAGGCTCAGGGTGAGTGCTGGGTACAGCTCCCGATCCTGCTCTCTAGCCTCACTCCATTTTGTGCAGGTTGCACCAGCTGCAGCCAGGCGTTTTGCTCCCGGGGACTTAAATGTTTCCTTCTGCCACCAGCACGAGGTGTTGCTGGAGAACATCTCTGCCCCACGGCAGGCTGAGGACACCGTGCTCCAGCCCCGGTGCTGAGCCCCATCCTTGAGGCAGCTGCTGATGAGCCCTTGCCCCTCCCCAGGCTCATTTCCACACCTTATTCCCTTTCCCTGTGCTCCCGTGTGGTTTTCCTCCTCCTCCGTGCCCTGCCTGGGATGGCAGGGTGCACATCAGGCAGCGCGAGGTCCCCCCACAATAAAAGGTGTGAGAACAGAGAGCTCAGCCCCCCCACACACCCCTAATTTTGGATATGGCTTGCTCAGACAAACCCCCCGAGACCCCAGTGAACAAACGCAGGCTTAGCCCGGGTGTTTCAGGAGTTTAAAATATTGCACAACTCGGAAGAATTATCACTGGGAAAATCGCTGCGGCTCCCCGGGGAGATGCAGCGCTCTGCCGCAAACGTGGAGGCAGTCGAGCTTCTCCTTGGAATGGCCGCGGCAGTTTCTCAATTTGGCCATCTTCATTTTCCAGAACCTCAATCTGCAAGTTGGCGGAAACCTCCCCAGCCTGGGTTGTGCCCTCCGCTCCGGGGGATTTCTTTTTAGTTTTGAAAACGCCAGCTGAACGCTGGTGCGGTTATTAGGAACGGGTGGGGGATCTTAGCATGGAAAATGTTGGGCAACCCCAAATAACACCCCAGCATGGGGCAGGGGGAGGACAGCCTCCCTCCTAGATGGGGATGGGGCTGCACGGGATGCTTCTGTGGCCTGAACACAGCAAATAGTTGGGTGCAGACACCCCAGACCTGCTTCCCATCAGGATCCTCTGCCAGGAGGCAGCTCATGGGGACCTTTTCGTCTTGCCACTGCATCCTTGCGTGCCCTTCAGCCTTCAGAGAACGGGTTGTGCCATGTCCCCGAGCCCTCAGTGAGGTCCCCCTCTGCGCGTCTCTTGCAAGGAATGAAGTAACCTGGAAGCTGTTGGTCTCTGGAAGCAATTTAGCATGGGACGTGGCTATTAATTTAAATAGATTACAGAAATTTGAACTAAGCTGCATATAAATCTTCTGACCAACTCTTTGGGCTTCAGACTCTGTTGTTTACACTTTTTTTTTTTTATTATTATTATTTTTTTTAAAAAAGCGTTTTATTGATTCCTGAAGCTCTGATGTTTTGGTTGGAGCTCGCGTCTCCCTTTCTGGGCGCGGATGGCAGGCAGCTTTGCTCCTCCACACGTATCACCTTTCAGAGCTACTGTGAGTAAGACGCAGATGTTGTTAGGTCTCAGGTAAAGCCATCAAAGGTGGACGTTCAATCAAGTTTGACATCATCTTCAACCTGAAGGCAAACGGGTTGGTTTTGATTAGCAGCCCGCGGGGCTGCGCCTAACCCGTATCAGAGCTGCTGCTGCTACTTTACCTGAATCGCAAAACCACAGATGGTAATTATAACGATAAGTGCTTACAGATTTCCTAACAACAAAGATAATTTGTTTGCTCCATGCCTTGTTAGAAGGGGAATTTTGTTCTGGTGGCTGGGTGGTTTGTGAATCAGCCATTGCCCTTTCACCCCTCTGTCCCCGGCTTGGCTGCTCCCCCCCGCGCGGCGATTAGATGCTGATCTGACACGACGGGTCCTGCCGAGCCCGCTCGCCGCGGCTGCTGGCCCTGTTTGGAGGGGGTATCCCATGCAGAGGGGGTGTCCCGTGCAAAGGGGGTGTCCCGTGTGGAAGGGGTGCTGCATGGAAAGGTGCTTCACAGAGCGGGATGCTGATGCCTGCTGGATCAGCCCTCAGCTGCTCACCAAAACCAGCACCCACACGGTTCATGCAGCGGGGTTTGGGGGAGATTTGTGGCTTTGTGGACGTCCCACAGACTCGTCTGCTGGCAGCACACGCGTGCCGGGGAAGCCGGGGTGAAAGCTGGCTGTGAGTCTGCCCTGGGGCTGCTGGGCCGCTGCTGAGGATGAGCGGCCGTGCCGGGGGACAGGCAGTGTGCCAGCAGCAAAACTCGGGCCTCTTCTCCCTTTTTTTTTTTTTCTGGGGACTGCTGCCAAAAATGCAGCTTTCCTCCTGACTGAAGGTGACCCGGCGTCGGAAGGCTGGGGAGGAGGAAGGGGGAGCTTGTTGCACGGTGGATGCCGTCGGTCTGTGATGGTTTGGGGTGTCTCTCTATGGCTCCCCGGGGCTGGGGGCAGCTCAGCTAACACAGCCGGGGATGGGGCAGGAGCCCACCGGCAGCCCCGGTGCCATCCACAGCCTCTGCCAGCCCTGGAGCCCCCGGCTCAGGGGCAGCGAGGGCAGCGTCTGGCCCGCTTTGCGGGCACACAGAGAGCAGCCTTGCTTTCTGGGTCTCGCTTTAATTATCCTGGAAGGACGCGGCTCGTTAAGTGCCCGCTTCGCTTTCCAGAGATCCCTTCCGGCTGCCAAGTGCGCTCGGCAAACAAAAGCATTCCTCTCCCTGCCGGGGCCGCGGCGGCAGCCCGTATGGCGAGCAGACGGAGGCGATTAATGCACACGAGAGCAGGCTGCCCTGCTCCCCGTCCCTGCGCACAGCCCGAGACCCCTGAGCAGCCTCCTGGGGCGAGAAACCACCGTTGGGTAGAGACCCCTCCAAAAACACCCCTGCGCCTCTGCACAACCTCACGTTTGCTCGGCACGGGCAGAATACCTGAGGGTCTTGCACCAGAGCCCGTTTCCCCGGGGCTCCCCTCTTTCCCGGCTTGGATCAGATGATTTTTTGCAGGCCAATAGTGCTCGGAGTAGTGCAGGAGGGCGATATCGATCTTGTTCGTATTTGTTGCTTTAATGAGTCACAAGTTCTGTCTGCGAGCAGAGGTGCTTTGGAGGTGCCGGCCGGCCGGGGCGGCTGCGGCTAACCTGCATTTCTGGCAGGGTAGGAATTTCAGCAGATTTGGGGAACCGGTGTTTTCTTAGATTCCTCAAGGAAATTACGCTAATTGCAGCGAGCCCCGTGTCCCTGCCGACGCGATAGGATCTCCCCAAATGCCTGCCCGCGATGACGGCATGTTTCCCACAGCGCTTCCCCTGCCCCTCAGTGCTGCGGGACCTGCTCGGAGCCGCAGGGGATCTGCCAGACCAAAGCCTCCCTCGCCGCTCCGAGACAAAATTGTTTCTGCGCTGGTTCATCTTTTGGCTGCGGAAGGTGAAGGGGGTTGAGCGAAGACGTTAGCTCATCGTATGGCAGGGGACGTGCTCCCTCGGCCGCAGCAGCTGGGATCTTGGCTGCGGCCACCACTCTGCCTGTTATTATTTTTAAATGGTTTTAATATTCAGGCTCTCCAAAGCGCCTGCACTAATATCCGCACGCGGGTGTGGTGTGCGCTGTCGCAGCGCAGTGCAGGAGTGGGATTAATATAAACGCTCCGTGGGGTATCCCTAAACAATGGCCGCATATTAATCAGCTTAATATTAATCAGCTTTCTGCTCGGCTCGGGTGGAAGGAAGCCCCTGTTCCGGAGCAGGACACTGCTCCAGGCTGGCCGTGCAGCCCAGCTCTGCAGCCGTGAGAGGGGAGCAGTCGCGGGAGCAGGGCAGCGCGCGGCTTGCAGATGCTCCTCGATGGGCTTAATTTAAACATTAAATCCCAATTTGCCTCCGGGCTCAGAGCATGGAAAAAATTAGAGCAAAAGGAGATTTTTTTTTTTCTTTTTTTTTTTCTTTTTTTTTTCAGGAAGCTCTGAGTGAGGAAAGCAGGGTTGTAATAGAAATACTTTTTGACCTTAATTATGGCTTCTAATGGAAATCGTTGTGCAACCTCAGCAGTGGGGCCGGGTGAGCGCAGGCAGGCTCGGGGAGGGCAGCGGCCACTCCTGCCCCTCCGGGACAGCAGCGCTGGGGCACGAGAGGCGAGGAATAAACTCCGCCAGGGCCAAGCAATGTGGCCGTGGGCTGCCGGCCTGTGGAGATGTTTGTTTAAACCATGAGGGTTGCGAAATCCTGACCCGGCGTTGGCCGGGGTGGGAGCGGGAGGGATGGATTGCTGGTTAGGAAGCGTGCTGCCTTTGGTGTCGGTTCAAACCTCCTTGCTCTGGAAACCTGCTCTTGTTATTCCTGCTGTAACCCAGGGATGGGTCACTTGGCACCGCCTGGGAGTGATCGCACGTGGGGTTAATGTGGTGTAGGAAGCTCCGTTTGGGGTGACGGATGGACGCTGGCCCTTTGCAGGGCCATGGGATCGCCTGGCTCGTCCCCTCCCCTGCCACCAGGCAGCTGAGCTCCTCGGGCATCGCGTGCTGTGGGGCTGGCAGGAGGCTCGCCCTTGTGCTTTCTGCTCTCTGTTCCTGGAAACACGCGGAAGCCTGACCATTTGTTTTGGTCCTCAAAAGGGTGCTGGAAAACCCCAGCCCCGCTGTGGGTGTAGAGCTGTTTGGAAAATTCTGGCTTTCCTGCTGAAGATGCAAACATGTTAGTTCCCCTCCATTGCCTGTGTCTCTGTGTAGGCTGCAGAAATAAAGCAAATGTTTAACATGCAGGCATTTAACCCTTTAGAGAATCCAGTTTATACACAGCATTAAATAATACAAAGAATCATTCGCTGCATTTCGACAGTTACTGTTTTAAAGTTCTTATCACATTTATTTCTTCTTATATCAAGGTTTTTGTATTGTGTGGTGAAGATTCGTCTCTCTCCTTGCCTAGTTTATCTATAATTCAGGACGCTTTTACACTTAGGTTATAATTGACTTTTCCACGCTGCAGCGACTCAAACAATAACTATTAATATTCAGCAGTCTATAGTGATAAAGATTTCCATTTACTCTCTTTTACTTAACCATGTGAATATACAGCATACTATCTCGCACGGTTAATATTGAATTCATTCATATTTATTCTCCATTTTCCAGTATAACAATATTGAAACACTGAGCAGCGTGTTCCCAGCTGGGCAGCCCTGGGTGCGCAGGAGGGAGCTGCCCTGCTCCCCTGACTGCCTGCATCCCAGGGGATGCTGGCTATGCCATGTGGATGTGATGCTCCAGGTGTTTCAGAGGCTGTGGAAGAAGCTGAGGCATTAAGCACAGCTCCTCTCTGTTCCTCATCTGCAGGAGCAGGGCTGATGTCCTGCCCAGCGCTGCATTCACCCCCATCAGTGCTTTCAGCTCTTGCTGGAGCAGTGGTCTCAAAAAACCAAAGGTGTTTCAGCTAGAATGAAAACGAGCTGCAAGCTGAGCCTGGGAAGGCTGAAACTGGGTAAAATTTTGTGGTACCCTACCTTGGGGTTTGCAATAACCCCAAGAGAGGACACCCCCTCTCTCCCCTCCATCCCTTTTCCTGCTGTAAAGTGCAGCAGGGTGGCAGGGACAGCACACAGGGAGCTGCTCATTGTAAGCTGGAGTGAAGAGATGAAGCCATGTGTGTTTGCTTCCCATCTCCCCATGAAATCTGGGTGCCCCCATGGGATGTCTGGCACTGTCTGTAGGGGCTCCTGGCCCATATCTGGTGCCACAAGCACGGGGACACCGTGGGGAGGTGCCATCACCTCCCTAATGAAAGGTGGAGCAGGGGCCGGCCGCGAGAGCCAGCAGCAGGCTGGGTATTAATTGCAGCTGTGTTGAGCCGTTGTGACTGAGCTCTTCCTCGTAATTATGAAAAATGTCCTGCACACGGGAAAAGTGGCAGATCTGCTGCCCCCTGCTCGGAAACAATGACTTTCCCAGGCAGCTTCTCTCCGAAGCAGAGGGGCTCTCCGCGCCAGCCACCCACAGAGCGGGGCTGTTCCCACCGGTGCCGTTGGGAAGCTGTTCCTGCGCTTCACGGCTAGTTAGGGGCTAGTGGGGTTAAACGGATAGTCCATTAATCTCGGCCCCGCCGAGGTCAGAGCCCAGGGACACACACACTGCGGATGATTTATGGACAGCCTGGACTGGTGCCCCTTTCCCGGGGCTGCTGCCAACGCTGCCCGGCGCGGCGGGCGCCTGCCAAGCGCCGGCTGGAGGGATGCTCTGCCAGCAAGCCACGCCGTGGCGGTGATGCTGCAGCGTTTCTGCATCCCGCCCCCAAAAAACAGCTCCCTGGGGCCGTGACCGGTGCGTGGGGATGGAGCTGGAGGGTGCTCACCACTCGCTAAACCCACCGGCCTTCCCTTGTCAGCTGCAGCTCGGGGCTGCCCCTGCGGTGCGCGCGGCGATGGGCTTCCCTCCGCCGCCTGTTCCTCTTGGCCTCCGATCAGAAGCGCGTGCTATCTGCCTGCTATTAGCCTGCCTGCTGCTATCTGCCCCGGGAGCAATCTCGGGGTGAATGAATAAACACAACAGCATTTAGCAAGATCTGAAAGGAGATTTGATGATAATTTCTTCCCTGCAAATTGTACGTGCTCATGTTTTCAGTGCGCTGAAGGCAATTAGAGCAGAGCGGAGCTGGCAAGATGAGGGGCGACGCTGAAGAAGCTGCGACTATGGAGCCATAATAATAATTTAGATTCTATTTAGATACAAGTGGCTACAAGTCGCGTCTCAATATTGAATCAATCGACACAGACAAATGCTTTAATACGGAGGCATTTGTTTGAGTAGCAGGAGAGGGACCAGCCTTTTAGAGACAGCCAGGTGGGATGGATGGATACACGACCGCGATGAGCTTGGAGCGCCCGGTGGGCTCCGCAGCCGGGAGGGGCGATCCTACGGGGAACAAATGGCTTTTCTTGCAGCTTTTGGCATTCTGGGATGGCTTACGCTAGGCATCGATTGGGGAGGTATTTTTAGAGGCAGTCTGGTATTTGTTAACCTTCTCATGCAGAGTGGAGCTTTCTTCTCGAAAGCATGTGTGCGCGCACGCGTGTGGAAGGGAGGGCGAGATCCTTCCAGAGATAAAGAGCAAGTAGCCAGCCCCAGCCAAGCGCCTGGTGCAGCTGTATAAATACACGGCAGCCCCCTCGCCCCCACCTCCTCTTGGCGAGTGGGATTGGTGACACTGGAGAATGCTTTGCTGTCATTAGCTAATTGAGCTGCTGATGTTAAGAAAAGGTTATGTATTTCTCCTGGTAGTTTTTCTTTGTAAAACTCTGACACGGATCTCTTGCAATAGTGGTAATAACGCCCCAGCTGGGGAATCGGAGCAAATCTTCCCTATGGTGGAGATTTGTTTTTCCCCCTCTTTTCCTTCTTCCCTTCCGAACGGTGCTGGCTCTGTGCAGGAGCGGGCGCCTGCCTCCTGTAAGCGATACCTCCCGCTGCCGCCCTGCGGGGGCTGCCCGCTGGGCTGGGGACCACCAGCAGTGTGGGCCCTCCATGGCCATGAGCCCCTGAGAAAACAGGGCCAGGGGCTTGGCACTTGGTGGCTGGTGTCCCCTCGCAGCTGGGCAAGGGGTTTCCTCTGGGGTCTGAGCCCTCTGGGTGCTCCCCCAGGGGATGAGGCTGTGCCAAGAGCACCCAGGGGACGGGCGGTCACCTGCAGCGTGAGTGAGGCACTGCCAGCTTCTCCTGGAAACACCACAGCTACAAATCCATCTTCCAGCAGCTCCCAGCTGCAGGGGGAGCACAAAAAGGGGTGCTCTCCTCCTGCTGGGGAGGCAGGGAAAGGCTGAGCACCGCCAGGTGGGTGCCAGCACATAGAGCACAGGGGCTTCACCTGCATTTCTGCCCTGTGAGCACCGTGTAGCACATCCTGCTACAAATTTTGCTCTGAGTCTGGCATCCCTACTAACTCTGCCAAAATCTTGGCTTTTGCTCCCCAAACCTCTCTTGCTGGCCTGGCTGTAGTGTGGCCAAATGTGGCCACATCCCCATGGCACTACACGTGAGCCCAGCAGTCGTGGGGTCAGAGCCTGGCCGGCGGTGGCCGTGGTCGCAGAGGTCGCCGACCCCAGCGTGCCACCGTGGGGAGGGGTCACCCCGGCCCCTCCGCCAGCACCACGTGCTCTGGCTGCTCCTTAATTAATCCCAGGCAAAATTAATCAGTGGACATCCGACAGCTGGAGAGCGGATGGCGGGCGCTGGGGCTGCGGCTCCCCTGGGCAGCGGCACAGGGCTGGCGGGGAGGGTCTGGCCCCAGGGCTGGAGCCAGGCACCGAGTTGGCCCTGCTGGGGGCTGTCACCAGCAGGACACGGCTCTGCCGCCTGCTTCTCCTTCTCCTCGGGTGGAGTGACACTGCTGCAGGTGTCCCAGGCCCCTGCCCAAGGCACTGAGGGATGCTTGAGGGGAAGGTGCTGTGAAGTGACGGGCACTATTGTCACGGGATAAGTTCCTGAGGAAAATGACAGCAAAATGGCTCCGGTGCACCGGTACAGCCATATTTAATGCCACACAGCACGGTTTGCTCGCAGACAGGGTGGCATGGGGCCGAGCCTGCCCTTTGCAGGACTCCTCACACCCTCCTTGTCTGGTGGGGAAGAAGCCTGAGCCGGCAGCACTTCACTTAGGAGGCACCCTGCACCTACCGACCCTCTCCTCGGGAAGCCCAGGAGATGTGCTGGGCACCAGGAGATGTTTCCACCAGTCCTGCCATCGGGGTCCTTCTCAGCATGGTTTCCCTGAGCGTGGCTGGGACACAGGCAACATCTCCTTGGGCTGTCTTTGCTGGGCTTCCCTCCTGACAGCCGCAGAGCAAATCCGTGCTGGGGCTGCAGCAGCTTTGGTGACCGCGCTGCGTTCCCCTCATCACAGTGATAACAGCTTCCCTAACCCTGCTCTCACTGCTTTTCCTCCCTGCCTGTGCCCTGCCACCTCCCGCTGCCTGCTCCCTGCTCCAGCCGAGCCTTTAATCCATCCCCAGCAGCTCCGGATTGCTAATCACGGGTCAGGGTGCTGGAGCTAACGACCCGATCTGATCGACACCCATGAATCCGTAACGAGACTCCATTTTAGACTAATCAGTCATCAGGCCAAAATGCCAACACAGTGCCTGAGAACTATTTGTCTTTGTGGCTGCATTTTATTTATTCCATTCGATGTGGCTCCGAGGGGCTCGATCCTTCCCTTGCAGGGGGAGGTTTTGCTGCCGAGAGCTCCAGACCCGGTGCTGGTGACCTCGTTCCTGCAAGGGGTATTGGAAAGCAGTAACAGGATCAGGAACAGGCTGAGGTACGTGGCGGGGCCGAGCTGCCAGACCTGCTTACCGTGAGAAATTTAAGGATCCCAATCAGTTGATCAAAGGGGAGGAGACCTGAGCTGCACCAGGGGAAGATATCTGATAGCAGAGGCTTCTCCAGCTAAGCAGGTAAAGCAGGATGCCACAGCTGGAGGTTTCAAAGGGGAAAAAAAAAAATGAATTCAGACACAAATATTTATTTGGGAGCCGAATTAACCACTGCAGCAAGGAGATGCTGTGGGTCCTTCGGGGATGGGGTCCCTAAACCTGTGGGTGTTGCTCAGATGTTGAGGTCTAATTCCCTACGCCTGATCCAGGAGCTGAAGGGGAGCTTTCCTCACCACGTGCGAGGCAGTGCTAATGCCTGCAGCCTCCTCTGGCTTTGAGAGATGAATAAAACAAAAGCTGTTCCCGGCGCTCTCACACACGCTGCTCTCGGAGGTGGAGAGCGGGGCGTGCGGCGTGCCTGTGGCTGGCTGCCTCTGCCTGCGCTCCAGCTCCTCCTGCTAGAGCTGGGCACCCCTGGCGAGGTGCCTGGGGCTGAGCTGATCCCGGACAAGCAATTCCTGAAGCACACGGGCCTGGGGAGCTGCGCACACACCTGGGGAACTGCAGCTGCTCTGTTCAAGGCACTGTCAGCCAGGCAGGAGGGGCGAGCAGAGGCAGGGCTGTGCCACCGACCTCTTGGGAGCAGAGGGGCTGAAAAGCAGGCACCGAGGGACAGGGACACCTGGGGACAGAGGGGAAGGTTTGGGTGGCTCTGAGCCTGCAGCAGCCTGGTTTTAGTTGGGGAGGGCTCACCCGCAGCCCCCCACAAAGCACAAAACAGAGCCGCCGCCGTGCCAGTGCGCAGCCTCTGCCGGACCTGTGCCACCGGCTCAGCTGCGTTGCGCCGAGCCCTTCTCCTGGGCTGCTTTGAAGCAGGGAGTTTCCAGCTCGGCAGGGTGCTCGCGTCCTCCCCGAGCGGTGCCGCGGGCAGGGCTGAGGCTTGGCGGGGCGCTCAGCCGGGCAGTGCCAGGGGAAATCCTGTGCCCCGCAGCATCCCGCTAAAGGAGCCCCTCTGCTCCACCGACCTCACCCTTTGTGCTGCAGCCGGGGCAGGGGACAGCAGGGGATGTCACCCCGATGTCGTGGGGAGGGGGAGATGGGGATTTGGGATGAGCTGCCCCTTGCCTCTGGCCGCTTGGAGGGGCCGAAAGGTGCCGGGAGCTTGTTGGGGCTTCTCGCTGGAGGAGGGGAGTTTATTGGAAAACACCTGGAATCTATTAGGCCTGGAATATGGAGTCAAGGTTTTGCCGCCTGCAGGCAGCTAAAGTATAAATAGCGGCAAAGGGTTTGTTTTGACTACTTTAAATTGTGCAGGTTTCGTGCCCTGAGAATTGGGAGTTTGAAGCTGCTCCTAACGTAATAATCCTCTCGCTTCCCCCTCCCACCCCGAACAGCCAGGAATCTGCACCTTGTTCTCTTCTCCTTCTCATTCCTCTCTTTGTTTGACTATTTTCCCCATTTCCCATCTGTTTATCACAAACCTCCCTCTTCCTGGAGCCTTTGGGAGTCTCCAAGGAGGGGAGGGTTGGAAATGTTGTTGCACGCAGGGAACCGGGAGGGAAAGTTTGGAGCTTTACAATAAAAACCAGAGAGCTCTGAGTAAAAAAAAAAAAAAAAAACTAAAAGGAAAACAAACCCAAACGCCAAAAACCGTTCCATGCGATGGGGTGACCTGGCTGTGATGGGGGATACCTCCATGCCACAAGTGTCACCGTGTGTCCTGGGGACAACGTGGGGATGGTTTGTGGGGCTGTTCCCCGCAGCAGCCGCGTCCTCTCCCGCTCCCACGGCTGCGGTGCTGCTGCTGCTAATGCCGTAGTAATAGAGCAGCATGAGGCTCCTAATGGAAATGCTACATCACTGCCAGCGCGGAGTCCCCTCGGTCCCAGCGCTAATGATTATTGCTGCTCTCTCGTGCCGATGCCACTGCGCCGACGTGTCTGGCGGTTGCAGGCAAAGACGGATGCAGCCTGCGCTGCGAGGAGGTTCTGCTCCAAATTAGAACATATATCTGGGAGGAGGAGGAGGCAGGGAGGGCGGGATGGGGGTGAGCACCGGGTGCGTGTGGCTGCCAGCCATCCCTGGCCTGCCCCGTGCCCCCAAACCACGATCCAGAGGGGCCGGTGCCACTCACCCGGGGGAGCGGGATGGCGCTTTGTCGTGCCTTCCATGCCCATCGTCCTGCAGCAATCACCGCTGGTCCTTTGCTTAATTAATTAATTAATTGTAGGGCCTCCCACCTCGCCCTGCATGGGACCGCAGCCCCGGCTCAGAGCACAGCAAGGCAGCTGCTCTCCTGCTCAGTACGTCCTCAGGGGAGCCACCACATCACATGCCACCCGTCCTGGAGGCACTGTCCCAAGCCCCCACTGCATTGGGGTGGCACTGACACCACTCAGGGACCACCAGCAGCCCAGATCCTGGGTGCAATTCCCCGTGCCCCCTGCCTGAGCCCAACCAGTGCATCTTTTCATGGCCTGCTGCCTGCCTCAGCTGCGTATCATTTTTCGGCATCACTGGGTACAAAATGAGCTGCCCAAGACGTAGCGCACAGAAGCGCGGGTGCAATGTTCAAGCCAACACGGCATCGAGGAGGAGCCTTTGCTGGCCACACCGTGATGGGAAATGTGAGCCCCTGGGGCTGCACCATGGCCCTGACCCCCGAGCAGCAGCACGGCAGGGGCTGGGGGGGGCCAGGACTGCTGTCCACAGAGGGCAGTGGCTCTTCCCCCAGCCATCTGTGCTGGAGACCTGAAAGTCAAACCCCGCTGATAAGCCATCTGGGGTGTCCAAACGACTGCACATGGTGCGATTTATTTTCCTACTTTTTCTTTTAATCATTGCTTTATTTCATCTGCCCGGTGAGAAAACAGCCTTAAAAAACAAGGGTTTATGTCCTGGAAAGAGGCTGCCAGGGCCAGGAGCGCCGCGAGCACAGGTGTTTGCTCCATGCCGTGCAAGTCTGATGGCTGAGGTCGTGCCTGGAGGCTGGGGGACTGTGAGCTGAGTGTGGGGAGTGGGGTCAGGCAGCCTGGAGACAACAACCAGACACTAATCCGCAGAAATAATCCTGGCTGAAGCCACCCAGGAGCATTGCGTGGTGGTGCAAGGGGGATGTGGTGGGATGAGTGATGCTGCCATGGGAGCGGGAGTGGGGAATTGCTGCTCTAAAACATCCTGTCATGAGACTGGGGCTCACAGGGGACATCCTGTGCTCTGTTATCCCTTGTTATCTCTCCTTTGCTGGGGTTATTGGTCGTGGAGCAGCAATGTGCTGCTCCAGCTGAGCTTGGTTGGACACAGCTTGGGGGCAGCTCGGGGGACCTGCAGCCAGAGCAGCAGCGGCACATTTTTGGTGTTGGAAGGGGCTGCCCCAATTGTACAGCTCAGCTCGGGGGGCTGCATGCTGAGCCCCACAGCTCTAGCTGCACTCTCTGCCTGGCTGCAAGGCAAGCAGCAAGTTCTCCATTTCCCTGCTCACCACGGAGTGAGGAAGCCTTGCCAGCTCCTCTGAGAGCCGGTCGCAAGGACGTGTTTCTGTTCTTCATGCTCTTTTTCCTTTTAATCCAGTTTAAGAAACAGAAGCAGATGAAAGCAGCTTGGATATTAGCTGCTCAGGAAAAGCTGTGAGGCGGGAGCCGGGGGATGCTTGTGGCTCTACTCGGCCTTGGGGCTGTGTTGGGGGCACCCTGCCCTCGCCGGGGACACGGCTGTGCCCTGGGCACTGCGAGTCCTGGTGCTGGACGTGGATGTCCCATGGGTTGGGCACCCAGGACTTCTCCACCGCCTTCCCATGTGCAAGCACACAGGAATGCACAGACGGCTCCGCCGCTCGCCCCTTATCTCCAGAGCAGTCTCAGCAGCATGCAGCCGGGCTGAAAAATCCCGTGGCAGCACAGCGGTGACCGGGCCACCGCGGTGCGGGGGACACGCCGCGGGCTGGGGTCCTGCACCCGCGGTGACTGCGCACGTGCTCAATCTTGTCTCCTTTCACGTGGAATTAGTGTGACACAATTAAACCCTCTCGTTAGACAGCATTATTTACTTAAAAGGAAAGCCGGGGCCGGACGCGGGGCCCTGGCAGCCCGGCGTTTCGCACATCATTATGTTCCCTTCGCAGCTTTGAAGTGGCGGGGCCAAGGCAGCTCCGGCTCCCCGCGGGCTCGGCGCAGGAGGGCACCCAACAGCTTGTGCCTGGCCTGGGTACCCAACCCCAGAGGGCTCTGCCTGCTGTGCCGCCAGCTCCAGCAGCGAAGGAGCCTCCAAAACCCCGGTGCCCTCCATCCCGCAGTGCCCTGTCCCTGGGGTCTTCCCCCAGAGCCGCAGGATGGGACGGAGAGCGGGGCTGGAGGCGAGCGCAGCTTTGATGCCCCGGCTGCATTTACAAACGACGTGCAATATCCTGTTTCTCTTGGCACACACAGGGGATGGAGCAGCGGACTGTGTCGGCTTGCTCACCGTGCCAGGCCTGCCCGGGCAGCACCAAACCCACGTGCTCCTTCACCTCTCCCTGCTCCCGGCGTGTATTCCACCTCTCCTTCCTCCTTGCTCTGCCCTCGCCACTCTCCCTTTTTCTCTCACCCATCTCCACCCGTGGCACGGATCCCTCCATCCCTTCCCTGGCTGGCAGGGCGCCTCGTGCCCCCGGGTGCCCCCATGTCCCCGTCCCACCGCGGGGACCCTCAGCAGGTTCCTCGCGCCGGCTCCAGCCCCGGCGGACGCTCCCCGCCGCGCTGCGGGTTTCCGCCAGCCGCCGCGTCTCAGCCGCCGCTGCCAAATGTTTGGGGAGAGGAGCCAAGTCAGGCAGGCGGGAGATAAATCTGAGCTCTCCTTGGCTGCGCTGGGGCTTTGCTCTTGATTAATTGGAGGCAGCGGTTCTCCTCGTGCTCCGATCCCCCCGCCGAGGGACGGGGAGGCCGGGTTCGCCGCCCCGGGGCCGGAGTTTGTCCCGGCGGGGAGCTGTGGCCGTGTTTGCAGTGAGGGAAGGTGCGGGTATTTGTGCTCAGGCATGACTGCCTGCGGAGGTGGGAGGAGGCGGGGAGCGGGGATGAGCCAAGGTCTGAGCCTCTGCCCTGCGAGCCGAGCAGCCTCGCGCCGTGAAATATTTAGAGGCTGTTGCGAGAGGCTGTTAGATCTGACTGCTCGTGGGATTGCTTTTTTCCTTGACAAAAGCCTGGCGTCCACCTAAAGTTAAAGCTAATCTAAACAGTAGGGAAAAATAAACACACAGGATGTGAAAGGGGAACGATAGCCCGAGCACTAAAAAGGCAGGGAAGCGGGAATTGGTGGCTGCTGTTTTATTAGCTGCAGAGCACTAAAAACATCCTGCAAGAGGCAAAATTTGGTCTCTGGGCAGCAGCAGAGCTGGGGGGAGATGGCACAGGGGGTGACAGCGGTGCTCGTTGTCCCCAAGCAATGCAGCTCTGCTCCTCACAGCCCAATTCATGCAAAGCCTCCCTGGAGCTGCCTCCACCCAACCTCTGCTCACCCAGGGACAGGATGACCAGGAAAGAAGAAAAAGAAAGACTTGGAGTTACGGTTGTTGTTGGAGGGTTTTATTTTCATTTTCAGATGTCTGGGGTTCTGTTGTAAAATGAATGAACTGCAAAGGAACTTAAATCTTTATGTTTGCAAGATTAACTTCTCATTTCTAGGCTGAAATACTTACGGCTCTCTCTAATACTCTTGGAAATATTCCGCATGTTTATTTTTTCCCCCCAGATGTTTATGTAACTTCCTCTGGAAGCCTTGCTTTTCTAGTTAATTAACTTTTTGTCCAGAAGTTTCTGCGCTTGGTCCCTTTGTTAACAGACCCGGAGCTCCTGGTTAGGACTGTGGCTGTGTCTGCGCTGAGCAGGCTCAGCATCCTCCCCACCAAACGCGCTCCGTGGCAGGGGCTGGATGCAGTGGGAGGGAGAAGCAGGCACTTTTCTGCTGCCCATGCCTTGGGCAGCTTGGTTTTCCTGCTCCAATGGGGACCTGAAGGCACGACAGCATGCATCGAGTCGATTTTGGGGTATGAAGACTTCTACACATTGGACGAGCCCACCACAAAACGCCCTGCCCCGAGTCCCCCTCCTGAAACACCCGGCTCCCTCCCCGCTGCCTGGTGCCTGTTCGCTGCAGTGTCACCTGAAGGCTTAATTAGGGTGCTGGTTGTTCCCTCGCCGAGTTAATTAATTGGAGGTGTTAGATAAAGCCAGGCCCAACATCGGTCCTTGCTGGGGCTGCGCGGCGCCTTCCAGCTCAGATGTTATTGTTCCCTTTTGTTCCCGACCCTTCAGCCTGTTCTCAGCCACCGTGAAAAGGCTCATATCCAAACCAAGCTGAATTAATTTTTCAAGCAAGATACCACAAGACAGAGATACTATTAAAGGCTTTGCTAGGAATCAGGGTTCATTAGGATATATCCAGCTGCCGCTCCCTCCCTACAAATTCTGCCTCTCCGTGCAAAGACAAAAAGCCAAACCAGTTGGAACTGGCGGGGCCGCGGGTTTTAAGCCGAAGGAGGTGCGGGGCTGCAGGGAAGCTGCTCCTGGGGAGGGTTTTGGAAGTGACCTTGTGCAGCAGCTCGCCGACAAAGCCCTGCGGTGCCGGTCTATGGGGTGGCTTCTCCCTCCACCAGGTTTTCATCCCGGGCTGTGTTTCGGGGGCCGCAGTGGTGCCAGCCTCACATCCTCCGAGGGGCAGAGCTAACGTCTGCCTGAGCTGGTGTCTCTCTCTCTCTCCCTCACTGGAAAGGACACTTAGAGATGATCAAAGCAACCGAAGAGCTTTTGTAATTTCTCTTTTAAAAGGAATTTTATAAAGCCAGAAGAATCCGAAGCTTGTTATTTAAAAGGGGACCCTATCAGCAGCGGTGTTTTTTGCAATGAGTCAAGCTGGGAGCGTCCCCACTGACAGTCCCTGTGCCTTTATCATCACCCTAACACGAGGTTTTTAATGCAATTAGCGGGGGCAGTGGGACAGATGCAGTCCAGCACACAGCACCCTGCTTGCCCAAACCGCCAGCCCTTTGCAGCCTGCAGGGGAGGAAGGACAGAGCCTGAGCAGGTCCGGGGCCATCGTTTGCCTCTCCCTCCCCAGCAAGACACAATTTTCAGGGCTGAGCGAGGACACCTGGCCTGTCCTGGTAGCTGGGGTGGGGAGAGAGTGGGGTATTGCAGCTGTGTGCCCAGCCTGCTGCTGCTGTCAGAGAAAACACAAGGCCCACGCCACGCAGGGACACTCGGGGTGCTCCCCGCAGCACACCAGCCCGGCTGGTATCGCCTGCATGCTGCATCTAAATGGAGCCCTTTCTGTCTCCTTAACGAGACTGACACTGCTCTGCTTATTGTCTATTAACTCGAGAGGTGAGCACATCAGCCAGCAGAATCAGAAACATTTACCAGGGAAAGGAAAGGCTGGAATCCCATTTTCTACCCGCAGCTCGATGGGAAGCGCTCCGTCAGGGCCAGGCAGGCTCCTGACACACTGCCCTGCATGAGCAGCACTGTCCTGGAGCCCCTGGGATGGAAAAGCACCTCAGCAGTGCTGGTGTTGAATGCCAAACCCCCGTTTTTTCCCCACTTTCTGTCCCCAGAGCTCCTGCTCATCCATGCACCCGCTCTCCCCCAGGGAGGAGCAGTGGAAGCAGGAGAAGGTCCCAGCACTGCACGGGGTGATGGCACAGGAGGGCCCTGCTCCTGACATTCTCCTCCGAGCACGGCCTGTTAGTTCTGGGGATTTGGGTTTCCATTAGTGTCCATTTGGTGGCCTTTCTCCTTTACACTGGCATTTCCACGGCTGCTTAAGTTCAGTGCATTTCATTAGCACAGAGGTTTCTGTTGATATTAGAAAGTCACTGTAATCATCAGAGGGATTTCCACGGCTGTTAGGCCAGGAGCTTCGCTGCTTGCCTGCGTTTTTGGAAGCGTTTTTGTAGAAGTGCCTTCGACGTGCACCCTGTTGGCAGGGACTTCAGAGCCCTTTGTCCCCAAAGGGTGCTGCAACATGGCTCTGGCAGAGCAGAGGCAGCGGTGGAGATGCCAGCCCCAGCTAGGAGCTGCCAATGCCCATTGGGATGCCCATGCCCCTCGAGATGCCCATGCCCATCGGGACCTGTCCAAGCCCATTGGGATGCCCATGCCCTTCAGGAGCTGTCCAAGCCCATTGGGATGCCCATGCCCACTGGGATCCCCATGCCCACCATCCCCACGGCACCCCTTCAGCAAGCACTGTTGCCACATCCCTGCCACGGGGCACGCAGTGCGCAGACCCATCGCTGCCAACCATCTCCTCCTCTCGGCATGCATTTATTCCTCATCCCTGCTCGCCCTTTGCTGGCATTTCACAGGCAGCAGGGACAGCGGAGGCAGCTGTGGAGATGGCCGCCCGCCTCTTCCCACTTCCCCGGCGCTCTTCGGAGCCGGCGAGCCTTCCGCGGACAGTGCAGCTCTGTTTTGCATCACCGCTTTGAAAAGCCCTTGGAGAGAGCAGTGATTTATGAGAGGTTTCTTGTACGAGGGGAAATAAACCTCTGACCAGACCCGACTGAAATCCACACTGCTTAATTTTCTGTGGAATCAGGATTTTACCCCTATCTGAGGATTTTGCTTCTTTCCAAGAAAAACAAGCGGTGCCGCTCTCACAGGCAGCCACTTTCTCTCCCGGTCCAGCAGCGGGGCTGGCCGGGCACGGCTTCCTCCCGCAGCCCCACGCTCTGCTCCCCACTCCTTCACCGCCCCCGATCCCAGCCCTGCGGGTCACAAATCACCGCGTTTCCTACCGGCGCCGAAGCGAGAACATCTGCTGGGAAAGTCAACAGTAATTAATTAGCTTTTAACTTGGAGATAGAGAAGTGGGAAAGAGGCACGGACCCCTTTAATGAGAATAAAAGGTGTCTAAGCTTGGAGGAGTGCAGAAGCACCCTGGTTACTTTGTAATATGATAAGGGGCTGGGAATTTGAACCAGAAATGGAAGGGTTTGGGAGGGCATTTCGGACACTGGAGCAATGTCCTGTGGTCGTGGTGAAGCCTAGGAGGGAGCTGGAGCTGCAGAGCTGTGGTTCCTGCGGTTCCCCTGACAGCTGCAGAGGGGTTCAAGGTGGGAGCAAGAACAAACGAGCCCCCCCCTCATCCCCAGGTGTGCCCAGGCAGGGTGCTGAGCGAGGTGGTGCTGGGGTGGGACGGGAGGTGATAAAAAGCAGGGAGGGAGAGCTGCTAGAGGAGAAGGTGGTGGCACCAGGGTTGGTGTTGTAGAAGGTATGGGACATCTGGGACAGCCAGTCCCCACCAGAGCAGGTTGGCTGTGAAGGTGTTGCACTGGGGGCTGGTGGTGGCGGCTCGGCTGCAGGTAAAGCAATGGTGTACAGTGGAAGAACAGCACTCACAGCCCTAGAGAAAAGAGGGGGGGCTGCTTTGGGGAGGAAAAAAAAAAATTACTGACAGCAGCTGTAGGTGTATAATTACAATTACGATATGTTAAGTGTTAGTGCATGTACCCTCTGCAAATGGATGGCACCAAAGCTGTGAGGGAAAGGCTGGTGCAGGAAGAAACTCAGTTAATTAGTTAATCAGGGCTCTTTAGGAAATGTTTCCTCAACTCGCTCTTTCTCTCCCCCTCTATTTCTGTAACTAACAATTTGGCTGTTGCTCCTCCTCCAAGTGAGATCCCACCCCGAGCCTGTGCACGGGCTGCCTCTGAGCAAAAGGGGGGTGAATAAAAACCTCTGCTGTGGAGAGGAGCTCACCTGGCAGACACTGACTTCTTCAAAAAGCCCGATTTTTCTGAGATGTGTGAAACTGAACCGGGGGAGTCCCCTTTGTGTGTTTAAACCCTCACCCCACCTGCCGGGGTCTGTGCCTGGGGGGGATGTGAGCTCCCGAGCCCCCCGTGCTGCCCGCTGCACCAGCCCTGCCAGGGAAGCAGAGGGAGAGCATTACCCGGCTTTGCACAGGGGAAATGATATAATTGGAGCTGTTTGGATTTAGAAATTAAAATAATTTGGGTTTGCTCGGGAAGGTTCACACAACGTCAGCTTCCATCAGGCGGATGAGAAGCAGCAGTGCCCCGGCGGTGCGGGCTCTGACAGCTCTCCCAAATAACACCCGCCCTGCGGGGCTCCTTTCTGTTTCCCTATACTGCTGAGGGCTGGCAGTTCCCTCCCATGCAGGACAAATGTCTGTGCCCTTTCCCAGAGCATCCCCATGGTGCAGGGTGGCCAAGGTGTAAGGCATCACCCTGGCTGGCCCCTGCTGCTTGGGGCTCTAGCTTGCTCCTGGTCCCCAGAACCACCCTTTCTGCCCCAAAACCTCTGGGTGGGACAGCAAGTGATGTTCTCATGCTTGCAAATTGTCCAGCAAACCCCGCATCCCAGTGTGGCTGCAGGCCCTGATGCCTCTTGGGCTGCTGGGAGCACAGGGCAGGCGCACAGAAATCCCATCCAAACCATGGCTTGGGGCTGCCCCTGGGCTCTCCTGAGCCTCGGCTCCCCCCCATTACCTGCTGCTGCTTAGGGCACCTTCCTCAAGCCCCCTTTTCAGCTGTTTTCCTGCTTCCCTCCGTGTTTCAGAACTTCCTGGCTCCTTTTGCATCACTTCTGGTCTCAGCGTGACCTAAATTTGGCATCATCTGTAAATGCAATTACTTTGCCATTTATCTTTGTGGTCATTAATGCTCATCAGGACCAGGCCTAGTGCAGGTTCCTGAGACTGCCGGGCGGGCTCCACGGCAATTTAATTCCTCCAGGAAAGGTCCCCGAGGCTCAGGGTGAAATGCTGCTTGGTTTTGCCTGTCCCTCCTGCAGCAGTGCCCTCCAAGTACCTGTCAGTCTGACCACTGTGGTTCACCCTTAACAAATTCTTTTTCTTCATCACTTGTGGCTCTGCTCTCCTCCAGGAGCGAGCAAATGCCTTTTCCTTAATCCCTGATTTTTGTGTCGTTCCGTGCCTGGTGGATGAAATTAATTTCCTGGCTACTAATTGTCATTCTCCTTTTTCAGTCTCACCTTCTTTCCTTCTAATTTTGCTTTGTATTTATTTCCTTCCCCGCCAGTCCCCCCCGAGCCCTCTATTGATTTGTTACGCCAGCTCTGAATCTGGCCGACTGCGATTTTAGGTTGTTGATGGTGGTGGGTTTTTAAGTGGCGGAGGCTCACCAAGTTTGTTAGCGAATTCCCTTAATAATTCAAAACGCATGTTGCTCGCCCCGGCTGATTTGTGTACGTTCGGTTTGTCAAGCGTTCCCCTACGTGCTTTTTATCAGTAAGTGTATTTACAAGGTCTTCATTACTTCCTAATTGACCGTGCCTCTTCTCTTTAGTTATCGCCTTAAAGAGTAATTTAAAAAAGCAATTCAGCAACAGCCATTTTAAAGCTCTTCATTCCTCCCAGCCCCTTTCTCATTTATTATCATCCTTCTGTCTCGCTAGCGCTCCTTTTCCCTGACGTCTTTGAAAGCCCTTCGTATTCCCCGTAACGTTTTATCAGCACTCCTTTTCCACCCTTCGGCTGCTGCCAGCCCCAGCCTGCCCGAGGATGCTCTCTTTGGCAGCGGGGCTTCTTCCCCCAGGGGTGGGAAATAATGCTGTGCCCCCTGAGGAGCCCTGTCCCAAGGGGGATGCTCCCCCAAAAACAGCTGCATCGTCCCCTTTTTCCTTTAGTCCTGTAAAGTGCTTGGCTCCGGCAATTCCTCCCCTCTGCCTGCTCCCAGGTCAGTCGCGCCCTGTGCGAAAATCACAGTATTTAATCAGTGGCTTTGGGGTTTTAGTTCCCTGTCTGTGCATGGGTGTGCAGGGTGGCAGAGCCTTTTCTCTCCCATCACCTGTGCCCCCCTTGCAGCCCAGCCCCATCTGTGGCTGCGTCGCTTCTTGGTTCCAGGCTGGGCACTGGAGCTAAGCAAGCATCCCCGTGATTTATTCACGTGTCCGCAGGCTTTAAGGCCAGAAGAAATGAGGAGATCGCTTAGCCTGACCTCCTGCACATTACAGGCCATTAAATTTCATCCGGTTATCCCCGTGTTGAGCTCCGTAATTTGTTTGGCTGAAGCCTATCTTTGGGAGAGGCACCAGGCCCCGATGTGAGGACAGGTTTATACCGCAGCATTTTCTGTCCTGCCCTTTGTGTAGCCTGTGGTGTTTGGGTTGGGCTTTGAAAGCTGCTGCACAGTGTACAGATACATCTGTGGGTATATCTGCAGTGATGCTCAGGGATTTTCCTCCTCACCTCGTTTTTTGCTTCATTCAAGCTGTTTCTTGTGCACGAATAGCCCGAAATGTCCCCAGGATGGGCCGTGGTTAACCAGTGCTTGCACCACACCGTGACTTGGCTGGGTGAGAGCTCGCTGCCCTGTGTCAACCACCAAGAACAGCTCTGAAAACTTTTATCACTTTGCTCAGAAGAGAGGGAAACAGCTCTGGTTTTGGTGGAGATCTCGGGGCGCCCCATGGTTTAATGTTTTCCTTCTCCTTCCTCTTTGAAAACCGGTCTTTTTTCCCTGTGTTTTGTCTTCTGTGGCTTATGTTGCTTGACATGTCGGCTGGTTTTGATCTTTTTCTCTTTCTGCATTACAAAATTGTCAGCTGTGTAACCTAGAAACGGAGCTGGCTGAATGATATGTTTGCAAATAATATTTGTTAGAAGTTTTTTTTCTCTCTCTTTCATTAATCATGCCTGCCCCAAACCTGATTTGGGGGGGATGTGCTCGTAAGGAGGAGCGTGTGTCCCACGCCATGCAGCAGGCCAGCTGGGGAAACCAGGCTTTGCTTTACATCTTATTTTCTCTGGGATCTGGTGTGAGTCTCATCATTATCCTCCAACACACCCCCACCTTACGAGGCCATGTGCAAGGGTTTCTCTCTCCCTTTTTCTCAGATTTTAAATTGGAGGGCCGTGGGATCGCAGGGCTCACCTCTGGGGCACAGAGGTGCTGCTCCCACTGGAAGGACATGTGGCAGGTTTCTTCTGTGGGTCATTAATGACAATTATGGCTTGTGTGAGCAGAGCCCATCCCTTAAAATGGTGTTTGGGAGCTTTTATTGTTCCATGCAAAGCCAGGCACTTCTTTCTGCACTCCTGCTGGTGCCGCTTCACGGAGCAGATACTCCCTGCAGCTTCTCCTTTGGGTTTTCCTTCCTCATCCCTGCTTTTCCCCAGACACCTTTGCTGCCAGTTTTGCTGTTTTGAGGCCGGTGTATGCTCTGTAACCTGCCCCGTGCTCCCAGGCTGTTCCTGTCCATCTCTCCTCTCCTCCCAGCAGCATCTTGCTGCAGATCTGCCTCCTGGATTGGGGTGCGACCCTGGCTAGCAGCTACACAGGCAAAGACAGCACTTTTTTTCCTTCACCCTTAGGCAGTTCCTCTCCTCTTGCAGCTCACCACCATCCTCTGCCTTGTGCTAGGTATGCAGTCCCAGGTGTTTCTGCCAAAGCTGGAGTACCTCCATGTCCATCCTCATTTAATTTAAGCACTGACAAATTCTCCCAGCCACGGTGTTCATCCATCTCTTAAGCTGTCTGATTCATGCAGCCACTTCACAACTCTCCTGGCTGTGCAGTTAATGTGTCCCTGGGCTGGCTGAGCTTCAGAGCTGGCTGGTTTTATTTATTTTTCTTGCAGCTGGCCCTAGTTTTCCAGGCAGGCATCCACCTGCGCCCTGCTGTCTGCTCCCTCCTGCTGGCTTGGGTCAGCCCCTTCATTAGGTGGCCAGTCCCAAACCTCAAGTAGCATTTCTAGGACTTGGACACACCATGGGCAACGCTGGTGTTGGGGACCAGCCAGGCTGAGCTGTGGCATGGCTCAGGGCATGGCTCCTTGCTGGTGCTTCTCCATCAGGGTCTCAACTTGTGTGTCCTGGACCCACCACAGGGAAATCAGTGCTGTGCAGGGCGGTGTGGTTCCCTTCTTCGTCTCTGTGCTCCCTCGAGTCCGCCCACGTGGATGCAAAGCAGCTCAGCCGTGCTCCCCGGGGCACTTCAGAGGAAAAAAGTTCCCAAAGAGTTCTGCCCTGCTCTGTGTCCGCCTGTCCTGGCTGCGTGGGCTCACGTCTCTGTCGACACTTCATGCTTCAAGTGCTCACCCTTCACTTGTTGGAGCCTGTTAATCTTGGCAATTAGCTCTTGCTCTGCTGCAATTTTTCAGGCACGCTCTCTCTTTCCCAAATCCCTCTAAGACCCCCTTGGAGCGTGTTCCTGTGCTGCTACAGCTGCTTGGCTCCATACCACCCTCCCCGCCAGAGCCCAGGCACCTCAGGGAAGCCAGCCATTTATCGAGGTGTTACATGCACTCGGATGCCTACCCCAACACTGCTTTCTGCAAGCCTGACGGGAGCAGGACGTTGCCCTTCTACCCCTGCTCTCGTGTCCTGCTGGGAAAATGGGAGAAGCAAATGTCTCCTTTATGTCTGCGGAGCCTGGAGGCCTGATAAAGATTCAGGGTGAGCTATCACCGGAATGAGGAGCAGGGAGAAATCTGAGCTGCATAATTAGGTACTTTGGGGACTGTATCAAAATGCAGCTGACTATAGATTTCTGCATGGTACGTGCTCTTCTGCATCGACTTTCCTGTTCCTCCTCTCACTAATGCACGGGAGGTGGTGGGAAGCCCCTTCCCTGGTCCCTGGGGACGTGGTCTGGGATGATCCAAGGGAAGCTGAGCATGGCTGTGGATGGGGTTTGGAGAGCTGGTGGGATGTGCGTGGATGCTCCAGCAGCTTGCTTTTTGGCATGCTGGGGGCTCTGGTGCTCTGGGCTGCTCTGTGGAGATAGGGGCTGGTGGAAGGGGCTGCATGGTGCTACCATCAGTATCTCCTCCTGGCTACCGGCTTAGGTTAAAGATATGTAATTGCTCAAACTGGTCAAAAATTGCGATGTGTTTTCCCTCTCAGATCAAGACAGGAAGCTGAAATATCAAAAATGTTCACAGAAGGGGAACAAAAAAAAAAGATTAAGAAATGTCAGGCTTTGCTGTCGACATTTTTGATGGAAATACTTTGACATTTGCAAACTCAAACGTTTAGTTTGTCAAACCGAATGAAAATGTCACACCGAGCCCGGTTGAAACGTTAATCTGCTGGCTCCGGAGAGGCCGCGGCTTCCCGCGGGAGCCCCTTCCCCGCTGGGGCACGTCCTGCCCCGTGCCTCTGGAGCCCTGCTGATGGGGCTGGGCAGGCCAAAAAAAAAAAAAAGCTGAAATCTCTGCAGAGGAAGGCTGTTCATGGGAACTGGGAGGGGAGGGCGGAATCGGTATTAGGATGCTAATCCGGGAGAGGAGAAACCACCTCCTGGTGCCTGCTGTGCTGCAAACTGTGCTGCGAATTTGGGCGAGCCGGTCAGCCCGTCTGTAAACAGGAGTAATAACTCTCCCCTGCCTCATCCAGCTTTTGTAGGCTTAAATCCATTAATGTTTGTGGAGTGCTTGGATATCAGAGTAATGGGGGTTCTGTAAGCACCAGCGAGAGCCTCTCTGGCTGTTTGTAGATGGCATCGTGCGATACGCGATGGAGGGCTGACTGCAAGCCCAGCGGCAGTAAATCCTCGCTGTGGGAACAGCAGCTGAGTGCAAATGTGAAATATGAAGTGAAAACATGCAGTGTGCCGGGGGGGTGCAGGGCAGCACCCAGCTGAGGTTGTTGGGGACCCCCAGGGCCATGCGTGGGCATCGCTGTGCCTGTGTGCCTGCGCCTTGCAGGGCGAGCGGCTGGGGCCTGTGAAACTGTGGGTAATTGGCAGCGTTTGCCTTGGGTTTGGTGGTGGAGCTGGAGATTACAGCACACATCGTTCTCTGAAGGGCTGAGGTTAGTAATAGAAGCAGGCAGTGTGAAGGTCTTGGTCTGGAGCACGGTGACTGTGTGAGCTGCGGCGGGATCTGGGGCTTGCCACCATCTGAACGGCTTTTAACCTTCTGTGATGCTGGCTGCTGGGAGAGTTGGAAGGAAAAAGAAAAAAAGCTTTTTGGAGAAGCAGTCTCCAGAAGTACTTTTTTATGGTGTTTTGTTATTAAAAAAAAAAAATTGCCTGTTTTTATCTGCCATATGCTGGACTGAAACCTGGAGGTGAGACATGGTTTTCTTATAACAAACCTCTCACTCCATCTTTATGGACTAAAACTACGGGCCCAGCCTCCAGCAAAGCTTTTGTTTCCCTTCTGCCCATTCAGCGGAGTACCTCACGGGTTTCCATGAGCAATGGCTTTCTGCTGCCAAGTTTTCTCGCCTATAATTACCAAAAAATTTGGACCAGTTGAGCCTCTGGTCTCTATTTTGGGCAAGAGCAGGCCAGTGGCCTCCCCGGCAGCCCCTCTCTGTGCCAGGCCACGGAGCAAAGGCGGCCTGGGATGTTCGGTCCCGCTGTGGCTTGTGGTGACTCGTGGCTGTTATTAATGCCTCCGCTTTGCTTACCCAAGTGCTTAGCTGGTTCAATACATTTTCAGACCTGTCCTTACACTATTGTTGGGAAAGATTCATTAGGACTCCGGCTGGAAATTATAGTGACAGATAGAGCAGGGTAATTTATGGCTTTTCTTGAGGGTTGCACAATTATTCAATAAGTGTCTTTCCTTCCTCTACCTCCCGCCAGCCACTTGTTGGAAATAAATATTGGATTTATTTGTGGAAAAGTAGCTATCGGCAAAGCTGCGAGTGGCCGGGAGAAGCCCAGCGGGGCCCTTTGGGCATCTCTGCTTGTGTTTGTGTGCGGCAGCAATGCTCTCCCCACGTGCTGCCTCCTCAGCACCGCTTCCACTGCTTTTGTGCCACGGCTCTTCACGAGGCCTCTGTTCTCCCTAGGGTGTCTTGCTTGGTGTTACAGCCTCTGTCCCCTGCATGTGGAGCTCCCCTGAGGCTCGCAAAGCCCAGCAGCCTGCTGGCTTTCAAGTGTGGAAGCCAAAGGAGGTCCTGGCATCTTCCTCAGAGTGCTCCAAGACCCTCGCCTGCCTCTGCCCCACAACATCTACATCTGCTCGCAAGGCACCAGGCCTGCAGATTGCCTTGAAGGGACCTGTTAATGCTGACCAAGTCCATCCTCAGCTCCTCCTTCCCTCCTCTGCTTTTAGCTGTGCCGGGGAGGAGCCCGAGGAGATGGCAGCAGGGCCGGGCACGGCTCCATCCTCACCAGACCGGTGCATCCCGTCAGGCCTGGCCCTGCCTGGGACTTCCCACCAGCGGGAGCCACTGGCCTCGGGGATGGTGGATCCCGGGGGAGGGAGGTGTGGGGTTTGCCTCTCAGGGTGGTGTTGGGCTGGGTGAGTGCCTGGCCGGGCTCTCCCTGTGGGTTACAGCGAGGGCTCCTCTCCAAGGGCAATCCCAGCCCTCAAAAACGGGCTTTTGCTCTGCAATTCCTGCTGGAGGAGCTGCTCGGTCTCAAACCTTCTCAGTCTTTTTTTGTACCTGATGAGGGGCAGGGTCTCCCCCGCCCATGTGTCGATGCCGAGGGGCTCACAAGCAGAGCAGAGGCTCAAGGCAAAGGGAGCGGGGCTCGCAGTGTCGAGGTATTGGCGCTGCAGTGTTTCCACTGCTTATCTATCCCGCTCCTTATGCGTTTCCACATTTTGTTTGAATTAGTTGGGATTGTTCCTTGCAGCGTGCATGGCTCTGCATTTGTCTACTTTGGATTTCATCTGCCATTGACTGGCCCATTCATCAAGCTCCCTTCGGTCCTTTTGAAGTTCCCTGTAGTCTTCTCTTGTTCTGAATACTCTATGTAATTTGGGTCCTCTGCCAGATTTTCTCATGACATTTTTCATTCTCCTTTTCCAGATCATTAATGCATCTCTTTAACCACCGGTATGAGCACAGAAACTTGGGGAGCCTCCCCGTTAATGCCATACCCTTCTGCAATGTAGCCGCTATTAACACACGTTGATTTCCCTCTTTGTTTCCGACCTCTAGAATTACTTTTTCCATTTGCTCTACAAACGCTTAATTTCTTTAATAGCCTCTCGTAGGGACCTTGTCAGAGGGCTTTGAAACCCCAAACACATTATGTCAAGTAGTTCTCCTTACTTCACTCTTCTGACGACGGGAGAAAGCATCCTAGTAGATTAGAGACATGAACTTCCTTTCAGGAAGCCGGGATGGATCGCCCCCCTCTTACTTAGTTAATTTACGTGTTTTAAAATTCAGCTTCTTAGAGCACCTTCATCTATAACCGCCGATTCAATTCTAGCAGCCTTAAAAAGAGACGCGCCTGTACGTCTGCTGTTGAGCAGGCAATTTCCATCGCGGGCTCTTTTGTTGGCAGCTGGGTCATTCCTCGAGTAAGAGCCGCCGGAGCCTTTGGGTGTTTCCCTTTGAACTCCAGCAGCTTTGTGCTGGACAGCCTGGTGCAATCTCTCCTCTTTTTCATTTTTTTTTTTTTTTGGCGTTTCTCTTTGTAGAAATCCTTCATTGTTATCACCTGGAAATAATAGGTCTCTCCCTGCTGTCCCTGCTAGCTGCAGCGGGTTGAAAAGAAACCTTCATCCGTGCTTCTGCAGCGCCTGCCCCGGCCGTTCCCATCGCGCTGGCGATGCGGGCAGGTTGAGTCACGCCACGGCGAGAGGAGGAGGAGGAGGATGGGGCCGATAAGATCCCGGCCGCAGCTGCTCTGGCTCTGTTAAGGTACGGGGCAGGAACCTGTTCCACCCGCCGCAGCGTGATTAATGCCGCTTCGCGCCCATGAATCATTTTCGCTGTTGTGTAAGGTTTACGCCGCCGGAGCGGCAGGGCTGTATTTCTGCGGCTTTTATAAAGTCCTGCACAATTTATACGTGCTGCTCCTGCGCCGAACCATTTACACTCCTTATTCAAGGCGGTAGGATTTACACTCCCTTTACTGAGACCTGTGGAAATTGTGTTGCTGATGGAATGATCCCGGGGCCGTGGCACTATTTATTGTTATCAGAAACAATTCCACCCCGCAGTGATTTCTGACCACGAGAAAGGGGAAAACGCTGTTTTCTCTCCAACACCAATATCCATGAATCTTTAAACAGGAGGAATTATTTCCCCGAACAGCGAGCGCTTGTGAAGACATTTAACTTTAAGAATATGTGACAGCTCATCAGAGGAGGAAGTGAAATGCTTTTGGGGAGGCGGGGGAGCGCCGAGGGCGGTGGGAGCTCAGGGGAGCCCTGGGCAGCCGCCAAGCGGGGCGATCGGCCCCGGGGCTCCAGCCCCCTGCCGTGGGGGGAGCTCCCAGCACCGCACCCCGTTGAGGCTTCAGCCCTTGTGTGCTCTAAACAGCGAGCGGCGACTTCTGCCCAGGCTTCTCCAGACAAACCTCTTGCACCAAATTACCTGTCTAGCTGGGATCTTATCTTGGTGTTTATCACTGCCGCCTCTCGCTGTCAGCACTGTTTATAGGCAGGGGAACCGAAACCCTATGCTAAGAAATTTCCTCCTCCTCCTCCTCTTTTCTTTCAAATCTGCATCTGTTCCAGACTCCCTTTCATTAGAGACCACATGAAAGCCAAAATAATCCCAGGCTATCAGGCACAGAAACCTTTGCAAGGTAACCTCCCCTGTGCCGCGCACTCCAGGGTAAATATGGCACGCCCTGGCTGGGGAGGTTTAGGGTCCAGCCCATGTCCCAGCCCACCTGCATCCCTGCTGGGGGTGCCTGCGAGACCCCCAGCACCCAAGGGCTTTTTGTAGGGCCATAGTGAAGATCCGGGCTGCAAAGGAGCACTGGGCCCCGAGGGTGTCATCCTGCTTCCCAGTTGTTGTGGGGATGGTGCCCAGCCAAGCCCTTGGGGCAGTTTAGGGCACAGGGTACGTGTTTGATGCATTTTTTACTTTTTTTACCTGTTGTAAAACATTTGCAGAGTTCCAGCGGGCTGTTAAGAGCAGCGTTGGGGAGGGAGGAGCGGGCCTGATACCGATTAGGCAGGAAATGGCTCGGCGTGGATGGCATCCATATGGGAGAGCTGATAGATTTGGCGTCTTGCAGGCATCGCTTGATGGATCCACTGATAACCTGGCAGCAGAACAGACCTGGGCTCTCTGATTCCCTGCCAGCAGCTCAGCCAAAGCCTGCTCAGTCGGCCTTCGTTAACACCTTTGTGGGCTGGGAACGTGCCGCCCTGCCCCGGGGGCTGGTGGCCCGACGGTCCCTGGGGACCCGGGGGCTCGGCTGGTCCCCACGGTGCCGCCTGCCAGGGATGCTGCTCGGGCTCCTTCCCTTTGAAGGCTGGGCGTGAAATCTGGTAGGAGTTTGGGGAGGCAGGAGGGCAGCGTGCAGAGCAGCCTGCGTCCTTGGGATGAAAAAAGCTGCGTTTTGCAGCTCTGGAAAGAATCAGCGGGTTTCCATGCTGGGCTCCTGCCTTGCATTGGAGACAGATGGGGAGCGCAAACACAGGGAAGGCGGCCGGCTTCTCCCACCGTGCCAGGGCTGGCTCGCTCCTGGGTGCTGCTCCGCGTCTTCCTCGAGTGGTTTAATTTCACGGCGGCCTCTTGTGCAGCTCCGTGCCACCTGGAGGTGGGGGAGAGCTGAGGGTCTGGGTGGCTGGGAGCCCATGGTGTCCCGCTCCGCTCTGTTTCTGCCTTCTGGAGGTGGATGGAGACTCCGTGGAGGCTGGCAGGAAGAACGAGGGGCGTGCAGGGGAAGCAGAGATGGAGCAGGGTGCTCTCATTTGCTGCAAGTGAAGCAAGATGGAGAAAATGGTGGGGTGCTGGAGGCGGCGGCGCCTCGCAGAGAGGAATTGGAGGGGACACTGGAGGTAGCAGCCCCCCTGTCTGCTGGCTGGTGCTTTGTGCTGCTGAGGGTCCACAGCCTCCTTCACCGATCCTTGTCTGTGCTAATAAAACGCAGAGTATGAGACTGAGCCCTGGTGTGGCTCTGCAGGAGGCAGGAAAGGCTTGCACGGGCAGGATCCCCTGCTGCGTGGCTAGATCTGGGTAGCAGTTTTGGGGAAAACCCCTGTCAGGACGAGCTGTGCTTCCTTCCCTGCTCATGGGCAGGTCCAGGAGCAGCAGGGAACCTGGTCCATGCCGTGCCCTTCATCCCTTGCTCCTGCACCACCCGGTACCTGTGGGGTCCCTGCTGCAGCAGGGTGCAGGGTGATCGTGCTGTGGGTGACAAGTGTGCCCTCAGCGCAAAACCAAGCTCTGGTGGTGGGAGGTGAGGTACATAACGACTGCTGTAAAGCTCTCCGGGGTTATGGCCTTGTTTGATGGCTAAAATCCCATCCCTGAAAGCCCCGGCAGCCCTGTCAGTCGCTGGTTGTGGTGGTTGCAGGGCAAGTTCGGTGCTACAGCAGGGTCACGGCTCCTCAGCTGCATGTCGGGTCTGTAATTTCCTTGTGGTTATTTCCAAGATAACTTATTTCAGGTTTTTATGATGCTTACAAATTGGACAACATCTTAAGGCATATTTCAGGCCCTAACTGGTTTTAAATGTGTGTGATTTTACAGGGAGGTGTAAAATATTTTTAAGCGTTGGTAAATTTTGGGGGGATGGGAGCTGTGGGTGGGTGGGTGAGGAGGGAGGGATGGTCCCAACCCCAAAAGGTTTTTGGAGGCACAGCACTGGGAGCCTGCCCTTGGTGACATCTGTGTGGGGTGCCCCGTGGGTGTCCCAGCTGTGTCCCCAGGGGCTGCACTCATCCCACGTGGTGCTGGGGCAGGGATGGGACAACCCCATAAGACCACTCCACCGGGTCCTCATCCTGCCCTGTGACATGGGTGGCTTGGGGAGGGTGCAGGCTGGGTGAGCAGGGGTGGGAGAGGGCTGCGAGACTCCTCCTGCTGCTTGGGGCAGGTGCGTGGTCTGGCAGGAGCAGAGCAGCTTCGAAACCCGAGGTGGAGGAGCAGTCCTGGGCTCGGGGTGGTGACAGCTGGATGCGCAGGGCTTGGGATGGGTGAGAGACACGCAGACATGGCACCAGCCTGCCCACATCCTCCGCGGTGCCTGCAGCAGGCGGGGCTCTCTGCAGGTATTTGCATTTGCAGAAATAACACGGACTTCTCGTCCTGCCCTTTCGTCAGGGTGCCGGGAGTTCGCTGAAACGCAAGACCAGGAAAGGCCTGGGATTTTGGCTGGCTGTTCCAGGCGCATAAGGAAGGTGTTATTGTCAACTAACTCCCTCCGTCCTGGTGGAGAGGTGCTGCGGGGAGGCCAGGGGAGCCCCCAGGCCAGGCAGGATGGTGGTGGAGGCCAGGCGAGCTGTTTGGCGCACGCTCCGCAATCACAGCAGCGTCGGCGGCCGCCACCGGTCTCATCACCGCAGCCCACGTGAGCTCTCCTGCTTGCCTCCCTTCCAAAAAAAGCAACCTCCAGCCCACGGGGAGAGCGGAGCCGTGGCGATGAGGCATCGTCTCCTCGACACCCACCCCCCTGGGCAGCCGGCCCGGCCGCCAGCGCCAGCCCCTGGGGTGGGGTGCACGGGGCGGGAAGGGGGGAACCCAACCACAGCCCCCAGCTTCCTCATGGGGAGGCCACAAAGCACGGCCAAAAACCTGCTTTTCCTCCCGGATATTTCCCTCCAGCTCCTCTCCAGGCTGTGTGGGGCCACCCCATTTCTCGGGGCAGGGACCCTGGTATCCCCACACCGGGGCGAGCACCGGACCCGGCGATGGGAGAGGGGAGAGCGTGGGGCTGGGGATGCCGGTTGTCGGTGCGCCATAAGGAAGTGATTGAAGCTTTCACGATCTGTTTAACTGGTGACATATGTTTCCTGCAGGCGAGGCGGTGCGCTGCATGCCGAGGTACGGCCGCTCTCTCCCATCCCAGCCCAGCCCATCCCCGCCGGCACGCAGGGAAGGGACGGCCCCAGCCCCTCCGGTACGGCCACGGGGCCGCCGCTGCCTGTGTGGGAAGGGGAAATTGCCCACGCTGCAAAGGGAAATAAACATGAGGAGAGCAGCCCTGACACACACGGAAAGGCGTTCCTCTGGTTGGAGGCGCCGTGGCCAGGAGGCCCCCGCTGCACGCGCGGAGCTGGGGACGGGGGGAGGTGGAGATGCGGCGATGGCTGCGCTCCCCCTGCTTCTTGCAGGGGGGTCCTCCCCTCCGGGTCTCATCTCGGCTTTCATCACTGTAACATCAGAAAAACCAGCGAGGGCAGAGCCATACGCTGCGGAAAAGGCCTAATTGCTCAAACAATCAAGCCCAGGCGAGGTGCTCCTCTGGATTCGGTGGCAGACGCAAGGGGCTGAGCGTTTTACTGGGGTGGTTGGGCATGGGGCTCAGCCCCCTGCTGCTGGAGGGGTGGCCAGGGAGGCTGCACGGGGACAGGAAACACCAGAAAAGCCTCCAGAGGGGCAAATCTTTGTCTCAGACTAGCTTTGGATCCTTGTGGGTATGGGGACAGCTGGAGGCAGGACCAGGAGTGCTGGGCATGCTGCAGGGTGGGCAGGCTGGGGAGAGCCCCGAGGCCAGGAGCAGGAGGGGTCGGATGTTTGGGATTTGGAAGCAGCTGGTGGCTTGGAGCAGATCCTCGGGGATCAGCAGGGTGCTGCGAGGGGCGATTTGCCCTGGCGGGTTGCTGTCGGAGGCGGCAGGAGGGCAGTGCTGCCGCATCTCCCTCTGCAGAGGTAATTGGAGCCACGTGGAAGCCGGGCTGGGGCGAAGGCACGGAGGCTGCGAGACCTGGGGCGAGTGGTGTGGGGGCCCCAGGGGGGCTGCGGTGGCCGTCGAGGCTGCCCCTACCCCGTGCAGCCTGGAGCCTGGCCAGGATGAGCCTGGAGCTGCATTTGAGGCGGAGGTTGTAAACTCGGCGTGAGAGCGGAGGGAGGAGGAGGGAGGGGAGGCTTTACGGATGAGCTGAAAGCCCTGGGGCCTCCTCTGTCATTCTGTGGGGCCAGGATTTTCCCCTCTGCGCCAGCAACCTGCAAAGCCAACAGGAAAGGGAGAGATTGGAACGGGGCTTCCCGGCCCTTAACGGGGATTTGGGCTTTAAAACGCAGTCATCTTTAGCTCGCAGACAGCTTCCTGGCACAAACGGGGTGACGCCGGGTCACCGGTTCTGCCGTCACCGTTCCCATATGCTCTAAACACAGGGTGTTGTGTCCACCTCTGCAGAGGGACTATTTCTTGCTCGTTGTGTGCTTTTCCAGCAGGGAAGGGTAATTTTAGAAAGGGACTCCAGCGCTCCTCTGAAGTTCTCTTAGTGCTTTCATCCCCGTGTGCTTATCTGTAGGTTTTAAAATCCCTTCTTGCAGTAGGAAGGAGGACTCGCTGCGTGCCCAGCACCCAGGCTCGGGAGCAGCTTTGTGCCCAGAGCTCTGGGAGGGCTGCATCGGCGCGCACGTTCGCTATAGCACGGGATGCTGCGGGGCCTCGGCGCAGGTGTTTGGGCTGCCGGGAAGCCGGTCGGAGTCGATAAGGCACCTCGAGCCCTGCTGCCTGCTGGCGGGTTGCTTTGTTTGGGGTTGGCGCTCCCCCAGCCAGCCTCCACAGCCAACATCAGCAGCGAGCAGAGCTCCCGTGCGCCGGAGCCTCTGCGCCCTGCTCGCCACAGCCGAGGAGTTCTCCAAAGCTGAGCACGGACCCAGACACCCCAGCCCTGTGTTCGTTAGCAGATAGCCAAGGCTCGCCCGTGCCTTGCCCTGCTGTTTTGTTCCAGCCGCGGATTACCTTCCCTCGCTACAAATCAGCGCTGACTGTCTCCGCGGTTTTGGCATCAGCCAGGTGCCTGGAGCACGTCGAGCTGGGGCTGCGGGGGGAGGGAAGCACCAGGGGAGGCGGCGGGGATGGAGCAGGTGAACGCTGCTCCTCCAGCTCTGGGGAAAAAAAAAAAAAAGCTCCCACTTCTGTCCGGGGCAGCCCACGCAGGGAGAGGCAGCCTTATTTTTCCCAGCAGCGCAGTGGCGAGCCCTGTGGTGCCATGGCCATGCTCAGGTGCAGAGCGCTGGGATGCTCTCCCAAAATCTGCTTCCCACTCCCCAGCAAGCACCGAGGCTGCCCCCGCTGCCAGCCCAGGGGGAGCGGTGCTTCATCAGCCTCGCTGCGACCGCTGGAGATGCCTAAATAATTCATTAATGGTTTGGGGAAACGAAAATATTGTGCAGTGAGTAATTGCTTGCGAGTGACGTTTGGCATTGCTCAAGCAGGTCCCGGGCGGCCTCGGCAGAGCGGTGCTGGTAATGCTGAGCCCGTGCTGCAGAGGGGAGCAGCCAAGAACAGGACGGTGCCACCGGGGCCCCTCGATAAATCTATCCCCAGCTCCACCTTTCCCTGCACAGAGCCACACCGGTGCCACCTGGAAGGGGGCTGGGAGAGGAAGCTCCCCTAGGTGGGTTTTGTAGCGAGCTATGCAGATTGTTTCCTCCTATTTTTTTTTTCTCCTCCTTTATTTTTTTTTTCTTTTTCCTTTCTATATGAACTTTCCTGCCTCCGGCTCCGTGCAAATGTGAAGGCCTCCTGTTACCGGGGAAACTGGTGCGGGATGGCAGCGTGGGCTGGTGGCACGGGATGGAGAGCGGCTGGACGCTGCGGGGGCTCCTGGGGCTCAGCCCCACAACTTGCTTTGTGTTCACGTCACAGCAAGATGGGGGGAGCAGCCCGGCAGGAGGGGTCCTCACCTGGAGGACAGGGGGGTCTGCAGGCAGGCCCCCTTTTCTTCCTGCAGTGCTCAGAGGCGGGGAGAGCCCAGCAGCGCCAGGGGGAGGCTGGGTACAGGCTCAGAGCATCCTGTCCCCGACCCTGCAGGAGCCCCGTGCTGATAGCGGTGACAAGGGACTTCTGTTCTGCAGAAGGGGTCTGGGAAATGTCCCCGGCTGCCTGTCCATCCCCAGCGTATCGCAGTGCTGGGGGGAGCAGCATAAACCCAGGGCTCTGGCTCCACGTGGGCGCCTGGAGCAGGGGGAAGCCCCCCCACCACCCTGAGGTGTGACGGGGCCGGGATCTCGTGCCCCGGTGCTGAGCTGTGTGTGCTCCTGCAGGCAGCACGTGCTGCATCCCCAGCAACCCCCGCTTGTTACTCTATTAAATTTCCATTTTAACGTGAAAACAGCTGGTTTCATGGTACCTCTAACTGTGTTATTTACACAGTCATGCACACAATCCCTGCTGAAAATCGCATTACTCACTGCATCGGCAGCCCTTTGTCTGGCAGGTACCGCGCCGGCGGCTGTGGCGGTGACACCGGCAGCTCCGGGCGGGGAGCAACCCACGGAGCCGCTTGTCCTGGACACTTCTGGTCAAACCTGGGCGATTCGGGGGAGACAAATCCACCCCAAAGTGCTCCAGCTCCACGTGAACCTACCTCCATCCGCGCCACCTCGCAGTGCCCTGCAGCCCCAGCTCTCCGTGCCGTCGCCGAGCCCCGGGGTCGGGGTAGCTGATGCACATCAAGGGGCAGAGACAAGGACTGCCGGCCGTGCTCAATGCTGCTTTGTTCTTGGCCCAGGAAGCAGTGAAAATCCTCCCGCTTTGAAGCCCGAGGAGGCCTTTTTATTATATCCAGGACTCCTGGAAAAAGGGAACTGCGGGCGCTTTCCCATAAGGCGATGAAAAGCTCTCCTGCCTGAGACCGCAGCAGCTCGGCACACGTGCGAGCAGTGCGGCAGTGCCACGCTGGTGGAGCTCAGTGCCAGCCTGGCCACTGGGAGCCACTGGTTATGCTGGTGCACACAGCTGGGAGCTGGCAGAGCCGTGGTACAATACTGCTGAGCTTGCACCCCCTGCAGAAACCATCCTATTTTGGGGGAGTTGAGGTCCCCCATCCTGTGCCTCCTGGGTAAAGCACGTGGCAGCATCCTGACGGTGAGCACGTGCCCAAAACCTTGTGGAGATGAGGGTGGTTTTGGGGTAGAAGCTGCCTGAGGACCGGCCGCCCTCCTGCGTTGGCTGCATGGGCACGGGATGTCCTCCCTCACACAGCCCCGGCCGGGCTGGGAAGCTCTGAAGCGGCGAGGCTGCCCTAATTAGTCCGCTTAATCTTCCCCCATAAATCACTCCTCCCCATCCCCTGCAGACTATCGGCATCATCTGAAGCCATTAGTTAATTTAAAGCCGGGAGTTCACACGTTCGCTTATCGGCAGCCATCTCCCCTCCCGCTAAGCCCTGCTCCTCTCTGCCTGCTGGATCTCCCCGCGCTGAAGCGGGGCCGTGCTGCGGGCAGGTGGGAGCGCGGCAGCTCCCTGCCTGCCGGCGGCTGCGAGCCCGCTCCCTGCTCTCCCCCTTTTTTCTTTTCTTTTTTTTTTTTTTTTTTTTTTGAACTTTTTCTCTGACTCACCCTTTCCATTTGATGTCTCCACCTTTGTTTTACAAACAGCGGCTTGCCCGGCTGCTGGAAGGAGCAGGCGGATCCCAGGCTGCCAGCAGAAGCGGCTGCGGCTTCCCCGGCTGCGAGCGGAGACCCCGCACGGGCTGCAGCCAGGTGAGAGGGGCTGGAGAGGGCAGGGAGGGGGACAGGGGCTGGGGAGAAGCCTCAGGGATCGGGACTCGCACCAGGGATCCCCGCTAACACCTTGTATTTCCCATCATGGGTTGTATGGCCTCGCTGCTGTCCTCCTCCAGCACAGGTTTGGGGTGGGGAGGAGCGAGGGAGCCCCACTCACCTGGGACTCATGAGGATGCCCTGCACATCCCTGCTATGATGACCCAAAATAACCAGTGCTGCCAGCTGTCTGGGGCCGCGTTTGTGTTCAGAGCACCCCGATTGTGCCACGTTAAAGCCTCCCAGCTGCTCACCGGGCAGTGCCACAGCCAGGAGGGGTTGCAGGAGGGGATGGTGTCCGTGTCCCCCGGCTGGCTGTGTGGCCATCATCTTCCTCTCCCTCGCAGCAGGGAGGGAGAGGTTTGAAGGGGGAGCTGCCGCCGTGTTTGGTTTTGTAGTCCAGGCTCTGGATTTATTGCTTCCAGGTCCTGGTGTGTTTGTTTGTTAAATGAAAGGCGGCCGGGTGATCCTGGGTTCCACTCCCCTGCGCAGCCCAGAGGGGGTCCCTTGGCCCTGGGACGGTGCCTCCCATCGTGGCTCAGACATCTAGTGGGGCTGTGCAAGGAGGGGACACACAGGTGTGGGGCAGTGCCCCTGTCCAGACACTAAATCTGTGCTCTGGGTGATGGGGTGGCTCAGGGCAGGTGCTGGCACCACTTTGTCCTCCTCCCTGTGGGCTCCTCTGCTGCGCTCTGCAGCCGTAGGTAAGAGAGGAAACCCCAAAAAAGAAGGATATTTCAACCAGATGCAAGGGATGGGAGGTGGGAGAGATGGGAGGAGAAGCCAGCGGTGCCCTTTCCTCGGGTTTCCAGCGCAGAGCAACAGCTCCAGTTAGACGGGAACTTCACAGCAGGATTAACTCTGAAACCTAATGACAACGCTTTGAGTGTCTGCAGTGTCTGCGTCCCCGCTGCTTGCTCGTGCTAATGAGCTTTAGCAACAGCACTCGATTTGTCTGCTAGAGCAACCTTTGGGGATCGAGAAGTAAGTGTTTAAAGATGCAAATATCCTGTGAGATGTCCAGATTTAAATGTCTTTTTTTGTTCTTTAGCCTGGAGTCCAGGGATAAATAAAGGAAGTGAAGAGAGCCTCCAGAACGCTGGACAGAAAACCTTTTAAAACAAAAAGACCAAATGAAGTGAAACCACAAATATTTTAATATTATTTTTTTTTTAGCTTACAGCTGCTGGACAATCGGGACAGTTACAGAAACTTGGTGTCCTCGCAGGTGTTCTGGGTGCTGTGCTCAGACACACCAGCACCCACGAGCCAGCAAAAGCTACGAGTGGCAACAAAAAGCCTCAAACACATCCCAAAACCATGGGAGCATTTGGGCTGGCAGTGGGATCCTCTCTGGCCCCCAGTCCTGGTGCAATGGCAGGGAGTCACAGCTCGGACCCAGAGATGCTGAGAGCATTCACACCCTGAGGCAGGTTGGGTTTTATCTTCCACGGGGCTCCTCTTCTCTTTTTTTTTTTTTCCTTCCTTTTTTTTATTTTTTATCATTTTAAGGCAGGAGTAATAAATGCTAAAGATGCATATGGAATTTGAATATGAATGATAAGAACAGCTGTGTATATCTATTATGAATGAACATAAACAGAAATGTATAAACTGAGATTTTGGGGCTTTTGGAAGAATTAGTGCCTTTGTTCCTGGATTTTTTTCCTATCAAAGTTTGAACCAAAGCCCATTAGCCTGGACTTTCCCGCAGCCGACCAAGCCAGGAGCTTCATTTTGTGCTGGCTCCGAGCCACACCGAATTCTCCTCAACAGCTCAGTGAGCCCTAATCCTAACAAATTTACCCAGAGAAGTGGTTCTCTTATTACACAGCCTAATTTGAACGCTTTCCAAGGTTAATTTCTGCTCCCTCTCCCTCCAAATGCGCCTGCCCCTCCAGAGCCGGCTCCCCCCATCCCGGCCCCCCCGGCTCCCCGTTAGTGCCAGCCCGGGGGGAGCAGCCCCAGCCCTTCCCTTCCCTTCCCTTCCCTTCCCTCCCCTGCCCTCCTGCGACCGTTTTTAAATGAGAAAATAATGCACCGTGCGCCCCCGGGTGCGGGGTCTGCCCGCAGGGTTTCCTAATGCTGAGCCACTTCCTTCGCAAATTAATTGCAACTTTCGCTGGGTGAAAATGGCCCTGGAAGCCCGCTCCCCATGGGCTCTTCCTCGTGCAGTGTTACTCTGCTCAAAATCTGAGTCCTGAGACTCTTGTTTCTTCCTTCCACCTCCTCTGCGGCCACCCCAAGGGCTTTGTGGTGCCCACAGGGCATCGCTGTGATACCCATGGAGCATCCCTACGGTATCCAAATCGCGTCCCTGCGGTGCCCACAGAGCATCCCTTCACCAGGGGACCATCCCTGCCACCACGGTGTCCTCCCCGCAGGTCCCATCCCGCTGTCACGTAGCTCTCCTGGGTGACTCTTGCTGCTCGCTGTCCCCAACGCTGCCGGCCTCTGCTTCCTCTTGCCGAGTGAGTACCCGTGTTTGATGATTTTGCTCCAGGCGCAGCAGCTGCAGGTATCAAAGCGGCGCTGCGTCTTGTCTCCAGGCTGTGAGAGGGGCTTCACGGTGCTGATTTCGGGCTGGGAGCCCGGGGCAGGCAGCTTGCAGTGAGGGATGGAGGGGCTGGCACAGCAGAGGCCTCCTGGTCATTGCTGTGATGTCAGCCTGAAGTAATGGGAATAATAAAAATAACGCGGTCTGGAGGGAAGGAGAGATCGGGCTGCATCCCGGTGAGGTCGCACGGATGCATCAGCGTGGTTGTTTGCTGGAAATTATTTTGAGAAAGAAAAAAAAAAAAAAAAAAAAGAAGCATAAAATCGAGGTTGAAAGTGAGTAGAGACAGCGATGTGGGACAGCAGCAGCCCCCCAAAGCCACGGGGATGCCCTGTGCCATGGTCACCCCCGAGGTCCTGCAGCACGGAGGGAGAAGCTGCTCGGTGTGGGACAGGGCTGGTGCCTTGCCACGAGGTTTCCTGCAGCCAAGCACGCTGCTCTGAGGGGCGGGACGCTTGTTTTTGGGACGGCCAGGATTTACCCAGAGCCTCAGTGGCAAACGCTGGAACAGGATGTTTCGGGAGGGAAATAAAACGTGCATGCCTCGGGGCTTGAGGCAGCGCTCGGTGCCAAGGCAGGAAAGAGATTTGTGCTGGCGATGGAGAACTAACCGGCGCTGCACCAAGGGACAGCTTGGAGGGGCTGGGAGCTGCTTGGGAGCGAGGGCAGGAGGGGAAGGGGCTCTCAGGGGGCCAGGAGCTGGGCTACAAGCCTGGGGCCCCCCAGGACCCCGAGCAGCGGCCGTGCTGTGTGTCCCTACACCCGGAGCCGTGCCTTGCCGCTGGCCCAGGGCCAGGCACGGGGCTCCCGAGAGCGGCGGGGACGGCTCCGACCCTGCACAGCTCTCAGCCATCCCAGGCTGGAGCCCCTCCAGCAGTCCCATTCCCGCTCCCTCCCGACCCTGCCTCCCCTCTCAAAGCAATTTGACTTTTATAGTAATAACTTCTGAACCCTGGATTGGGGCCGTGCCAAGGAAAGCAGCAGAAAACAATGTGATGGGCCTCGGCAGGCGCGGAAACTCCGACGACTGAGACCAGCCCTAAAATAACTTTCATGCGATTGTTATTTATTCTGGGAGAAAGTTCGTTCATTCAGAATTCAGGAGGGAGATAAATCGGCGCGGGCTCCAGCTGCACGGAGGCAGCACGGGCGCCGGCAGCCTCTGGTGCCACGAGCTCGCCGTGTGCCTGTGCCCCCATGCCAAACCAGGCGCCGTTTTTGGGGGTTTATTTAAGGGTATTTGGGGTGTGGCGGGTTGACCGAAAGTTCAGGAGGAGGAGGTCCTGCTTCCAGCCGGGGGCTGTGCTGCCTGTGGCCCCCTCTGTGTGTGCCCCTGGCACGTTGGGCTGGGCACCATCGCCTTGGGTTGGTGAGCTCGAGCTGCTAGCAGCAAGTGTGAGCAAACACAGGGAACACAACCAGCATCCAGCAGCGGGTCCTGCTTAATCTCACCATCCCTCACCCTTTCTTCCCATTTCTTTGCAGCAGATGGGCGGAGAACTGCCCTGGGAGCAGCGCACGATGGAGCTGTGATGGTGCAGGAGCTGCGTGCATCATCCCCACCTGCTGAGGCTGGGCACACGTCACCCCCGTTCCTCTCCTGTTCACCAGCTGCCGTGGCTCAGGGCAGCATCGCCACCCGCCCTGCTCACCGGTGGATTTTGGAGGCTGCTGTGCTTTGGGGAGGGAATAGCCTTGTGCACGAGGACAGCGCAGCTTGCGCAGGTCGCCTCCCTCCTTGTGCTCCTGCAGCCCGAGGGACCTTGATGAGTGTCGTGTAAGGATTTTGCTTTGGGGTTTGTCTCTCTGATGTGTCGAGGAGGCGAAGCTGGGGCCATGGAGCTGCAGAGCCCCAGCCAGTGGTGCTAAAGGGAGTGATCCAGTCCTGTCCTTGCTCCTGCCTGTGTGAGGGGAGCACAGGTCTACATTTAGCCATGCCAACAGCCTGGTACTGTACAAACTGCCCCTCTCCTGTGGCTGCTGAGCACCAAGAGGAAAGCCCTCATCCTGCCGGGCAGGGAATCCAGCACGCTAGCCCTGCTCCCTGCTGCTCCTCGCCTCCTGCACCTGCAGCTTACCTGGGGCTCCTGGGCTCTGAGCATCTCATGTCACTGACATGCAGCACCAGGTGCCACCAGCCATGATTACAGCGATTGCATTTATTTTCCTTGCACGGAGCAAGCCTGGCTCCTGCTTGCTTGGCTCCCAACCAGCCAGGGATAGAGAGGGGAGCAGGATGGGGGACAAAAAGGTGCCTTCCCCTGTCCCAAGGGTTCATACCGCAAACCCAAACCCTCCTGGGCCATCCTGCAGCTCCCATCAGATGTGGTTTTGCCCTGTGGCCCTGCCAGCCTCAGGGCTGCTCTGCAGTGCCAGGCTGGGCTCTGGTGCCACATCTGCATGGGTGGCATCTCCCTCCGGTTCCCCCACGGCCTGGCTGTGGCTGCTGATTGAGTCGGCCCAGAAGTAACGTGTTTGTGATGATGATGTGATGCGGTGACCCTTAGCTTCTTGCCTGAAACGCGTACGTGTAGATGTGGGTTTTGCAGTTATGAATGTAATTCCACAATCCACTTAGGAGCCAGTAATTTTCTGGCCGAGGTGGGAAGCTGCTGACATCGTGTGATACATGACTAGATTGATTGTATTTACTTACCCTTTAACCTAATAAAGAAAAATAATGTTCCTTCATCTCACTAATTCTCTATAAACTCGAGCGTTGCTTTAAATCAGCTGGAAGCACAGGCGCTGAACCTTAGCATCGCTGGGGCAGAAGAACGGGGAATCCCCTGCCTTGAAAACCAGCAGGCAGGCCCAAACCCCAAGCCATTTTCCCGTTCGTTTGGTTTGTTTTCTTTAAAAATATAAATAAAAACAGGGAGGGTGCCTGCTCCCTGCTCGGCTTTGTCACCCCAAAGCCCCGCTTGGTGTCCACTGCTCTGTGTCCCCCCCAGGCCCTCTCCAGCCCCCCGGGTGACCCGAGCACGGGGTGGCCGTGCGTGCTGCTCTCGGGGAAGGCATTAAACAATTTGCTGCTAATCGCCTTATCGGCAGCAAAGCCAAGCAGCTGCTGGCGCAGCGCAGGGCAGCGGCTGGCCAAAGCAAACACCACCCGGCGCCCTAGGACACGGAGCACTTCAGAGGCAGCTGTGCCTGCTCTCGGCTTGCCAGGTCGCTGGTTTCTGACTGTAGTCATCCAGTTTGCCTCTAGAAAGAAGGACGAGCACTGTGGTGCCAAGGGGGGGGCAGCAGAGAAGTACAGGGTGAGCACAAGGGCAGGGAGGGATGCAGGGAGGAGGGATGCTGCGTTGGCCCAAACCTGGGTCCACGCTCCAACAGCGGTGCCTGGGTGACCTTGAGCTCCTGCTACGGTGAACCAACAAAAAAAAACAGGGTCCAGGCTTTCCCATCATCTGGTTTCCTCCATGGGGAAATCACACAAATGCCAAAAAACTGGGCTGGGTGGCAGGGAGTGTGGCAGAGAGCTGGTGCTGCAGAGAGGGGCTGTGCATCCTTCCTGCCATCTCCTCCAGCCTCCCTTCCCAGCCAGCTCCAGGCACGGGGACAGCCCTCCTGGGGGGAAGGGATTAGGCAGAGAGAGCAATGTCACTAAAACACGGTTCCCCTCAATTACTCGCCCGCCCTCGGGGGAAGCATCGTGCCTTACTCACTTAGCGCGCTGTACGCTTGCAGATTTTTCAGCCTGGCTCAGCTGCTCTGACCTTCCCTGTAAGAAAAAGCAAGGCAAACGGGGTGAGAGCACGCACCCAGGGCAATAGCATCAGCATGTCACGTTGCCCTGTGGCACTGGGCCGTGCCCACGGTGGTGAGACCTGACCCAGGGCTACACAAGCTGTGCTGGATGCGTTTGAGCAGCTCCAGCAGCCTCCACCCCGCGCCTCCTCCCTGCTCCCACCACCCTACAGCCCCTGGGATTTCCCCACTGATTCCTCCAGGACAGGATCCGACCTCGCTGCCTGCCCTTGCCCCCAGGATGCTTGCAGAAGTGGCTGGAGCTCGGGGCAGCAGGACAGGCGGTCGGAGGGGGATTTGGGGCAGTGGCCACTTACCTGCTCGGCGGTGGTTTGCATGCGGCCAGCGAGGGGCTGGGAATTGCCTTTGGAGGAGGGAGCACTTGCTGGCGTGCTTAAAAATAACCCGCTTGCTTGTCAAGGTTATAAACAGGGAGAGAACAAATTGCCTTCCGAGTTGATTAAACCGCTCGGTGTAGCTGTGCACGCGGCGCTCTCCCGTATGGCTGGGACGAGCTGGAGTCTATCGCATTAATTTGCGCTCTGCAGTTCCTGTGCTAATAAGGCCTTGATGAGCGGCCTCCTCTTACCCTTAATGCTGGCTCCGCCAAGCTCTGCTTGGCTGGCCCCAGGGCCTTCAGGGCTTTTTGTCTTTTAGAAACGTTTTGAGGTTTTTTTTATTGTTGGCTTTTTTTTTTTCACCATTGTGTTGCTTTCGAGCAATGCCGTGTGCCGCGCTGCCCCAGTGCCGCCGGACCAAATCTCCAGGTTTCACGGGGTTCCTTCCCCCACATTTTTATTTATTTTTTTTCCCAGAAAAACAGGTGTGGGGAGCAAAACCCACCTGTGGCACGAACTGCTCCCAGGCACGAGTCTCCATCCATCCTCGACGCCGGGCTGCAGCGCTCAGCATCTCCCCGCGAGGCTGAGCCACGACGGGGTCTCCGCGCTTAAAAGAGGTTTCCAAATATAGGCAGCCCCTCTCCTCCCCTGCCCTCCCCCTCCAACTTTCTGGGAAAATCCCTTTCTGCCTAAAATTATCCAGATGTGCTTTACAGCTCGAGGGGAGTTTGTGGGAAAAATATGAGGTTAGTTGGATGAGACATTTCCTGAAATGTGGGGCTACGAGCTGGTTCCATTTTGCAGCAGACCCACACCGCTTGCGCACCCGGCGCTGCGAGAGCTTGGCGTAGATAGCCCAGATCAGTTTTATCCTTTAATGACAACCGGGGAGCGAGGGATTTTTTTTTTATTTATTTTTATTTTTAATTCACACTGTGTGTTTGGGAAAGGAAGAAAAGGATTTGCTAACCAGCACGCTGCGACCTGTGGCCCCGCGGGCATCCCGAGGAGCTGGCACAGCTCGGGCTCCACGTGGCCACGTGCACCCTTGGGAACCAAACCTGGGGCTGAGCGGTGCAAAGTTCCCCCAATCTCACCCGGGATCATCGTGGCCCAACAGACTGAGCCCTGGGTAGCCTCCAAGCCATTAATTAATTTTTAGTGGCGACGAACCAGTGGTTGGTGCAGGATTCTGGGTAGAGGCTTCATGTAAATTGTAGCAATTTGCTGGCTCTGCCACTCTAAATCCCGTCTAATTATACCGAGGGTAGCATCTGACATTAATTTGTTACAGTATTTGTGTACTGAGCGCTAGACATTTTGGGGACGAATTTAAGAGCAGCCTTCAGATCTTTGCCCTTGCAATCCGCTGCGAGTCGCAAACGACAGAGCTTAGCCGTCTGGTTACCTGACTGCGTTGGGAAATGGGTGATTTTGAGGTCCTAAATACTATTATTTTTATCCGCAATCGTTTCACAGCTGCAGAATTAGAGGCTGCATTCAGGCGACTTTGGGAAAAAAAAAAAAAAAAAGGCAAAATTAGCCCTCTTTGCTCCTAGCTGCCCTTTTCAGCCTCTGATCTGTAAAATAAGACTGACAGCAACTTCCAGACCCTGGCAGCAAGGCACAGCCCGGGCCACGTGCCCGCGGAGCGCTGGGGCGGGGAGGATGCCAGGGACCAGGCTGAGGATGGGGCCGAGGAGGGCCAGGTGTTCAGCCAGAGCTCTTTGAGGATATTACTGCTCTGCTAGGTGTGAGAAATTCGAGGGATGCGCTATACTTAGTTTCAAAACACTCTTGGCATCACTGCAGATCAAAGAGGAACGGTGCAGGCAGGATCCCGGAATAGAAGGCGAAAGAGGGGAGAGATTTGGAATTTACTGGGGAAAATGAAAAAAATAACGCTGAAACCAACGGCACGGTGCTGATGGACTAAAAATAGCAAAGAAGGTATTAGCAGCGGCTGAGAGCTCACACCAACACTCAGCTCCGTGCTGGGTTTGGGGAGCGAGGCGGGGAGATGCCCGAGGGATCGCCACATGGGGACGGAGCCTCTGCTGCCCCAGGGGGCAGCCACCAGTGGGTTTTGGGGTATGCCCTGTGCCAGCCATGCCCCCGAGCAGCCCATCCTGCCCTTGTGCACCATAACAGGCTGTCTGCATCCCATGGGCAGCTGTTTCCCATCCCATAAAGCGGAACGCTGCTGCTCTGGCAGGATCCCACACTGGCAGCATCAGGGGCTCTGCATGACCCCCTCCAACTTGCTGTCCCCAGGGCAGCCTTGTGCTTGTGGCATCGGGGACAGCTTTGCCCCTTGCCACGCAGGCCAGCAGGCTGGCAGTGCCAGAGGCACCCAAAATGCAGCCCCCTCCCCAAATCAGGGCAAACCAGGCAGGGCTGGGGCAGCCCCTGTGGGACATCAGCCCCAGCTGGGTGATTCAGGGGCAGAGACCAGAGCCCCACAGCAGCCACCTGCAGGCAATGAGGGGCTGGGGACCCTTATAAGCAGCAAGAGCAATACCCCCAGCTGGGAGTTTGGGCATTTTCCAGCCCTAAGAGGTGACAGCTTATGTTTGGGGGTGCTGAGGAGCCAGCCTGTCCACACCACGCGCCGCCTGGTTTCCTCCTTGGCTGTGCCAGACCCTTCCCCGCCAGCTGAGCTTGAGGTGAGGCATTAGTGCTGGTATCTCTGTTCATATTAGCATGAGGCAATAAAGGTAACCTGATTGCGGGAAGGCAGGGAGACCAGAGGGTTTGGAGCCGTTCCGCAGCGCTGCTATTAGAGAGCTCCGAAGAGGAGTTATTAAATTACTGCAAGGTACTGCAGGCTTCTCCTAATGGGGAGACTCCGGCTTGGCTCGGAAACTTAAGCTCTGGCTTGTTCAGGTTAATTAAAAGAGAGCTGGACATCTTCCAGGGCCTCGCTTCTCCTTTTTGATGGCTGCCCCCTCCTCTCCAAGGCTGTGCTGTGCCGTGGCACCGGGCAGGGTGCGAGCCCTGCTGCGGGGTGCTCCGAGCCCCTTGGGTACCAGGGTGGCAGAGCGGAGGGACCAGGGCTCACCCACAGCTTTCTGTGCTGCTCACCACGAAGGCAGCTGCTGTGCCTCCCCCCTGCTGTGCCATCACCCCGTTCCCCAGCAAATTCCTGGTCCTTTCATAGGGAAACCGGCCGCGAGCATCAGCACGGCTGCAGCTCTGGGTGAGCCACAGGGCAGGAGGGCGACGGGGTCCCCTGCTCCTCCTGCTGCTGCTTTGGGCTTTGTGTGTTTCCCCACGCTGTGCTCAGCTGCCCCTGATGCTGCTTTGACCCCCGCTTGGCCTCTGTGGGGATTTTTCGGCTGTTTTTTTGGCCACCCCTCGCCCTGCAGCGCATCACCTGCGAGGTAGCCACCTGCCTGCAGCGCCCCGGCCGTGCTCTGCACCCCCCTGTGCTGGCAGGGACTTGCAAAAGGGCTGGGGGCTGCGCTGACCTTCCTCCTCCTCCTCTTCCTCCTCCCCGCATGGCTCAGCTTTCCCAGCCGCGGGGCAGGGAGAGGCTTATCCAGCAGCTCCTGCCCAAAAACCTCACCCTGACTTCAAAGCAAAGACCCCTCCTGGCCCACCCAGTAAACCCCCAGCCCCAAATTCCCACTCGGCGGTGGGGTGCCTGGGTTTGGGGTCAGCACCCGGGAGGGATGGAGGGGTCTGCCTTGCTATTAAGGGTTGTGGCAGGTGATATGGGGTCCCCAGGGCCGCCGCGTGCCCCCATCCCCACGCCTGCCCCATCTGGGACTGGGGCTGGGCTGTTGGAGGCGCGGGCCCCGCGTGTATAAATACCTCTTGCAGCTCCGTCAGTGACTCAACCCCCCGAAACGCTTTTTTGGACTCATTTTCCCAGAGAGAGTTTAATGGGGTTTGTCGTGCCAAAACCCCAAGCTATGCCTCACTTTCATCCCCTAATGCAAGCCATATATCAAGAGACACTAACGGAGCAGGGAGGGGTTTCTGACAAGGGGATCCTGGGAACAATCAGCCAATACCCCCCCTCCCCAGCCTCCCCCCTCCCCGTTTTATGCATTCCTGGTAATGTAAATAGAAAGGAGAGCGTTCGCAGCCCTCCTCGGACCCGCGCAGCCGAGGAGCCCGTCTGGGGACGGCGCCAGCAGCCTCGCAGGCAGTCTGCTCCCGGGGGCTTTGGCCGGTTCCTTTTGAAGTGTCTCGAGTGTCAGTGCCAGCGCTGGGTCCCTGGGGAGAGGGTCCCCAGGGCCACCCGTGCCCCCAGAGCGTCCCTGTCCCGCGCCCATGGGGATGGGGAGCAGAAGGGGAGGGGGGGCTGTGGCTCAGCTGGGATCCTCCTGGGGAGGTTTGGGGTGTTTAAATATCTGTGTCTGCTCGCTGTGCCTGGGAGCAAGGTGGGTTTTGGCTCTCCTGGAGGATGCAGGAGATGTGTGGCACCCTGTCACGGGGTTTTGTGCCCATGAGCTTCTGCTCACTGCCCTGGGTGCAACCCAAGCCTGCCCCAGCTGGGGTGAGGGAGCCCCAATGAGCACAGCTGATCCTTTGAAGCAAAAAAAAATCCTCCCTAGGGCTTGTTTTGGAAAGGCTCCCGAGCCTCAGCTCACCTCAGAGCGATGGGGAGGCTCCCCCAGGCTCACCTGCAGCAGGGCACCAGTGGCTCCGCAGCTGGGACAGGGATGTGGGGAGCTGAGGTGCCACCAGCACCAGTCCTGAGGCCACAGCTGGGGACATCTGGGTGCGGAGGAGGAGATGCTGGTGGTTGTGATGAGGCTGTTCCCCTCCATTGCCCCCACAAGGGTGCAAATAGGGTCAGCTGTGGGGTGCCTGGAGTGGGGAAGGGGCTTGCCCACCTCAGGTTATCTCCCCTCCGGTCTCCTCTAGGTGTTGGCAACTGGGACAAACACCAGGAGGAGGAGGAGGGCTGCAGCCTCCCCAGCAGTGAGCTTTCCCGTGGCTGCGATTAAGGTACACGTGGAGTGGGGAACAGCACCAAACCGACGCATGGCTGAACCAAACCCGCCGTGAGCAGCCTCACCCTGGTCCCACACAGGTGAGGGGTGTCCCCATGGGAGTACGGGGGTCACTTTGTCCCCACCCTGCTCCTGATGGTTGGGTGAGCCTCCCTTGTGGCTCCCTGGGCACCGTGCCATTGAGTGGCACCGCTCCGGGTGCCCATGGGAGGTCCTGCGAGGGGCAGGGGCCACTGGGTGGCCCTGGGGGACCCCAGGGAGTGCACGGGGGCTGAGGGCATCTGCAGGGGTTTTATTTGCTGGGACCAGCCCTCCGTGGCCCTGAGGTTTATGAGGCCGCCGATGCGGCTGCTTCCTTGTGGGCTGCAGCAATAAACCTTGCCGGGGGGTCAGAGGTGACCGTGAGCGCTCTTAAGCGGGCAAAAACGGTGGTCTGGGATGGAAACTGAACTTGTCGAGCCATAATCAGAACCAGCGGGGTTAAATTCCTACGGCTGAATGCCGAGGACTTAGCCTAAACATCTCCCCGGTGCTGCTCGGGCTGTCCCAAACAGGATCCGACCGCGTGTGGTTGTTTGGGCAAGGTCAGGGCTCGTGTGCCACATCTCTCCTCTGCACGGACGGGTGCTGGGGCCACTTGTTCTCCTCCATCTCGGAGCATATTGCGCCGGGTGGATGCCTCCGCACCACCTGGGCGATCCAAAGCGACCCGCAGATGGAAGCAGCCTTAACCAGCTCCCGGCTTCAGGTGTCTGCAAAACACGAGGGTGAGGTTGATCCTGGAAACCTGAGCCCTGTAACTGTATTTTTATTTTTTTTTTTCTGCCTCGGTGATATCTGACGGGTTGGTTTGTTTGTTTGTGTGCGCGTTTGTAGTGCAGCTATCAAAGGAGGCCTCGGCGGCGATGTGCACAGCCTCTTATTTTTAAAAAAAAAAAAAGGGGAAAAAAAAAAAGGCCTGCCCTGGAGCCAGCACCAGCTCCTCTGTGTCAAGCTGCTGCATGCCTGCTGTGTGCAACCTGCCTGGTGGCGGATCCACAGCCAGTGCTCCTGGGGCTGGGGCAGGAGGCTTGGCCTTGGCCCTCTGAGCACCCACCTGGAAACAGCTCGGCCACCTCCCCGCACTACTGGGGCATCCCAAGCTGGAGCAGACCCCCCGATGCCTTTCCTTGGTTGTGGAAAGAGCCCACAAGGAAATTGGTGAGAGACGTGGAGGTGTCGCCACGCAGCCAAAGGTCCCCGTGCTGCCCCCCTGGGCTGGCTTCTCCACAGACCGACCCCATAGCGAGGTGGGGAGCCCTCAGCAGCATCCACCACATGGAGCTGCTCCCATCCCAGTGCCTGCCCCAGCATTGCCCGGTGTGGTCCCACCTCGCCAGGTCCCAGTTTCCACCTCCTGCCTGCAGGAGCAGCGTCGGTGCTCGCCCTGGTGAGAGGTTATCACGGGGCCAAGCCGGCAGCTCAGGGTTCGCGTCGGCGTGGTTTATTACGCTCATTAATGATGTGGAGAAGGCAGCGTGTTAGCAAAAAACGTGACATATTTAGGTTAGTTAAGGCTGGAGGACTCCGCCGCGGCAGGAATGGATTGCACAAAGATATATGACATTCACCATGGGCCCGTGCAAGATGATGCATTTGGATAGACTAATCAAGATAATTCACATATATTGTCCTAAATTAATTATAGCCACTAAGTACAAGCCCAACATGTCAATGCAGACAGCTCAATTAAGAGCCCTTATTCAATATATGCTGATGGTCAAAAGAGCAAAGAAAAGATTACAATGGGCAGGGAGCATGGAGCGAGGCGGTGGGAACATCGCGGTACCGCTGCGTAAAGCAGCACGGGGAGGGCAAGGATGGGCACAGGGCAGCGTGGTCAGAGGCTGAAAAGTCACAAATAGGGACCTGCTTCTGCCCTGCCTTCCTGACAAGCTCTTAAAAATGGAAGAGGGGGAGAAGATGTTAAAATATCAAGGTAAAAAGGGGAAAGAACAGGGCTATCTTAAAAAGCAAGTGCAGTACGGGGCTGCGGCACCGGGGCTGGTGGGGGTGCGTGCCCCAGGGGAGGAGGTGGGGGAGAGGATGGGGATGTGCCCCAGGGGTATAGGAAATGGGGAGAATGCTCAGGAAGGAGCTGCAGGAATACAGGAAACCACCCCGAGGGGCTCCGGAGCCTCCCTCAAACTGGGGTCTCGTTCTCGGGGGTGCCCTGACACCGGGTGCCTTGTGGCCAGGTGCCGCGTCTCGCCCCGAGCCCAGGAGCTGTTGTGGGAAACCCTCGGGCTGGTTTCCTTCCTCCAAGACCGCGGCCAGCATCATGCAATCTGTTTTCATTCCTATTTCATGAGAGGTGAATAATTGATGAGAAACACAATGCAGGGGGGGAGAAAATGAATACATATCTGTGTATGTGCATGCACGCACGCGTATGTGGTGGTAGGGAGATCTGAGGCGCAGAGGCAGGGAGAGCACTGCCCTACGGTGGCACCGGGCAGGGGCACGGGGTCACCGCTGGCAGGAAAGGTGGATGGAGAGGTTTGGGGGCTATAGGGGCTGGGATGGGGGTGCTGGCTTCTATGGAGAGGAGGGCACAGGTAGGTGGACCCCAGCATGGGGTACCTGCGCCCACCGGGCTGAGCAGGGGCACCCATGGGTGCGTCAGAGCCTGGCCCAGCATATCCCGCCTACCAGCTGCAGGGTCAGTGGCTCTGGGTTCCCAGCTCTGATTTATCACCTTGCACTTTTTTAATAAATGGGTCATTTCCCATCCCGATCCCACAGACAATTGCAGAAGGCCCTGGCACCGCGCCACGAGCTCCTTTCAACTTCATAGCGAGTTCATCAAAGGCCCGAGACGCCATTTCCCCAAATAGTAAAAGTGTCAGAGAGACGGGCGTGTTGGGAAGCCGCCGTGACAGCCAAGTGCTTAATTAGCGGTAATGCAGGGTTTACAGCCCCCCTCGCTGCCTCCCCCCCTCCCCTCACTTCTGGGAAGGGCGTGAGGGGTGAGGGAGGTCCCGCTGCTGCTCGGTGACCCGTGACGTCCCGCGGCGCTGGCGGTGGGGACGGGGACATCCCGTGCTGGCTGCTGCAGGAAGCCTGGCAGAGGTTTCCCTGTGTGGCAGCATCCTCGTCCCCATGTCCTGCTCGTGCCCCAGCACCCAGGGGTGCCCCCAAAACCACAGCACCCTCTGGTCCCCAGGTGATGGACCCGAGCCTGGGGATGTGCCGGAAAGCCCCGGCGCAGGGTCAGCAGCAGCGATGCCCCAATTCCTGCAGCTCTGTGCAGTGATCCCATGGCTCCTGTGGGATGCCCCCGTGGTGTGGGGCTCTACACCTACACACCACTGTCATTTCCCCTCTCTTTTTTCGCCTCTCTGCGCTAATCCTCTCCTTTTCCCACAGAAATCACACTTCCCTGCCAGGCACGCTCACCGCCTGTCTCTGGGCTATTTTTGCCGCATCCTTTTGGAGGCACAGCAGCCGGAACGGAGCGAGCACGGCGACTTCAGCACTCAAAGGCAGACCGTGAGCTTTAATGGAGCTGGTGGCATTATAATATTCGCACTCGCCTTCCCCACTGCTTTCCTAATATAGCCCGACACCGGCCGGGATTTTCAACTGTGGCGGCGTGCGGAGCAGCTCCCTGCTGTCCTGTCACCCCTGACCTGGCAGGTGGGTACAATTTTCCATCAAAACTACTATATCTAGCAAAGCCTGGGGGGGGAAAAGGAAAAAAAAAAAAAAAAAGAATGATTTGGAGGCTGTTAGGTCCCAGGTTCCCAGGGCAGCGAGGTGCCATGGGCAGCGTTCCCACCAGAGGTAGCGGTGCACTGGGCGGGCAGGTCTCGTGCTGTGGGGGGCACAGGCAGGGAGCTCTTCCATCACTTGGCTGGCAAAATGTGATGTCCCACGGTAGGATGGAGTCATTCCCAGCAGGAGCATCGCCATGCCCTGTTCGGCCACCTGGTGAGTGCCACCTCACCCCTCCAGGGACGCGCACACGAGTGGCGGGAGCGGAGCGAGGCGATGCGCGGTGCCGTGGCACGGCTTGCCCTCGACGTTCTTCATCCCCCCGGGCGCTGGAGCAGCGTGGAGCTGATAGAAAGCAGATAGCAAGCTGCCTTTCATTAGGGAGCAGTCTCGCAGGAGCGCCGGCTCCCACCACGGGGCCCCGCTCGCACCCAGCGGGCTGCGACGCCGGCGGCTGTGCCGCGCTCCCCAGGCAGGCACCGGGCGGTGTTCCCCGGAGCATCCCACGGCACCTTCGTGGCACTGGCTGCATCCTGACGGGGACGGGGTGACAGCCACGGCAGGCTGAGGTCCTGCACAGAGGTCTGTGTCACCTGGAGAAGCCCACAGGGGACCCGGTGCTCGTGGCTGAGCGTGCCGGGGCCGTCCCACCTGGCCGCAGCTCCGTGGCCTCCCGCTTCCTGCGCTCCCCCCGCCACCCTCCTCGGCACGGCTGGGGCCTCGCAGCTACAACCAGGAAACCATAAAACTTTACAGAGTGCGGCTGGAGAGAAACAGGAATTGCTGCAGTAACTGCCAGAAGGGCCAGCGTTAGATTCACAAGATTTTCCAGGGCTTGGACTCGCCAGGAAGGGATTTATCCACCTAGGAGGAGCTGTAAAAACTAAAATTAAATTCTTCATCTCGGAGAGGGAGGGGGGAGAGAGAAGAAAATGCTTGACCTCCCTCCCGAATGCTCTGCTGGAGGCCAAGGGGCTGAGGGGGACGCGGGGCATCCATGGCTGCACCTGCAGCACCCTGGGGGTCTGGCCCCAAATCCTGCACGGGGGTGCTGTGCGTCCCGGACCCTCCGGTCCTTTGCCTTCAGGATACCATCGGGGGGCTCTGCAGGTGCCAAGGTGAGTGTCCCCTCCTCAGTCCCTGTGCCCATTCTGCATGGGTCCGGCCCACACGTTGAGGCTGGTGAGGCGAGGATGGTGCTGGGCACGGTGTGGAGGAGATTCAGGACCCCACAAGGGGCGAGCGGGGGCGTTCCTCCAGCCACCCTCCAGGATCCAGCACCGGGGCCACCAACTCTCAGCCTGGGGACACTTCAGGACCAAGAATGTGCAGACACCGGGTGCAGATGCAGGATGTGTGCCTCTGCCCGCCTGCTTTCCCTGATGCCTCTCCCTTGGCAGGCAGGCATGGGGCAGGCGCATCCTCCTGCACCCCATCCCCTCCTCATCCTGCCACGGGGGTGGCAGCCAGGGCCACAGGGGGGTCACCCAGCCACAGGCTGTGGAAGGAAAGCCTCCTGCATTCCTCACAGCTGCTATTTTTTTTTTTCTCTCCCCAATATAAAGGTGCAGGGAAGCGCAAAGAGCCAGCCCTGGTAGCTTTCGGTTTAGCGAAGGCGCTCGCTGCTGCCAGCGATGGGGATGGCTCCCGCGGTGGGAGAGGCAGGCACGTGGTGGAGAGAGCAGCGCTGTGCCTGGCTCTTTTTAGGAAGATGGCTCTCACAAGGCTGATGGTTTTGGTCTCTCTGCAGCAAGCCCCAGCCTCACAGCCTCCAGTTGGGGAAGCAGCTGGGAGAAGCCAGGCTCCTGACACGCGGAGGCAAAGATCAAACGGCGCTCGCTTGGCAACCTCCAGCCCTGTGCCAGGGGACAGAGGGGTGTCCCGTGCTCATCTATCCAGGTTGGGGAACCAAACCCATGTGCTGTGTGCTGGGAAACCCACAGCCAACAAAGTTTGTGCAGAACCACCCTGTCTGAGCCCGGCTGCTCCGTGTGGACACCCTGGTGCCACGCCGCTGGCCGGTGTCCCCAGGGCTGATGCACTGGATTTGATTTGCATCGTTTTCCTTTTATCTGAGTATATTTTTTTTTCCCCCCACTGCCTGCCACAGATTTTACACTGAACGCATCAGAGCACTGCTGTGAAAGTATGTATGGGGAGCGCTCTTTTGTCGCTTATTCTGGTTTTCTTTCTTTTTTTTTTCTTCTTTTTTTGCCCATTACTGCCAGTGCAGGCTCTTAAAATAACTAGCTACTTTAACCCGCGTCCCTTTGTTCCCTGCCCGAGCACGGCTGGGTGCTGTCTTGCGAGGGAGGGAGGTGAAGTGTCAGGGCCCTGCGGAGAGCTTGAAAGGAGCTTTGTGGTGGGGGGGGACAGGGTGCTGCGCCCCGAGCCCCTACGTCCCCTGGTGCGCCCCGCTCCCTCCCTCCAGGCTGTGGGGTTCCCTGAGGAGATTTGGGATGGAGGCCACGTGGCTGCCTTGACCCCAGTGTGGGAAAGGGCAACAGCAAAGCAGGTCGGGGGCTGGATCCAGCCCCGTTGGGAAGCGATGGCAAAGCCTGGGCTCAGCCCTGCCCAGCCAAAAACGGGGGAAGAAGACACAACCCCATCAGGATGGGCTCCTCCCCCAAGCAATGTGGGGGAGCCCGGCCCCCTGCATCCTCACGGTGCCCCCAGGGAGGCAGCAGCAGGGGGATCCCTTTGGCCAGAGGGGGGCCGGGGTGCGCCCGGCGGGGCGCTGCCAGCGGGCTGGGCTCCACCGCCCGCGGGGAGCTGGGGCTGGGCTGGAGCCCGGCTTGGAAGCGTTAAGTCGGAGGCTCGTGCCGTGCCCGGGCACGTCCCCGCTTTGTTTATTCCTTCGGCTTATTATTTTGTTCAACTATTTATTCCTGGCTGCCTTTTTCTCACGGTTGCTGTGTTTATTTAGCGCAGCTCGCCTGGAGCCCTCCGGCTCCTCGCGCTGCTGCTGAGCGCAGCCGCAACCCCGGTGCAGCAAGTGCAGCCCCGGGAGCCCCGTGCTGAGGTTTCCCCAAACATTGAGTCCACGCTGCACGCAGGGGTGAGCTGGTTTATCAAGGGGACAGCGGGCAGGGGGGCAGCAGCATGCAGGGCAGGGCTTGTGTGTGCCCAGTACCATCAACACAAGGTGTGCCTGCCCACCGCCACGACCTGTGGGGCCAGGGGGGCTGCACAGAGTGGAGAAACCCCGAGCAGAAAGGAGACAAGTTTGGGAAGTGGCCCACAAAGTGATGCCATCACCCTGCCCTGAGTGATGCCACCCCGGGACCCCATCCCTGCCATTCCCCGAGCTGCTGGGTGGTCACCAAGCTCGTCCCTGGTGGCAGCAAGGAGCCCTTGGCCTGGCCCTGGCTCACCCCGGTGGTCCCAGGCCCCGTGGAGCATCCCTGTGCCGGGGCAGCCCCTGGGGACCCAAAGCGCCGGGGCCGGGGAGCCATGGCAACCCGGCGAGGATGGGGGTTGCCATGGTGACGGGAGGCGCAGCATCCGGAGCGGCTTCAGGCGAGGGATGCTCCAGGTGGGATGCGAGGCAGGGCCGGGTATCCCCAGGGCTGGTGTGGGGAGGGAGAGGGGTGACACCGTGGGTGTGGGGCCCAGGAAGCCCCCCCACTGCCCTACAGGCTGCCCCTGGACCTGCATCACCTTGGGAGCAGGGGGCTGAGGGGGTCCTGAGGCAGGGCTGGGAGGCTGCGTGGGCGCCGGCAGCGGGGAAGGGGCGAGGGGAGAGAGGAGGGAAGCGACCTCCCAGCTGGGTGTGACATTTGCCAGACGCTGATGCCGCGTTTGATAGCGGGGGGCACGCTGCTGCCCGCAGCCGCCCACGTTTCGCACACCTCCCGGCAGCTGGGGCTGGGCCCCCACCCTGCAGCCTTCTCCCCCGGGCCCCCCGGTGCCGTGCTGGAGGAGCCACACGAGGCCTGGTGGCTCCTTTCCCTTTCACACCCGGTGCACAGCGCAGCAGGGAGGGGGCACAGGGAACCAACACAATATTTTTTTTCGCCGTAGCATTTCCCAGCACCACCATACAGAAGGGGACAGCGTCACCGGGAACCCCGCAGCGTGCGCCCCACGGCTCTGCGCGGCCCCAGCGCGCACCGACCCTCCTGGCACTTCCCAAGGGCTCATCCTCCGCACGGCGACCAGCTCCGGAGCCAGGTTGGCAGCCCCCCTTCCTCCCCGTGCTGCTCCCAGCCCCTCGCGGGCCGAGCCCTTTCCCCCGTGCAGGAAATGTGGCGGGGCTGTGCCGCCAGCGTGTGCCGGCGAAGCGGGCTCGCGAGCGCTCGCAGCGATTCCAACGCCCGGAGCTTGCGGCTGGGCTTCGCCTCCTAAAGCCTGCTTCCAACCCCTTGCGCGGGGAGCAGCGATTTGTCTGCAAATGTATGCGGTTAAAATAAACGCCGAGAATTTTAATCCTGGGAATTTGGAAAGTAGGAGATTTAAAATAACAAAACCCTTTCATATGGCGCTTAATCCGAAATTAGATGGGGTTTGAAGTTTGGTGTTTTTTTTTTTTTACGGCGGTGACTGGAAGTTCCTCGGCCACCTCCTGCTCTCTGTGGGCTGGGGGCAATTTGGGGTGCCCGGGTGGGGGCCGCTGGGGACCGGCGGCTGGCCCCTGGTGCTGGGGGCGGTGAGGGAGAGCGAGTGCTCTTCTTTGTTGACATGGAATGGATCTCCCACAGCTACTTAAGGTTTTAATTGCCCTGTGATTAAAGTTTTCATTACTAAGCAATTAGCACCTGAAATTTTAAGTGCTGAAGTGTTTAACTGCATCCTGAAGCTTGCCAGAGGTGCGGGGTGGTGGATGTGGGTGGGACGGGAGAGGGTTTTGAAGTGGGGATGGGGAGCGGCGGGAGACGGCCTCCAAACCGGGCTGCCACCAGCAGTGCCGGCTGCCCCATCCCACCCCACGGCACCCCATTGTGTCCCGTAGCACCCCATAGCACCTCATCCCGCCCCATCCACCCCGCGGGCAGCAGGGAGGAGCGCCCGGAGGGGCGAGCGCCCAGGCAGCCTGGGAAGGAGACAGGCTGGAGCCGGCCCTGACCCGGCGGGAGACGCCGGCTGGGTGAGCTGGCACGGGGCGGCCCTCCCTGCCCTGGGAACGGGGCCCCCCCGGGGTGCCGGGGGTGGCATTGGGAACCCTGGGGCAGCCACATGGAGGTGCCACCTGCGATGGGAACAGCGCAAAGGGGACCCCAGCGCAGCTCGTGTCACCCCACTGTGCATCGCCTGGCCTCAAAACGGGGATGATGCTCTCAGCCCGGCTTCCCACAGCCCCCCTCTTCCCAGTTACGGGGGGCTCAGGCAGGGTTTTCTCCCCCCTGCTGCCCCCACTTCAAGCACACGCTCGCTCCTGGCGGCCACGCTATCTCCTGGCGGTGCCCTCCCCGGGCTGGCCGCGTGGCGAGGAATGTACGCCCGCCTGTTTGTTTTCAAACTCCTGCCGGGCGCTTTTCATTTGGTGCCCCTTAGATCTTCTGAGAAAAGAGGAATAATTGTTCCCTAATCGCCTTCTCCTTATTAACTCGGAGCTGAGGTTGCTCCATGCAAATGAAGCGAGTGCCGGCGGTCGGGCGCACCAGGGCAGGGTGTGCAGCTACAGCCCGCGTGCACCTCCAGGGCCTCGTTCAGCCCACGCCAGCAGGGACAGGAGGGCCAGCGACACGGGCACGGGGATGACACGGGGCTGGCAGATGCCCGGGCTTCTCCACGCACCCACGGGTGCGCCTCTGCCAGCGGTGACGGCGTGCCTGGCACCCGGGGACCGCGGCACCGCTGTCCTCGGCGCGGTGTCGTTGCGTCACTCGGGCGGCTGGCACAGCAGAGCCAGCCTCCGCCAGCAAATTCCACGCAGCCACCACAGTTATTTCCTATTGTGCAGCAAGAGGAGCCTGCCAGTGCTGCTCCTGAGGCCGGCACCCTCCAGCTGTGATGCAGAAGCAGAGATCAGGGACCCTCGGCTCGTCCAGCTGCCAGCCCCGCTGTGAGCCATGCCCCAAAATCCTCAGCCCCCACCTGGGACCACAGCACCCTCCTGCACCTGGAGAGAGGCCGCTCAGAGGCACCAGCCCCGTGGGAGCTCGTTAATTACAGCACACGTGGGGTGAGGGGATCGCAGGCAGCATCCTCCCCGCGCCCGTGCTCCCCCCCCCAGCTCCAGCTCCTCGTCCTTTTCTGCAATAAATCCCTTTTGGGGCTGAAATCTGCCAGGCGCGGCTCGGCTCCGAGGGGAGTTCTCGGGGAAAGTTTAAGCAAAATTTGCTCAGCCATTTTTAAGTTATTCAAGTGTGAATAAGCAATTTCCCCGTGTGCTCCGTTCAGAAATTTCGTGCTCGGGTAACTCGGGCCCCCTGAAGTCGCGGAGTAAACGAGGCTGCCGCGTCTCGCTGCACGTATCAGTGCTGACGGGGAGGATCTCCCCAGGAGCAGCTTCGTGGGGAGAGGCGAGTCTCCCCACCCCACCTTTGGGCCATCTTTAAGTTTTTTGGCACCTCCATCTGGCCCTCAGTAGCCCCCCTTCCCCATGGACACAGCTCCGAGTGCACAGGGGAATGGTGCCGGCTTGGCCACTTGCTTCTCCACTGCTCATCTCCTTGAATGACGCCGTGTCCAAAGCAGAATCTTCTCCTTCTTGGCTCTAACTTTGCCATTTTCTTCCCTTTTTTACCATAAATGAGCCGCATGGCTCTCCAGGGCGCAGCTGGTCCCATTGGGCCCCGTGCCCAGGATATTGGGGTGCCGCAGCAGCCGCGGCACTCGCCGCCCTGCCAAGCCCCGTGGGGATGTCAGCCCTGGTCCTGCAGACCCCAGGGAAATGGGGACCGGTCAGCCACCCCAAATTGTCTGCAGCTCGGTCTCTGCATGTGGCCAGGGCTTGGGAAGCCAAATCCTTCTGCACCAAGGGAGGAGGAGGCGGTACGGACGTGGGACATGCTCGGGGCTGAGCACAGAGCAGAGGCCGGCCACAGCTGGCCCCAAAAACCTCCCCCGAGATCTGACTCCTACCAGGAGCTGCAGGGAAGGTGGCCGGGAGCTGCAGTGGGTTTCTGGGGCAGGTTTCTGGGGCAGGGAGCGCCGCGGCGGGGCGGTGAGCAGCGAGGTGCTGCCTGCAGATGGTGTCGGGGGCTGCCCAGATGGCGGTGCCATGGGGGGGGGACACACTCGGCTGCGTGCTGCCCTACAGACAGAGCTCCCAGCCACCCTGGGGACTGGCAGCACCAAAATGCCCCAAAATCAGGGACTTGGGCACCGCTGAGCATCCGAGGAGGGGTCATACAGGTGCAGGGGGAGCAGCCCCAGCGGTGTTGGGGTGGCTGCAGCACATCCCAAGAGGTCCAGCCCTGCACCCTTGTGGTCCCCCAACCCCATGCAGCCCCTCGTGGTGAATTCTCCCTCTCTGCAAGGCAGCACTGAGGGCCAGGACAGGTCGCAACCCCGCACAGGACCCCAAAACCTCCCTGTGGCTGTCAGCAGGGGAACCGCTTCCCATGGGAGGTGGGGAGGGGGGAAAACAGGTGGAAAATGGGGGATCCCTGCAGGGACCTGTGTGTGTGTTGTCACCCTGGCCAGGACCCCAAGAGTGAGCTGTGTCACTGAGGTGGGAGTCATGGGGTGATGGGGATGGGATGGGGTCAGAAGGGGATCATAGGGTGGAGTGGGATGGGATGGGTTGGGTTGGGATGGGATGGGATAGATGGTTTAGGATGGGATGAATGGGATGGGATAGGGTGAGATGGGATGGGATGGGGTACATGGGATGGGATGAGATGGGATGAACGGGATGGGATGGGATGAGAAGGGGTTAAGGTACATGGAATGGGATGGGTTGGGATTGGATGCAGCAGCATGGGATGGATGTGATGGGACAGGACTGTAGAGAGACGGATAGGATGGGTTGGGTTGGGATGGGATGGGATGGGGTCAGAAGGGACAGAAGGGGATCATAGGATGGATTGGGATGGGATGGGCTGGGATGGGTTGGGTTGGGATGGGATGGATGAGGTAGATGGGGTGGGATGGGATGGGATAGGGTGAGGGGGGGTGGGATAGGGTACATGGGATGGGATGAGATGGGATGGGGTATCTGGGATGGGATGGGATGGGATGGGGTCAGAAAGGACAGAAGGGGATCATAGGGTGGAGTGAGATGGGATGGGTTGGGATGGGATGGGATGGGGTACGTGGGATGGAGTACATGGGGTAGGATGGGATGGGATGCGACGGGACGGGACGGCGGTACAGGCCACCGGGGGTGCCCGGGGACCCGCAGTGCCGCCACCCCGCGCCCTGCCCCGCACTGGGGGCTCGGTGCAGACCCCCTCGTTGCGGGGCCGCGGCCCCTTTAAGAGCCAGTTCCGCGCGCGGCCGCTGGGTGGGGCGCGCTCCCCGCCCTGCACCTCCCGCGCTGGGGTGGGCGTGGCCACGGGGCGGGGCGGTGGGCGTGTCCCCGCCGCGCTCCCGCCCCTTCCAATTCATCTTTCCGCCAGGCCCCGCCCACCCTCCCCCTTCCACCCAATGAGCGCCGCGCTCGGCGTCGCCAGGGGCGCCGGGTTGCTAGGGGCGGGCGCTGATTGGCGGCTGGGCCCCGCCCCTCGCGGCTGAGCGGCGGCGGCGGCGGCGGCGGCGCCAGAGCGCGATCGTGGCGCGGCGGCGAGAGGAGCCCCGCGTGGCGCCGCCGAGCTCGGGACTGCCCGGCGGGGCCGCCCGCACCCGCCCCCCGCCATGGCCGCCGCTGCCGCCGCCCGCCCGGGGGCCCCCCCGCCGCCGCCGCCGCTGCTCCCCCTCCTGCTGCTGCTCCTGCTGCTCCCCGCCGGCCGCCGAGCCCTCGAGGGTGAGTACCGGGACCCCGCGCGAGGACCCCCCCGGGGCGCCCCCGGGCTCGTTCGGCTTCCCCGAGCCGCCTCCGGTCGCCTCCGGCTTCAAGGTCCCCGCCCGGAGCTCGCTGCCGCCGCCGCAGCCCCGCTCCCAGCCCCCCCCCCCCCCAAGCTCCGCCGCCCTCGGTAGGTTCCAGAGTGAACGCCCCGCCGAGCCCTGCTCTCTCGCTTCGCCTTCCCCCGGTTTCTCGCCGCCAACCGGAGGGCTGGAAAATGCAGCCTGCCGCCCGGGGGGAAGCTCGCGGCGGGCCAAAAGAACCGGGGCCGCCGGAGGAGTGGCCGTGAGCCGCCGTGTCCGGCTCCATCCCTTCCCCCGGTAGCCGGTTTAACCCCGCGGGCTCCGCTGTGGGGCTACCGGGGAGAGCGGCCACGCGTGGCGCATCCCTACCGGAGCCGGGGGAGGAACGGGGAACCCCCCCTGCCCTGCTCGGAGCTCGGTTTCAAGACGGTTCCTCGGTCCCCAGCCGCGGGTTGAGGTCCCGGTTGGCCCCCGGGGCCCTGCACGGCCCCGCTCCGGGGTCCCGGGGCGGAGGAGGGGGCCCCGGGGGGGGGTTTGGCTGGGCACGAAGTCTGCGCCGTGTCCGGTAACACAAGCTCCGGAGGTGGCGGGGTGGGGGCTGAGGGAGGCCCCGGGCCGGGAAGGGAAAGGAGAGGAGAAAAAAAATAATAATAATTAAAAAAAAATCCTCCGGTAAGGAGAATTCCCCGGTTCGGCGGCGAGCCCCGGAGCTGCCCGGCCGGCCCGGCGGTGGGGGGACCCCGCTTTTGTCTGCTCGGAGGTGGTTTCGGGCTGCGCCTCACCCGCTGCGATCTTTGGGTAGGGGTTTGGGGGGCTGCTGCGAGCGGGGGAGCCCTGCCCCGCTGCCATTTCGGGGCAGCGAGCCCCCCAGGGCCGGGCTCCCTACAAACTTTGGGGGTGGCTCTTTACGGGTGTTGCTTTTCCTTCCACCCCCCCCCCTCCCTCTCTACCCAGTGGATTTGATTTTTATTTTTTTTTTTCTCTCTTTATTTTGGCAAAGGGGTGGGAAAAAAAAAAAAAAAAAAAAAACATCCTCCTTTGTACGCCGTAGGAAAAACGAGCTGGGATTCGTGGCCTGCTCGGTCCGGGAGCGCAGGGGAGGGAGAAGCCAGCCTGGCACGGACGCTGCCAACGCCAGCTTGGGCACCGCCGTGCCGGGAGGCAGCAGGACGGGGAGGATGAGGAGGATGAAGGTGTGGGCGAGGAGGGCGCCCCGGCGTGCCCCCGGCCCCTGGGCAGCCCCTCGCCCACCCGCTCGCCGCCCCCGCTTTGGGAAGGGGGAAGGAAGGCGGCGGTGGCGGCGTGGCAGGGCACCGCGAGCATCGGCCAGGGCTGTCCCGCTGCTCCCTGGGGAGGCTGGGGCCCGGCCTCTCCCCCGCCGCCCGGGCGTGAACTGGCGCGAAGAGCCGGATGGAGAGAAAACAAACAGCTCGTGCCGAGGAGCCGCCGGGTTTTCTTGGCTTCCCGAGCGTGCGAAGGGGTCAGGGAACAAACGTGGTGCCTGAGGAGGTCGGGGCCCAGCGCCGTGCCAGCACAGGGGAACGCTTCAGGGCCTGGCTGGCACCACACGGTGTTTTGGGGGCTGGCCCTGATTCCCATGGGACTTTTTTTTGTTTTCTTTTTTCCTTTTTTTTTTTTTTTTTCCTCCTCCCGTTTTCCCTTTGCTCTCATCCGAGCTGGAGGGAAAGTTGCTGAGGTTCCTGTCCCCGCTGCTTTTAGGAAGCCACTGTTGGTGCTGGGGTCAGCGAGCTCCTGCCTGCTCGCACCGCTGCTTCCCGACGGGCACCGGAGCGCTCGAGCGGTCCCTGTAAATCCAGCGTGCACGTTCGGCCGGGTATTTTAGTGCTGATCATAAATCTGGCGAGGCCATAAATCTGCGCTCGCGTCCTCCAGGCGACGGCAGCCGGCGGCCCCCGGATCCGGCCGCTTCACCGTCCCCTCCGAGGGGGTGACGGGCCGGGCGTGCGGCCGGTGCCCGGCTGCGAGGGCAGGGTCCTGGCGGCTCCGGGGCTGGATCAGCTCCCGTCCTCGGGGGCACGGCGCGGCGTTGGGTTTCTTTACAAGGCCCCACGGGGGTGGGGGGGAGCCGCGCTCGGCAGCGGCTCAGTGAGGGCTTTGTGCTGCCGAGGAGAAAATGGTTTCTCTCCAGATCCTGTAAGTGCGCTGGGTTTGTTTGAAGTCACAATGTGTTTTTCTTCTCCGGTTCAGCAGTCCCCGGGCCGGCTGCAGAAGGAATGCTCTGTCCGGGGGCAACAGCGGATCCTTTCTCTGGTGCAGGGACTGGAGCTGAGGAGCAGAGTTTGGCCTGGTGGGGCTGCGGGAGCCAAGGCCCCTTGGGGAGCCGCAGCGCGGGGCGAGTGCTGTGTTGGAGGCTCTTGCCATCCATCTGGGTTAAAACCTTGGGCCTTGAAACGCCTTGGCAAGAGGGAGCTGGGCAGCACCGGGTAGCTCTGTCCCCATGGGGGGTTTGGGTGGGCTGGGACCGGCACTGGGAGGAACAAACTCTGTGCCCCCCTACTGCCTGAGCGGCCTCTCTGGGGTTTGTCCATGCACTCCTCCATCAGCCCCAGAGCAGAGGCAGCGTCTTGCTGCATGCGGCCCTGATCTAACTCAGGCTTTAGCGAAATACCCAAATCAGGAGGATTTATAGAGCTTTTCTTCATCTGGCGCCATCCCTTCCCTGCTCCCAGGCTCCTGCCAAGTGTTACCCGGGCTGACCACGCGCCGGGTGCCGTGCTGCTCAGCTGCCCCTGGTGCTGGAGCCACCAGGTATTTCCTTGGCGGGGAGATCTCGCTTTTTGTTTAACTACTTTTCACCGAAACAGCTTGTTTCTCGGCGGGGTGATTCGGGGAAGCTAGCCCTGCTGTTTTATTGATGCTCAGGGTAGGGCTGCGAGGGGAAAGCAGGTTGCGGGGCTCCGTTGCGCTCGCCGGATTCATTAAACCTCCCGTTCCTCGCCAAAAAAAAAAAAAAAAGCTCTCGTTTGTGGGAGCCCGCCCCGGCCGCGCTCGAGGCGGGGAGGAGAAGGGCTTTCCTTTGTGTCACGCAGAGCATGCGGCCGGTCGGGGAGAGGGGGAACTCGCAGCCGGGGCTCTGCAGCCGGGCATTGTCCGTGCCTCTCCTCGGCACGCAGCCCTGCCGCGGGCTGGAGGCGGCGAGCGCCTGGCCGCAGCTCCGGGGCCGCGTCTGCCTGGGCTCCGCGATTGGGAATAGCGGCCTCTGGTTTTTAAGGAATGAACCGAAACTCCCTGTTTTGTTGTGATGACTTACTGCGAGAGATATTCGGGGGAACCAGTTGGTTGCATTTTCTTTCCGTGAGCCGTTTGCTGCTGCTCGCTGGAGTGGAGGGGAGCTTGGCGTTTAATTAAAACAGCCCGAGCAATCTGAATCACAGACTTGCATGTTTTTAAAATTGTAGCTGTTCCTGTTGTGCTGAGTCAAACTGGTTTGTCGGGATCCAGCGTCTCCGCCTGGGAGCCGCACTGGGGGAAGGGTGCTGGGGCCGCCCCGCACCGGGGTCCCCCTTTTTTGCCGGCCGGGGGAAGCAGCGGGGTGGGTGCCGGTCCCCGTCCTCGTCCCTATGAGTCTTGGGAGAGCCGGTGGCTGCCATCGCCATGTGCCTCCCCGAGATCAAAGCCACAAGGAGCTGGCATGGCTCGTGGAGCGGGCACGTTCCCAAGCCGTGTTTTGGGGAGGAGGGAGCCGCCGTGCAGGGACCCCGCCGCAGCCGCCAAACCCCACGTGGGAGCGGTCATGGCCCCTGGGGACAGGCTGCTATCTTGAAGGCCAGGAGACTTTCTGCAGGGACGTTCCCACCCTGGCGGGACGGCCTCATTTGGGTTTTGTTTTTTGTTGTTGTTGTTTTATGTATATCATCGTCATTATTGTTGCTCAAAACCCAGTCCCGGGCTCGGGCTGGGCTCGCCCCGTGGCGGTGCCAGCTGAGGCCGGCGGGGCTGGTGGCAGGCGTGGACCATCCTTCTTCATGAGCAGAGCCCCACAGACCCCGCCAGCAGCCCCGGGGCGAGGCAGGAGCCATTTTGTAGGGCGGCCGGGCCTTCTCCAGGCCTCCTCCTGCCTCCCTCGGCTCCCACCATTGCCCACCCTTCTCCAAGCCTCGTGGGGCCACCAAAGCCTTGCGGGGCTGAGCTCGGGGGCTCCATCCCCTTCCTCCCCGCAGAGGTCCCAGCTTATGGGGCCAAAGCCCATTTCTTGGAGCCTGGTTTCCCCTCAGCGAGGCAGGAGGGGAGCAAGCCCGCCGCGGCTCCGCATGGCCGCCCCTGTGAGGAGGAGGAGGACGGGGGAGCCATCTTGGGCAGAGGCAGCAGCCCCGCAGCATGGCCGAGCGCCGGCCCCGCTCCCCGCACGCGTGCCAGCACGTGGCGGCCGGGGAGGGGGTGGTCCGGGGAGGGGGGTTTTGCTGTTTTATTTTATTATTTTTTTTAATTTTTTTTGCGTGTTGCTAAGCGGCGGGGCTAGACGTGGCCTGGTGTTTCTCACGCATGTGGCGGGAGCTGTTGACAAACACCTGTTTCCCAGCCCCCTCCCCAGGAATGCCCTGGGCGCGGGGGGCCCAGCAGGGGCTGCGATGCTTTAGGGGGGGCTGAAATAAGGAAGGCAGCAGGATGCCCACCCCCCCCCACAATCCTTGGTCCCTTGCCTGCCCCAGGGGAGCCATCCCCAAGGGCTTCCCTGCCTGGCAGCAGCTGCACAACAATTTGGGCCTCCCGGTTCCTCTCTGAGGTGGGGCCGTCACGAGGGCCCCTGTACAGAGCTGCCCAAAAAAACATCCCGGGGAGGGGACACCGGCCACCCCCGTGCTGTCCTGCTCGTCCCTGGGGTGCCTCGGTGCTTGCCCAGCGAGGGCTGGGGCGCAGGAGGGACCCCGCGGGCTGGGCGAGCGGGGAGGGGGCGCGCGGCATGCACGCACACACGGCGTGCGATCCAAGGCCTTTTTTTTTTCTTTTTCTTTTTTTTTTTTTTTTATTAATGAGAAAAATGTGCAGGGCTTGAACGATCGCCAGGAACAGATTTATTCTAGTTCCCCAGAAATTAAACTGAAATGAAGGAGCGAGTCAGCCCGGCCCGGCACCCCCTCCTGACTCTGTGCTTGTTTTAACTCTGGAAGAATCTGACTTTGGGGGTGGGGGAGGCGGAGGGGGGGGGGGAGGATATTTGGGTTTAAGCAGTTCCAGATGGGCTCTGTGCTCGAGGAAGCGAGCGGAGAGCAGCGTGGAGATTTGGGTAACTGCCCCAGGCAGGAGAGAGGAGGGAAATCTTGGCAGAAACCCCTGCTCCGCGCTGCCTGGATGGGATGCAGCTTGGCAGCCAAGCCGCCCCGTCTGTGGGGCGAACCTTTGTATGTGCAGCGAGTAACCTTTTTTGGGGAGGGGGTGTTTTTTAAATATCATTACTCCTTCCCTGGCCTCCTTCCAAAAGTACAACCTGGAAAAAACAGAGCTGGGGGGAAAAAAAAAGAGAGGCGTTTTCGGATCGCAGCCTGCTGCACGCGGTTGCCTCGTGGAGGCAGACCCACGCCGGGACTGGTGCCCGCCTTCCCCGGGGATTTTGGGGCTCTGCATCCATCCGTAGCCACCCCGTGGGGGTGGACACCTGCCCCGCGAAGCCGTGGCGACGTTTCCCCTCTCTTTGCAGGGCCTGGAAACGCGGGTGGCAGGTTTGTGGGCCGGTTTGCTGCCTACATCCTGGTTAATAGCATTCGCGGCTCGAACAGGTCTGGCGTCTCCGGATCCGATGAGTTATTTCTGTGGCAGTGGAGGGCAGCTGCATGGCTGCTCCTGCTGGGGACACCGACCTATAAATCTCCCCTGCCTCCTGGCCCACACGGCTCCTGCTGACCTGGCACGGCTGATGCCGCACTGCTTGTCCCACGGGAGCTGGTGGCAGGGCACTGTGGAGAGCATCCCCTCCCCGTGCCCATCCTGAGCGGGTGGCAGTCATCGCAAGGCTAGCGGGGTCTCTGGGGGCTTATCAGTGGGGTCTGTTTTTCCCGTGGCTCAGCAGAGCGAATTTGGCTTTTCCTGGAGGAGAGGAAGAGCAGCGAGCGCCGGGGCACGCGCACCACGTGGGCAGGGATGGCAGCTCGCCCCGGCGAAGCTGACCCCGGCATGGCGCACGGGGCTCTGACATCCGAAATCCCCGCGGTATTAATAGCACTGTAATTGCAGCGCAGGGCTGGACTCGGGCAGCTGGCTCGCGTCCTCTCCCGGCGTCAGCGTGGCCGTTCAGAGGGAATTGGGGGCTGGCAGCAGGACCTGGCAGGGCTCGGGCTGCACGCGGCCAGGGCGCAGCTGAGTCCTCGGCATGCGGCTGCAGGGCAGGGACCTGCTGTCCTGCTGCAAAAAAAATAATAATAATAAAAAACAAACCATGCTGCAGCCACCGTGATTTGTAGGGGGTGCACGCTGCGTGCCAGCCGGTGTCGCAGCCCAGCTTGGCACGGCCGCGCTCCTGCGGTGGCAGAAATCTGCCCTGCCCGGCTCGACCCGGTGCGTGGACGCCTGTCCCTCCCCGCGTCCCGGGCGCTGCCACTTGATCTGCTGCTCGCAGTTGCAGAGCTGGCACCTGTCCCCTCTCACATGCTTCAGTCTGTCTCCCGGCCATCAGGAAACAGCTCCTGGCGAGGAGCACGCGGCCGGAAAACCCTCTTCAGCCAGTCAGCGGGTGGCTGATGGGGCAGGGCTGGATGGAGGCAGCGCTCCCGGCCCCCTCTGTTTCGCTGCACTCCTCCTGGGGCTGGCTCTGCCCGTCCTGTAGGTGTGGGGCATCGGGGTCATTGGGGAACTGGGGGGGGAAACGAGGAAGATGCAGCCGGATGATGGCTCAGAGCCACGGGGCCATCTTCCCTGGTGAGGTGGTTACATCCCGGTGCGGGGTTGGGAAATGGAGGGGGAGGACACGGCCTCGGTGCATCCCTGGGCTCTGCAGGGTGCCCAGGACCGGCGGTGCTGCCCGTCCTCAGCCGGGCCGGGCCGGGGCAGGGACTGCCTGCCCTTGTGCGTGTGTGTGTGGTGTGTACAAAGGGGCCTTAATCTCAGTTGGGGCCTCTGGGCCCTGCCATAATGCAGAAATAATGAGTCTATTATTAAGTGCCCACAGTACTTCTTCACTCCGGTGGCTCGCCTCCAGCAGCAGGCAGAACCTGCCCCGCTTGAAGTGGATGTGTCATCATTTGCCTCAGCAAATCCGATCCCCTTTGATGATGGGCCAAACGCCCTTGGCACGAAGGGCCACAGCTGTGATACAGGCCCCACTTTTTTTTTTTTTTTTCTTTCTTTCCCTCCTCTCTTCCCTTTGTTCCCAGCTCGTTGGCTCGCCCCGGACCTGGGGCGAGCGCAAGTTGGTGGGTGCGGGCAGCCGGAGCCCTGCGTCCCCTAGGATTGGGGCTGGGGGGGACGTCCCCAAAGCGTCCCCAAAGCATCCCCGTGTCCCCCCTGCTCCAAGCAGCCGCAGCACCGGGGAGCAGGCGCCCTGCTCGGTGCGAGGACGGGTTCCCAGCGTGGGCGGCGATAGGGAGCGCTCCTGCCCTTCCCTTGGGCTGAGCCGTGCCACCCCAGCCCCAGAGCCGAGGGTGGGGACCCTGCGTGGCCCCCGGCCCCGTGCTGGACGCCAGGCTGGGAGCCTGGGGGTCCCCAGGAGAGCTGGGATGTCCCTTGCAGGCTGTGCTGTGTGCCGGCGGTGCTGCAGAGGGAGCTGGCAGACAGCGTCTGCAGGCTCCTCCGCTGGGCTCCTCAAGCCTGTGCCTAAAGCTTCTGCTGGGGGTGTCCCCAGGGCCGTCCCCTGCTTGGGAGGAAGAGGAGGAGGAGGGTTGCGGGGTCTGGCTGGGGCCGGGGAGAAGCCGGGACCCTCCTGGAGGAAAAGTTGCTGTGGGAAAGGTGTCGCGGGGTCTCCCCACGTGGGCTGACCCAAGGCCCGGCGCTCTGTGTGGCTCCCCTTTTGTGTACGTGAAGCACTCGTCAGCGGGAAAAGTGCAACCTCAGGTTCTCTCCCACAGGCAGCTCTTTGTTCCCAGATAAAGGGCCCTGCACCAAAGGCCCTTTGTGCCGCTGCTTAGAACGGTGCCGGGATTAATTGTGCCGATAGGTGCTTGAATGGGGAGTGCACAAGGCCGCCCGCTCCCGCCGTAATCATCTCGAAACTGAGGAGGAAATTAAAATGTCGGGGAGATGCCCCTTTTGGTGGCTGCTTGACTAGCAGGCACCGAGCGAGGCTGCGAGCGGATCCCCAAGCAGCCACCTCTCCTCCTGACAGCCAGGGAGAGGCAGGCGCTGCCCCAGCGCCCCGACGGAGCCGCCGTGGCGCTGGGTGATGGGATGGGACGGGATGGGATGGGACAGGACGAGATGGGATGGGATGGGACGGGATGGGACAGGACAGGGTGGCCCAGCCCGGCTGCCGGGGCTCGGCTCCCGCGGGCCGGGCGCGCGTGGCTCCCAGGGAGCGCAGCGGCGTTGCAGAACAGGTTCCTCTGTTTGCAGCAGGGCTGCGTGGGCGTCTTTACTAACTTTCCTCCCTTGCCTTCTTTCAGGATGCTCGGGACCGCGCTGGCTGCCTTCTCCCCCTTCCCGTTGGGGCGAGGAGCTGGCGTCGTACCCTGCCAGCGCATCCTGATAAAGCCGGCGGTCCCCGCCGTTCCAAGGGAAGAGCGCTTAAAATCGGAGCCGCTCGGTGGAGACGCTCCTCGAGCCTTCCCCAGCGGCTTCATCTTGAAAGAATTTTTCCCTTCTGGCTCAGCCAGGGCCGAGCGCAGACCCCGCCGCGGCCGCTGCGCGTGTCTGCCGCCGAGCAGCGCGGGACGGGCTCCCTGGGCCTCTTTTGGGGGGGAGCTGGAGCGTTTGGCTGGCCGCGGAGCGTGCACGCAGCATTCCTGGGCCCCTGCGTGGGAGGAGGTCCCGGTCTCCAGATGGGCCCACGCCAGGGCTCCCCGTGCCCCGTGAGCTGCCGGGGACCCCGCAAAAGGGGATGGGATGGCAGAGCAGGGGCTGGGACCCCTGCGCTTCGCAGCTCGCGGTGTGCGTAGGAGGAAGCTTTGCAGGGCGGGGAGGAGGCAGCCAGAGCCGTGCTCGTGGCCCCGTCTGAGAAGTGAGGCTCTTTCCCGGCTCCTGGATCCGTCCCTGCCGTGGAAATCCTGCTTGTGTGTGGGGGCGGCTGGGGATTGCTGTGCTTGCCAAAACAGAGCAGGGCTCGGTCTCCATCCGAGCTCCTTGCCTCAGCCTGGCCGGAGGTAAGGAGAGGACACCTTCCCGGCACTGCAGACAGGGGTGATAAAGCAGGCCTTAGGGTGACTTCCCCAAGCTGGGTAAAATCGGGAGCCAATTTCCCGTTGACTAATGAAACCAGGCTCTCTCCTCGGCGTGCGGGCTTTGGGAGGCTTTGACTCACGGCTCCGCTGCCCGTGACGCTGTTCACGTCTCTCCAAAGCACCTGCAAGCCTCCAGTCCCACCTCTGGCACCGCGCACGGGTGGGAGCGAGCCGCCGGCGCTCCCCAATTCACCCCTCACCCCAACCCTGGGTGCAGACCTGTTCCTTTAGCAGGGGGCCAGCGTGCAGCACGGCCCGGCGCTTGCTGGAGAAAGGACACGAGCCCGGTGCCTCTCTGTCAAGAAATCCTTGGGGCAGCTCCGAGGGCACCGCGCGCTCTCTGCAGCTCGGCTGCGGCCGGCTGGGCTCAGCGGGTGGCCGCCAGCCCCGGGCAGTGCCGCAGCCCTCGGGGCCGGCCGGCTGCGACCTTCACGCTCGGCAGGCTGCGAGGGGAGGCTGGGGACGACCGCTGACCCCGGCCGGCCCCGTGCGCTCCTGCAGCTGCAGGAAAGCCCCGCCGCCCTCCGCGCCGGGTCCCGTTTCCTTTAGCTGCGTTGCCCGGTGATTTTTATTTTTATGATTTTTCCCTCCCCGCTTTCTCTCTCTCTCTCTCTCTCTCTCTCTCTGTGTGGTTTACGCGGCTCTCGCGCCAGCGGGGCCGGCTCAGCTCTCTTGTTTTCTTTCCCCTCCTCGTTGGTCAGAGGGGTAGAAGCTGCCAAATTAGGGTGCAGCGCGGCCAAGCCCTGCGCCTACCCCGGGCCGGTGCTGGCGGGGAAGGGCGCTGCCGGAGGGGACCGCCGGCTGCTGCACCCCATCCTCGGGTACCGCAGGGCGCTGCCTTGGGCACGGAGGCTGCAGGGCACGCAGGGCTTTCCCACGCACCGGGGGGCAGATTTAAGGCTGCTACTTCGGGACCAGGCTGCCCGCAGGACCCCCGTGGCCAGCCGAACCCCACGCCCCGTTACAGCCCTGGGTCTCCGCTCCGGGACTTGGCAGCCCCGTGCTGTCAACGCCGAGCACGCGCTTGGCTCCGCTCCGGCGCTGCGTGCCTGGCCCCCGCGCAGCACCGCTGTGCCCTTATTAGGGCAGCTGGCGCGCGGGGCCGTGCCTCGGAGAGGTGCGGGTGGCCCCGCTCCGCAGCCCCCTCTCCCGTCCCCTGCGTGGGCTGCCCTCACCAGGAGCCACCGTGGCCACCTCGGCACGGCACGGGGGCTCCGGGGAGCGTGGCAGCTTGCCTGGCTCTGTGGCTGCCCCTCTGATCTGGGCAAAGAGTGGGGTGGAGAGCCTGTGTGTCCCCGAGGGGCCTTGTGTGTCCCCAGGGGGCCTTGTGTGTCCGTGCCGCGGTGGCACTCGTGTCCCCTGCCCCGCTGCTTCAGGGCTGCGTGCCAGCTCCTGGCATGTCCGTGGGTGCCAGGCCAGGCGGCGCTGGCTGCTGTCCCCGGGGTGGGACTGGGAAGGAAGGTGTTTACCTCCAGCAGGGCTTCATCTGAAACCCTGTAATGTGCGAACGTTTCCTTCCTCCTCCGCGCTTCCTCCTTGGCTGGGTCAGCCGGTGCTTTTCCTGAGGTGGAAGGAAAGAGGCTGAAATTGCCCCTTGGCTCCCGGGGCTGAGCCACGGCGCCCGGGATGACTGTGCCCGGCTGCCGGCAGCGAGCCGTGCTCGGGGAGCTGTGGCTCCGTGCCCTTCATCTCCGGGGCAGAAGGGGTGAGGGACGGACAGACGGACAGCCCTCGGGGTTGGGGTGCAAAGGGAGGGGAGAGGTTTTGGAGCTGGTCCTGCTGGATACCCTCTGAGCAGGGTCTGTAGGGGCAGAGGGGGGAAAAAAAGCTTTACCCAGCTTGGGGCTTTCCCTGGTGCTTGCAGCCCCTTCACCTCAGGCTCCCCACGGGCACGAGAGGACCCCAAGGGTGCCGAAAAACCCACGGGGCCATCCTGGGTGCAGGGTAGCAGAGCCAGCATCCCACGGCAGGGCAGGACCCCGTCCCGCCCCGGATGCAGCAGGGTGGTGAAGCAGGCAGGGGACCATCAGCAGCAGCCCCCGGCACGGCGTGGTTCCCTGTCATTGGGTTTTTTCCCCCCCGTTTTTGTGCCCGGTGCTCAGCTCGGAGCCGCGCGGCTCTGCCTGGGATTAGCGACAGCTGCCTGCAATTGCAGCTCTTCCCAGACAAGCGTCTCGCTCCCCCAAGGCTGGGGCTGGGGCTGTTTGGGGAATGCTGTCGGGGTGGTTTGTCTTGTAGTCTGCTCCAGGAATGTTGGCCAGACGGTCAAATTCTTCTCCCCTCTTGTAAAATGAGTGATGTGGGGCGTCTCTGGGAGAGCAGCCTGCCAGTCCCTCCTCCTCTGGATAAACCTGCCTGGCCCGCACCGCCCTGTCATGGGAACGGGCCCTTTCAACCCCAGCCACAGTAAATACGAGCCCTGCCAAAGCGCAGGGGGAGGGCGCGGACGGGGGGCCGGGGAGGTGGGGGGCTCGGCGGCCGGGGAGGGGCCGGGGATGGCAGCCTGTCCTGTCCCCGTGCCACCTGGCCGCCCCTCGCCCTGCACCTCCGCGGGGACGCCTCGCTCTTCCTGTGCTCCTGACAGCAGAGCAGAAATCTGGAGCCTGTCTGTGCCGCTCCCCCTCCTCCCACCACGTCTCACCCCCCAAGTCGCTGTTTTCCGCAGAAATGTCAGCTCCTTTCTTCCCCCACTCCTCCTGCGTTTTTTGTTGTTGTTGTTTTTTTTTTTTATTATTATTTTTTATTTTTTCCCCCCTCGAATCTTGGCCTTCAGCTCTAATTACTTCTCTCCTTCCTCCCTCTCCCTCCAGAGACCCTGATGGACACGAAGTGGGTGACCTCGGAGTTGGCGTGGACAACCCATCCGGAGACGGGGGTAAGTCTGGAGCCGGACCTGGTCCCCGGTGCCACAGGGCACGGCCCTGGGGGGGTCGGGGTCGCTCCCCCGTGCCTTCACCCTCCCCTCCCGTGCACCCCCTGCCTGGTGGGATTACGCACGCGTGGCCCCACGCTGACTCCACGCACGGGTACGCCACGATCCCTTGGCACCCCGGTGGCCCCGAAGGGCTGGGACAGGCGCTGCCCCCCGTTAGCTGCTCCCCTGCCCCGTGCCCTTCGCCCCGTGTCCCCGGCTGGCGGTCTGACACGCTGCCTCCCTCTTGCAGTGGGAAGAGGTGAGCGGCTACGACGAGGCCATGAACCCCATCCGCACGTACCAGGTGTGCAACGTGCGGGAGGCCAACCAGAACAACTGGCTGCGCACCAAGTTCATCCAGCGCCAGGACGTCCAGCGCGTCTACGTGGAGCTCAAGTTCACCGTGCGGGACTGCAACAGCATCCCCAACATCCCCGGCTCCTGCAAAGAGACCTTCAACCTCTTCTATTACGAGTCGGATACGGATTCTGCCTCGGCGAGCAGCCCTTTCTGGATGGAGAACCCCTATATCAAAGTGGATACAATTGCCCCGGACGAGAGCTTCTCCAAGCTGGAGTCGGGCCGCGTGAACACCAAGGTGCGCAGCTTTGGGCCCCTCTCCAAGAACGGCTTTTACCTGGCCTTCCAGGACCTGGGGGCCTGCATGTCCCTCATCTCCGTGCGGGCTTTCTACAAGAAATGCTCCAACACCATCGCTGGCTTTGCCATCTTCCCGGAGACGTTAACGGGGGCTGAGCCCACGTCTCTGGTCATCGCTCCGGGCACCTGCATCCCCAACGCGGTGGAGGTGTCCGTCCCCCTCAAGCTGTACTGCAACGGCGACGGCGAGTGGATGGTGCCCGTGGGAGCCTGCACGTGTGCTGCTGGCTACGAGCCGACCATGAAGGACACCCAGTGCCAAGGTGAGCGCACGGTGGTGGGGGAAGCGCTCCGCCTTGGCCCTTCTGTTGCGTTCGTACGCGTGCGCCAATGGAGGAGGCAGGTCTGCGCTGAGCGAGGTCTGGTTTTGGAGGCTTGGAGTTTGTTGAGCATGAAGCAGGGGTCACTGCGGTGCTGTGGAGGTGTCTCAGAGGATTGCTGCACTTGTTGTGACCGAGGGCTCCGCTCCCTCCCTGCCGCAGCACACCGAGGTGCTGATGGCCGGGCTGTTCCCAGCAGGCGTGATTTCACGCTGCCGGTGCGGAGGCATTCAGGAACCCCGGCGGCGAGCGGGGCCCCGCTGGGCGAGCTGTGGGAGAGGCGAGCGCCCTGCCAGCACTGCAGGCTTCCAGCAAGCTGTGTAGGGAAACAGGCAGAGAACGTGAGCTCCCGCAGCTCCTCAGAGGGAAAGGGGAGAGCATCCTGCCCGCGGAGATTTGGCATCGGAGGTTCGGGGGCTGGCGTTGCTGTTTTGTCCCGTGTGGGGGATGTTGCAAAGGAAAAATCTGCCTGGGTGGATGTTGGGCTTGCTCGGGGTGGTTTTGTCCTCGGGAGCTGCCTGCAGCACGCAGGGTGATGCCCGAGGGTGGTTTGGGCAGCAGGAGGGATGCTCGCTGCTCCCCAGGGCTGGAGGCATTGCGCGGGGAGCGGTGGGCCCCCAGGCTGGGTGCCTCGTGCTCGCCGATGACGGGATCCTTGGCGCCAGCCCTCTGCTCTTGGCAGGGGCGCTGGGATGCGGGATGTATACATGACCCGAGCGGCTGGCCGGGCTGCTGCTGGAGAGCAGAGCCTCCGCTGGTCCCAGCACAGCTCCTGCCATGCTGTGCGCTGGGGTCCCCGCTCCTGGGGAGCCGCTTTCCGTGTCGCTTGGGCTGGGAGATGTTGCAGACCAAGGGCTGAGGGCTGTTTCCCTGCATCTAGAGGGGCTTGGGCTCGAGGTGACAGCTTTTCCATGCCAGCATTAGTGGTTCCCTGCTTGGGGAGGGCAGCAGAGGCTCCGCAGAGGCGATGCTCTAGCCCAAGCCATGCCCACAGCCACTGCGCTCACAAGCGAGGCATCCAGAAGAGCAGCTTCAGCTCGGGGCAGCAGCTCGGGGCAGGGCTGTAGGGCTCCCCGGGTGACATTCAGGGCATCACCGCAGAGCCCGGGGCCGTGTCCCCTCCCTGCTCCCCCCAGGAGGAGCAGAGCCCGGCGCTGCGCCTCTCCCAGCACCGCGAGCACGCCTCCTCCTTCCTCCATCCTCCAGCCCATGGGCAGCACCTTTATTTTCTCCCCCGAGCCTCAGCTTCTCTCCCCGCGTGGGGAAGGTGCGCTGAGCCCTACGGGCACGTCCCCATCCACCCTTCGCTGGGTAGGAACGGTGTCTCCACGTTGCTCTGGGAAAGTCGCGCCGCGCTCGTACGATCAGATTTTCCGCCATATGATCGTGTGCTCTAAGTGGAAACAGCTGAGGAAGGGCTCGGAGAACCCAGCTCCATTTTCTGCTCTTTGTTGGCTGCCTCCTCGCCGCCTTTCTGCTCTTCCCCCTCCCCGCGCTGCTGCAGCTCGCCCCGCAGGAATGCCCCCGCCAGGGGCTGGTGCGCACGGGGAGCGGGACGGAGCCCGACCCCATAACCCCGGCAGGCAGGGGCCGTGTCACAGCACCGGGGGGCACGGTCCCCATCCTGCCCGGGGGGGGGGACACGGGGCGCTGCCCCCCGGCTTTGTGGAGCTCTCCCGGGCGTGCGGGTGAAGAGCGCCGCGAGGTGCCAGATGGCATTTTAATAAATAACAATGCTGCGTTACCGCTTCGATGGGATAAGCCCTGTTGTAAATCTCCCCCTTTCCCCAGACTTTGCCGTGGCCTTTGAAGATCTCCTCCTCCTCCTCCTCCTCCTATTTATCTCCATCCAGCGCCAGGATTAGACTTCGCATTCAGACCTGTTACAATGCAGCTCGGATCCCGGTCCCTCGGGAGCCGAGGGCTCATCCCGCCCGGCTGAAGGCAGTTTCTTTGGCACGCTTTGTAATGCGATATGCAAGGCTGGTATCTGGCGCTCTGCTCAGAAGTTGCCACAGCATTGATTTGGCATCTCATTCTCAGCCTCATTATCTTTATTTAATTAGCACGCGGCCCTTCTGGGGGTTGTGCTGCTTCCCACACGCTCCCCGCCACGGAGATGCGCGGAGGCAGCGCTTGCGGCGCGGAGACGAGCGAGCTCCTGGCCGGGGCGGGGGGCCCGGGGGCCACGCTGCCATCCCACCCGTCTGGGGCCTCGCTCCATGACGACCCAAATCACGCCGGATTTTTGCTGGTGAGGAGCTCCCCGCCTCATGCAGGCAGGTGTCAGGATTCCCCCGTGAGCAGTGAGCTCAGTGCCCGTCGTGGGAGCGCAGAACAGGTCGGCCGCCGGCACCTCCCCGAAAACGCTGCTGGGCGCGCACGCCCCGCACCCCATTTGGGAGCTGCGCCCCAAATCGGGGCCGTGCCGGGGTGCACGGCCATGCAACGCCACCAAACCCCGACACCAAAGGGTTTGGGAGCCGGCTGCTGCCTTCCTCCTGTGCTACCAGTGAGCCCCCCGCACGGCACCCCCGTGGGGCTCCCTGGCACTGCCCGCTGCCTCAGGGCTGGTGAAAATCCAGACTAAGGCTGAAAACCCAGTCCCACAGAGCCCGTGCACGGCGCCGGGCTCCTCTCAAAGCCGTTTCCTTTGGGTTCCCCCCAGCGGAGGCGCTGGGGGCCGGCGCTGCGTGTTTGGGTGCCGCCAGCAGGCGATAGCAGGTCAGGCTGGGGCCAAAACGTGGCTTTTGTAAAAATACCTTTTCCTTGCAATCAGTGACTAATGGAAACATCACCGTGAATTAAAAAAAAAAAAAAAAAATGCCAAGCCAGCAGTCCCCTTGCCAACTGTTTGCAGCTTTGCATTGCAACACGGGGTTGCTGCACGAAAACCAGGAAGTGAAACTGCCTTCTATTAATTGGCCGGGATTACAGATCAAAGGCGGCGCGGCAGCGCTGGAGCTGGGCGCTTCGGAGCCGGGCAGCTCCACAATGGCTCGCTTGTAACACGGTCGAGGAAATCTGCCTCTGCCGTCCTGCGTGCTGACCCGCCGCGGCTCGAGAGGCAGCGGCGCTTCTTGGAATTTTTTCCCTTAAAAAAAAAAAAAAAAGAATTTTTTGGTTTCCTGCCCGTTACTCGGATGCCACTGTTCGAACCCCGAGGGGCTCTTCCCTTCCTCAGCCCTTCGACTTCGCTCCGTTGGCGTTTGGACTGCGCTCGTCTAAAATATTTCCACCCAAAGGGTGATTTGGAGAAAAAAAAATAAAAAAAAAAAAAAATCAAGTGCCTTTTCAAAGAGGCTCGGAAGGAGAGTTGCCGCCTCGGCTGGAGCTGGGCTGCTGCTCGCGTGGCTCTAATCCATCTGCAGCCGCTTACGAAAGCGCGAAGGGAGTGAGCAGGGAAGGTTCACAACGCACAGATCAGCCCAGGCAAACCTGATTGCTGCCTTGGAAGAAATTACAGGGTTGCCGGACAAAGGGATGTGATCAGTTTAATTTATCTCGACTCGAGTGAGGCTTTCTGCTCCGGTCCTACGGGGAGGGAAACGGCCAGAAAGGTGCTGCTGGAACAGCATCGCGTGGGTAGAAAAGCACCGAGCCCTCAACCAGGGTAACTCGGGGCAGTTTTCCCTCGCTGCTGGGAGCTGGAGCAAAGCAGGGCTGGTGCCTCGCGTCCCCATGGGGAGGGGGCACCAGGTTTTGGGGCTGCTCGCTGTGCCAGGTTCGGGGCCGCTTGCCCACATCCCGTAACCGATGACTGCATGCGGGGCGAGTCACGGCACCCTGATGCTGCGCCGATGGCTTCATTTTGGTGTCTTGCAGCTCCCTCCTTTGGGCTTCCTTCTCTGGGGTGGGGTAGGTGTGGAAGGGTGTCCCCCGTGTCCCCATAAATACCCGCTGCAGCCCTTCATCCCCGGCTGTCACTCCGGGCTGCGTCTCCCTCCTGTGCGCTCCGCCTCGGTTCCCCGACCTGCTGTCCTGCGCCTGTCAGCCCCTGTCACCTTCTCCCCGGAGGTGACCGCAGCCCGGAGCCGGGCGATGCCATCTGTGTGCAGAGGCTGGGGATGGTTGTTTGATTTTATTTATTTATTTTTTTACCAGGAAAAGCTCAGGGAGGGGGAGAGGGGAGCCCGGCTGCCCGGCCGGGGCTGCGGTCGCGCTCCTGCTCTGGTGATGCCGGGTTCCCTCGGCGCTGGCTGCGCGGGCAGCTTCTTGCAGAGCAGAGATGACACAGCGGCTTATCCGCCGGGGACCTGGGATCAGCTTTCAGCTCGGTTACAGCCTTCAAATGTGGCTGAGAGCTGTCACGCTGCCACCGAGGTCTTTACGCTCTGATTTATTAAACGGAGCTGGATGCCTCAGCGCCACGGCGCAGCTGGGCCTCGGTGCCTCTCCTGCTCTTCCTCGCCCAAAATCGGGGTGGGGGCAGAGCTGTGCCCCCTCCTTGGCCGGGGTGGCAGCGAGGGTGCCGTGCAGCCGCCTTCACCTCTTGCTCTGTGTCGTCTCTGTGTTGCCCTGAGCTCCCACGGTGGCTTTTTGTTCCCTTGGCGCAGGAGCCGGGGCGAGGAGAGGAGGAGGAGGAGGAGGAGGCAGAGAGGAAGGCACAGCTCGCCCTCCCCGGCTGAGGCTCGGGCTCCCCGGCTTCACGCAAACGCTGGTGGCTCCGGTTTCATCCCCCGCAAGAAGCCCATTATTTCAGGAGGGGGGGGTTTGTCCCTGATGGATCTGGGCTCCTGTCCATAACCCAAGCATGTTTGGCAGCTCTCGGAGCCCAGAGTGTTCCTGTCCAAGAGGTTTCAGTCATCCCTCATTCCTCAGCAATCTGGTTCCTTATGTGTGAATCTGCATCCACCCAGTTTTAACTGCCTGGGACTGCGGCTGGGGTGGGTCTGTGCGTGCTGAGGCTGCTCCGGCACCTTTGGGCAGCTGCCCTCTGCGTCCCAGCCTGTCAGGCAGAGGGGACACGAGCCCTGGCTCCTTCTCCATCGCCAGCAGAGGAGTGCAGCGGCGTTATCTGCACACTCAGGACGGGCTAAACTTAAATTCCCAAAGGCTGGGGGAGCTCAGGTCAGGGAGCTGCGGGAGCTGAGCCGTGCAGGCAGCCCCAAGCAGGAGCCTCCTGGGGGCTTCCAGCCCCTGTCCCCACGGTGTCCGGCAGCAGGAGAGCCCCAAACACCGCGTGGGGCTGCCAGGAAACCTCCGCTGTGTCGGGAGAAGCCTCGAGGTGAAGCAACTCCTCTTGTTTGTGGCTGATGTCACCCGGCAGGCACGGGGCAGGAGGTGCCGCTTTGGGGACAGGGCTGCCAGCAGGGCTACGTGCCCTGGGTGCCGTGCCGGCCAAACGGGGGCAATGCCAGAGCAGAGGGGGGGTCTCGGTGCAGAGCAGACCCCGTGGCTGTGGAGGCAGGCCCCGTGCTGGCCTGGTTTCAGGCTGTGGTGTTGCAGGGCTGCGATAAACGAGGCGGTGTGGAGGCGGGGGCGGTTTCCCGATGCTACTCGTCTCGGCTGGAGTGCCACTAATCCCTTCACGTGCCCCTCGTTAGGGCTGAGTGCCCGCGGAGTGAGCGGGGCTGCATCCAGGCTCCCGGATCCTTCATGGGGCAGGAGGCTGGCGGTGCCAGCCCGCAGGAATGCGTTCGTCTCGCTCCCCACACGCCGCTGGAGCCGGCCTCGGGGTGCCACCGCCGCGGGCTGAGAAGTGGCTGGAGTGGCCAAGGTGGAGGCGTGGGGCAGAGGGGCCGTGTTTGGGGCTGGGGGGGCTTAGAGGGGGCTGCCCAGGCAGGGTTGGGGTGCTGGGCACGGCAGCCAGCTGGGGAAGGGGGAGCAGCGCGTGGCAGAGCCCATCCTTGGGAAATGGGGAGAGGAAACAAAGCGGGGTGGGTGTGGGGTGGGTGTTCCTGCACGGGGAAAGCTGTGCCTGTGCCAGGGGGTCCCTGGGCACCATTTATGACCTGAGCAAGCTCGGCTGTGCTGGCTCCAGACAGTATCAGCTCCCCGTAGCAGCCCTGTTCATCCTGAGGGGCCGGGACACGGCTCCCTGCCCTCCCGGTGGGCTCGGGACCTGCAGTGAGCTCGGAGAAGGGGCCTGCAATGAGCCTGGGCTCGCAGAGATCGCTGTGAGCCTGGGAAAGCATCCCCTGGACACGGTCCCTGTGCGAGGAGGGACGAGCAGGCGAGGCGTGCAGGCAGCAGCAGGGTTTGCCCCCAGCTTGTAGCAGCGTAGGAAAGGCTCGTGGGTGGCTCGTAGAGGGTCCTGCGGTGGGTGCCCTTCATTCACACCGATTTGCTTTCCCTTCCTGCAGCCTGCGGCCCGGGAACCTTCAAATCCAAGCAGGGCGAGGGGCCCTGCTCCCCCTGCCCGCCCAACAGCCGCACGACCTCGGGAGCAGCGACGGTCTGCACGTGCCGCACCGGCTTCTTCCGCGCCGACACGGACCCCGCCGACAGCGCCTGCACCAGTGAGCCCCACCGGGGAACGGGGAGGCGAGCCGGGTACGGGGCGGGGGGCACGCGGCAGCAGCCGTCCCTGACCCCCCCTTTATGTCTCCAGGCGTGCCGTCGGCTCCCCGCAGCGTCATCTCCAACGTGAACGAGACGTCGCTGGTGCTGGAGTGGAGCGAGCCGCAGGACGCGGGCGGGCGGGACGACCTGCTCTACAACGTCATCTGCAAGAAGTGCAGCGTGGAGCGGCGCCTCTGCACGCGCTGCGACGACAACGTGGAGTTCGTGCCGCGCCAGCTGGGCCTCACCGAGCGCCGCATCTACATCAGCAACCTGATGGCCCACACCCAGTACACCTTCGAGGTCCAGGCGGTGAACGGCATCTCCAGCAAGAGCCCCTTCCCTCCGCACTTCGCCTCCGTCAACATCACCACCAACCAGGCGGGTCAGTGTCGCCGCTGGAGCTGCAGTGCCTCGTGCTGCCGGCTCTCCTCTCCTGCCTCTCTCTAATCCCCTGGGTGAATTCTCCTCTCCGCTGGAACGTGCGTCCCTGGAGGGGATGAGATCAGAGCGCGTGCAGGCGGGGAAGGGCAGGCTTGGCAGATGCTGCGGAGAGCTCTCTGGAGCTCCCAGACCCACCCCAGAGATGTTGCGCCTGCTGCGAAGGGAGGAGGAAGGAAATGAGATTTCTCCCCTGTGGGCCTGGGAAGGCTCAGCACCAGCCCCAACCTTCGCAGGCAGCCGGCTGCTCTGCCATCCCTCCTTCCTCCCGCCCTGGCCCGGCTCCAGCGTGCTGCTGGTAATCTCCAGCCGCCGCGCTCTGATCTGATTTCACGGGTCTCACCGGTGGGGTGGGGCGGGCAGCTCCTGGCAAGGGGAAGAGGGGAAGGAGCCTTGGTTTGGGCTGCCAGGGCCCTTCCCCGGACCAGTTGGCAGCGAGGCAGGGGGTGATGTGTCACCTTGCTGCCATCTCTGAGCGTCCCTCGCTCCCTTATCGCCTTGGCTGCAAGGCGCTGAGACCACATCTCCTTCCAGAGACAGTCCCGAAGCTTTTCGGTGCCTTTTGGCTGGGGTTATCAGAGAGGAGCCGTGCTGATCAGGGATGGGGGAGGACGTAGCTGGGCACAGGAGGGCTCGCTGGGGCTGCAGAGATGCTGAGGGCAGGCAGGGTGGGCCTGGCTGCAGCACTGCCGAGCGGGTGCCGGTGCCGGCACAGCCTCATTCCTCTCCCCCTCTTTTCCCAGCCCCATCTGCCGTGCCCACCATGCACCTGCACAGCAGCACGGGGAACAGCATGACGCTGTCGTGGACTCCCCCGGAGAGACCCAACGGCATCATTCTCGACTACGAGATCAAGTACTCCGAGAAGGTAAAAGCAGAGCGGCCGCTCCTTCCCCCTGCCCCTTCTGGCTGGCGTCTGGGGAAGGGGAGCAGCAACAGGGGGGCCAGAACGCAGCGGTGACACCCCCGTGCCTCCCTTGCAGCAAGGCCAGAGCGATGGCATTGCCAACACTGTCACCAGCCAGAAGAACTCGGTGAGGCTGGACGGGCTGAAGGCCAACGCCCGGTACATGGTGCAGGTGCGGGCACGCACGGTGGCTGGGTACGGCCGCTACAGCCTCCCCACCGAGTTCCAGACGACTGCAGAGGACGGTAGGTACCGGGACAGGGCTGCCTCCTGCCCCCCAGCCCCCAAAACCTGCTCCCTCCCCAGCCTGACTCTGATTCCTGCCTCTCCCTCCCCCAGGCTCCACCGGGAAGACTTTCCAGGAGCTGCCTCTGATCGTGGGCTCGGCCACTGCGGGGCTGCTCTTCGTCATCGTCGTGGTCGTCATCGCTATCGTCTGCTTCAGGTACTGGCCTTGCAGGGAGCAGGGCTGCAGAGCCGGCTTTGGGGGTTGCTCACGCCTGCAGGCAGAGCTCCAGCAGCTCCAGTCACGCAGCGAAGGACTGGACCTGCTGCACGGGGGTCCCACAGGAGGACCGTGTGTCTCTGCCTCCCAGCACCAGCTCTGGGCTCTGCCCGGGCTCCTGCTGCCCTCTCCCAGCACTGCTGGGCTCTCTTCTCCCACCGCACCTCAGGCAGAGGTCGCTCTGCTCGCGGGCTGCCGGAGGGGAAGCTCTCTGGCTTCGGTTGCCTGTGCCGGGATTTGGAAGCTGGCAGCACGTGTCTTTGCCCCATCAGGAAAGGGATGGTTACTGAACACCTCCTCTCGTCTCCTTTGGGCAGGAAGCAGCGCAACAGCACAGATCCCGAGTACACGGAGAAGCTGCAGCAGTACGGTGAGTGGCAGCCCAGCACGTGGGCTCTGCCTGTCCCGTGCCGTGCCAGGCTGGCGTGGCACGTCACCCGGGTGGTGTCCCTCCCTGTGACGAGCCCTCTGCCCTTGCAGTCACCCCGGGGATGAAGGTCTACATTGACCCCTTCACTTACGAGGACCCCAACGAAGCAGTCCGGGAGTTTGCCAAAGAGATCGACATCTCCTGCGTCAAAATCGAGGAGGTCATCGGAGCAGGCAAGTCCCCCGGGGCTGGGCACAGAGGCTGCTGAGAGCACCGCCGGTCCCCTGGTCCCCCGGCTCACCCTGCTGCCCCCTCGTCCCCTTCCCACCCGCAGGGGAGTTCGGCGAGGTGTGCCGCGGGCGCCTGAAGCTGCCCGGCCGCCGCGAGATCTTCGTGGCCATCAAGACGCTGAAGGTGGGCTACACGGAGCGGCAGCGGCGCGATTTCCTCAGCGAGGCCAGCATCATGGGGCAGTTCGACCACCCCAACATCATCCACCTGGAGGGCGTGGTGACCAAGAGCCGCCCCGTCATGATCATCACCGAGTTCATGGAGAACTGCGCGCTCGACTCCTTCCTCCGGGTGAGCATCTCCTGCCTCGTGCTGTGGGGTGCCAGCCCCGAGCTCCCCTTCTCCATCCCTCTGCGTTGTCGTGGTGGCATCTCCGGGGATAAATTGCATCCTGGGGAAGAGGGATGACCCTAGGCAGGATAGGTAGCATACGGGGATCCACCCCCAGCCCGTTTGGGGTGTTGAAAACCCCTCTGTTCTCTCCCCGGGTAGCTGAACGACGGGCAGTTCACGGTCATCCAGCTGGTGGGGATGCTGCGAGGCATCGCGGCCGGCATGAAGTACCTCTCGGAGATGAACTACGTGCACCGCGACCTGGCTGCCCGCAACATCCTGGTCAACAGCAACTTGGTCTGCAAAGTGTCCGACTTCGGGCTCTCCCGCTTCTTGGAGGACGACCCGGCCGACCCCACCTACACCAGCTCCCTGGTACGGGGTGGGATGCTTGGGGGAGGCTGTGGGGCCGCACGAGGTACGTGCTAACTAAGGGAGCTGTCTGCCCGTGCAGGGGGGCAAGATCCCGATCAGATGGACGGCTCCTGAGGCCATCGCCTACCGCAAGTTCACCTCGGCCAGCGACGTGTGGAGCTACGGCATCGTCATGTGGGAAGTGATGTCCTACGGGGAGCGACCCTACTGGGACATGTCCAACCAGGACGTAAGTGCCCATCGGGGAGCTGGGGGGGAGCTGGGGGTGCCCGGCAGGGATCCGAGAGGGGCTCACAGCCCGCCTCCCGTGCGCGTCTCCCCGCAGGTGATCAACGCGGTGGAGCAGGATTACCGCCTGCCTCCCCCCATGGACTGCCCCACGGCGCTGCACCAGCTGATGCTGGACTGCTGGGTGCGGGACCGCAACCTGCGGCCCAAATTTGCACAGATCGTCAACACGCTGGACAAGCTGATCCGCAACGCCGCCAGCCTGAAGGTCATCGCCAGCGTCCAGTCTGGGTCAGTGGGGTCCCAGATCCCGGGGAACACAGGTGGCTGGGACTGGAGGCGTTGGGAGAGCAGGGACGAGAGAGGTCCCTGCTGCCGGGGACAACTCGGCGTCCCTCTTCTCCCCCCCCGGTGACCCGTGGCTCTCTCGCCCCGCAGCGTCTCCCAGCCGCTCCTGGACCGCACTGTGCCGGATTACACCACCTTCACCACCGTGGGAGACTGGCTGGACGCCATCAAAATGGGACGGTACAAGGAGAACTTCGTCAATGCCGGCTTTGCCTCCTTCGACCTGGTGGCACAGATGACGGCGGAGTAAGTCACTGCTTCGGGGGGCTGCGTGGGCCCTCGCCTCTGCGGCACCCAGCTGCAGAGGGCAGATTTGGGGTGGGGGAGTGAGTCCCTAAGGGGGTTAAGCTCTGGGAATTGGCATCCAGACCTGCCAGGTCGCTGAATCTTCACCCTCTCTTTGCAGAGACCTGCTGAGGATAGGGGTGACGCTAGCAGGGCACCAGAAGAAGATCCTGAGCAGCATTCAGGACATGAGGCTGCAGATGAACCAGACGCTCCCGGTTCAGGTTTGACCGCAGGGGACTCTGCATTGGAACGGACCGAGGGAACCTGCCAACCAGGTTCAGTTTGCGGTGCAGCCCGGCTTCCCGATTCCCCCATTCCCGCGGCGCTCCTCTGCCTCGGACGCTCGCCTGGGACAGGCCGGGCCGGGCCGCCCTGCCCCGGATCGGAGGCACCCGTGCCGAGAGGGAGCCCGGCTTTTCGTCCCGTGTCCTGGAGCGGCGAGGCAGCGACGCAGTCTTCATATTGAAGATGGATTATGGGACGGAGATGGCACATCCCGCTTCCCGCCCTGTCTCGGTGCTCATCGGTTTGAAGAGTTGTTCTGCTTCTTGGATTTCTTTTCCCCCTGTTCTCCCCGCCCCGAAGTCCTCACCGTCCCCCCGTCCCCGAGGCCGCAGACTGTTGACCCCGTCCGCTGAGTCCGTCAGACGCGTCCGAAACCTTCCCCGACCCCGGACCCCGCATGGAGGCAGCCGGGGGGAGGCCGAGCCCCCGCGGCGTGGAGACGACGCCAGGGACGGGGCTGCCCGGCCCCAGACAATCACTTCTCTCCTCCCCCCCCATCTCGCGGCCCCTCCGCACGAGGGTCTGCACTGGAACGTGTCCGAAGGGAAGGCTTCGCTCCCTTTCTTCTTGGCTTTGCACGCCAGAACCCGAACCCCGTGAGATTTTACTATGCAGGGAGTTAGGCAAAAAAACAAAAAAAAAACAAAAAAAAAAATTAAAAAAAAAAATAGAGAGATATATTAAAAAAGAAAAAAAAAAAAAAAAGTGGGAGCAGAAAAGGGGAGGGAGGGGGACCAGGTGCCCAGCTCCGCATCTCTTACCCTCTTGGTTCTCGTGGCCGGCTCTGGACTGCAGAGTGAGGCCGTCAGCACGTTTGCACAGGGACCCTCGGCCCCACGGCAGCCGCGCTCCTGCGAGAGGGGGCCGGGGAGCGGGGCCCGGGGGGGGCTGCGCCACACGGGGGGGGGCCTGGCCTCCCCCCCCCCCAGCCTCCTGTTTTATGCAGAAGGAGCGGGTGCCGCCGGCGCGGCCGCCCCCCCCCCCCCCCCCCGCTCCTGACACACGCTGTGATTGCTGCCAAAAGACTCACTCACCTTCCTCTGACTCTTCACTGCAGCCCGGTTCCTCCAAGCTGAGGGAGAGACTCCCAGCGTGCGTGAGTGTGCGTGAGTGTGTGCGTGCGTGCGTGTGTGCTGGCCGGCAGGACTGTGTGAGGCGATGGGCAGAATAAAGGCAATAAGAATTTTAACGGCGTTTCCTTGGCTCCGTCGCTCTCGCTGCACCAGCGCGGGGGGCTGCCGGGGGCTGGCTCTGTGCCCTAACCTCCCCCCCCCCCCCTCCTTGCTCCCCAATTTGTCTCGCTGCCGGGCGCGGACCCGGTGCCAGCCCTGCAGTGCCCGAGGACACGCGGCGCGCACCCCGGTGGGGCACAAAGGGTTGGAGGTGACGAGTCCCGGGGCAGAGCCGGGCGCTGAAACCCCATCTGGTGCGGCAGGAGATGCTGGTAATGGTTTTTCCCACCCCCTCCTCGCATCAAGCCCGACATTTGGGACCCAAAACAGCCGGTGAGTGAAAACGGAGCGGGGCCATTCTCTGCCCCAGAGCGAGCGGGGAGCAGCCAGGCTCGCTGGCAGCACCGCACACCCCCAGGATTTGTCCCCCGGGGCTCGTCCCCAGCCCCACAGCCCTCCCGTGGCCACGGCCAGCCTTCCCGGGGTGGCCCAGCCGGCTTTTCCCAGGCGATGGCCTCCGTGAGTCACCTCCACCTGCCTCCACAGCTGGCAGCCGCCCGGCCAGGTGCGAGCACCGCCACTTCAAAGGCACCCGGCACGGGAAAAGCCTGGGGTGTTCCCATGGGGAGAGCAGGGCTGGGGTCTCCACACCCCTGGGGTCCCCAAACCGATGGGGTCCCCGGGGTTCCCCATCCCCAGGGGGCTCGCACATCTCGGGGGGCTTCTCGGTGGCCACGCGCCTCCAGCTCCCCAAAACCCGCGGGGTCCTCCCCTGCCCGGCTGGAGGTGGCAGAGCCAGGTGCTGTTTTTCCCCTTTTCCTTGGAACTCGCCCGCCCTTGGGTTTCTCATTAACCCCGTTCCCCAGCGCAGGAACAGCAAACAAGGCGGGGGGGCGGCTGGCGGGGCCCCGCGCAGCGCAGCAACGGGGAAGGGGCTCCCCGAATCCCACCACCCCTCTGCTGCGGGGTGCCCGGGGTCTCCTGCACCGTTCCCCTTCCCTTGGGGTTTCCAGGGCCTCATTTGGGTCCCTGCTGTAGGGACCTTCCCCCAGGTGCCTGGCTCCATAGGGGTCCTGGTGCTGCAGGGCTGGGGTCCCCGCAGCATCCCCACGATGCTCGATCCTGGCTTGGCTTGGCTTTTTGGGGGAGTTCTGCTCGTTTTAAATAGCAAACCCACAACAAACCACTTCTGCCTTCTCATTTCCCCAGCTCCAGGTCTCCCTCAGCCCCCACACCGCAGGGTTTGCTCCTGGGGGCTTTGCCCCATACCTTCCCCTTCCTTTTTCTACAGGCTCGTACGCGGAGCGGTGCGTTCGACGGCGAGAGGAGAAACAAAAGCAGCAGCAGCAGGAATTAATGCGAGCGTGCGTTTGTACAAATATTTTTTAACAAAAAAAAAAAAAAAAAGACTTTTTTTTTTTTTTCAATTAAATTATTTAAGGAATTTTATGGAGGTCTGCGGTGCCCGCGTGGTTCTTGTGGGGTCGGGGCGGCGGGGAGCTCTGCGCCGGGCGGGCACGTGGGTGGGTGTGCACACGTGTGAGTGTGTAAGAGTGGGGTGCAAGCCCAGCCCCAGCATCCCCCAATTTGCTCCCCACCACCCCCATGGGCAGGCCTCGGGGGGATTTGGGGGGCTGTGGGGACGGGGAGAGCCTGGGGTGGTCCTGGGGGAGCGGGGCGGGGGGGAGGCGAGCCCTGCCTGCGCCCTGCGCTTCCCCCCTCCCAGCCCGTGCAAAAGAGCCTTTTGTGCTGCTGGGATTTTTTTTTTTTTTTTTTCTCCCCCCTTTTAATTCCTAACCAGGAGATTAAGGGAAGACAAAGGCTCCGATTGTTCCCGCTCTGCCGAGATCTGGAAAGTTCGGGGAGGGGGGAACCGTCTCTTTCCAGACGGCTCGGCGCAGGGGGACGCGCAGCCCAGGTGGAGGGGCCTGGGCCGGGGGGGACACCCGGGGGGACACCGGGGGGGACACCCAGGCCCTGTCCCCATAGCGCTGGGGGCTGGGGCCACCACGGTTCGGGTGCTGGTGGCCCCGGGAGCGGGGCCCTTCCCCTGGCCGTGGGGAGCGAGCTGCCGGGGCCACCCGGCCGGGGCTGGGTCCCGAGCTCCCGAGCCTCTCCCCTGCAAAGGAGGAGGAAGATTTAGGATGGATTGGCCGGCTCGCCCGGCTTCTTGGCGTTTTCGCTGCTAACTCTTGGCTGACACCTCCGTGACTTGGCAGGGAGACGCTCCAGCAGCCCCGTCAGCTGCCTGGGGCCGGCGCAGCTGGAAGGGATCACGGCTCGGCACGGCTCGGCCCGTGGAGGACGCCATCCAGGGGGCCGCGGGTGCCCGGGCATCCTGCACGGCCCCATGGTGCCACAGCCCCAGTGCTGTCCCCATGGGAAGCCGAGCTGGGGCCGCATCCTGCAGGGTGCCCATGAGGCGTGCAGGGGGCCGGGTGGGTCCTCGCCTCGTGGCCACAGCCAGGGACACGTCGTGGCCCGGCCCAGGGCTGTCCCCAAGAGGCACGGGGCCGGGACCCGGCGTGTTTTCCCATGCTCGCAGGGAGCAGCGAGACACCCACGAGCGCCCCGGCTCTGCTCCTTCTGTTTCCCGTTAAGATTATTTATTGGTAATTTTTAAGACCACTTACAGACTCTGTTCGTGTGCCAGGACCCTACACAGCTTTTTCCCAGGGCTTTTTTTTTTTTTTTTTTTTTTTTTTACAATTTATATAAAAAAAAAAAAAAAGTTGGTTTAATCATTTTCTTCCCACTCCTTCCTTCCAGACTCCTTTGGTACCCAGCAGGGTGCTGGCACATGGCGCAGTGCCCGGCCCCAACCACACCACAGCCACACCGGGGCCGTGTCCTCGCCCCCCCCACGAGCCCGAGCATCACGGGGACATCGGGGACAACCCCACAACCCCCCCAGGTGACATCCCAGCACGGCACGCAGAGGGGAAACCTTCCCAAAAAGGGGCTGCGGGGAGGTTTGGGGAGGGCGCAGGAGGCGGCTCCCCCCGGATGCCTGGGAGCTGACATCGCCTTTGGCAGCGCGCAGCCAGCAAGGAGGGCTCGGGGCGAAGGCACCCGCGTCCATCATCCCGGGGGCTCCTCGAGGAGCAGAACCATGCTGGGCCGGGGGGAAAAAAGCAGCTTTGGGTTATCGAAGGAAACCTTCGACCCCCTTGGGAAGGGCTCGGTCTGGGGGGAAAACCAGGGGGAAATTCGTGCAGCCTGGTTTGTAGGGCTGGTCACACCGGGCTGCTGCACTCGCTGCGAGGACGGCTCTTTTTGGGGCTTGGCTCAGCAGGTATCAGCCCCAGCCCAGCCCTGGTGGCTCACTGGCCCCGCACTGGGCGGCGATGCCTGCGCCCAGCTCCTCCTGCCTCCTGCCACCCGCCTCTGCTTTCGGCTTCTCCCAAAGCGACACCGGGAGGAAACGGGGAAATTGCTTCCCCGCTCCCCGCACCACTCCTCCTTCCCGGCCGGAAGCCCGACGGGCTGCTGAGCCCCTTTTATTGCCCTCATTCCTCTTTGATCTCCTCCTCGCTGCCCCTCCAGTATCACCGCCGTGCCCGGCCGGGGGCCGTGGGGCAGTCCCGGGTGTCAGACAGGTTCTGCGGCACATTTCTGCCTAATGAGAAATTTCCTCTCCCCGTGCTTCGCTGGGTTTTTTTTTAGCACCGGTATCGCTACCCCACCTCTGCCTCCGCCGGGCGGGCTGAGTCACGGGGGCGTGCGGGCACCTCCCGGCACGCTCCGCGTCCCCGCTGGCCCTTCTCTTGCCGGCCCTGGCAGCGATCCCTCTCCCCCAGTTTCCCCTGGGATGGCACCAGCGTGAGCCCAGCGACCCCCCAGTTCCTGGTGACCCCTCCAACAGCCCCGGTGTATGAGTGAGATTCCTGGGAGTGAGGCTCCCCGCTGCTCCCCACCGCCTCCCCGGCTCCCCGGTCCGTGCTCGGGGGAACCGCAGCTCCAGGCGGCTGCCGGAGTTCAAAGGGAAGGGGGAAAGCAGCAATTCCCCCTCTGCGTGAGGGTTTCGGCTCGGCTCCCCGCTCGCAGGCTCCCCGCCGCCCGCAGCCTGCGGTCGCTCCGTGCCTTAACGGGTTTCCTGGCTCGGAGCTCACTAATGAGCCGGCGTGGGAAGCGGCGAGGGCTGAATGCCCCCGAAATTGGGGCAGCGGAGGGAGGCGAGAGGCTGCCGGTGCACAGCAAACAGTGGGAGGAGAGGGGCTCCCACCCTGCTCCCCCCATGGGGACGCTGGGGGCCTGCCTGCCTGGGGGGCTCCCCAACTGGCCCCAGCACCCCCCTGCCACCCCTCCTGTCCCCCGAGGGCAGGGTGCCACGCCAGGCTCCACGCCAGCCCCGCTGCTTGGCTCAGCCCCCTCTCCATGCAGGTGTCCCCTGTCCCCGTCCTGCTGTCCCCAGCATCGTCACCCAGGCGTGGAGCAAAGGCTGCGCCCCGGGAGGACACAGCTGAAACCATGACCCATCCCGCGCCGTGACTCAGGCTGTGCCGGGCAGCCTGCGCTGGAAACCACCTGCCAGCCCCGTCCCCGTCCCCAGCCCCGTCCCCAGCCCCGTCCCCAGCCCGCAGTGCCAGGAACCCAGGCCCAGGGTGGCCCTGTGGCCGCAGGGGCTGTGATGGAGAGGAGGAAAAGCTCCTTGCGTGGTGTCGGTGTTTGCAGCCGTGTCTTGCACAAGCAGGAGCCGGCGGAGGAGTGGAGCCTGGGGCAGGAGCAAACACCGCTCCGTGCCAGCAGCCCTGACCTGATCCAGCTGCAGGAAGCATGGGGAGGCCGAGGGGAGCACACCGGGATGCACAAAACCCCCGGGGACAGCCCCCCAAGCAGCCGTCTGAGCCCGTGGTGTCCCCACGTCCCCATGGCAGGAGATGCGCAGCGCTGCGCCCGCACCCGGGGGTCCCGTCCGTGCGCACCCCAGCCCCTGCTCCCGGATAATCCCGTCCCTTATCTCGCTCCTGAGCTGTGCAGCCCCCGGCCTCGCTGCTCTGCTCTCCTTTTCCCAAGGTGGCAGCCGGGGGGTGAGAGGCTCAGGGGGTCCCTGCCCTGCTGCCCCCCGGCCAGGCTGTGAGCAGGTGGATTTATGGCCGCGGCCGTGGTCCGGCGTTCAGGGGACGGGTGAGGTGACGGGGCCTTTATGGCTTTCCTACACCTTTCTGACTGCAAAGTCTAAATGGCCTCGTAAACCAACCCCCCCCCCAACCCCGTCAGGAGGCAGAGGTTTATTAGGGCTGTAATTCTTCTCCTGGCATTTCATCAGTGTCCTTTTAATCTGCACTTGGGTGTTGTTTTTTATTTTTTTATTTTTTTTTAATTTCGGTTCAATACCAGCAGCTGCAAACGTTATTAGGGAGGGTCCTGCGCAGGAAACCTCCGGAGGGGGCTTGGGGCAGCAGCTGGGGGCCGGGCAGCCCCCTCCCCAACAAGGGGCCTCTCCGGAGGGGGCGAGGAGAGCCCAGCCTCGCTGCGCTGAGCAGGATGCGGCCACGGCGCTTGCCATGCGAGGGAAGCCTTCCCAGGAAACCTTGGGATTTCGGCAGCGGAGCCGGCCAGGAGCTAATCCTTTGTGTCAGGCTTTCCGCTTTCATCTCATTAACTCCCGCTCCCCGTGCCGCTGCCCTCTCGGTTTTTCTGGCGGGGAGATAAGTCTCCGTGCTCGGCGCGGCGAATCCTCCGCGCCTGCTCGCGCCATGCTCCCGGTCGCGCTGACGCTGGCAGGCAGCTTCCATCCAATTACAGCGGGGTGAAGCTCATTTTAATTGCATAGAGCAGCTGGGATTAAGCAGACTTTATCTCCTAATTCCCTCTTTATCTCTTAACTTCACACTCGCCGCTCGCATTGAAGGCAGGACAGCTTGTGCCAGCGTTTGCAGTTTCTGAAGGACCCTTCTCCGCGCGCCTGCCCCACGCCACCCCCTCGCCCGGCTGGGGCTGGCCCCCAAACGTCCCCAAATGCCAAAGCAGGGGCTGGCGGGGACCTCTGTGCCCTGTGGGGCCGGGATCAGGTGGTGGCAGGGACCCTGGGTGCCATTTAGGAAGGTGCAGGAGGTCCCTGGGGTGGCAGGGAGCGCAGGATCTAACCACGGCTCCCCCAGGGAATGCCCCCCTGCAGCGGCTCTTCCTCGAGGTGCCGTCCCCAGCAAAGGCCGTGTGTCACCCTGCAGGGACAGCGGGGACAGGGACAGCCCTGGGGCTGTGAACAAGGAAGAGTTTTTTTCCCCTTCCCAGCCCATGACCCTCCAGTTGCCCAGCTGGCACCCCGGGCTCCCTGCGAGGTAGGACAGGGTCATTTGTCCCCAAAAAAGGAGACGGCAAGCGCCTCTGCCAGCTCCTGCAGGACCCCCGAGGACACGCTGCCTGCCCTGCACACTTCACCAGGATTCACGTGGAGTCAAAAGGAGGTTCGTAATCTCGCCTGCCTGCTGCCACCCCGTGTCCCCCAGCACCCCATTCCAGGGGCCACCCCCTGCTGTTATTTCCCTGCTCCCTCGGGCATCCAGTGACAGCCACTTCTCCGTGCGGACACGTCCACCCCGACCCCGAGCGAGCTCTTGAGATAGCGAGAGAGCCGGGGGACACGAGCTGCTGGCAGGTCCCCTGTCCCCAAGGGCCACCCCCCTGCTCCTTGTCCCCTGGCACCGCCGCCCGTGGGTAAAACCCAGGCGGCCCCGGCTCGGCGATGCAGGCTCCGCATCAGCACAGCCGGGTGCTAATTAGGCACCATTAGCATGAGCTAATTAATCTAATTCCGGTGACCCACAATTCCAGAGCGTGGGAGCTGCTCCTCGCCCTCGCCTCTGCCCACGCCAGCGGCTCCCAGCTCCCTGTCACCCCGTGGGGTTTAATCCCCCCGTGCCCTCCTGCTGTGGGTTTCCCTGCTTCCTTTTGGGGTGGGGGGCTTGGGTACAGCCCAGGACCCCGCACAAAGCCCCGTGGGTGCCCCCAGAGCAGGAGCTCGGGTCCGGGGCCGTGCGGCAGTGAAAGGGTGGCTCTTAATCCCACAGCAGCTGTGGGGCCCGGGCTTGCTTGTTCAAGGGATATGGCAGCTCGGTCAACAATCCCCCGGCCCGTTTCGGGGGGATTAGCAGCGCCCCGGGGAGGGAAGGGGCCCTCGGGAAGGTTTGGAGGGTGGGAACGTGGCCCCGCAGAGACAAAGCCGGGCAGGGGGGCAACAGGGATTGGGGACCCTCCATCCCCAGGAGGTCCCCAAAGCGGAGAACGGGGTCTGAGGGAGCGTCCCCGTCCCCATCCCGCTCTCACACCCTGCTGTGCTGACAGGAGGGAGCTCTGGTTATCATCCCGCACGGCCCCGCAGCGATAACCCCGCCGGCACCGGGGCAGGAGGCAGCTCCCAGCCGTCCCCGTGGCCCCACAGCATCCCCACGGCCGGCGCCCCGAGCAGGATGCACCCAAAGGTGCACCTGGGAGCTCCCTGCAAACGAGCACAGGGGGTAATTAGGCCTCGTAATTAGGCCTTGGGGTGGCCTCCTGCCATGGGGGGGCACCTGGGGGATATTAGGGCTGCGTTAGGCTGCCCTGGGAGGGCTTCACCCTGTGCGTGGGGTGCTTCCCGTCTGCTCCTGCGCAAAGGACCCCATAAAAAAAAAAAGACTCCCAGACCCCATAAAACACGTGGGGCCAAACCGAGAGGCCTCGGAGCAGCAGGTGGGTCCTGGTGGGAGGAGGAGGAGGGTGGCTTTGTCGTGGTGGCATCGGGTCCGGGGTTTCCCCAGAGCTCAGCACCCACATGTCCCCTGAAGCCGCTCCGGGTGCGTGCCGCTGTGCGCACGGGGCACGGGGACCCTCCAGCCCTGAGATTTGGGGTTTTCTGCTGCGCAAGGTCCCACTGCAGCCCCAGGGCCCCCTGTGTTTGCCGAGCAGCTTACAGCCATCCCCAGGCTTTGTCTGCCCCGGGGCTTATCCGCCTGGGGAGCACAACCCCTCCCTGGGCAGCTTCCCCGGGGGGCTTGGGGTCCCCAGGGGCGCGAAGGCAGCAGAGATTTCAGCACACCCGGAGGGGTCCCTGCCTTTGGGGCACGCACACCCCCCCCGGGAGGATGCACACACACACACACGCGTGTAGCCAGGTGCCCCCGAGGGGCCCCCGTTCCCCACGGGTGCCCGGCAGGGCCGCTTTTCTGCTCCGTTAGGCACGGCTGTGCCGGCACATAATGACATGGTAATTGCGAGCTGAACCCGGCCACACGCACGGCGCAGCTCCCCTGCACCCAGCTTCACCGGGAACCCCCCCATCCCGCTCCCCTCGTGCCCACCCCGATGCCTTATATCGGCTCTGCCCACCCGGGATCCCCCCAGCACCCAGCGGCGATGCCGGGGGCACCCCCCCGGGGAGGCTGCCGTCACCTCCTCGCCCCGCAGCTGGGAAACCCGTCCTTCCCCTCGGTGTTTACACGGGTAACAGGGGTCCTCCGCCGCTGCACATCGCATTTTCTGCTTGGTCACTTCCATCTGTGTCCCCGCATAATGATTTTTTCTGCTACATTAATTTAACACACTGCGGCGGGCCGAGGCGCTGGGACCCCGGGCTTTTTAATTGTGTCCAAGGAAAAGGCTCCGCGCTTTCATCGGCGGCCAGGGCCGCGGGGTGGGTGTCCCACGGGGGGTGTGTGGGGGGGTGGGAAGGGGTCTCGGGGTGGTCGTGGGGGTCTGCAGGATGGCTGTGAGCCCCCCATGCGTGCCTTCCCGCGGGTGGGCAGGTTTGGGGTGGCCCTCGGGGGCTGTGGAGGGAAGGTGGGGGGGTCCTGGGGTGCCGGCGAGCCTAAAACCCCCCTGGGAAGGGTCCTGGCACCCTGGGGCATCCCGTCCCGTTAACGTCCCCGTGCCCCCGTGCTGCCCGGAGGGGCTGTCGGGCCCCTGAGGGTTAAGTGCTGTGTTTGTCTTGGCTGAAGGCGCCGGGCGCCTAACAAGGCACGGCGAATGGAGGTGAAGGGCTGTCCAGACGGGAAGTGACAGCCCGATTTCAGGGCTGTCAGCCCCGGCGTGGTGGGCTTTGAGCGGGGAACATTCCTCCCCGCTGCCCCGGCTCCGCCGCCCCGAGCTGCCAACAAAAGCCCCGGGGCAGCCCCTGCCCACGCTGGGTGCCGCGGGGGGCTTGGAGAGGGGGTTTTGGGGCAAAGCTGGACCCACCGCCGGGCCCCCATCCCCAGCGTCGGGGCGTGTGGGAGCCCCCCTCGTCCTCTCCCCGCCGGCGGCCCCGCAAGAAGTGGCCTCCGGTATTTGCAAACATTGTGGAGAGGGGCTGGGAAGGTCTCGGCCCACCCCAGCGGGTGCCTTTGTGCCGGGCGGACCCCCGGGGGCTCATTTCCATCCCGCCCGGGCTCCTTTCAGCCTAGACCGCCTGGGCCTCGGCCTCGCTCCTCGCCGCGCAGACAAAAGCGGTGCCAGAGCCGCAGCTGTGCCCTGTCCCCGTCCCCAGCCCCGGGGCTCTGCCTGTCCCACGGGGAGGCTGCTGGCCTGCTCCCTCCCCGTCCCCCCAACACACACCGAGGGTCCCCGGGGGCTGCCATGCTCGCTGAGCGTGCAATTTTTGCACCCCCACCCTTGTTTTCCTCCCCGTTTGCACCCCCAGGCTCCAGCAGCGCGCACCCGCTCTCCCCGGGCACCAATTCGGTGCCTCCCAGCTCCCTCCCCGTGCCCCTCCTTTTGGGGTGACCCCTGCCCCCCAGCACCAGCACCACTTTTAGGGCGAAGCCTGCACCCCCACGCATTTCAGCAGCTCCCCGCAGCCACGTCCCCACCAAAAAAAAAAAATAATCAGGGTCCGGGGAGGGGGCACAGCTGGCTCCTGGGCAGCACCTTTCCGGTAGCGCCGGTTTTTTATTGCCCCGTTTAGAGCCTGCAGATCAATGCGCAGCCCGAATTTTATTTGCTCTTGGAGTTATAAACGTGAATTCACCCAGCTGCGCTTCGTAACCGCTCTCCCTGCTGCCAGGCACGGTGTGGGGGACACAGGGGGGGGGGACACGGTGGGGACAGGTTCGCCCGGTGGCCGTGCCCGTGTCTCGGTGCGCGCGGCAGCAGCCGGGGTTGCTCTTTTCTCGCGCTTTTTGTGGCCGGTCAAATCTCCTCGGGGGCCCCCGCGAGTGACCTCTTCCTCAGCGCGGCCGCTAAGCCCTTTGTAATGGGATTTTGCGGCAGAATCGGCAAATTAGGGGAGAAGTGAATGTGTTAAGCCGCGGGTTTCGTTCTGGGTCTCCCCCTCCCCAGCCCGCTGCCCGCAGCCGCCTGCACAAAGGGGACGATCTCCGCTTTCATCTCCGACCCTCAGAAGTCGGAGCCTTATGGGGTTGGGTCCCCATCCCATCCCATCCCCTGGGTCCCCATCCGTCCCCTCCCGAGGGGACAGGGGCAGGCAGAGCCTGGGGGGCAGAGTTAATTTTGAGGACTTCATTAACGCCAGCAAGCACAAGCTGTAAATGCTCATTAATTCCCTGCTCGCTGATGGCTTTTGGAGCTAATTCTGCGCTCCCGGGACCCTCGGCCTCCTCCAGCCCCGTCCCCAGGGAGGGCAGGGGGCTTGTGGGGGGAGGGCACCCCCCGGGGGTCTCCTGTTTGGAGCCCACCAACCCCTGCGGGTGATGCCCTGGCCCAGCCCCACAGGGAAACACCTGGAACGGGGTGGGCAGGATCCCATTTTGGCACCCCAAACCCCCAAAAACGAAGGCAGGGAGGTGGCGGTGACGGGTCCCCAAGCCTGGGGGGCACCGCGCAGCCCCCCCGGGGCCCCCGTAAGGGCCTGATTTATGGCAGCCCCCGAAACGCTGCCACGGAGCGCGCGGGCCAGCGCGGGGAGCGCAGCTGCTGGAGCAGATCAGCGCCTGATTAATGTTGGGCAACTTGTTATATTGTCAGATAATTATCCCCAAACTGTATGACTTTTCTGCTAAGTGGCAGCGCTTAATTACGTTTTTAATTACACCGTGATCACCGCAGCCCCTCCGAGCGGGAGGCGGGAGCTGGGGATGCCAGGAGAGGGGCAGGGGCACGGCGCAGCCCCCGGACCTCTTACTGGGGGGCACTTGGGGAGGGGGCAACCCCACTGCAGACCCCTCCCCATACAGCAGCGTGGGGCACCCGGCTGCTGTGTCCCCAGAACGATCGTGGTGAGGTTTTGGGGTGGCTCCCAGTGGGTGTAGGATGAGGGGAGGGGTGCCGGGGTGTAGCCCCTTGCTAGGGCTCGGTGTCCCCTGCGCCCCCCCGGCCCCATCCGGCTGGGGGCAGCCCGGGGTCTCACTTCCCCTCACAGGCAGGCCCGGGTCAGGGGTCAATGCATTTAAAATTCCTCCTGGCTCTTAAACTCCGGAGAGCAACCGGAGGGGGGGGGGGGGGGGGGGTGCTCGGGCTGCGTGGGGAACGCCGGCCCCAGGGGCACGGGGAGCCGTGTGTGCACGGGGGGGCTGTGTGTGTGTGTGTGTGCACGCTTAGGTGTGCGGGCGGGTGTGCACGTGCAGGAGGAGGGCACGCTTCTAGGGTGGAGGCGTGAGCCCCCGCGTGTGCAAACGTGCGTGCACGTGGGTGTGAGGAGCAGGGACCCCCCTGGGTGCCCCCACCCTGCACCTCCTGGGACCCTCACCTGGAGCTGGGGGTGTCAGCAGGACGGGACCCCAGGGAATCAGGTGCGGGGGGCACCCACGGGACCCCAGCCCTCCCGTGGGGATGGGGACGGGGACGGGCTCTGCTTTATCCCCGGGGCCCGGGGGGCTGCAGGGGGGTGGCCGCCGCCCTCCCCGCCGGACGCCGCAGCGCCGGGAGGAAACGCGGGCGTTATCGAGCCGCTGGCTGCAGCCCTGGCTCGGCCGCGGCCTCTGGCCCCAAATTTCCTGGCGTGACCATCGCGGCGGTGCCGTCCTGGGCTCTGCCTTCACCACCCAGCAGGCAGGAGATGCGGCTTCCTGCTGCCCCACGGGGCTGGGTATGTGGGGAGGGGAGGGGTCCGGCCCCAAAGGCCTCTCCCTGCCCAGTGGAGGGGAAGAGATTTGGGGTTTTGGCCCCTTTGCGCCCTGCTCCCGCTTTTTTGCGTGTGTGTGTGGTGAGCATTGGGGCTTGGGGGCACAACTCCCCCCCCAAAATCCTTCCCCAAACAGCCCCTTTTAGCGTCGCCGCAGCCGGATGGGGTGCCCCCCGAGAGAGGACTGCATTTCGAGGGAAAAAAATGTAAGAAAAGGTCCCTGTCCCCGCTATCTCAGGAATCCAGAGCGCGCCGGCACGGCCCCGGCCCCTTGTCCTGGCCATATTTCATCCCAGACGTCGCCGCTGGCCGCGGACCAGCACCGTGGGGATGGGGATGGAGGGAGGTGATGGGGATGGAGCGAGGCTGCAGCCGGGACGGGGCAGCCCCAAAACGATGGTGGGGTTTGTACGGGGGACTCAGTGCCCCCGCCACACGAGGCTGGGGGCTTTTTCGGGTCCCTGTGGGCACCCAGTGCCCCCGAGCAACGGGGTGCAGGCTCGGCCACGTCCCCCCTGCCCCGAGCCCCGCTGCTAATGACGTCTCGCGACCTGCTTGCGAGGAGCGTAAATTATTCAGCTCCTCATCAGGGCAATTAAATTAACTCGGCGATGCGGGCCATGAATATTTCACGGGGCAGGGTCTGGAGCCGTGCGCCGGGGCCGAGCCCCTTCCCACCGCCCCGGCGGGTGCGGCGAGACCCCATGGGGGGCTGCTGGGAGCACTGGGGGTGCCCCCCCTGTCTGCCCAGGTTACTTCCAGTGGCTGCTGATGGAGGCCAGGTGCTCGCAGCCCCCCCTGGGTTTTTTTTTTAGGGGGGTACCACCAGGGGCTGTCACCACCCCGGGGACCCCAAGCCTGCTGCCCTCCCCGTGCCCCGGGCTGTGCCAGCCCGCAGCCACCTCCCCGCTGGGATCTCGGTCAGGATTTCTCTTTTCTTTCTTCCCCCGCTCCGAACAATTAATAATTTATCCCATAATAAAAGAGGAAACGGTTAATGAGATGAAAACAAGCCAGAAACATCTGCTGGGGCGGCTTTCATCGCCAGCCCCGGGCCGCCTGCGCAGGAAGCGGTGGCGGGAGGGGGACGGGGGGTGCCGGGGGGGGACACGGCGGCAGCAGGAGGCTGTCCCCCACACCCGGCCTTCCTCACCACGGCCCCCTCCTCCTCCTCCTCCTCCTCCTCTTCCTCCTCCTCCGGCTGGACCCTGGCAGGAGGGGAGAGCCTGCGGGGACCGGGAGCCAGGGGGGCACCACGGGGACAGGGATGGGGATGGGGATGGGGTCCGTGGGTGCTGTGGGGCCGGTGGGGAGGGATTGGGATCGGGGCCGGCCGCTGCTGCTGCTTCTGCTTCCAATTTAGCTGATCCCTGCCCCGATGGCTGCGGCTCTCTAATCTGTTTGTCTTCCAAAGCCATTAAGCTAATTCGGAGCCCTCCGAAATCCCCCGGCTCTAATCCCACCCCGGCTCGGCCACTTTTTGGGTCAACGGGCCTTGTGTGTGGGGAGGAGGGGGCAAAACTGGGGTATTTGGGGGCAAGAAGGGATCCCCACACCGCTGTGGGTGCAGCCCCAGCACCCCCGAGCCCCCCGTGGTGTCCCCATCCCTGTGCCACCAGGGCGAGGGGACCCCCGCGGCCCCTCGCCACCCACGGGGGGGAGCAGGGGACGGGGTCGTGCTGATAAGGGACATCGCGGGGACGGGACGGAGCGATGACAGCTGCGGGGAGATGGCCCTGTCCCCCCCCCACCCCGCCAGGCACCGGAGGAGGTGTCGTGGAAAAACAGACGTCAGCAGCGGCCCCAGGAATTCGGGATGGGGACAGGGCCCCCCAGGCCCTATAGACGGGGGAGCAGAGACCTGCCAGCTTGGCACCTCCCCATTGTGCCACCCATTTTTTTTTTCCCAAAACCTCTTTTTTTTTTTCTTCTTCTTTTTTTTTTGTTCCTTCCGTCACCCATCCACGGGCTCAGCAGGGAGGGGAAGGGGCTAATCCCCTCCTGGGGGGCTAATCCCCACCTGGGGGCCCCTCACCCTTCATTACGCGGTGCTAACGAGGGGAGAGGACGGGTGGTGACAGGGGGGGATCTGTCACGACATGGTGCCCCCCCCCCCCCCCCCCAGCCTCCCTATGCTGCAAACCCTGGCACCCTGCCCCCCCCACACCTCCATCATCTCCTCGTTACCTGCACGGCTAATTGGGGGCCTGGTGACAGACAGCCTCATTAACAGCTTAATTTCGGCTCGGGCTCTTCCTGCCCAACCCCAACCCTGGCGGGGGGGGCACCCTGTAAGGGATGGGGACCTTGGGGACACCCCCATGGGGTCAGGCACGCTGGCACACACACGTGTGACACCGTGCAGCGCACGGGGGGCCCCCTGCCAGCCTTGGGGACGGGGACGGGGTCGGTGCCACCCCGCTCCCCGTGGCGCTGCCACCCTCCAGCCGCCCCCCCCGGCCTCTCCCCACGCTTGTTTGCTCGGTAACGGCCCCGCTTCGGCTCCTTTGTGCCCGCAGATAACAGCGCCCGCCGCCGCCTCTGAAGCACCGGTGGGGAGTGGGGGCACCACCGCCACCACCCCACAGCCAGGGATTTGGGGTTTGGGGTTTGGGGTTTGGGGTTTGGGCAGCAATCCGGGCCCCACAGCCAGCCCCTTGGGGTGCCCCGCCACGCTGAGCCCACCTCGGGGCATCCCGGGTTCCCTCTGTCCCCATTTTGTCCCCTCTGTCCCCATTTTGTCCCCTCTGTCCCTGTTTTGTCCCAATTTGGCACGTCCAAGGCCCCCTCCCCAGCACCCCCAAGCCGTGTCCCCGTCCCCGGTGGAGTTTTCCTACAAATTGGCCCCAAAATGCCACCCCGGATGGAGGCCTGGCCGCGGTTCAAATGCGGCGGCGTGTGGTTTATCGGCAGATAACAGCCCCGCGGCCAGCACGGAGGGGGCTGCACCCCCCCGGGAGCCTGGCACCGTGGGCACGGGGGCTGCTGAGCCCCCCCAAAGCGTGGGGACATCCAGAGGGACCCCCAGCAGGCCCCGTGTGAACACTGGGATCTTTTGGGGTGCCTCAAGGCGGGGGTCCCCACGCACGCGGTGTGCCCGTCCCCATCCACCCCATGTCCCGGGGGGGCGAGGGGCAGCCCCTGGGGATGATTTTGGGGGGGGTCCTCAGCACGGGGACCCCGTGGGCGGCACGGAGGCGAGGGCTGGTGGCGTGGGGCACGGCGCCGGGTGGCGGGAGCTTTGTTTGATCCCAGATAAGGCGGCGACGCCAAGCACCTGGCGGGCAACCAGGTGCCACACGGGGGGGGGGCACCGAGGGTGCTGCCACCCCCCCACACCCCCCCCCCAGTCGCCACGGGTGCCCAGCCTCAGCTCCGTGTCCCCGTGTCCCCCTCCAGCCACCCACGCACCCCGTGGACACTCAGGGGGGGCTAAATTTGGGGAGGGGGCTCCGTGGGGGGAGCGGGGGCAGCCCCCATGCGCCCTCCCCACGCGCGTCCCGAGGGGCGCAGCCCCCCCGGGTCCCCCCCCCCAGTGTCCCCCAGCCCCATAGCAGTGTGCCCACGCGTGCCCACGACCCCCGTGGGTCCGGAGGGGGTCCGGAGGAGCCGTGCCCGGTGCCGGGACCCCCCCCGGGACCCCATCCCCGTGCCCGTGGGCGGCGCCGCGCCCCCCCCCAGCTCCGCGCGGTGCCATCCGCGGGCGGGCAGCGCCCCCTGCCGCCCCCCCAGCCCCCCTGCACCCCCCCGAAGACCCCCCCCGCAGCCACACTGCAGCCCCCAGCACCTCCCCATTGCATCTCCCTCCCCCAGAAGCCCCCCCGGAGCCCCCCTGGAACACCCCCCCTTCCTGCAGCCCCCCTGCAGCCCCCCCATTGCAGCCTCCCCCCCCCGCAGACCCCCCCAGAGCCCCCCTGCAGCCCCCCCTGCCCTCTGCCCCCCTCGTCCCCCCCCGTTACAGCCCCCCCAGCAGCCCCCTCCCCATTGCAGCCCCCCCATTGTAACCCCCAGAGCCCCCCCTCCATTTCAGTCCCCTTTTACCCCCCCCATTGCACCCCCCCATTTCAACCCCCCCATTGCAGCCCCTCGGAGCCCCCCCCCCGTTTCACCCCCCCCACCTTACACCCCCCATTGAGCCCCCCACATTCCAGCCCCCCCTCCAACCCTCCCCATTGCAGCCCCCGGATCCCCCCCCCCCATTTCAGCCCCCCCTTGCACCTCCCCTATTGCACCCCCCTATTACAGCCCCCCCCTCCACCCTCCCCTATTGCAGCCCCCCCATTGCAGCCCCCCCATTGTACCCCCCTGGATCCCCCCCCCCATTTCAGCCCCCCCATTCCAGCCCCCCCTATTCCAGCCCCCCCTTCACCCTCCCCTATTGCACCCCCCCCCATTGCAGCCCCCCCATTGCAGCCCCTTCACTGGACCCCCCTGGAGCCCCCCCTGAAGCCCCCCTCCCCAATTCCATCCCCCCCCTTTTACACCCCCCTATTACAGCTCCCCCATTCCAGCCCTCCCTGCACCCCCCCCATTACACTCCCCCCTTTCACCCCCTCCATCGCACCCCCCCACTGCAGCCCCCTTCCCCCCCACACCCCCCAAATCCCCCGAAACCCCCCCAGACCCCCCCCCAACCCCTCAGGCCCCATTCTCCACGAGCCGGGCTGGCACTAGGACCGCGCGGCCACCCTCCGCCCCCCTCCCACCACCACCGCGCATGCGCAGTGCTCACCCTGCCCTCCCCGAAGCCACTTCCGCCCGGCTGCGGGCGGAAGCGGAAGGGCCGCCATCACCGCCGGGACCGCTGAGGGGAGCCGCGGCGGCGGGGGGGGGGGACCGGGAGCTGCGGCGCCATGGCCGGGATCCTGTTCGAGGACATCTTCGACGTGAAGGACATCGACCCCGAGGGCAAGAAGTTCGACCGAGGTGAGATGGGGGAGCACGGGAAACCCGGGGGGGGGCGTCCGGTACCGGGAGGGGGGGTCCTGGGGCTGTGGGGGGGGTCCTGGGGGGTCCCGGGGCCTGTGGTGATGGGGAGGTGCCCGCAGTGTCCCGGCTGCACTGCGAGAGCGAGTCCTTCAAGATGGACCTGATCCTGGACGTCAACATCCAGATCTACCCCGTGGACCTCGGTATGGGGGGGGAGTGGGGGGGTAATGAGGGGTAGGGGGGGGCTGGGGGGAGGTTGGGGGGGTATTGGGGGGTGTTGGGGGGGGTGGGGAGAGGATGGGGCTGGGGGTGCTGTATGGGGAGGGGGAGGGCAATGGGGGGCATTATATGGGGGAAGGATACTGAGGGGGTGCTATATGGGGTGGAGGGGGGCACTATATGGGAGGGAAGGACACTGGGGGGGCATTATAATGGGGGGAAGGACACTGGGGGGCACTATGTGGGGGGCACTATATGGGGGGAGGGAGGGTAATGGGGAGGCACTGTATGGGGGAGCACTATATGGGGGGAAGGACACGGGGGGCACTATATGGGGGGAAGGACACTGGGGGGCACTATATGGGGAAGAAGGGCACTGGGGTTGCACTATATGGGGGGAGGACGCTATGGGGCAGCACTGTATGGGGAGGGGTGACACTATATGGGGAAGAGGGGGGCACTACATGGTGGGGGGCATTACATGGGAAGTGGGGGCAACCCTAAGTGGGGTGAGCACACCCCCGCTGCGAACAAGGTGCTGGGGATCTGGGTGCTGCAGGGCCTCCCGTCCCTGCCCAGAGCTCAGCCGGCCCCCCCAGACCCCTCGCCGCGTCCCCCAAAAGCAGCTTTCCATGAGCAGCAGCACCCCCAGCCCTTCCCCAGCCCCTCTGGGTGCCCCTGGGACGCGGGGAAGGGTGGGGGACGCAGGCTGTGCGCCCCCCTGCCCCTTGGATCACAGCGCAGGGCACCCACCGCTGTCCCTGCCTCCAAACCCGTCCCTGCAGGTGACAAATTCCGCCTGGTGATCGCCAGCACGCTGTACGAGGACGGCACTCTGGACGACGGCGAGTATAACCCCACGGACGACCGGCCCTCCAGGTACCGGGGCTGGGGGGCTGAGGGAAGAGAGGGCGTCCCCCTGGGGATACGTGGAGGAGGATTTGGGGTTTTGGCGCTGCTCTGAGCTTTTCCTGTCCCGCTGCAGGGCGGACCAGTTTGAGTACGTGATGTACGGCAAGGTGTACCGCATCGAGGGGGACGAGACCTCCATGGAGGCAGCCACGCGCCTGTGAGTGCCCCGAGCTTTTTGGGGAGGCAGCGGGATGTGGGGCCGCAGCTCCTGCGGGTTCCCATCCCCTTCTCACCTCTCCTCTCCTCTCCTCCTGCCCCAGCTCTGCCTACGCCTCCTACGGGGGGCTGCTGATGCGGCTGCAGGGAGACGCCAACAACCTGCACGGCTTCGAGGTGGATTCCCGCGTCTACCTGCTGATGAAGAAGCTGGCCTTCTAGGAGAGGCCGCACCTCGAGGCTTCCCAGAGACATTCTGCCAGCGAGAAAACGGGAGCCCCAGCACCCCAAATCCTGCCCCAGTATCTGTGCTTCCCAGGCGGGTGCAGGAGGAGGTGTACTCCTTCCTCACCTTGTTGTTTTTTTGTTTTTTTTTTTTATGCCTCCTGGGATTTGTGGTCCCCTCCTGCGCAGGGAGAGGCGCCTGATGCTGAGCAGAGACCACGCTGGGCACCCTGCGGCCCTGCCTGCTGCTGGTCTCCTCTCACCTCCCTCTTCCTGCGCGTCCGAGGCGGGCTCAGCCCCGGCTGTGCTCAGGGATCTGGCCGCATCGGGGCTGGCCATCATTTTGGAGCCATCCCGTGACGGGCCTGGCTCGTTCTTGATTAAACCAGCACGCGTTTTCTAGGGCTGGCTGAGTTGTGAGGCTGATGGGGAGCGGGTGGTGCGCCTGCACAGGACCCCGAGCACTTCCAGAGGGTGACGGGGACACTGGGATGGCCCCAGAGGGTGCCGTGCTGCTGATCTCGCTCCTGCAGAGCTGGCGGCTGCCACGGGAGGGAGCCGGGCACAGGGAGACGCCGCAGCACGTCCCCAGCGCCTCCTCTCGCCGAGGCTGCAGGGGGCAGAGGAGGAGGCGAAGGCCCCTTTAGAAAAATAAGGGCTTTAATCGCCAGGCGTTCACAGTCCGGTGGGAGCGAGGTGAGGTGCGTGCGACCAGGGCTGGGTTTGACCCCCTGGGGGCACGCTCCCGGGCACCCGGAGCACAGCTCGGCGTCCTGCGGGGTTTTTCTGCCCTCCCCCATCAGTTCAGGCCCCGCTGGGGGGGTCCCTGCCGCCCCCCTGGCCTTGGTCGCACAAGTCCTTGGCCAGGTCGTGGAAGAAGAAGCGCAGCTTGCCCTGCAGCAGCCGCTGGTAGGCGAGGAAGATGACGGCTGTGTCCAGCTCCTTGGAGCCTGCGGAGCAGCCCGGCTCCCATGGCTCTTCCTTGGGGGGGCGAGAAGGGGACAGAAGGGTCACAAACGTCACCGTGCTCAGCCCCCTGCTGCCCCCACAGTGCCGGGGGGGGGGGGGGGGAGGCGAGCTCTCACCTCCCAGGTCTTCAGCAGCACGAGGAAGGCCTCGGCGTGGCGGTAGAGCCGATTGAGCTGCCCGGCCCAGCACTCCTGGCTCTCCTGGCTCCGCGCCCCCCTCACGGCGTCCACCAGCAGCACCAGGTCGCAGAGGATCTCGCGCCTCTTGCTCTGGTTCTGGGGAGCAGGCAGGGAGGGAGCGCGCTGACCCTGCTGCCGGTGGGGCTGGGGGTCCCCGTTCCATCCCTCGCCCCCCCCGTGCCACCAGGTGCGCCCCCCCCCACCCCCCCCAAGCGGCCTCGTGCGGGGTTTTCGGTGCCCTGTGCTTACCCTGGGGTCCTGCTCCAGTCCCACGGGCACCCCAGGACCATCCTCCCAGCCCTCCTCACCGATTTGGTTTTCCACTGCGTCATTTTGACATCCACCGGGGGCAGCGCCACGGGGCAGCTGAGCACCGAGGGAGCTTGGCACTGGTTCTGTCGGGGCAGAGGACGTCAGGGCTGCGGTCTGGGGCCAAGAGCTGCGCCCAGCCCTGCCTGCCACCGGGTTTTGGGGTACGAGGGGCTCCTCACCGCTTTCTTTTCCATGTCCTTGGCCTCCCCGATGTACTTGTGGATGAGCCTGGGGTCGCACACCAGCCGCGCCGGGCTGGCACGGCCCTCTTTGACGTGCAGGAGGAAGGACGTGAGGAGGAGCAGCCCTGGGGGAGAAGGGGGCAGCCCGTGGGCACCCGGCCCCCTTGCGCAGCCCTAGCTGCTGCTGCCGGCCCGGATTGCCCCGTGGGGGGAGGTTTGGGGGTCCCAGGGGGTCGTGGTGCTCTGCCCCACGGAGGGGAGAGGGGCCCCGTGTCCCAGCTCTGCCCCAGCGCTCGGTGCCGGCCGGGGAGAGCCGGGAGTTCCCAGCTGCGCAGGAGGAGGGGGAAGGATGTGACAAGTGTTGGGGCTGGCTTTTAGGCTCGGCTCCAGCCTGGGAAGCAGGCAGGGAGCCGAGCTGCATTCCCAGCACCGTCCCTCCTGTCGGGAGTTTGTGCCAGGAGCGGCTCCAGGCATCACGTGCGCTTCGGGGAATCCCTGCCTGCAGCCTGCGGCCACACGCGGCGGCTCCTCGCCGCTGGCTGCAGCCAAGGGCTCTCCTGCCACGCAGCCTCCCCAGCACTGCCGGCACATTGCTGGCCCTGGCACCCCTCTACCAGGTGCCCTCTGTGCCCTGTGCCGTGCTGGTGGCCTCCAAAATCTGCTCTGCACCCACCCGGGGCCCTGCTCCCTGCCCGCCTCAGCACTGCACCTGTCCCCAAAAGCCCTCGGTGTCAGCACAGCCCACTCGAGGCCGGACTCTGCAAGACGCCCGGGCACTTTGGGGACCAGGTCAGCGCCACCAGCCCTCCCCGTGGTGTTTCCTTGCTGCCAACGGGTGGCACGAGGGCTGTGCCCAGCTCCTGGGCTGCCAACCGGGGTATATATGGGGTATATATGGGGTATATATGGGGCCGTGTGGGCGCGGTGCCGCAGCGCTGCCCCTTCCCGCTCGCCCCGCACTCACTGTTCAGCTCCATGCTCGCCTGGGGGCTTCGGCCCTGCATCTTCCACCCTGGGGCCAGCGGCTGCTCCCCGGCTCCCGTCCCCCTTCCATGGAGGGCAGCTGTGGTGCGGGCTCCCCGCGAGCGGCCGGGACGGAGGGGCCGGGCGCCGGGAGCACCCCTCGGACGGCACGGCACGGCACGGCTCTCCGGCCCGGCCGCCGTGCCGAGGCAGAGTGATTTCCTGTTGTGTCGCTGCTGACCTTCGAGTAAAAATGCTCCGGGGGCCCCGTGGACGGCTTCCTGCCTCCGGCCGTTTCCTCTCTTGGCTCTGGGACCGGGAAGGGCGTCCCCGGGCGCCCTCGGGGCTCCGTCACCTGCCCCCTGCCCCGAGCCTGAGCGCACCGCGCCGGGATGGCGGGGTTGGGTGCCTCAGCTCGGCCCGTCCTGGGGACGAAGGTGGCCCTGGTACCTGCAGGAGAGATGGTGGCGGTGGCTCTCTTTGCGTGGTGGCCCAAGGGGCCGTCGGCCCAGGTGGGTGCCGCTCCCTGCTGAAGCAGCCAGGCACCCAAAAACCCCTCGCTGGCTGTGGGCCCCATCCCCGGCGGTGGGCTCCATCCCCCTGAGGGGCTGAGGGGGGTGGAGATCCCCGGTGGGGCTGCAGCATGCAGTGACCAATGCAAGCTGGAGCATGGGGACCCGAGACTTGGCCCTCAGGGTGATTTTTTGGGGAAGAACCGGGTGAAATCCCCACAGGCGCCCACGTAACCACGTGCGCTCCCACCGCAGCCCCGTGCGTGCGCACCTCCCGCGGCACACCTCAGGTTGCACGCTCAGGTTTCCCCCATGCACACCGTGCTCACGCAGCCCCCCACGCCCACCCCCACCGTTCGGGACCCCCCCACACACCCTCCTTCCCCCCGCATCTGGCTCGGAGCAGCCTGCTCCCAGCCCCGCTCCGCGTGTTTCCAGCCCTGTCCCCGCGGTTCCCGGCAGCGCCTGGCCGGGTGACAGCAGCCAGAGTAAACACCCCGGCCCCGCCGCCTGCCCCCTGCCCCTCTCGGCCTCCCCACCTGGCAGCCCACCTTTTGGGCAGCGTGGGGGGGGGGTCCCGATGGGCTCCGGCAGCCCCACGGCTCCAGGGATGGCGCTGGCTGCACGGCTCGGGCACGGCGGCCGGAGAGCGGAGCGGCGAGCGGCGGGGTCAAGCACCGCTGGGCTTCCCCCGCACGGCCATGCCCCGTCTCTGCGGACGTGACGGGCTGCAAACGCGCCCTGCTGGCACGCTCGGCCCCTGGGCCAGTGCTGGCCACGGTCCTGCTGCTGGTCCTGCACCAGTCCTCGATGTACCCCGCTCCCCGCTGCACCCCGCTCCCCGCTGCACCCCGCTCCCCGTCCCTCTCCAGGTGCAAAGCCCTTGGTGATGGCGTGCTGGGGAGCTGCAGCGCCCCGGGGTCAGTGCTTGCCTTCACAATTAGCTCAACGAACCCATCGGGGCGATGGGATGGTGGCTGCTTCTGGGCGCACACCTCCTGGTTTGGGGTGCGGACACCGGAGCACCCCAAGGTGCCTAAAAGTGTCCCTTCGCCCCCAAAATGCCTCTTTTCAGCCACACCTTCACCCGGTTCCTTGCTGCTGGAAGGGGCACTGCTGCTGTTTGCTGCCCCTGCCTGGGGGGTGCGGGGGGACCCCCCGGTGCCGGCGGGGGGGCTCGGGGCCGTGCAGCTGGCCGGATCCCAGCGCCGAGTTTCCCACCTCTCCTTACGGGGTGCAAAGTGCCGGCAATCCCACCGCGGGGGGCAGCCGTTCGCACCCACTCCGCCAAGGTGCCAGGGGCGGCCGGAGGTGCCAGGTGGCCGGGGTGGGGGTCCCAGGTGGGTGGCACAGCTGCTGGCCCCCCCCCAGGCCACCCAGGTGTGCCCGCTGGGTACCCGCAGGATGCTGGGCATGTGGGAAGCAAACCTGGGCTTCCTGGGCAGGGAGGGGGGTCCGAGCCCCCTTTGAAGCCCCCATAAAAGAGCCCAGCATCAAGGGAGGAGAAAGTCAAAGGAACAAAGAGAGCGGCTAATCCCGGCCTGAGCAAACAGCCCCCGTTTGCTCAGGGCCCAGCTGGCCCCGGGGCCGGGGGGAAAGGGCCGGGGACGGGGCTGGGGGCACGGGGGGACGAGGCAGGGAGCACTCTGCATGCGGGCAGGCCCCGTGCCCCCCCAGCCCAGGCAGCTCGGCCCCCTCGGGCCCCGTTTTACATTTGCAAATTGCCAATAAACATCCGTGGGCAAACAGCCCCGTGCCCTCCGCTCCGCTCCCACGCTCGTGGACGCTGGCGGTGCTGCAAAGGGCCCCGGGATGGGATAACACAGCACGGGGAGGGGGGGCTGGCACAGATTTCCCCCATTTCCCCATGCCCACGGGCCCTGCCTGGCACCGCACAGGGGGTGCCCAGCAAGGGGGGGCCGGGACAAACCGGGCAGTGCCCCCCACGAGCATCAGCACTGCCGTGGGCATGCCCCGAGCCATCACCAACACGGCCACGCTCGCCCCGTCGGTGGCCACCGCTGCCCCCGTGCCCCATCCTGCTCCTTGCCCCGCAGCCCCTCATGCTGGCTGGGATGGGTGGGGGGCACCAGGAGGGCACCTCGCCCCCCCCTGCATCCATCCCGCGGGGCGGCGAAGGGGTTAATGCCAGGCGGCCGAGCCGCAGGTGGGCGCAAGAATGAAATTCCTTCTCGCCGTCCTGCGAAGTCTGGGCACAAATATTTGCCTGCATGTCCGGTGGGCGGGTGTGGGGGGGGGAGAGAGACCACCATCGCTCTGGGAGCGTGCTAATCCCCATGCCAAACAGCCCCCCCCCCACACTCCGTGCCCCGCACGCCTCCCCGCAGGGGTCGCCCCCGCGAGGCTTTGGGGCAGGGGGGATTTGTGGGGTGGGCGCACGGGGGACGCCGGCACCTTTGGGTGCCCCCGCGGGCAGGGAGCTGCGGGGTGCTGGCAGCGGGCACGGTGCCCTGGGCACGGCACGGCCCCACGTGGGTGGGTATTTTGGGGTATTTTGGGGTGTTTTGGGGTGTCCTGGGCATGCTGCCCGCATCCTGGCCCCCCGAGCCGTGCCGGCTGCCGCAGCTGGGAGAGAGGCGAGAAGGGGCAGAGAGCCCCAGCCGTCCCCGCCGTGCCGGGAACACGCAGTCCATAATAAACTCCATGTGTCTGGAGACGAAAAGCAGCCGCTCCCCACCCCGGCATCATGTCCCCTGGCTGCATCTCCCCCCGTTACCTGCCGCCCCCAAAACCCCTTCCACCCCCAGCCCTCCCCTTGTCCCCCCCTCCCCATCACCACCACCACCACCACCACCACCCCTTGCCTTCGTCTGGGGCGGCCCGGCCCTGCGAGCCGCCTGCCAGTTGTGCAAATATTGCCGGAACGGCTGTAATCCCCGTGTCCAACGTGAATTATGAGATATTTCCACCCATTACGACAGCCCCCCCCCCGCCCCGCCGCGTGTGTGCAGGGCCGGGGGGGATTAGTCACGGGGCAAGCCGCGTTCGGCGCAGGGCTTCGGGGAGGCCACGGCACCTCGGTGCCCCAAGCAGGGCAAGGGGGGCTTTTTTTTTAGGGGAACTGGGGGGTTTCTGAGCCTCTGCGGCTCCTCTCGGGCCTGGGCCCCAAGTTTATGGCACGGGGATGAGGCTGGCGGTGCCAGGGTGCCCGGGAGGCAAAGGGAGGCCGTGGGAAGGGGCCGGGGCGTGCGGTTTTGCCTCGACCCCATCCCTGGGGAGAAGAGGCTCCTTCCTGCCGCCCCGAGCCCGGCTCATGTTCAAAGCCCGGAGCAGACAGCGGCTAATGAGGCCAGACAATAGGGAGCTGCGTGGGGCAGCAGCGCTGGCACGGGCCGCCGCCGCCCCGAAGCCAGGCGCGGGACGGCCCCGCCACCATGGGGGCAGCGGGGACAGGATGGGACGGGGCAGCACCCGCTCCACGCCACCCTCACCGTGGGCAGGGCACGTGCCCACCGAGCCCACCGAGCCCACCGAGCCCACCCAGCATTTTGGGGGGCAGGGGAGCGGTGGCCCTGCTGTTGGGGTGCCCCATCCGCGCCATGCCAAAGGGGCACCCCAATGCCGTGGGGTCACGGGGCCGGGCACCTGCTCCAGGTGGAGGGGCTGGGGTGGCACGGGGGGCACGGGGGGCACAGGGTGGGTCAGGGGGCACGGGGCTGCCCGCTGCTGGCCGTCCCCGTCCCCATGCAGCTCCAGCTGCCCGCAGCCGGTGGCCCCGTTGGGGCTGTGCCGGCGCCAGGCCCGGCTCCGGAGCGCCTCAGAGCCGCCTTTGTGCAGCGCTCCCAGCACATGTGGGGCACTGGGAGCCAGCTGGGGGCACCGGGACCATTTTCCAGAGCTGCCCCCATCCACAAGCTCACACACCCCCAGGGCAGCCACCATCCCTCGGGCTGGGGCACCCCTGGCATTCCTAAGGGCACGCAGGGCTGGGGATGAGCGATGCCCGGGCGCAACGGGAGGAGCTGCCTCAGTTTCCCCCATGCCAAGGCCGCAGCTTCCCCGGCTTTCCTTCCTTCCCGGGAAAGGGGAGGGAGCTTCCCCCGCCGCTTCCCCACATCCCCGCGGCCGAGCCAGGAGACTGTGACGAGCTCTGGGTGCGCGGAGCCAGCGCCGGATTCCTGGCACCGGCGGGGCGGCCGGGAGCCATCGCCCGCCTCCTCCCCGCTCGGCCCCGCTCGCTCCCCGCCGTCCCCCTGGGCCGCCGCCGCCGCCGTGGGCACCAGGCGGTGACGCTGGCACGGCCACGCAGCCCCCAGCCCTCCCCTGCCGCCGGATCCCGGGCCGGCAGGGACGCCGGGAGAGAGGAGCGGGGACAGGTCGGTGGCACCGCTGGGGACAGCGGGGAGGGCAACGGGGACGGGGGTGCCAGGCTGCCAGGCACAGTCCCCGCTCGCAGAAGGGCCCGGAGAGCGTGGCAGGGCGCTGTGGGCACGGCGTGCCCGCGGGATGCACGGGAACCCTGGCGGTGTCCCAGCCCCTGGGGTGCCAGCGGGATGTCCCAGCGGGGAAACCCGGCTGCTCCTCGCGGCCTCGTGCCAGGGCCAGCTCCTGCCACGGGGCAGCTCCCGGGCATGGCCATGCCCCCACGTCCCCCCCCGGAGAGGTGCCCGGCACAGCGGGAGACAGAGGAGCGACGAGCTGGGGTGGGAAAGGGGACGGGGAGGCCGTGGGCGAGCTGCGGATGGGGCACCCTGACAGCAGGGGCAGGGGGCAGGGGGCTGCAGCCCCCCCCCCCAGCCGCTCACCGGGTTTGGGGGGAGGCCCAGGAGGAGCCTTGTGGGGAGGTAGGGGCCTGTTGTGCTCCAGCTGTGCCGTGTTTCCCTGGCTACACCGTGCAGCTGGCCGGGTGTTTGTACCGCCGAGAGTTGATTTTGGCAGCCCTGCGCTTCCCCCTCCTCCCCTCCACGCCCGCCTCCCCCTCCCCGGGCGCCCGCCCGCCACGCACCCGGCACCCGGCTCCCCTCCCTGCCACCGTCCCCTGGTCGGGGGGACACGGGTGGCACCCGGCACCCCCATATCCCCTGCCCCCCACGCCCCCCCCAGACGCTCCCCGTGCCTCGGTTTCCCCAGCTGGCCGCTGTCTCCCCAGGCCTTTCCATGGTGTCTGCTACCTGCCCGCCGCCGCCCTCGCCAGCCCGGGCACATGGGGGTGAAGAGCAGGATCGGTGCCGGGTGCCGCTCTGCCAACCTCCCCCCCACGTCCCCACTGCCCTCCCTGGGCCAAAGACCCCAAAGATCCGGGCTCCTGGCCCCCCCCAGCCTCTGCCACCGATGGGCAGGGTGCTGGGGTCCCGCTCCGGGACCTTCCTCTGCCCAGCAGCAGCCGGAGGGATTTGGGGATGCCGAGGGCACAAGTTGTGGGGTGCGTGTTGCTGGGGCCCTGCAGGGTGTGGGGAGGGGTTTGGGGGACAAAACAGGGCGGGTGGGGGGGCTGTGTGCCCTGGGGGTGGGCTGGGGGGGGTGTCCTGCAGTGCCCCCATGTCCCCGGGGGTCCCAAGCGGCCTGGGAGGGGACGGAGTGGATTTGGGGGTCCCCGGGATGTCCCTTGCCCGCAGATGCCCCATGCCAGGGGAGAATATTGGGGGGGGGGAGCATTGTAATGGGGGTGCCCTGCAAAATGCCAAGGGGGCTGTGGGTGGGTTCCCAGGGGCCACATGTCCTGGGGGAGGGGGGCACGTGGATGGGGGCGCACCCAGCATGGGTGCCTAGGGATACCCCAAATCCCGGCGGGGGGGTTGTCCTACAGTGTCCTGGGGAGTTTTGTGTGGATTGGGGGGTCCCCAGCATGCCATGGGGGTGACGGCATCCCCCAGGTACCCCATACCCGGGGAAGGGGTCAATGGATGGGGGGGGTTCCCAGGGATGCCCCATGCCCAGGGGTACCCCGTGCCTCGGGGGGTGGGTGGCAAACAGAGGGGGGGTCTCCCCAAAACACCCATACCAGGCGTCACCCCAATCCCCCCGGGGACCACCTACAGCCACCGGGGTGCCCCAGAACGACCCGGGGCCGGGGATGTGCGAAGAGGGGGAGAGGAGGCGGCTGGGCTGGGGGGGTGAGCGGGAGGGGGGGGGGTGCGCAAAGCGCAGCGGGGGCGCGTCCCCCCCGGCCGGCCGCTGCCTGCGCCTCATTAGCGGCCCTTTGTTTGCACAGGGCTCGCAGCTCCCGCTTGCCCATGCCGCCGCCTATAAAGCGGGGCCAGGGCCGGCAGCCGGGCAGAGGCGGTGGCGGCGGCAGCGGCAGGCAGCGGCCGGCCCCCCCTCCCCGCCCCCGGCCCCCCGGTTCCCCCGGCCGGCCGGCACCATGCGCGCCGCCCCGCTGCTGCTGCTGCTCGCCCTGCTCGCCCTGCCCGCCCGCGCCGCCCGCCCCAAGCTCGCCCTGCCCATCCGGCCCGACACCGAGCCGCTGCCCCCCGGGGGGGCGGCAGGTAGGACCCCCTCCGTGCGCCCCTTTTCCTCCGCACCCCCTTTCCCGTGCGCCCCGGGCGCAGGCGACCCCTCTCCGAGCCACCCCTCTCCTCGCACCCCTCTCCTCGCACCCTCTCCGCGCTCCCCCCTTCGTGCACCCCCTTTTTCCTGCACCCCAAGGGTCCGCTCTCTCCCCCCCCCCACCCCCCCAACACCCGGTGCCGGGTCTCCGCCGGGACCCCCGTGCTGGGGGAGCGGGGAGCGCGCACGGTGGGGCGGTGCCGGCCGCTGTCCGCCCCGCGGGGCTGCGGCAGGGGGGTGCCCGCGGCCCGGAGGTGACTTGGGTTTGGTTTTTTGTTTTTTTTTTGGGTGGTGGTGGGGGGGGTTGTCAATTTTTTTTTTTTGGGGCGGGGGTGTTGTCTCCGCAGGCTGCGCCTTCGGGGGGCATTTCTACGCGCTGGACGAGACGTGGCACCCGGACCTGGGGGAGCCCTTCGGGGTGATGCGCTGCGTGATCTGCCACTGCGAGCCGGTGAGAGCCCCCCCGCGCCGCGCCGCACACGGCGGAGACCCCCCCAGCACGGGGCCCTGCTGGGGAGGGGGCTGGGAGCTGGGGGGGGGTCGCCCCCTTCACCCCCATCTCCGCCCACCCCATGGAAAGCGAGCAGGGATTCCTGCAGCCGGCCTGACACCTGGGTGTCCCCCCCCCGGGGGCAGCGGGGAGGAGAAGGGGAGGGGGGGGGCTTAAAGGATCAGGCTTCGTTCTCCTTCCCCTCCTCAGGACGGCCCCCGGCCCCCCCTCCAGCAGCCCCCCGAGGCTGGAGGGGCCGCGCACAGCTGGGCAGGGGGATGGGGGCTGGGGGGGGGAGCAGGGAGGGCTTGGCTGCGGTACAGGCAGCTGGGGGCTGCGCAAGGTGTCCGGGGGGGGGCTCCAGATGGGCTGGGGGAGCCGGGCCGTGCCGGGGGAGCGCTGGAGCCCTGAATGTGCCACCCGAGGGGAATTTGGGTGGTTGGGTTGCCCGCGTCCCTGGCACGGCTCGGCATGGCTCTGCCCACCCCAGCAGAGGAACCGCCGAGGGAAGGCAGCGGGAAAAGTGAACTGCAAGAACATGAAGCAGGACTGCCCCGTGCCCGCCTGCCCCCGCGCTACGCTGCTGCCCGGGCACTGCTGCCACACCTGCCCCAAAGGTGAGCGCAGCCCCCGTGGGACGCTGGGCACCCCCTCAGGAAGTGGATGCTTATTTTTGGGGTTGTCTGTGCCCCTGGGATGCCCACGAGGTGCTGGGCAGGGGCGCACAGAGGGCGCACGGGGCTGAACCCAGCGTGCCCCCGGCGCACAGCCCTGTTTTTTGCTTTATTTTGGGAGGGGGGGGATTCAGTTTTACCGTAAGCAGCCTGCTGCAATCCCCTCCCCGCTGTGCCTTGCCATGCCAGCCTTGCCAGGCCCCCCGGAGAAGAGCTCCGAGCCCCCCTTCGACACCTTCGAGTACTTCCAGGACAAGGAGGACGAGCTGGACAAGCCCTACAACGACCGCTCCTACCTCAGCTCCGAGGGCCTGGCCCGCGACGACGCCCGCACAGGTGAGCCCCGGGGCAGGCAGCGGGGCCACGGGACGTCCCCACGCTCCCTCCACGACCACCTTTCCCCCCCTCCCAGAGTTCGTGGCCCTGCTGACGAGCGGCCCCGAGCCGTGGCACCCCACGTCCAGCGCGGTGGCCAAGGCTCGCTTCACCCTCCTGCGCTCCTACCTGCTCTTCTCCATCAGCTACGAGCGGTGAGTCCCCGAACACACGGGGTGCAGGTGTGCTCGTGCCTCAGTTTCCCCCCCTCTGGACACTCCCTGCGGTGTCACGGCCTCGCCTTGTTGCGGTGGTGGTGGGGAGAGATTTGGGGAGGGGGGCGAGGTGCCGGGGGTCCGGCGGTGCTTGCGGGCAGCCGGCATTTCGGCGCGGCGCCGGCACGGCCTCACCCCTTCGCCTCCAGGGCTGGAGTGCAAACAAACGGCACCGGGACCGGCTCCAGGGCCGGGGGACGTGGGCACAGCGGGGCAGAGGCGCCGTGCAGCCCCGTGCCCCCGCTGGCGGGCGCTGCCGACGGGGCCCCCAGTCCCCGCCGTGCCCTCCCCGGCTGCCCGCTGGCGGCGGCTGAGCCTCTCCTCTCCTCTCCTCTCTCTTTCCCTCCCTCCTTCCCGCTCCGGTTTCTTCTGCTCTTCCTCGCTTCCAGGCCCCTTTTGCATAGTAAAGTGGTGACTAATTTCCAGCTCCGACCGGGGGAGCCAAACGGAGCCGAAAATGCTCCTAATTTACAGCCGGGCCGACCGCTCGGCTCCCCGCGGGTCCGGCCCCACCGTCTTCCCCAGCGGGGACCCCCTCCTGTGCGGTGCCAGCCCGGCTCCGCTCCGGGGCAGGGGGACCCCAGGGGACCCCGGCCAGCTTTGGGCCACCCCGGGTGCTGGTGCCCAAGGGAGGGGAGCCAGGGGGTGAGGGGGGGTCTCCGTTCACCCCCTCGGTGCCCGCAGGCTGGGGAGGCCGAGCCGGGTGCGTTTCAGCGACCCCGAGGGCAACGTGCTGTTCGAGCACCCCGTGCAGAAGAGCGCGGCCCCCGAGGACGGCATGGTGAGAGGGGCAGGAGGGCACGGGGGGGGTAAAACAACCTACTAGTGCCCCCCCACGCCTGGCAGCACGGTGCCCCCGACCCCTGCCCAGCCTTTCCTCGCCCGCAGCTCTGCGGGATGTGGCGCACGGTGTCCAAGGCCAACGTGCAGCTGCTGCGCGGGGAGCAGCTCCGCGTCTCCCTCGTCACCCGCGCGCAGCCCTCCGGGGAGGTCCACGGGCACATCCTCAAGCACCGGGCGCTCTTTGCGGGTAAGGCTGGGCCCCCCACGCGCCCCCCACCCCCAAACGGGTGCCCGGCGGGGTGCCCCTCACGCCCCCTCTCCCCGCTCAGAGACCTTCGGTGCCATCCTGACCTCCTCGGACCCCGCGCACCTGGGAGCCGGGGGCATGGCCATGCTGACGCTGAGCGACGCCGAGAACAACCTGCACTTCATCCTCATGGCCCGCGGGCTGCTGGAGCCCGGCGCCGGGGGTGAGGGTGGGCACGGGCACCCTGCAGGGTGGGGGGGTGCAGGGGGGGCGTGGGGTGGCCTCTGTGGGGTCAGGATGGGCGCAGGGGTTGTGCGTGGCGTGGGGACAGGTGTGCGCAGGGTTGGGCGTGAGCTGGGGTGTGCGTGGGTTTTCGGGGGGGTATTTGGGGCAGGGGGATGTGTAGGAGTGAGGGGCTGGGGTGCATGGGGCGTGGGGGTCAGGAGGGGGGCTGTGCAAGGATGGGGGGTGTAAGGGGGGAATGGTGCGGGCCAAGCTGTTGGCAGGGGTCGGGGCGCTCTGTAAGGATGTGGGGTGTCACTGTTGGGGAGCAGGGGGGGCAGAGGGGTGGGTTTGGGGCTCAGCTCTCTGCCCTGCCCTGCGCAGAATCCCCCTGGGTGCCGCTGCGGGTCCGCATCCTGCACCAGGGCCGGACGCTGCGGGAGGTCCGTGCCAACATCACCGTGGAGGTACGGCCGTCCCCGCCCGCCTCCCCCGGCACGCCGGCAGCCCCCGGGGCCAGGGCCCACCCCCCTACACCCCCTTCTCCCCTCCTCCAGGACCCCGACTTCGCCGAGGTGCTGAGCGACCTGTCTGCCCGCGAGCTGCAGTGGCTGGTGCAGGGGCAGCTCCGCATCGTGGCCGAGACGGAGGGCCGGCACGCGCGCCAGCTGGCCGGCACCATCACCGCCCGCCGCGGCTGTGACAGTGAGCACGGGCACCCCGGGGCGCAGGGGGCGGCTGTGCCCCCCTCCCCAGCCTCACCCCCATCCCCTCTTCATTCTCTCCCCGGGTTCAAGCCATCCAGAGCGTGCTGTGCGGGGCGGACGCCTTGCTGCCGACCAAGACGGGGGCCGTGGGCTCGGCCAAGCTGGCCCTGCACGAGAACGGCACGCTGCAGTACCAGGTAAGGGGCACGGGCACCATTCTGTGGGTGCACCTCCACGCCCCCGGGGGTGCCCCCGCCACTGCCCCTCGGCGCCCTGCCCGCAGGTGCGGGTGGTGGGCACGGCCAGCGAGGTGGTGGGCGTCACGCTGGAGACCAAGCCGCGGAGGAAGAACAAGAGGAACGTGCTCTTCGACATGACGCCCAGCTACAAGGACGGGCTGGTGAGTGCTGGCGGCACGGGGCTGGCACGGGGGGCAGCAGGGAGGCTCACACGGGGTGTCCCTGTCCCCACCCGGGTGCTTTTCCCCCTTGTGTCAGGCCCAGGGCTCCTGGCAGAGCCCCAGCGCCCGCGACGCCCACATGCTGCTGCAGAACGAGCTCTTCCTCAACGTGGCCACCAAGGACTGGGCGGAGGGCGAGCTGCGGGGCCAGGTCATCTCCCTGCCCTACAGCGGGCTCCTGGCTCGCTACACAGGTACCCAGGGCGCGGTGGCAGCGGGGTGGCAGAGCATCCACCCCCCCTCCTTTTACCACCGCCTCCCACCGCCCCTGTCTGTGCGCAGAGATGCCGGTGCCGCTGGCGGGGCAGCTGGTGTCCCCCCCGGTGGGCAGCGGGGCCGGGGGGCACGCCTGGCTGTCTCTGGACGAGCACTGCCACCTGCACTACGAGATCGCCGTGGCGGGGCTGGGCCGCCCGGCCGATGGCACCGTCAGCGCCCACCTGCACGGCGTGGCCGAGCTGGGCGAGCTGGGCACCCGGCCACACCAGCACAAGCGGCTGCTCAAGGGCTTCTACGGCACCGAGGTGAGGTGGGCACGAGGCCGGGACCCCCCCCCCGGGGTGCTGCTTCAGGGCTCGGGGCAGCCCTCACCTCCCCGCGTCCCTCTCGCCCCCGCAGGCTCAGGGGGTGGTGAAGGATCTGGACGCCGATCTCCTGCAGCACCTGGCCCAGGGCACCGCTTTCCTGCAAGTCAGCACCAAAGCCCACCCTCGAGGGGAGATGCGGGGATGGGTAGGTCCCCCCCGTGCGTCCCTGTCACCCCCCGGTGGCACGGCAGGGTCCCGGGCTGCATGACACTGCCTGGGGTGGGCTGGGAAGGGGACAGGATGGGGACAGTGCCAGCAGCCTGGCGTGGCGTGCCCGTGGGGTCCCCCTCGGTGCCAACCCTCCTGCCCCCCAGGTGCACATCCCCAACCGGTGCCAGGCAGGGGGGGCCCGCCTGGCCCCAGGGGAGGCCGAGCTCTCCGAGGGCTCCAAGGCCAGGGACGCGGAGCAGCTGAAGAAGGACCCCAACTCCTGCTTCTTCGAGGGGCAGCACCGGGCGCACGGCACCCGCTGGGCACCCGACTACGACAAGAAGTGCTCCATCTGCAGCTGCCAGGTACGGGCTGTTGGGGTGTGAGCTGGGGGGGCAGCACCCGTCGGTGTGGCCCCCCTTTTAATGAGCCCTTTAATGAGTCCCCTGCTGTCCCCAGAAGCGCACGGTGATCTGTGACCCCATCCTGTGCCAGCCCCTCAACTGCAGCCGCCAGGTGCACCCCGAGGAGCTGTGCTGCCCTGTCTGCGAAGGTGATGGGGAGGGGCAGGGGGCTCCGGGGGGGTGCTGGAGGAGAAGTGGGGGGTGTGGGTAAAGCTAGAGCCCCAGGGGCACAAGGTGGGGTGGTCCTGCCCTGTTCCTCCCCCGCTGGCACCCTTAGTGTCCCCTCATGCCCTCCCTCGTCCTTGCAGAGAAGAAGACGGAGCAGGAGGAGCTGAAGCTGGAGCGGGCACGGGACAGCAGCGAGGGTGAGTCCCGGGGGCACGGGGTGAGGGGCAGCCCCGGCCTCCCTGGCCCCCCCCGGCCATCCCACGGACGCCGTGCCCACCTCCCGCAGGCTGCTACTTCGACGGGGACAAGACATGGCGAGGCTCGGGCACCCGCTGGCACCCCGTCGTGCCCCCCTTCGGCCTCATCAAGTGTGCCATTTGCACCTGCAAGGTGAGCGCGGGCCCCCGCCCTGCAGAGCCACCCATGGGTGCTGTGAGCTGCTGGGAGGGGGGCTCGAAGCAGGGCAGGGGCAGCACCTGGTGCCGGTGCCCTCGTGAGCCCCGCACGCTCCCTGCAGGGCACCACGGGCGAAGTGCACTGTGAGAAGGTGCAGTGCCCACGCCTCACCTGCGCCAACCCGGTGCGAGCCAGCCCCTCCGACTGCTGCAAGCAGTGCCCAGGTACCTGCAACCCCCTCGCCTGTGTCCCCAATGCCACCAATGCCACCCCGTGGGTGTTCATCCTCCCCGTGCCCTCTCCCGCAGCCCCTGAGAAGAGCGTCCCCGAGCTGGCCGACAGCATGCAGGCGGACGGGCCCCGTGCCTGCCGCTTCGGGCGCCGCTGGTACCTCAACAACGAGAGCTGGCACCCCTCGGTGCCGCCCTTCGGGGAGATGAAGTGCATCCTGTGCTGGTGTGTGGTGAGTGTGCCGGCCCGCGGGCGGCACCGGGGGCGCAGAGGTTGCCCCCGCGCCAGCCTGAGCGCTTCGGGGATGGGTGGGAGAGGAGCTTGGGGCTGGCACCGAGGGACCCCGGTGGCTCAGCCCCATTCCCCACCTCGCAGTCAGGGGAGACGCACTGCCAGCGCCAGGAGTGCCCGCCGGCCGCCTGCGCCAGCCCCGCCAGGAGGGACAACCCCTGCTGCGCCAAGTGCCGCGGTGAGCCCGCGCCCAGTGCGCCCCCCTCGGGGGCCGAGCCCCAGCCAGGACCCCTCTGTGCACCCTCCCTGCCCCTCTTTCAGCCCCGTTTTCCCCCCGCAGCTCCGGACGCCCCCCCGGAGAAGGTGCACGATGCCCCGGCCGAGGCGTGGAGCCGCTAAGCAGTGACCGCTGCCCGGAGCGGGGCGAGCGCGCAGCGATGCCGGGTGGTCCCGAGGAGCCCCTGGGGCCCATCGCCCCCCTGGGGGGACGGGGACGGGGTGCAGAGGAGCAGGGATTGGGGGGCAGGGGCCAGCCCCCAGCCTGGGCACCCCCTCCCGGCACGGCCGCGGTGCCGGGGCTGCCCTGCCCGCCCCCCCCAGCAGGCAGCAGCAGGGCTGGGGGGGTCCGGGCACCCAGCGCCCCCCCTCTCCGTGAGCCCCACCGCCAGCGGGTGCAGCGGGCACCGTGCCCGCCTTGTACATAGTGTAAAATCCCTCCTGCCCCCGTCTCGCTGCGCCCGTCCCGGCTCGGCTGGACTCGTCATGTAATTTATGGGGACGGGGGTCCCGATGTATTTATTAAAAACAGAGATATTGCCCCCCCCCCGGCCCCTCCGTGTCATCCTGGCAGCTGCTGGGTCGGGTTGTGTGTGTGTCCTACAGTCCCCAGCCCTGGGCTTGTTGGGTTTGGGGGCACGTGTGCCATCTGGTTGGGGACATGGGGCTTTGGGGATGGGGCACGGGGTGCCTGTGTGGGCTGTGGGGTGGCACCAGGGGGATTATCGTGGGGATGGGGATGTGATGCTGGCTCTGCCTGTGGCCAGGGTGTGCGCAGCACCTGGGGGCCCCGCTGTGCTCTGTGCCAGCACCCCCGTGGTGGTACAAAGGTGCCAGGCCAGGGAAAGTAACACAGGGCGCTGCTGGGCCACCACGGGGTGATATCAGCACAGCACTGCCATGGTGAGAAGTGGGGACTGCACAGGGGTGTCACGGGGCTGGACTGGGATGTGGGTAGGGCAGTGGGAAGGTGGCACCGGGGTATACGGGGCTGGCACGTGCTGAGCTGGGTGTCCCAGGCCCCGTGCCTTGGCCAGCAGGGTGGCAGCACCCGTGGTGACCTCGTGGCACAGCGGTGGCACGCTGGTGGCAGCGGGCAGAGCGCGAGGCCTGGCACGGGGCTCCCCTCCGGATGCGCGTCCCGGTTGCCGCGGGGCAGTGCCAGGAGCTGACGAGCCAGGAGGGGACTCCGTGCGCGGGGCAGCAATGAGCAGAGCGTCCATTCCATCCCCTCCCTGCCACAAACTGCCCGGCAATGACCCCTTCCAGCCCAGCAAAGCCCAGTGCCCGCCCCGGCCATCGTCACCCAGCGCTCAGGGTGCCAGCCTTAGAGCAGAAAGGGGCATCCGGGCAGCGAGGACCAGCCCGTTACTGGTCCCACAGCTCCGTCCCTGCCGAGCGTGCCATGCGGTGCCACGGGGACCAGGGAGAGCTCGGCCCTGCCAACTATCCCGGCCGCCCCTGAGCCCGTTGTGGCGGGGGGACGGAGGTGTTGGTGGCCCCGGAGGGACAGCAGCCGGCGTGCCATGCCCGAGCGCATCGCCCGAGGAGCGCCGGTGCCCAGCTGTGCCCGCGCAGCTCTCCGGAGAGGGCTGAGCTGCTGCTGCCCAGCGGGTCTGGCAGCGAAGAGAGGAGTCCAGGATCCCCTCCCCGGGCTGGCATCGCCGGGGCGCTGAGCGGTGCCGCGGTAAGGACGTGCTCCCTGCACCCTTGGGTGCCTCCGATGGCTCCCCGAGGTGCCGCCAACCCGCGGGCATCCCTGGTCCCCCTGCTTCATTCCTGGTGATGCCAAGGCACGGGGGCTCTCTGCTCCCCAACCCCGACCCCCCAAGCCGGGCACAGCCGTGGGGCTGGGGGCTGCACCCAGCTCGTTGCCCCCAGCTCTGCCCCCTCTGCTCCCACCCCTCAGCAGGGCTTGGGGAGAGCACTGCCAGCCCCCTGCGGGTCCCTGTGCCCACAGACAGTAGCGCTCGGCCCGCAGCGGGGGTCACAATGTCACCCCAGCCCGGGGGGGCTCCGAGTGCCCCCCGGCCGCCCCCGCGCAGGGCAGAGCCCCCCCCCAGCCCCTTGCGCACTCCCCGTTCCCCGGTGCCGGTGCCGGGTGCCGGCGGCGGAGGCGGAGCGCGGCCGGGCCCTCCCCCGGGCATTGCCCCGGGGCCCGCCCCGCACGGCCCGGGAGGAGCCGCTGCTGCCGCGGGCACCGGCACCGGCACCGGCACGGCCAGGAGCACCGGCAGCACCGGCACCATGGCCACCGAGAGCGCGGAGCAGCGGGCGCTGCAGTACGAGCAGACCCTGGTGAGCGCAGCGCGCACCGGGCACCGGGCGCACCGCGGGGGGCACCGGGCACGGCGGGGGCACCGGGGGCAGCAGCACGGCTCGGGGAGGGGGTGGTGGGGCTGGGGGGGGTGTCCCCACCCCAAGGGAGCTCTGCTCGGGGTGGCAGGGCCAGTGTCACCTGCGCTGTCCCCCCCAATGTTTTGCTATGCCCTCTCCCCTCTCCCGGAGCGTTTGGGACCACCTCTGGCTGGGCGGGGCGCTAGGGCTTGGGGGGATGCTTGGTGCCACCCTACAGCCTCCTGGTGCTCGGGGAGCCTATTGGAGACCCCAGCCCCGCGGCAGGACCCTTGGGCATGCTTCCACCATCACCCCCCCACCCCAGCAAGCTCTCACAGTTCAGGGGGGTGACGCCCACCCCCAGGGCCCCCCTCCGGGGGCGCCTCCCCGCCAGCCGGCACCCTTTACCCCCCCCCAATACTCCACCCAGCCCCAGCCCTCTGCCCCGCAGATAGCGTATCTCCCCCGCCTGCAACCTTAGCCCCGTGTTTACGACTCCGTCCCCTCCGCAGCCTCCCCGCTAACCCCCCTGGTGCCCAGCTGCCCCGCGGTGGGCTCCCTCCCCGCCGTGCCGCAGCCCCCTGCGCTGCCCACAGCCCTCTGACATCCCGGCCAAAGGTGGCTTCTCCCCGGCCCCTGCTTGGGCCGGCGCCCGGGGCGGCTCGGCAAACGGGTACTTTGCCCTGGCAAAGGCCTGCAGGCAGGCAGGGCAGGGGAGGCGGGAAGGGAAGGGGCTGAGCTGCTGCTGGGCACCTGTGCCCACAGCTGCCGGGGTTTGCAAGGAGCCTGAGCTGGCTGCACGCAGCGGGGCTGGTGTGTGGTGTCGTGCTCCTGCTGCGCCGGGCACACGTCGTCCTCCCAGGCACCCTTACCCAGGGTCCCCGTGGTCCCCACCCCATTCCCTGCGGGGTCTGGCTGCGTGGCATCCCCCTGATCCATGCTCTGGCTCTACTCCATCCAACAGGAGCCACGGGGCTGCCCCTTTCTCCCCCCCAGCACCATATTGACCCCCCCCCCGGTGCCGTGTCCGCAGCCGGCACCGCGGTGCCGAGGAGCCCGTGGGCAGCGCAGGAGGGGAGAGGCACGCTGGCACGCGGCTGGCACCAGGGCAGCCTCACATGGTGCCGGCAGACTTTGCCCTGCTCTCCTCAAGGCGGGGAGGCACCCACGCCCTGGGCACCCCAGGGTGCCCATCCCCACGGCCTCGGGGCTGCGGAGAGGCTCCCGAAGCCACCCGCGGCTCGCCCACGCGGGCGAGGCTGGGGACGGGCGCCTGTCCCGTGGCCTCGTGCCTGGCTTTTGGAAGCCGCCCCCATGCCAGGCAGCAGGGCGGGTGCCCAGCCCTCCCCTAGCGCCTCCGGCTCCTGCCAGCACCTGCCGAGAGGCTCGGGCTCTGTCCGGAGCCTGCCAGCCCCGGGGACAGCACCGCTGTCTGCCCCGTGCCCCCACGTTGTGCCCGCCCTGGGGACCCCACGCTGCGTGGGACGTGCGGGGTGGGTGCCTGTGGGAATGGCCCCGGCACTGGCAGGGGTGCACAGGGTCTGTGCCAGCCCCTGTGCCCCCCGCATGCCAGGCAAGCAGAGGGCCTCTGGGGGGGAGGATTAAGCTCGACAAACTGCCCTTGTTCGCCGCGGAGCCGCTCAGGGCGATTAGAGCCCAGCTCAGACAGGCAGCGTGACACGGATCCCCCCCCCAGCCTCTCTTTGTCCCCCTGGCTGCCCCCCCGGGGCACCCCGCTCCCCCTTTAAATGCCCCCACCCCTTCCAGGGGGCTCAGTGCCCCGGCTGCCATGGGACGGGGTGGCACGGGGACACTGCGGAGCCTCTGCCAGCACCCGCCCTGTGCGCCGCATCGCCCGGGCGCAGCGGGCACCGCGGGCTGGCACGGCCAGAGGGGCTCGGCACGGCTCGTGCCTGCAGCGGGGGGAGCCCGGTCCCAAAATACCGGCCTCGGCCCGCTCCCGTGTCCCCGTGTGCCCCCCGCCAGGCCCCCCCCATGCCCGCTCCCTGCCCGCCCGGCACTGTGATTGTTCAGCTGCTTCGCGGCGGAGGCCGGAGTCCCGGGGCTGTTTGTGTTTCAAAAGGCCTTTGTGGAAAAATAACCCGAGCGGGAGGAGGAGGAGGAGGAGGAGGAGGAAGGCAGAACCCACCGCCGGCTCTCGCCAGCAGCCGGGACTGCCCGGCCCTGCCACGGGGCACCCCGGGGGACCCAAGCTGTGCCCGTGGGGCTGCGGCACGGGGCGGCACAGCCCCTTGGCTCCCATTGCCCCGTTACAAGCGGGGTTGGCTGCAGATGGGGGTCAGAGGGGAGCAACCCCCCTCCCAGCCAGGCTAGACCCCTGGCAGCTATAGGGGCACCCCGCCAGGGACCCCAATAACCGGTGGGCAGCGTGCCAGCCCCCAGCACGGGGCATGGAGCCGGCCTGGGGGTGCCCCGGTCCCAGCTTGGGGGGGCGGCGAGGCCGGGGGGAGGCGGGCGCTTGGCAGGCCGACAGCGCTCCTCGGGCGCGGGGCCGTTTGTTCTTCCAGAGGAAACAAGCCTGGCCCGAAGGGAGCCTTTGAACGCCGGGCCCCGTGCGGGGCCGGGGTCCTCCTCTGGCAGGCGATGCTGAATCCGGCCCCGAGGAGGCTGAGCTGGCGTCTCCGCCGCCTCCACCCCCGGCACATTCCCCTATAGGGCCAAGGACCCGCCGAACCCCGTGCGGAGCAGGAGTTCAGGGCACGATCCGTGCCAGGAGGGTTAGCGATGGACACGTGTCCCCTCCCTTTCTCCCCCCCAGCGCTGAGCTCAGCCCGGGTATCAGACAGCAGAGAATCCACCCGGCGCCGCTCTGGCTGCTTTCTGCTCCGTGCCAGAGGGACCTGGGCAGGAGGCAGGGTGGGGAGCGATGCCCCACGAGGAGCGCACCCCCACGCCGTCCCCACGGGAGCTGCCACGTGCCCTGGGGCGCACGAGCAGGGTCGGGCATCGCCGGTGGCAGCCGGGGCCGTGCTGCCCACGTGCCGAGCGCGGTGCCCACCCGTGCCGGGGCCCCTCCGCCGGGCATGGTGCCGGGCTGGGGGCTGCGGGGCGGCCACGTGCGGCACGGCGGGTGGGCTCGCCATCGGCATGGGGCTCACGTCGCCCCGACGTGGGAGCCTGGCAGGGGCCCCCGCGGCCTTGAAGCCTCCCTTTGTGCCGGGCCGAGCTCTGGCGCTTGGCATTCAGGTCGTGCCGGGGGGGAGCGAGGCGGAAACCAAGCAACCGAGCCCTTGGCAGTGCCCGCTCACGCGGGACGAGTGCCCCCAGCTCGGCGGGGAGGACGAGCACAAAGAGCTCCCGGCTGGCACGGGGGGTGCTGCCCGGGGCCAGGCCACGTGCCACGTGCCACCCGAGGAGGAGGGGGTGTCCCCCATGTGGGCACGGTGCCCCTGTTTGCCCCGCACCCCCTTGCTCCCAAATTTGCTCCTTGCCCCTGGCCGGTGCTGGGGCTGCGCCCTGCCCCACGCTGCCCTCCTGCCCCATGAGGGGGGCCCCAAACATGTTTCTAATGGTGCCAAGGGGAGGTGCGAGCACAACCCCAATATCAGCCCTCAGAGAGTCACTCAGGCAGCCTGGCCGTGCTGCTGGCACCTGGGGCTCTTCTCCACCCACCACCTGCCCATCCCAGTGTCCAGGGCACCGGGGACTGGTACCAGCGGGGCCGGGTACCCGCGCTCAGCACGTGGGCGAAACAATCGCCATCGATCCCCGCATGCCGTGATCCACCCAGCCCCTTCCATGCCTCCCTCCCCACAAAAGAAAAACCCCATTTTCCACCCCTTTCCCTATGGGGTACCACGGTGCTCGCTGCTCCCCTGCCTCACTTCCCCCACCCGGCCACCCTCCCCAAAACTTGTCCCCTCTCCTTCCCCCCAGATGTACGGGCGCTACACGCAGGACCTGGGCACCTTCGCCAAGGACGAGGCAGCCCGGCTGCGGCTGCAGCAGGAGCAGGGGGACGACGGCACCCCGCAGCCACGCCGCCCCTCCGAGCTGCTGGAGTACAGCCAGGGCCGCTGCGCCCCCCGCTGCGGTGAGGGGGGCACGGGGAAAGGGGGCGGGGGGGGGACACACACGGTGACCGTGCGGCTTCACGCAGCTCCGGGCACCGCGGGTAGGGTTTCTCCTGCTGTCATGGGACACTGGCGCCGAGGACAATGCCACCTGCCCGCCGGGCAGCGGGGACACAATGGCCCAAAATAGCAGGGATGGGGGGGCCCCGCCGCTCCTCCTGGGGCCGTGCCAAGAGGGCAGCGCTTGTGCGAGCGGCGCGGGGCCAAGCTGTGTCCCTGCACGCGTGGTGTCCTCGGGGCTGGAGTGCGTGGCGGTGCTCCCCCCCACCCCCGTGTGCCCATCCCCGGCCCTGAGCCTGCCCTGTGCCCGCAGGCTGCGCCGTGCGGTGCCAGCGGTTCTTCCTCGCCAGGGTGGGCGAGGACTGGGTCTTCCTCGTCCTCCTGGGGCTGGTCATGGCGCTGGTGAGCTGGGCCATGGACTTCGCCATCGCCACCTGCCTCCAAGGTGAGTGGGCACCGGCAGGTGGTGGGCTCCCCTGGGGGGTGGCCGTGGGGTGGCCGTGCCGTGGGGCTGTGCCACGTCCCCTGCCACCCGCGACCCGTCTCGCCTGCTGCGCCTGCAGCCCAGAAGTGGATGTACGGGGGCCTGGACACCAACGTGCTGCTGCAGTACCTGGCCTGGGTCACCTACCCCACCGTGCTCATCACCTTCTCGGCTGGCTTCACCCAGATCCTCGCCCCCCAGGCTGTGGGTAAGGTCCTGGGGTCTCCCCTCCTGTGTTGCGAGCAACCTGGGTGTCCTGGGCTGTAGGGTTGGGGGTCCTGAGGGTCTTCCAAGCCCCCTCTAGGGCTGTGGGTCAGGGCTGTCCCCACGGCACCAGGCTCGGGGATCCCCGAGATGAAGACCATCCTGCGGGGGGTCGTGCTGAAGGAGTACCTCACCCTCAAGACCTTCGTGGCCAAGGTGATTGGGCTGACGTGCGCCCTGGGCAGCGGCATGCCCCTGGGCAAGGAGGTGAGGGCACTGCCAGGGGTCAGGGTGGGTGGCGGGCAGGGTGGGGGCACCAAACTGATCCCCCCCTTGTTGTGTCCCCGCAGGGCCCCTTCGTCCACATCGCCAGCATGTGCGCAGCCCTGCTCAGCCGCTTCCTCTCCTTCTTCGGGGGCATCTACGAGGTGAGTGGGCAGATGGGCAGGGGCTGGGGGGAGGCGAGAGGGGGGGCAGCACCCCCTGACCCAATTCCCACCCGCAGAACGAGGCGAGGAACACCGAAATGCTGGCGGCCGCCTGCGCCGTCGGTGTGGGCTGCTGCTTCGCCGCCCCCATCGGAGGTAGGGTCCCCCCCCTGCCCGCACATCCCACCCGTGCTCCCGGGTCCTCGCGGAGAGGCCAGCAGGACCCTGCCCCGAGCGCCCCTCGCTGCCAGAGGGGGGGACAGGGACCTGTCCCTCGGGGGCCAGCTGGCATGGGAGAGGCAGTGCCGCTAGACGGGGTGCCCGTGGGGCGGAGGAGGAAGGGAGGAGCGGGCGCCGTGCTCCCGGAGGTGTAACATCTCGTCTCGTCCTCTCCCCCGCCGCGCTGCGCTCCAGGGAGCTCCCCGCTCCGGCCCCGCTGAGCCCTGCCCGTAGGTTGGTGCCGTGTCTAACTCTTGCCTTGCCCCGTGCGTGCTGAGCCGCCCCGTCCATCCACCTGTCTGTCCGTCCGTCTGCGTGTGCCCCCAGCCCCAGAGCCGGCTGCCGCCCACCCCTCCCCGTGCCTGCTCACGTCCCCGCACTGCCCTCTTGCTCGCACCCCGGTGCGGACAGCCGGGGACCGGCCGCGCGCTTTGCCGAGGAAGCCCGTGACCCGCAGCGTGGCCGTGGGGCTCGGGGAGGGATGCGGGAAGCATGCCAGGAGCCTGGGCTCTGCCTGGCTTTCGCCTCCCTCCCCTCTCGTCCTTCCCCCCCTCCCCGGTGCCAGGCGTCCTGTTCAGCATCGAGGTCACCTCCACCTTCTTCGCCGTCCGCAACTACTGGCGTGGGTTCTTCGCCGCCACCTTCAGCGCCTTCATCTTCCGCGTGCTGGCTGTCTGGATCAAGGACGAAGGTACCTCCTGCGGGGTGGGAGGCTGGGGGGCACTGGGGTCCCCCGCCCGGCCCCGCTGACCCCCGCTGTGCCCCCAGAGACCATCACAGCGCTCTTCAAAACCCGATTCCGCCTCGACTTCCCCTTCGACCTGCAGGAGCTGCCCGCCTTCGCCGTCATCGGGTGAGTGTGGCCGCCCCATCCCACGTCCCTGTCCCCCCGTCCCTGTCCCCACATCCCCGGGGTGGCAGCGGGACGCGGGTGCTCACCCCCGGCTCACCCCCAGGATCGCCAGCGGCTTCGGGGGCGCGCTCTTCGTCTACCTCAACCGCAAGATCGTGCAGTTCATGCGCCGCCAGAAGACCATCAACCGCTTCCTGATGAAGAAGTAGGTGCCTCCTCGTCCCCACCACCAGCTCGGAGTGACCGTCCCCTCTGGGGTGGCAGGACTGGGGCTGCACCGGTGTCACCCCCTCCTGTGCCACCCCGCCAGGCGCCTGCTGTTCCCCGCGCTGGTGACACTGCTCATCTCCACGCTGACCTTCCCGCCCGGCTTCGGACAGTTCATGGCCGGACAGGTAGCCACAACGGGGCTGGGGGCAAACTGCTGGCCCTGTGGGCCACCAGCAGCACCCCCGGCTCACCCCTGCACCTCCCCAGCTCACCCAGAAGGACACGCTGGTGACGCTGTTCGACAACCAGACGTGGTCCAAGCGGGAGCCCAGCGATGAGTTCGAGTACATCGGCATCCTGGAGGCCTGGCGCAATCCCCGCTCCAACGTCTTCGTCACCCTCGTCGTCTTCATCCTCATGAAGGTGGGTGCGTCCTGCCCCGGCTGGCCCCGGCCGGCCCCCGGCTGCCACCAGCAGGCACTGGTAGGGGTGGTGGTGGTGCAGGAGGTGACTCCTGGATGCCACCGAGGAGGTGCTGGATGCTTGCCACCGAGGTGCTACCAGGAGGCACGGGGTGGCCACCAAGGTGGTGGCGTGGTGCCACCAACGTGCTGCCAAAGAGATCTTGGCCGGGAGCCACCGAGGTGCCCCCAGGGAGGTGCTGGCGGGGTGCCCCTGGGAGGAGGTGGCTGCCCCACAGCACGGGGCCGTGCCCGCATCCTGCTCCACGGCTGGAGGAGAGCCAGGCCGTGGGGGGGCCACTGACGTGTGCCCGTGTCCCCTGCGCAGTTCTGGATGTCAGCCCTGGCCACCACCATCCCGGTGCCCTGCGGAGCCTTCATGCCCGTCTTCGTCATCGGTGAGAGCCAGCCCGGCCCTGGGGCCCCCTCCACGGGTGTCCCACAGCACATTTGGGGGCAGGAGAGGGGTCAGGTCCCCACGGCCCCCTCCAGCCCCTTTCTGTTGGGCAGGGGCAGCTTTCGGGCGGCTGGTGGGGGAGAGCATGGCAGCCTGGTTCCCTGATGGCATCCACACCGACAGCAACACCTACCGCATCGTGCCGGGGGGCTACGCCGTGGTGGGTAAGCACCGCGCTGGGGACACCGCGTGCCGCTGCTCGGGGGTGCTCTAAGGGAGCTGCTGGGGTTCTGGGTGAGCCCTGCCATCGGGGATGTCCCAAGGGTGTCCCAGGGGTGCGGGACACGGCCCCGCGGGCAGGCAGGCGGGCACCTGACGGCTGCCCCTGTGTCTCCCGGGGACGCGCGCGGGCGCAGGGGCGGCCGCGCTGTCGGGCGCCGTCACCCACACGGTGTCCACGGCCATCATCGTCTTCGAGCTGACGGGACAGATCTCGCACATCCTCCCCGTCATGATCGCCGTCATCCTGGCCAACGCCGTGGCCCAGAGCCTCCAGCCCTCGCTCTACGACAGCATCATCCGCATCAAGAAGCTGCCCTACCTCCCCGAGCTGGGCTGGGGGCACCACGAGTGAGTGCCGCCCCGCCGTGTCCCCGTGTCCCCAGCCAGCCCTGCCACGGGGCAGGGGAAGGAGGGCAGTGGCACGATGTGGCCGCCACGCTGAGGCCACCGTGCCTGCCCCGGGCAGCAAATACAACGTGCGGGTGGAGGACATCATGGTGCGGGACATCCCCTACGTCTCCCTCAACTGCAAGTACCGGGACCTGCAGCAGGTCCTGCACAGCACCAAGATGAAGAGCCTGGCGCTGGTGGATTCGGCTGGTGAGTGGTGGGCAGGGGCAGCTCCGGCACGTCCCCGGGGTCCCCGCGGTGCTGTCCCCTTCAACATTTGTCCCCTCTCTGCCGGCAGAGTCCATGATCCTGCTGGGCTCCATCGAGCGGGAGCAGGTGGGGGCCCTGCTGAGCCAGCAGCTCCATCCCCAGCGCCGGCTCCAGGCCCTGCGGCAGAGGGCACGGGCAAGCTTCGAGGACGGGCACCGGCTCTCCGAAGCCAGTGTCTGCTTCCAGGTGAGGGGGCTGCGGGGGCGGCCACCCTGGGGTGCCCCCACCAGGGTGCCCGCATCCCCTGACCCCATCCCTTCCTTCTTGCAGATCAACACTGAAGCCTCGTCCTTCGCCCCCACTCGCAGTGGCTCCCGCAAGCCCCTGAAGCCAGCGCTGAAGCGGGTGCCCAGCGCCCCCAACAGCCCCCCGGGTGAGTCTGTGCCCTGCGCCCACCACGGGACCCCCCCCATGTCCCCGTGCTGACCGCTCTGCCCGCCTGCAGCCGGCACTGCCGACACCTCCGGCATCGCCCTCAAGAGCCTCTTCTGTGCCAACACCGCTGCGGAGCCTGCTGAGGTGAGCACTTGTTCCTGCCCGTCCCATCCCTCTCCGTCCCCAGTTGACCTTTCCCATCCCATTCTTTCTCAATCCTACTTGAACCTTCCCACCCTGCCTATCCCTGCCTGTTCCTGCCCAACCCATCCCATCCATCCCAACACATCTATCCCATCCCATCCCATCCCATCTCATCCTACCCAACCCAACCCATCCATCTCAACCCAACCCAACCTAACCTATCCCATCCCAACCCAACCTATCTAACCCAACCCAACCCAACCCAACCTATCCCATCCCAACCCAACCCAACCCAACCCATCCATCCAAACCCAACCCATCTATCTCAACCCAACCTAACCTATCCTATCCCATCCCAACCCATCCATCTCAACCCAACCTAACTTATTCCATCACAACCCAACCCGTCTATCTCAACCCAACCCATCCAACCCAACCCAACCCATACATCTCAACCCAACCTAACCTATCCCAACCCAACCCACCCCAACCCAACCCATCCCATCCCCTCCCGACCGGCCCCTCCCTGTGGTGCCCCCCCTAACGCCGCCGTCTCTCCCGCGTGGTGCCAGGCGCAGGGCACGGCCCCTCGCAAGGCCAAGCACGTCCGCATTTCCATCACGGTAAGCTGCAGGCAGGGCGTGGCTCCTCTCAGCCAATCAGGGGCCAGCCTGGATCTTCTCAACCAATCAGGAGCCCGGCACGATTCCGCTTGGCCAATCCCATTTGGTCCCCATCTGCGCAGCCAATCTCAGCCTGCCCTGATTTCCGCTCGGCCAATCAGGGCGTGTTCACTCTTGATCCCAAATCCGCTTGGCGAATCGTAGCGCGACGGGGATCCCCCCGGCCAATCCCAGCCGCTTTCCTCAGCCAATCATGGCCCAGCCCGCCTTTTCTCCACCAATCACAAGCCGGGCTTGGCCGATCCCAGTGCCCTTGGCCAACCCTGCTCACCCCCACCTCTCCCACAGGAGGACATGGACGTGGGGGACCGAATGACGCCAGCAGAGGTGAGACCCCCGGTACCCAAAATGGGGAGGGTGGGGGGCGCCCCTACAGCCCCACAGCCCCGTGATGGGGAGGGATGGAGGTTTTGGGGTTGCTGTGCCCCACGGCGTGGTCCCCCCACCCCAGATCCTGGCGTGGGAGGAGCGGCAGCTGGACCAGCCCGTGGATTTCGGCAGCGCCCAGATCGACCCCGCGCCCTTCCAGCTGGTGGAGCGCACCTCGCTGCACAAGGTGTGCCTGCATCCCCCCCCCCGGTGTGTGCCCATCACCCCCCCGGTGCCCTCCCCAAACTCTGAGCCCCCTGTCTCCCCGCAGACCCACACCATCTTCTCGCTGCTGGGCCTCGACCACGCGTACGTCACCAGCATCGGGCGCCTGGTGGGCATGGTGTCCCTCAAGGAGGTGAGGAGCCACAGGGGGGCTGCATCGGTGGGGTTGGGGGCTCTCTACCCACCCACTGACGGAATCGGGGTGTCTGCAGCTCCGCAAGGCCATCGAGGGCTCGCTGACAGCCAAGGGGGTGAAGGTGGTGCCGCCGCTCGCCAGCTTCCGCCGCAGCAGCACCAGCGCGCCTGAGCCCGACACCACCGACCTGTGCCAGCTCTGGGACCGCCACCAGCACCACCCCATGCCCCGCGAGGCCGGCCCCGACGACGGCGACACCGACAAGTGACGGCGACGCCGGATACCCCACAACCACCGCCGCCACCCCCCGCGTCCCCCACTCATGCGCCGGGGGCGGGCGCTGCAGGGTTCCCCCCTGTCCCCCGCAGGTGCCGGGGGATGCCCGCACCGGGTCCCGGCGTAGGGTGGGTGCCCTCAACCCGGCACCAGGGGTGGCCAGGTGCCCCCCTGGCCTGCCCACACCTCCCCCCGCCTTCCCAACCAGCTCCTGGGGCTCCCCACATCGCTACCTCCACCCCACCCCAGCCCCGGTGCCCCCCCGGGCACAGCCACAGTCTCGCCGCGTCACCCCCATGTAAATACAGAGATTTTTATATTAATTTAATAAAAGGAGTTTATAAACAGAGCCACCACACCGCAGCGCGTTGGCACTGGCCAAGCCCCCCCCGGCATGGCCCAGGGTCGCCGTCACTGTCCTCGCACCGGCCCTGCTCCCAGCGTGGCCTCGCTGCGGTACAGCGGCTGCGGGGGCTCACCGGGGCGGGTGCCAGCGCGGCGCCGGGCAGTGATGAGCAGCGTGCCGGCCTCGGTGAGGGCACAGCTCACCGACAGCGGGTCCGTGTCCTCAGGCAGCCGACACTGGTGGGTGAAGGTGTCGCACACGGTGCCATCCTCGGCCACCTGCGGGGAAGTGGTGCCAGTATGGTATGGCACAGTGCGGCACAGCGCGGCATGCTATGGCACAGTACGGCACATTATGGCAAAGTACGGCATGGCGTGGCACAGTGTGGCACAGTATGGCATAGTGCGGCACAGTTTGGCACGGTACGGCACAGTACGGCATGGTATGGCACATTATGGCACAGTGCAGCACAGTATGGCAAAGTACGGCATGGTGCGGCACAGTTTGGCATGGTGCGGCACAGTATGGCATGGCGTGGCACAGTGCGGCACAGTATGGCAAAGTATGGCACGGTGTGGCACAGTGCGGCACAATTTGGCACAGTATGGCAAAGTACGGCATGGCGTGGCACAGTATGGCAAAGTATGGCATAGTGCGGCAAAGTACGGCATGGCGTGGCACAGTATGGCATAGTGCGGCACAGTATGGCATGGCATGGCACAGTGTGGCACAGTATGGCAAAGTATGGCATAGTGCGACACAGTATGGCACAGTATGGCACAGTACGGCAAAGTGCGGCACAGTACGGCATGGCGTGGCACAGTATGGCAAAGTATGGCACGGTGTGGCACAGTGCGGCACAATTTGGCAAAGTATGGCATGGCGTGGCACAGTGTGGCACAGTATGGCAAAGTATGGCATAGTGCGACACAGTTTGGCACAGTGCGGCACAGTATGGCAAAGTATGGCAAGGTGCGGCACAGTACGGCATGGTGTGGCACAGTTTGGTATGGTGCGGCACAGTGCGGTACAGTATGGCACAGTATGGCAAAGTATGGCAAGGTGCGGCACAGCACAGCACAGTGTGGCATGGTGCGGCACACTACGGCAAAGTACGGCACGGTATGGCACAGTACGGCATGGTATGGCACAGTACGGCATGGTATGGCACAGTACGGCACGGCACAGCACACACCATGGCCATGCATTGTGCTCACTTCCAGTTACCCCAGTGCAAGTGTGGGTGATTCCCAGCCACCCCACCAGGGGGCAGCTCCCAGTTGCCCCAGTGGCTTGCTCCCAGTTCCCCCCATGGGAGATGGGCACCATGGGGCAGAGCTGGGGCTTGTCCCCCGCCCCAGGCAGTGGGGAGCCGTGTTTGGAGTACGGGGGCTGCCCCCCAGCTCCTCACCTTCTCGGCCCGGATGGCGATGTGGCCGTTGGAGGTGGTCACCACGATGTCGGGGGGCTCAAACTGGCTGACGTCGGCCACCACCTGGTAGGTGTCCCCCTGGGCCCGCACCCAGGGGCCCAGGCTGCAGGGGTACATGGCCCCCGGGGACCCTGCGGGGACCGGTCATGGGGGTCGGCCAGGTCGGGGGGAGGGGGGGGGGGGGCACAGCATTCAGGGGTATCAAGGACACTGGGGGTGCAGGAGAGGCTGGGGACACTTTGGGGGGGCTGGGGGTGGCGGGTGGCACCAGGGGTTGGGGACATTGGGAGGGCTGCACGGGGAGCTGGGCACTCCAGGTGTATGGGGCGGGGGGGTGCGGGGTGGCCTGGGGGCACCCAAAGGCTGTGGGAGGGTCTGGGGGGGGGCATGGGTGGCCTGGGGACAGGTGGGGACACGGGGGATGGACAGGAAAATTTGGGGGGAGAAGGCTGGGGGGGCTGTTGGAGTTTCTGGGACATTGCGGGGACGGAAGAATTGGGCCTGGGGACCTTGGGGAGCACTTGGGGAGGGGGCATGAAGGGACTTGGGGGGGTACAGAACGATCCAGAGAATGTGGGGTGCTCGGGAGCAGGGCCAGGGCTCAGGACAGGAGGGTACAGCTCGGGGTCCCCCCCCCCACACCCCATACCTGGGTACCCGAAGGTGTCGTAGCGGTACCGCTCCCCTTCGAAGCGGGGCTCTGGGTGCCCCTGGCTGTAGGTGCTGATGCGCTCGGCGCGGTACGTGGCGGCTGAGCTGAGCGAGGCCATGCCGCCGTGACAGTGCCACCAAGCCCCCCGTCCCCAGCGCCCAGGTCCCCAGGGGAGGGGGCCGGCTGCGCGCCCGTCGCCGCATGCCCATAATTAGCCCGGTGAGGCACGGCCACCCCGGCCAGGAATGCGAGATAACGGCCGGGGCCTCTCGGGGGGACACGCAGGGGACGTGCCGTTGTCACCGCCACCCCGCCACCCCCAGCGGGGCCCCCCCCGGGGAACCAGGTGCCCCCCACCCGCAAGGAGAGGCAGCCGGTGCAGCGCTCACACCACTGACTTTATTGGAGGCCTGGCGGGATGGAGGGGGGGTGCTGGGGGGCAGGCACCCGTGGGAACCGTGGCACGGGGCTGGGGCAGCTCCCACGGCCCCTGGCACCCCGTGGGTACGTACCGGTGTGCACACATGTGCGACCCACGTACAGGCACGTTTGCACGCACGCAGGCGTGCGGACACATGCATGCACACACGTGTTCATGCACGCACACCCATGTGCTCGTGCACACGCGTACCCGAGCACTGCCCCGCACACGGCTGCGGAGCGACGCGCGCACCGAGCGAAGCCCCCACACCCCTCTTCCCCCATCCCAGGGTGGGTTTGGGGCCACGACTCCCAGATCGGCCTGCCGGGTGGCTGCTGTCCCCAAACAGCATGGGGACACGGTGCCATCGCTGGCCCGATGGCAGGGAGCCCCTCGGCGTGGCGGCCAGCCCCTGCGCCCCCCCAGCAGGTTGGCCGTGGAGGGGTGGGGACCCCACGGTGGGGAGGGGGTGGCATGGGGCAGCAGTGGGGGGGTTGGTGGTGCAGGAGTGAGGGCACGCAGAGGGAGAGGGGCTGGGGGTGCAGGGGGGGGGACACCGTGGCCGGGCAAGGGGTGGCATGCAGCGGGCGAGCGGCCCCACGAGAACACGTGCCATGCAGGAAGGAGGGGGGGCAAGCGTTGGCAAAAACTGGCATTCCTTCCCCAAACGGTGCGCCCAGACACCTGGGGGGGGCCCCGTGCCAGAGGGGGGGCCGGTTGCCCTTCATGTAGGCACTTGGTTCCCTGCTAGGGGTGAGTGACCTGGGGATGGGGACGTCGGTCCCGGGACCTGCTGCTCACCCCCCCCATGCACCCCGGGTTGGCCCACGGCAGACCTGGGGGGCCCTGGACACTGAGCCCCCCCCGGCGTGTGCCCGCTTTGGGGCTGGCTGTGGGGTGCTGGCGCCGGTGGCCACCCAGCACCCAGCCTGGGGGGGCCGTGCCCACCCGGCCCCCACCCACAACCTCCCCGTGCCGGCCCCACGCGCGTACAAAAGTTGAGAGAGCCCCAGCACTGCGGCGCATCCACGGCCCCCCCGGCCCCACAGCAGCCCCCCGCCCCACCAGCAGTTCACAGTATAAAACTCGGTCCAATAAAAGCCAGTGGGGGGCGAGGACAAAAGCCCCCTGCTCCCCAAATTCCCCCTCTGCAGTCCCACTGCTGCCAGCCCGGGGTGCGGGCGCAGGGCAGGGGCACCGGGGGCTGCCCAGAGAGGTTCGGCTGTGACAACTGGGGGGGGCTCTGTGCCCAAAAAGGGGAGCCTGGAGCGGCGAAAAGGGGGAGCATGCGAACAGCCAGCCCCCACTAATTCAGGTCCCGTCAGTCTTGGGGGGGGCACGGAGGGGGCACGCCGGGGCGTTGTGTGGGGGGCTGACCCCCGAGCCCTTGCGCACGCAGTCCCTCCCTGGTTCTCATGCAGAAAAAAACAAACAGATGAGGGCAAAGAGAGGTGGACGAGTGCAGCCGGGGGGGGCACACTGAAGGGGGGGCACCCCTCTGTCCCCCCCAGCACCCTGCTAGCGCAAGGAGCCGCAGCAGGACCCGTCCCTCGCCCAGCACGGGGCTGGGCCGGGGCGCGGTGGCAGGGGGGCCGGTGCCCCGGCGGGAGAGGCAGGGTCCCCGGGGGGGCCTCACGGCTCCTCGGCCTCCTCCTCCTCCTCCTCCTCCAGCGACACCACCCCGGAGGAGGCGACGTCGGAGACTTTCCGGCAGAGCGGGAAGTCCTTGCTCAGCACCACCTCGTCCTCGGCGGGCGAGAGGCAAGCCTCGGCGTAGGACACGGGGTACAGGGAGTCCTGGCACCGGAGCCGTGCCAGGCCCCGCAAGGCACTTTGGCTGGCCGGGGGGGGCAGCTTGGGCAGCAGCAGGTCCTCGCCCCCCAGGGAGCCCAGCAGTTTGGCAGTGAGTTCGGAGGGCGACACCATCTCCAGGCTGCAGAGGCTGGAGCAGAGGGTCTCGGGGGACAGGGTGTGCGAGGAGTCGCTCTCGGGCTCGCAGGAGCCGTGCCGCACGCCCAGCTGGCACAGGTGGCCCTGCAGGAGGTCTCGCAGCAGCGCGCTGGCGGGCACCGAGCCAGACAGCTCTGCGGGGAGCAGGGGTCAGCCCCGGTGCCAGCCCAGTAAGAGCCACCCCCCCACACGGTGACACCACGGGGACGGTGCCCCCTTTGCCCGCAGAGAGCTCCGTGCATGGCGCGGGGACGTGGTGGCACAGGGCACGGTGCCCTAAGGGGGTCACCGGGATGGGAAGCGCACCCAGGCACCCCGCTCCCTCCCACCACACGGCGCAGGTCACTGTCCCCACGGGTCCCCGAGGCACTCACCGGTCGGCTGGGAGCTCTCCGTGGAGGGCATGAAGTCCTCGTCGTAGGACTCGTCGTTGGAGTCGTCCCCGTCCACTGAGGACCAGGCGCGCAGCTTGGCCTCGGCGATGGCAAACTGCTCCGCCACGCCTGGCAGGGACAGCACGGTCACCCCGGGGGTGTCACCAACCCCCCCGTGGGCTCAGCGGGGACACAAATCAGCACAGCAGGGACGGGGAACGGTGGGGATGGCCCACGGGGACAGGGCACAGCTCCCCATGGGATGGAGAGACGGACAAAGGGATGGATGGGGATGCGGGGACCCCGCGCGGTGCCCACCTGCGGCGAAGCGCGCCTCCTGCTCGCCCTCACTCAGGTGGCAGTAGGAGCTGAAGGCGCTCTCCAGGGCGGCGGGCGGCTCCACGGGCTTGCACCAGCCCTTCCACTCGATGAGGTGGGCGACGCGGCCCTGCGCCATGGCCGTCGGCTTCGTCACGTGCTCCTTCACCACCTGCGAGATGCCTGGGGCGCCGCCGCGTCAGCACCACGGGGACCCCGCCGCCGCCCTCCCCGCTCTCCCCCCCATCCCCGTACAACACCCGGCCCTCCCCCCCAGCAGTTACCGTGCAGCGAGGAGCGGGCCAGGGCGGCGATCTCCTGGATGGTCAGCGCGCGCCGCGACTTGGGCAGCATCTCGACAGTGTCTTCAACATTGACCTGTGGGGACGGGCAGGGTGTCACGGCCCCGTGTGTGCCAAGTGCCAACAGCCCTGGGGGGCACAGCACCCTCACCGTGGGTACATCCCACCACCAGCTGCTTGTGCACGTGTCTGTAAGTCGTGTTAGTGCACACACGTGCTGTGCACGCTTGCATTCTTACACACACACAGCACAAAGGCTTTCAGTGCACGAACTTGCACGTGTGCCCGCTCACATCACCACGTATGTGCACAAACACTCTCTGTGCACCCTTGTGCCTGCACACACACACCGGCACTCGCTGCAGACAGGTCCACCCTGCACTCACCGCACCCACGTGTGCTCTCCGTGCACGCTCCTCGTGCACAGGCACTGCACACACACACATTGTGCACACACAAACGTGCGCTCACCGTGCACGCATGCACCTACACACGTGTGCATGCCAAATGGTGCAGCCGATGGTGCCCCCCAGCTCACACACACACACACACTCGTGCAAGGCCGCCTGTGCCAGGCTCCCTGGTGCCCGCCGTGCCGGGGCGCCCCGCTGCGGGTCCCCGCTTCCCATCGGCGAGCCCACAGCCGTGGGGAAGCGATGCGGGATTTGGAGGCGCGCAACAAATTGAATTGCCATGGCAACGCGGCGCCGTGGACTGATTTCTCCCAGGATACAGCCCGGCTCGGGGCTGACGTCAGAGCAGCCCCGGCGCCGGCTGCGCGCTGGCAGGGCCAGGCAGGGCGGGCAGGCAGCGGGGCCCCCCGCTCTCGGTGGGGCCGTGCACCCCGGCACGGCTCGGCACGGCTCGGCACGGCTCAGCGGTACCTCGAGGAAGTCCTGGCTGTCGAAGGAGGCCTGGCGCAGCAGGCGGGGCAGCGGGGCCGGCCGGGCAGCACGCAGCGGCGACAGCGCTTTCACCTCTTTCCACTCCACGCACAGGGTGGTGTCCACGGCCACTGCAGGGAGAACCGGGGCGGCCTCAGCGCCTCCATCCCCGGCAGGATGGAGGCTCCGGGCGGGCTCCCTGGGGCAGGCATCCCTCGCCCCGCATGAGACCGGACACAACTCGTGGCAGGGATCCTGCCTTCCCCCCGCGGCGCTGCGGTGCGGGTGACTCACGCCCGGGCAGCTGGAGCGCCTGTGTCAGCGGTAACACGCGGCACCCGCCTGGCACCGGCACCGGGCGCACGTCCCGGCTTGGCGGAGGTGTTGGGAGCAAACCCCAGCGGCGGGCACAGCTCGGGCTGTGAGCACCCGATGGGGGTGGGATGGGGATGGGATGGGGATGGGGAGCAAGTGGTGGCACCCAGTGCCAACAGGGGGACATGGCAGGGTGCCCCAGGATAGGGCCAAGGTAGGCAAGGGGGGTTTTGGGCAGGGTTTAGGGCCTGGGCCAAGCGTTGGGTATGGGGAGGGGGTTGGTGCTCCTGCACCGCCTCCAATTCCCCATCCCAGGACAGGAGGGGAGCAGATCAGAGCACGGACACCTGTGCTCCATCCCAACAGCCCAAAAACACCTGAGATGGGTGCCCTCCCCCTCCTGCATTGGGTCCTCCACTGCTGGGGCTGGGGAGGGTCCCCATGGCCCTGCAGCCCCCCTGGGGGCCACAGCAGGACGCCCCCATGGATCCTCATCCCCCCACACCGAGGTGGGCCCAGCTGATGTAAACGGGCCATGGGGTGGGATATTAGGGGATCACGCCCCCCCCCGATCCCCATCAGGGGGCAGCCCCTGGCTCCTGGGGAAGCTGCCAACAGCATCACCATGGCACCAGTGTGGGCAGGGGCACCCCTGGGACACCCCGGCATCACCCCCCCAGCACCAACACAGCCCCCACAGGCGCCAGCCCCCAGTACAGGCTGGGATCACTGCACAGCCCCATAGCCACCCACCGCCCCCACCCCCCCCCCAGCAGCACCCCCACGGCACCAGCAGGGCACCCCGCATCCCCCGTAGACACCCCCAAACCCCCCCATCCCTCACAGCCCCCCACACCCCAACAGGCCCCTAAACACCCCCCAGCCCCTTCCCACCCCCCCCACACCCCATAAGCAGCACCCCAAGGCCCCAACCCCCCCAGACCTCCACAGCCCCCACCCCCTCCATCCACCCACCCCCCCCAGATCCCCAAGCACCCCAACCCTCTGCGCCCCCCTCCCCGCGCCCCCAAACCCCACAATAACCCCCCCGCGCCACCCCGTCACCCTCCGGATCCCCCCAAAACCACCCTCCCCGTAACCCCCTCTCCCCCCCACGGCCCCCCCCGGCCCTGCTCACCCACCGATGGTGGTTTTGGAGCCGATGCAGCCCATGCTCCCGGGGGGGCCCCGGTGCGGGCGCTACCGCCGGCTCCTCGCCGCCCGCATCGCCCCCCGGCCGCATGGGCGGCCCCGGGCGGGGTCCGCGCCCCCCGGACGGTGCTGCCGGTGCGGGACCCCCCCCCCAAAGGGAGGTGCTGGACTGAGGGACCCCCCCCCCGGAGGTGCGGGAGCCCCGAGCGGTGCCTGCGCCGGGCCGGGGAACGGGCACGTCCAGAGACGTCACTGCTGGGGGAGGAAGAGGAGGAGGAGGAGGAGGAGGAGGAGGAGGAGGGAGGGAGGTGGGGAGGAAGAGGAGGAGGATGGGGAGAGAGGGAGGGAGGGGAGAGGAAGGCCGGGGAATGGATGGGGAGGGGTGGGGGAGGAGGAGGAGAGGGGAGGGGAGGAAGGCTGGGAGGAAGAGGAGGGTGGGGGGAGGAAGGCTGGGAGGAAGAGGAGAGAGAGAGAGAGAGAGAGGGGAGCGGGGGGCTGAAGGCAGGAGGGGAGGATGGAGGAAGAGGGGGGCTGAAGGAAGAGGAAGAGGGGGATGAAGGAAGGGGGGGGACGGGCGGAGGAAGAGGAGGGGGCTGAGGAGGAGGAGGAGGAGGAGGGGAGGAAGGCCGGGCACCGCGGAGAGCGCCGTGCCAGCACCGCGGACAGCGCCCGGCCGGCCTCGGGCCGCGGTTGGGGACCCCCCAGGGACACCGGGACCACCCCCAGGACCCCTGGAACCCCCCCCAAAAAAGGCACACCCGGACCCCCCGCACCTCCCCCTGCATGGGGCCAGGGCACTCTGAGCCCCCCAGGGCAGCAGGAGGGACCCTCCAGCAACACCCCCTAAAAAAATATCCAGGCTGGGGGCAGCGCAGCCCCCCCAGAGCGGGGAGCAGCCCCTGCTGTAGGGCACGGGGGGGGTATTTTGGTGGCAGCACCCTAAGGAGAAGGGGCACCCGCAGCAGAGGAGCTGGGTGCTTTGGGGCTGTTCACTCTGGAACCTACCGATGGCACCTTCACCCCGGCACGGGCACTGTAGGGAAGGGAGTAGGGAATGGGAGCAGATCGGGGAGCACCCCGCTTTCAAGGGGAGCTGGGGGGCAGGGACCCCCCCCAGGGGATCTCTTGGCCTCTCCCTGCCAAATATTTCCCAGCACGAGCGCTGCCAGGGCTGCAGCTCAGGCTGCGATGTGGGGAGCAGGAGCTGGTGAATGCTCTGGGCACGCTGGGCTAGGGCCAGGGTGACTCAGCACGGGCAGCCCAACCCCAGGACGGGCAGCCCCAAGCCCCAGGACACCCTACAAGCAGCCACAAAAGGGATCGGGCCCCAAAACCCCGTCCCCAATTTCATCACAGCACCAAAACACCAGGACAGCGCCAAAACCAAATCCCCCAAGGGCTTTATCCCCCCACCATCCATCCATCCATCCCTCTCCATCTCATGCCCAAACGCTGGCACAACCCCACCACTACCCAGAACCCAAGAAAAGGGGCAAGAAAAGGGGCAAGAAAAGGGGCAAGAAAAGGGGCAAGAAAAGGGGCAAGAAAAGGGGCAAGAAAAGGGACATTTGGGGACAATTCCCCCATCCCCAGGTGGCAAGGAGGGGGACACCGAGAGACACCCAACCCCCAGAGAGCCCATCCCGGGGGGGTACCTACCGTCTGCCTCGGGGTGCCCCTGCCTGGCACCCCCCCCCTGCCAGCCCAAGGGACACGGGACGAGAGGGGCGCAGGGCCGGGCGGCAAGAGCGGCACACGGGGGCGCGTTATTTAGCAATGTTCTTTTATTTCCAGTTTTTAAGGTGAAAAGATGCCTTTTTTTTTTTTTTTTTTTTTTTTTAAATCTTCAATTAAATACTCCATAAAGAAAAAAAAAAAAGAAAAAAAAAAAAAGAAAAAAAAAAGAAAAAAAAAAGGCAAAAAAAAAAAAAAAAATAATAATTATTTACAAATTCACGTGACCAGTAATTGAATCCTTGTTTTAATAATTACACGTGCGGCTCGTCACATCCGGCGCTCTATAAATACAGGGGACGCGGATGCGGGGCCGCCCCGTCGCTTGCCCAATTGTGGCCTTGAACGTTTTTGGAGGGGGGGCTGGGGGCTCTGGGGGGGGGGGCAGGGACTCAGCCTGGCCCCGAGGGAAGGGGTCGCCCCCCCCTCCTCCCCGGCACCCCCCCCCAAGGTGTCATAGCAGGAGCTGGGGCGGGGGGGGGAATGATTTCTATTTAAAATAAAAAACCTTCGGGGGGTGGGGGGGCTCCAGGCAGTGATGGAGGAATAGGGGGGGACAGGGGAGGGGGAGAAATCACACTCCTGTCCCCAAACCAAATTTAATAAGTTTATATATATATATATCTCTATATTTCAGCAAGAGGTGGGGAGGAGGAAGAGGAGGAGGGAGAGGAGGGGGGGGGTGAGCGTGGCCCCGTCCCGTCCCCCCTCCCCGTGACGTGAGCCTGGGGGTGCTCGGCCCCGCTCCCGGTGCCCCAGGGTGCCCGTGGCTGGGAGAGGGGGGGGTAAAAGGAGGGCCCCGGAGCGGCCCCCCAGTGCCACCCACCTCCGTCAGCATCCATCCGTTATCACCGTGACAAACCAGTACGGAACCAGTACGGAACCAGTACGGAACTGGGGCGGGGGGAGGAGGGAGAGGAGCAATAAAACGAGAGGGGGGGCGCAGCGGGGCCCCCGACCCCAGCGTGAGAGCAAGTCCAGGGGGTCAGGGCCGGGAGGGGATGGAGTCGCACCCGGGGGTGCCCCCCCCTTCTCTCTCTCTCCCCCCTTCCTCCTCCTCCTCCTCCTCACAGGCTCTCAGTTGTTATCCGACTCATCCTCGGCTTCCCGCAGCCAGGTGAAGAACGCCGTCACCGACTTGAGGGCCACCCCCTTGCCCTGCTGCTCCGACAGGTCCTTGCTCGACTCCCACTTGTAGAAGGCCTCCTCCTTGATGACGTCCTCGTCGTAGAGGGCATCGAAGAACATCCGCAGCAGGTCTGGGGGGGGGGGGATAAAGGGATCCGTGTCATTCCCCAGCCACCCATCCATCCACCCACCCCGTAGTGACAGGGACGCGCCTGCCACCCCCCCCGCCACTCACTGGGAGGCTGCTCCAGCTTCACCACCAAGGCCTGCAGGGCGTAGAGCGCCTGGAGCTCCTTCTGCTCGTCCCGCATGTACTTCTGCAGCAGCTTGGCCCGGTTGCGGATGACCATGGCGTCGACGCGGTACGGGTTCTCAACTGCGGGACGGGAGAGGTGTGAGGGACGGGCAGCGACACCCCCCCGTGGCCCCTAAGTGACCCCAGCGTCAGCCCCACTCACAGACGATGGCTGAATGGCACACGGACGTCATCAGGGCCCTGATAAACATGTTGGATGAGACCTGCTCCTCGCTCAGGTTGGCCTGCGGGAGGGATGAGAGGGGATATAAGAGGGGGCCGAGCCAGCAGGGTGCCCCCGGGTGCCCCCGTGGGCGTCCTGCCCGCAGCCCTGACCTCGATCCAGTCGTATATTCTTTGGTTGTTCGGGTTCTCCTTCAGCAGTTTGTCCATTTGCTTGCACAGCTCCTCTGAGGTCAGCTCCTTGCAGCTCGGCGTGTCCGAGCTGTCCCCCATCGTGTACTCCAATTTCTGGGGGAGCAGGGGGGAGAGAAAACCCGTCACGGGCAGCACGAGGGGAACGCCACGCCGCCAACAGCGGGGCCGGGGGTCCCCACGCGGCCCCTCACCTGCTCTGTGACAAATTTGTTGACATCCTGGTCCTCGGGCAGGAATTCCTTCCAGCTCAGGCCCCCATCCCGCCACAGCTTGCCTGCGGTCTTCTGGCTCTGCGAGAAAACCCACAGTCAGCCCCGGGTGCTGCTGCTCCCCACCCCACAACCGGCTGCCCCCGGCTCCCCGACGCACCAAGGGGCACTGCCAGGCCCCCAGATGCAGAGGGGTTTGACCCCCAACCCTGCTAACCCCCCCTTAGGAAGGTTTCCAGCCCCCAAACCCATGAGCTGGCAGCTCCACGAGCACCCCACACTTACCATGCCCTTGCACAACAAGCCCAGCACCTCGACCAGCAGCGTGGTGGCCTTCCCGATGGGCACCAGGGGTTTCGTTATCTCCCTGCGGGGCGCAAGCAGCAGGGGCTGTTAGACGTGCCCCCGGGAACCCCTCCAGGACCCCAAAAAAAGCCCCGCAGCCCTCACCTGAACAGCTCCTCCATGGGGATGCCTTCCTCCTGCAGGATGGGCGTGATGAGCTCGGCCAGGTACAGCCAGATGTGCGGGATGTCGATCTCCATGTCCTCGGCGATCTCCAGGATCTCCCGCAGCCTGCAGGGCGAAGGAAGGTTGGGATCCAGCTGGGATCCAGCAGGCTCCGTGCCCTCCGGCTGGGAGGAGCCTCGCCAGGTCTCTGGGATGGATTTAAAGCCAGGGGGCTGCCCGGGTCTCCCTCACCCTTTGTAGTACTGCTCCTTGGAGAGCGTGCCCGCCTTCACCAGGTGGCACAGCAGGACGCCCATGTGCTCGCGGGAGATCGTGCTCCTCTCCAGCGTGGACTCGATGCCGTTCCGCACGAAAACGTAGAGCAAGGAGGGACTGCCCAGCTCCTGCACGCACTGCAGGGCCTCCTGTGGGAACATTAGGGTCAGCGCCGTCCCATGACAGCCCCAGCTCCCCCTCCTCACCCCGGCACCACTGCCTGGGGGAGCGGATGGCATCCTACGGGGTGCCTTAGGGTGCTGCGCCCGGCCACCCGCGGCTCTCACCTTCATGTCATTGATGTGCAGATATTCCTCTATGATCGCCTTGGATTTCTTCTCCAGCTCCTCTTCTGACAGCGTGGGCTTGGGCGATGCTGCGGGAGCTGCTGGCTCTTGTTTAACTGCGGGGAGCACGAGGATCAGGCGCTGCCCGGCACCCAGACCCCCGAGGACCCTTCCAAAATCCTCCCCAACTCACCGGGCTCTCGGCTCCGGTCCCGTTCCTCCGTCATGCTAGCAGCCTTGCGCACGGCCTCGGGGCCGCCCTGCTTCTCCCGTTCCCTGCTCCTGTCCTCCGTCTCCTTGCTGAAGCTCCTCTTGGTGAGGGCGGACCTGTTCCTCTCGCCCCGCTCCCCCCGCTCGGGGCGCTCCAGGCGGTCGCCGCTCTTCTCCGAACGCGACTCCCGGTCCCCTCTGTCCCCGGCCTTTTCTGACCTGTCGCGGCTGGAGCTGCTCCTGGGCGGGAGGAGGAAGGAGGCGAGGTGAAGAGAGGCACTGCCACCCGCCCTGACCCCAACCCGCGGAGCTACACGAGGCCAGGCAGTCTCACCCCAATCCCCAGCCCTCCCCAGCGCCTCCTCGAGGACTCGACTGCCCTCGCAGGATGATTCCAGCCTAGGCAGAGCCTGCTGTCTGCACATCCCCTGCCCCATTTGGGGGGTTTTTCCCTGCCCTGCACCCACCCCAGCCCACGGGGCAGCACGCTCACCTCTGCACCACGCGACGGGACTCCAGGCTGTCGGCAGGGGCGGACTGCTGGAGCGCTGAGAAGCGGTTCAAGGTACTGGTGGCCGGTCGCCCTGAATCAGATGCTGGGCGTGAAAAGAGGGGAGTTCTCAGAGTTCGGCACGTCCCCGGGTGCAGGAACTGCCAGGGGGAGGATCCCAGCCCCACGCCTCCTACCTGAGTCGGCCGGCTTGGCGCCTGACCCCCCGCTGCTGCCTTTGCCCCAGCTCAGCCTCCCGCCCGGCGCAAAGAGCTGGTTGTTGGAGTCGATCGATCCAGGCTGCGGGCAGAAAGAGGGTCAAAAAAAAGGCTCGGCTGCGAGCCCAGCACCGTGCCCAGGGGGGCAGGATCCGGCCTGGATCAGCCGCCCTCACCTTGGTGATCTTGGTTAGCCGGCTGGTGTCGATGGGCCGGTTGCCCTTGCTGATGGGCACCGTGTTCCAGCCGTCATCCGCGACCAGGCTGCTGCGTCCACCTGGGCACCGAGGGCACAGGAGTCAGGCACAGCCCGGCCTCGATTCGAGCCCAGAAGGAGCAGCCCGCACCCGCAGCTCGAGCACTCACTGCTGGAGGACGGCCCGGGCGGTCCTCTCCTCTTGTCCTTCGACATCAGCTGCTGCACTTTGATGTGTTCCCGATGCTCCTCCATCTCCGCCTCCTTGTGGATCTGGTCGATGGTTTTGGGGCCCTGGTCTCCTCGCCGCGGCACCCAGCTGTGCTGCAGAGGGACGGGGAGGAGGGAAGGGGGCACTCAGAGGCCGTCCCCCCCCTTCCTCTCCATCCAGCCCCCGAAGCCCACCGCAGCCACCACAGCTCCCCGCGGACTGTGGCAGCTTTTGGCGCTCGAGGGCTCTGTTGGAGGAGCTCCTCTGCATTAAACAGCTGCCAGTTACTGTGTGCCCCCTACCGCTGCCATGCTACCCAAGGGCCGGGGTGTAGCATGGTGTCTCCGGGGCTCACGTACCCACCTCCGTGTCCCCAGCGGGGTGCTGGCACCCGGAGGACACCAACGGCAGAGGGGACAGCCGGCCCCGTGCCTTACCTGCCTGAGGTCGATTACATCCTGTAGCATAAAACGGATTCGGGATGACGTCTTCTTCTCTTTGATGATCTTCTCCATCTGGTTGAAGTACTGGTCCATCCTGGGCTGCAGGGGGACAGAGGCACGGTCACATCCCTGCTAGGGGCAGGGCAGGGCAGGGCAGGGCAGGGCAGGGCAGGGAGTACCTTGGCCTTCTCAAAGTCCAAGTCCTTGCCGATGGTGGTAAGCAGGCGGCAAAGGCACTCGAGAGACTCCTCGTCGTGGTTTTTCAGCAGCTTCACCACGCAGTCGTGCATGATGGCCTCCGTCAGCATCTTCAGCTTGAAGAGCTCGCCGATGAACTTGATGTTGCCCAGGGACCGCCGGCGGGCCTTGTCCCGCGCCTCCTCCAGCTCGTCCTTCATGCGGGCCTTCTCCTCGGGCTGCGGGGGGCACGGGGGGGGGTCAGCTCAGAGCCCCCAGCCCCACCGTGGCAGCCCCCAACAGCTGCAGCCCACCCCCGTGCCCAGGCCCCAACTCACGGCGCTGGCGTCGTCCATCTCCTTCTGCCGCTTCTCGAAGATCTCGTCGTCGTCCTTGTCCTTCTCAAACTCCTTCTGGCAGCGGTTGAGCAGCAGCTTGCGGAAGTTCACAGTCACCGTGGGCTTGTCTGTCGTGGGCACTTTGAGCTGTGGGAAGAGCGGAGAGCATGAGTGCTGCCTTCCCCACACAGCCAGCAGGGAAAAACCCATCCTACACCTCCGTGCCACGACTCCGGGTTCAACCCTGCAGCTGCACGCCCCGTTTTCCTCACCTTACCGATGAATTCCCCATCGTACAGAGGCATTAACAACCTACCCTCACCAACAGCCCCTCCACAAACCCCCACCAGCCAAGACCAGAGCCCCCCAGGCCCCGCTCACCCCCATAAGGCAACGGCACATGTTAGCATAGGCAACAGAGAAGTTTGGCTCCGAGATGGCCTTCTCGAAGACGAGGTCGATGACGCCCTTGAGCCGCTCCTCCGTGTCGATGGACAGCTCCATCACCTGCTTCATCAGCTGCTGGAACATCTGGGGCGTCAGCTTGTTGAGGATGCTGCGGACGCGGCGGAGCAGTTCCTGCAGGGACAACGGGGTCAGCAAGGGGGGATGCCATCCCCCTGAGGGCACCGGGCTCGTTGCCCGCCCGCCCCGGCTCCCAGTAGACTCAATACCTGCGTCTTGATGTTCTCGGGATCCTCCTCCTCGGAGGCACGCTTGCTGCTGGGTTTCCAGGCCTTCTCGGCCTTGTTCAGCTTGACGTCCTCGTTGAGGGACACGGTGGCGATGATTTTCCGAGGCTCCTTCCTCTGGCTCTGCTGGGAGCGGCGCGGCCCCAAGCCTGAGGGCTGGCACGGGGAGAAAAAAAAACAAAAAAAAACAAAAAAACAACAAAAAAAAAACTCATCTCTCTGCTCCAACCCCTCGGGACGGGGACGGGAGCGGCCACCGCGCGCCTGGCTCAGATCCTCAGCTCCATCACGGACATCAGTGGCCCAGACACAGCAGCTCGACGGCTGGATCATCACCGACAGGCAGCGGGGGAGCAAGGAGGAGCGGGACGGGTACTCACCAGGCCCCGGTTGCCCATGACGGGCCGGCCGAGGTTGGCGAAGGAGGGGGTGAAGTCGGGGCTGCAGTTCATGCCGCTCAGGCGGATGGGGTCGAGCGCCCGCAGCGGGGTTTTGTTGGCCTGCGAAGGTACACAGGGCTGAGGATGCCCGGGGGCAGAGGAGCGGGATGGATCCATCCCCCAGCCTCAGCGCCGGGACGAGGAACTGGAAAAAAAGCCCCCAGCAGTGCCCCCCCCGGGCTCTGCTCACGCACGAGGCTCGCTGCAGCAGGACCCAGGGCACGGCCACGGGTCCCTGCCCAGCCCAGCCCAGCCCTGCCCGCCCCCCCCCCCCCAGTACCCCTCTTCCCAGGACCGCACCAACCTTGTCCAGCACCACGTCGGTGATCTGGGGCAGCCCCTCGGGTTTCTGCATGCTGGCGAAGATGAACTGGAAGCCCAGCAGGAACTCGCGGTCGTATCGTTTCTTCTCCTCGGGGTTCAAGGGTTTCCATTGCTCTGAGGCAGGGAGAAAAAAGGGAAATCATCATGCGGCCCCGTGCCTTCCCTGGGGAGCAGCGAGGTGGGATCCCGACAGCTACGGAGCTGCCCCGGGCTGGCAAACTGTGAGCACCAGCCTGCTTGGTTAGATGCAAAGCCTGATGGCACCAGCTCCCTGCCTCCTGCACAGGGGACAGAGGTGTCCCCTACCCCGTGCCAGGTTTGGGGACGAGACGAGAGGAACGTGTGAGGTTGAGGGCAGCTGGATCCTGCCACCCTCCCCACCACTGCACCCCGGGGTGCTGGCTCCCTGCGGGTGCGTGGGGCCGAGGCGCAGCTCACCTTCCTTGTAGCGGTACTTCTGCTCCCCTGCCTTGCCCTTCTCCGGGGCCAGCTTGTCCTCCTTCTCTTCCCACGTCTCCTCCGACTCCTCCTGGGGCCGGGCGGGGGCCGTGTCCTCCGTTTCCCGGGCAGGGGCGGCCGGGGGAGGCTTGTTTTCTGCCTCCGAGGCACTGTCACTGATCTGCGACTGCACGGGAAGGGGCAGCGGTCACGCTGCGGGGCCGATCCCGTCCCCTCCACCCCACACCAGGCCCGTCCCGTCCCCGTCAGACGCTCATCACCATCACGGAGCATCAGTGGCCCAGACACGACGGCACAAAGCAGAGCTCATCACGAAGAGGGGCCGGGACGTGGGGGCCACCCCCCCTGGCTGCCTGGGGACGCTCACCTCCTTGAAGGCATCCAGCAGGTCGCCCACCGCCTCCTTCTTGTTCAGCTCCTTCATCCTTCGCTTCTTCTTTGGCACCGACACGGCGACTGGCGGGGGGGCAGGGATGTGAGGGGTGGGCACCCATGTAGTGTCCCCCCCCAAACACCCCAAGGGCACCAGCGAGGCCCCAGTAACACCAACGGGCTCATGGGGACACGGTCCCACTGCTCCATGGCACAGCCCGTCCCCAAATATGCTCGGTGCCCACCCGCAGCCCTGCTGGCCCTACACGTCCCCCCCACACCGTGCACAGGGCCCCCCACCCGCTCCACTGCCCCCTCCTCGCTGTGGCACCGCATCCACAGCCTGCCCTAGCCCCCAGGCTCCTCGTGGCACCTCTGTCCCCGTGCAGGGTGTCCCTTATGGTGACACCCCCTATCCACCCCTCTCTCCGGGCACGGTGCGCCCACGACGCCCGATCCCCTCCTGGCACCCCACAGGGTGCTCAGCACGGAGACACCCCATAAATCACCGCCCCCGCCCAGCACCAGGGCACCCCATGAGCAGTCACACACCTGTGCCGAGCGCTTCAAAAAATAAACACATCACAGGGAACATCTTTCCCCCCGCACCACAAGCCCACGGCTCCCCGATTTCCACCGGGGTCCCCGCGTGCTTCCCACGTGCCCACGCAGAACAAACACCCCATAATCTCAGGGTCCCCCCGAAGCACATCTCCCCCTGTGCATGGCACACATCCCACATCCTCCCCATGCCCCCAGATGGCTCGGGACGGCCTCAAATAGCCCCCCGATACCCCACACACGCCCCCACCTGAGGCACCCCGTACACATCCACCGTGCCCCATCCCCTCGTGAGCCAGGACGCCCCCAAACACACACCCTACGATCCTGCACCCCATCTGGGTGCGCTCCCGGACCTCTCCCCCACCCGGCACCCAATCCCCACGTGCCTGGCACCCCACTGGGGCACCCCACAACCCCAACCCAGCATCCTGAACCTTGCACGGTCGCCTCCAAGCTCTGCGAAGGGGCAGGGGCCGGGCTCGAGCTCCGCTCCTGGGCCTCGGCGGGGCCTTCGCTCTCCTCCTCCTCCTCCTCCGCCACGGGGGAGGTGGGGGTGCCGGGCTGGGCCGGCTCCTCGGGCTCCGAAATGGGGCTGACGTCCGACTCGGGCTGCTCCTCACCCGGCTCCGCTTTGCTGGCGCCCTCCACCCCATTAGGCAGGGGCAGCTCCTCGGGCTGGGCGACGGGGGAAGCCGGGGCGGGCACCGGGACGGGCTCCGGCACAGGCACGGCTCCGGCTCCGGGCACCGGCTGGCACACGGGCGCCTCGGGGAGGGGTTCGGGCAACTCCTCTAAAACCCCATTAGCCTCGGCGGAGGGCTCCGGGGCGCCGGGCTCGGGGCAGGGCTCTTCCCGGGGCGGCGGGGGGCTGGGGGAGGCGGGCTTGGCGGGCGCTTCGGGGGCCTGCGGGACGACGGGCGGCGGCGACGGCGCGGCCGGCACCGGGGGCACGGCTGGCAGCGGGGGGGACACGGGTGCCGGCGGCACCTCGGCTGGCACAGGCGCCTGCGGGGTGGGCTCCGGGAGGGGAACGGCGGCTTCTTCCTCCTCCTCTTCTTCCTCCTCCTCCTCCTCCACCTCCACCACCCCTTCCTCCTCCTCCTCCGCCGCGGCCGCCGTGTCCGTGTCGGGCTGGGGCGCGAGGGGCAGCTCCCCGGCCCCTGGCACTGTAGTGATGGCGCTAAACGTCTGGTGCGGGTCGGGCGGCGCCTCGCCCTGCTCCACTTTAGTGTCCGCATCCCCGGGGGGCTCCATGGGCACCAGCGTCACGTCCGAGAGCACCACGGGCTCCGCCTCGGGGATGAGGGGAGGGGGAGGCGACGGCGACGCCGACTTGCTGGGCTCCAGGGAGACGGGCTTGCTCACCACCAGCGCGGGCTTCGGGCGGTCATCTGCAAAAGATGGGGTGTTAACGGGGGGGGCTCCGGTCCCTGCTGCGCCCTGACCCCCTCCAGGTCCCAGCAGGAAGGGAAGGGACGGATGTGCCAACCCGCACCAAGCTGATAAAGATGGCACAGGGACAACGCGGGTCCTTTGATGCTCAGGGCGAGCAAAGGCAGCCCCCAAAAATTCTCCTGGGTCCAACAGTGGGGTCGCTGGTCCCCACGTCTAGGGAAAGACCCCAGGTGAACTGGCTGCACGCCCCGCACAGCCCCCCCCAAGCACACACACGTACCTGGCCGGATAATAACTGCTACATGAGGGGTCTCTCCGTTGGCCTGGGGCTCCAAACCGCTTCCAGCCTAGGGGTGCAAGCAGGGAGGTGTTAACTGGGGCCCCGGGCACCTCCCGTACACCCCAGCGGGGAAACGGGGTCCCGCTGACCTGTGGAGGGGTGGGGGTAGATGAGGTCCTCGCTCCGGACATGATTTCTTCAGTGATGTCTTTGCCGCCTTGGTTGGGGTCTCGTATCCGGATCTGCCCAGGGGTCAGAGCAGAGAGAGGGGAAGTGTCAGTGGGGTGGGGGGCACAGCACCCAGCGCCTCCCCCTTTCCCTGGGCCTGACACCCCCAGGACAGCCCCTTCTCGGAGCAGAGAGGCCAGAGGCTCATCCAGCACCACACCAGCCCTGACAACAGCTCAGGGACACCAGTGGGTGCCATCTCCCCCCCAGGGGGGCACAGCGCCCTGCAGAGGGGTGCCTGCCCCCATGCCCAGCAGGAAGGGACACTACAGGGCAGGGCGAGCCTCAAAAGGCACCATGCCAGGCAGCCAGAGCCAGTGGGATGTTCCCAGCCGTTTTGGGGTGTCCCAGGCACCGGTTTGGGCATTATCTCCAGGGTCTGGGGGACCCCGGGCTGCGGGCACCCCACAAACAGCCACAGCTTTGCCATGGCACGGCAGCACCGCGCTGCAGGGCGCACGGGCACGACACACAGCTCCAGGACCCCATTTCAAGGCACAGAGGAACCCCAAAGCTCTCCCTCTCCCCACCCCAAACACACCCAGCGGGAGCGCACAGCCTGGGGGGGGGCTCTGACACCCCTCCATCAGCACCCCCGGGCCCGGCAGCACCTCCTGCTCCCCCCCCTCCCCAAGCCGGGCGTGCGGCCGCTCGCCTCCCCGCTATAAATAGGCCCCGCGCGAGGCCTCCGAGCGCCGGCATCTCCGGGAGCAGACAGCAGTTGGCAGCCGCGGCACCCCCGCCCCCCCGGGAGCCGTGACTCAGCACAACGCCGCCCGCCGGGACGCCCAAGGTCGCCGGCCCCCGCCGAGCCCCCCGGCACGGGGCCGCGGCACCGCGCTCCTCCCGCACGGCACCGTCCCCGTCCCCGTCCCCGTCTCCGTCTCCATCCCCGCAGGCACGGGGCTGGCTCCTTACCGTCTTGCGTTCTCGTTTTGGGGGGATCGGCGGCTGCTGGCTGACGATGACCTGGGCAGTGGGGACCCCCGCCGGGAACTGCTGCACCCCCTGGGCCGGGTAGTAAGCCCCTGCTGGCGGAGAGGAGAGGAGAGGAGAAGAGCGTCAGCGGCAGCGCCCCGCCGGCCCCACCGAACCCGCTCCCCAAAACACGAGGGGGGCTGCCGAGAGCTGCGGGGAACCCACACCTCCCTCCAGCGAACCCCGGTAGCATCGGGGCCGGCTTCGGCTTCACCCCAACCCGCCCGACAGGCCCGCCCGAATTCCTTCCCCGTGAGGCAGAGTGAGGCACGGCGTCCCCGCGCCGCCCCCACGCCCAGCCCGCGCCCCACGGGCGCTCGCCGCGTGCCCACCGGCCCCTCCGGGACGCTGGGCCATGGCTGGGCACGGGAGCCACAGCTCAGCGGGCGGCTGGCTGCCTTCCTGCCCCGTCCCTTCGTCCCTTATCTCCCCCGAGCCAGCAGCAGCAGCCCCAGGGCGGCTCCGTGCAGCCCCGTCCGCACCCTCCATTCATTCGCAGCCCGGCCCCGGGGGGCTCGGGCACCCCGCTGGGACCCCATAGTGCTGCCGGGGGGCTGGAGGCAGAGCTGGGCCCCGCTCCAGGCTTGGCACAGCCCCTAAAAGCTGCAGCTTCCATCCCAAAGGATCCACGAGCATCCCCCCCACAGCACGGGAGGGCCGGGCAGGGAGCGACTGCGACAGGGACGCCGGCACGGGGAGGGACAGGGGCAGCTGGGCCCTGGCCTCCTCCCAGCTCCAGCACTTTCCCGGCTGTGCCGAGCCCGAAGCTCGCTCAGAGATGCCCCAGCCCCGTGCCGGGCACCCCTCCCCTGCCCAGGAGGGTTTTGGGGCCAGCCCAGCTGCTGGGGGGGCAGCGGGAGGGAGAGGGAAGCTTGGGGGGACCCCACGGGCAGGAGGCAGCACGCGGTCGGGGCAGCACCTCGGGGAAGCTGTGGGGTTGCGGGGAGGACCCCAGGGCCAGGCTGGGGGAGCAGGGGCACCAAAAAAGCCTCGCACCCCAAAACCAGAAGAAGGAGGGGACCCCAAAAATGCAGGCGGGGGGACAAAACCACCCCAGGGCTCCCGCGGGATGCCCCAGCTCCGAGCACGGAGGCGCAGCCAGCTCTGAGCGCTGCCTCCTCCTCCTCCTCCTCCTCGCTCCGAGGGGCTGCGGGGTCTCGGGGGGAGGCAGGACGGGCACGTACCTGGCTCAGGAGAAACCCATCTCCGCCCCGCTTCGCTTTTGCTGCCGTGCCGGGGCCGGGCCGGAGGCCTGGGCTCACATTTCTGCGTGTGCCGGGCCTCCCGGGACGGACCAAGCCTAAATATAGTCACAGCCCGGCCGGCCACATGCGAGCGGGGAGGAAGGGGGGGAGGAAAAAAAAAAAAAAAACGGGGGGGCTGCTTCCAACACCGCTCCCCGGCTCCGGGAGGGGGCAGGCACGGAGCAGCCGCTGCCCAGACCCCGGCCCCACAGCCCCACGGCCCCATAGCCACCCCCCCGACCCCGCTGCCCCGCTCCTGGGGGGCTGCGGCTGGCTTGGGGAGGGGGGCGAGATCCCAATAACTGGTCGCTGCCTTCCCGGGGAGCCGGGGGGGGGAGAAAGGGATAAAGTCTGGCCTGTGGTTAAATATTAATCGGCCCCGATTTGGGAACGGGGGGAGGCGGGTGGAGGGGTGGGACGCGAGGCAGGGCTTTTGGGGCTGGGCTGGGAGATGCAGGACGCCCCCTGCGCCCCAAAGAGGTTTGTAGGGTGTTAATAGGTACTCACTGAGCCCTGGGGGGGGTGGAGGGGTCTGTGCTCAGCCCACAAACTGGGGGGGGCTCGGGGGACCAAGGGGCAGGGTGCTGCGGACAGAGCAGTGGTGGTGAGCAAAGCAACCCCCCCCCGATCTGTACCGTAAGTCCCAAATTCTGTGGGGCTGGCTCCAGGGTAAAAACTAGGGGCGCCGGGCTGCACCGGGTACTGCTGGGTCGGGACGACGTACGTGGAGCGACCCTACAGCAGGGGACAAGAAGAAAAGGCTGGTTATGGCCCCGCAGGACGCAGGCAGACCCCAAAACCCCCAAACCACAAATGGGGGAGCTGCCCGTGGCACCCCAAACGGGTTGTGGGGCAGCACCGCCTGCAGCCTCCATGCCGAGATGGGAACACCCCAATAGGGTCAGCGGGAGCTCGGGGAACCCCGGGACCCCTTCCACCCCATAAAACAAACATCTCCGACCCCAAGCAACATCCCCGCGCCCCCCACCCCAAAACCCCAATCCCTCACCTGTCCGGGGATGTAGTAGGCTCCTTGGGAAGGCGTGTAGGATATCTGGGAGGGGATCATCATCACCTGGGAAGCGGCTGGATAGACATGGGTGGGCGGGCCGGGCCGGGCCGTCGTGTTGCTCTGCACGCGGGACGCGCTGGCGGGAGGCTGGGCCCTGTTCTGGTAGAAATGCTGCAGGGGGGGGGGGGAGACAAATTGGGGAGGGGGGGGGGGACACACAACCTCAGGACGCGGCACCGGCACCCCCTCACCCCATAAAAACCCCACCCCGGGGCACGGCGAGCGGCGCCGGGCGGGGATTGGGAGCGGGCAGCACCCCTTGAACTCCCCTTTATGGGGACGGATCGTGCCCCCCACGTCCCCCCCCGCGTACCTGGGGGGCCGCCTGGCTCCATCCGCCCCAGCTCATGCCCGGCGCTGCCCCACTCCCAGCCCCACGGGGCCGGCAGCGCCCGCAGCCCCGGCCACGGCCGCACGCAGCAGCTGGGGTCCCGGCGTGCCTCGCAGCGGGGCCGGCGCTCGCGGGGACTGCCGGGACCTGTAGTCCTGCCCCGCTCCCCTTCGGCCTCCCCCTCCCTCCTCCTCTTCCTCCTCTTCCTCTTCCCGGTAGGGTTATGCCGGGTTTAGGGGGTGCTGAAGGGGTTTAGTGCGTCTCTGGGGTGCTGTCCCCGCTGAGGAAGGGCCTGTTTGTGGGGGGGGGGGTGTCCCCTCCCCAGCCACGGGTAGGGTGAGGGGGAAGCGTTACCTGGAGAGACCTGAATCCGCCCTGAGAGCGAGCGCACGGGGGAGAGGGGAAAGAGAGAGAGAGCGGTTACCTGCTGCCACGGGGGCTGCGGGGCTGCGGGACGGGGAAAGACCCCCCCCCCGGGGAGCCCCCCTGCTCGGGGTCGGTGCGTGCGGGGAGGGGACGGGCACAAAGAGGACGGCGGGGAGCCCCCGGCCCCGTGCCCGTGTCCCAAACCGTGCTGGTTTGTCCCAAACCCACTCGTTCTGGGGCACCCCAAATCCCTGCCGGCCCCCCCCCCAGCGCAGGGGGGGGACACGGCCAGGCCTGTCCCCAGCAGCCCCCCCCCCAGGCCGATGAAGGCCCAGGTTGTGCTCCCAGAGGGGTATAAGGGGGGGACGGACACGGGCAGGATCGGGGGGGCGCACCCAGACACCCCCATGGGTCTCGAGGACGCAGCTTGGGGGGGTCCCAGCACCACCACAACCTCTGGGGGGCACTGGGGGCACGGCACAACCCCCCCCAGGTGCTGTTCGGGTGCTGTTTGGGTAGGGACAGGCCAGCAGCAGGGCATGGGGACACCCCGGGGAGCACCACGGCTTTGGGAGACCCCCGAAGAAAGAGACAGAGGAGGAAGAAGAGGAAGAGGAGGAGGAGGAAGAGGAAGGCAGAGGCAGGAGGAGAGGCCGGGGTCAGCGCAGGCACGGCCGCATGCAAGAGCTCGGAGACGCCGCAGGGAAACCCCCCAAAATGAGAGGGAGCCCCCCCCGTATCCCCAGCCTGCCCAACCCCGGGGGGCTCGGCGCAGCTCCCCCCTCGCTCCTCGTTCCCCGGGGGGGGGTTTCCGTGCGGTGCCGGGCGCGCAGCATGCGGGGCAGGGGCTGGTTAGTACCTGCTGGTGAATAGCACGAGGCCCCGCTGGAAACTGAGAGAGGAGGAGAGCGAGGGGCAGGGGACGGGGAGGAAGGAGAGAAGAGCGGTCACTCGCTGCCAGCCCCGCCACCAGCCGTCCCCCCGCACCCCGTGGCCGGGAGGGAGGGGTGAGACCCCAAAACTGAGCAGCACCACGGAGATTTGGGGCACAATCCCCCCCTCGCAGACGCGCAAGGGCCCCATAGGGCAGGAGCAGGCTCCTGGTGCCCCCCGGTGCCTCCCGGCATCGCTGTGGTCGCCGGAGAGGTGCGTGGGGTGCTGAGGAGCCCCCCCAAAACCCCTAAACCCCTTAATTCCCAGGGCAAACCCCTTACCTGTCGCGGCTGGGAAGGCGTATTCATTTGTGAGGTCGGTGCCGGGTTAAAAACCACAGGTGCCGTCTGAGCAGGTGGGAACGTCGACTGCAGGGAGGGAACGGGGTCGGCACCACGGCCCCAATCCCCAGCAGGGGAGGGCAGAGCCGACCCCAAAAAGCTGCCGGAGGGGCTTTACCTGTGGAAGTCCGGGAGAAGGGGCAGGGTGCGGGGCTGTCGGGGCTCCTCCTGTGGGCTGTGGAGCTTTGTTCATTTCATGGGGTTGGACATAAGGGTCCCCTCGCTATCTGCGGGCACAGGACCATACCCTCAGCACCTCCTATCCGCACCAGCCCCTATAAAAAGGGGGGCAAACCCAGCCCCTAAACCCCAACGGGGGTCAAAGCGGTGCCGACAGACCGCAGCACGGGCACGGGGTGACGGGAGGACGAGGCACCCACCGCCGGTGACCACCCGGCTGCGGGGGGCCGGGGCTGACAGCGGGGCACCCCAAACGTCAGCCCCTACCCGGCTCCACCCCGGCTGACCTACAAAACGCTTCCCCCGGCCGGCCCAACCTGTTCCTGCCGGTGGCAATGGGTCCCCGCCGCAAAACGCCTACCGGGGAGGGCAGGGAGCAGCTCCCACGTCCCGTCCCATCCCGTCCCGTCCCCACGCCGCCGCCACCGCTCCTGCCCGCGGGGACGCGGCCCCATGGGGCTGGCACCCTCGTGCCCTGCCCGCCCGACGCCGGCCGGGACCCGGGAGGGACTTGGCACCCGGTGCCGCGCTCCCCGCCCCAGGGCAAAGGCCGCCCGGGCAGGAAGGGGGGGGGGGGGAGGCGCCCCCCGGCCCCATAGCACAGCAGGGGTCCCCCGTACCCCATAGCGGGTAGGGGAGCTCACTGCGCACCTCGCCACCCCGCACGGCGCCTGCTGGCAACCCCACAAGTGGCCCCGCACCGCAGGCAGGATCCGGCCCCAGATCCTCAGGCCCTGCGTCCTGGCCCCCCTCCACGCCGCCCCCTATAATTTGGGGTGCCGGACCCATTGCAGCCTTCACAAGCAGCCTCAGCCATAAGCCCAGGGATCGATCCTGCTGTGGTGTGGGGGCACACCAAAAAAAAAAGGAACTCCAAAGGCACGGAGGGGACGGGGCGAGCCGGGCCCCCCGGCACCGAGCTCGATACTCACCCCCCCGCGGGAAAAACCTGGGCCGACTGAGCGGGCCTGCAGAGACCTTTCATCCGAGTGACTTGGACAGAAAGGAGGAAAGAGGGGGGGGGGGGGGGGGGAAAAATAACAATAATAAAAAAATAAAATAAAAAATAAAAAAATCAGGCTGCAGCCCTGGCGGTGCGCGGAGAGGGCCGCCGGGAGCACGAGGCTGTGCCGGGCCGGCCGGGCGTGCTGCAGTGCAGCGCCGCCAGCCCCCGGAGCACCCAAAAACCCCACCCACGGGCACGGCACCGGCACCGGGCTGTGGGATTTGGGTACGGCTCCGCCAGCCGGGACGTGAAGGCTGGGTGCTGCCCGGTGCCGGGCACGGGGAGCACGGCGAAGGGGTGGTGGCAGCCGCCCGGTGCCGGGGAGGTTTCGGTGCTGTGCCGGGGTGCACGGGGAGAAGGGGGCACCGGGGGTCCCGGCAGCACCGGGGTCTCGCCAAGGCCCCGCTGAGGATTTTTGGGGGAGCCCCGTGGGGTGAGCAGCACCACGGGCACCCCGCGACCTCCGCCACGGTGCCCTCCGGTTCGCCCCGGTGCCTCCCGGTACCGGCTCGGTGCCCACCGAGGCTCGGCCACCGGTGCCGGTGCCGCCAGCCGGGCAGCCCCCCGGTTGTGTCCGTGTGTCCGTGCCCAGCCCCGGGGCTTTCAGAGCCGGTTCCACCGGGGCTGGCGGTGCCGGTGGCTGACGCAGCCCCGGGACCTGCCCGACCGGCGGGGCCTGACTCAGCCCCCCCCGTAGAGCCCGGTGAGCCCCCCCCGGGGGATGGGGGGGTGCCCCCGGTGTCCCCGGTGCTGCGGGCAGGCCCCGGGCTCCGGCACCATCTTGGCGGCCGGGCGGGACGGAGGAAGGGGGGGCGGGGAGGGGCCGGCGGCGGAACGGGCCCGGTTTTACCGGGAGGGGGTGGTTTAACGGGGGGGGAAGGGGGAAAAAATAAAAAAAAAAAGGGGGAAAAGGGGGCTCGGCGTGGGGGCGCCCTGCCCGGTGCCGCATCCAGCGGGGCCGCTCCCCCCCGCCGCGGCGGCCTCTGCCAAGGACACGTGTCACTGCCGGCCGCCGCCATGGCCCCGCCGCGCACCGGCACCGGGGAGGAAGAGGAGGAGGAGGAGGAGGAGGAGGAAGGCGGCGGAGGGGGAGAGGAGGGAGGAGGAGGAGGAGGAGGAAGGGAGGAGGGGGGGGGTCTCGCACCACGTGCGGCGGGGCCCGGCGGCGGCAGCACGTGCGCGGCGGGGCGGCGGCGGCGGGGACACACGTGGGGGGGGGGGGGACACAGCACCGGGGGGACAACCGGGAGGAGGAGGAGGAGGAAGAGGAGGAGGAGGAAGGAAAGGGAGGGGGGAGGGGGGGGGTGCGCGGAACCCCAGCAGCGGGGCGGCGCCCACGTGGTGGCGGCGGCGGCGGCGGTGGTGGCGCCGGCGGGGCCCGGCGGCGCGAGGCGCGGGGCGCGCGCGCGGGAAGCGGGGCGCGCGCGCGGGAAACCGGTTACCGGCAGCGGCCCCCCCCCCCCCCACCTCACTCACCACCCCCCCCCCCCCCTCGGCGCGCGCGCGCCCGCCCCGCCCCCGCCCGTTACCTTCAGTCTCCTTCAGCGCGCGCGGCCCGACGCAGCCGCAGCTCGGCGCCCCGCCACCACCATTTCCGGGCCGCGCCGCGCGCAGGGGGCGGGGCGGGGCCGGGCGCGCCACGGGGAGGGGAGGGGAGGGGGGGGGAAAAAAAAAAAGGGGGCGGGGCTCGGCGCCGGCGCGCCGGGCACGTGATGGGGGGGTCACGTGGGATATGGGGGGGGGTGGGCACGCCCAGCGCGCCGGCGGGAATTGGGGGGGGTGGGGGGGCGCGAGTAATTGATGGCGCTGGGAAGCAGGGTAGGGCTCCGGGGGGAGTTTGGGAAGAAAAAGGGAGGGTTTGGGGAAAGAGAGGTGAAAGTTTAGGATAGAGAGGAGTGGGGTTTGGGGAAAGAACAGCAGGGTTTGGGATACAGGAGAGTGGGGTTTGGGAACGCAGAATAGTGGGGTTTGGGGAAAGAACAGCAGGGTTTGGGAACGCAGGATAGTGGGATTTGGGGAAAGAACAGCAGGGTTTGGGATACAGGACAGCGGGATTTGGGGAAAGAACAGTGGGATTTGGGAATGCAGAATAGTGGGGTTTGGGGAAAGAACATCAGGGTTTGGGAACAGAGGATAGTGGGATTTGGGGAAAGAATGGCAGGGTTTGGGAACGCAGGATAGTGGGATTTGGGGAAAGAATGGCAGGGTTTGGGATACAGGATAGTGGGCTAGTTGGGATACAGAATGGCAGGGTTTGGGAAAAGAGAAGGGTGGGATTTGGGAACAGAACAGCGGGGTTTAGGAAAACAGCACTGGGAATTGGGAGGCAGAATGGCAGAGTTTGGGAACATAGAACAGTGGGGGTTTGGGAACAGGACAGTGGGATCTGGGAACACAAGGGCAAGGTTTGGGAAAACAACAGTAGGGATTGGGAAGAGCACAGCGGGGTTTGGGAAAACAGAAGAGCACGGTTTGGGAACCAAATGGCAGTGTTTGAGATACAGAAGAGCAGGGTTTGGGCAAACAGAACAGTGGGGTTTGGGAACCAGAAAGGGACTTCCCCCCCCCCCAGCCCCAGGCAGAAGGAGCGGGGTGGCCGGGGGCAGCAGCACCCAACCCCACAGGGCGTTGCGCAAAGCCCCCGCTGGGCGCAGAGCAGGAGGATGACACAGCAGCACGAGTGTCCGCAGAGTTTATTTCCTCAACTCTCGGTTACAAAAAAAAAAAAAAAAAAAAACAAATAAAACACACCAGAAGTTTTACCCCTACCCGCCCACACCGCCTATTTCCCACCCCCCAGCCCCCCCCCCCTGCCCCAGCTCAAACGTCGTAGTTGGGGTTCTTGCGCAGGATGACGAAGCCCTCGAGGATGGGGGTGACGGGCACGTGCTCCTCCGTGGCCAGCTCTGCCCGCTCGCCGTGCGCCAGCAGCACCGGGGTGGTGTGGGTCTGGAAGCCGGTGATGGTTTTGGGCTTGCCCGCCTGGCCCACCACGTCCACAGCCTGCCGGGGAGAAGCGAGATGAGAAAGGGGCACAAACGGGGTCCCCCCAGCACCCCGTCCCCAGCTCTGGCCGCCCCCTCACCTGTCCCACCCGAACCGAGACGGGCAGGGGCCGCAGCTCCTCGTCGAAGGTGACCAGCATGCGGGGCTGCATGGCAGCGACGAGCCCGTAGAGGACGTAGTGGGATTTGCCCAGGATAACTGGAAGGGGGCAGAGGGGAGGGGGTATAGGGTCAGCACCCAGCAGCACCCACCCCACGGGGCAGAGGGGCGCGGAGCCCGCAGCACTCACTGTTGCGCACGTCCAGGAAGGACACGAGGACGGTCAGCAGCCCGGCCACGGCCACCTGGCTCATGAGCTGCCGGTCGCTGTGGTAGGGGCACAGCGTGAGCGTCCCCTTGCCCAGGTGGGTCAGGCCCTGGGGGGGCAGAGAAAACATCTCAGTATGCAATAGGACAAGTCCTAGGATCCCTGAAAGCAGCACCACGAGGACTCCACCGCCTCCGGTACCCCGCACGGGTAACCCCAACCTGCCCCTTCCCCACCCCGTGGGGCCGTCACCTGGGCTAGCCGCACCATGAAGAGGTTGTTGGGGTCCTTGGCGTGGTACTGGGCGAGCTGCCGCAGCATGGCAGCCAGCCGGGCGTTGTTGGTACCTAGAAAAGAGGGGTCACGGGCAGAAATTTGGGTTTAGGGCTTTAGTGTGTCCCCCCCACCAGACCCCCAGGTGCCTCCCAGGCTTACCGCTGCCCACCATGCCCATGGCAAAGATGGAGTTGTAGGAAACCTCGGGGTCAGCGTCGTGGGAGAACTTGCTGAGGGTGTCCAGGATGTTGAGCCGGGGGTTGGACACCGAGATGAGCGCCAGGGCCAGGGGCACGGCCCGGCGCAGGGTGGGCTCCCCGTACCGCAGCTGCGTGGGAGGGAACGGGGGGGTGCTGAGCCCCGGGTCCTGGCACCTTGGGGTGGCCCCCGCCCGGCTTACCAAGCCTACAGAGACGTGTTCTGTTTTCCCAAGACCCCTTCCACTGTGCCCAGCCCCGTGTTGTCCCCCCGCTGCCACTCACCAGGTGCCCGAAGGTGCGCAGGGCCATCTCGGCGCCGATTTCCTCGCCCATGGCGATGAGCGCGATGCCCAACACCGCTACGCCCTGCGGGGACACGAGTGCTGAGCGCAGGGAGCACCCAGCCCCAAAGCCCAGTTCCTACAGCCCCCCCCAAAGCCCAGCTGGACGCGGGGAGCAGGGCAGCCAGCGGGGAGCTGCCTTCCCTCAGCTCCAATCCCACAAAGAGCCCGGGGACCCCTCGGAGGCAGCCCCCGCGCCTCCCCCCACCTGGTGCGCCCCCATGTCGGCCGAGCTCTCTTTCTTCTCCTTCTCTTTCTTGTCCTTCTTGTCCTTGTCCTCCTCCTTCTCCTTGGAGTCAAAGTGCTCGCTGCAGATGTGCAGGAGCTGCTGCACCTTCAGGACGTTCCCCGAGCCTGGGGGGGAAGCAGCAGGGCCGGGATCAGCGGGTGGAGGGCTCAGACCTCGCTCCCCTGGGAGCCCCACTCACCCGCGTAGGCGCAGATGTCCACCAGGGTGTTGGCGAAGCTGCGGAAGGGCTCGGACACCACCTCCAGCGCCGCCAGGATGGCCTCGATCGCCTCCCCTTTCCCTGCGGGGCAGCGTGGGGTCAGAGCCCTGCGGCTGGGGGGGTGCTCGAGCTCCCAGCCCCCAGCCCCGGGGGCGGCCGGCGCTGCCCCTCCCTTACCCAGGTGGTTCAGGCCCAGGCCCAGCGGCAGCCAGCGGGCGTAGGTGTCCTTCAGCTCCGTCTCCGATTTCTCCATGATGGTCTGGAGGATGGTGGAGGTGACGTCCCCGTTGCAGGAGCCCACGGATATCATCCCGCAGGCCAGGGCGGTCACGCCAGCCACCTGGAGGAGAGGAGGAGAGGCTGCGAGCTCAGGGAGGGCGCAGAACACCCTCGGGTCCCTCCAGAAATTCGGAATCTCGGAGACCTGGCGGCTTCCCGGCCTCCCACATCCCACGAGTGGCTCAGAAGGGGAAAACACGGTCACGATTTGGCACAGCACAACGCCAGGCAGGAACATGCAGAGCCCAAACGGGCTGGGGGACAGCCCTGGCACCCCCAGGAGCTGTCAGGGACCGGGCAGGGCTGCGGGACCGCACGCACCCACCCCCGGCTTCGCTCCCTACCTCCATGCTGGACTTGGAGTCTCCCATCACGGGCAGCAGCAAGGTGAGGACGTCCTCACGGTTGGAACCCGCATAGGCCAGCCCCAGGCTGTGGAGAGCCCGGAGGAGCGTTAGGGTGGGGGGCTACAACACAGCCAGCGGGGCTGGGGGCATTTCCCTTACCCGAAAATGGCCCCGATCCGCATGGTGTTGCTGTTGTGGAGGACGTAGTCGGACAGGAGGGCCAGGGCCGGGTCGCACTCGTTCCTGACCCCTGAGTTGACGATGCCACAGGCCAGGAGGGCTCCCGACTGCAAGGCAGAGGCGCCGTCACACAGCGGCCACCAACACACAGAGCTCACTGCCAGGCAGTGACCAGCGTCACCCCACAGGTCTCACCCTCCCCCCAGGATGGGACCAAGCGAGCAGCGCCACGCTGGAGCCAGCTCAGCAGCCCTGAGCTTGGAGGTCTGCAAGAAAAGTACCCCAGAAACGCTCCAGGGAGTTCCTAGAGCTCCTCAGCCCGGCTCCAACGCCTGGGATGCATCCAGCCCCTCCAGAGGCAGCTGCACACACACAGCCCACCCCACGGGGCCAAAAAACTCGGGTTGGGGTCAGCAGCACTCACCTTGATGTAATCCTCTGAGGAATACAGGTACTTGTCGATCTGTGTGAGCCCCCCGTCCACGTCCCACAGCAGTATGGTGCCCAGCGAGGCTGCGGCACTCAGCATCCCTGGGGGCCAGGGGAGAAAAGCCCACGTCAGCCCCAGGCGATGCGCCCTGCCTGGGCAGGAGGCGGCCCCGGGGGAGCTGTGCTCAACGGCCCCGCTTTCAGCAGGTCCCCAAAAAGGCCAGGGTCACCACCCCGGGGCTCTCTCAGGGCAGCTGCAGCCCCCGGCCAGCCGGCTGTCTCACCGTGGTCCTTGTTCTTGTACAACCATTTATTGCCATCGTCTGTCAGCAGCTTGTCTTGTCCGAAGGCAGCGTTCACGAAGCCGTTCACGAAGGAGGAGGCCAAATTCATCCGGGCTGAGTCCACCTGGGAGCCGCTGCCCCCGAACCCTGCGGAGCGACGGCAGGGTGAGGCAGGCAGCAAGCAGGGCACCCAGCCACACTGTCCCACGCCACACCGTCAAAAATCTGTCCCCTCCCATGGGGAAAGAGGTGCCCGAGCCCACGGCGGGCAGCAGAGCCTGCTCCATGCAGGGCCAAGGGTCCCCAGAGGTCCCCAGCGGGCTGCCTGCCCGTCCCAGGACCCCCAGCAACTCCCCAAAGCCAGGGCCAAGCGAGGCCACAACGCAAGCCCTTACGGTTATTTTCCAGGTGGGTTTTATAAATATCATCCGGCACCTTGGGCTCCATGATATCCAGCTGCAGAGACAAGGGAGAGGGGGTTATCTCCTCGCCCACACGCCGCAGGAGGCTGCTGGGCAAGGGCAGCCTCTCCAGGTGCTGCCTGGCCTCGTGGGGACAGAGATTTGAGGGCAGTCAGAGCAGATCCCAGCTTGGGGCAGCCCCTGGGCTGTTTCCCAGCCAGACGCTCACCTCTCTGGCCAAGGCCAGGAAGTTGCTGTTGAGCTGCACGTTGGACATGATCTCCGTCAGGTCCTCGTACTCCTCCACGTCCTCGTTCAGCTCCAGGAAGACCCCGTGGCGGCCCAGCATGAAGGCCATCTGCTTCTGGACAACCCTGCAGGGAGGGGAGAGGCTTTGCAGGCGCCCAGACCCCGGCACAAACACACGCTGAGCAAACCACCCTCCTTTGGGGGCACACGAGAGCACCCAGAGATGATTTGCTCCTGCCCACGTTGACTTTAGGGACAAAAGCCCACAAATACGTCCAGCAGAGGCAGAATCCAACCCAGCTCTGCCTGGAGGAGGGGCTGCACCCCCACCACACCGTGCTGAAGTCCCAGAAAGCAGGGAGGGAGTCTCCGCTTACACGTCCTTGCAGGAGGTGAAGATGTCCTCCACCAGCTCCACGTCGTTGAGCATCAGGGCCAGGCGCAGGGCTTCGGGGTAGCGGCTGAACTTGCGGAAGATGCCCAAGGCGCAGCGCAGGAGGGCAGAGTTCTCGGGCTCCGGGACGTAGCTCACGCAGCTTGGAGGAGGAGACGGACAGACGGACAGCAGGGTGAGCCACCCGCCAGGTCCCGCGCCCACCGGGACCCGCGCCGGCCCCTCACCTGGTGAGGTAGAGGCACACTTTGGAGTAGGCGTTGTCGTCGATGTACTTCTCCAGCATGTCCATCTGCTCGATCTCCATCAGCAGGTCGCAGGCCTCGTGCTCGGCGTTGTGAGCCATGTTGTAGGGCACGATCTCCTTCACCAGGGTGAGGAGCGTGTCCCGCTGCGCCTTGTCCGCCTCGTCGATCTCCTGCCACTCCTTGGCCACCTCCCCCGCGAGGTGCCTGCGGGGAGAGAGGGAGGTCAGCACCACGAACCAGCTCAGCCCAGGGACGTGAAGCAGCTGCTGGGGCTCTGCACGCTATTTACAGGGGCTTCGTGTTCCTGCAGGGGCTGGAGGGGAGGAAATCCCAGGGAAATCCCCCCCCCAGCCCTCTGTCCTCCGCAGGTCCTGCTCCCAGCCAGCCCTACCTGACGTATTCGTGCCCCCACGACGCCAGCTCCTCCTGGGAGCCCACCAGGCGGTACTTCAGGCACTCGCGCTCCCCGCTCATGGTCATGGCCAGCACAGAAATGATGTCTGCCGCGAAGCGCTGCGGGGAGACGGAGACAGTGCCGAAATCTCCACACCCCCTGGAAGCGAGGGTGCCCCGGGAGCACGCCGGGGGCAAAGGCAGGGCCCCGGCGGGGGGGCAGGGGGGCGCTCACCTTGTTCTCGCCCGGCGCCATGCCCTCGTAGATCTCCTTCAGCTTGCCGTAGTGCGGCCGCAGGAACTTGAGGGGCTTGGGGACGGACGTCATGGAGGTGGTGGAGGAGCGGATCTGCCGCCGCAGCTCCTCCAGGGCAGGGCGGTACAGGGACGTGTCCTTCTCCTGGGGGGGGGCGGAAGGGGCCATCAGGGGGCCGGTTTGGGGCCGTTTTGGGGTCAGATCCCGCCGTTTTGGGGTCAGATCCCGCCGCTTTGGGGCCGGGCACTCACCCCGAGGCGCTCCACCAGCATCTCCAGCTCATCCTGCAGCTGCTTGTCCTCCTCCGACTGCAGGGGGGGGGACAGAGGGGTGAGGGCTGCGTGTAGGCCGGGGGGGGGGCACCCCGTGACGTCACCCCCAAGACGTCACCCCCGTGACGTCACGCGGGGAGCCCCCAAATGACGTCACACCCCCCTCACCCACCGCAGGGAGCCCCGCGGTGAGTGTCACCATCACCCCTCCGGGTCCGCCATCACCCCCCCGGTGCCGCCATCACCCCCTTGGTGACGTCACCGCCCCCCGGTGACGTCACGCCCCCTGAATTGACGTCACGGCCCCCTTTTCCCCTTCATCCGGTGCCGCCGTGACTCAGCGCGGCCCCTCACCAGCTCCTGCTCCTTCTCGGGCCCCGCCGGCTGCTCCCGCCGCTCCCTACCCCACGGCGGGGCCGGTTTCTCGTCGCCGCCCGAGCCGGGCCCGCCCTGCACCCGGCTCTGCCCCCCGCCGCCTCCCGCGTCCATGGCCCCGCCGCTCCGCCGCCGCCTCAGCCGCGCACCGGGCACAACTGCGCCTGCGCCGCGCCCGCCGCCAATCAGCGCGCGCCGCCGCCCTGACGTCACCGCCGCGCGACGGAGGGGCGGGGGGAGGTGGGCGTGGTTAGGGGCGGGGAGTGGGCGGTGCTTAGCGATGTGGCCACGCCCCTCGCGTGGACCGGCACCGGGCGGGGGGGGGAACCGGGACCGGGACCGGGACCGGGTGGGGGGAACGGGGCTGAGGGGGGGATAACGGGGCCAGGGGGGGATAAAGGGGAGGTCAGGGCCATATGAGGCGGCCGGGAGCCCAGCGGGGCTGCTGGCGGCCACCCGGAGCGGTTTGCGGCTCCCGGTACCGGGAACCGGGGCGTGCGGTGCCCGTCTGGCAGCCCGCGGCCGGGTCCCGGGGCCGATGTTGGTGTCAGTCCCGGTGCCGGTGTCAATCCCGGTGCCGATGTCAGGTCCCGGTGCCGGTGTCACGTCCCGGTGCCCTGTCCCGGTGCCGGTACCGGCTCCCGGTGCCGCGGCTCCGCCCGTGCGCACGGCGGGCGCGGCCCCTGGCGGTCACCTTGGGGCGGGGAGGAGCGGAGCGGAGCGCTCAGACCGGGCTGAGCCCCCGGTACCCCCCCGTTTCCATCCCCTCCGGTACCACCGGCACCAACCACCCCCAACCTCCCGGTGCCTACGGGCGGCGCCCCGCCGGTACCCGCAACCCCCGTACACCGGGGGGGCTCCATCCATCCACCCATCCGTCCATCCATCCATCCATCCATCCCAATCCCGGTCCCAATCCCGGTCCCGGTGCCGTTCCCGGTGCCGTTCCCGGTGCCGGTGCCGGTGCCGGTGCCCCCATGGCGGAGGCAGGCGGCGCTGCGGGGGCCCGGAGCTAGGCGGGAGGCGGCCCGGGATGGCCAGGATGAACGTGGCCCTGCAGGAGCTCGGCCACGCCGTGAGTGGGGGCCCGGGGGGGGCGCGACAAAACCGGGAGGGAGCCGGTGCGGGGCAGCCCCGGGAGCTGGGGGGGCTGCGGGGGGCTGCGGGGGGCTGCGGGGGCTGGGCAGCCCCTCCCCGTGGTGGCAGGGATGGGGGGGGACAAGGGAGGGGACAAGGGGACCCCCCCACAAAGCTTGGGGTCGGGCAGGGGGTCCTGGGTGCCCCCCCGGTCCTCCCCGCTCCACCGGGGCACAGGGGGTGGTGGGGGGCTGCGGGGGGCGCCGCCAAAGCCAGCCCCGGGGTGGGGGGGAGAAGGGGGGGTGACCCCAAATTGAGGTGCTGGGGGGGACAGCGGTGACAGGGGGATGGGTTGGGGTCCCTGGGGGGCTGCCCCCCCCCCAGATAACCCACGGGGCGTTAACTCTGGAGCCTACTGACGGCACCGCGGCGCCCTCCCACCGCACCCCCGGCTCAGCTCCGCGCCCCCCCCCCCAAAAAATGGGTCCTGGGCAGCCCCCCCAGGCCTGATGCAGGGGGTCCCGGCCCCCCCTGGCTTCTTTCACCCCCTCCTCTCCCCATAAAGCCCCCCCCCAAAACACCACCCACCCTGCCCCGGTTTCTTCCCTTTGCCCCGAGCACGGCGGGGGCCGGGTTGGGGTCCCGGGGGGGTGCCCCCAGCTGTGCCCCCCCCCCTGCACATCTGCATGGAAAGTTCCAGGCTCTTTGGGGGGTGGGGGGGGGCTGAGGAAGGGGGAGGGGCAGAGCAGAGCCAGCGGTTGCCTGGTGACGAGGACCACGTCTGATGCCGCGGCTGCCATGGTGACAGGGAGGGATGCTCCAAGCCCCCCCCAAAAAATGTCCCCCCCGTGTCCCCCCCCCCAGCACCCAGCCTCACCCTCCTAGGGGCTCCGGGGGGGGGGCAGCCTCCGAGAGAGACCCCAGCCTCCCTATGAGCCCCCCGAGCGGGCACCAGCCCCCCTGTGAGAGCTGGGGAGGGTGAGGGGGGGGCTCAGCCGGCCCCCCCCATTCTGCGCCCCCCCCCCAGCCCGCTGTGTGCCCCGGCAGATGCCCGACTACAAGCGTGCCACGCTGCAGGAGGATGAGGCACCGGAGCCCACGGGGGACGGCAGCGCCTCCCCCGACAGCGTGGAGGTGAGCCCGGACCCCCCCCCAAATCCCAAAACCCCCTCCTGGACCCCCCCCCAATGGTTCCTACAGCCCCAACCTGCCCGCAGCCTTTGGGGGGGGGCAGCGGGAGCGGGACTGGGACGTGGCCAAAATGCTGCAGAGAGCGCACAGGAGCCAATTCCCTCCCTGCAGCTTCATGGGGTGGCACCGTGACCCCCCTGGGGATGCCCCAGCTGTGGGGTCACCCCTTCCAGGGGGTCCCGGCGCTGTCCCCGTGCACCCAGGGGCTTTGTGGGGGGGGGGGGCACAGATGCGATGCCGGACCCCTGCCTCCTACCCAGGTGGGGTTTCGGAAGGGGCCGGGGCCGCTGCTGAGCCGCCTGGCGTCGCGCAGCCAGCTGGAGCTGGCACTCAGCGCCGTCGCCGTCACCCTGGCCCTGCTGCTGGGCGCCGCCGTGGTCGCGCTGGCCGTGCAGTACAGCAGAGGTAGGGGCGGCGTGTGACCCCCCCGCGGCCCCAAGGACAGCGGGATCGGGGGCACGGCCTCGTCCCCGGGGCGCTGCGCCCACCCCGGGGGGCGGTCGGGGCTCGGCACCGCGGTGCGCCCCCCGGTTTGCCCCCCGCGCACGGCTCTGCCGTCCCCCCCAGACCCCTCCCGCAGCACCTGCCTGACCGACGCCTGCGTGCGCGTGGCCAGCAAGATCCTGGAGGCTCTGGACCCGGCCACCGACCCGTGCCAGGACTTCTACCAGTACTCCTGCGGGGGCTGGATCAGGAGGAACCCGCTGCCCACCGGGCGCTCCAAGTGGAGCACCTTCAACAGCATCTGGGACCAGAACCAGGCCATCATGAAGCACCTCCTAGGTGGGCGGCGGTGGGGACACCGAGGTGGGGACACCTTCGGGTGCAGAATTTCTCCCCACACGCCCAGGGCTGAGCCACGGCCCCCCCCCGTCATGCAGAAAACGCCAGCTTCAACTCGAGCAGCGAGGCGGAGAGGAAGACGCAGCGCTACTACCTGTCCTGCCTCAAGGAGCAGCGCATCGAGGAGCTGGGCGCACAGCCCCTGGTGGAGCTCATCGACAAGGTGGGCGGCACGGGGACCACCGGGGGGGTCAAAATGTCCCCGTCCTCTCCCATCACCCCCCCAGCTGGGTGACGGATGCCCCCCCGGGGGCTGCTCTGCGGGCAGATCGGCGGCTGGAACGTCAGCGGCTCGTGGAACCAGAGCGGCTTCATGGAGGTGCTGAAGGTGGTGTCGGGCACCTACCGGGCGACCCCCTTCTTCACCGTGTACGTGGGGGCCGACTCCAAGAGCTCCAACAGCAACGTCATCCAGGTGGGCACGAGGGGCTGTGGGCACCGGGGGGGGCACCGGGGGGCAGCGGGCTGCCCGTATCGCCCCTCTGCGCCCCTCCTAGGTGGACCAGTCGGGGCTTTTCCTCCCCTCCCGGGACTACTACCTGAACAGGACGGCCAACGAGCGGGTGAGAGGGGCGGGAGCCCCCCCGGGAGCTGGTGCCGTGGGGGGGCCAGGCCTGGACCCATGGGTGGGGGCGTCCCACGGATGGGACTGAGCTGGCTGCTGGGGGTCCCGCTAGGTGCTGGCCGCCTACCTGGACTACATGGTGGAGCTGGGCACGCTGCTGGGGGGGGCCAAGGAGCCCACCCGGCTGCAGATGCAGCAGGTGCTGGACTTCGAGACCCTGCTGGCCAACATCACCGTGCCCCAAGCCGAGCGGCGGGACGACGAGAAGATCTACCACAAGATGAGCATCGCCGAGCTGCAGGTGGGCACGGCCGGGGGGGGAAAAAATAATTTTGGGGGTCCCTCCGGGTCCCCTCCTCGTCCTGAAGCCCTGGGGGTGGAGGGGAGTCACTGGGAAGGAGCTTTTAGGGCAGGGCAGGGATTTGGGGTGCTGAGGGAGCTGGGGATGGCGGGGCAGGGGGGTGCGGAGCCGTGCCAAGTGCCTGGGGGGGCCACATCCCCGTGTCCCCCAGGTGCTCGCCCCCGCCATCGACTGGCTGGATTACCTCTCCTACTCCCTGGCCCCGCTGGAGCTGGCTGAGACGGAGCCCGTGGTGGTGTACGGGGACGCCTACCTCCAGCAGGTCTCCGACCTCATCAACAGCACCGACAAGAGGTGAGACCCCCCGGGGCTGAACCCTCTCGGCGGGGGGCACCGGGCGCCCTCCTCTCCCCAGCCCCGTGCCGACCCCTCTGCCCCCGCAGCGTCCTGAACAACTACCTGATCTGGAACCTGGTGCAGAAAACCGCCTCCAGCCTGGACCAGCGCTTCGAGACGGCCCAGGAGAGGCTGCTGGAGACGCTCTACGGCACCAGGAAGGTAACGGGGGGGGGGCTCCGGGACCACCCCCCGCCACCCGCAGCAGCGCGGGGGCAGCCGGAGAGCCTCTGCCCTTGGGGTGCCCTTGGGGTGCTGAGCCCCGGAGGCTGCAGGAGGATTTGGGGACTGGTTTTTGGGATGGGGGGGGGGCGCTGCTGGGGGATTCCCCACAGCCTTGGGGGGCAGGGAGGGAGCAGGGGAGGGGGTTTGGGCTGCCCCGGGGGTCTCAGGGGCTCCGGTCTCCCCCCCCCCGCAGTCCTGCACGCCCCGCTGGCAGACCTGCATCTCCAACACGGACGACACGCTGGGCTTCGCCCTGGGCTCCCTCTTCGTCAAAGCCACCTTCGACCGGGACAGCAAGGCCATCGTGAGGACAATTCCCCCCCCCCCCTCACCCCCAGTTCCCCCCCCTGAGCCCGGTGACGGTGAAATGGGACCCCCGGGGTCGGGGTTAGGGGGTCTCCCTGTGCTCACCTCCTGCCCGAGCCACCCCTATACGATGGGTACCAGGGGGTGGCACGGGGGGGCACGGCAGGGGGTGGACAGGGTGCGTGTCCCCCCCCCGTCCCCAGGCGGAGGAGATGATCAGCGAGATCCGGACGGCTTTCGAGGGGTCCCTGGACCAACTGGACTGGATGGATGAGACGACGCGGCAGGCGGCGAAAGAGAAGGTGCCCCCGGGGGGGTGGGGGTGGTTTGGAGACCCCCCCCCCAGGTATTTTCTGGCCCCATCTCACCCCCAGGACCTCTCCCCACGCAGGCGGATGCCATCTACGACATGATCGGCTTCCCGGACTTCATCCTGGACAACAAGGAGCTGGATGATGTCTACGATGGGGTAGGGGGCTCCAAGCCCTGCAGGACCCCTGCTGGGACAATTGGGGGGGGGGACACAGGGCACCAAACGGAGCCACCTGGGCACCCAGCAGCACCCCGTGAAGCTGGACACGTCCTCACCCAGCCTCTCCCCCCCAGTACGAGGTGTCCGAGGACTCCTTCTTCCAGAACATGCTCAACTTCTACAACTTCTCCGCCAAGGTGATGGCCGACCAGCTGCGCAAGCCCCCCAACCGGGACCAGTAAGGGACTGGGGGGGGCTCTGGGAGGCACTGGGGGGACACGGGGAGAGGAGGGGAGAGGTGACCCGTCCCCGTCCCTGCCCCGCAGGTGGAGCATGACCCCGCAGACCGTCAATGCCTACTACCTGCCCACCAAGAACGGCATCGTCTTCCCCGCTGGCATCCTGCAGGCTCCCTTCTACGCCCGCAGCCACCCCAAGTGAGCCGGGAATGGGGTCAGGAGGGGATGCAGGGGGGCGATCCCAACCTGGCGTGCCCAGGATGGGGAGGGGGCGATGCCGTGATCCCTCTGCGCTCACCCGGCTGTGCCCCGCGGCCCCGCAGAGCCCTGAATTTCGGCGGCATCGGCGTGGTGATGGGGCACGAGCTGACCCACGCCTTCGACGACCAAGGTGAGAGCTCGCGGGCACCCCTCATCGCCTTCCCTTTCCCCCCCCCGAGCCCCCCAGTGCTGGGGGGGGGGGGAATTGCTTCGCCATCCATCGCATCGTGCGTGCTCGTGGCCGCGGCCACCCTCACCCCCCCCGGCTGGCTGGCTTCCCCTTCTATGTCCTGTCTCCCCAGGTGGCACCCGCCGATTCCTCCCCCCGGCTTCTCTGTGCAGCTTTCGCTCCATCCGCTTGGTGAGGACACGGTGGCTGCAGCTCGGGCCCCCCCTGCGGCCTGCCTCCTCCTCCTCCTCCTCCTCCTCCTCATCTTCCTCCTTTTTGGGGCCCGCTCACATCCCCGCTCTGCTTTGCGCCTCTCACCGGAGCCAGCGGGGGTTGAGCTGGGGGGAAAACGGGGGAATTTGGGGTCACGGGGACACCGGGGAGGGGGACAAAAACACAGCTGAGCCCAGGGACAGAGACCACCTGGAGCAGGAGCTGGGGGACACCTTCTCCCCAGGGTGCTCCAGGTCCCCTAAAGTCCCCCGGGTGCCCCCACGGTGGTGCCCGGTTTGGGGTGGGCTCCGCGGGGAAGGGGGTCAGCATCCCCCCAATGGCTCGGTCCCGCAGGCCGCGAGTACGACAAGGAGGGCAACCTGCGGCCCTGGTGGCAGAACTCCTCGCTGGAGGCCTTCAAGAACCGGACGGCGTGCATGACGGAGCAGTACGGCCGCTACACCGTGCACCGCGAGAAGGTCAACGGCCGCCAGACGCTGGGCGAGAACATCGCCGACAACGGCGGGCTGAAGGCAGCCTACAACGTGGGTCGGGGGGCCCGGGACCTCGTCTTTGTGTGTGTGTGTGCCCCTTCCCCCCCCCGGGGCTTCACGCTGTCTTCCCCCGCAGGCGTACAAGTCGTGGCTGCAGAAGAACGGGGATGAGAAGCGCCTGCCGGCCCTGGGGCTCACCAACCACCAGCTTTTCTTCGTGGGTTTCGCCCAGGTACCGGTGCCGTGCCTTCCCTTCCCCACCCCTGGGTGCCACCCCACTGTCCCCACCCCACCTAACGGGGCCGGGGCCGTGCCCCACGGTGCTGGGGATGCCGACGGGCTCCCCTCATCCCCCTACACCCGTTCCAGGTGTGGTGCTCGGTGCGGACGCCCGAGAGCTCCCACGAGGGGCTGGTGACCGACCCGCACAGCCCCGACAAGTACCGGGTGATCGGCACCCTCAGCAACTCCCGGGACTTCGTGGAGCATTTCGGCTGCCCCCTGGGCTCCCCCATGAACCCCGGCCGGCACTGCGAGGTGTGGTAGCCACCGGCACAGCCCCGCGGGGACGGGGGGGGGGCACCGGGCCCGGCTGTGACCTCCGTACCCCCGCACCCTCACCGGGTGCCCACCGGGACCCCCCCCGTGCTCACACCGCTCCCCGTGCCCCCCCTTGGCTCCCCTCCGGTGCCCGGGGATGGGATGTAGGGGGGGTGGCGGGGAGGCCGCGGTGCCCCCACGCCAGCCCCACTCGTGCCACGACCCCATGGGGGGGGGGCACCAGAGCCGAGCCCCCCCCCGGTGCCGGTGTGAGCCCAGGGGGGGTGCCCGGTGCCGGTGTCCCCCTCGCCGCCCCCCCCCTACACCCCCAATTCCTCCTCCCGCAGCCCGGTGCCCGCTTGCTGGGGCCGGGGGGCGGCGGGGGGAGCCCGGTGCCCGCCGCTGGCTTCACGGGACGATTAAAGCAGCTTCCACACAGCCGCCTCTGCCTGCTTCGTGGCGGCACCGGGGGGGGGGCTGAGGAACCGGGGAGGCGGCGGAGGGACCGGGAGGGGGTGAACGGGGGCTACGGGCACCGGGGTGTGAAGATTGGGGCACGGGGACCGGGTGGGAACACCGGGATGTGGAGACACGGACACCGGGAGTGGGGGGGGGGGGGGGGGGCACGGCCCGGCCTCGGGCCTCCAGGTCTACCCGGAGCCCCCCCGGTAAACGATACCGGGCCGCAAAGCCCGCTGGGAGTTGTAGTCCTGCCGGCCTCCCCGCGGCGCGAGGCACGCTGGGGGTTGTAGTCCCGCGCCTCGCCTCCCCCAGCGCCGCGCTGCGGGCTGCGCACTACATTTCCCAGCAGGCCCCGCGCGGCCGCAGCATCATCATCATCATCATCAGCACCAGCGGACGGGGCCTAGGCGCTGCCGGCCGGCCTCGGGGGTGCTGTGGGGGCGGTGGGGGGGCACCGGGCGCTAGGCCCGACCCCAGCCCCGCCGCGCCCCATGGAGCCGGTGACGCCCGTGGAGCTGCTGTGCCTGGGCTCCAGCCTGGCGCTGTCGGGGCTGTGCTACTACCTGTACCGGAGGAAGGCCGCTGTGGCAGCGCGCGTGCAGGTACCCGCGGCCTATGTGTGTGTGTGTGCCCCCCCCCAGCCCGGTTGGGGCCTACCGGGGGCAGCCCGCTGAGCGCCCCCCTCCCTGCCCCTCCAGGAGGCCCCCAAGCTGCCGGTGGGTGAGGAGTTACCGGCGCTGGTGTCCGCAGCCCCGGGGAGCTGCCTGCCCTATGTGGCTCTGGAAGGTAAGGGGGTGGGGGTGAGGGGGGGGCCCAGGGCACGCAGGGGGCTCGGGGTGCCCCCCGTGTGGCCTCGACCCCCGTCCCCTCGTCCCCAGGCGTGGTGCTGCCCGCCAAGGCGGCGCTGTGCAGCCAGTACCACGGCGGGATGCAGGGCGTCATCCAGAAGCTGCTGCTCAAGGAGCACCGGCTGGTGTGGAACAGCTTGGCACGGAGCTGGTGAGCGCTGGGGAAGGGCATCGAGGGGGGGCCCTCACCCTCCGGGGCCACGCGAGAGGCTCTGGGTGCAACCCCAGGACCCCTGGGTGCAACCCCAGGACCTCAGGGCTCCTTCACGCCCGTCCCCATCTCACCACCGTGCTCTCTGCTTGCAGGACGGAGAGCGAGCGGGTGCTGTCGGAGCAGGTCTACACCGTCCCTTTCCTGCTGGCCTCGCCGGACGCCGAGGTGGCGACGCAGGTGAGCGTGGAGAGCCCGCTGCGAGCCGTCCGCCTGCCCCTGGAGACGGTGTACGAGCGCTTCCAGCAGCCGGCCCACGGCTTCCGCGACCTGCTGGGCCACTACCTGAGCGGGGAGAAGCCCAAAGGCATCCTGGAGACCGAGGAGATGCTGCGGGTGGGGGCGGCGCTGACGGGCATCGGGGAGCTGGCCCTGCACCCCGACGGCTCGCTGCACCTCCAGCCGCCGGCCCGCGAGGGCGAGTATTTCTTGTGCCTAGGGGACTGGCAGGCGGTGCTGGCCGAGCTGGAGGCGGCCAGCGGCTTCTGGAAGGGGGCGGCGGCGCTGTGCGCGGCGCTGGGGCTGGCCGTGCTCCTCCACGCCGCGTGCCGGGCCCTCCGCCACGCTCGCCTGAAGCGGGAGCCCGAGGAGGACAAGGAGCCCGAGGGCGAGGAGGAGCCCGAGGCCGAAGGGGGGCTGGAGGACTCGTGCGTGGTCTGCCTCAGCCGGCCCCGCGAGTGCGTCCTGCTGGGCTGCGGCCACATCTGCTGCTGCTTCCGCTGCTTCCAGGCCTTGCCCACCCGCCTCTGCCCCATCTGCCGGGGGCCCATCGACCGCGTGGTGCCCCTCTACCAGGCCTGAGGGTGCCTTTTGGGGTGGGGGGGGGAAGGGCAGGGAGGGGCAGTGCCAACCCAGCCCGGCCCCGAGCCTGGGGGAACCTCGGGGGTCCAGCAGCACGCGGCTGCGTGGTTCCTGCTGGGGAGGGTCCCCGTGTGCCCCCCGCTGTTCTGGGGGATCCCACAGCCCCCCCATCCTGTCTGTCTGCCAAAGGAACCCCTTTAATGTGAGCGCGTGGGGGCAACCTGCTCCTGGTGCCTGATTAAGGAGCCCCCTGCACCCTCCGGGCCTGTTTCTGAGCCCTGACCCCCCCCCTCCAGAAGGCATGTGGCTTTTTTTTCCCCCTTGTGTTGCTTTTGCAGCGTGTGGCTTCGTCTGCGGGGACAACAGCGGGGCCGGGGGGAGATCCCACAGCCAGCGGGGCACAGCTGGGGAGGGCAGGAGCCGGGCAGAGACCCCCCAGAGCCAGCACCGTGCCATACCTGGGTGCCAGCACCCCCTACCTCGTGCCTGCACCCCATAAGCAAGCTGCTTGGGGACAGGCCCCCCTTCACCAGCTGCTCTGGCACCCAGGAGGGGCACAGGGGCACCCTGCCCGTACCTCCAGCACCCACCAAACCCCACAAACGCCCCCCCCGGTGCCCAGCTGTAGGAACACCTCGCGGTTGTCCGCCGACTGATAACAGCCAGGCCGATCCCTGATAACGCCCAGCTCAGCCTCCTGTCTTCCTTCGCGCCGCTAACACCCCCAGCACCCCCCCCACGGCCCTGCTGGGTGGAGGGCAGGGCCCCCCCAGCACCCTTGGGTGCGGGATGGATGGGTGCCATCCCCAAGGCGATGGCTCTCCCCATCTCCATGGCGACCGCTGCCCTGCGCCTCCCCATCCTGCCCGCAGTTGCCCAGGCAACCCGCGGGCTCTCCGGGCTCCAGCAGCTTTGGGATGCCCAGGATTTGGGGTGGGGGCGGCACCGCCAGCCAGACACCAGCTTAAGGGGGTGCTGCGCCCCCTCCCCACAGCACCAGCCCCCTCGTTTCGGGGCTGGGCGCAGAGTGGTGGTGCCCCCAAAACCCCCCTGTGGGCATTTTTGGGGTGGGACGAGGGGTCTTCCACCCCCCCCCCCCCCCCCCAGAGCAGCAGGGCTGCCGCAGAGTGAGCAGTGGGGAGAGCGGGACCCCCCCACACACACAGCCTGGGCATCCCCCCGCAGCAGGAGGGATTTGGGGAAGGAGATAAATACCAGATGGCAGCGGGCCGGGCTGCCAGGAAGGCGCTCCCCGCGTGCCAAGAGCTGCTGGCACCAGCTGCCCCTGCACCCACAGACGGCTGCCGCAGTGCCCACACCCCCCGGGGGGGCTGTGACACGTCCCCCCCCACCTCCCCGGGGACACTGGGGCAGGACAGCGGTGCTGAGCCACCTCCCCGGGATATATAGGGCCCGTGGGGACCCAGCTGGCAGCCCCACACCGGCCGCAGCCCTACGGGCACCCACCCGTGCCCACCGCCCCCTCCGTGCCCCCCCCTCGGGGCTGCCAGCAGCCCCCCCCCCCCGCATCCCTGTCTGTCGTCATGGTGATGGGACATGGTGGCAGACGGCGATGGAGCCTTGGCACCCTGCAGGGCTGCTCCCCCCGGCTCGGGGCCACGCGGGGATGAAGGGTTTTTGGGGTGAAGGCACCCCCCCTGCATCAGCGGGACCTCGGCCCCAGGTGGCTCACGGTGGTCATGGGGTTGGCGCCGTCCCTTTTCCACCCACCCCAGTGGGGGATTTGGGGTGGGAGCCCACCGGGGGGCCCTTTTTCCTCACCTCACTGCCCCGAGCCCTTCCCCACCCCCCAGGCTCACCAGCACCACAAGTGCCCCCCCACCACACCCGCTCCCCCAAATCCGGGGTCAAACAGCCCCCCAACCCCTACCCCTCGGCTACCAGCGAGCTGGAGGCACCTCCCGACGTCCCCAGCCCCCCAGGTGACCTCCGGCAGCCCCCCCCCCCCCCCCCGTGGGGACATCCCCGGGTGCCGGTGGCAGCAGGGAGCTGGCACTCGGCGCACGCGGCCCCGGGGCTGCGGCAGGCGCCAGCAGCGGTGCCATTTCACGTTTCTTGGCAGGGCCGGGAGCGGAGCAGATGGAGGCACCGCCACGCAGCCTCCAGGCACGCCTCCGTGCCACCGCCGGCTCCCCGGCCTGCTGCTCGCACCCCAAAATCCCCCCCCCCCCGGGGTCACCAAGGGCTATGGGGGAAGCCGTCACCTCAGTCCAGGTGCCCGGTTTTGGGGAGCAGCCTCCTGGGCCTTCCCCAGGGCACCAACCCTGCCAACGCAGCCCCTTCCCCTGCTGGGCTCGTCCTGAGACGTGCCCCAAGAAGCCCTTTTTGGGGCATTTTGGGGCCGTTCCTGGCCTTTTGGCATCCCCACACGGGATGGCAGCACCCCTGGCACGCTGCACCCCAACGCACGCTGTTCTTTGCACAGGCAGCCCATGGCCACTCCAGCAGTGCCATCCCCATCACGGCCCTAAAACAGCCCCAGGAGGGGGACGCAGCACCCCCAGCCCCATGAGATGCCCCAATCTTCACTCAGGAGCTGCAGCCCACATTTAGGGGTGAGGACAGGACAAATCTCCCACTCCCCCAGCCCCCAGGAGCCCCGTGCTCGCTCACCAAACACCCCAAAACCAAAACCACTGCTCTGCGCACGCTTTTGGGGCCAACCAGGGTGCTCCCAGCGGGACCAGGACCCCCCTTGGGCACAGCACCAGGCCCCCCAAATCCCACACAGCCCATCCCCACCTGGCCACGCTCTCCCCAACCCCACAACTCGCCGGTCCGTGCCCACGGGCAGCGGCACGTGGGCCTGGCGGTGGGAAAAGCAGGGCACATCTCAGCGTGGGCCTCTCGCCTATTTTCCCAGGCACTTTTTTTTTTTTCGTTTTTTTTTTTCCAGAAGCCATCACATGAAAAAGTTCAAGCTGCTTCCCCGGCTAAAGCAGGAACAAAAGCAGCGCCTGGCTGGTGGGGAGGGGGGGCACGGCCGCCCCGTTCCTCCGTCCCCGCTCTCGGAGGGGAGCGGCGCGCCGCAGAGCCCAGCACAAAGGGAACGGCGCGGCCGAACCTTCCCAAAATAACCCCACCTGCCCCTAGCCTGGGCCGCTCCAGCCGACGCTCTCCTGCAGCATCCTTCAGCCCAGATCCCAAAGCAGGGAATAAGGAGATGGTGGCGGGGGTAAACGGGCCAAAACGGGCCGTGGTCTCTGCGAGAACCCTGCTCTCAGCCCCTAGAGACACCCAAGGGTGCTGCTGGTGGGGCTGGGAGCTGTAAGGCCACGTCTGCACCTTCCTCATCCTCCCAAATAGGGCTGAGCCCTGTCCTGGGGTTGAGCAGCGCTGCCCAAACCCCCCCCCAAGGACCAGCAGCCCCCAGCCTGGGCTTAAATACCCCCAGGTGCCTGGGGGGGTGCCCAGGTGGGGCTGCTCAAGGCCAATTTGGTGCAATTGAGGCTTGGGGGGGGACTTTTGGGGCTGAATCATGGCTGGCTGCCCCATGGGGGTCACCTCCCTTCTATAGCCCCCCCCCAAAATCCCTCAGGGGGGTGCAGCCAAGCCATGGGGCGGACCCGTTTGGGGTCACCATGGGGCAGGGCCACCCTGGGGTGCCGCAGCCCCCCCAAATCCACCTGCGCGCCCCCATCTGCAGGCAGCAACCCATATGGGGGGGGGGGGGGGGGGGCAGGAGACTGAAGGGGGACTCCAAAACGGTGATGGGGGACACCCCAAAACCGGGGGGGGGGCGAGCAGCAACGGGGTGTGGGGGTGTCCCCAGAGGGCTGTCAGGGTGACAACCACAGGATCTGGGGACACGGGGGAGGGGGGCACGGGGGAGGGGGACCCGACGGGGAGGGAGCGGAGGGGGGGGCGCCCCCGGGGGATGCTCCCGCTGCCCCCCCCCCTCTCCCTCCTCTGCCCCCCCGGCCGTGCTCGGAGCCGCCCCCGGCGGGGTGTGTGTGTGTGTGTGTGTGGGGGGGGGGTCCCCGCTCCCCCCGCTCCCCCCGGATGCATGACTTCATCCTTCCGCCCGCCTCGCCTCCAGCCCCCCCCCAGCCCTCCCCGCTGCCTCCTCCTCCTCCTCCTCCTCCTCCTCCTCCTGCCGCCGCTGTCGGTGCCCGGTGCCGGTGCCCGGTGCCGCCGCCGCTCTCCGCAGACTGGCTGCTCCCGGCCGGGCAGCGGAGCGGCTCGGCACGGCCCGGCCCGGCCCGTTTAAGGCCCGGCCATGTCGCAGGTGCTGCCCTACGGCGAGGACAAGGTGGTGGGGCGCTACGGCGCCGAGCCCGAAGCCGGGGAGCTGCCCTTCAGCTGCCGCCTGCAGGACACCAACGCCTTCTTCGGGGGCAACCAGGGCAAGCGGCCCCCCCAAGCTGGGACAGATCGGCCGCGCCAAAAGAGGTACCCCCCCCCCCCCACACACACACACCCACACCCCCCCCAAATCCCCCTGTTCGGTTGTCACCCCCCCACCCCGCCCCAAATCGCTATGGGGTCCCCGGGATGCGGCTTCCTCTCCTCCAGCATCACCCGGCTCTGCCCCACGGCACCCCCCCCACTATCTCCTACCCCCCCCCCCCCGGCATCCCCAGGACCCCCCCCCGGTGTCGGGACCCCCCCCCCCGACCCCATTGCAGGCAGGGTGTCCCCCCCCCCCCGAGCCGCCCCCCCCATCACCCGCAGCCGGGGGCTGCCCAGGGGGTACCCCAGGTCCCCCCCCCGGAGCTGCTCCTCGGCACCCCTGGGCTTGCTGCACACCCCCGACCCCCCCCCCCAGCCCTATAGACCCCCCCCAGCCCTATAGGACCCCCTCAACCCTATAGACCCCCCCCCAGCCCCATAACCACCCCCCCATCCCCTCCTGCCGCAGAGACCCCCGCCGGCAGCACCGCTGCCCCCCCCCGGGCTCCATGAAGCTGCCGTGTGGTGTGTGCCCCCCCCCGCTTTGCTGCTTGCCGCAGAGACCCCATCAGCCTCAATCGGGACCCAAATAAACGCCCCCCCCCCCCCCCAAAGATGTGTCACCACCACCCCTCACCCCCATGCCTTGGGGAACCCCATCCGCAGCCCCTGCCGTCCCCGCAGCCCCCCCACACCCGCTGGGGGGGCACCACGGGGACCCCCCCCGATCCCTTCTTGAGCTGCAGGGGCAAAATTTGGGGGGGGACACCCAGAGACCCCCCAGCGCTGAGGGGCTCCCCGCCCCCCTTTGCGGTGCTGATGGATGGGACCAGCGGTCCCCCCGCAGGGTATGGGGGGGGGCTGTTCCCCCCCCCAAGAGGGGATTTGGGGGGCAAATCCCCCCCCCGTGGGCATGGGGGGGGTCTGGCTGCTGCCCCACTGATGCTGGCGGTGGGGGGGGGTCCGGCCAATCCACCCCCCAAGGGGCTGCTGGGGGGGCTGCTGACCCTATATCCCCCCCCCAGGTGGAGATGCTGTTGTGGGGGGGTCCTGCCCTGGTGATGTTGTGGGGGGGGGGATGCTGCGTAGCCCCCCCGTGGTGGTGATAATGATGGAGGGGGGGGGCTCTGGGGTGATGCTGGGGGGGTCTGTCTGTCCGGCAGTGCTTTGGGGGGGTCTGTCCAGCCCCCCCCCGTGCCGATGCTGCCTGCGGGAGGTTGGGGGGGGGCATCCAGCAGCCGCTGGTGCCGCTGGGGGCCCGGCGGTGCCCCCCCCGCTGGGTCATTACCCATTCCAGTCCTGTTGCTCGCAGCAGCTCCTGCCGCAGCGCGGAGGGGGGGTCCCTTCCTGCCCCCCCCCGCCCACGCCATCCACCCACAGCCACAGGAAAAGGGGGGGGCACCCCCTGCCTGTTCCCCCCCCCCATCACCCCATTCCCCCCCCCCCCCCCCCCTAAAACCCCTTGGGGGTGGCGGTAAGGGATAGGGGGGCGCATCCAGCCCCTATGCAGGGAGAGGAGGAGGAGGAGGGGGGGGATAAGGGAGGAAGGGCCGGGTGCTGGCCCCCCCCCAGCGTGTCCCCGCACCCACCCGCGTCCCCCCCCCGCGTGTCCCCGCAGTGGTGATCGAGGATGACCGGATAGACGAGGTGCTCAAGGGCATGACGGAGAAGTCGCCGTCGGGGGTATAAACCCGGAGAGAGCCGCCGCCAGGACCCTCGGGCCCGGGGGGGGGCACAGAGGAGGAAAGAGAAAGGGGGGGGGGCGGTGGGAGGCCATACACCGCGGCCCCCCCCCCCCCCCCCAACAGCACATGGCCCCATTTGGGGGTGCAGCAGGCGGGGAGAGACGGGGGGGCAAACCCCCTGCTCGGACCCCCCCACCCCTTTCCATACGCTCCCACCGGCTTCGGGGTCGCGCCCCCCCTGGGCCATGCACTTTACCCCCCCTCCCCTTTCAGCGAGGGACCCCCCCTCCAAAAAAAAACAAAAACAAAAAACCCTACACCGTGGTGGTGGTGATGGGGAGGGGGGGGACACGGAGCTGAGGGGGGCCGGAGCGGGCTCGAAGCCGCCCCCGGTGCCATTTTTTGCTCCATCGTTTTTTGCATGAGCTTCGGTGGCCCCCCCCGGGCGCCGCCGCGTCTTGGTGCCGAAAGGGTCACCCCCACTCCGGCAAACAGCTTCTTTTTAAGACAGAAAAAAAAAGAAAAAAACACACACACACACACACACACAAAAAAAAAAGAAAACTTTCCTCATATTTGTATTTTTATATCCGAATCTTTGTTAAAAAAAAAAAACGCAAAACGAGCCGCTGACGGCGAGGTGTCGAAGTAGCGCATCGGGATGGGGGGGGGGGGGAGAGAAATAAAAGCAAACGGTTCATATTTTTTTCCATAAGAAAACCGATTTAAAAAAAAAAAAAAGAAAAAAAAAGGAAAAAGAAAAGAGGGGGGGGGGAAAGGTGAAGAGAAAAGAGAGGAAAAACCCACGGCCCCCCCCCCGCCGGCAGCAGGACTTGGGGAACGTCGGTGGGGTTCGCACGCGCCATCCATCCATCGCCCCCCCCAGCCGGGGCGCCCGCATCCGTCGCTGCCTCCCTCGGGAGGATTTTTGGGGGGGGCCTGGGGCTTCTGGGGGGGGGGGGGGGGGGGGGGGGGAAGGGGCCCGTTCCTGAGTTGTCGTTTTTAATTTTGTACTTTAATTTAATTTTATTTTTTAAGAAGCTTCTCGGGGGGGTGGGGGGGGGGGGGTGGTCTTGGTGTGCATGAGAAAACTCGTCATCTTTTACAATAATAACCTACGAGTGGCATTTATGGAGACAACAACGCAAAAAAAAAAAAAAGGAAAAAAAAAAAACAACAAGAAAACGAGAAAAAAAAAGAAAAAACAGACGAAAAAAAAAAAGAAGAAAAAAGATCCTTGTGTCATGATGTTCTACGAATGATCCATTGTAAATTGAAATGCCATTTTTCACTGTACTGGTGAACAAAATGCGATGAATAAAATACATCCATGTACCGACGCCAGCCCGGCACCGCCTGCTCCTTCTCCCCCCCCCGCTCCCTTCACCACCGCCACCCCCTCTGGGATTTGGGGTCGTCGGTTTTGGGGTCTGACCCTGGAGTCCTTGGGGATGGGATGGGGCACGGTGACCCAGTTAGGGCCCTGGCCAGGAACAGCAGCCCGGCACCCGGTAAATCTCGCGCCACCGCCCCTCCGCGGGGGTGTCCCCCTGTCCCAGCTCAAGGGGGGGGACCCAGGGGCTGCCCCCCCCGGGACGGCTGCCTGGAATTAAACCCGCTTCGGTTTCATTACCGGCCGCAAAGCCCCGAGCCCTGGCTGCTCTCCAGAGGAGCAGAGCACGGGGAGATGTTGGGGAGGGTGGGAAGGGATGAGCGAGGCGCAGCCCTTTTTGCCCCCGCTCCCCTCCTCTTCCTCAGGGAACCCCCCCCCCCAGCCCAAGGAGCCCCCCAGGAGGACGAGGAGAAGCCCCCTTTATCCCTCCCACCCCATAAATCCATCCGAGCAAGGCACGGAGGAGGCGGGGGGGGGTGCGCCCCGGCGGGTCAGAGCTGGATGGCGAGCAGATAGTCCTCGTCCTCCTCCTCATCCAGGGGGGGGCAGCGGGCTGGGGGGCGGTGGGGGGTGCCAGAGCCGTTCCCCCAGGGCCAGCTGGGAGGGGGCCAGGGGCTGCCCCTTGCACATGACGTAGAGGAAGTAGTGGAAGGCGTCCCCGCAGGCGGCGTGCCGCAGGGACCAGCCGAAGGCCTCCTGCGCGTAGTGGGGGGCGCGGAAATGGGGCTGGGCGAAGGTGATGGAGAGGAAGCGGCCCCCCGGGCGCAGCACCCGGCTCACCTGCGGGGAGAAAGCACCGGGATGGGGTCAGTGGGGTCAGCAGGGGGGACACGGTTAGGTCCGGCCCTACAAACCCGTCTCCATCCCCCCAAAATCCTCCTCGTACCCCCTCGCATCCCAAACCTGATCTCGGTCCCTCCATCCCACCACCTGTGCCGTGCCCCCCACCCTGGGTGAACGCCCGAGCCGTTGGAGCCCCGACCCTTTTAATCACCATTTTCTCCTGGCTGGAACTAAGCCCCCGCTAATAGGATGGAAAAGAACATCAATTTTCTTGCTTGGCTTTATCCAATGTCAAAAGGCTTTTAGGGCCGGCGCTCGCGTGCTCGGCATGCAAAGGCAGCGCCCGGGGCAGGCGGCCAGCCCCCAGCACCTCCCGCGGGGCCCCTGCGCCAGCACCGGGGGGGTCCGACCCCAAAAACTTGGTGCCTATATCCTATACCCATTAACCCAGCACTAACAGCCCCTGCTTGGGAAGGGAAACCTTCCCGTTTGCCTGGCCAAAGCGGGGGGTCCCCCCCTTCGCCCCCTAATAACCAGGTTTGGGGACCGGCCCTATGGTGGGTGCCCCCTTGGGGGTGTCCCCACAGGTGTGGGGGTCCTCACATCCCCCCCCAGCCCCCAGGGGCTGATCCCATTACCGTGGGGGGCTCCCTAAGGGGACTGCGGGCAGCAGCTGGGGGGGTGCTGGCGTGGTGGGGGCTGCTTGGGGTGGTGGCACCAAAAGGGAAATTTCCAGGTCGGGGCCGGGAATGGGATGGGAAGGGGGGGCTCAGTGCGGACCCCTCCTGCCTGGCATGGAAACAGCACCCCGAGTGTCGGGCGGGGGTCCCGCATCACCCCAAAAAGCGATGCGTTAGGAGGCTGTGACCCCATGGCCCCCCCACGAGAAGGGGGCAGGGGGTGGGATGAGGACGCCGGCCCCAAGAGGACCCCCTCTGCACATCAGCGGGGTCCGGGGCAGGGTGCCGTGCCCTGCGGGGCTGGGGGAGGGCAGGGATTGAGCAGAGGATTAAAGAGGGAAAAAAAAAAGAGAAAAAAAGAAAAAAAAATAAAGCTAAATCCTCGCCGTTTGGCCAAGTGACAGGGACTGGCACGGCCGGGATGCTGAGGGCAGCCCCGCTGCCTGCAGCGTTTGGGTTCAGCCGGGCCAAGCCTGAAGCCGGGGGGCACGAGGGGACGAGGGGGGGCTCCCAGCACGCAGCCCCCCCGCCGCGGTGCCTGCATCCCGGCCCCCGCTGCCAATTAGCAGGGACCCGGAGGCATTGCCCATCCCTGTCGATACCAATGGGGGTTCCCATGGCAACCCCGAGACCGGGACCGCAGGACGGGGACCCCGCTAACGAGATCGAAGCCGGGGAGGGGGAGGGGGGGTGGCAGTAGGATGTCACCTTCCCCGGGGCCAGCAGGGCCACGGCCGCGCATCCACATGCGGGGACGCATCCCACCCTCAGTGCTCGACCCCACACAGCACCATCCCCATCCCCATCCCACCGCCGCCACCCCGAACACGGCACCCGTGGCGGCGGCGGTGCCGCCGTTACCTCCGCCAGCACCCGGTGCATGGCGGCGGCGGCCGGGGCCGAGACGCGCCAGGGGTCCTCCTCGTCCACCAGCAGCACGTCCAGGGTGCCCTTCTCCAGCACCACGTCGAAGGAGGCGTCGGGGAAGGCCAGGGAGCGCATGTCCATGACGGCCCAGCGCAGGCGGGGGCAGTGGGCGTAGCGGGCGCGCATGGCCTGGATGCAGGAGGGCGAGAAGTCGATGCTGGTGACGTCCCGGTAGCCCCGCTCGTGCAGGTCGTAGCTCAGGGCGCTGGTCCCGCAGCCTGCGCTCGGGTAAGGGGGGGGTTGCTGCTCAGCCAAGGGGTTCCCAATCCCAATTAGGGGGTCCCAATGGAGCTGGGGGGTTCCTGGGCCTAACTGGGGGGTCCCGACTGAGCTGAGGGGTTCCTGGTCCTAACAGAGCTGGGGGATGCCCTGTCCCAACAGAGGATCCCAAGAGAGCTGGGGGCTTCCCTGTCCCCAGTAGGGGGGTTCCAGGAGAGCTGGGGGGGTCCTGGTCCTAACTGGGGGGTCCTAATAGAGCTGGGGGATGCCCTGTCCCAACGGGGGGTCCCAAGAGAGCTGGTGGTTTTCCTATCCCCAATAGGGGGGTCCCAAGAGAGCTGGGTGTTTCTTTGTCCTAATGAGGGGATTCCACCCGATCTGGGGGTTTTCCTATCCCAATGGGGGGGGTCCCAACAGAGCATGGGGCTACCATGTCCCAGTAGGGGGTCCCAATAGAGATGGGGGCTTCCTTGTCCTGACTGAGGGATCCTAAGAGAGCTGGGGGCTTCCCTGTCCCAATAGGAGGTCCCAAGGGGGGGCCCCCGGGGAGTCCCACCCCAATGTGGGGGGTCCCAACAGAGTTTGGGGCTGCCCTGTCCCAATGGGGAGGTCGCTGGGGGGGTCCCATCACACACACACACACACACACACACACACGGGGGGGGTGTCGTTAGCAGCAGCGGGCTGAGCCGCTAAGGGGATCAGCGATTCCACCCCTAATCCCCCCTAATCCCACACACACACCTAATCCCCCCCCCCAACACCCCCCCCAGGTGGGATTATCACCCTGGTGTCGCCCTGCCGGCTCCCTCACAGCCCCTGGGACCCCCCGGGACCCCCCCCAGGACCTCCCCCAGGACCACCGGTACCCCTAGCCCAGGACCCCCCTCAGGGCACCACTCCGGGACCCCCCAGAACTTCTTGGGACCCCCACCAGACCCCCTGGGACCCTCCCCAGGACCCCCCAGGACTCAACTGGGACCTCCCCCGGGACTCAATGGGACCCCCTCAGGGTCCCCTGGTACCCTGCAGGACCCCTGGTACCCCTCCAGGACCCCCAGTACCCCCCCAGGACCCCCTCAGTGCCCTCCTGGACCCCCCAGGACTCCCCAGGACCCCCCAGGACTCATCTGGGACCTCCACCGGGACTCACCGGAACCCCCCAGGACCCCCGGTACCCTCCCCAGGACCCCCCCAGGAATCCCCCAGGAGACCCCCCAGTACCCCCCCAGGACCCCCGGTACCCTCCCCAGGACGCCCAGGAACCCCCCAGGACCCCCCAGTACCCCCTCAGGACCCCCGGGACCCCCCCAGGACTCCCCGGGACCCCCAGTAGGACCCCTCCAGGACCCTCAGGACACCCCCAGGATCCCCGGGACACCCCCAGGATCCCCGGTACCCCCCCAGGACCCCCAGGAGTACCCCAGAACCCCCTCCAGGACCCCCGGACCCTCCCCAGGACCCCCTCAGGACCCCCCCAGGACCTCTGGTCCCCCTCCCAGGACCCCCACGAACCCCCAGGACCCCCGGGGCCTACCCCAGGACCCCCCCTAGGACCCCCCGGAACCCTCCAGAAGCCCCGATACCGCCCCCAGCCCCCCCCCTTTCCCCCCCCCCCCAGCCCCAGGGCCCCCCCCCATACCTAGGACGAGGACCTCATCCCCCTGCTTGAGCTCAGCCTCCAGCAGCTCCCGGAACCGTTCGAACCCCCCCAGCCACTCCCGGGGCTCGGCAGCCCCCTGCCGGTACCTCTGCTCCCAGTACCCCCAGTCCCGGTACCGGGGCTGGGCGGGGGGGGGCACGGGCACGGCCGCATGGCGGAGGCGGCGCAAAGGAAAGGGAAGAGGAGGAGGAGGGGGGGGGACACGAGGACACCGGGAGGCTTCCGGGGCGGCTCCGGCTGCAAACGGGGGGGGGCCGGGAAGAACCGGGGGGGGCTGGGAAAGACCGGGGGGGGGACCGGGAAGGGACCGGGGGGGGGCCCGGTGATGGCGGCCGTGCTGCGCCGGGCGTGGCGGGGCCGGGGGGAGGCGCTGCTGGAGCCCCGCTACACCCCGCTGGTGGCAGCGTGCCTCTGCCTGGCAGAGGGGGGGGTCAACCTCTGGGTCATCCGCAGGGTGCCCTGTGAGTGTTGGGGGGGGGGGGGGGAGGATTTAGGGGGTTGGTGTTTGGGGTTGTTTTTTTGGGAGGTTATTTTTTGGGGGGTTGTTGTTTTGGGGTTATTTCTTTGGGGTTGTTTTTTTGGGGGATTATTGTTTTGGGGTTATTTTTGGGGTTATTTTTTTGGGGGGGGTTATTGTTTGGGGTTTGTTTTGGGGGGGTTATTTTTTGGGGGGTTAATTTTTTGGGGGTTTGTTTAGGGGGGTTTATTTTTTTAGGGTTATTTTGGGGGGGGTTATTTTTGGGGGGGTTATTGTTTTGGGGTCATTTTGGGGGGGTTATTTTTTGGGGGGTTATTTCTTTGGTGGTTATTGTTTTGGGGTTATTTCTTTGGGGGGTTATTGTTTTGGGGTTATTTGGGGTTATTTTTTTGGGGGGATCATTGTTTGGGGTTTGTTTTTTGAGGGGTTATATTTGGGGGGCTATTTCTCTAGGGGTTATTGTTTTGGGGTTATTTTTGGGGGGTTATTTCTTTGGGGGTTATTTTTGGGGGGTTGTTTTTTGGGGGTTATTGTTTTGGGGTTTGTTTTTGGGGGGGTTACTTTTTGGTTGTTTTTTTTTGTTGTTGTTTATTTTTGGGGGTTTATTTTTTGGGGTTATATTTAAGTTTTTTTTTTTTTTTGGGGGGGGGACTTATTTGATTTTTTTTGGGTGTTATTTTTTGCGTTTATTTTTTGGGGTTTATTTTTTTTTAAGGGGGGGGGGGCAGCCTCCCGAGGCTCAAACCCCGCCGCCGTGTCGTGTGTCCCCCCCCCCCTCTCCCCGCAGACACCGAGATCGACTGGCAGGCCTACATGGCGGAGGTGGAGGGCTTCGCCAACGGCACCCGCGACTACACGCAGCTGCGCGGCGACACCGGGCCCCTCGTGTGAGTGGGGAGGCCGGGGGGAGGCCAACCCCGTGGGGAGGCCCGGCCTCAAACCCCCTAACCCTATAACCCCCCCCTTTTCTCCCCGCAGCTACCCGGCCGGCTTCGTCTACATCTTCCTGGGGCTGTACTACGCCACGGGGCGCGGTGCCGATATCCGCCTGGCGCAGTACATCTTCGCCGGCCTCTACCTCCTCAACCTCCTCCTGGTCTTCCGCATCTACTGCCGAACCAACAAGGTGCCTGGGGGGCTCCTCGGGGGCTGCGGGGCTTGCCCGGGGTGGAAGGGGTGGTGTGGGGTTGGGGTCGGGGTGGCTGGGGGTCCGGGGTGAGCTGCTGGTGGTCTCCGTGTCCCCTGGTGGCCTCCTGGTGGTCTCCGTGTTCCCTGGTGGCCTCCATGTCCCCTTGGTGGTCTCCACGTCCCCTGGTGGCCTCCTGGTGGTCTCCGTGTCCCCTGGTAGTTTCTGTGTCCCCTGGTGGCCCCTTGGTGGTCTCCATGTCCCCTGGTGGCCTCCTGGTGGTCTCCGTGTCCCCTGGTGGCCTCTATATGTCCTCTCGGTGGCCTCCGTGTCCCCTGACGGCCTCCGTGTCCCTCCGTCCCCCGCAAGGTCCCCCCGTACGTCTTCTTCTTCATGTGCTGCGCCTCCTACCGCATCCACTCCATCTTCGTCCTGCGGCTCTTTAACGACCCCGTGGCCATGGCCATCCTCTTCCTCGCCGTCAACCTCTTCCTGGAGGAGCGCTGGTCCTGGGGCTGCCTCCTCTTCAGGTGCGGGGCTGCCGGGGCTGTGCTCGGCGGCGGGGGCCACCCGGGGGGCACCCCCCCCATCCCATGGGAGGCCGCAGCTCTAACCCTGCTCCCCGCCCAGCCTGGCCGTGTCGGTGAAGATGAACATCCTGCTCTTCGCACCCGGGCTGCTCTTCCTCCTCCTCAAACGCTTCGGCCTCCTGGGCTGCCTCCCCAAGCTGGGCATCTGCGCCCTGCTCCAGGTAGGTCCCTGCGCCTCAGCGTCCCCCCCCTCCAGGGTCTGAAAGCCCTAAAAGCGGCCCCAGCACCCTCTCAGCGAGCCGGGTGCTGCTGCAGAAGCAAATCCACGGGGCTCCGGCCTCTCCCCGCCGCCCCGTGCGGTGCTGTGGGGTGATGGAGACCCTGGCGTGTGGCTGCTGCGAGGAGCCGCTGCGTGTCCCACAGGTGCTCCTGGGGCTGCCCTTCCTGCTGGCAAACCCCGTGGGGTACCTGAGCCGCTCCTTCGACCTGGGGCGCCAGTTCCAGTTCAAGTGGACGGTGAACTGGCGCTTCCTGCCAGAAGAGGTTTTCCACAGCCGGGTTTTCCATGCCCTGCTGCTGCTGGCTCACCTGGCTGGGCTGGGGCTCTTCGCACTGCACCGGTGGCACAGGTGAGAGCCGGGACTCCCCTGAGCCTCCCCCCGTCCCTACAGGGTTGTGGGGCAGCTCCTGCTGTGAGAGGGTCAGGCTCACAGGGGAAAAAAATGAGGTGGGACGGGCATCCAGCAGCTGAGACCACCGCTTGTGCTTCCCCCTCAGGTCCAGCGAGAGCATCCTGTCTCTGCTCAAGGACCCCGCCGACAGAAAGCACCCGTCCCCTCCGCTGAGCGTCAACAATATCCTTTGGCAGAGCGGGCAGCGAGGAAAAGGAGGGGAAAACGGGGCAGATTTGAGGCTTGGCCTCCACAGGCCGGGGAGCCGCGGTGGGGAGGGCGCCGCCTGCGTTTGTCGCCTTAACGCCTGCGCACAGATCGTCTTCGTCCTCTTCTCCTCCAACTTCCTGGGCGTCTGCTGCAGCCGCTCCCTGCACTACCAGTTCTACGTCTGGTATTTCCACACGCTGCCCTACCTGCTGTGGTGCACCCCGACCGCCAAGCTCGCCCACATGCCCAAGTATGTGCCGGCAGGAGTCGGGCTTTTGGGAGCCTGGGGGGGCTGTCGTGGCTCCCCTGCTGCCCCCCAGCTTCTCCCCGCAGGGTGCTGCTGCTGGGCGTGATCGAGCTCTGCTGGAACACCTACCCCTCCACGGTCTGCAGCTCCCTCTCGCTGCACATCTGCCACGGACTCGTCCTGCTGCAGCTGTGGTACGGCACGGCCCCGCTGCCGGCCCCGCACGCGCCCCAGCCCGGCAAGAAGCCCACTCCCCTCTCCAAGAAGGTGAGGTGAGAGCGTGGCCGGCTGGACGATGGCAACGGGCTCCGGGACTGCTCCTTCTGCCTGCTCTGCTTCCCAGCCAGCTCCCAGGCTGCTCCCGCTCGCCCCGGGAGGACCCCGAGCCTTGGAACTGTGCGAAGGGGGCGGCGCGGGGACCCCCCAGCAGGCAGGACTTCTCCAATAAAGGGGGCTTTTGGGGGCCCTTCCCCAGCCACAGTGTCCTCGTGCTGTGGCAGCGCCAGGAGAGCTGTGCGTGAGCCTCTCCCACCTCCAGGGAGCAGCTTCTGCAGCGAGGTTAAGTCAGAGCACCTGCAAAACCGTTTGTTTGAGCAGCCTCGATGCACCTCCTGCAGCCTGACCCCTTCAGCTGGGTTTTCCCTCGATTCCTGCCTGCGCCTTCCCCCAGGGGGTGGCGGGGAAGGGGAGCGATGCTCTCAGCCTGGGACACAGACACGCGCACAGGCAGCACGGAGCCAGGCGTCTGTTTATTAGGGCCCCCCCCCCCCTACCCCGGGGCCATCACACGTTGTTGGGGTTGTAGCACAGCATGTTGAGCGTGATGTTCTCGTCCCAGTGACGCAGCAGCAGGAACAAGTGCCTGGCTGCCCCTTTGAGGCAGCCCACGTCCACCCCCTCGGGCAGCCGCTGCGCCTGCAGCCACGCGTCCGCCTTGGCCGCCACCAGCTCCCACTCCTCGAAGAAGCCGGCGCAGCGGTGCTCCAGCCACGCCAGGGCCACCGCCGTGGCCCAGCTGGCGCTCTCCAGGTCCTCAGGGCCCGCGTCCTGCCAGCTGAGGCCGGCCTCCGAGGGGGCGGCCGAGTGGGGGCCGGTGTCGGACTCGGAGCCGTGCCCGCTGTCCGCCTGCGCCCACACGGCCGCGCTGGGCACCTCGGAGCAGGTGCTGTGGGACGGGGGCGAGCCGGGTTCGGGGGCTGCCGCCGGCTCCTCGGCGGAGGGTCCTGCCCCGGGGCTGCTCTTGGCCACCGGGGACGTGGGGCTGAGGCTGGCGCGGTGGGAGGCGTACGGGGAAGCCCGGCGCAGGCGGTCCAGGGGGATCTGCACCACCTCGGAGAAGCTCTCGGTGAGCTGGAAGGGGCCCCGGGCTTGCTGCAGCTGCACCTGCAACGGGGGAGTGGGAGAGTGGGGGGAGGCAGGAGGGGACCCAGACCCTCTGCAGGCCCAGTACGCAGGGTTAGGGCTTCAGGGACTGCCCAAATCCCCCCCAAAATAGCCCTCAGAGGCCCCCAGAGCCACGCAAGGACACAGCAGCGCTCCTCCGAGCCGCTGGATTTGCATCCTCGGCTGTTTCGGCCAGGCTGCTGCAGCTGGCGAAACCGAGCATCTCCCCGGGGTGCTGCAGGTGTGGGACGCGTGACCCGGGGAGGGGGGGGACACCCTGTTTGACCCCCCCCCCAGGGACAGATCCCTACCAGCGGGAGGTAGTCGTGGCTGGCGCTGGTGCTGGAGCGCTCGCTCTCGGGGCTGAGGCAGTGCGGGCGCAGCGCCAGGCTGGGCCCCCTGCGCCGGCTCAGGCTGAACCTGCCCGGGGCAAACAGCAATTAACGGGGCAATTAACGGGGCAACAGGGGAGCCCAGTCCACTGCCAGGCTGCTGGAAGGAAGGGGCTGGAGCACGGACCCCCCCCAAACCAGGAGGCGGCACTGCCCCTCTCCCCGTGCCCTACGGGGTGCCGTGCCCCCTGCCCCGAGGCATGGAGTGGGGCAGCCTCACCTGGAGCCAGCGATGCTCTCGGTGGATTTCTGCGAGCCCATGGAGGAGGTGGAGGGGCTGGTTGGTGGCCCTAAAATGGGGAGAGCTGAGCGTGGTGGGGCCGTGGTGCACGGGGAAGCATTCAGCCCACGTGCCCCGACCCGTGAGGGGGTTCGGGGCACAGTGGGTGCCAGCACCGCGGGGCTCCACCGGTGATGGGGCAGCCCCCATCCCTCACCCCTGGACGTACCGTTAGTGCCGTTCTGCTTTTCCCAGCCCGAGGTGGTGGAGGAGACGCTGGCTGGAGAGCCGGGGACCTCGTCCCTCTCTGCAAGACAGCAAAGCCCCGAGGGCACCGCGTCCGCCCCATCCTTGTGGCACGGAGCTGCCGCCCCCTCCCCAGCGCAGGGCAGAGATCGGCGTCTCCTCCTGGAGCCTTATGACTTGAGGCAGCTCACCAACAATTTTGGGAACACCCCACAGCACCCAGCGTCCTCAGGGATCCCCTACCTGGGCCGATGAGAGCCTCCTCCTGCTCCTCCACGTCCCGCTGCTGGCCCAGGCTCGCCGAGCCGCTCCGGTGCCGCCAGCTCCCGGCCGAGCCGGCTGCAAGGCACCACGGCAGCTCAGCCCGTGCCGTGCCCTCTCCCCCTTCCCCATCCCGTTCACCCCCTCAGCTCCACGCCAGGACCCCCACGGCCCTGCCTACCTGTGCCCCACACCTGCGGGGCCGCGGGCAGCGCTGCCCGCGTGGCTCCATCCACGGGCACCACGCAGGTGTAGAGGGAAGGCACGTTGCAGGCTTTGCTGGTCTGCATGGCTTTCAGGCGAAACCGGCGGGCGAAACCTGCCCAGAAGGGGCTGTTAGCGGGGGGTGAGAAGCAGCTGGGACCGGGATGGGGACTGGGATGGGGACTGGCACCCACCCTGCTCCAGCTCAGCCTCCCGCTGAGCTGCCTTCTCGCTGTCCCGGATGACGGAGCGTGCTGCCAAGCCGTGCAGGGGCTTCTCCCCGTCCATGCCCGCTCGCCGTGGGGGCTCCTCTCCTCCCGTCCCATCCCGGGGCCGCAGCAGGGACTCGAGCGAGGCCGTCACCTCCCAGGACACGGGTTTGCCGGCCCGCAGCCCGTGGATCACCACGTGGCAGCGCAGGGGCAGGCAGGGATCGCCCTGGCTGGGCTCCCTCACCTCAGGCGAGGCGCTGAAGAGGTAGGATGGCTCCACCAGCATATCCCAGTCCAGGTGGGTGGGCGAGAGCAGGTTATCTGAGCGGCACAGGACGCGGGCTTGGCACGGCGGCTCCGCATGACACTAGGGCCACCCCTTGTCCCCAAAGCCACCACTCACTCGACTCCCCCACGCTGTGCTGCAGCCGCGGCGTTTTGGGGCCCAGCTGGTCCAGCCGCCCCTCCAGGGACTGGTTCCTCTTCTGCGACACCTTCTCCAGGGCCCGGCAGAGCCGCCGTGCGTCCAGCTCCCCGTGCGGCGAGGAAAAGCTGCGGCCAGCCAGGGCGGCTCGTGCCAGAGCCTTCTGCCTCCGTGCCAGCTCCTCGGCACTCAGGGCCGCCGGTACCTGCGGGGAAGGCTCACGGCGAGCCGGTGGGCAGCGGCAGGGAGCCCAGACAGGGCCCGGCTGTGCCAAAACGCGACGGGGCATCTGCAGCCCCGGCTGGTGCCCAGCTCCTCTGCAAGCTGGCAACAATGACCCACCAGCCTCCCCAAGCAACAGGTGATGCTCGCCAGGCGCTTAATGCACGTGGGCAGGGCTGATTGCACCGAGATGGGAGTTTGTAAACACCTGGCTCAGGTCAACATGGAGATGGGAGGATTTCTTGGTGATGTTTGAGCTTGTGGGGGCTCATTTTGGCTGCTCAGGGCTGGAGCACACCCCGGTGCCTGCCTGGGCTCCAGCTCCGAGCTGGGGCAGGGCATCAGCACCCGTCTGCATGTCACCCCAACAGCACAGGGGGATCGTTTACGCCACAGGGAAATCACTTACGCTTGACATTTCGGCTGCAAAGGCCACCAGCTGCCCGTGCTATTGTGCAGCGGGTGCGGGTTACCTAAGCCGCGCCGGGGAGGAGCAGCAGGGTGTCCCGGAGCCGGGGGACAGCTGGCCTCGCCTGGCCTCGGGGCCGTCCTCACCCTGCTACCAGGGAGCAGCCGCTCCCCACCGCAGCGACCTGGCTGGGTTTTAAACCCAGCCATGAAGCAGCCGGGACGTGCCCGGCGCTAATGAAGCATCGTTTGGCTTTGGCAGAGGGCTGAGGAAGCCGGGCGGGAGCCAGACCACCCTCTCCCTCGCTTGGCAGGCTCGTTACCTGGTGCCAGCCCAACTGCTTTCGCTTGATTCCTGCAGCGTCAACGAGGACCTGAGCTGGCTGAGGCTTTGCTTAGCCACAGGGCTGCCCATCAGCCCAGGGAACACAGGGGAGACAAGGATGAGGGGGCTATTTGGTCCCCAGCTGCCCTTCCAGCGGGACAAAACCACACCAGGAGCCTCCTGGCAGCACCCAGAGCTGAACCCAGCCTCCAGCCCGTTGTCCAAGCACAACGAGACACCAGCTACATGGGGATCAGCCTTACCTTGACGCCAGCCGGGGCCGGGGCCGAGGGCAGCGGGGCGGATTTGGTGGAGGACTCGCAGAGGGACAGGCTCTTCTGGCCCTGCTGGGAAGCAGCATCGGGGGCCGGGGAGCCTCCCTCGGGGGCCACGTCGCGGGAGCCGGTGGACTCGCTGCTGGTGGAGCTGCGGGAGAGCAGCCCCTGGCTGCGGTCGGTGCTGACGGAGCAGTGCGTCAGGACGTACTGCTCCTGGATGTAGGAGGGCTGGTAGATCCTCTTCCAGATGTCTCCCCCCGACACGAGGTCCGTGCCTGCTCGATAAACGGGCACCCCGTCAGGATCCTGCCCCCGGGCCACCCCCGCTGCTCCCGCTGCCCGTCCCCACTCACTGCGCTCCGACTCCTCTGTGCCACCAGCCGAGACCTCCAGGGACACCTCTCCGGAGCCTGCGCTGCCTCGGGACGGCTCGCGGCGCTCCCCGGGCACCGGTGGCCGCGTCCCCCCGGGGCTGGGCACCTCGTCCTGCGAGGGGACAGCCGAGCCCCTGCGAGCCCTGTCCCGGCCCTGGCGGAGAGATGGTCCCACCATCAGCCCCGTCACACACAGCCCGGTGGCACGGACACGCAGGGGGGTTAGAAATGTCCCGGGGAGGTCTGTAGGGCCCCCGGTCTCACCGCCGGGCGCCTGTCCCGGAATCGGGCGATGCTGTACAGGGTGCAGTAGCTGACCAGCCGGTCACCGGGGTACAGGGCTGCGATCTCGGTGGGCGAGAGCAGGGCCTCGGTGCTGTCGGGGACGTACCAGTCGATGGTGATGTCGCTGACGGCCGGCTCGATCGCCTTCTTCAGGGACTTGATGAGCTGGGGAGGGGAGAGGAGCTGGCATCCGCCCCGCGGTTCCCCCATTCCCTGCCCCGTGCCGGGCCCTACCTTGGGCTGCAGCCTCTCGGCCGGGCTCAGGAACTCAGCACAGCCCCGGCTCAGCTTGGCCACGGCCGTCAGCAGCCGCCGGCACGCCCGTGGGCCCATGCCGAAGCTGAAGCACCTGCGGGAAGGAGCCACGTGCTGAAAAAAAGAAACATTTTTGGGGAAAAAGCGCCGTGCCCCCGCCGCGGTGCCGTACCTGGCGGTGCTGGCCTGCCGGCGCACCAGCTGGAGGATCCTGCCCGTGCCGCCCGCCGCCGCCGCCGCGGTGAAGAGGAAGAGCTGCCGGGGGTAGCCGTGGTGCAGGGGCTGTGCCAGCGCCCAGCTCAGGGCCGCCAGGAGGTCGGGGCCACCCGTGGCCACCCGCAGCTCGCCCAGGTGCCGGCAGGCGCGGCGCAGCGTCTCCTGCATGCATGGACGGACAGATGGATGGCTCGTGGAATGGACAGGAGCCATGGGAAAGGGGTCGGGGTGGGGAGGATGGAGGGGGCCGGGGCTGTGCTTCCCCTGGCAGCACTCACGTTGCTGCAGAGGCGGCTGGAGGGGAAGAGAGGCTGGACGTCGGAGCCGAAGCCAGCGATGTTGAGCAGGGTCCCCGCCGGGAGGCTCTTCAGGGCCACCAGCAGAGCTTCCTGGGGTGGTGGCGAGGGGACAGGGAGCGCTGCTGAGGGCCTGCCACTCGGCGAGAGCCCCCAGCCCCTGCTGCCCCTCCTCACCTTGACCTTGTCGACGTCGGGGCCGCTCATGGTGCCGCTGCGGTCGACGAGGAAGAGGACCTCGCGGGTGACGCTCTGCAGGTCCCCCGGGGCGGGCTCCACCGCCGGGCAGAAGTTGAGCATCAGCACAGGGTTGGGGAAGATGTCTTTGTGGAAACGCTTCTGCACAAAGGCCACCTGCAAGCCAGGAGGGAGGGCGAGGGGCTAATTCGCACCCCTCAGCCCCACAGGGCCCACACCGGGGTCTCCCTCACGTCCCCCCCACCCCGTTGTCCTCCCCATGGGCTGGCACCGGCCATGCCCTGTTACCTGTCTCTCGCCGCTGCCGTCCTTCCTGGCTATCCGTGCGTAGTCCCGGCGGCTCCGGATGTGCGCCTCGTACTCGGGGTAGCTCATGGTGCCCTCCTCCATCACCAGGTGGGGCTGGTGGGGCTCTGGGTGGGGCAGAAAGGGCTCAAAGCCGCCCCAAGCCCAGAATTTTTGGGGGCAATGCCCAACCTCCCCCAAACCCGTGACTCTTCCAGGCACCATCAGCCCTTACCGCAGGGGTAGAGGATGATCTCCACGTCCCTGTCGTAGCGGTGGCGCTCAGCCAGGGTGACACAGGTGGTGGTGGCAGAGGTGGCCCAGGGGTCGGCATCGGCACGCAGCGCATGGGTCGGGCTCTCCAGGCCTGGGGGGGGGACACACAGAGGTGGGGGCAGCCCTAGTTGGCTCCAGACCTGGCACGGCCACGGGTCCAAGGACGCCGCTCGCCTGCCAGCGCTGATGGGATTAGCGCTGCCGGCGGCCAGGAGCACCCCGTCTGCCCGGCACCCCCCGCAGCCTCCATCCATCACGCCTCCGCCGAGGACAGGACGGAGGCTGCTGACTCAGAGCCTGGTGGCAGCGGCCCAGAGCCGTGGCCCTGCCAGGTGTGGGGCGATTTGGGGATGGGGGGTGCTCATCCCGCAGCCCCCGCGCCCCCAGCCTTACCTGCCAGCAAGCAGGGGCCCTTCACCAGCAGCTCGAAGGCGAACTCGTAAGGAAAGGGGTTGCGGGGCTGTCCCCAAAAGACGTCCGTGCTCTCCGCGGGGGCCACGGGGGCAGGCTGGCTCCGTGCGCCGGGCCCCCCGAAACAGCTGGTGGGGCTGCAAGGGGAGCGGGGTGAGGGCAGCGCCGGGGCCCCCGCGCCTCCCCTGCACCCCCGGCGTCCCCCCCCGGGACGGCAGAGACTCAGGAAGCAGTGAAAATCACCATAGGGCCAACCTGTCGTCACACAAGCTTCCCGGCTCGCTCTCCCGCTCGGGGGCGGCGGCGACGCGCGGCGCGAGGACCGGGGGGAGGACGAGGCGCAGGGCCCCCCCCGGCAGCGTGGGCAGCTCCTGCGCCGTGCGCAGCGTCACGGCCAGGCTCTCGGCCGGGCCCAGCGAGCCCGTGCTGATGACGAAGGTGGAGCGCTCGGCGTCTTCGTCCAGGACGAGGTGACCTGCGCAGAGGGGGAGCGGTGAGGAAGAGGAGCGGCTCTGCCACCCTCCCGGAGAGGGGACGCCGGGATCTCCAGTCCCAAAGGCCTCCAAGGCACCGGGATGGCCTGGCTGGGGCTCTCCAGCCCTTGGTGCCCCCCACCTTGCCATGCAAATTCTGGCACCGTGGTACTCACCGGCGGCACAGCGGCGAGGCCGCCCAGGGCTGGTGCGGCACTCGAGGCAGCAGTCCTGCGCCCGGTGCCGGCTCTGCACCTGGAAGGTGACCCGCCGGCTGCCCGCCGCCGCCTCGAAGCCGGCCACCACCTCCGACTCCTCCAGCGGGTAGATGAAGACACCTGCGGGTGGGAGACAGCCCCGAGGCACAGCCCCCAAAAACTCATCCGAGCTGCATGGCACGCGGGGTGCCCTTGCGTGGTAAAGGGGCTGGGGACGGGGTGCTCCCCGGCACGGGGGTTTTTAGGGTTCCTGCAGCCCCTCTTACCTTCCACGGGCTCCTCGCGGGGGTTGGTGTACACCAGGTGGGCGGCGATGCTCAGGGCGTAGCCGTTGGCACAGGCCCTCACCCTGGAGCTCTTCAGGGGCAGAGCCTCCCAGGAGGAGAGCGCGTACAGACCCGGCATGGTCCCTCGGTGCGGGCTGCCGGGGAGGGGGACACGCTCATCATCCCCACAGGGGGATGGGGCGCATGGACCTGAACCCAAATCTCTTCTCTGGAGACGGGGTCTGGAGCCGAACCTCAGCCCTCTGGAGCCATGGAGCCCGCAGGCACCAGGACTCCTAGGCACACAGCCACACGTGTGGCCCCATCTCTCGGCCACCCCAAAGCGGCCCGGTGGCTCTGGGGCCTCCCCAGCGCATCTCCCGCGCTGGCTGGGAGAGGAGCATCTGCTGCTCCCATCTCCATCCACCCACAGAGGTTACCAGGGCAATTCGTTTCAAAAAAAAAAAAAAAAGATGCGAGAGGAGCCCGCAGCGTAACTAGGACAAAACAGAGTGCGGTGTTTGCTGGGGGGTTAATAATTAACAACAAGGTCAGCACCGCTCCGAGGAGCGGCACGGAGGGGAAGGCTCTGCAGGGAGGGGATGATGCTGAGGGGATGGATGATGCTGTGCCTCGGGGCAGCGAAGCTTGGCGTGGAGATGTGGGTGTGTGGCCATGGGAGGAGGCTGCTCGGGATGCCTTGCAACCCACAACACCCAGGAGCAGCACCCCAAAATGCTGCCCAGGGTCTGCCCAACGTCTCCTCACCCCATGCCATCACCAAGTTGTGTGAAATATTTGGGGCAGCCTGCGTGGCTCTGCACCCCCCCGCCACATCCCCAAGCGCCTGACACCAAGCAGCCTCGTCCCGCCGTGGGTTTCAGCGCGTGGCAAGGACAAGGCCAGGTAGAAGCAAACCATCTGGTCCCCGCACCCCAGTGGCCTTCGCCCCAGGAACAGCTCGTGCGGGCGTCGGGAACACGAGGCGGGGTGCCCTCGTCCGAAGGGTGCCTCGGTTGGAGCATCCTTGAAGGCAGAGCAGGGCTGAACCTCAGGAGCTGAGCCTGGCGCGGGGCAGGGAGCCCCCGGGGGGCTGTGTTAGTGACATGGCTGCATCCCAGTGAAACCATGGGGTCACAGGGGATGAGTGCCCCTGGATTGGCACCTTGGGGTGGTGCTGGCACGTCCCCGTCACCCTGCGCTCCTCGCCACCTCCAGCCCCATGTGCCAGGTGCCCCCGCCTGCTCTCACAGCGCACGGGGGGCACTCTGCTGCAGCACCCAGCTCTGGGGAGCAGGATGCCCCCCGCCCGGCTGCCCTGAGCCATTCGGGAGGGATTTCACCCCAAAGCCCTTCCATTAGTTCCCAAGGCACCTGGCTCAGCGCTCAGCAACGCGCCCGCTGTTTGCCGTGCCGCCCCCTGGCCGGGGCACGCCGCCTTGTTTACCGGGCTTAGAGGAGAAGCTGTCCCGGCTGCTTTTTATCACTCCTCGTTGCATTTACACTGCCAGGGTAAACAGGGCCCATCTGGCCCTGCCGCGCTTCCCGCAGGCTGCTCTAAGCCCCGAGGTAATGAATAAAACCAGACCCGAAGGTCCTCGCCCCGGCCACAGCCCCTGGAGCAGCAAATTGTCCCCGGTGCCAGCGCGGCATCGCCAGCGGGTCCCACCTCCAGTGCAACCACGGGCACCTTTGCAGCCCCCTCCTCATCCTCCCTGCCCACAGAGCTGTGATGGGCACTAAGGGGAGAAGCAGCTCGCCCCTAGCTCCGGATAACTTCGTGTCTGTCCTGTGAGCAGGGGGATTTGTTCCAGGCAGGTGCTGCTGAAAGCCAGGCGTGCGCAGTGCCCGAGCTCACGGGGCGGCTGTAGGCAGCTGGGAACAGCAGCACAGCTTCACCTCCTGCACTGACGGCTGCCTGGCCGGGGCCAAGGGGGAGATCGGCCCAAACAGGGGCAAACCCAGTGGAAATTTCCACTGGAGATGAGCGGTGACAGTGGCACACGGCTGTGAACGACCGGGATGGAGGGGCTGGGTCCTGAGTCCCTGCAGCAACACCCCACGGGGATCCTTCCACCTGCTGCTTGGGGGTGCTGCCCTGCCTGCGGGGCATCGCTTGGTTGGGATGTGAGGCCCTGGGAGCAGGATCTGCCCCAGCACAGCCACTGGAGCAGGGGCAGGCTGCTGCCTGTGGGGCTAGCCACTTTACAGGGAGCCCAGGGCAGGGGGATTTCCCCAGGGGCTGCAAAAGGCAAAGGGCACCACGGGCAGGGGGCTGCCCGGAACCACAATCAGCTGTGCTGACCCCAGCCCCAGGTGCTCTTCTTGCTGCTTTCCCTGCTGGAAAGTCTGAGCAGAGCAGAGCACGGTGCGTGCAGGCACACAGAAAACGTCCAGGACAGACACTGCCCCCCTCAAAGCCCCCTGCCCACCACGGCGCACGCTTCCCAGCCACGTTGCCGCTGGCTCAAAGCTCTCTCTCGCCCCCCTCTCTGTCCCATCCTGCTGCTCTTCCCTCCCCTGAGCCACTGAACCCCCTGGAAAACCACAGCCCCGTGCCAGGGAGCAGGAATTCCCTTCAGTGCACCCCCACAGAAGCACCCCAGCCCCATGGAGCCCCCCAGGAGGGGACGTGCCGGCAGGGGGGCCCTGCAGAAGGCTCCTGCTGCCCCTGCAGCCACGGGGTGTTTGTGGCACAGCCCACAGCCCGGCTGCTGATGCCTTGAGGGATGGTCCTGCAGTTATTAGAGCCACCGGTGCTGGCTTTAAAGTCCTGGTGGTCTCAGCACTTTCACTGCTTGGTTCCCTTCTAACCCCCCCTCCGTGATCCGGGGCTGCCCCACCAGCGGCTGCCTGAACCCAAAGCGCCCCGATCCCCCTGCCCCAGGCCTTACCTGCAGGATGAGGATGACACAGAGGCTGCAGGCTGAGCACCACGAGAAACCTCTGCCTTGGGGGGGCTCCTTTCCCCTTGGGTGGGGGTCCGCACAGCGGGGCCGAGCGGTGCCGCCGCCCCTCCTGCTGCAGCTCCTGCTCTGGCACCGACTCCTTCACCGCCGCTGCTCCATCCCTCGCTCCCTGTGCCAGCAGCCAGGGCTGCTCCAAGCCCAGCCTCGTTAAAGAGACACGATCCCCGCCACCGTGGCCCCGGGGAGGGCTGGGGGACACGCTCACGTGTGGCACCGGGGGGGTCCCAGGGGGTGGCCGAGGGGACCAGGCCTCCAGGTGGGCGTCACGCAGCGCCGAGGCAGGGCGTCCGCCCCAAACGCGGGCGCCCCGGGGACCCACGGAGCCTGCACGTGGCACGGGGGGATCCCAGCCCTGAAGAAGAGCAGGAAAAAAGCTGGGGGGAACCAGGGAGAGCTCAGCTTTTGGGTGAAGAGCGTGGCGAAAAGTCTGCTGGGGAGGGTGCGGGCGGCCAGGAGGTGCTGGCACAGGCAGGACACGTCTGCTGGCAGGGAGATCCTGCTGAGCCCAGACTGGGGCGCTGGGAGTCCCCCAGCCACCGCCGCCTGAGCAGGACTGGGCAGAAAAACAGCAGATTTGGGGCTTATCCCTGCACTGCCTCTTCCAGGCAGCTCCCTCGCCGTGCTGCTATAGATAGGGCTGTGCTGCCGCTGCACTTTTTATAGAGCATGCACGGGGGAGGCACCGTCCTCTCGTGCAGCACCAAACCCACCGTTACAGCCTCACCAAACCCGGAGCAGAGCCGAGCTGAACGGGCAGTGAGCGGGGAGAAGTAGCAGCGGCAGGGCCAGCAGCCCCCGGTCCTCAGCAGCAGGTGATTTCGGAGCAGAGCATCGTCTGGATCTCACCCCCAAACCATCGCAGGCTTCGGGGTCCTCAGCACCGGATTTGGAGGCGGTTGCAGAAGCAGCAAGGGATGGAAACCTCCGCTGGAAGACGCCTTTTGCCGCACATGGTACCGCAGGGCACGCTCCCTCCTCCCGGCTCGTTACGCTGCACTTCAGCCAGCACAATTAGCTGGTGGAGAGGCACTCTGCGGGTCCCCTGGGTGCCTGCAAGAGTGCACCGAGCCGTTCCCTTCCCCTGCGCTGGATGCTCCAGCACGCTGCCTCCAATCCCTTTTCTGCACAATGCTCAGGCATGCCGCTGCTCTGCTCCCCTGGCGTTTAGGGCTGTGGTGCCAGGGGCTCCCCATACATTTCCCCATGCCGGGTGCCACCCCATAACCACACATTTCCCCAAGCCAGGTGCCATCCCAGCAAGCCACCAAGGCACAACGCGCCCTGCAGCGCGCACAAGGCTCCCGCTCCCACTGCGAGCACCGCGACCGCTCCAGCACCAGCAAAAAAAAAACAACAACATGCAAGCTTTGATTTTTCTCGGAGATATTGTTTCTAGGCCAAAGCGACGCTAAGAAAAGCTTCCAAACGCGAGCGCTGGGTTGGTGCCACCAGCTGGGGCGACGCGGGGCTCGGGTGCAGCTGATGCTGTCGGCAGCCCCCAGCGTTACCCCACAGTGGGTGGGTAAATGCAGCCGTGCCCGGGGTCGGGGATGCAGCGGTGCCTCCCGAACCGGCTGGCAGCCCCGGGGAGAGGCCGGCTGCCTCCATCCCCGTGCTCGCAGCAGCGTGAGACAAGAGCCGTGCGCTGCCTGTTCTGCACAGTCACTGCTCCGCCGCTGCAGCCAGGGAGCAGCCCTCGCTGCGAGGCTGGAAGCAGAGCTGAGAGAGCTCGGTGCAGCCGAGCTGGGCGTTAAACCCTACAAGTGTGTGGCGGGGTGGGCCCAGCAGCCCCGCTGGGCACCCACAGACCCCAGTCCTGCTGCCAGCATCCCACGGAAAGCAAACCAAGGCAGAGCCCCGGCCTGGGTGGCACTCCCCAAATCTCCCCGTAGCTCGTGGTGGGCTTAATGGGCTGCGTTATCGCCCTGAAGCTCCTCCAGGTGCTCCTAAATCACTGCAAAACCCTACAAATTTAGGGCCACCCGACGAACCACCCAAAAGCCGAGGAGATGCTGGCCGTGCTCAGCACACCCCCGAGGGGTACAGGGACCCCGGTAGCCCCCGGGATGAGCCCAGACCCCCCCCCCTGGGGGGCTCGCAGGGCCGGATCGGGGCTGATCCAGCCCCAGCCCCAGGCGGGGGTTCCCGGAGGACACCGGGGGGGGGCGCAGGGTCGGGCACGGGCGGCTGGGGGCGGCCGCACTCCGGGAAGCGGAACTCGGCAGCACGGGAGGGGCCCGCAGGGGGAGAGCCCGGTCCTCGGTGCCGGCTTGGGACGGGGGTACCGGGGGTACCGGGGGTACCGGGGGGAAGGTACCGGGGGGGCACCGGGGGGGGAAAGGGAGGGTTATCGGGGGGTTTTGGGAAGCAGGGGGGGCGTGGGGGGGAGAGGGCAGAGCCGCAGCAAACCCCCAGGGATGGGGGATCGGGAACCGGGATGGGGACCGGGGGTGGGGATGGGGACGGGGATGTCGGTCCTGGGGGGTCCGAGGGGCTCCCGGTTTCCATACGGCGCCCCCACCCCAGCCCCGCCCGGGAGGCTGCTTCCCTCTAGCGGGCAGAACCCGGCAGGACCGGGGCTGGGGGTGTCGGTACCGGGGGGGTCGGTACCGGGGTGGAGCAGCCCAGTACCGGGGGGGTCACCCCGGTGCCTCCCAGTTCCCGGAGCAGCCGCCCCCGTTCCCCCCTTGCTGCCGCAGCCCCGATCGGGCGAGGCGAGCCCAGGCTTGTCCCAAGCAGGAAGAAGGAAAAAGGGAACTCGGCCCCGATCTGCCCTGAATTTTCCCTTTTTCTGTCCCCCCTCCCCCAGCGAGAAGCCCGCTGAAGCCCAGCCATGGGGCGGCCCAGGAAGGATGCTGGCAGCACCGCGTCCCCTCGGCCGGCGGCGGCCCCCAAAACGTCCCCCGCCGCCCCGCCGCCGTCCGCCTCGGCCGCCCGTGCCTCCAGGAGCATGCCGGTGGCCGGACGGAGCCAGGAGGCGAAGCCCAGCTCGTCCCAGCCAAAATCCACGGCGGCGGCGTCCCGTGGGGCACGAGGCAATGCCGGGGAGCAGCGTGGAGCGGCCGGCGGGGGCTCATCCGCCAGCACAAGGAAGACGACGGCAGCCAAAGGAGCTGAAGGCCAAGCGAAGGCTGAGCCGTGCCCCGGCAAGGCTTCGTCCCGGTTCCTGGCCCCCCTGGACAGCCAGGACATCCCCCGGGTGGAGAAGGAGACGCGGGGCCAACGCAACAACCCCAAGTGGTACGAGTGGAGGGAGAACCGCATCACGGCCTCGGTGGCGCCCCGCATCGCCGGCAGCAAGTTCGCCAACGGGCGGACGGACGAGGTGCCGCGGTCGTATCTGAAGGCGGTGGTGAGCCCCGGCCCCACGGCGCAGACGCCGGCCATGTCGTGGGGCATCCGCAACGAGAAGGCGGCCGTGCGGGCCTACGAGCAGCTCAAGTCGCAGGAGGTGGGCCGGCCGGTGCGGGTGGAGGACTGCGGCCTCTTCATCCACAAGGAGAAGACGTGGATCGCCGCCAGCCCCGACGGCGTCGTCACCGAGGCGGACACGGGGAAGCCGCTGGGGCTGCTGGAGGTGAAGTGCCCCTACAAGCACCGCAACAGGACGGTGAGGGAGGCCTGCAAGGACCGGGACTTCTGCCTGCGGGTGGACGGCGACTCCTACGCGCTGAAGCGGGACCACGACTACTTCACCCAGGTGCAGTGCCAGATGGCGGCCGCCGGCATGCGGAAGGCCGACTTCGTGGTGCACACCAAGAAGGAGACGGCCGTGGCCCCCGTCGAGTTCGACGACGAGTTCTGGGGGCAGACGGTGCCCAAGCTGGAGAAGTTCTACACCGAGGCCGTGATCCCCCACCTGGAGGAGCAGGCCAGCAGCTCTGTGTGGGCCAAGGAGGAGTAGATGCCCGTCCTTGCTCTCCAGGATGCTCGCTTGGCTTTGGGTTGGCCGCACAAACCCAGCTTGGGCCCCTAGAATAGAAGCTGCACCTGAGTTTTCTGCTGTCTTTCGACCACTCACTGCCTCTGCCCCAGCGCTGCTGCATCGGGATGGAAGAATCTGCACCAGAAGGGCCTGCTTCGGTAAGGGGTCTGCCAGTAATGACTTAATCTGCCCAACAAAGGAGAAAAGTCCTAGAGCCCGTCCAGCACGGCCCTGTGCTCCTCACTGCCCACCAGTTCAAGCCCACAGCACTCTGATGGCAGCCAGCACACACCGAGCCCACCTGCGGGGAACGCCACATCCCTCTGCACTGGAATGAATAATGGACTCATTTTGTGGGGAAAACTGGATCCTTCAGCACCTACACTACTGTCAGGACTAATCCTTAATTCTTCTCTGGAATGGGAACAGAATCACGGAGGGTTTTTTAGAGCCCGAGAGCAAATCAAAGCCTTTGAGGTAAATCACGTTGTGCCTTAGCAGTCACAGCAGGGACACCGTTCCTCCCGAGCCACCAGCCCTGCTGGCCCTGGAGCCGTCCCAGGGCACTCAGAAAGGGGGCACTGGCTGCAGGATGGGGACGGGGGTGCCTGTTGAGGTGACCTCCACAGCAGGGAGGCTCTGGAAGAGATTCCTGTGCCACACTCCACGCACCGCAGCAGGGCAGGGAGGTGAGCATCACCCCTTTGCAGCATGGCTCGCTCTGTTAAATAAAACCTGTGTTGGATTGCATCTTCTCTGGTGGTTGTACAGCTGGGGGGTTACCTGTATGGGGGGGTTCACAGCTGGAAGTGTTTGATTTTGGCCAGACAGCCCCTGGCCAGCAGTGCCCAGCTCTGTCTGGGCTGGGAGCTCATGGGTTGTGTCTCAGGGCAGCTCCCTGTGAGCTGAGGCAGCCTGGAGGTGCCAGCCCCACAGGGCTGCCCCAGTTCCATAAGAGCACCCCAAAATTCACCCAGGGGAGGGAGAAATACGCCAAAGCCACCCCCGTTATGGCAAAAGTACTTTATTATATACAGACGACTCCAGCCACACTCCACAGGGCAAGGACCAGAATTTTGCTATTTTACATATCCATACAAAGTAACTATAAAAACATAAAGCACTTTTGGGGCCCAGGCTTTCCACAGGAGGAGAGGCACAGGGACGAGCCTGGGGGGTTGCTGGGTGGCGGGGGGCTGCCCCCCACCCTCCCCCAGCCTGTGGTCCCACAGTAACCAGATGTGCAAGTAGGAAAGAACCCAGTTAGGAGAAATAGTGATGGGACTGGCAAGTCGGGGTCTGTGTCCCCCCCCTGGAAAGTGCAGAAGGCACGCGGGCCAGGCTCTTTGGAGGGGCTGTGAGGAGGAGGAGGTGGGAGCAGACCGTCGGTGCACGCACACACACACCGCTCCCAGAGGGAGGAGGGTGATGGGGAAAAAACCCTTCCGCTCTGAAACTTGGAGGAGGCCTGGAGCGGGCAGGCCCCGTGCCTCCGGAGCAGCAGTTGCATAGCAGAAGGGGCTGAGGGCCTGCTCTTGACAAGATATCAGACTTCACTCTACGTGTCCAGGAAAAAATAATAATAATAAAAAAAAAAAAGAGAAACCAACAATTTCTCTGCAGGAGGGAGCGCTCGGAAGCAAGGCCCTCCTGCACCTGGGCTGCATCGGACCCAGGGCTCAGCATCCAGCTGCTGCTTAAGCCGATGCTTCACCTGCAGGCAGGAGGTGGCCACAGGGTACAAGGTTCAATTCTTTTAAACTGGAAAACATGGAAACCACCCAAACCTCCCCTGCTCCCCTTTCTCTAGGGCTCCCCAGCCCTACCAGTTTTGTGGGTAACCGTTCGGGTCTCCTACCACAAACCCCACATCCCTTTTGAACAGGAGACTTCAGTGCAACTGGAGAATGTGAACCGAGGAGGACTCCTCGGCAAGAACAACTCGTCTAACAATCTACTCGGACTATCTTGGGGCCTTGTGCACAGCAACCAAAATCAGGAGCACCACCGGACAGGGGCAGGGCCTCCCCTGAGCAGCCTACAAGGCTGATGAGCCAGAGGTGGGACACCAAACCCCCAGGGAAGAGCAGCCCAGTCTGCTTCAGGTGTTGGCAGGAGCAATATTCCTTCCCTCCCATCCCAGAGGGCACACTGCATGGAAGAAGCCTGCCTGGGCTGCATCTCTGTGCTGGAAGAGGATCGGGTCACTGGGGCTTTGCCATCGCAGCTCACCCCGAGGCCCAAGGCAAAGGACAACGGTGAGGAAAAAGGAGGAAGGGGAGTCACATCTCGGGATAAGTGTAAGCTTCCACCACACCACAGGGAAACTATTTGGACTAGGTTCTCCTCGGCTGGCCTGGGGGAAAGGCACTGAGCCAGGTTTGTGCAAGGACAGAGATGTTTCTGAGCGACCTAGTGCATGGCTCTTCTCCCCCCACGCCCCTGGGGTCACCGAGCTCTGTGGTTAACGCGGCCCCCGGGGAGGACGGCAGCTCCCAGGAGGCAGAAGAGCAAGGGGGACAGCCCAGCACCGCGGCCCAGCCCTTCCCCTGCCGTTACTGTGCATTGATTGTCTAGCCAGACTGAGCTACAGCCTTCGGTTTAAAAAGGGGCCCCCCAGCCTCCCTGCTCTGGAAGAGCCTCAGTCACAGAACCGCTTGCGGGGCACCGTCCGAGCTCGGTTCGAGCGGCGGATCTCCTGCTTGGCGTCGCGGCATCGCTGGCAGATGAAAACCTCAGGCACGTTGGATTTGCGGATCTTGGCACAGGAGAGGTGGATCCAGGTGGCACACTCGTTACATTCGATCATGGGCCTCCCCGCGAAGGGCTTCAGGCAGAAGCAGGTGATCAGATCCCAGGCGTCGTCGTCTGGTCGGGGAGAGAGGGACACCGCTCAGCACCCACCTCACCAGCACCCCCCCGCTGCAGCCTGAGCAGCCCCCCAGGGAAAAGCCTCCAAGGGCACAGCACCACCTCTAAAGCCACAGCCAGTGGAGCAGGAGAGCCCCCACTCACCTTCTGCTTTGGTGTTGGGAGCCGCTGCGAATTCAACTGCTGAAGTTGCAAAGGGGGGAAAGAAAAAAGAAAAAAAGAAAAAAAAAAAAAAGGATCAGTAAGGCACCCTTACACCCCACTCCCCATTTCAGGTCTGTACCACTCACTGTACTAAAGAGCCTCCAAAGCTCCCCGCCCTTGCTCTGCAGCATCCCAGCTCCCTCTGACTTTCTCTGAAGCCCTTCACCAGGAGAGGCCAGGACCACCTGCAAGCTCTCCCCACATCCCATGTGGGAAGCTCTGGCTGAGGCAGGGACGATATTTGGCACTGACCACAGCACAGCTCCGCTCCCCAGACACTCACCACCAAGCTGAGAGCTCCCTCTGCTTGTATCTTCCCCTTCGCTTTGGTCCAAGGTACTACAAGAACTGGGGCTCTTCGCGCCTCCAGAGCACTGCTCGTGCTCCTTTAGCTGCGGCTCATCTCCTGCGGGCTTCTCTGCCCCCTGCTCTCCGTGCAGCCAGTCCTTCTCCTCCTTCAGGGGCTCCTCCAGAGGGGCGCTGGGTTGGGGGTCCCCAGATGGCTCGATGGGGGGCTCCGAGAACGGCTCTTTGCCAGGAGGCACCTGTCCCTCCAGTGCAGCCGGCTCCTTCCCCGGGTCCTGGTCCAGCACCGAGCTTTTCCCAGCGCTCGGCGGCGCCTTCTTCTCCACCTCCTGCTCCAAAACAAGTTTCTTCGCTGGAGGTTTCTTCCTCTTGCTCTGCGGGGGTCGGATCTCGTAGAAGCCGGCGGGGAAGGCCGGGCAGTCGGCGAGCAGGCTGCCGTCCGCAGCCCCCTTGGCCACGGCCGTCCTGCTCCTCCTGTCGTCCGCCAGGAGCTGGCAGTCGGAGGAGGGCAAGGAGGCCCAGCTATCGCTGTCCTGCGTGCTCCCCGTGCTGTTCTGGGGGCTCATGCTGCCGCCGTGGGTCCAGGGCTCGTTCTGCAAGCAGGGGAGAGGCAGGGCTAGCAGGAGACACCACAGCGCGGGCATTCGGGGTACGGAGAAAGGGAACGGGGATGGAGAATGACCCTCCCCGACCTCCAGCGGGGGATCAGGAGCCGGGTGTGTACCAACAGGACACCCAGAGGGAGGAGGATCACCCCGCAAGCCCACTCACCTCCTCGGGGTAGGGGATGTAGCCGGCGTAAGCCAAAACGAAGGTGCAGAACTGGTTGAAATCCTCCACGGTTCTCTGCCGTTTCTGCAGCGGCTGCGACAAACGGCACTCGGTGGTTACACCCCCGCCCCATCCCGGCACCAAACACCGGGGTCCCCCCAACACCCGTCCCCCCGTTACCCCCCCCCCATCCCGAACCCAGCGCGGCGGCGGCGGCCCCTTCCTTAAAACCCTCATTTATGGCAGGGGCGCACCCACAGCCGGCAGAAACCCCACAGCGCGGCGTTGACTCAACGCCCCGGGATCCCCGCCCCGGGAACGGGACTGGGACCAGTTGGGGCCAGCAACTGGGGGAACACCCCAAAAGGGGACCCCTTGAGACCCCCGGGGGGGGGACAAAGTCTGGGAGATAAAACTCCGGGGAGCCGCCCTCCGGTGTGCCAAGGGACCCACAGGGAAGGGCTGCCCGGTGCCCCCACTGCCCCCGGTGCCGGGTGGGCCCCCGGGGGGGCTGTATGGGGTCTATTTTTGGGGTTCCCCCCTCAAAAAACCCCACATCCCCCCCCGCAGCGGGGGTACCGGCAGCGCGGCGGGGGCTCCTCGCGTGGCCCCAACCCCTCCTGCGGATGGGGAACGGCGGCTCCCGACCCCCCCCCCGATCCCCCAGACCCTTTTGGGGCCCGGTGCGGGTTGTGGGGGGCTCCCCCTCGGTGCCCCCCCCTCAGCCCCGTCCCCTCCCCGCCCGGGGTCCCCGCCGACACCTGATCGCTCCCAAGATGGCGCCCGCGCTCCCGGGCTGCCCGGGCCGGCCGCCCCCCGCCCCGCAAGGAACCGGGCTCTGCTCCCCCCCTCCCCGATACCCCAAATCCCCCCCAAACCCCCACACCCACCCCATAACCCCCCCCTCTGTGCCCGCACACCCACACGGCTGCCGGGCACGGCGGCGGACACGCGGGGTCACCCCCACCCCGGGGCACCTCCGCGCAGCTCCCCCCCCGCCCTACAGCACGCCGAGACCCCCCCCAAAATCCCCTCAGAGCCCCAACACACCCCACAGGACCCCCACACATCCCCTACACCCCCACACACCCCCCGGGGCCACGCGGGGAGGGCGCCCACGCAGCGCCCCCCAGCACCCCCCAACCCTCCCCGGTCCCGCTGCCGGTCCCGATCCCAGTCCCGGTGCCCCCCCCGGTGCCGGTCCCGGTGCCGGTTCCCCCCCCCGCTCACCTCCTCGGGCCCCGGGGAGCCGGGGCTGGGCACGGGGCTGCTCCCCACCGAGCCTGGCCGGCCGCGGGGGCACGGCCGCTCCCCGCCGGTGCTCATAACGCCCGCGGGCGAGGCTGGACCGGCGGGCAGCGGACCCCAACCGGGCCGGTTCCCCCCTCCTTCTCCTCCTCCTCCTCCTCCTCCTTCTTCTTCTTCCTCCACCTCCTCCTCCTCCTCCTTTCGGTGCCCGCCGCCGGTCGGAGCGAGGCCGCCAGCACCGCCCCGGCCGCAGGGGCGGGCCCACCTGGGGGCGGCGGGGAAGGCGGAGGCGGCGCCTGGCTGCGGGTCCCGTCCCCCCAAAAACCCCATGGATGAAGCCCCCCCGGGGGATGAAGCCCCCCTAAGGGTCCCCCCCGGTCCCCTCCGCTTCGCTTCCAGCCCCCGCTGCCCGCAGAGCGCAGCCGGATCCAGGGGGTGAAGCTCATAGTGCCCCCCCCCCAGCCCCCACCCACCCCCCTGAGGTTTGAGGTTGGCAGCGAGCCCCCCGACCCTAAAACAAAAAATCTCCCCCCCCCCCCCCCCAAGGACACGTTGAGGCACACCGAGTAGCGTTCTGCTTTTATTTACACCGCCACCCCCGTGCTGGAGGGGCCCGCTCGCACCCCGCACCCCGTGGGGGCACGCAGGCGAGCCCCCCGGGAGGGGGACAGGCGAAGCGAACCCTCGCCCCCGGTGCTTCCAGGGGTTTGGGAAGAGGCTGGGGGTGGTTGTAGCAGCAAAGGTCTCGCTTCCCGCCCGGGCAGCAGAGGGGACGGGAGCGTAGGAGAGCTGGGGAGAGAAACACAGTGTGGGAATCTGACCAGTGCGCACCAGTTAACCAGAAAAAAAAGAAAGAAAAAGGCAGTGGGGGTAAGCGAAGAAAGGAGAACAGCTCCTCTCCTGCCCTCGCGAGCACGGAGTTACAACCAGGGTGGGGGGACACCTCCTTTCCTCATCCCAGCGGAGCAGCAGCTCCAGGCACGGCCCAGGCCTGGAGCACGGCGCAGGCAGCGCCCACGAGGAGCAGCGCCCGCGGCTCCCGGTCCCTCGCTGTCCTTGCACGGGCGGCCGGGCAGGAGGGGAGAGCAGTTCGGGTGGCAGCTGGATGGCGTGGCTGGGGTCCGTGCCACCTCCTCGGCACTCCGCCGGGCTCGGCGCGGCTGGAGGCTGCAGCGCCCGAAGCCTCCTCGGGCAGGCTGGGCCCCCCCCGGCCTCGCTTATAGGAAACCCTCCTTTCGGAACTGCTCCTTCAGGATGTCTCTGTACTGGTCGAAGCCGCCCTCGATGCGGGTGACAGTGGCGTTCTCGCACACCCACAGCTCCTGGCACACCAGGCGGATGAAGCACTCGTCGTGGGACACCAGGATGATACCGCCCTGCGAACGCAGCAGGAGAGAAAAGGAACTGAGGGGACCCCGCATGTGGTCCTTTGTGCCCTTCCAGCCAGAAACAGGACTTCAGGTTTCCACTTGCACTGGGGAGAGGCACGGTGCTTCACAGCCAGCCACCAATTCCGGCCTTGCCTAAGGGCTTTCCTGCTTTCAGCTGGGATGGACAGATCTGGTGCGGAGGAGGCACGTGCACAGCAAATGCTTAGGTTCCCTTCCCTGAGGGCAAGCACGGGGTTTGCCACTGGCTCTCTGGACCTCTGACAAAATTTGAGGATGGAAATTCTAGTTGGAGGCAACGACAGCCAAAAGCTGACAGGACAAGGCCCTGAGTAACCTCGTTTTTCTGTTGTAGGGAAAATGACCTAACCCGGGCAAGTACAGAACAGCAAGAACCGGGTTCATTACAGCACTACCTGGAGGCTCAGCTCTGAGCCACAAAAACCTGCCTGAGGAACAGCCACGAGGGCCCCAAGGCAGGGCTGGGCGCTGCACGCAGCAGCAGGGGAGCGGTCACAGCCCGTAGGTGGCTGGCCAAGATGGGGGACAAGCTGTGCTCTGGCTCGCTGCTGCTTCTCTCAGCCAAAATCAACAAGTGAAACAAGCCACCAGCACAGACAGCTAAGGCAGAAATGCGACCAGCTTCCCACCGCATCTCCTGGACTTGAAACCACCACTGGAATTTCATGGTCCGCTCCTGGCTGAAAAACTGAGTCACCCAAGCTGGAGGATGCAGGAAGTGTTAGAAAAATGGGAGATCTCGGCTGCCGAGCCTTACCCGGAACTTGTTCAGTGCCTTCGCTAGTGCCTCGATGGTCTCCATGTCCAGGTGATTTGTCGGCTCATCCAGGATGTAGAAGTTTGGACTGGAAGAGAAGACAGCTCTGAGCACCCTGCCCGCGCCCCTGCGCACTGCTGGGCCCTCCATGCAGGGAGGAGTCGAGGCAATGGCTTTAACCACGTAAAGCCACAGCCACGGGCACTGCATGGCCCCAGGGTCTGTGCTGCCCAGCTCCAGGGACACCCTCTGAGCTCAAAGCAGCAGCAGAAAACCGCCTGCCTCCTCCCCCACGGTCCCCAGCAGGTGCCAATCTCCCTCCCCAATCTCCTCTCCCTTCCTCCCGGTGAAGCAGGGCCCCAAGGATGCGGCCCCGCACAAACTTCCCAGGTGTGGGAGGGAATTACCAGGACATTGTCATCTGCGCAAAGGCCACTCGACTCTTCTGCCCTCCAGACAGGCTGGCCACAGGGCGCACGGCCAGCTCCCCCGAGACGCCGTAGCTCCCCAGCTGATGCCGGTACTCCTCCTCCGTCTTCCCTGCGGGAGCACGGCACAACACAGATATGGCACACGAGCATCCCGGGACCTTGGGGCCAGCTGGAGCTTCCTGCAGTGCCCTTGGCCCGCATCAAGGCCAGGCAGCCGAGGGATTTGGCAGCTGCTCGGAGGCAGTGCCCGAGCGGAGGGTTTGCGTGGAAAAGGCTGACTGACACAAGCAGGGAAAAATTTGTCTGAGGGACAAATCGATCTGCGTGGCAGGGGAGATTCCAGTGGCCCAGAGCTCCTCATTTCTCCAAAACCCACCTGGGAACTTCCTTGCCAGCAGCTCTACAGCACTGATGTTCAGGTCCAGTTGATCCACGTGGTGCTGGCTGAAATAGCCGATCTTAAGGTTTCTGCAGGAGGAGAAGAGAGACGGGGAACTGGCACCGGGCGCTGTAACCGCAGCACTCCCAGCTGCAGCTACAGGAAGGGGGCACAAGAGGGGGGCGTGCAGCTCCCATCCTCATCACAGCAGCAGCCATCACCCCAAAGCACAGCCCCAGAGCCCTCCCCAGCTGCACCATTCCCCCCAGTCCCCCAGCCCTCCCTACCAGGTACCTGTGAGCATGCCTGATCCCTCTGACTGGTGCCAGCTCCCCCATTAAGATCTTTAGCATGGTCGACTTGCCAGCTCCGTTCTCCCCAACCTAGAGAAGCAGCAGCAGCATTGGAGAACATGAAACCCACAAAGGTACCATGGAGAGGGGGGCAGTGATCAGGGAATTCAGCTCTCCTGGATGATCACGCAGTGGAAGGGGCAGGATGAGTGCCAAACCAGTGGCTCCAGCCACCTGGAAGCTGCGTTCCTATCGCTGAGGAGCTGCAGGCACAGCACTGCTGGAGCACGTTCCCTCCCCAGCCCTCGAGCCCAAGGATTAATTGGTCCCAGCCTCATCCGGATGTCCCCAGGGAGGAATATTTCATCCAGAATTCAGCTGGACAAGGACCTGAGCAGCCTGACCTGACGTGGAAGCTGGCCCTGCTTTGAGTGGGGACAGCCAAGGCCCCTCGCAGCCACCCTTCCCCTGCAGTCCCAAACCTACCACACAGATGCGGGACTCCAGGTCGGCAGAGACAGAGAGGGAACGGAAGATGTAGTGACTCGGGTCGTAGCAGAAATCTACTTCATCTAGCTGCAGGATGGGGGGGGAGAACTTCTCAAAGCCATCAGGGAACCTGGGAAGGCAGGAAGAGGTGAGAGCTGGCCAGGTACTTCAGAGATCCTGCTCCCAGCCCCCCTGGGACAACCACTGCAGGTGGCAAAGGGGGCTCCCGAGCATGCAGGGCCTCTGGGAGGGATGGTCACGAGGAGGGGACGCAGAAGGAGCCCAGCCTGAGCGTGGGGGCCCATCCAGACCCCGTGCTGGAGGAGGAGCAGTGGTTATCCCAGGAGGAGCTCAGGGCGAAAAGGGAGCCGGGTCCCTTCCAAGCAAAGGGACACTTACTTCATCATCACCTCAGACTCCTTGTCCACAGGTTTCAGCTCCGGCCTGCAAGAGGGAAGAGGTGTAACTGAGGAGCCCTGCACTGTCCCCACACCAGCAGCCCAGCTCTGTGAAGCCTCATCCTAGGCAAAGCCTCCGGACCAGAGACAGAGCGCCCAAAATCCAAGCCACCCCCATCCCTCCAGACACACAGCGCCTTCCAGGGCCCTGGGGACCACCTGGGAACATCCAGTTCTTCCCATAAACACCTAACACCTCCCCCAGCCTCCAGAGGGGAGCAGGACAGGCACTCACAGCTTCTCCAACAGCTTGAGCTTGCTCTGTACTTGGGACGCCCGGTTCGCGTTATACCGAAAGCGGTCGATGAAGACCTACAAGTGACAAAAAAGCATCAGAAAACCCCCGGGCTCGTTCAGCCACAGGTCACTGCAAGACTGAACAGCGATGAAAACTCCAAGAGCAGAGATTACTGGAAGCAGGGCAGCCTGGGAGGCTCGCTAGAAGAAGGGAGAAAGGGGCAAGGCTGGAAGAAGAGTGTCCAAACCCTACTGGTGTCCCCCAGTACCTGGATATGCTCACGGTACTGCTGCTGCGCTTCGTACTCCCGCTGCTGGTTCTTCAGTCGCTCCTCCTTGGTCTTCATGAAGTTCTCGAAGTCCCCCCGGTAGGCGTCCAGCCGCAGCGAGTGCAGGTGGATGATGTCCGTGGCCACCGCGTTGAGGAAATTCCTGTCGTGGGACACCACGAGGATGGTCGACTGCCAGGTCTGGAGGAGACAGCGAGAGGGAGACCCGAGGGAGCCTGAGCGTCATTGAGCTGCAGCACGGGGCCCAGTGCCACCACGCAGCCCGCGAGGCTGTCCCTGTCCCCTGGCTGCTGAGCCCAGCACGGGGCCGGAGCCCCTGCAGCGCACAGGAGCCGTGGCCAAGGCTCGTGCTGCCCCGCACCGCCCCGTACCTGCAGGTAGTTCTCCAGCCACAGAATGGCCCTCACGTCCAGCATGTTGGTGGGCTCTGAGGGAAGAGAGAGGCACTGAGGTTAGGAGGGGTTGGGAGGACTGGATTACGCCTTTTTTACATAGGAAAGGCTAGTGGGCAGCCAGGGGGGCTGCCCGAGCAGGTTTCCTGGCTGAGGATGGCTCCACGCCATCCCCAGGGAGCAGTGACAGCCCTGCGAGCACCGGCCCTGTCACGCAGGGCTATTTTGAGCAGGCAGCTAAAGGCCACGGCTGCGTTCCCAACCCAGCAAGGGCATGGGCAGGCCCGGCGGCAGGGGTAGAAGGGCTCCCGGGATCAACTTACCGTCCAGTAGAAGGAGATCTGGCCTAGGGAAAACAAGAGAAGCATCAGGAGCAAAAAGAGCACAGGGTCAACGCAAAGCACGTTTTACCGTGCGTCCAGAGCCCTGATGCCTCGAAAGCCTCCCACCCCGAGAGGCTGAGTCGAGAGAACAGCCAGGCAAGGCAGCCCCCCTGCCCTCTGCAGCACGGACAGCAAGGAGGGCTAACAACTGGCCACCAACCTGGCAAACAGGGCTCTGGCTAAGGCCAGTCTCATCCTCCAGCCTCCAGAAAACTCTCTGAGGAGAGAAAAGGGTGTACCCAGGGGTTAGAACTTAATCAGAACAACCCCGCCTGCCTGGCTCCCTGCTCCCCACCACCCTTTTCTCTCTGCTGTCAGCCACGGACAGCTCGTCCCTGCAGGCACAGCACGAGTTCTGCCCAAACCCATTTAATTTAAGTCTCCGCTGTCCAAAGCCTGGGCACTTACTTGGTTGTCTGTTGTTGCATCTTGGCGTTGAAGCCCAGCCCAGCGAGGATGACAGATGCCCTGGGGGAAAGGTGAGAGAACAGGAAGGTGGCACACCGTGCACCTACAGAGCACAGCCTCAGGTCCTGACCCACTCTGCTGTATAGCTTAAGTCCACCCTGGTGCACAAAAACTCCCCTTTGTGCCCAAGAGCAGCGTTTGGCTGGGAAATGCAGCCCAGCAAGGCACAGCACCCACATGAATTCCCAAGAGATTCCCAAGAAGCTTTCAGCTCTTTGGCCAAGAGGAGAGTTCCTGCCACCACCATCCCAGAAATGTTCCCCAGCCACCAGGAACCTGGGGAGGAGCGGCAGCAACAACGCAAGCCATTTGGGGCAGAAATACCCAACACCTCCAGCTTCTGGGGGAAGCTCGAGTACTTCTAACCCAGAAGAGCCCCTGTCCCCTCATGCTGGATCCCAGGGGCACAGCATCACCCTTCCAAGCTGCAAACCGCATCTCGCCATGCCAGCAGACAGCAAGCAGTGCCTGCAGGGTCACCTCACCTCGCTGGGGCCTTGTCTGCCTCAATCTCCTCCAGCTTCGCGTAGATCTCTGACAGCCTGGCGCCTTCCGTCCCTTCTCCCCTGGAGCAGAGCAAAGAGGAACACGTGGGATGGACTGGGGTCAGGGGCTGAGCACGGCGGGAGGCTGATCTCCCCAGGCAGGACTAAAGCGAGCCCTGCTGGAGTCCTCCACTGGAAGGGAGAGATCTCACAACGAGACTTTGTGGTCGAGAGGCTGTAGAAGGGCTGGAAATCCCAGCAATATCTCACCTGCCGGCGTTAACCTTGGCCGTCAGCTCCTTTTCCTCCCGCAGCAGGCTCTCCCGAGTGGTGTCACACTCCAGCACGCTCTGCAGGGCCGGCGTCTCGTCCCCCGCCACCTCCTGCTCCACGTGGAGGATGCTTATGTGCGAGGGGATGCGCAGGCTCCGACTGGCGATCATCTTCAGCAGCGTGGTCTTCCCCAGCCCATTCCTGCCCACCAGCCCATAGCGCCGGCCAAACGCCAGGTTGAGGTCTGCTCCCGCCAGCAGGACACTGCAGGGAGGGAAAAAAACAGCTCCCTGCTCATCCTGCCCCGTGGGGAGAGAGGAAAACAGCAGCCACCTCCCCCCAGCACCTTTCCAGGCTGTGCTGAGGCCATGCAACCACCACGGAGCTCTCCAATCCACACCTCAGCACGGCCTGCAGCCCAGCAGGGCCCGTCCCACCGTCCCCTCTGCACTCACCGCTCACCGAAGGAGACGTCGAAGTTCTCGATGCGGACGTCGTACGACTTGTTCTTGCCTGAGGACTCCATGCGAGTCTCCTTCTTGCTGGCAGCCTGGCTGGCAGTTGCCTCCTCGAGGACCCTGCAGGCAGGCGGAAGACAGAGAAGGGGGCTCAGCAGGAAAGTTGAGCCCAAACCGATCTCAGCCACGCTCGGCAGAGCAGGCGGGGTGCTGGAGGCACCCTCCGTACTCACAGAGGGCCAGATGACTTGGTGGAATCCTTCTCCATCCTCCGGTCCTGCTTGGCTTTCAGCCTGGCTTCTGCCTTCTCCAGTTTCTTGGCATCCACCATCTGGGGCACAACCAGAGTTTACAGAGAGAGCATCTTCAGCGAAATCCCCCAAACCCCAACTCTGAGAGAAAGGAGCTCAGCCAGCCCCACCTGCCCGGGGGAAGGGAGAGCAGGAGGGAGACAGGACAGGGGAACCGGGACAGACTCCAGCTCGTTTTGAGGAAGCTAATCAGGCCAGGAAGTCACTTCAGGACTGAAGTCCTAAATCATGCAGCAGTTCTGCCTCAGCGAGCACGGGGTTTGGCTGACCCTAACCCGAATGCTCTTTCCCACGGGCAGTTTCTCTGGTTCTCTGGGTCAGCCCAGGCACCTCAACACGGACCTGCTGCCCCAGCGCCTCCCCCGCAGCCCCTACCGTCAGGCACTGCCCCTCCCCGGCCTGTTAAACTTTAGCCAGCCTGGAACTAACTCAGGTTACGCAGCAGATCAATCAAGACAGAGCCAAAGAGCGTTTAATTAAATCTGAAGGCAAAAAGAAGCCAAGCATTTTAACACAGCCTCTGGCCTTTGCCAGGCTCCCAGCCCGCTCCAGTTTATTCCTGCATCGAGTCAAATGCTTGTGGCTGACCAAGGGCCCTCCCAGGCATCTCCAGCCAGCTTTGCAGCCTACAGGTAGGTGAAGTCACCCCATAAACGACACTGAGCTCCCTCAGTCTCCCCGTAAGCCATCCTCCAAAACTCGAGGGATCTGAACCTTTTCCATTTTTTTCTGAAAATCCTTCCCGAGCTGCAGCTGCACAAGCCAGACGACAAACCGAGGAGCAACAGCCCCAGCGCCAAACCCAGCAGCAGCTGCCAGCCGCCCCCCTCAGCCACGCGGGGATCGCCCTGGGTCTCGGCTCTGGGCACGTGGTTCTGTGCTCGACGTGAAGCCCCGGGAGCAGAGCTCTGCAGCAGAGCACCCAGCAGAGACGCTGCCCGCCCCGTGCAGCTGCCAATGTCCTGGCTTTGTAGATCCTCCTCGTGCCCAGACCTTGGCACAGCCAGCACAGAGGGCACCCCAGGCCACTCCTGAGCAGCTACACACTTTTTTGGCAAGGGCGTTCTGCCACATGCCACAGAGCGTAACGACTTCCAAACTTTTCTGCTCCCCATCTTCCCAAATCACAACCCCCAGCCGCTTTTAGAGCAGGGCTGACAACCTCCCCACAGCCCTCTGGAAACAGCAGCTCCGTGCTAACTCCCTGACCCCTGATCACATCTCAGGGCTTCTTCCCTCACCGCATGCAGCAAGGTCACCCCCTGCACCCCGATTCCACAACCCAGAGCCTTGCTGCAGAAACCAAAGTCCCTCATGAAGTCAGGCAAGCCGCGCTCTCAGCGACACAACCACGCTTCGAAGCCCATTAAGAAACAACAGCAAAACAAATCTGGTCAGATTAACGAGCTGCTAACTCCCACCGAGCCTCTTTACCTGACCGAGAGCATCACAACTCACAGGGAAGCTGCCACGAGGGAGCAGCTACACCTCAGCACGACCCCTGCCCTGGCTGCTCACAGAGGGCGAGGTGACGGGGCAGAGCGTGACCCCGCAGCCCCAGGCGTGAGTTCTTCCCAGCGGGTTACGAGAAGGACGCAGCGCTGTGCTTACCGACGCCTGGCCTCTCTTCAGCAGCAGCCCCGGCAGCAGGTCCGCGTTGGAATCTGCGGGGAGACGCTGGGTGAGCCGAGGGGGAGCCGGGAGGAGGATGACAGCTCCCTGGGGACCCCGTGAGCCCTCCGGGCAGCGCGCAGCGGGCAGCACTCACCGTACCCATCCGTGATCTGCGAGAGCTGGATGGGGGCGTCCAGCAGCACCTGGCTGCAGCGCTGCGCCCGGCCCTCATCCCTGCGGGCGAGGAAGAGGAGTGAGGAGGGGATGAGGGGGGTGAGGAGGGTGAGGAGGAGGAGGAGGAGGAGGAGGAAGGCCGCTCACAGCTGCAGGGCGTTGAAGAGCCGCTGGCACACCTCCCGCACGGCGCCCTCGTCCTTGCCGGCCGGCGCCACCTCCTGCAGCAGCTCGCCCACCGCCTCCACCAGCTCGTCCACCGACTCGAAGTCCCCGCCGCTGCTGTGCAGGATCCCTGCGGGCACACGGCGCTGCACACACCCCCCCCCACCCCCCCCTTTCCTCCCACCTCCCTCATGTCGCGACATGAGAGGGGACAATCGCGACACGGCCGGCGGAAAGCCGCCTTCCGCCACGCCTCCCCGCTTCTCCCCCCCCTACACCGTACCGGGACGGCTCGGGGGCCGCCCTCACCCGTCACGTAGGCGAAGACCTCGCCGTCCAGCTCGGGGAACTCGCTGCGGAGGATGTCGGCGCACGACGCCATGGCCCGAGCGGGGCCCGGCCCCCGCCCGCCCGCCCGCCCGCCGCCGCCTCACGGCCCCGCCACACGCCCGGAAGGAGGCGCGGAGGCTGCCGGGAAAAGGGAGAGAGGGAGGGGGTGGGGAGCGGGGGATGCTGGGAAATGGAGTCCTGGAGAAGGCCGCGCATGCGCAGTGCGGGGAGAGGCATCGCTGCGGGGCGCCCTATAAGTTGAACGGGGGATGAAGGGGGCGCGGGGGGTCCCCCTTTAAAACGCTCCCAGGGAAAAGGGGGCATTTAGGGTGGGTTCAGCCCGTCCCCATCACTCCTCCTCCTCCCCCCCCTGTTCCCCAGAGCCCCCCCAGCAGCACGCAGAGCCGTCTCGGTTCTACATCGTTTATTAGGTTGAGCGCTGGACAAATCACAGGGTGTACAAAATGGAGACCACACTACCAGAAGCGGGACGGTGGGCGGCAGCAGCATTCCTATGGCCCAGAAGCGGTCGGTAGAAGTGCAGAGAGGGCGGGCTGGGGCACGGGGCTTACTTGCGAGTGCGATTTTCGATCCCAGAGGGCAGCCCCCGGTCGCATCCTGGCAGAGCTCAGCTGAGCCACGCTCCCCAGGGCTCCAGGACATTTGGAAAGGAGCCCGGGACAGATCCGATTTGTTTGGAAAGGAAATTTCCAACGAATTTCCAATTGGTTTGGAAAGGAAAGACTGGCTCGAGCCAGCAGCAGGTAGAGGGTAAGTGCTCTCAGGACCCGAAATGCTGTGCCACCCACGTACACACCAGCAAGAGTCTAAACCCTCCTCGTGTTTTGGTCACAAACCTTCCCACAGCAGGACTCGATACTGAAGACTTTGCAAGAAGGAGGAAGGTGGTGAGATGCGGCGAGCCCACCATCTCCTCGGGTGGAAGCCCAACAAAAACTCACCACCTCAGGCATCTCAGACTGGCCAGCAACATCTACCACAACAGCAATAGCTAGTACAGAAGCCAGGGTAACTTCAACTCAAGATTTGTCCAGTCTATGTTTAGGTCTATTCTACGAGTACATATGCACAAGAACTTCAAAAATACTAGGATATGATGCAAGTAGTGAGACACCAACAGAAGAGAAGTTTAATGGTGGACGTTCCCTAGAAAGATCACGAGAGGAGGGGAGTTAGACTAGCCCTTCCCCACCCTGGGACGGGGAGCGGGAGGCTGGCCGCAGCCCTGCACGAGACCGGGTTCTGAACTTCAGCTGCGGCGCGGGTGGAAACCAAGCACGGGCAGGCAAGTCCGCTCCCAAGGTGAGCCCCAGGGGCTTTCGATCTGCGTAGAGGGGCCAGGCCGATGTTCTCTGAATGTACTTGAAGACTGAGGAGACGCGGAGGATGGCTTGGAGAAGAGGGAGCCTGCCAGCCCCTTGGGGCTAGCATCTGGTCTCGTAGATCCCACTCCTGCCGATGTACCTCACCCATTTGATCACGTCGTGGTCACTGTAGTTCAGCTTTGGCTCAAAGACTTTCAGGTAACGCACCTTCAGCCCAGAGGGCGCAAACGGGACCTGTTGGGAAAGGGAAAGGCAGTGGAGAACATTGGAACAGAGGGCTAGGATGCACTCCGTACCCAACAGCCCAAAACAGACACCAGGAGCCACCATTCCCCTCCCCGTTGTCACCATGCTTGGTGACAGACTCCAGGGGCTTTAAAGGTGATTTTTTTCTCCCCCATTAGCTTTGCCACCTGGCTGGCTTATATAAGGCAGAGCCACACAGCAGCATGGGACAGAGAATACTCAGAACCATGCAGTTCCCATGAGGGCAGAAGGGACTGGCCTGACAGAGCTTCTCTAAGGTTAGCTGCCCGCAGAAGGCAAGCAGAGACTCACCTCAAAGTTCATGGAGATTGGGGGCCGAGCCCACTTCTTCTTGTCATTAGTGGGCAGCAGCTCGATCTCTGCACTGATCTGGGATTCCTTCATTCCAGCCATACGTTTTATCCTACCAGAGAACACCCAGAAGTGAGGAGGTGCCCAAATTTAATCTCCCCGCCCCTACAGGTGCTCGGTGCAGCCAGGAGCACTGAACACTCCTGCCTCCCCAGACCCTGCCCCCCAGCACGCTCACTTACTTCCACACAATGGCATTCTCACTGGCCTTGTACTTCGCCTTCCCTTTCATGCAGATGACTTGCACTCCACTGGTGTTGAGGGGTGTTGGGATCCGGACCTGGAAGGCAGAACGTGGTGAGAAGGGAAACTGAGACTGCAGCCAGGGCACTCTGTGCCATCTCACAGGAAAACTGCCTCCTCCTATGTCAGGCCGGGGGTCTGGGACAGCAGCTGCCCTTCTGTCTCCATATCAGGGCCCCAGAAATCAGCAGCTACCATGAGGCATCTTGTCTAACTCTAATTTCTTGCTTTGAAGTAAAGACTCAAACATTTTCAGAATCCACAAGGGTGTTTTAGAATCTGCCAAGGGTGACTGTGCAACTGAAAATAGCTTCCACTTTCCCCCTGCGTGGCATTTCCCTTCTACAGGGCAGCAGCACCATATCTGCAAGGCATTCAGTTCACTTTGGGCCTGTACAAGCTTGAGGACTTGTCCGCAAGGACAGCACAGCAGGGGACATAAGTAGAGAGACAATATGCCACAGCTTACCTCTATCTTCTGAGCCAGCAAGGAAGGCTTGAAATTTGATTTTATCACCACCTTCACTTCCAGCTTGGTCCGGCCCACCTCCCGCACCAGGGGTATCACCCGGAAGGGAAGGATGATGTCCTTAGTGGTTCGGTATCTGTGGGCATAAAAGCAACGTCAAACTCCGAGGAGTTAACTCCCTTTGGTTCTCAAATTGTACCACCTTCCTAAGGAGACAGACTCTTTGCTTAGGGAACAACCTAGAAGTACCAGCCAGGAAGGAAGCAGCAGTCAGATCTGCGCTGCCCTAGGGCAGTAATAACTTCTTCAGTCCAAGTTTTGTGTCAGGTTCCTGCCAAGTGACCCCGCTCATGGATGTCGGTTTTAAGAACTTGAAACAAAAATCCAGATCGAGCAGGCTAACAGGCAGGAAAAGACAACCATGCAGCTAGGTTTCTACCACATCTGTAAAAGGATTTGTGGGACAATCTACAGATTCCACTCCGCAGAAAGGAGACAAGCACAATGCAGGAGCACGCACAGATGCCAACACCAGCCTGCTCAACCCCCACACCATACCTCATGAGCTCAAACTCTCCGTCTGGTGGAATGAAGCTGATGCTCCTCTCAGAATCAAATTTGCTGAGCCTCACGCACTGGTGGAAAGTGCAGTCGTCAATGGCGATTGACTGTTTGCCGCTGAAACACAAGGCAGAGTTAAACAAGTGCTCAAAGTTCAACAAGTGCAAGCTGCAGCCCGTAGTGCAGAGTCTGCTCAGGCAGAAACTATTCTACAGAGCACGGTGCCAGTGCAGGTGTCCAGGAAATGGGGAGGCAGGGAGAGATTCAGGGGACAGCGGCCTCCTGGCTCAAACTTCCCTCGCTTCACCACTGCCAAGGTCGTATTTCAAGACATTTGTTTAAAAGAATTCTCTCCCTCCTCTCCCCAGAGATGCGACCCTCCTGTCGCAGCCAGAGGAACACTGTGCTGGGGTCTGCCTGCCAGCAGCACCTCGGTACTGCAAGGGCAGCTCTGCTAACCCAGGTCACCTCGCAGCGCAGTTCAAAGGGGAGAGCACTTTCCTGTCCACAAAGCTATCCCACTGCCACACAGCTAGGAAATGCTAAGTTTTGGGTCTTCCTTTTCAGAAATCTCTTCAGAGATGTTGCTTTCCACAGTGCTAGCAGCTGGTTTGATACCAGACAGAAGCTTTGTCCTCAGGCCAGCACAGTAACTGACTTGCCGAGGACCAGAATACCATGCCACAAAAGTCTCCCCAGCTACTATCTGTGCATTTAGGTGCACGAGCCTAGCCTGACAGCACTCAGCTTGTGCTGGGTTCTAGCAGCAAGGAAGATATCCTAGGGGACAGGTCCTAAAGTTAGCTAAGAACTCCCTTCAGCTACTGAGAGGGACCAGAAAATGAGAATTAGGTAGCAACAGGAGAGGCAGCAGTACAGAAGAGATGCTGCAGTGTAGTATGGTGATTTCTAGGTTGCCTCAACTGCTACGAGCAACAGGGTAACCACACGAATGTGCAGAGAGAGCCTATGCAATGCAGGCAGCTCCAGAAAGAAACCATGTCCATCCTGCTCCTGTAACTCAAAAAGGTAACACTTTTACAGGTGAGAGCACTCACAGTATGCAAACTCTGGGACAGTACTGCTGACTCTTCAGAGGCCTACACAGATGATATTCCCACTAGGGTATTTCCCCTAGCTGAGGCTCATCCATTTTGTTAGCTAGATTCATGTTCTAGAAAGACAGCTTAAAGGTGACAGTGAAGTGATAGCTCTTGGCTTGGTTCTGAGAGAAGAGGCAAATAGCAGCGCAGCTCCATTTCCAGGAACCATCACGGAAAGTGTCTGAGGTCTGAGTTACATGCACAGGTCACACAAAGCAAGAGACAGGGGGAGAGCAGAGTGCACACAGCTGAAGCAGGTTATCTACCTTCCCAATTCACTGAGGGGTCAGCAAAAAAAAAAAAAAGAAGAAACAGCTGAGTCACAAACAGTTAGTGGGGAAAAAAGTGGCAGTCCCTTTGCTTTTCTCTCTTCATCCCAAGCAGGAAGGCTGGAAAGGGCTTAAGACCCATCTTCATCATCAGGGTTGGTACTGGCTGAGGCACAGCCAGGAAGGAAGGCAGCTGGGCTCCCAAAAGGGACGAGCTGCCAGTCCACGCAGCCACCCGTATGTCAGCAGCAGGAGCTTATGCAGTATTAGCCTGCCCACCAGCCTAGTGTGCAAGAACAGTCTGTGTAGGAAAGGCTACGGTCAGAGGGGTCCCTTCACTGCTCCCAGGGAACACTGTTACCACTGCAACCTATGAACAAGTCTCCATACTGACTAGAACTGCTACAAATTCTGGGAGAATCCACCTTGGAGAAGCGTTTCCAGCTGCAAGAACTCCACACTTAACACCATATTTGAATCTTAAAGATGATAGCCCAGAGAACCTCGCAGCTCCTGACACTTGTTTCTGTATAGATGTGAAGTCAGACACCAAAAATGACATTCCACCTGCTCACACCAGCCCTGCTATGGAGAAGCCTTCCATACCGAGGCCCTCAGGCTGGTAGCTCGCATGACAGCTGACCTACCCAGAGAAAAATCAGCAGTAGTAGCTGAGGGGAAGAAGAGATGAGCTGCTTCTGTCAGATCAGAAAAAGCTACCAAGTGCTGCCCTTCCGTAAGGGTCCCTGGTGGCAAGTGGCTTTTACCCCAAGTTACCCCAAGGCCTCTTACCTTTTCCCCGTTTCATCTGCAGTCCCTTTACCCTGTTTTTCAATGACAATCTTGTCATTCATGCCGAACTTGCACTCTGGCATTCCACTCAGATAACTCTTCATCACCACTCTGCCAGAGACATGGGCACTCAAAACCTGACCTGGAGTAGAGAAGAGCAGAGTTAGCACACTTAGGCAAGTCCCCACTAACAAACCTTGATGGGAAAAAGGATGCCAGCTCAACACCTCCCACTTACCCTGGGGGGACATCAAGAGATTCACACTCTCCAGCACATCAAGAAAGAGTTCATTGCGACGATACTTGATCCCTTCACGTCTCCATCCAATCTGTCCAGTCACCTGGCTGGTGATCTGGGACTGCTCTTCCTTAGTCTGAAGGGAAGAAATGACATCTTAAATCTCTAGATACACTGAAGGACTAAGAAAACTTTATCTAGACCAAAGAGCAAGTGTTTGCCAATTACTGTAAACAACTGCTTTTGATATTTAAATTTTAAGTGTCATCATACACCTCATGATTTGGTCACAGAAGCGTTCCCTCCTCAGCAAATTGTATGCCTAACTAGGTACTGATCATGGAAGCAGCTTTCCTGCTGTCTTTATTTCATTAGCAAGTCCTTTAGGCTAGGTTTAGGTGTGGGGAGACACAAGCTCTGCTGATGACATTCAAATCATGTCTGACAGAATGTCACACCAACCCATGCGTTAGGCAGCTGACAGGTCAGCTCACACCCTTATCCAACGCGAGACCCTAGGGCCGTGAAGCAGCTGGAGCTGGTCACCAGGGGCTGCTCCATAATGATTGCAGTCATTAGCATGCCACTGGGGCATTGGTTGTGCACCAACATTAACTTTGAATGAATCTAAGTGTCCATCCTCTAAGGCTCCTGGGAGCACGGTGTAGAGAGGCACTGGGAGGTTCCTACCTGGTGCTACAGGCGGGGTCCAGTCACGCAGAAAGTGAAGGAGATGTATAGCAGCAAGTGTGGCGCACACAGGGTTAGACAGGCAAGCAGGTCAGTAGCAAGAAAAAGGAGGAAGGGAAGAAAGAGGCAGGTTAGGCTTAAGGCTATCTCAGGGCAGGAACAAAGCAGGCCAGCTCATTACTAATTAAGTAGCTGATCAGTACAAACAAGATGAGGGGCTCTGAGCTTCAGCTCAGAAAGCCCAGCAGCGAAATGGCTTCTCAAACTTCAGCCCACTCCCCCCCAAATACAAAGCAGGGCAGAGGGAGCAACAGATGTGCCAAATACCACTCCCAGTAATGGTGCTGTGCAGAGTCAACTCCACATGCTGCCATTCCTAAAGCAAGCCCTGGATGTTTACTGTGCCACAGATACCCGGTCTATGAGAAGTGCACAGCACCCAGGACTGCGATAATAAAGATGTTTTAATAAAACTGGGTCCGGTAAGGAGTTGTGCCCTTGTTAATCCCGTCTCTTCCACTAGGGTGGCTGCAGAGCACCAGGGTGGGTCCTGCCCCAGCAGCCTTGCCCTGGGCCCACAGGGTGGCAGTACTCGATCTCAGCTTAGAGACAGCACAGGGGCTTTGTTTCACACATGTTCTTGCCACAGAGTTGGTGGCTCCTTGAGCAAAGCCATTATCATAACAAAGAGGCAGGGCATTCATACTCCACTGGAAACTGAGGAGATAAGCGCTCAGTGCAGTACAAAATACTCCTCTGTCCCACCAAAAAAAACCCGCACAATGTCCTTATCTGCCTTGTTCAATGCTTCATGCCCTTCAAGATGGATCAAAGGTACCCTGGGTCTGAAATTTCTCAGAACCAGGAGCTTGCCTGAGCTGGAAGAAGCCAGCTCAACTGGGACAGGAATATTCAACCTCCTGACTACTCAGCAGCGAGCACAGTTCCTAGGCTAAAGGCAGACAGCTACCAGCAGGTTTCCTAGGCTCAGGCAGCTGTTGGTAGCCTCTTCCCACCTTCAGCAAGTAACACCAGCATTTTAGCATAACGGTATGTCTAAGGCTTGGGGAAATGCTGTAATTAAGAGTTAAAAATCACACTCACAGAAAGCACTTGGAGAGGATGAAAGTGACAACGTGCTGTTAGTTGGTGAAGCCTGGACAGATGCAGACAGCAGCTACAGACAGAACAGAGCACACAGAGCATGGCTCCACCCTGAGCTTTAAGAGCAGGTTTAGCCTCTCCTGGAGGAAGAGATCTGAGGCAATGCCTGCATCAGAGCTCTGTTACAGGAGATCAGCATGGCCTGCAGCCCTGCTGTTTGACTAGTATCATGGAAGGTATCATGGTAAAACCATGCTGCACCTTTTAAAATCTCTAGTGTGCTGCACCACCCCAGTCCCAGAGGACAACAGTACTTTTATTGGAAAGCAATGCAGCAATATTGGACTATCTTTCAAAAACAAAGCAGATCTTATATCCCAAGGTCACCAACCCTGGCAAGACCACTGGAGCCACACAGAGTGGGTATTCAGAGGGCAGCAGCTCAGAACACCTCAAATTCCTCACAGAAGTCAAAAAATTGAGTTGTGAAATTCTGCCCTAACTGCAGGTTTTGTTCCTTAAAGTCAGCAGGACACAAAGCTCAAGGAAAGCACCCCCATGAACTAGGCAGGGACAATGGAACAAGGTTGACAAATGACCCAGCCCCACATTTCAGCCCAAGGTATCTGTCAGAAGATGGTAGTAAGTGAAGGAAGAGTTTGAGGCTAGAAGAACCAGCTTAAAGGGCAAACCAGGAAATACAGAAATTACTGTTTCAGTTGTTTCCCCTGCAGTACCATGTCTGGAAAGGATCACTTCTGCTCTTCTTTGAACTGGGATGCAAAAAACTCCCACACAGAGCACAATAACCATGAGCTGTTACTTATGAATGGCTGTAGACCAGAACTCCTGTTTGAAAGGGAAGGACTAAACCTGTTGTTGAATGAGGTAAGGTGTTGTGACAGTAGTTCGCACACAAGTGGTGTAAGAGTTTGTTAAAACAGTCAAAAACACGAAAAAAGAGGTAGGGAAGGAAGTGAGGGTGGTGGTTAGTTTTAAGTTTTCCTAGGAACAGGAGCTGACTCAGCTATCTGGAGTGCTGACTGCCCAGAATGTCAGACTGCAGAAGGCCAAAGTGATTTACATTAAAGCTCGGGATGGGGACGCAGACCGGATGCACTCACATCTGGCCACTGATATGCGCGTGCCCTCTTGCAAAACACTGCTGCTTGTAGCAGAAAATGTTGCTCGGGGCAGCTTTTCTCTTCCCCTTACTCCTGAGATGCAGCTAGGCTTGCCACTAGTAGATTAAAAGGAGTCCTTAGGAAGTCAGTGTTAATGAAAGGAGCTAGAACAGAGCCTCCAGAGACTCTAACCTCTGCTCATCCTTAAAAAGAACAGTCTCCAGGCAAACCCTTGCTTAGTACTTCTGTTTGTACCTTGGGTACAAAGTTTCACCCAGACCTCTTCTCTTTTGCAGACAGCTTCCTCACAGACTGACTCCCAGCTTTTCTCCTGACTCACCTGCTACATAGCCTAAAACTCACTCCTCTCACCAAAGTCCTCATTAGGAGCTAAACAGCTACGTTAGAGGGACAAGGTGAGCAATATCCCTCGGAGACACAAGAAGCAGTAACTATTTCGTGGACTAGTTTTGAGGATTAGCCTCGTGTAGGATTAGAACTAGTTTAAAAAACATTCCCAAGAACAGCCTAATTCAACTGTCTTTTTCCTTCAAGTGTCCTTTATCTTCTATCTCTATATAAACTTTGTTGCAAGGGTTACTGCTATACTGAATGTGCCATAGAGAATTTCATCTCTAACATGAGAAAGCCCAGACCGTACTGATGCATCTGCTGATCTGCAAAGATGTCACAGGCAGCAACAGAATAATGTCAGTTTCCTGACTGCTGGCAAGATTCAGAAGGCTGAAGAATACTTCATTACAAGGAAGGCACGAAAGCCTGACAGCTCAAAGCACTGAAGGCAGGCAGAGAACAGACCTGCTCAGTGAGATTCACACACAGGACAGCTATTTCTGGTTCAGCAGGCAGATGTGTTTATTCTCTGCCACAAGCTGACACACACCAGCACCTGAAGGCAGCGATCGTTTACGTGCAAGGGACTAGCACCACCCTAACACAGGGCCTTTCCTCCCACACCTTACCAAATGCCAGGGAGGTCACACAAGCACAGAGACATCTAGAATGAGGTGACACTGAGCTACCTCCCAGCCAGGGAGTTCTCAAACTACCCAGGCATTTTCACCCAGCACAGGTCAAGCTGTTAGTTGCATCATTAAGACCGTGCTTTCTTGAACAAGCTGAACTAGCAGAGCAGCGCTGTACCCCAGACCCCTCTGGTTACCTGACTCTTGATGCCTTGCTGAGTGATGAAAGTCTTCAGGGCCCCTGTTTCAGAGTTCTGAGGATAGCCAAAGTCCAGGATTTCTACAGGAGATTAAAAGATGGTTAGCTCACAGCCACAAGCCAGAGCTGCAACATATAAATACAGCAGCCACGTTAACCATTGCTGTAAGGAAAGCAATGCCTGTGCAATAACTTGCTCATATATTAAGCCTCTGGACAAGAGGCTGGAGTATTCTTTAGCAAGAGGAGAAAAACAAACAGACTTGCTAGACTAAACTGACTTCCCTGTATAGTATTTTGGACAGAAAGAGTGATGGACAGCTGTCCAGAGCGATCAATTTGCTGGTTTCTAAGCTAACAGCTACAGAACGACCAAGTGCAATACCACGCAGCAGATTAGAAGGGAAGCATCTCACCATCCAGCAGCTCATAAATCAGCACAAAGTTGTTCTTTATGTTCTCCTCGCTGATCTTCCCGAAGTAGGCGGTCATCACGTCACACATCTTGTAAAGAAACTCGAACACCATGGCGGCGTTGACATTCTGCTTGGTGACAGCAGCCAGCCAGATGTTGGAACGCTTGACGTGGAAGAAGCTCGTGCGGGCGATGTTGGTGACAGGCGAGCGCACCTGCTGCCGGGCGTGGATGACATTGACGCGGAAGGCGTCCACGGCATTCCGCCTACAAGACCACCACCAAAGGAGAGTTAGCACAGCGTCTACAAAAACAAATTCACCGTACAGCTCTGCTTATGTGATTACCGAGGTGAACTAAACACACCCAGCTCGCTTAGGAAGGGTGCCTGGGATGTCACAGCCAAGAGGGACAACTGAAGGCTCTGAGTAGAGGTGGATGTTAAATCCTGCACAAACTCCAGGAGAGGAGTTACTGGTCTCTGTGGACCTTTGGACTACAGGGCAATTCTAACTGCAGGCAGAAAGAGAAGCAAGCTAACCTCCACGTGGAGTCAGATGACAAAGGAAAATTCCTTTCAGTTTATTCTGCTAGCACTCCTGATTACCATAGCCAGGAATGACTACTAGAAAAGGCTCTGGGGCACGTGTTCTGACCAAACTGCTAGTTACTACCTGCCCTGCGTGCCTAAGCCTTCATACCCCTGCCCCAAAAGAAATCTGCAGTCTCCCGTTATATTCTTTAATGGCAGTTCCCCCCAGATATACCGCTGAGGAAAAGGCAGCAAAACCTACCCAGGTCACCTGACGGATGGCAGTGTCTGGGTACACCACGAAAGGCAGTTTCAGTTTAGACTCATCTCACCTCCATTTCCCTAAGCACCCTGGAGGGCAGGCTAAAAGCAGCGAGCAGGATTGGGAACATTTTGGGCTTTCCAGTTATATGTCCTCTCAAGCCTGCTATGCTTCAGAGCAGGTCTCTGGCAGACAGAATTGGGGTGCCCATGGTGCCACATGCAAGTAGCAACACACTACGTGCACTGGAAGATCCAGTACTATTTACAATGGGAAAGAAGTTCTGCAGGGCAGAAAATGTGCTGCATGAGTTTCTCCTAGCTGCTAACATCTTTAATCCAAACTTGTTTCACTATCTATACACTAGTGACAGGGAACAAATCCCTCCTAAATAAAACACTGATCTCCCCATGACATCCTGGTTTCCAACCTCTTCCACACTTTCTCATCCTGCAGCTACAAGTCAAGATAAACTCCCCAAATTAAGTCAAAATCCACCGATACTAAGACCACAGCAAGGAGAACTGATGGATTTATATTACAGAACTGAGACTTCGAGCAGTAGCCTACCTACCAAGCCAAGACACATCTAATTGTGCTTTATTACCCATACCCTTCCTTAAGACTATGCAGAACAGGGGGGCTCCTCGCTGCAGTGTCAAGGCCCCATGGCAAGGAATATGCAGAACTGTGTTTGAGAGCAGACAGCAGTCACATCCTTGCAAGCAAGGATAAAGGCATACAAATGTTCATAAGCACTGAGGGTCGTCAACAGTCCAGCAGACAGTTTGAAAACAAAGGATATTCAGGGGAACGTGTGCTGCCATGGCAGGTGTTTTTTTCCTTGAAGGTCTGGGTAGACATGTAGAAGCCTCATCAGTAAACACCCTCCCCCATAAGCAAAATTCTGGCCTTCAAATACTTCCCAGGTTTTATTGCTCCAGAAGGCTTGTGAGTTAAATCACTATTTGATTTCTACCTCGTTTTTTCCATAAGTAATTATTCTACTGTAAAATAATAATATCTAGAAGTCCCACTCCTCCCCTTCAGTAAGCCTCACAAGGAAAGCTCAGCTTGTTCTGGAGCATCAGCCCTCCCGGCCTCGAGTTCTACCCACTAGGGCTAGCAGCAGAGCCAGCAGTCAGACTGGTGCACGCTAGAGGAGAAGCCTCAGGTGAGTGAAGCTTTTCCAGCACACCAGTTGCCCGCTGTGCAGTGCCGGTCATGGCCTACCCGCGTCTCTTACCTATTGCTACAGCAGCCAATGAGATGGGATGGACAGAAATGGCGCCAGCGGAGAAAGGAGGAGTGACAGCAACAAGAGAAAGGGTTAGAAACACACACACAAGGCACAATGAATCCAAAGAGATAAGGAGAGACCAAACAGCACCCCCTCCCCCTGCTCCGGGGCGCAAAAAGGCCCAGGTAGGCCTGGCTGGAAAGTAACAAGCTGTGGCAGCAATGGAGCCCTCGCAAGGCACAGCGCTGACATGCCATGGTCAGATCGCCAGTGTTGAGACCGGGCTTCTTTGGAATTTCAGGACTAATTGGGTGTTTAGTCCAGATGAGTGAGAGCCACATCACATCATTGGTATCCACGCTGCTCTGCTAACACACATGGCAGGCCTCAGTGGGGAAAAAAAGAAAGAAACCCTCAATCTGAGGCACAGCCTGGGGACCGCACAGTACCCCTTTTCTTCTTCCCTCACCACAGGGCTGCAAGTCTGAGCGGGCACTGCTATGGCAGCGCTCTCATTTGAGGCTGTTTGGGCTGCTGCTTTCTGGCCTGGTCCAGCCAACAGGAAAAACACCGAGTTTGACAGAGCTTCAGCACATCTGGAGAGAGATGGCACGTCCTGCAGCTTCAGGCACTGCTCTATCCAGCTTGCACTTTTTCCATAATGATCAAGAGCTATGAAGCAGAAGTGATGTCTTAGAAGCTCAAAAACAAAACGCCTATCCCAGTTTAAGTGCATGCAGTTCGTCGTGTAAGCTGCTCAGTTTCAAATAGCTTTTTTTTTTTTTTTTTTTAAATCAAATAGCTACGTTTTTAAATGTAGGTAGGTTCTCCCAGTGACTACATCACTGAAGAACAAGGCACTTAAGGTCACAGTGGAGCCCTCCACAGTATCCTGAGTTAAATGCATAGTGCTTTGCTTATATTTTTAAGAGGCTGCTTATGCATGCAGCTAGCTGCTGTATAGACAGATGCACTACATGCACTAAAGCCATTCTTCTAAGTTGCAAGCAAAGGAAGTCCAAGTTTTGTGGGGACTGTTTTCTGCCTTTACCAGTCAAGGGAAGTGTTGCTTCATTGACTGCCACTTTTCTCATTAACATTTGAGCTAGTATGTGCTAATTTAGATCCTTAAACTGTGCAAGAGGAGAGGTTCTCATTACCAGAAATGGCTTTTAATCTCTCCCAACTGAGATAAACTCTCCCAAGCCTCCCCCTGAGGCTTCAAGACACCAAAGGGAAGTGCCAAGGCCAAGGAAGCCTTACAGGTCAATCACTCCGAATCCCCATGAAGACAGGCAGCAGCTATGCTCATTTCCCACTCTGCCTACCTCCCAACAAGCTAGATGGGCTCAATTCCCTGCACTTCAGATCTATCTGGATTAAAGACTCAAGTGTTCCAGAAATCTATTGACTCATTGTTTTGAGATGGAACTCCTACAGAGGAGAGTACAAGCTGCAGGGAAAGGCCGTTCCTTTCCCTACCTCTCTGGAAGTTAGGGTGCTCAGAGCTCTCAAGTACACCTGGTACTGACACTAGCATTCCCAACAGGAAGTAACAGCTACCTACTTTACTTGCTATAGAGCTGAAGATTCTCAGTTACTTGATTACAAGACATAGCTGTTCTAAGACAACTTGTTTTATAAGGTTACATATCCAAAAAATGTAAGCCAGGTTTGATGGCCTGTTTCAGAAGGAATCCAACACCTTGGGAGCAAGCTCCATTAATAGCCAGCACCAGCTCCACTTATCACAAGACTGACACTGAGACACCCACAGAAATTGAACAAAGGATTTTATTCAAGGCAATACTAACTCCTGAAGTTCTAGAGAACATTTGAATCTTTGGCACCTTTTTTCCAAAAGACAAAGTGAAGATTGGATCAAGCAGGAAATCCAATTTTCTAGTTTTGCCTGGCCAGCCAGTAAGTACTTCATTACTTGCTGAACGATTCAGTCACTTCACAAGAGGGATGAGCCAAGATAAAAGCAGTGGAAGATCATTACATTAGAAGAACTATTTCACTCTCCAGTTTACATCTTTATGGCCAGAAGGCCCTTTAAATTAAGAAGCCCTTCTTGAATAAACATCAGTTCAAGCACAGTGCAATCTACGTGCCACAACAACAACAAAATCTTATTGCCAGGAACTGCAGCAACATTGTCTCTAGCTCCACATACAATGTTCTCAAATTTTATCAGTAATCCAACCTCGTTTGGTTTGATCACCGCACTATTCATTAATTAGAGGAATTTCCAAGTCAGCTCTGGCACATGAATTGCTCTGAAGACCTTCAGCTAGCCGACATTCAAAAGACTGAAAGAATTACTACAGTAGAGAAGAGGCAGAACTTCACAGCCAGCAGTTTTCTGCTTCAGAAGTACAAAAGTACAAAGCTTCCTTGGCTCAGCGCCATGTGGAAGATCTGGGATAGTTTGGCCATTCTCACAACTGCTACTTTACTCCACTTAGAACAAGAGAGAGTTAAGGTATCACCTAGTGAGCTTATTACAGGCACTGTTGACCACTGCTACTCCTTCAATGAAGCTGTGAAAGCCTTGGCAAGCTGCTAGTTCTACACCATTTTTAGCCTCCACTAGACAATCCATGTCCGGAAGGGAAGGGAAGCTCTCTTGAGACTAGAGCAGTTTGCCTTCAGACTGTCTTGATTGTTTATTGCAATTCGTGGCAACAAGTTATCTCACAGCACATCCTACCACTATTTATTTTGAAGACCTTGTAAAAATATATTTTTCCTAAACTGGGCAAAAGTATCTCTTGCACTTTGACCCTGCTTACAGTGACCCTGCTTCCATTAGCTGCATTTTAACTTCATGCTAACTTCAATTACTAGCTTCCACCTAATGCCTAACACTAATGATAACCACCAGTAACAGCCCTGCTGTGTGAGAAAGCCACTTAAGGCTTTCAGTCCAAGCAGCAGCATCACTTATCAGGCTCCTTAAAGCACTACCCATTGCTCAAAAAAAACCCAGTTCTCATAGGGTTCCTTTTGGGAACTGGCAGTTTAAGAATGGTACATACCTAGTCTAAGTGAGTAACAGAACACTTGTGTGAAGTGCAACATACCTATACCTACTGAAGGCTTTCAGAGTTCCCACAACTTGAATTATCCCATAGATGGAAGCTTTTTTACTTACAAGGCTGACATACAAGGTTGGGGCAGAGAATGTTAAGTGCACAGAGGTGGTTACTGGCACTTTGACACTGCAAGCAAAGACCAGAGGCAGTCTTCTGTATGCCTGTACTTGATACTCGTCATCTGTGTTTGAAACTAGTTCAGAGCCCTGGTCACAATGCATGGCAGACAGTTCCCACATGACTCCTATAACATTTTAATGATTACATTAGGTTGGTAGACTTCTGCAGTGGCAGTCCACATTGGTGAAGCGTTTGGAAAAACACCCAGATCTCTACCATCCAAAAGGAAGTCCTAGCTTTGCCTGCAGGTTGTCCTTTACTACCATCTGTAGGTGATCTGGGCTTAGTAAGAACTTAGCTCTTTCTTAACTAGGCCTAGAGCAGCAAGTTGAGTTGCAGTCTTACATGCATGCACAGCTAATGCAGAACAAAGCAGCTCTGGGTTGTCGCCTGCACCACAGTGAGACAGAAATGCAAAGACCACGGATGCAATGGAAGCACTTACCCAATGTCATCCCGGTAGACTCGAGAGATTAAAACCTCTCCTTTGTGATTATAGATGAATAAGCCTCCGATCATGGTGGAACTTTAGTCTTCTCTTCCCATGTTGCTTAAGACCTGAAGCAAGAGAGCACACACGTTAGGCTGCAACGAACAGTACAGCAGGCACAGGCTGACATCCAGCCAGGGCACCGAGAGCTTTTGTCACACACCTCCACAGAAAGCACTTTGTGCAGTGCCTGCAGTGGTGAGGACCTGACAGCTCACACCTTGATGCCACAGGAGTAATGAACTCAAGCAGACTGCAGGGAAAGATGAGTGGAGAGCACGCCCAGAGATATTATTGAAGGTCTGATGTTGTCAGCTCCTTCACTAGTTTATATCGTTACGCCAGGCCAGGGCTGAGGCCCAGCAGGGCAGCTTGATGCTCAGTGCCTGCCTCACGCTTGCAGGAGGAATACAGAGCTCCTTACACAGGGCTATCTGAAAGTGTTTTACTCTGGAGAGGAAGGAAGTAGCCTTACTGTTAACATTTGAGGTTATACTTTTTGTATAGGCTAACTATGCTTCTTGTGCAGACTAACTTCACATTCATTCATCAGCACGGATGGATCAAGGCTCAAGAACTGGAAGTGCCTGGCCTCTCCCCTGAACATGAGGAAAACCAGACCTGGAACTGCAAGGAAATCGGAGACCCTTTATTTCTCCTATAAAGCGTGCATCCCCACTGTGACTGCCACACAAATCAGATCACTGCATGGCGGGGTGTTATTAGCAGCAGGTCCACCTTGGTTGATTACTGCCTGCTAGGAAGGCTGCTTAACTTAAGGAGATAATGGATTCCAGGGCAGCAGCCAGTGATCTCGTTGCTCCAGTAATTCAGCCTGCTGGATGAGGAGCAATCAAGGGGAATGCTCCTAAATATCTTTCCAACCAAGAAGTCTACAGATAATGATTATTTAAACAGCATCTTGACAAAGTTCAACACTCCTGCTTGGGACCACAGCTGCCTAGCAGTAATGAGCTGTATTGATAACTAGGTACAAAAAGCTAGCTTCAGAGCCAAAACAGAGTGGCCTAGCCACCAGGTGCCACTGGAGCAGATCTCAACCGTGAGCCACTTTAACTGGGGACTAGTGTCTTAGATGTTATCCCCTTAAACTCATCTTTCTGCAGAGATTGGTTTGAAAAGAGCTTCAAAACTGATAGACATTGTTGAGGCAGATTTTTTATTTAAATAAATATACAGCTTCTTAACCAGATCCCCTTCCTGCAGTCACCCACACTCCTACTTCCCCTCAGTCCAAGCCATAACACCCATTCAAGCCAGTGTTTGGCCTGCTTAGCCCAGAGAAGAGCATCACAAACAAGATAGGGCAAGGCTTGTCCCCAAGTCTGGGAACCACCATAGGTGCTTCTCTCAGCTTCAGCACTGGAGAGCAGTAGATAACCAACCACCTCCGCAGTGCTGCTGGGGAGATTAGCCTACACCCATTTGTCTGGGGTGGGCAGGAAGGATAGGGACAGGCGAGCCTAAAACAGCTGAGAGCGAAGCGATACGCCTTTGTGCGGGGACAGCACAAAGCCAGTTGGAGTGACCTTGCCTCGGCTCATCTCAAAGGTCAGAAAAATAATAGAAGAGCAACACACACGGAGGGTCAGAAGGACTTCCAGCACAGAAGCCTGAGGAACTATCTCCTAACGGTTAAGTTCAAGAAATTGCAGCAGCTGCCTATCTGAAGGTGGCATTGCAGACACGAGCTCTGCACTAAAAGAAGGGTTTTTTTGATAGTGCAGCCACTGCTTTTAATTTCAGGAAGACCAAAAACCTTTCACTTCCATTAGTCTTCACACCAACAGCTACATTTTCAGCCATGCCTAACGAGCCCTCAGAGAGCAGCCTTACACATACACTTCTGTGCTACTGGTCTTCAGCTTCCAGATGGCTGCTTCTGCTCATTACAAGGAAAGAAAACACCAGAAATAGTCACCAAGTCAAAACAGTGAGAAACTGAGGTGCAGTTTTCCCAAAACTCAGCAGTGAGCTTCCTGGCTTTTCCTCCCACATTTTGCTGGCTGTGTCTCTGGCTATTATCAGGCTGCCTCCTGCCACTTGTCAGTGGCTTCACGTCACTGTCATCACCAATTTCTGATGGCCTCAGACTCCACCTAACACAGGAAAGTTTTAAAAATAACTTTGAAGACTATTTTTGCACCAGCGAAACAGTTATCCTAGGACCTTAACGCACTGGTTACACTTTAACTCTTGGACGCTTGTCTTAATATTGCCAAGTTCTGAAACCTCACCTAGAAACAACATATATAGTTCTGTTAGTGACTGCTAACTTTAGGATACATCCCACCTGCTTCCAGGACAAGTCTCTTGTACCATAGTGCAGAAACCAAACCTGTTAACATAGGGGCCTGAGACTCCCATGGAATTACAGAGCAAAAGTCTTCTGAAGCTTCTCAGTGCCCCACATGGGAGAATGAGGCTACACACACAGCAAGGCTCACATCTCCATGCCAGAAGACAAAAGACAACCCAGTTGGCCAACAGAATGAGACCAGGCTGTTGAGTTGAAGGAAGTGGCTGTGTCACAGACTGACGGCTACCCACACAAACTCACAACCCTAACAGGCACGCAGAAGGCCACTGAAGGGCAGGGCACAGGGCAGGAACCCAAAAGACCAACATCTATTTGAACAGATGCCCAACAAGTCTGGCAGATGCTGCTGCTGTAATTCAGCAGCCATTTGAAAGGCCATTCACACGGGCCAAACGATGAAAACAGGAACTGTTAAGACAGTGAATGCAACTTGTTGCCTGCTCTAAGAAATTCTTTCCTAATTATTTCTTTCTTTTCCATCTCAGACAAGAGACAAGGACATCTTTCTCAGACTGCTGCAGTGGTGGCTTCCAAATTTGGATACGGACCACTGCTACCAAACGTGAAGCAGTTCTTGCATCTTCCTTCACGCTTACATTGTACAGAATGGTTTCCTGGAAGCTTATGCAACTGGCCAAAGCCGGATGGTGCGAATCCTACAAAACCTTTCCAGAAGATTCCTAGAAAGCACATCCTAGTCTTTAAAAAAGTAATCTCCCTCTTGGGCTTTAATGCTGCTTAACTTATTTGTTCTATTTTTAGCATAAGGGAAACATCTGCTTTGATGAGCAACAGGATCAGACACGGCATACAAGACAGAGCATTGTGCTAGCATGACAACTGCTTCCTGAAAGCGCCTTGGTTTAGCTATTTGCTACAGTTCTATAGAAACAGATTGCTGATCAAGCTTCTTGCTGAAAAATTAAAGCCTTCTCTGGAAAACCCAGGTATTGTCAATGGTGATAGAGATGAGGTTATCCTCTCTTATACACTAGGTTAGAACATGTTCTGTAATAAGTTACAGCCAGATATGTCATAATTTTTAACTGCATCACAATACCAGGCAGCAGAGCCAACTGCATGTTAGATGAAGAGTAGATACAGAGTGATCCAAATGTTTTTAGTCTTAAAAGTTCTTTGTTAACACACACAAACACCAGGCTGCTTCATCATACAAGCATACTGAGAGCTGAGGTTGGGCTTGGAACTTTCCACGTGCAGTCAGCTCCTAAGCAAGCAAACTGCACGAGGTAGGATAACAGCCAGGTTGGTTCCCACTGCAGTTCTGTCAGTCCAGTATCTTGCCTCTGGTGCTGGCAATAAAGGGACAGAGATAACAGGAGGCACAGGTCAGGAAATACTCCCCAGCAGATCCCATGTTTATTTAAGGACACCCAAGGGCTCTTTTTAAGAGTATTTGCCCAGCCTTGTCTTAAATCTGTGCATCAGCAGCATCCCATGGCAAAAACACGCTGTGTAAAGAAACCTCTTTTTAAAAAAAAAAAAAAATAATTTTTTTTTTCCTTTTCCTCCCCCAGCTTTAACAGCCTCTAGTTTGTGTACAGGGACAAGAGGTGAAGCACGAGCCCTCATGCTCTCCTTCCAGGCCACTTGGGACTGCGTAGAACTTCTCTATTGCCTTCGCTGACTCCTTCCCAGAACAGTACCTTCCCACCTTACTCAGCTGCTCTTCACAAGGAAGCCGCTCTAAGCTTTGCTCTTTCTCAGTGCCTTCCTCTCAAAGTTCTCCTTCTGGAAGGAAATTCAAAACCAAACATTACTGGAGATGTAAACAAACCATGGTATAGATAATATAACAATCCTGCTTTGATCTCTTTTCTTAGTGCCTGACTTTTTAAAGGAAAAAAAAAAACCACCACAGCGTTACTCCCAGATCACACTGAATTCAGTCTTCAAGGTGACTGCCCATGTCACAGGTGAAGCAGGGTTTGCCTTTGCTCCCCAGCCTGATTTAGCTGATCAGGACTGCTCTGCCAGCTGGTTTTACAACGGCAGCCTGCCAGCATAAACGTACCTGGGAGATGCTCACTGGCATTATTTTACATGCAGTAGCAGCTTGCCTCCATAGGATTCTCCTCAAGCCTGGAGAACCTGCAATCCTACAGCTCTACAGACTGAGCCCAAATCCACATTTATGTCCAATTTACCTAAATCAATTAGTCAGACAACTGTTAATGAGCTTCCAAGTGCTGAGTAAAGTCACGTGGGCTGGGGACAGTGCATCCATGAAGGTGTTTAGATGACAAACCCAGCTGTATCTGCCATACACAAGCTGTCTTCAGCACTTCAAAGACACATGGCGCATAAATCTCTTGCTGCAGTCCCATCTAATGGCATCAGAAACCAAAGATGTCTCAGGTGCACAAGGTACCCAACACAATTATAAGCAGGTCTTCCTTGCTCTGCTTGCCTTTTACAGTCTCATCTCAAAGAGCTCTAAATGTCACAAGCATCAACAGCAAAAGCGCGTCAGCACAACTGACAGCAAGCTCAGTTTGATGCAGCGGTGCCGTCCTTTCACCCAGCCCTCCCCAACCCATCCATGGAGGTTCAGGAAACACAACAATATTCCAGGCTTCTTAGCAAGCCCAACATTTCATTCCCTCCCCACTACAGCTACTTCCATCAGCTAATCAGACCACGTACCCAGCTGGAAAACTCAAGAGGTGGAACGACTAGCCCAAGGATATATGAACCGATGAGAAGAAAGCTACACAAAGAGCACCATGCACGAGAAAGTTGCTTATAGCTTAGCATAGAGAAGGGCTCTTTAAGATGACAATGGCTCTCCTTGAAGCTGCTGCAGTGAAAATAAGCCTGCTTTGTTTTGATCCTCTCCTTTGTGTTCCGCTATGAGTCCCGTAGATGCTGGTTTGAACCACTTCAAGGTTACACGGCAGCTAGAATGAGTTTTTAGTGGGGCACTTCTGACCTGGTAAGATCATCCCCACCTTTTAGGATGATGAAGAGTTTTTGTTTCCAAAGCTGGTCTGAGAAGAGCCCAGTGCTTGCAACGGTTAAGAACTGCAGGGAACAGCTCTCAGATTAATCTGAGACTGACATTCGGTGACTCACGGCTGTTGGAACCAGAAGGCCCCAGAATAAGAAACCCACCACGAAGCTGGGTTCATCTGCTCGCTGTGCACAAGCGACGTGACTCAGAAAGCTTCCCAGTAACAGGCTTGCTCAATCAGCTTTCTATGACTCACTCAGCTCCTCTCCACAGCCAGCCTTTCCTCGGGAGATCGCCCTGCGTTGTTTTGAGTTTCCTCAGGCTAATGGCTCATTGCAAGACAGTTTAAGAGCAAAGCCCATCACTTTTTAACTGCCTGGAAGCCAAGGTGACTAGCTGAAGCCTTTGGCTTATTGGTCTGCCAGCTGCATTTTCAGCCTCGTGCAGCTACATTCCTTCAGCTTCACAGGCTCAAACACATGGTGACCCACTCCACGCTGCTACCTACAGCCTTGTTTCCCAGCTATGGATTTATTCTACTTCTGGTGCAGAGAAGATCCGTTTGAATACTGAATTTGCACCCGTTGGTGAGTAATCGCCTTAATTTAGGAACAACAGTCCTCTCCCAACAGCCTCTTCATTCTTTGAGCAGCCAGCCACCAGGGTAGGAGACCAGACCTCTGAACGCCGCTCCTACAAATACCTAAGGCCAGCAGCTCCCTGCCCTGCTGCCAAGCGCTCACATTCCAGTACGCTTCCATTCCAACCCATAAATAGAAGGCAGAAGCATCCTGAGGAGCATCGTGGACAGATCACATACTTGAACACGCTTATAACACACGGAGGAGTTAAGGCTACATGGAAAAGCTTCTCCACTCAAGTGAAAGTGACAGCACCAAACACAACTTTTCGGCAAGCTGTGAAGAACTTACAGCCTTAGGACAGCCTACAACAAAAAAGGAACAGTGAAAAATCTCTGGGATGTGGATTTGAACACATTTCAGTAGCTGCTTAACTTAGAAGCAGGATTAGCTGGACCCACAGTGACTGACATGGAGATATGCAACCTGTGAAGAGAAAGAAACATCCTCTTCTCCAACCATCACTGCTCATGCCACGTGGGGATGTGCTTTAGGGAGTGTTCCTCTCTCGAAACTCCATGATATGTCAGATCGAGCCCCAGCAGCCAGCCAGCTACAGGACCGTGACCAAGGGAGAAGGCAAAATGCAATGAAAGCACGGTACCTCAAAAAGGCTTGTGTCTACCACAGATGGTATCAGAGATGGTTATCACAGACGGAAAACGCTCTGTTTATTGGGTCTGACCTACAGCCAGTCCCTTTTTGAAAGCCGTCAGACTTTGCCCTTGCAGACCTGCACCTGTGCCACGCGTTAGGAATGTGTGTGTGCGGTCAGGAGAGCAGGCTCAGCGCGGCCACATCCTGCTGCTGGGCTGGGAGCTGCCCAGGGGGATGCACTAACCCGGTGCTCAGCGAGCAGGGTTTGGGCAATTCCCTCCTCAGCACACCAGGGGCCCAGCCTTTGCTTGGATTCCAACTTAGTACAGTTGTAGAAGTGAACATACGGCACAGAGCCTTCAGTAGACTAAAGAAGGCAGGTGTGGGGAAGGGACTGACAAGCATGGTTTGTTCCCTCTGCAGCAGTTTTTTCCCCCAACGATTCTGGAAACTATACATGGAGGAAGGATCATTTCTCCAGTCCTTGTCCAGTGTGTAGGCCTTGCATTTTCTCTCTGCCCAAGAACCGAGCAGTAAGAGAAGCACCACTTCAGTACCGTGGTCATCGATCATTAGGGTACTGAAGGACAAGCTTGAGTTCCAGCCTAAATCCCAGATGTACGCAGACATTCAATCAAGTGATGTCCCAAAACCTGAAGTGTTGAAGTGACACCACAGAGCCCATCAATCCTTCCTGCACCAGCAGAACAGCGCTAGCTTCAACCCACACTGCAGACTTCGAGCACAGCTGTCTGCCTTTTGTAACTGTACTTGCAGAACTGAGCACTAAAAAGCTGATCTGCTCCAACTCACTGCTCAGGAAAAATAGCAAAT